>NC_134570.1:129110682-130436099 GCF_050947875.1 Dermacentor variabilis | reverse complement strand
GCGGCGCGGGTTTGATCTGCATCAATGCGAGATCGAGGATTCTTCTACTAGGACGGCAGTAAGATAGAACAGATGTAAGATAGATTTAAAAAATATATTTGGGAACTTGCACTGGCGGAACCACCTTAAAGGTAGTTTTACTCGCTCCCGTCCAAGAAACCTCGGGACCATTGCGGTGAACGCTTTTTAAGTCGTGTATAGTGTTTAAGTTGTCATTTATTTGATTTCTTCTGCACACGAACGGAAGACAGGACACCAATGTCCAATTTTGTATCAATGTAAGTATGTCGCACTGTATTCTATATGATTTTCTTTCGATGTTGTGTGCACTTACAAGAATGTATTTACTGCTCTTCTTTTATAATCGTCGCAAGGGTCATGGAAATATTGAAAACCAGAATTAAAAGAAAATGTATTTATTATTTTTATCCCCCCTCCCCACCTCTCTCTCTGCGTGCAGCTTTCATTAAGTTGAGAGTTCGACTCAGCGAGAATTTCCGCTCTGCTTACGTCCGACCCACGGTGCGCGGCGTGTGACATTTCGGCGATGTGCGCAGGCACCACGAGCGAGACGAAGCCGGTGAAGAAGCCGTTGACGAAGCGCGCCACGAAGCAGAGGTGCACGTCCCGCGCTAAGCCGATGCATAGCCAAGTGGCGAGCAGGCCCAACGCCGAGGTCACCAAACTCCAGCGACGGCCGTAGCGCTGCGTTAAGAGCGCTCCGATAAGGCAGCCGAACACCCCGCCTAGGGACATCAGCAAGCCGAACCTGCAGCAATTAAAAAAAAACAGCAATACGAAGATAGTAAACTAAGGGCGATCAGTTGTATTCATGCGACAGTAATGCATTACTTTTCCGCTGTTGCGCCCCTTTCGTGCGTTCCCGCTTTACGCCGATCGGTAAGACGTGCTAGACTCTTCGTCGCTTAACTCCGTAATTTTTCGGTCGACGCAGTTGTACAGGATCCCTCCTACCACTCGTACAAGGCGCCCAGTTCAATGTTACCTTTAAATATACAGAACATACACGCAGCCGCCAATACGACTATCTCAACGCGGGACCCCTGTCCTCACTTGTCCGTGAGCCAAGTGCATCTACTGACGTCCGAATGCCAAGGGTGAGGGCTCCATTCCAAAGTGCGGTGCTGTCACCACCTGTCCTCTTTCATTGGCTCCGCACCAGGTGTTCTGGCACTTCTGTGGGTCCTAACTGCATGGAATAAGTATAACTACCTCCGGCGGAAAAGTTCCACATAGCGCCCACGCATTGAAATCGGCAGCTGTGAGGCCGTCGCCATGTTGATATGCTGCGCAGGCGTGCAGGCGCAGACAACAAGATGTGCTTCAAACGAAACGCGCAATTAACGCGATCTAGAGCCTCCATCAGTAGTTTGACGTTGCCTAGTTCATGTGCTTGCAACTTGTCCTTTCAGGCACCGTAAATTTTGCAAAAAATTTTATAATATAGGCATCCCATCTTTCTGAAAAATTGCTGGCTCTCCTGTAATGGAGACTATATGTAAACATAAAATAGCAACCGACAAAGCGGACTGCTTGGAGATGATACTAGCCACAATTTTAAAACGGGTGTAGTGCATGTTCGGAACGACACAACCCCACCACCCCACACCACATCATGCCATACCGTGCACTGGTCCATATGGACGCTGTCCAATTTTGACTGGTTGTCCGGGTTATTTCATTTTGTGCTCTCGTTTGAGTGTCCTGATGACCGCTCTGGTTTCTGGCTCAAGGTCACTTGAAGGTCACCGAAAACTGAAGCGAAAGGCGTTTCATGCTTAAAAATGCATCAAATGAAACTTAAACATTGCCCATGGGCATGCGCTATGTGTAAATGCTTGTTTCTGCGTACTATTTTGAATAATAACGCTACAAAAAATGAGACCTCGCAACATGGCCGCGCATTTGCGGCTGCCGCCTTTTCTTGCCAGCTTTTCTTCCAGACTTAGTGTACTAACTCTATATTTGTGTCCCAAGATCCGGAGCGGATCACGTGTGACGCGTGCTCCCTCCTCTTCTCTCCAGCACCGCTGCCCCCGTAATTGCCTCCTTGCGGCGCGCTTGCTCTTTTGTATTGTCTGTGCCTCCTGATATTGCACCTGCGTCAGCCTGCTCTCCAGTCCTCTGCCATTTTTTGCCGTACACAAGCCGACCGACGGGCTTTCTTCGCATGAGCGCTCTGAAGCTAATGCATAAAATGTGGAGTCGTCCCGCTGCATGACGCTGCTAATGAAAGCAACAAGTTCGTAAACAGCATACGGAGAGAAGACAAGAGTAGGAAATTCTAGTTTAACGTTAGCGGTCAATATCTACACAACAATGCTAGACTGAAATACATGTATAGCATACCTAATTAACTCAAGAAGGCTAGGTGACAATTTGTAACAAAGAGGATTCCATATAAATGATGATCGTGATCGTTTCTTGTTAGGCCTCGATAAGATTTGAAACAAGACGCGATCCCCAAAACTCTGCAATGTTATCCATGATACTCTGTCATCGATGCGGCCTCAGGCTTAGCAAAAGCTGTTTACATAGTCACTTCCTACGGACTCCATTCTACAAAATCCACGCCAAATTCAGTTAAAAGGCGGCAGCCGGGGCCGCGGTCGTATTAACGCGATGGCGTTAAGCGCCCCGTGTCGCAGAATCTCTCTTGTTGGCGTCAGACGTCGTACGGTGAAAAATCATTCGGCACCACAAGCTCGCAGGCCCTCCGCGTGGCGCAGAGGCGTTATTGAACTAATTGGATTCCTCAAAATAACATGCTTCGGAGAACTCGGAAAGTACCGCCTAAGCACAACGTATACGGACATGATGGCATCGGAGTTCAATTTGAATGTACCAGGAAACATAATTCTGTTGCACGGAAACTCAAACCCTAACCCCTTTTTCTGACTTTCTACCATTCATCCCGCTCGGTTGCTTGCAACGCCATCGCGCCCGCCTCCATGCATCCGCAAGAAAGCTGCAGTTGCCGCGAAGCGTGAGAAACAATCAGGCATTTTTTAATGCTATAGGGGGGGGGGGGGGGGGGAGGCGTTCCACTCTTAAAGGCGAAGCTTAAGCGTCTTCCAGTTTTAAAAAAATAAGCTATGTAAACATGCGCCTTTTCGTCCCGCTATTACGCTAAACTATAACCAGGCCCCGCGCACTCACAAGCTAAAGCGACCGCCACAGAAGGGCAAAGCATGAAGCGCGCAATTTGAGCTGCTATAATTTGGTGGGATACATTTAACTTGTACTTTTTCTGCTAGAAGCGCTCAAAGCGGCTACATATTTGGTCCATAATTGTACATACAACAACCGACAAACATAGTTAACGTATCATTCTTGTTTACAAAGTAAGCAGACCATTGTCTTTATTGGACTTCTGTTGTTATAGTCTATGCGTTATCACTTGAATAATGTTTTTGAGAACTCGCTGAAGTCTTATAAGCAGCAGCCCAATAGTATCCATGCCGCTTATCAATTAAAATTGCACGGCGGTAACATTTGCGAACTGTGTGGTCGTTTCCTTTTAGCAGCATCACGCAGGTTCATTTTAGTTAGGTGCCAACAATATCTCAGCTAGCCTTGCGTCGAAGATTTGATAGCCGCCACCAAGCGACCGTGTTTACAGAAGGTTAATTTTACCAGCTGCAGTGTTTCACTTGCATAACGGCTTCATGCACGTCTTCCCTTGTTAGTGATCTGGCGCCTCTGGCTCCGTAATTGTGTGTTCCTTGAAAAAAATAGAAAGTGCTAGCAAGCCCGAAAATCCGCCGTTGGAACCGGGCACAGCCTACTTGGACTACCTACGAACGCGGATTTACTTTGCAGCCTCTGGGCGCGGGCACCTGTGAGTAGAAAAGCAGTTCTTCGTAGTTTCAACTTTGGATTTTTTTGCGTGGGAGCCGGATAAAAGGGATTCCTGTAACCCTTTCTTAAAAGTGGAAAAAATAATACTAGCTATAAATTTATTGCTCTTGAAAAGCATTTCAAACGTGACTTTTGTTATTTTGCCACGTTGTTACAATTCCTAAGATGGAGTAGAGCATAAATAATATAGTTTTCGCTCTTTATGCGTAAATGATACACCAGGACAAATCCACTGCACATCAGCGGCAACCGTACTTCCGGTTATACAGTTAGATTAATTGCATTTGAGACGTATTAAAATTACTGTGTTCATTGCTTGTATCTAGTAGAAGCAATTCTCATTTAATCGAAGCTTGTCTAAGCACATGTCACACAAGGACAACATTGAAATAAATGCAGACGCAAGTAAGCATTTTGTGTGTGCGTGTGTGTGTGTGTGTGCGTGTGCGTGCGTGCGTGCGTGCGTGCGTGTGTGTGTGTGTGCGTGTGTGTGTGTGTGTGTGTGTGTGTGTGTGTGTGTGTGTGTGTGTGTGTGTGTGTGTGTGTGTGTGTGTGTTTGTGTGTGTGACACATTCACAACAGTGAATGCGTCATCACTGGAAATAACATCAAGCGCCGAAACCTCGCAAGGTTTGTTTCTGAACGCTTCACCTAGAATGGTGATTTGTTCGTTTATTGAACTAACTTTAGTTTCACTGTTTCTTAGGTGCATGATTGTCCCGCGCATTTCTTTTTCAGGAAAACGCACGAATGAGCGATTACAGGTTCTGCAAGCTGGCCACGCCAAGCCATAAGAAGCCCAATGATCACCATAATGACAACAGGTCCTCTTGAAATACGGGCCTCACCATGAAATGTTTGCAAGTTAACCAATAAGAGGGCTGCGAGCCCTACAGGAAAGGAGCAGCCTAAAGTTTTGCATCATGCCAGAGAGAATGTGAAAATCTGACATACCAGCTTACTTGCTTTTAGTACCGTTTTATGACAAACGGAGAAGGAACAAGTTGAGTCCTAACTTGCTTCTTTTCTACTCATTAAAACCATGACGGCCAGTACAGGAACAAGCTACAAAGCTCCTGCTTGCTAATGCGCAAACTCTGTCCTCTGCGTTTTGAAAATCAGCTTGGCGGGCATTACGACCAAGTGTCATATGCTCCCTCACAAAGATAAGTTGTGACATGAAAATGCAAATTTCAAAACGATCAAAGGAGCTGAACGAAATTATGAGAAAATGTTGGCGGAACCTCAGGCAGTCACTCTTACATCGTTCATGTATAGTTAGCATGACATCAATCACTAATTAGCCTTGCACCATAAGGAACAGCTAAATATGGCAAGCTCATACAACCGGCCTAGTACACAGTTCGCAAACCTGACATATAACTAAAAACAATTTTTCTTCCTCTTCAAACAGCAGATGATAAAGGTGAGTGCAGTGCGTTCCAAAAAGAATTATTGCGATATCAATTATATGGATACTACAGGCACCTTTTTGCCGCTGGCATCACCGTGAATGTCCGTATAAAGTCTACGGGCGATATTTTGTCGCCGTGAGACGTCTGCTGTATGTGCGAGTGAAAGCGTGCAAAGGTAAGCCGGCGATCGCGGCTCAATCTCGCGCGCGCAACAGAGGAAAGCGGGGATGAAGCGCGCCGCCTTCTGTCACGCGCAAGTCTTCGGGGGGAGAGGAGGGTTAGGGGGGGGGGGGGTTCGTTCTACTGCGGCTGGCCAAGGCGACCGCGCGCGCCCGGCAGGGCCGCTGTATCTTGAAAGCCATCTCAGACGGGTTAACAGTCCTGCGCTGTGCCGTGTTCTTAAGGCGCAGTTCGAGTTTATGGGAGTGGCTGCATGCAGGTAAATTCGCTCGCTGCTGCTGAGTTTCCTCACTGCAGCGTTTTGACAACGGGTTCCCGCTATCATCGATTGAAACATGGTAATGTTGGCTAGTCCGCACGTGACATCATGCTTGCTAATTTAGTTATACTCGCGGACAATTTTTGTAGCTATGAAGGCAAAGCTACAGAGGCAAAACGCACGCGAGGGCCTGCGCTTCTGAAAAGAGTCCCGCGTTTTCATCTAAGTTTTGGCTCGGGAAGACAAACCATAAACAGCTTACTGGCAGCAGTTAAATAAGACAAAGCACACCACTGAGTGTAAAGGTTACTTATTTTGTGGCATTTCTCTTCTGCGTCTGGTGAGACGAGAAACGGCCGCACGTTAAAGCTGCGTCGATTCAGCGTCTCTTCAGAGCATAGAGTTTCATATTAGTTTAACTACAGGGAAATCTGGCGCTGCAATCGTTCAACCTGGTTCAACCATCATGAGAATTACTTGTGCTTAATAAATTAAATAAAGAATAAATAAATGGAAATTAAAGCGGATGAAAACTTTCAGCTTTCCATCCCATTAAATGGATGGCTATCATTGTTTCTGTACTTTGTAAAGTCAGTGATTGACAGAATTAAGTCCACCTGATTTGTACGAAAGTTGTCGGCATGTACAGCTTCATTCACGTTTGAAAATAAATAATCTAAGGTGACCTGTTTGAAGTGTATTTTTGACAGCTGAGACCTCTCTGTCACCTGTCCGCATAAAAAAAGTAACTGTAGTCTTATTAGGGCACCGTACACGCGAATACCACCCCGACAGCGGTAACAAAACGCCAAAAACCAGCGAGCAAGCAGCGCGAGCAGCCCCGCGAAGCGCTATCGGAGCGACCATAATGCTCACTACGTGATGATGATCATGATGATGATGATGATGTTAGTTTTGATTTTGCCAGCGCCATCCCTTGGTCGCATACTTTAGTTCACGACGCCACCGCTACTCTCATTTGTGGTGTAGTGGGGAAGGTAGTTTTTCTTCTCTAAATTTATGCTGGCGTTCTGTGGTATAACATCTTTAATGACAGGAGAATGACGATATTTGTGCGCAAGCCTGGGAAACACGAAGCTAACATTGCGAGTAGCTAAACTAACTATGACAACGCTTACACCTATTCTGCAAAATGATAAAATGGGCCAGGAAAGAGGTTTATCGAAGTCAAGAAATCTATTTGAAGTTCCAGTAAGTATTTCAATACATTCAGTAGAGGAGCAGTTATTTGCAATCAAAGATGGCATCTGATGCCCATTCGCGGGGGTCTCACTCCATTTTCCTTGCTGTGCACTGCGAAGGATACAGCGGAAAAGGGCCGTACCTACAACGCTCCGCCTACAGAACGTCACGGCGGCCCACATTTCACATCTAATTTGTGCAGTTCACGTAGATGTGGCCAACTGAAGTGCGTACGACAGAGTTGCAGTGCGCGCTCGCGCTCATGTGCTGTATTGTGATCGCGCTTGTGTTGTAGACTGGCTTTGTCCTGCACCAGCTTGACCAACGGATAGTAGCCACATCCAAATTGCACATTTTGCAGTGCTATCAATAGCTCACTACGACGCGAGGTTTCACAACACGTCACAAGCGTGCCAGTGTCCTGACGTTAGGTTTTGCTAGGTTAGAGGCTGGCTGAGTGTTCAAAAACATTATAAAGTAAGGAGGCGCGATGGCTACTTCGCCGATAAGCGTGGCGGCCAAAGTTCAATGCCTACATGGGTGGCCGCCGCCGAGCGTGACCACACGATAGTTGAATTCTTCCAGAAGTAGGTAATCGGTATCTCAATTCCGAAGCGCATCTTTTCGCTTCCTTCTGTCTATTTAGCAAATTGCATAATAAATACAAACAGTAGCAGCGGTAAGAAGCACACTGTTCCAAACACGCTCCTTGATTGACGTCAACTATTGGACAATGGCAGCCCTCTTTGAGAAAATGCTCGCTGAAGCCAAGGGGAGGCAACTGGCAGCCCCAAAAGGGTGAGGAGAAGGCCTCTAGTGAAAAGAGTGAGTTTGAGAAAAAAAAATAATTTTGCCTTCACCGTGTGAGCTCTGTGCGCTACGCAGGAGTTGAGAAGTTTGCTTGGGTGTTCACGGTAGAGTGTGGTATCCGAGGATTTTTTTTTCACCAAGCCCGAGGACTAATTCAGGGCCCCTAAATTTACGCACTATAAGAGCATGCATCATTTGTACGAAGTTCTAACCTCACATTTCAAGTTTTCGTTTTGCGTGTGTGCGTGTGTGTGTGTGTGCGTGCGTGCGTGTGTGTGTATGTGTGTGTGTGTGCGTGCGTATGCACGTTAGTGTTTCCCTTTTGCATTGTTCAATGAAGCTCTACGCTGAAAATAGTCAGGCGTTACCATTTTACAACAAAGTTGTATATGGCTAGCCGATTCGTCCGTCCGCCCGTCTGTCGCCTGTGCGCCGAAAACTCCTCCGGCAAAAGACCATGCCTAGTCGCGGAAAAGGAAAGAGGAAGAGAGGCGCATGGCTGGGGGGCTGTGCCAGTACTATCGCCGTTGCTCTCTGTCGCAGCCGAGCGCGCACGCAGCAGTTTCTCTCCGGCTCCTAAATGAGTAGGTCACATGTCATACGTACTCCGGAGGAGAAGGCAGCTTTCGATCAGCAACGCCGCGAGCAGAATCGGGAGCGAATTGGTTTACGCCGTGCCGATGCTCCAGCTCAGGAACAATAACAGGCTCGTGCAGCCGAGCGCAAGCAGCAACTGCGTACCGAGGATCCGGAGGCCTACCAAGCCGTCGTTTAATGAACCGTTGGTATTATTATTAACCCAGTGATAAACACCTGTCCCGCACCTTTCAGCTTCGCTGCTTAACCATATATATGGAGTGCTTGAGCGGTGATATATTTTTTAGCAAATACAACAATTAAGAACGTTCGCACATGCGCAACGCAAGGTCGCGGGTGTAATTCTCAGCCGCTACGAGCACAGTTCGATACGAGCGATATGTTAAAAAAACGGCCACGTGCTTTCACTATGCTGCACGCTGATGTACTCCATATGGTCAAAATAACCTTGTGGACACCATAACAGCGTCTGTCACATAGCTGCAGCGTAGCTTTGGTACGCTTAACATGAAAACACGAATGAAACTGTCTCATCTGAGGTACTATTAGTAATTTACAGTGATTTGTTTTCTAATGTTCACTAACCAATGAACAGATCACATTGTTAAGGAACTATCTGGCGGCGAAAAGTTCGGCCAATATTGTGGTAAAGGGGGCGCACTTTTCTATACATGCATAGACGAACATCAATACCTACCAGTAAGAGGGCCCAATATTGCTCATCGCACTGCAAGTCACATTTACTGTACTTATCGCAGAGCGACTAGCCTTTAGTTACTGTTAGGCACTCGTGTATTTTTAAAATTTTACAAGTATAAACGTGTGCGCTGCTTTGGCGCTCGCGCCTACTGACGCGCGTACATGTTTATGTTTTCAAGAGCCCGGGGTCAAAACCCTGCAACGATGGCTAATTCCCTGCCAGCTGCCCGTGTACTGTACGTTGGGTGCGCCTTAAAGAACCCATGGTGGTCGAAATTAGTCCGGACTGCCCCGCTACGGCGTGTCTCATATCATATCGTGGTTTTGGTATTTATTATTAGGCTTGTTTATTTTGATGCGGTGGCCATATTTCACCGCCTAACAAATGCTGAAAGTTCTCCCTCAGCTAAAGACGCACGTTTCATTGTGAGACATCTCTCGAATATTATCGCTAGTTCTATCTCCTGTCCGCGTTTTCGGCAAACTCTGCGTAACCAGATTAGACGCGCGGGGGGCGAACAATGTTGTACAGTCAGGAAAACATGCGAGCACTATCGATAAAGAAGGAATCTTCCACAAGTCACTCATAAACAGTCAACACGCTTAACGCGGACAGGAGATTCTCTACGACCACCGACTTTGCTCTCCGCTATCGTTCTGCTCGAGTGTTACCTGTTTCGCTGGTTACAAGTTCGCACAATAAAGAGTTAAATTCGCGTCCCACGGTTTCGGCACTGCGTCGTTGTACACCGTCACTACAAAGTGAGAATGTGCTCAAAAGCGCGCCGCCTCTGCACCAGAAATACGATCGAAACTCTAAGGGGAATAAGGGGAATTAAGGGGAATAATCACGATGCGAAGCGTTATACAGTGGCTCTTTGTTTGAGCTATTGCGTGCTAGACGTTCTTTCGTCTCTTCTTCCTCAAGATTAGGGCAACGCATGCCTATCTCTGACTGTTCTGGCGCACGACGTAGAAGTTGCGCTTACCTTCGTTATTCGAGGCATGTCTGAAGTGCGAGAGCAGGAGCAGCTGGAGAGACTGGCGAGAGGCGCCCGTTGTGTAATAATTGCAGCAGTGAGCACGTGCATTTGTGCGAAATGCGTGCAGGTTGCGCGGTAGGTGCGCCCCTAGTGCACGAAGTGGGCGAAGCGGGTGATGTGACCCTCGTGCCCCGACTGCAGTGGGCCCCAAATTGTTCTATGGTCGCGTGACTGACCTAAACAGAACCCATACTACACGTTAAATTTCATTAATTAATGATTTCCAGTGAAGCTGAATAATGTAGCGTTATTGTGCCAAATTTTAAAGCGGGAAAGTGACTTTTTAGGGTGAACTAGAGTATTGAAAATGACCTTGCGTGACCTTGCTAAGAGCTTCTTACATATTGCTTCGCATAAGCGGCAGTACACATTAGCGGTCATCTCCCCTGGCGTACCAGAATATCTGGGCATGGGTGATGTCGAAGGCTCCACGGTCCTTTGCGTGATGCAAACTGCGGCCGGCTGGAAGGGAGTAGCCCAACGCCGTGCCCACGCACAGCGACCCCGCCCAGCAGGGCACCAGAGACATGAGAGGCATGGGACCGCAGTCTAGGTGGAACCTTCCATGACGTTGTCTGGCCGCCGCTGATCCATACAACGTCATTGCCATTTTGGAGTCTGCGGTGCGTTCTCCGAGGGCCCTCTTCTCTGGAATCGACTGGTGGCCTAACTCGCATGGCTTGGCGTTGGCGTCCCGCTGAGCGTCGGTTCCGGCCACAGGCGGCCTCGACGATGCAGCCTGCTGCGCGTACCTCTTGTTCGTGACCAAGATTTGCGACGCACTTTTCGCAGCCATGATTTGAAACGGCGAGTAGTAGACAGGGAGCAGTAAAGCAGAAGCTTGTGTCACGTAGAATAGCACCCGGTCAAGCAGCTTCTTCTTCTTCCTCTTCTTCTTACCTTTCTTGCCGAGAAAAACTTGTAATAAGGAATTGCACTGGAATGAGAGCGGTAATTGTTTGCAATAAGTACTTTTTAGCCGCATGAAAAAAAAAGATGTTTCTTTAAGAACAATCACATTGTGCATTGTTGTTCTCATCCAGATGCGTATATTTTCAAATTTCGAGTGTGAGACTACAGCTGAGGTTAGGCGACAAAACAGAGACGGGATTAAGAAGGACTATCCGGTTGCTAGAAGGTAGTGCTTGTAGATAGTCTACATTTGGGTGAACTTCACGAGGACGGGACAAGGAAGGAAACAAACACGAGCGCATACTATTAACATATGATTCATTTGAACGTACACAAACCATATATACTGACGCGAATGCACATTAGGTTGCTGTTATCCAATGTAGTCAAGCTCCTTATCTGTTATATAGATGGGACGCTGACGCATTTGCCTCTTCAATGGATTGCGTGGGCCTGAAATATTTCGCACGTGAGGCGATTCTTGTACATACGTCGTCAGTACAGTGCTGCACGCAAACTCGGGTTTGCAACCGCTGCACCTCGACACGTTCAAATCAAGATTGCTTCCTTGGCCGGTTCTGAGCGAGCATGAATGCTCTCTGAGGTGATCGTTAACACAACGCACCAGCTGTCCGATATGTGAGAGACCACTTCACAGAGGAACGTTGTACACAGCATCGCTGCGGCAATCCACGAAATTCTTCACGTGTTTCTTCTTGCACTTTTGGGTCGTTCCATCGCCTCGGTTGGCCAGCCTGCATAAAGGTGCTACTTTGTTGAGCGCCGAGAAAACAACCCGCAGCCCGGACCCTCCAGCAATTTTCCCGATGTGATGTGAAATCTTATGAGTGCGCGGTATGACCCTGGTCTTCCGCTTGTCATTGGTGATACCACATTCGTATTGGTATTGGTCGCAGCGACCCAGTAAATTGTACAGCGCGCCAGAACATTCCCCTAATACGCCTACACACTGATACGCGATGGGACAGTTTCTCTGGAAAGTACTAACTCTATATGTGGGGCTTTTTGGTCACGTGACGGTACTCAGATAGGATAAACTGTTTCGCCATCGAGCGACGCATGTCATTTTTGCATCAATTTAGGAACCAAATAAAAAATAAATGTATTACCTTGTTTATGGGGAAGACGGGTACTCGTTTCCGTCCGTTTAACACAAAATGGTCTCATTCCTGCAAACCCAAGGCATGTTCCAGGTGTAAGAAAGTCCCTCTAGCGCAAATTATTTAGGTATGATGACAGATCCTGCACGCTCCTTTAACACTAATCGACGCAATACAGGAGTTGCCTTGCGATCAGCGTATTAATCAAGATTCGGTAGATTAATAACTACAGTAAACACGTTAGTTACATTCATAACTACATTTTGAAAAGTGCTAGACGTCAAGTTGGCGCTGGGTGCCCTGGAAATGGAACCTCACGTATTTCCTTATCTAAGGATTGCGGGCATTATAGGCATAAAAGAGGATCAAGTAAATGAATATCCATTGAAACTCCTACAATCACAATGTCAGCTTCAGTACCGCATAAAAAGCAAAATATTCCGAAAAAATTGACTTCCACTTCCTCCACTACTAAGGGAGCGTTTTCCGCAACGCCTAAATTGAAAATCCTATAAAAATGCTATCTAGAAATGCAACATGATGAATTGCTTTTCCTTTCTGTTCCATTCATGGTTTCTGAATTTGGATGCTACCATTTTTATAACGGAATACACTGTGTGCTAGCGAAAATGTACGATGGACTACCAGCCTGTTTATAATAACTCCGGTGTGTGTTCTTCAGAGGGATTTTGTTCTCACACGTCGCATACTTTCTGCATTTCAGCGCAATATCTCCATTTTTATGTAAAAGATAATAAAAAAATTCTAAATGCTTGCTCAATTATGTAATCATTTGGTGACTGTAATGCGAAATGCTTAGGTACTAGTCTCAGAATGTCAGATTTATGCCGAGATTTATGCCCAGTGCTTTGCAGCTGATTATAAATTCCATGTCATCAATCAGGTAATCGAGAAATCAGCGGAGTGCAATCAACCTCTCTATATGGCTTTCATAGATTACGAGGAGATATTTCATATAATGGAGATACCAGCTGTCCTGGAGGTGTAGTGACCATCCGTCACTATGTTGTCCCCACTTCGCGAAAATCCTGTTTATCTCGCATTGCCTCGCCGTGGGAGGCATTGCCCCTGCTCTTGCTTGGAGTGAAGGTGGCTGCCTGAATGGGGCGCCACCACAGCTACTCGGTAAACCGGCTTTCACTTTTCAATATTGCTGGTCTACTCTTAAACCTGTCAAAACGTGTATTCCTTGCCTACGCTTCTCCAAGCTCCCGACAAGTGGTGACCTAAGATATTTGTGTTTTTTTTTCGAACAGTAGCCGCGGATGCTGCTGCTTCGACTCCTGCTGAAAGAGACGATGTCGCGATTACGGGTCCTGTCATAGCCGCAGAGCTTCAGCTTCGCCCCCCCCCCCCGCTTCAGGCCCAAAAGACCCCGAGTTTGGTTTATCGAAATAGAGACTCGTTGCCAACTCCAGCGGCATCACTTCACAGACAGCAAAGTACCTGCTCGTCATTGGCGCGCTACACTCCGACATCGCCGATGTAATAGACGACTTGCTAGCAGGTACGCCATCGGCCACCCCATAGGACGACCTGAAACGCATGGTTCTGTAGCGCCCCGAACCATCGAAAAAGACTAGGCTCCAACAGCACCTCTCCGAGGAACTCCGCGACCAAACAACCGCCACAACTGCTGCACTGATTTCGTCAGGTACTGGGTCAGCACTGCGCGAACGAGAGCCAGCTTCCAATTTTGCGCGAGCTGTTCTTGCAACGTCTTCCACAGCCACACGCATGGTACTGGCGTGTTGAGCCTCAATCGGCTAGCTGCACTCGCTGAGCGCATATGTGACTGCTCGTCTGCGGCACAGGTAACTATCGCCTCTGCGAGAGTCTCAGAGCCAGGAGACCGACTCTCGTGCCTGTAGAAAACAGTCGATCGCCTTGCCAGTGCACTGGAGAAGCTGACGACGGGCAGCAACATTGGTGACAAACTTCGGCGCAACTGGTACCACTCTTGCTTTCGCGAACAAGCAAATCGCTACACTCAGCCGTTTTCGTCGGCGAGAAACAGCAGCCAGTCGCTAACGGCAGCATGCGACATCGGCTCTCGAGAATGCCGCCTATTCTTCGTAGTCGACCGTACCGAAGGCATCCGCCTTTTCGTCTACAGCAGAGCCGAGCTGTCTATCGTTCGCGCCACGGCTGCAGATAACCACCGAGGCAAGTCCACACTCACGCTTCACGCAGTGAACACCGCTGCGATCACGTCGTATGGGCTCTTGTCACTTACGCTAGACATCGAACTCCGGCGCTTGCGCAGATGGGTGTTCGTGATCGCCGACGTCAGCTTTGCCATGCTGGGAGCGGACTTCCTCAGCCATTTAAACCTTGATGTGAGTATTCGCGATCGACGCCTAAAAGACAACGTCACATCCCTCGATGTACATGGCGTGCAGCCCAACCTGACCTCATCTGGCATTCGTACGTTTCGCCGGGTATCAAAGTACGAAAAGATACTTGCTGAGTAACTGCAACTCACGAAACCCCGAAACGACGCGCAGACCATAAAACAGGGGGTGACGCATCATATCGCCCTCACCTGCCCATCTGTCGCAGTGCGGCCACGGAGGCTCGCTGGAGGGAGGTTGGAATTTGCCCGCCGTGAGTTCGAACACACGCTTCAGCTCGACGTTATTCGTGGTTCATCCGGAAATTGGGCTTGACCTCTTCATCTAGTTGCAAAGCTGCACAGTGGCGACTGACGCCCTTGTGATGATTACCGAACTTTGGTTGCTTTCACTACTCCGGATCAATATTCCCTTCCCCACATACATGATTTCGGCGCCCATCTCGCAGGAGCCAAAATATACAGCAAGATCGATTTCATGAGCGCGTACCACCAAATTCCTGTCGAACGCAGACACACTCCGAAGACAGCAATCACTACTGCATTAGGCCTATCTGACTTTGTCCGTATGCCTTACGCTTCAAAGAATGCGGCGTAATCTTTTCAAAGGTTCGTGCACGAGGTTGCACGTGGATTCCCTTTCATTTTTGTCTACCTTCATGACATTCTCATTGCAAGTCGTACAGACAAAGAAGACAAAGAGCACTTTCACCTTCTATTCGAGCGACTGAATGGACACTGCGTGGTACTAAAGCGCCAGAAATTCATTGTCGGAGTGGAAAGCCTGGATTTTCACGGACATCGCACTTCACCCCAAGGCATCAAGCCACTGTAATCACAGGTGCGGTCAATCGAGGGCTTCCCCACTCCAACCCTCTTTCGAAAGCTGCGCGAGTTTCAGGGCTCCTAAGTTTTCACAGGTTTCATACGACCCTCTGCGTATGCTCTTCCGCCGCTTACCGACGTTCTGCGACGCGACTAAAGAAACACATGACGCCTGCTTTCCATTCGTCCTCAGAACACGAACTATCCTTCCAGGAAGCCGAGACGCGGTTGGCTACTGCATTGTTGCAGATTCATCCGTAGCCCGACGCGCCAACTCGCCTTATGGTAGACGCGTCGACCACGCCAGTGGGTGCACTACTTCAGCAGCACGATGGCACAGACTGGAGAACGCTGGGCTTCCTTTCAAAGTGCCAGAACCCTACAGAAGCTCGCTACAGCATCTACGGGAGGGAGATGTTGGCCGTATAAGGTGCAATTAGGCACTTCTGTTTTTGTCTTGAAGGTTGTAGCTTTTACATTCTGGCCGACCACAAACCCGTAACCTTCGTTTTCAAGAACAATAGTTCCTCGTACTCAGAACGTGAGCTTCGGCAACTTTACTCCGAATTTGCTACGGACATCCGCCATATCTCTGTCTCCGAAAATCATGCAGCTGACGCACTGCATGTCGCGGATTGGTGTTGTGCCTGCTGGTTCTGTGGATTTCAAAGCTCTAGCCTCTACCCAGCAAAACGAGCCCGAGCTGCACAAATTGGGGGAAAGAGGCTCGTCTTTTCAGCTTGCGGAGGTGCCGCTTCCCTACACAAGAGCATTTGTCATGTGTGACAGATCGCAGGCAGCTCCTCGCCCGTTCGTGCCCCATCCATTTCGGCGGACAATATTCGATCCACTGCATGGGCTAAGCCATGACGGAATCAGAGTGACACAGGGGCTTATCATAGACCGCTTCGTCTGGCCAGCGATTTACAAAGGCGTTCATAGCGGGACAAAAAGCTGCCAAGCCTGTCAAGCTTTGAAAGTGACCCGGCACAAGCGTTCAGCCTGTAGCCGTTTTGACACCAAAGAGCCGTTTAGATACGTGCATTTAGACTTGGAGGGGCCTCTTCAGCCCGGCCAAGGTTTCATGGTACCTCCTCACGTGTGTAGACCGTTACCATGGTTGCCTGAGGCGGTGCCTCTACAAGCCATCACGGCCTAAACAGTGGCGGGAGCATTTGTTGCAACGTGGGTGTCGCGGTACGGTTGCCCCTTGCGCATTATTGACCGAGGCCGGCAGTTGCAAAATTCGCTTTTTCTGCCCTGGCGAGACTGCTCGGTACGCGCCTTCATAACACCACGGCTTACCACCCACAGAGCGACGGCATGCTCGAGCGTCTCCACCGACCACTGAAGGCGTCATTGACAGTCACGCTCTACAAACTCTACTGGGTGGAAAGGCTACATCTATTGCTACTGTGACTGTGAAGAACAATCAAGGGTGACCTGGGAGTGAGCGTAGCTGAGATGGTCTATGGGTTAGCAATCGGCCTTCCAGGCCAGGTTTTGGGCAATCAGCAAGGCACTCCGCCAGCGGCCGTGTAGCACTTAGAGAGGCTGCATTGCTGGCTCGACCAGCTTCGACCTACACCACCACGTATCGCCCGCGGGCAGCCAGTGTGTAGTTTCCCGATAAAGGACACAACCTCGCGCGTCTTTCTGCGACGCAACTCTATCAAGTCACCATTGACTCCGTCCTATGAAGGCCGCTTTCGCGTGGTTTTGCGTTCAGAGAAAACCTTGAACATTGGCGTTCGCCTCAAAGAAGAGACAGTGACGTATGCTACCACGTGAAACCAGCTTATCTTGAACAATGACTCTTCATTCCATCCGCCATTCACACCCAACCCTTTGGCATTTCTTCTTCATCACACTGTTGTGAACTGCGATTCCTACTCTGTTAAAACACTTAAAAATTTTGTTTGTAATCTGCGGCTGAATATATGTATTGCTGCTGTAATTTAGAAGCAACTCTACCTCCTGTAGTCCTTGTCGTTCATGAATCCTTTACCTTCCTGTCCGTTTTTCTCAGTGTAGACCAGCAGGCCAGAGCATGTAATAGCTCAGGCCAACCTCTCTGCCTTTCTGCCAATATTTTTCTTGTCTATTTTAATCAAAACATCGCTCAGCATGTAAAGCCACAGGAAAAAGTGCCAAGCCATGTAATTATTATTCTTCGATACAAGAAGGCGTCCCCATTAGTATTTAGCTATTTTATTTGTACTGTATCATATTTCTACGACCAAGCTCATCAAATTATGCAATGCAAATACCAGAAAGACAAACTTAACATTCTACTACATCATACTACTATACTGCTATACCATAACCATTTAGGCCACCTAAATATTGTTATTTGGTTCTCTTATTCTTTCTTCTTTATGTGAAGTTGTCTACTCTATTAGGCGGTACTTACTTCTTTTACCCATTCCTTTGTTTCACATTCTCATTCATATCTTTATTTCACGGCGTTGTTACAGGAGAATTACTTACTGTGTGTCATTATTGAAGAAATGATCATCATCATATGCATCATCATTAACTTGTGCTCTAAACATAAATTTCACGCGGCGCTGAGACGACGACGACGACGAAGAAGAAGAACAGAACAGCCGACGAGCATGGAAGCCCCGCCGTCTCCGCGTCCGCCGGCGTCTCCGGCAATGTCGATCGGGCCCCCTCTCGGGCGAAGGCCCTGGTGTTCTTCCAGCAGCGCCGGCCAGCTTTCGCCCGTGCACTCGCCGGCGAGCACGCCTTGTCGCGGGGACGCAGAGTCAGCGGAAGTGCACACCAATGACCAGGGCCCCGTGACGCTCTTCTCCTCGTTGATGGCCGGATGGATGGGCGCACTGAGCATGGGCACCTCCATAGGCTACTCGCTGCCCGCTGGCCAAAGCCTCATTCACGCCAGGAGCAACGGCACCAGAAGCGGCGACGAGAAACTCTTTTGGTACGGCGTGCTTTGAATCGGGAGAGTTACCACGCACGTGCCCAGCAACGGGGGCAATGCTGTAGAGGACACTGATGGCGCGTTCACACCCGGAAGCTTTCTATCGTGCGTGGAGCCGCGCGATGAACGGCCGACGAAACGGGCGCGTTCACATCGATGCTGCCGTTGCGCGCGACGAAACCCTCGTTCATGTCCCGCCAACTCTAGACGCGCTTAATCTCGCCAAGTGATTTCTCGCCTTTCATTCACACGTGGGTTACCCGTGTAGAAGAAGGGTACACATTTACGCGCACTGCGACAAGACAGGCGCAACCCACAATTGCCAGCTCAGATTGCGGAGAGAAGTGCGCCACCCCGGCATTTTAATCTTCAGACACAGCAGAGTGCTCACACAATGACGCGTGCATATCAGAGCTAGGCGTTTGCTGACAAACGTGACCCGTAGTGAGGTTCCACGAAAGCCCGTGCACTTAGCGGAGAAGGTCCCAGTACGAAAACTTATGTATGAGCCAGTGCAATCGATTCGCTTAATTAAAGGAGTGATGTGCTTGGCAGTTGTTGCAGTGAGAACGTTGAGGTAGTGGCTGTTGTTGCGCTGCGCAATTTCGTTAATAAGAGTCGGTGGTCATTGCGTCTGTAGCGCGCCAGTATAGATGGCCATGTATACATGTGCCCGTTGTATTGTGCTGTCCAGTGTTGAGTGATGCGGGGTGATGACCTAGTTTCTGTGAAAGGGAAGTCTGCGGCAGACCTCGAGCAAAACCACTTCGGCAGAGAAAGAAGACTCAAACAATGAGCTGATAAAAACTGCCCGACAAGATTGGACGTGCGTATGGCCCGGCTCAGAACCAGTACGCGTTAATTCAACTGAATATACGACGAGAGAGCACATGCCTGAGCCTATTTATTGCAGAAACAAAATCTGCAGCCTGTGTCTGTGTAATTCATCCGATGCAGATTGAAGGCATCTGATCATACAAGGCCCCGAGAGCAAGGCGCATGGTAGCCAAAAGATGTTTATTCAAGGTACACTCTTTAAACTGTGTGCGGTTAAACCAGCACTATCTGCATATTTATTGGTCGCCTGCTGTCTCGGTGTCCACTGGCGTCCTTCATGGAAGCCGAGCGTGGGCCGCTGTCTTAGAGCAAGGATCCCGCTTAGTTAGTTTTCAGCTGAAGCCACTTACGAAGCAATGGAAGCCGCTAACTGAGCTGGATTAAAGAGCACAGCCGGCTGCTGGCAGGCGCATTCACTCTTCTCGCCACTGTAAAAACTGACATAGCTATACGCGCATTATAGAAATATTGCTGCTGCTTCCTTATGTCCAACGAGAGCTACAGGAAGGAAAGGCATCGCGTTCGGTGCTTTATTGTGCTTTATTGCACATTCTCTGAACACGGTAACTTATAGAAGCACACATTTTTCACAAATTATTGCGCAATATATATAGTATTTATATTTTATACAAATTGATGTTTCCTTGAAGTATCCAATTCTCCTAGGCGATTGCTAATTATTTGCAAGTTACATTTCACACCAGGCCATGTTAATTCTTTTTTTTTCCAATAGCAATTATATGGACACTTCGAACGCATTTATGGCGTCGCCGTCAAGGTCGCCGAGCTGGCGATCGCAGCTCAATCTCGCTCACGCAACGAAGGAAAACGGGGAGGAAGTACGCCGTCTTCTGTCGCGCGCAAGACCACGGGGAAAGGGTAGAGAGCAAGAAGTAGTGCCGTTCTACTCCAGGCGGTCCAAGCGGCAGCGCGTGCCCGCCCGGACCGCGTATTTACAATTCCTAGTAGGTGCGGCGGGGCGTGGCCCTTGCGGAGACGACGGACGTTTGCGCGCATGCGCGAGTAAGAGCGGGTGCGAGAGAGGAAATGTGGGGACTTTTGCTCCTTGAAAATACGACTCAGCTTAGGTACTACGGAGGAGTATCTTGGCGCGCGTTGTATGCGCTTGTCCCTAGGTGTGCTGGCAGAAGTCGCGGGGCGCGGTAGTGCTGAACTTAGCATCGCAAGTTGGCGGCTCGACGCAATTACGTTTATTCAATCATGTTTTAACTAATGAAAACAACGTGTCATTATTTCGCATTATTGGCGGCGCCTCCAGGACACCAAAGCATCAACGGGGGGATTCGCTGTCTGGGGCACCCAAGCGGCAGCGGGGGGATCAAATGTAGAACCCGGACTGGCCCGCGGGTTGGGGCTCACAGAGGCCTGCTCGTGCCAAAGGAGTATAAGATCGGCTGTCCGCGACAGCGGACAGCCAATTTTTTATGTGAGCAACCCCTGGCAGGCTTCGGCCTCCGCGGCCCCAACCCACGGACCGCCCTGCTTCCAGCCTTGATCCCCCCTTTGCCGCTTGATTGCCCCGGAGATCGTGCGCCGACTGCCTTAATATAACCTCAGGTGCTCTCCTGAGGCCTCCCTTTGCTGGTTACATGCGCCCTCCTGGAGCCATGCTTGTAAAAAATCCGATGTATCGTCGCGACGAAGAAAGCGACCCGCGACTTATACAACACTATTCAAAACATTGCCCCTTCACACACAGCATCACGGGCGCTATAACGTAAAGCTATTCCAAACTTTTCTATTCCAATTCTGCAATCAGCCCTGCGCTACCGGAAAAAAACTTTTTTGGACCAGCACCACTTCGCCTGTCTGTCACGCGACGTCACGAAAATCGCGATAGCTCTCCATCTGATATGACGCGTACACACTGATTATGCATAACTGGACCGAACAAAAGAAAAATAGTTATTTCCAATTCAACGCCTTTTCGCCATTAGCCATCGGCTATTGGTCAAAACCTTTCGAGCAGCACCTACTTCACCTGCCTCTCACGCGACGTCACAAAAGTGCGAAAATTCATCGCGCCAAAGTTAAAGATGCATTAATATACCGAACAAAACCGAATCTTCTTCTGAATAGCTGCAGGTTGCCCCGTTCCGAAAGTAATAAAGAATGGCTGCCTCCCATCGCTCAGACACTGGCTACTTGCACCTGCCAGAGAGCTTGGATTTACTTGCGTACAACAAAGCTTTTTGCATTGCCGTGTAACGTTTTCGAGCACTTTCGGCACGTTGACGACCTCGCTCTGCAAACTCTTCTTTGCTGAGGATCCGTTTTAGCGGCATTCCTAACCTTCCATTGCATGCCGCCATGATTTTCGACCAGCCACCACAAGCTAAGTAAGGGAAAGCGGACCAATCACGGTCGCCGACACCACCCTCTTCATCCGGTTGTCAATTTTTAGTGCACCGGCTCGGCCCCATCGAATCCCTTTCCACTTGAGCGTGCTCCTGGCCTCTTGTCAGCCAATTAGATAAGACAAGCCGCTCAGTGTAGGCA
Source organism: Dermacentor variabilis (assembly GCF_050947875.1). Taxonomy (NCBI): domain Eukaryota; kingdom Metazoa; phylum Arthropoda; class Arachnida; order Ixodida; family Ixodidae; genus Dermacentor; species Dermacentor variabilis. The sequence goes on along the minus strand of NC_134570.1, from coordinate 130,414,475 downwards.
ATGTTATTCGTTTTTAAATCCAACAAAATTAACCTCCTATATATGAGGAGAGCGTTTAATTGGTCTCTTCAGAGAACCCTGCGGGTCACCGCCCGATGCTTGCGTCGGTGGTTACGCAAATTTGACATCAGGAGATTGGAATAAAACACATTGAAATAGTTTTACGTTATAGGGCCCCACCAAGCGGCGCCCGCGCCCACTGCCTCATCACGCGGGCAGCAAGCGGCGGAGCGTATAAACTAACTCGACCGCACTCCGCAATGCCGGCATGTCTAGGGAACAAACGAATACAACGCGCGCAAAGAAACCTCCTCGGTAGTGCCTAGGCTGAGTCATATATTCAAGGAGCAAAAGCCCCCCGACTTTCTCTCTCGTGCCAGCTCTTACTCGCGCCTGCGCAGAAATGTCGAGCGCCGTCAAAAGCGCCCCGCCCCGCTTTACCTACTAGCAATTGTAAAAACGCGCCCGGGCCGCTGTATCTTGAAAGCCATCGCGAATGTGAATTCACCCGCTGCTACTGCAGCGGTTCCTCACTACAGCGTTTTGAGAGCGAGGCTCCGCGGTCATCGAGTGAGAAGTGTTAATGCTTGCATGTGCACGCGTGACGCCATGCTTCTTAATTTAGGTGGCTGACCTACGTTTATAAGTTTATATGGCCTACTATCCTTACATCGTATAGCTGTCCACTAATTTGCTATTCCAATCGATGCTTCGCCTGTTGGGCGAAACTGCAACTTTCTGTTTGTACGTATGCAGCATTCTGCAGAAGTTAGGCTTCACAGTTATTTCAGAGCGTTGCGTGTGCGTGTACAGATGATCACGCGGTTACGAGATTTACTATGAGTGCACGAAATGACGCTGTCTATCGGGAGGCGAGACTACTACGAGGTACGGCGCACGCGCTTGATTTCTGATGCGGATTTGCTTTCAACGACCGAGTGGCAATATTTCGGGTTATATATGTAATTACGAGAATGTCGAAGCGGAAATCCTGAGCCACTAATTAACGCAGACGCTGACTAATCTGAAGGGATGAAGTGCAGCCCTCAACGCCGAACGTACAGTCTCTTCGTGTCACCTGTAGTGCCCCAGCGAACGGTCAAGTCAGTACAGCACTAGAGGTTTTGAAAGTGTGTGCAGTTTTGTTTAAGAAATGATTGTTGCTAGGAAGCATGTGATACAAGGTGGCATCGGTCCTCCAAACGGCTTCGAAAAGAGCAGATGAGAGAGATGATGAATTAACAAGTAGGAATGTGTTGCGTTGTTTCTCTTCTGGTCGTCATGATTGTAAAGACAGAAAAAAGAAAGCAAGCCAGGACTCAACATGCTACGTCTCCGTTAGTCCCAAAAACTGCCTTAAAAGCAAGCAAGCGCGTGTGTCTAATTTTAGCACTCCTCTTCTGTATAATACAAAACTGTTGACTGCTGCTTTCCTGTAGTGCCCACACACACCTTACTGGTAAACTTGCAAACAATTCATGGCGAGGCACAGAGTTGAAGAGGACTTGCTGTCATTAGGTGACCCTTGAGCTTATGGCTTTGTTCGGGCAGAGTGCAGACCAATAATCTCTCTTTTGTCCGTCTTCCCGAAAAGAAAAATGATAAGCTCTGACAAGCATGTAGGCCAAAAATGGTGAAACAAAAATTAGTCAGTGGACAAACAAATCACGGTTCTAGGTGAAGCGTTCAAAACATACCTTGTGTTTATTGTCACCCATGACGTTGCTTCCTGTTGTGGCGTATTCACGATTGACTTGAGGTATATCCGGTGACAAGAGCATGTAAAACGTGAACAAACGTGAGGAGGAGGGTCGTGGAGCCTGTGGTCAGGAGGACAATAAAAGCAGCCTAGATTACTATCGTCGTGGAAGCATGGGCGAGCGTGATTGAATATCTCGCTAAGAATAGTGCACAGAAGAACGCTGCATCACAGAGAAGCACACGCGCAACACTGTTTTCTTGATTATCTCACATATGTGGTAAACGATAATTTTTTATTGCTCGTTAATATCAATGCACCGAGGCTCTTCTTATTCTACCACGCTGCCCATTTCGCCCCCAATTCCACAGGGGCTAAATGGAAAAAAACACAAGTCTTTGGTGCATTGGGCGCGCGTTAAAAATCTCCTGGTGGTTTGATTTGATAGATTAAATTACTGATTTCCTTTTACAGACACACATACATACAAAGGTGATGTGAATGGAGGTGGATGAGGGAAAAAAGCCGAACAGACGCGGATTTTAACCCGGAGTTACCCACTACGGCGCGCCTCATAATCAAATCGCGGCTTTGGCACGTACAACCGCGAAATTCAGAAATCCTTCTTAGCAATGACAGCAACGTGGCAGAATACCAAGGGTCTTGTTTTAATTGACTTTAAAGAGCAATAAGCAATATGATCATTTTGCACAAATAAATGTGAGATATAGTCAGAGCTCTAGAAAATATCTTTGGAATCCTGAAGCTGCGCGTCTGAAAAACTTTGCTACTGAAAGTCTCGCAGCTTTAGGAAATAACTCCAGAAACCTGCCTTATAGGCCTCGCACGCAAAAAGAAGACAAAAAAATTCACTGATGGATATGCGAAGCAGTTGCGTTTTTTCTCACCAGTGCGCACACCCACAGGCCGCAAGGCTAATTAGCTTTCGTGGGAAGTCTCCAAACAGGCTGAAGTCGCTTCGAGCGATGAATATTCGCGCAATTCAGCGTCTTGAAACGCGTTCGCTTGGTGGCAGCGGCTATCAAAAGTTGGACGCATAAACTCGCATGGGAGGTTACTATTATCAAAAGTAAATTGCTTTAAGACGAACGTGTGGGATGTTGCTCGAAACGAAGAGTTTCCTACAAAAAATGCTAGAGGGAACTGTTGCGTTGCCATCATTTAAACACCACGGGAACGATGGGAAGTGCCTGGAATTGTCTGGTCTTCGTACGTGTGCCTTCAGACCTCCAGACTTTCCTTTGCTCGGCTGATCAGACTGCAGAGTCATGACGGGAAGAGCGTTGAGATCTCTTATCTGGTTGCCCCTTTTTTTCCCTCTAGTTCGTGACTGCCGCACTTTCGTTCTTGATTTCGCAGTGCAGACCGTTGGTGCTGCGATCTTCGATTTCAATTCGTGCAGGCAATGTAGGATCTTCTGTTTTGTAATGCCTGGTTTCGTTTTCCATTGTCTTTATCACGCTGTGCGCCGATAGTCAGATCGCAGCGATAACGGCAGCGCAGCGGCGGTGCGCGAGTCATGTCCGAGCCGATGACGAAGAGAGAGAGAAAAGGAAAACTGACGGGGAACGGAGTGTTCTGTCGTTCTTCGACTAGCGTGCACTTTTATGACGCGCACTTCGGAGGCTGCGCCATCTCGTTTATTGTCCGCGTCCCCCTTCTCCCACTTTCGGTATGGGAGCGGGCCATTTATTGACGCAAAGGACGAAGTGAGTCGCTGGCTTTCAGAACAGTTATAATGTTCCGCCCCTGCTTGCAGTTTCCGTATGCAATAGTGACACAGTTCCCTTTAGTACTTGCGTAAAACTGCAAGGCTCCGAAAAATGATCACCCCATTCCTAAATATTATTGCAGCACAAGTTGGATGAGCAAACGGCCCGCAATGCAACTGATACCAATAGGCTGCTGCTTATCGAACGTCCGTGGGGTATAAAACGTTGATTCAAGCAATAAAGCACGTCCTAAATAACAAATGTCCAATAAAATAAATGGCATACTCGGTTAACGAAAACCTGACATGTTAAGTATATTTTTTGCTTACTACAGCTGTATCTATAGATAAAATATTTAGCTGCGTTGAGCGCCCTTAGCCTAAAAAACACGATTAAATTTTTGCCACCGTATTCAAGTAGCTCAACATATGTGCTTCGTGGTGAAACAAGCCGCAGATGATTTTGCGCTCTCTGTGGCTATCGCTGGAACTTGAGAAGATAGTCATTATGCTCACTCTAGAGCTAAAGCTTGGGGAAAAAAAGAGGCAACTGCGATGACGTCGCTATACTGCTATTATGCAGTTGGTATGCTGACTGTAGAGGAAAAGCTGCGCGAAAGAACAGGCAACCAAAAAGCACCGCCAGTGGCTACCACTTCTTTTTGTGAGGCTAATAATGCTGAAGATATGCAATAAGAAGCATTTACGCATATCACGTACGTATGGACAATATGCGAAATTCATTGTGTAGACTTTTCACATGGTTCATATGGTTATATATAAAATGTTTATGCGAAATTTGCGATGCTTGAGAGGATGCATTTGCAGGCGCTTCAACTAGATGGCGCCACCATATTTTATAGGACTCAGTATCGTGTTGATTGAGCCTCTCTGCTAAATCATCTGAATCGCACCTCCTAGTCTGTGACCGCGCGCCTGCACAGAGTAGTTATGAGGCAGCGCCATTGGGGTTACAAATTTCAATGCACGCACCTAATGGGGTGCTTTTCCTCTACAAGTGGTTATATTGGGGAAGTTTTTGCATTTTGCGTCGTAAGCTAACGGATTTTGGTACTGAAAGGCACCTATACAAGCGCAAAGGGCGTCTCCTGGCTTGCGTTCTTCTGTACCGCTCTGGGGTTCTTTCGTATTTTGCGTTCTTTTGCAAGCCCGGTGGTTTCCGTTGGCTAAGATTGCGCACGCATAATTTAGTACTCTTTATTGACTCTATGCTTGCGGTTACTGTTTTCAAAGTATGGGTGATATGGAGGCTTGCCCTGTAGAGTTAACTAGGTAAGGTTAGGTTAGGTTATAGGCTTTTCAGTGTTCCAGACCACGGGTCGACAGAGTACGCAGGCACGAAAACGCGAAGTCCCACTTCTCGGATAGAGAGTCAATATAAGATTGAATCAATATAACTCTTTGATGGGGACGCAGCAAACGGAGGCGTTGGACTGGAGGGGTCATGTGGTCAGGAGGGGCTTTGTCGAGCTCTTGAGTTTACGGAGGTGTCCCACTCCGATGGTGCGCCGCGAATTTTTTTCTTTTCTCTGAGCGCCTGTGTAATGCAAAAGGATTGACATTTGGGCGAGTTGGTACGTTAACATGATTTTGGGTTCTAGCGCGCTCGGTGGTTCACTTCCGTGTCCGTGTCCGTGTTTCACTTCGCGCTAGAACCCAAAATCACGCCTGTGTAAAATAAGCAAACGTGTTACGTTGATCGTGCTTTCATTTTGCTCTCCTTGTGAAATGAACCTTCGCGAATGTTGAAGGAACGGGAATCCTTCTGTGTGTGTGTTTGAGCTAAATGTGCAGGAGTCAGAAGTAGTGAATTTACAATACTGACAGCGACTGTGCGTCGCTCGAATGAAGCCTCGTTCCTCCAGCAGCCCGGAATTTTTTTGCGGTCACATTACGTGCGAGTGCTTTTGTGTGGTATACATGGCAGTTGGTGAACCAGACAAAGCGAAGTGGTGCGCAAACTGGGACATGTAACTGCTCACTTTGTACCAGGGTATCGGTGTATGGCTTCGCTGCCGTGAAGCAAGTTTACTCCAAGATGCTATCGCACAGTTCTTTCCATCGATCTCTACCCCGTTAGAAACGTTTTTAAAGCAGCAATCGCCTTTTTATTAGAGTAGTCGGGGAATGTACGGTACAATTACATATTACTCTTCAGAGTGAATCGGTAATATTGATGAGTAGGCACTAGAATAAGTCGTATGAAGTATATGTATGCCAGCATGAAGCATTGAAGCATCGCTTGCATTGCAGGTTCGACTCACTGCTTCCACTGGCGGCTATGTTCGGGTCGCTGTGGGGTTGCTGCCTGGCGTTCTGGCTGGGCCGTCGGTGCGCGATGGCGATCGGTTCCCTGGGCTCGCTGTGTGCATGGCTAGCCCTCGGTTGGGCCTCCACCGACTCTTGGATCCTCTACACGGCAAGGTTCGTGGAGGGTGCCGCCACCGGGGTCACCTCGATAATCGCGCCTGCGTACGTCGCCGAAATCGCGACGGCCAAGGACAGGGGCAAGCAGGTTTGTTTTTTGCCTATTAGGTAATACAGCGCGCCACGAAAACAATAAGAAAATTGGCAAACGATGAGGCCTGTCAGAAAGAACGAAGAAAATGAGATGTAAGAAGCCGAATGAAAACGGCGAGCGCACTAGAGTAGAATGCAAAAGAAAATATTTTTAATTAATGTAATGGCAAGCTGGTCTCTATCTTTAAGAGACGTAGTAAGGTTCAGAGTGCACGGGATGAACGGAGTGAAGGCGGACGTTTGACAATTCTTGGCGGACGACGGCCTGAATCAAGGAGATCATCGCCGGAGGAGGAGGTGGCCGCAGGCTGTGGGGCCTCGACCTCATGACGAATGGTTCGGGTTAAGTTGTACACTTAACCCGCATCATCTATACCACCATCACTTATATATCTTGTTCATGGTTTTCTAAAGTTTGCCATGCGTACTGACAAATAAAGGTTTCAAAACAAGATTACGGAACATATTCTTTTTAGAACATCAGTCTACTTGGACATGAATTGTCTCGTTTCTCAGTGATTCGTGCCAGCGCTCTGCTTGTGCAATTCAATGCTCCACCTGTGTTCTGGACTCTGCCAAAGAGCCAGTCCACCTATCATTAGCCCCATGAAACTACTGTAATCTTATTCTTCTCTAATGCGTGACAGACGCTCAAGCGAAAGCGCACGCATACAGTGCCACTGTACAATAACCAGCCATCGTGACATGTGATTGCAAACTGTGGTGTCTGGCGCTAGTGGTTCGTGTGGTTTATTTATTTATGTAGTTTTTATTCATTCATTCATTTCTTTTGCATACTCACTCTCAAGGAGATTGAGTGTGCAATATTTTTGTTACAGACCCGATGTGGCGATAGATAGGTTTTCAAAAAGGTCTACAGGCTCCGGTGCGGTGGCTACATTTAGGTAAACGTAAACGCTCCCACATGAAGAGATGTTCACTTTAAGGCCGTGAGCTTAGCAAAATGTCTGTGAAAATAGTTATGGCTCAAGAAACTGTGTGGAAGAGCAAAAACCTATTCCCTGTACTGATGGCAGACATACCGCTTCTTTCGGTACACCTGTACAAGGTAAATGCTGTGACTTCATTCGAAAGATGCACATTTTCACAATCGTAGTAAACCGCTGCTCTTTTCAAGCTGTTGCAATTCAGTCATTGAGGCCCTAGAAAGGTGGCGGACTCAGTTGGCTAGTATTCATTTTTCTAGCAAGAGTCTATGGTGCGAAATAGTAACAAGACGACAAATTGTTATGAGCGCTATCCCTGTTTGTTGTTGCCCTGTTGTTTCCTCGGGCTGTGAAACGAGGGATAATGAAGAAGCGAAAGTTTTGAACAGAACGCCGATATTCGAAAAGAACTTCTAAATGTTGAATCGAACACCGAATATGAGAAATTTGTACAAAATGAAAACACAAAAGTGGACGTGGGGTCTTCTGGTGAGAAAAGTTGTATTGATTATTTTACAATCGACGTCGTCAGCAAGTGGGTTTAAGGTAAAGTTGAACTTCGTAAATGCGAAAAACCTAAAAGGTAATCGCATCTGATTCACCATGCCAATGACCGCTTTGAAAAGACACAAAAAAAATGGCTGTGGCTTAGCTAAGGTTAAGCCCAGGATGCGAAGCATACTAGCCATTATTTTAGTTGTTGAACCACTGTTTAGCCTGGTGAACTGCTGTTGCTTGGCTATATTTGGTTCGGCTAGACGAAGAAACAACTCATGCGTTACTCTGCTTCGCTTTCAAGAGTGGAACGCGACAGCGTTCCCGTCGACCCGCCAAGGGGTGTAAAACAATGGGCTACGGCGCAGCGACTACGCGCCCCGCATTGGACGCGGTGAGCGTCGAGCAACGCAGCGTTCGGCGCGGCAACGAAATGTGCGCCTGAGCAAGCGACGCACGCCTGAGCCTTAGAAACAGCTCGTTTCTAAGGCAACACCGCATTCACTAGAGGGGCTTTAGTACCGCTTTGAAGCATCGTACTCGTGGCTCACTGGTAGCGTCTCCGTCTCACACTACGGAGACCCTGGTTCGATTCCCACCCAGCCCATCTTGCAAGAGTTGAGCCAAAGCCACCTAGAAACAAGCGCAACTGCTTATATACCGCCGCGACGCCGCGAACGACGGCGCGAGTTGGAGCCCCGTTTCTCCTCTGTCATGACGTCACGGTGTCACGTGGTATTGAAGGCGACACCGCCGCGCCTGAGAAGCTGGGTTGAGCTCTAGTAATATGCTTCGCATAAAAGATTACACGGTGACACTAAATGCGCGTAGTAGAAAGAAGCCCTAGTTGAATACCTCAGTGCAATACCAGTGTGAAACACTCCATTTCACGGTAGCCCAAGCATGGCCAGTTTCGCCAAGTAATTGTCCTTGGCCAATTGGCCTTGCTAAAATCGAGACAGCCCATTCGCAGGGTACAAATAATGAAACTTGCTCAATCACCGACTGGAATCTTTTCTGCAGTAAACGCCACGCATTCACTCGAGAACTGGTCCGTCTGCGCTACAGCCATTATTCTTCTGCAGCTTAATTGTTCGGAAGAATCTCCACTTGCGTCATTATTTCTCCCTGAAGGCTGCAACACGTTTTCTCTTAATGTATTACAAAAAGACGAAGCAGTATTGGTATCAGGGGAATTGTGGTGCGTGAGATGCAGCTCAGATGGGAAGGAGCAGAGTGGTTGTAGAGCGGGCTGGAGGTGAGAGCCGCGCGAGTTATGGGGTCGCATTGGTGACGAGTTATCATTAAAGCAATTGCATCGTCGGCATCGTTAGGAGCAGTGCTTACTGCATGCGGGCTTCAACAATACGAGGATGTATTGCACATCTTGCCAACGAATCCACGTCAATTTTACCGCTCATCGAAACGCCTTTTCCCAGAAAGGATCGTCTGAAGAGGATGCTGTCGTTAATGCATCCGATACTAATAAAACACCTCGCACGGCCAAGACGTCCAAACATACTGCTAGCTTGCAAGCGATAAGGGTGCCGTACAGCCATGGTATAGAGAAAGCGAATGTGAAGAGTGGCTCGCTTTAGTGTACCGATACGAAGCTTGAGCTGCAGCTTTTCCAGCAAGAGATTGGAGAAACTCAGGTCTAGGATGCCTGTTAGTCAGTCCTCCTGAGAGCGATTTCAGAACAGTAGCTGCAACTCCGGTCACTTTGAGACGGGGACTAACAGGATCAAATTTTTCAAATCTGTAGCTAGTCAGTCGAGTGTTGCAAGGCGAACAAAAATAACACGCAGGTTCACCTAGATTAGGCTATAATAGGCGGCTAAAGGACATCGGAAATCGGCCTAGGCAGCGGCTGTTGGCCATCGACAAAATGCGACTGCACATATCTGCTCAGGTGTAACATGAGCACTCCGTAAACTATTTTCACTCAAGGTAACAGCGGGCATTGCTTGAATGGTCCAGTTAAATTTAATTAGGCTAGTTCTCGCGGGAAATACAGGTTTGAAACCGGAGTATAACGGAGGTTTTTGTAGCAGGTACTTCACTGAGAGGTCGGTTAATTAAATCGATGTCCCTACAACATTTATGACGTATTTGGCCTGGAGCAAGAACTGCCCTAGCTACGTTTTAGACGGAAAACGCCGACAGGTGGAAGTAGAAGGCAGTCGCAGTCGTCCATAAATCACCTTCCCATATTTAACGCAGATCGTTGGTTTGGGCGGAAAACAGATATCGACGGCCCATGAAGGCCCATTCGCATAGGTTTCAAGATAGAGCGTCATTTGAAGTAGGCTCCGGGAACATAAGAGTGGAATGTTTGCAAAGGAAAACATAACTGAAGATGCAGGTCATGACGGCACTACTTCATCACAGCGAATAGAAGAGCGAGCAGCGAGACAAATCCCCACGTGGATCACTTATGCGGAAAACTTTAATGATGTCATCATCGCGGAATTCTTCGCTGCGACTATGTAAGCGTGCAATTTCATTTTAGGTTCTCTGTACACCACCAGTTAACTCTGAAAGCTCATTGGTGCTCGTCCTCTGTACTACATATATATATGTGCCCTGTTCGCACCCCTCTTTAAATCGCGTACCAGCTGGTCCACTCTTCCTCGTGCGGCCTAAAGTAGACCAACGCTACGTCTCTCAACTTAGAGATCGCATTTAGGAGCATCATGATTACTTCCCAGCGATTTTGTATTGATCTGCTTCAACATTTAAGGTCGTTCCTCGATTTTAGCACCAATTTTAGCACCACAGCCGCACAACGTACAAAGATAGGGAACTTTCCCAATTTCCTCAATTTGTCATCATAAAGCAGTGACGCGACGAGCATTACTGTGTACCGATGCAGGTCACTGCTTGTAAGCATTGGCCTATAGCGACCGCAAGGTTTGATTTTCCTGGTAGGCAACGTCAGCCACGCTATACTAGCATCAGATTTATTTTCCCACTCCTCTCTTCTGGTTGAGATGGCCTGTAAGAAAATGCTTGACTGCAACACAGGTCTCTCAGTCATGACTTCTTCTCACCTCTGCCCGTCAGATTTTCCTCTACGTGTGATAGTTACCGCACCATAGGAGGAGATACTCCGGGAGTTTCATTCTATCCCCACTCAACCTAATTTGGTCTAAGCCTGTGAAGCACTCCGTCGTCAATCATATTGTCACCAACGGCCAGCCGACCCATGCCACGTCATGCCATCTCGCCCTTGAAAAGTACCGCATTACACGGCAGGAGTTCGAGGAAATGGTTGAGATTAGCTTGCTCACTTGTCACCAGTCAGCTGATCGACGCGCCTGCACATGTTTGCGAAATAAAAGTGGGGCTGGCAACCCTACGGGCCTCCTATTCTGTCAACTTCTCTGGACCGCAATGGCCTAGGCGACATACCAAGCTGCATGATGGGCTGGCGTGAATGCACAATATTCTCTAAGATCAACCTGAAAAAGATAAACCAAATTCCTATTCCTTCGGTGGACGTTCCTAAGGCCACCATTGTCACGCCTTGTGGGCTGTTCGAATTCGCCCGCAGTTTTCAGCGCTTCACTGATGTCATCCTTTGATGTTTTTCGTTCGTGTTCGCTTATGTGAACGCTATCCTGGTCGCCAATGCCTCGACTTCGGAACCACTGCGCCATCTGCGCCGCCTCTGCGGCCATACCATCGAGCATGGTCATATCATAATCGTAGCAAAGTGTGGATTCCGTGTTCTATACTTTGAGTTGTTCGGTCACTTGGTTGAGGCCAGTGGCATCAATCGCCTTCCTTCCAGAGTCAAAGCCATCACTGAATTGCCACGCCCAAAATCGCTGCAACAACTACGCTGCTTTATGGGACTCATGAATTATTACAAGCACTTTGCACCTCGATGTGCCGTCATCATCCAAGCCACCAAGAGCCTACTTCAGAGAACAAAGTAAACTTCACCCATCCCTGCTTGGTCTGCTGCCGCGAATGATGCCTTCATTGCTATCAAAGAGGTCCTGTCGTTTGCTTGTCTTCTGGTGCACACTTAGCACACAGACCCCCTAGAGTATCGTTGTAGATGCCTCGGGATACGTTATCGGCGGTGTTCTTCAGCAGTACGTCAGCAATTCCTCAGCAGCCACTGGAGACCACTCGTTTCTTTTTCTTCAGAAGACTAACATCAACTGAGCAATGATATAGTACACTCGGACGCGAACTCGTTGCCACCTACCTGAGGGTGAAGCACAAGCCTCAAACTACAGCCTTCAGACGCGCCTGCACTGCTTACAGCCCACGTGAAATTCGTCGTCTGTCATTCTTGTCTGAATTCGTGACCAACATTCAGCAAGTAAAAGGCGCAGGTAACGTTCCTGCGGATACCTTCAGCTGGCTTGCACGCTCAGTGGCTCTAATTTCCCGCTCCAACAGCTTGCAGATTTACAAGAACGAGACGAAGACCTACACGTCCTCCGGTTGTCGAATTCCTCCTCTCTATTAAAAAATGTACTTTCCAGACACCGACATACAAATTGTCTGCAACGTTATTGCTGGTTCCGGGCTTCAACGTCCTTACGTGCCTCCATCATTACGCCGACTCGTTTTCTGCCAATTTCCCTCGCTTTCACATTCTCGCGTTCGTGCATCGTAACGTCATGGTATGGACCATTTCTTTTGGCCTGGAATGAACAGTGACATTCGCAATTGGACGCACTCCTGTCTTGCTTGTGAAAAGTGCAAGGTATCACGGTGCCAAGTATCGCGGCACATTTCCACCCTGTTAAGGAAGTTCACTGTTTCTGATGCGTGTTTTGCCTTCATCCCTGCGTATGTAGTAGAACCCTTGTCGCCATACGAAGAGTTTAGCTAAATTCTGACCATAGTGGTAAATTTACCCGGAGGCCTAAAGCGACGCCGTTACAGTGCATCAGTTCCTTCGACCCTCGTTTCGACATACATGGTTAGCGGGTTTTGTCCCTCGTATGGAAGTAATAACTGACAGGGATTGTCATTATGAGGCCGAGCTCTTCGCCAGCTCACGAGCCATGCAGGAAGGCTGGTGTGTACCACGCATTTCGTGCACGTGGACGGTGGCAAAAATCGTACCGGGGACCTCCGCTACGATGTGCAATATAATAAGATGGTTATCTATGTGAATATTTCATATCCAAGAACGCGCTTTCCATCCGCAAAGTAATGGGTTGGTAGAGCTGTTTCACCACCCAGTGAAGGCTGTCCGCAGGGCTCAGGCGTGCAAGATCAATCGGTCCCTGTGACGTAGTACGCTAAACAGGAGTTCCATCTCGCCTGGTAGGGTGTTCCAACTCGTGTCCCGGCATCCAATTGCTTTGTGACGCAAAACATTGGAGGCGTCAAAAATTTTACTTGCACCAAGAGCTGCTTCTCCCGGAGTGGGTCTAAACCAGGCGGGGCATGTAGACAGGCAGAGTGTGCTTTGTTTGTCGTCATATTCGGTTTTTGCAAAGAATTGCGCGCACTTCCTCTGTCACCAGCGTGGTCCGGCATGTGGGTGCGCGCGTTGTCGAGTACCGCTCATCTCCTGTCGAAGTTCTAGATTACTACGTTAAATTTAACTGCGTTCAAACTGACTAGCGGCTTCGGATTCTTTAATAATCACATTTTTTTACATGGACATACTTAAGTGGCAGTTAATAATTGCAAAGAAATGGAATACCGTAAACTGCCTCACGTCTCGGTGCATTCAATACATCAATGACAGAAACTCTGATGCATAATTTTGATAAATTTGGCGCCTTTTCTGATTTTGATTTTGATTTTGATTTCGGCTAATTTTGAAAGTATTTCCAATAAACCACTATCATCATCAGCCATAAGAAGCACGCGATCGTCGGTGCAGCAATTTTTTAGCGTACACTGGTTACTCGAAGAAAAAAATGCTAATTTCTGATGGCCAATGCAGGAGTGGGGAGGGGGAGAGGATTATTCGCATGTGACCATTATGCCAGTAAATGCGGTAACTTTTACTTTATTTCTTCATTTCTACCTTCATTCATTCATTCATTCATTCATGCATTCACAGTGTGGGACGGTACAGACTGCCATAGCCGCGGGTGTGCTCTACACGTACGTGCTGGGACGGTTCACGGATTGGCCACAGCTGGCCCTATGCTGCGCGGTGCCATCTGCCGTGTCTGCGCTGCTCGCCGTGCGGGCAATTGAGTCTCCACGCTGGCTTATGGAACAAGGCAAGCAGGACGCGTCCCAGGCATCGTTGAGGCGTCTACGCTTCATCACCTCGCAGGCGGATGGTGAGATGGAGGTAAGTTAAGTTTATATTGAGTGTCAATGTAAAAAGGTTGCGCGGTACATTTGCTGTTAGTACCGTAGAAACACTGAAGTGAATGCGTTAGGAAAAGGTGGCAATATTTGATCGGTTGGCCGGCGTCAGACAACATTGGTAATAGAGATATATTTTTATTTTGTTTCAATTGCAGTTGTCCTTGCTACGTATATCATTGAAAAAATTTGTGACGTAGATGTGTCACTACATTTCCTTCACAGTAGAAATCGCGTGCCTTAAAGGACCCTGAAAGACCCGTCGGGGCTGGGTAAATAAACTGGCAGTTTCGCCTGAACGGCAAAGCGCTGACAGCGATAGCAAGTTTTAGCGTTGCGCTTGGATTTCTCGGACGGTGTCCAACCTATAGACAGGTCCGGCATACGCACGTGCGCCAAAACTTGTGGCACCCGTAAAAGCTTCGATACACTCTGTAGCTCCTGTAACGGCATCGTACAAACGTCACTACGTTGCCCGTATAGAGTCACGCCAGTAAAGTTACATCGCTTTCAAGTTTGAGGGCTGTTATTACTTCGCCCTTTTATTAATTATTCCTCTGAGAAGATTGAAGATAAAAGGCATGGGCTGGGATTGTTCTATTTCGGGAGACTTGCTTGTGGGCGGCATACTCAAAGTTCTCAAGATTAGCTCAGTCAAGAACGTAAGGCCTGGTATGAAAAACTTCAGTTATAGAATTGCGTTGCAATATAACCAGCACATGCGGCAGGCATAATCACATAACATACACATACATAAATACATGCGGGCTTCGTGGCAACGCTAACGGCAACGGTGACAACGACGGCGAAAATTTGCTTGGACTGCCTATAAATTGCTATCGACATAAAAACACAGTCCGTGGATTGCATGCGCTGCTGTGATACCTCAGCCGAATGCGCACTCGTGCTCGCCGCATGGCGCTTACAAGCGAACCGCTAGTTCACTTATTTGTCAACCACACGCTTTTGAACAGAGGCCTGCTCCGCAGACGTTCAGGGACTGCCTGCAGCTGCCCCTAGATGTTAGCGGGCAGGTCCGTATAGAGCGCTCCCATTGGCCGATAGTTGACATCAGTGAAGAAGGGTGGCTGGATGAGTTTATATCAGTGCGCGTCTACCTAGTGTTAGTGTGTATTTTTACTGACACTGTTTACTAAGCAGTAAAAGTTGTATTTCCAATTTCGATAACAATTAGGCGCTCCCGGATGTAGCCGAATACCCTCTGCTCATGCTAGGCCGCACCCACCCGCATCGGAACGAAACTTTAGCCAGACTATCTATCGGTGTAGTAGCCGTCGGGTCTCACAAATTTCGATTAGGTATCAACAGTCAATTCGCTTCGAAGCACGTGAAACTTAAGTCAGACCACGCGTACGTTTGACAGCAAACGCTCACGACTCGCCGCTGCTGTATAGACACAATGGCATACCACCAGTGGTGTGGCCAGGAAGTGGCCCACCAAGTACGTGCTCTGCTCAAAACGTGCACCCCCCCCCCCCGGCCTGGCTTCAGAGATTCCTGCCTTGTGGCAGTATGAAAGCTGCCCAGCCCCCTCGCCCCCCTTCTGCCCACTCAACCTCCCAGTCCCCGGACAACCACGTGCTCTGATGGGTTCTGTGGGTGACGCGCCTCCTGGCACGTGGTGACCCAGCCCGAGAGCCAGCATCTGACTCGAACAGATCGTCTGCTTCGCGGGTGGCACGTCTTCGAAGTTTGTCCACCTCGAAAATCGTAATGTTAGGAATCCTTTCAATGCTAGTCTAGAGTGCGGCATCGTTCGCTTGTTGTTCGTGTTGCCGACATACTCACACGGGCGAACATAAAGACAGCGTTTCGTTCGACCCTATGAAATTGTGTGATTGCCGTAGATGTAAGTTCGAGAGGGAAACTGATACCCATGCAAGCCGGTGTGAGAAAAAAAAAGTTGCTGTTTCGCCCGAAAGGCGAAGCATCGATTGCGTCCGCAATTCGATTCTTATACAGTCAGCTATAAAAAGTAAGGATAGTTGTTTTATGGGCCGTATAAACGTGTGAACATTCGCCTATTAACTAAATTGACAAGCATGGTGTCACCGGCGCACAAACGAAAGCGAACACATCTCACTCGATCACCGCGCGCTCTCACTGTCAAAACACTGGAGTGAGAATGTGTGGCAGAAACAGCGAGCGAAAGGCCTTCGTGCGGCACCTGTCTTCAGCGCGAACTAAGCGGCGAGAACACAACGCACACGATTAAGCTATCAGAACTCTGCGTACTGTCTCCATCGCAAATCGCTTTCAAGATAAGGCCCGTGCGGCTGCGCCATACGCAGCTGCCGCTGGAGCAGTACGCCCCATACCTCCCCTCCCCACGGTGCCTTGAGCGCGACGGAAGACGTTGCGATTCCTTCCCACTTTCCTCCCTTGAGCGCACGAGATGCGGCCATCGTCTTCGGCTCACCCTCGCACGCTCTCACTCGCACATACAGTACACGGCGCGCGGTGACGATGTTATCGCCCTCGGACATTGCATGGAACATCACGGCGATGCCGACAGCGACGACGACGGCAGATATGAGGCAGGAGTGTCTATATAATTTTTATCCCAATAAAACACAGCCACGCGTAGCTATCTAGTACGCTGTAGCACCGAGAAAAGATGAAGAGCGGTGAACTCACCTGGAATTTCAGAGATTTCCTCCGACTTAGGTGCGTCGTACGCTTTAAAATGGTAAGCAGTGGCGTCTACATGAACATCCAAAATTAAACTGCACGCCACTCTTAAAGTTCTGTAGATGGAGCGTTGCGGGCACCGCTTAGCTGTGCCGTAGCCATCCCATTGCAAGGCGTTGAAGAAGGACCGGGAGCACAGCGAAAGGGATAGAATGCGATCTTTGAATGTCAATGACTCCCCTTCTACTAAACACATTGGTGGGCTCTTTTGGCTTTTTAAAATAGTTGATTTCAAAGTGAAATGTATTTCTCAACTTTTCTAAAAAGCGTTGCATTTAATCTTTATGGGCCCTATAGACCAGTTGCAATAGGCAGCGAAACTGCTCGCACGTTTGCCCTCCCTTGAACACCCATGAAATTTTTAACATTATGAGGGGTTGAGCATGAGAGGGGGATTGAGTGACCAAACATTTAGGCATACAGAAACGACGGAAACAAAGCGGATGAAACAAGTGCGGGTTCTAGCTTTCAACTTAAGATTTATTACTGAGGACATATCAGAGTACTAGGATACCGACCAGGCGTAGAAATGGTTGTAGGTTACAGCTCATACGTGAGTGGGCCATCAGTTGCTTTTACAAGCAGTGAACACTCGGTATCTCGGTAATATTTGAATGTACAAACGACGGTGGACGTGCACGTACCGGCACGCTATCTCTTTCTCCAAACTTTGATGTGTGCCACTGTTACATTATTTCTGTTAAGCACTTTGCGCATTTGTGCATCACTAAGTTATACACATATACGAGAGTGAATCAGAGAGCCCCCCCCCCCCCCATTTTTTTTTTGCCAAACTGCGGCTGTAAATGCAAAGTCAACATATCCATTCCAAGCGGTGGACGTTTCTTGGATCTGCTTGTCCTTATCTGCGGGTAGCTCCGCGACACGGCATTGGCGTCGGTTGTTGAAGATGGTGGTTGTGTTTCACAAGTCCACGGTGTACGAGCAACGTGATTCGCTTTCTATGGAGCAAAAGGGGAACGCCCATTGAAATTCAAAAGGAAATGCAACCCATGTATTGGGAAAGCTCTCTCGCTTGGAGAAGTGTGATGTGGTAGTGTTGTGAGTTCGCAAAAGGCCGTGAATACTTGCATGACAATGAACCTTTGGAGAGGCCGCGTGCGTCGGTGACTGACGACAGCATAACACAGGGCCATCTCAAATTTGCTGTTGCGATGAGACAAATGTCTGAACCGGTATGGAAACTATGGGAAACAGTGTAAAGTACGTAGAATAGTACCTATTATTGTAATTACCTGTATGTACCCCATTTTGGCTAATAAAAAAATGTGACAAACGCTCTCTGATTCACCCACGTAAAATGAAGATTTTAAATAAAGAAAGTTATTTGACAATAAACGTTTGTGCCTTGTGCCTGTCTTATTGATTTATGTCCGTCGTTCCTATGAGCTCAAACGGGTGGTTCAAAGAATTATAGCGCAACTTTTTAAACGAGGACAAGACCGGAGAATCGATAAAGACAAGCGCTGTGTTCGATGTGTTCGATCTAGGAGTCGGCATGTATTCATGCCGCGGAATGTATAATCAAAGAATAAAACTCACCAACCATTACGATACTGCCTGATGCGAAATTTGGGCGCACCTCAATACGTGTTTTTTTTTTCGCGATATATTCGCTGGCGCGGACAATCTGTCTCGTATGGCACCTTCCAAACAGAGCGAAGTGTGGCGCGTCTGCGTCGTTATTCGGGGGATCGCAAGAGGCGGCGCGTGGCTCACGTGTGGCAGTGGTTCACAGCAGTCGCCGCAGAGAGACCTCCGCTCATGTAGCGCTTTGTTTTCATAGACACGACGTGCGCTACTCTGGCGCCATATCTTAGTCATCGTCGCGGCACAGCCCGTCTTGCATGGCACTGTGCTTTAATTCTCACCTTTTCGTTCCACCAACGATGAGATCGGTCATTCGTCGCGGCGAAGTCGTGCCACTCGTATCAGAGGCAACAACACCCTAGAGAGCGTCAAATCAAACCTTACTTGTAGTCACTCGTCATCACCCCTTGCAGGAACAGCGATCCCCGTTACACACACTGGTACTGGGGACTGACCTCAGCAGCTGACGCCACGGACAAGCGCAGCCTTCCCCACCTCACGACGCCCTCCCCTCCCCCCCCCCTCCCTCGAAAGCGCAGATGAGATTGCCCACGCGGCTGGAGATGCCTAGGCCACCGGCAACTCTGCGCATGCGCAGAATGTCTAACCTCCGCTCCTCCTCCGCTTTGCGCCTAATGGTTCCGCTGCACCCTCCTCGTGCGCTATCGACTTTTTTTCATTTCCCGCTGCGTTCCGCGTTCGCTTTCATTCTTAGCGGCGCTCGTTCGCTCGGTTACGCTGAAGCCGTCAGACAACGCCAACGCTCGCCGCCGGACCGGGCGCCTAATAGCTGCGCCTTAAAACAGCGAAGGCATAAGCAAGAAGAGCAGCACATGCTAAAGCAGCAGCAGCGCAGGAACAAATCAATGACATCGGCAAACATCATGATCAGTGAGCACGCGTAATCATCGAAACTAAGCAAACGGTACATGAAGGCACAAGATGTGTTAGGGAGCCATCCGTAAGTTTATCGCAGGAAGAAATGTCGTTTTGGGGGCAGCTTGCGCACCTGGTACAGGCGATGACAAATCATGTTTTCATAAATATTTTAACCGGTGATACTCTTTTTACTTATTCCTCCGTTGTTCATTTGCATTCCGCAACGTGACATGTTTTTCGATTGCAATCGAAACTCCCCGTTCAATGTCAGCGCTTGTGCCTGTCTGTTATTCGATTCAGTTTTTGTTCACGATGTCCCGTTGTTACACTTGGAACCGAGAAAGACCAACTAGCCCATTATGTGACGCTAAAAAGTTGACTGAATAAATTCTGGCGTTTTACGTGCCAAAACAATGATTTGATTATGAGGCACACCGTAGTGGGAGACGCAGGACTAACTTTGATCACTAGGGGAGCTTTAACGTGCCACCAATCCACGGGACAAGGGTGTTTGCTGCATTTCGCACCCCTCCAAAATGTTATAAATAATTAATTAAGTAATTAATTAAGTATTTAGGTAATTATTAATTAATTGATTGATGTGTTTGTTTATTTATTTGAACATACTGCGGGCCAACATTTGGTCCAAGCAGGAGCTAAAGTCTCGAAAGGTACGCGTTATCACTTAAGAAAAGTGTGCATCACTTTAGAGACGGTCACTTTTCTGCTTACCTACTTTGGTGTCTTTCATCGCTGCTAAAGGTGATTTCGTTAAGCGGACGAATTGTCCTACAGGCCATCGAAGTCATCTATGTCAAGTCACCGACGCCCGTCCGCCACTACATGCTCGCCGTGATGATCATAGTGCTGCAGCAGTTCTCTGGCGTCAACATGATCATGCACTATGCCGCCGGGCCGCTGCGCACCACGTCCACATCGTCTTCCCCCGACTTGTACATCATACTCGCCAGTGTGCAGGTACGGAACACTGCAAACGTGCTCTCTTCTTCAACTCTGATCACAATGCCCGACTTTCGCGCACTATTCGGAGTAGGGAGTTAGCCATTGGGAGGTCACATATCACGTCACTCCCAGCATACAAGGTTTTCAACTTGAGCTTTCAAAGTACTTTGGTTCTGCGAAGGACGGATGCCTCACAAGGCCACGTCATATAAGCAGAGCTGTGTTGGTCGACGCAGGTTCAAAGTTTATGGGATAGGGTTTTCTGGAAAAGCCCGAGTGCCAGTCCAGTTTCATTTCACACTCATTAAAACAATGCTACACCATGATGGTCTCGTAGACTACCACACAAAGCAGATTTGAAGGCGGCATGCCCAAACTCAAGACGAATTGTGCTTTCATCTTGCACCAGCTTTCCGTAATCTGTTCACTTTGGCTGTCCATAGGGTGGTACGGCTACCTTAGAAAGGCATCAGCGAATGTGCCCACTTGAAAAAAAAAAAAAAACTATCGGAGCACTGTCCTCGCAGTTCGTGTAACATTTAAATGCCGAACGAATTAATGCTTCAAGTTTTCCATACAACTTGCAACTAGAACAAGATAGGCTCACACCTTCGGAAATAAGGTATAGCAAACGTCATTATTGGTGTGGCATATTACGTGTAGCTTCTTTTCTGATGGTGCAACATAATGAGTGCTAACAGAAGATACAGAGATGCATCGAGCAAACAGTTACAAACTTACGCGTTACCTATGTGAATTTTGATTATGCTAGCAGAAGATATTGCTGCTGTTTTCTTCAGTATTCGAGAATCATGTAATCAAAAATGCCTGCAACGGAAGCGTTCCCTTTTTAACTGTAATAGTCAATGGCATTCCACGTGAACGCAGTTCACGTAATTTCTCGACATAAGCTGTAAACGCGACATGAAAAATTTCAATCTGCAGAAATTGAAATGAGGTGCGACACTAATGTAAGCTTTTCTGTGTGGATTCATTGAGACACGGGTTACTTTTTACAGCCGAGTTGTTTATGGCTAGACTACCGTGAAAATTTTATGTGCGCGAGAAAAAGCTCAGCGCCCTTTCCTTGTTGTCGTTCCAAGCCCGCGCGTGCCTACTTTCTTTCCGCTCTCCTGGAATTTCGGGTACGTCGCGCGCGTCTGCATTACGCCGGCCGGCGGTCCCGCCGAAATGTCACGCGTGCCACTTTTCCGCTGGCTCCTCGGGGCATCGACGCTCCAAATTCGTGCCTGGGTAGTTTATTCTGGCCCCCAGAAGTGGCGGTAGTCGTTCACGCTGGAGAACATTAATAAAACCAGTAGCTGTCAAGTAGTGCATTACATTGAGCGCGAGCCATTCATTCGTTGTGCATAGATTTCATTCTGGCTAAGAATGTGTCTAACCTTGTACCCGAGCTGATCAGTGTGTACCATAGTGACCGCAAGGCAATCGTCACCACCACCACGACAAACTATAATTGCTCACCGATCAAGACAATGACCACCGACCAAGACAATAAATGTGTGCGCGTACCTTTCATCACGATGACCATCCACCAAGACAATAAATGATTTCGTACCTTATTTAAGCCTTTACGGAATCCTGCCTGGTCCTTTGGTTGACAGAAGTCTAAGGTGTTCCTGATTCTATTTGCAATGACCTTAGTAAATGCTTTGTAGGCAACGGGCAGTAGGCTGATTGGTCTATAATTTTTCAATACCTTGGCGTCCCCTTTCTTATGGATTAGGATTATATTAGCGTTTTTCCAAGATTCCGGTATGCTCGAAGTCATGAGGCATTGGGTATACAGGATGGCCAGTTTCTCTAGAACAATCTGCCCACCATCCTTCAACAAATCTGCTGTTACCTGATCCTCCCCAGCTGTCGGTCGATTTAGGCCCGGGATTTTCTTCTATGTCTCCTGACACTAATAGCAACATCATGGACCAGCAGTCAATAAGAATGGAACAAAACCTACGAGGGCACAGCAGGATAACCAAAAATCTGTTATCACTTCGGTAGGAACAATCAGTGCACTGTGGACCAACCTGCTCAAGCAGCAGAAGCGGGTGAGCCATGCTGTCCGTAGGCCAGGTGCCGTGCTCTCTGATCCGGTCGTAGTCGCGTCGCTCCTTTAGTAGGTCTGTTGCTGATGACGCCACACCTTGCAGTTCGTATCCCACGAACGAAAAGTTCGTTGTCACATGGTCAGAGTGAAACGCCAAAAACGGCATCATTTCAGCGCTAGTCATCGTTATCGTGGCTGACCTTTCATGCAGGATCCACGACAGTACCCGCACAAACAGCGGAAGCGGGTGAGCCATGCTGTCCGGAGGCCAGGTGCCGTGCCCTCTTCGCTCCTTTTGAAACGTGCCGCACGAGAAAGGTTGTTCGCGCCAGCCCAAATATAAGCTCATAATGACGCACATCGTAGTGAGGGACTCCAGAAATTTGGACCAGCTGGGGTTCTTTAACGTGCCCCTCAACCTGAGTACACGGGTATTTTCACCCCCATCGAAATGTGGCCGCCGTAGCCGGGATCCGATCCCGCGACCTCGGTCTTAGCAGCCCTACACCATGGCCACATAGCAGCCATGGTAGGCAATGCGAAATTTTAACGCTGCTCTATACGTGTTTTCATTTCGCCATATATTGACTGGCGCAGGCAATCTGTCTCGTGCTGCATGTTCCAAACGAAGGCCAGTGTGATGCAAATGTCTCGCTGGTCGGGAGATCATGAGAGGCAGCGGGTGATGAAGCATGGACGCGAGTCACATAAGGCGCCGCAGACGGACCTTCGCTCGTGCAGTGCTTTAGTGAACAGACGACACCTAGAGTTCCTCGATACGCGCGCCCCCGCGAACGCAGCGGTGGCAAGCGAGCGCATCGAGGCACCCTAACGAGGCGCGCTACTAAGTCTCCATCTCGTAGCCATCGTCGTCATAGTCCGTCTTGCGCTGCACTGTGATTTCCTTCCCGCGCCTTCACCATATCCTCCTCTTCCACGTTTCCTCCTCACGCTAACTTCGCTCTCGCCGTCTTTCATCGCCCGATTCGCTCCGAGTTCGTTCTCATCTTTCGCTGTGCTCGTTTGCTCGGTTACGAGGTACGACGCCAACGCTCGGCGCAGGAACGGGCGCCTAACAGCTGCGATCAAAGAAAAAAAATATATAACTGAGCGACAAAGGAATTCTTACATTGTACCGGCCACGAACTTAATGGCGTAACCTTACATTACACAGCAATACCTATTCAATGCCTTCAATTCACACAGAATGACCGTAGATCCGCAGTAGACGAGTTCTTTTCGGCCAGTCTATATTCATTGGCTTAAATTGATGTCGAAGCTGTCAATTTTCTGTAGTGAGAGAGATAAACGAATTTGTAATTTTTGATCATAAAAAAATTCTTCAATAACAAATTTTCGTTTATGCAAACACCCATGCACGGCACCGCGCAGTTCATGCGCACATATGTCGGTTCCAGTGTTATAGCGGACATAGCCTCAGTTTCCGACAACATTAGAGCATTACAATTTAATCGTCCCTAACTAAATATTGCGTTACTGATGTAATATTTTGCAACCATGGCACATGTGCGCAGACTCTTATGGTCTTGTGCATCTAGTAAATACAGATTCGCTCAAAATTTGGGCAGTAACTGCACGTCGAAACTGGTAAATAACACCACAAGAGCGTCAGGAGCTATAAGCGCAAAGACCGACTTGCTCATTTGACCTATGCCCTACGATGACTTATGGTGCAGAGGCTACAATAAAACAAAAAAAGAATATTGCAGGTGGTGACTACGGCATTGGCATGTCGGCTACTGGACATGGTCGGCCGCATAAAGCCGTTGGCCGTTTCTGTGACTGTCTGCTCATGCAGTATGATGGCACTGGGAAGCATCTTCTTCGCCTTCTCAAATGCGGACGGGAACGTGGACAGCGGTCCAGGATTTTACCTCACCGATGCATGCAAAGTACGCTTGTCGTAAAATTCTGTACGTTCCTGTTATGATTAGCCCGCTGCCACCGTCATGTGGCGCACAGTGGCTTTCACTAATAGTGTTCACTATAACATTGCAAGCGTCGCAATTAAGTGCGGTAAGCAGCAACCGATATCAATGTGCTACCAATCATTGAACATAAGCTTCCCCTCGATGATGATAGATAGAGATTTACTTTATGTACATGCAAGTTTCGTTGGTGTACCAACGAGAAAAAAGTACGTTTGCTGGAATTTCAACGTTTAAACTCCTTTCTTCCTTCTGCTAAAGTTGGTGAGGTTCTTGCCGAACTAAAAGATAAAACCAAAAGAAAAATGTGCAGTGAGTCTGTAGAGATCCTCCGTCTGAACAAAATGAACTCTCAGCCCCTAAACAACTTACAGCCTCGTACAAATTCCGCTTTAGGTTGCATTTTATTGCAAAAAGTCAGTTTCTCCCGAAGGCGTAGCGGAGCATTCAAAGTGATAGGACGGTGTAGCTTTCAGCTCAAGACATATCGGAAAGCTGGCGTGATGAGTAGCACTAGCAGCGGCTTTGTAGACGTCGCATCTCGATCGTACACAAGATGAGACCAAAGGGAAACCAACGCTGTTCGTCAACGGCCAAAGAAAGGATCAAATATACAGAAACGTTTAGTGTCCGTTCCGCTGAGACCATTACTTCCTACGGGGTGTGATTTGCTTAAAGGGATACAGAATAAAAATCGAAGAATATAGAGAAAACCCCACAATTGCATTCCTAAGACACGATTGCTATAGTATATAGTCATTATTCGGGTTACTTTTGAGCGGATGGCTTTATTTTTGACTCTCTATGAGCGGCCACCGCGTTACTCGCAAAGCGCTCCCGACAACAAGCCGGCGGATCTGACGTCACACGTACCCTCAGCAGTCGCGGAGCGAGCTGGCCGGCTGCGCAGTTTTGTTTTCCTCGCGCTGCGCAGTGCAAAATGCAAAGTTCTAGTGAGAGCGATAGCATGAGCGGAACTTATGACTCCGACTTGGATGAGCGGCCTACTGAACGACCACGAACGATAAAGGCGTATGCCTACGATCCGTCCGCGTCGTCAAGCGAAATTGACGACGACCCGCCGCAGCAGTCCCCCTCCGCGGTGCCGAGGGAGTCTCGAGCAGCAAAGTGGTGTTTACGCTGTGCATTCCATGTACACGCGTTCGCCTCGAGAGATCAGGGGCGGCATCATAGGGGGAAACCAGATTTAAACGCGGTTCCTGGGGCTCGGATCGCAAGCTCGCACCTGTCACAAATGAGTTAGCGAGACGAGAGGCGCACGCCTCATCGACAATGTTGCATCCGAGGCGGTGCGCCCAGCGTGATTCACTCACGCAAACGCTTTGCCATGTTTGGCTTCAACAGAGCGAGGACGCTTATGCCTCAGGCTATGCAATGTCAGGCGACGTAAGGAATTTACTCTGCGTTCTGCGCAAAGCGGCTTGCTCCGCACGCTTGGATGGGTAGCTGCTAGCGCGTAAAACATGAAAGCCACCAATGCACAATACAGGTGCCGTCAGTACACACTGTACAAAAAAAAGAAAAAGAAACATAGAAATCGTTGAAGATATTGACGCGTGTAGACCTCCCTGTACCTATGCCATCGGAGCAGGTGTGGCCGGCGGCGTGAGCATAACAGTCGGCTGCCGACTCTCGCGCGGCAGGTGCTTGATGCGCGCAAGTAGCTGTTTTGAGAATAGATGCGATGAAGCAACGGGTGAGGATTGGAGCCAGGCATGTGCAGTGACTGAAATGCGCCTCTGTAAACAGGGAACGTCTTGTTATTCCCGGAGTGAACGAGTACATGCGCAGCGGTTTCAGCGTCCCGTTGTTTCATCGCAGCCGAGCACTCCTTCCCTTGGTGCACATGAGATGGCGCCACCAGTCTCATGTCGGCAAATTTTTATCGTCAGCCGTCGCTTCAGATGATGCGGATTTCGATTCATTCTGGCAGAATTGGCCAAACATCTGGCTCAGAACGTCGTACAAACGACAAATTACGGTCAAACGGCACCTGTGCGCAAAACTACAGCGTGAACAAGTACGCGAGAAAAAGACTACCGCTGCCTGCCGTTTTCACATGCGCACAGCAGACCCTCGGCATTTTGCGGCGTTGACACGGCTGCTCCACACATCAAACCACAAATCCACGAGATCAAAGACGAGGTTTTCGAACAGCTCACACGAGGAAGCGGTACGAATAGGACGGTCGAACAAAGAAAGCGCGTTGCTGCAAACGTCAACTCGCCCCTTCGCGCACTCAGTGTGGACGATCGCTCGCAAAAAATGAGCCTCGAGGTGGGTAAGCGTGACGTGATATCCGGTTTTGCCAGAGCTTTCGGAGGAGGCCGGTAGGTGCTGTGATTTGAGAAATATTCACTAAAATAATTACTTTTCGCTCACTTCTCCTCAGAAAGAGTGTTGTTTTGGTCGCTCTCGGTGCGACAGCTATCACTGGAGACAGAAATCTCGGCGACAAATTTTTTATTCACTATCCCTTTAAAGCCGCCCAGCAGGACCGCTTTGTACATACGTACAGCGCCCATGTTAGCCACAATGCTGCCCTGGCTCCGGCAAAGCCGATTGAGCGCGGCATGAATGTGTGCGAATTAGCTTCGGCAATTCGGAAGCCGCACGCACTGCACGTATCCGTAGACCTTGCAGCCCTGCCCACGCGTGATACCATGAGAGTACCAGCACGCGGATGCTGACAGCTCCTACGCACCTCGAGCGTGCAGGTAATCGCTATTTAAAGAAGTCGTTTCCTTATTATTTTTTTAAAGCCAAGCTCCATTTGCCTTTGCCTCGCTCCTTGTGGGTGCTGGCTGCTGCTCGATTGCCAATTACGAAACAACTTGGGTCGCTCGGTATCGGCCCCGACGTATGTGCCTGCATGGACAACAGGATATATATGCACACTGGCTTTTACGAAATTAGGATGCTTATCAAATTAGACTGCATCATTTAGCTGGAAGTAGCGCCCTGCATTGGTTTCCATCGGCGTGTCCTAGTTCTTGCGCTCCGCAAGAGCAATATAACCACGGGCTGTGCTCGCAGGTCGTCTTCTGCATCGGCTACTCGATAGGCCTCGGACCCGCCGCCTGGGTGCTGGCCACCGAGCTGGCCCCTCTTCGAGGCTGCGGCAGTGACTTCGGCAGCGTCTGCGTCTTCCACTGGGCCTCGGCGCTCGCCGTCGTCAGCCTAGTCTCGACAGTCGGCCTCTCCGCCCCGTGGCTCGCGGTGCTCACGTGCTTGGCAGCTGTTTCCACGTTCGCCGGCGGCCTTGCCGCAGTCTTCCTGCTTCCGGACACCAGCTGCGTGTCCCTTGAGACGATACTGCTCGAAGGCCACAAGGACAGACCCAAGAAACCCTTGGCGCCCGTCGAGTTTACCGCTTCCTCGACCAATCAGCAGGGAGAGCGGGGAAAGGAGCACGAGCTCCGCAAGGTGGCGGATTTCGGGCATCAAAATGCCTTCGCTCCGACAGCAAAACCAACCCCGCGCTCGCCCTTGCACTGGGAGCGCGCTCACCCCCGCGCCCACAACCTTCACGCCGATGGCCACGCGAAACAAGATCCACACGAAGCCACAATGTCCCCCAAAAACGAAGGCGGCGCAGCACCAAAGCCCGATAAAGCGGCGGCCGCCACCGTCCCAAGCAAGCAATAGCCCCATCACAAGGGGGAACATTGAAAGGATAACCTTTTTTTGCTACAGCGCCGCAGTGTCCGCGTGCTTGGCTTCAAGCCGTGGGCTGACTTGTAGTTTCGCATTGTTTATAAATACACTGCAGCCATTTATTATTACGCTCTTCTAGTATTTATTATTATTTTATCCTAGACTATATTCATAAGAACCAACTTTTTCTTTGTCATTTGCTTCGCTGTAAAATCAAACTCTGCGATATATCCTCAATGTGTGTTAACTTTATCAAATAACGCGGTGCTGACTAACATATAGCAAGTGATTTTTCATCGAAGCACTTCTTACCTAATTCGTACTTATCATACTATTGTAGAAGGTGACCACCTAATGCTTACCTAATATATTCTTTTATGTGAGCAGCCTATTAACATTATTTCGAACTCCTACCAACTTTCTATTTACCTTACTCAATGTCTAGTTTCATTTATATACTAGTAACATTTGTTCATGCACTGTCAAAATAATTCTTTCTCACTTTTGCATAAAGGATATTTGAAATACTCTATAACAGACTTTCTTCTTACTTTTGTATAAAGAATGTTTTAAATACACCATTAAAATACTTCCTTCTTACTTTTTCATAAAGAATATTCTCAAAACGTCGTTAAAAGACTTCCTTCTTACTTTGTATAAAAAATATTTCAATTACGCTGTTAAAAGACTTCCTTCTTATTTTTGTATAAAGAACATTTGTTCATAAACCCTTAAAAGGCCCCTACTTACTTTTCTATAAAGAATATTTTATGTACACCGTTAACATACCTTCTAATTTTTGTCTAAGTAATAACATTACTACTCCTTTAAAATACATATGGTACTTTTGTGTAAAGAATATGTTTTATTATATATCAAAATATATTTTTTTCTGAAGGACATGTACCTTCAATACGTCAAGAGCTCGTGCTCTCTGCCTAAAATATTTAAAATGGGATGTAACTTGACAGTTTTTGATGAATTTTTGTAACACACACTAATGTCGATATATAACGCACTCGGGAATCAAGATCTTCGTTTTAAATCACAGTTCCAATCCAAGTCGGCGGCGAATTGTTGACAAAATACTACTAAAGTGTTTAAAGAAATATGTTCGTAAACTGTTAGAACTGATCTTTTGAAAGGTTCTACGGAACTAAACAAGCCTGCGGTGACATCAGCACACTTCAAGAAAATTAGCTTGCGCTACACCAACTGACCGGTGTGGTGATAGAGGAGTACTTTGCAGGCCGCGCACCAGTTACACAGCTTTACCCCGGCCTTCGGGCTGGTTAATTAAAGGCCGATTTGCGCTTGAGCCACGCCGCTTGCTTGCCGCACGCGTTAGGTCGTGCAGAAAACTGCACACTTCGCAGGTTCGTGCACAATATTTGGCACACACTGGGCTCGCACATGCAGCGTAAACAGAAATGTGTGCAACAGTCTGCGAAATCTGCAAGTTTTCGTCTTACCACATGTGTGTGGGCAGGTGGGCGGTGTGGCGTGCTGCTCGAGCGGAAATAGACCTTTACTACGCACTGCTATTGCAAGGCCACCTATCAGCTTTGTAACGAGATAATCGGGCCAGTGCACTGCGATACATAAATATTACGCGCTAAGCTGGAACATTTCAGCATAGTAGCATCACGATAATTCTTCAAAAGAAGAAAAAGAGGCGAAGCTCAAAGTAACATGGTGCTGGAACGTTGCCTCCTAAACATCTAAAAGTCTGAAAAATAGAGCTGCTGCTGAGTGAGAGAGCTGAGAAACGGCACAAGTCGAAGACAAATAGAAGCTGAACTGTTTCCAAGTGTCACTTTTCTGCATGAAAAGAATGAAATTATCCTTAGTGTATAAAAAGATGTAACTTTGTTAGCGTCCCTATTCACAGGCTGTCGTCCCTGCCTCCTGCCGGCGGATTGTTTACAATACACGAAATTGATGGCACGTTGCATCAAGGCAAAGACAAAGTAACTATGCCAACTGATCTGCTTTACGTCGATGGTTGATTGGCGCGAAAAAAACAGATCGAAAAGTGCTAATTACCTACTCTTCATATTCAGTGATATCGCTTCATAACACGGCAACAAATTTCTGAGATAGGATAAGGTTTCGCGGTGGCCTTACGACATCCGTAATTATGGCACTCCGCAGTACCAAGAGCCAGGATATCAAAGGCCCTATTTTTGCAGTGCTTCAGGCGCCTGAAAACCGGTAACGTCATAGCCGCCATGCTTTGAAAATCTAGTAAAGTATAAAATTACTACTACAATAGGCTTCAGCATTATAAGGCGCTAGGCGCCGAGAAGCAAAATTTTTTTTCTTCGAAAGCGGCAACTGCTAAAACGTGTCGTTGTGTAAAATAGAATAACCCCGTAATTTACCCTACATGCTCTTATTTATCAATTTTTATTACATTTCCAAAAAAGTAGGTTTTCAGAACAATAATTGTCGTGGAACATAAAATTACACAGCCCCTAACTGCACAACAAAATTAAGCCGAATGTCTTCTCAGGCTCTCTTTCAACCTCAGCCGTAAGGCATGTTCCTCCCTCTAAGCGCAATTCCCCAGAAGGGGATGTGCGGAAAGGTTCGCCACACTTGTCACCAAGAGGTGATGAATGTCTTGGTGTCATTCAACACTCGCAAAATAGAGGCGTGTGCATGAGGCGGTGTAAAGAGGGGTTTCTTTTCCTTGCACGCCGCATAGGGAGGTGGCTCAGAGCTTGTATATACAAGTTAGAAGGGTGGCAGAGAGGATAGGCGACAGGAGAAACTCGTTTGGGCTTTTGCGCCACGTCGAATGTCCACAAAGCCCTCTGGAGCCCCCTGGGCACCACCAAATACCTTATCGATGGCTGTAATTATGCGTGACTCCCCGCAAAATCATTGCAGAAACTGCAGCGCCTGCCTTTCTACTAACGTGCAGCCGTCCAGATAGCAGGTGTATAGAATAGTACAGATGAGGTAGGTGATAAGAAGCAGAGAACAGGCAGAACCAAAACAGCCACGAAAGTCTTGGCGTTCCGCGCTCTCAACACACATACATGGAGGGAGGGCGGGAGAAGGAAAAGGCCATGTGAGAAGGCGACGAAACGCCACTACTTTTGTGACTCGTTGCGCGCGCCCCCGAGTGAGTGAGTGAGTAAGTGAGTGAGTGACTAAACTTTATTGCAGGTCCGGCGAGGACGCGAATTCGTCGCACGCCCGACTAGTCCCACGTGGGGACCGGCAGGTCTAGCCCACCGGCCCGGTCGCGGGCACGCCGGACGGCCAGGATTTGGTTTTCTAGAGCGGGGCTCGCAGAAGCGAGTCCCACTCCTCCTTGATGAACTTGGGGTATGTCGACCCGCACTCCCAGAGCATGTGAGGTAGAGCCGAGGTCTGGCCGCAGGACGGGCAGGCGTCGCGCAATTTACGTCGGGGTAAGCCTCGTGCCGAGCGGACAGACACGGATATGTGCTGGTCTGTAGAAGCCTAAGCTAAACGGCTTGCGCCCTATTCAACTTGGGGTGAGGGGGTGGAAAGACCCTTCTGGACATGTAGAAATATTTAATAATCTCGTTGTGAGTAGCGGGAGCGTCCCTGTGACCGTAGAGAGGAGGGGAGTCAGTGCTCCTTATAGAGGAAGCGCGGTCGGTGAGGTCACGCGCAGCCTCGTGGGCAGACTCATTGAGGTTCGTGGGAGCACCCTCGACTGATCCTACGTGAGCAGGAAACCAGTGAATTGAATGGTTTGCGAGCATTTGGACTCGAGCCGCTAAGAAGACGAACAACTTCCTTGGCCTTCTGAAAAGCCCTAACTGCCGTTTTCGAATCACTATAGATTTCAGACCCACGACCGTCTAGCAGGGCGAGGGCGATGGCGACTTGCTCGGCGACTCCGGCGTCTGAAGTGCGAATCGAGGCGCTATTGGAAATGTTCCCGCTCGAGTCGACCACAACGACGGCAAAGGTCTTCCTGTCACTGTACTCCGCGGCGTCGACGAAGCTTGCTCTAATGTCGTGTTGCTTGATCTGTTTGAGGATGGCTGCTGCTCTGGCCTTGCGTCTGCCCTCGTTGTGGACGGGATGGACGTTTCGGGGCACAGGGGCCACTGCGAACTTGTCTCGAATGCACCTAGGGATCGGGGTACTGACAATCGGGAATTCCGCAGGGTGGTAACCCAGCTCTTCGAGGATGCGTTTACCTGCCGCTGTGGTGGTCAGGCGACTGAGTTGCGCGCGTTCTTGGGCTTCGGCAATCTCCTCGGCGGTGTTATGTAGCCCCAGCTTCAAGAGATCCTCGGTATGGGTCCTGATGGGTAGCCCAAGAGCCATCTTGACTATTTTGCGGATTTTGCGGTCTGAAGCATTCCATACCATGGATACGCCGTTCACCTTTCGTGAGTTGGATTTGGCGCTTAGCAAATTAAGAATACGCTGTGCTGTGGGTCCCGATTTGATCAGCAATCAGATGCAGACAAATGTGCTATATGAACGAAAACGAGCCCTTCTGGACATATTTAATCACGTCTAGAGCACAGCAGAGAATTCAGAAGCGTGGAAGACAGCATGGGTGGTGCCAGTGCTCTAGTCCGGAAAGGATCCTGCAAACCTCACCTCATATCGGCCAGTATCGCTAACATCATGCGTATCAGAGTTGATGGAAAGACTAATATGTACGAGGTTAACATGGTATCTTGAGCAAGGAAATAGACTGCCATCATGTATGACCGGATTTTGTCCACGGTTGAGTGCCCAGGACAGTGTCTTGGATCTACTAAGCTATATCGAGCTCCATCGCGTACACGGCCTTTCCACACTCGCCATCTTTATGGACGTTGCCAAGGCTTCATACAGGCATCATCAACGGACTCCGAGCCATGGGCATCTCGGGAAATGCTCTTCGATTCGTCCATGAATTTCTCAGTGATTGATGGGTCCAAGTTAAGCTCGGAAGTATAATGAGTCACAAGCGACGAATTTCCCTCGGCGTCCCACAAGGAAGTGTCCTATCTCCCTTTCTTTTTAACGTTGCCATGGCCAGCCTTCCAGATGCCCTGAAAGTAGGTCGGACGGCAGTTAAAATGTCCATCTACGCAGATGACATCTGCATTTGGATCTCCGGGTACCAACACAAACGTTTGGCCCGGATAGCCCAAGCCGCAATCTCCACTATCGATCGCCACTTATCGACGCTTGGCCTATCTTTATCAGCAGCAAAATCTGCCTTCATGCTTTTCCCGGGAGTGAGACGCAAGTCAACACGTCTGACGCTGAATATCAGAGGGCATTCAATTCTTCGTGCAACTCATGTTCCTGCGACTCATTCCTGGGCGTCACCATCGACAACAAGCTACTATGGCGTGGTGCGGTCGAAAGTGTTGTGGCTGCATCAGTGCAAAGAGTCAACGCACTTCGTTGATTGGCAGGTGTACGTTGGGGAAACAATCCTATATCCGTGCTTAAATTGAACGCTGCACTGATAACAAGCCGCATTCTCTATTAGCTCCCTCTGATATCACCGTCATCGAGTCAATTCGAGCGCTTGGCGGCAGTGCACAGAAAGGGACTTCACTTGGCGATGGTAGTTCCAACGGCGGCTTCAAACAAGAAAGTCACTAATGAGGTAGAGTCTCTTCCACTCCGCCTCTTGGCATCTCAGGCCTTGCTGACGCAGCTATTAAGGCTGGGCGAGTCACGCGCAGGCACGGGGCTTCTCCGGCGGCTAAGAGCAAGAACTCGCTCAGAATTCCATGCGGCGCTGAACACCTTCCGATATTTAGGATTGGAATGGCCTAAACGAGGTCGCCTTGATCCTCCATGGTCTTTTTCGGACGTTACCTGCAGCCTCAATGTACCCCACCTACCGACTAAAGGCACCATTTCAACTGCCGAAGCAAACTTTATTGTGCTGTACCACTTGAGCACTGTGTTTCAAACCCATCTACAAGTGTGCACCAACGGTTCGGTGTGCGCACAAACAGATAGCTGTGCAGCGGCATTCTGCATACCATCCCTTGATGTGTCATGGTCTGGCCGACTGGATCGCGTAGTTTCCTCTACAACAGTAGAAAGCGCCGCAATCACCGCGGCTTTGCGGAAACTACGGGCCTTTTCTGCACGAGATGTCGTGGTGCTGACGGATTCCAAGTCAGCATTACATCGGGGCCTACCTCTAGAGAAATTTACAAGGCAGTTTCTGGCACTGATTGACGACCTAACGAGCAAAGGATTTAACATAAGGTTTTAGTGGATTTCATCACACGAAGGAATTGATGGAAACGAGGAAGCTGACGCCCTTGCTCGCCTAGCGCTGACATGTGTTCGAAAAGTGAAAGCTCCAAAAGCTTTTCAAAACCCTAAGGGTGCAATCCGCCTTCACTTTAGAGAGATGCACAAGAATCCACACGAATCCTGTGTGACTCATGGATTTGCACGCGAACAAGCGACGCTTCTATACCGCATCAGGACCGACTCCGCGTACACCCCAGCTTGGTTATTCAAGACTGGGCTTCGCGCTTCCCCACTCTGTGTTTTCTGTGGTGACATTGGCGACATCGAACATTTCATTTGGTTATGCCCGCAGTTTGCACAGAAAGAAAAGCGATGGTCACCAACCTACAAAAGAGCGGTCTGACGCACAGGACCTTTGAAGACGTTGTTTTCCCGGAGGGCCCGCGGCATTCAGGAAGAGACCGCAACGACTGCTGATAGCCTCCCTGCGAGACACGGGGCTCATCGACACCTGGTGACACATTCCTGATCACAACTCGAAGGAGGATCAGGCGGAACAATTGCCGGCCATGTATGCCAGGCTAACCCCGCCTGCTTCAACATCAACATCACCACCACCACCACCACCACCAAAAGAACTTATGTTAACATACAACTGGGGACTGGTTCCCAGAGAGTGCTATAGAACTATAACAAACAGGGAGCGTGCGCATGGCGATGCAGACGAATGTGCCCCTGTCAACGTGATAATTCGTCAAATGACGTGCGTCAGAAATTAAAACACAAAGGTGTCATATGAAACAATGCGCTTGGTGCACCTAGAAACATCATGCAAACACAAGAACGCAACCATGTCATTCCGAAAGTTGCGGCGCACGAGTGTGGCACAAATGACGATATAGGCATAGAGTTACCGTTTTTTCCAGTGTGAGGCAAATTTCTGTTCGAGAACGAACTAATCCCATTGTTTGTTCCTGCGAACGTCACGTTAATAATTTTCGAGGTAAAGAGCTGTAGATAGTTCCGCTCTGCGGAGTCTGCAAGCGCTCGACATTCTCTCTAGAAATCTATATATATAAGAAGAAAAGAAACAAAAGAGAAAAAGACCGACCGCCGAGCGGCTATTCAGGTTGCAGATAAAAGGACTCTATTATTGAGATCACAATACCTGGGAGTTCCAGAGTTCATGTGTGTTTGGTAATAACGAACGTGTGCCTATCTCTGATGTTCCTGAAGCGAAAACATAAGGCGAGTACCTGAGGGGGCCCAAGCACGCGCACAAAAAAAAAAAAAAATAACGGCCATCCGTTATAGAGCGTGGGCAAACTTTAAACGTTTTGCGGCCATTGTGGCAGCCGCAGCAGCCCTTTCGTGTAGTTTAGGACCCCTGCCTTCCGTCTTTCGAGCGCCGGTACCGTAGCACTCGCGCGCTTCACTGCGGTGGTTGCAGGGAACTGGCGCTTGAAGCGCGCCTGGAAGCGTCGCTCGCTCCGGACGCCGTAGAACTTCGACACGCCGTGGAACGTCCCGACGAGCTAGATGAAGTGCCAGTCGTTACTGAGTGAGGCGCCCGTTGCTTGTAGGCCACAGCTGCTTTGCTCAAATTACCGGAAGGGGCTGCAACGGCGGCAGTCGGCTGCATTACGTGCTGAGATGCCGGTGCGACGTCTTGCTTGGAGGCAATAGCCTGAATGTGCTTCTGAAGGCTGTGCGTTACTTTTAGAACGTGACCTTTCGTCGTTGTGATGTTGCTGGAGAGAAATGGGCGCGCATTTGGAGTAAGCATGACTAGGGTAAAAAAAAGGATGAGAACAAAATATTACCAGGAAGCTTTAGCTCGGAGGTGCCTATCCTATTACGTGGAAAAAAAAAAGAAATCACTTTCCTCGGCAACCAGTGCAACGTGATGGGGTTTGTAGCATTCCCCAGTGATGGGGTTTGTAGCATTCATAAGAAGAGAGTTTGTAGCATTCAAAAGAAGAGAGTTATGTTCCATGGAATGCAGACATCAGATTTTGCTTCACGCGGCCAATTTTCTTAATAAGCATGATGATATTTGCTAGCTTTAAAAAAACGACAGTTTCAAGTTTGCAACCTTGTAACTCAGTAGTGAAAAACGATATGACATTTCTATCAATTTCATCGAATGCTACGTTAAAAATGGACAAAATTGATGTAGTATACGCAGGTCTAAAGTACAACATCTAAATGTGAGTAGGAACTTTGCGAAACCCTTGTAAACACTGTCAAGAACTCATGCAAGATAAAAATTATTATATCAGATTTCTCCGCCTTGGATGTTCTAACGGATACAGCTCATGGAATTGCGATGTTCATAGAGCTGAGTAATAGATTTGTAAGCTTCGTGCTTTTTCTTATTGAAGTTGTGAATTATGTGGAATCGCCGCAAAAGAAAGTCAGGCCAATATTCCGCTTCCAACCGTCATTGGAATTTGATTTTCTATCTGAAAGGCCGGAAATTTCATTCAGGTTGGTCCACCAACCACCACCTTCGCATTTCCCGAAGGTGGTGGTTGGGGAAACGGCGCCGCGGTAGCTCAATTGGTAGAGCATCGCACGCGAAATGCGAAGGTTGTGGGATCGTTCCCCACCTGTGGCAAGTTGTTTTTTCATCCACTTTCATTTCCATTATTTTATCGTTTATATTATTCCATTTATTAAGCACAAGTAATTTCCCCTATTTTGTCCTTAGTTTCAGTGTTTGTTGGCTTCTTATAAAAGACCCCGAGGCATCCGTAGACTGGAACAAAATCAAAACGAAAAGTTTGACATTTATAAGAAGGAAACAGAGGTGACCTTTGTTTACGAGTACATGTCAGTCTAAAGGCATCAAGAAATAAATTAAAAGGGGCCTCATCACTACTCACCATTTCAGGTGAGAAAAAACATACAGGCGTTTCTTTAACGCTTCGCAAGCGATAACGGGGATTCTTTCTCGCCTGATAGAAGGATCGTCTAAAGACAATAGAATTGTAGGTCTCGTGCGTTACATAATGCTGAAAAAGAAAAACGCGGCGAGCACACACTGTCGTAATTGCAATTAGCGGAGAAGGGAGTGCGCAGAGGACAGAAAACCTTCCGCGCTTCTTTTTAAATTTTTTTTTGCCAGCCAATCCAAAACAGAACTGAAAAAGCAAAACTGCAATTTTAAGTAATTCCTTGCAGGAGTGTCTTTCACGCACTAATTTTATTCACCTGGATGGCGAACGTCAACGTACTTGAGTCGTCTATAGTGGAAGCAGTGGCAGCGAGTGCAGCCGCAGCCGAGTTATCCGTCACGGTAGTTTCGCTCCCACTCATCACTGCTGGGGAGGCTGAATAGTAGACGACGCCCAACGTGACCAGGCTCCCCAAACACGCCATCACGGAGAGAGTAAGCTGCTTGCGTCGACCTGCCAAGTCCAGGAACGGCACTGCCAGTGATGCCACCAGAGACTGCAGTAGATGCAAAGAGCAACGAAGTAGAGATAAGCAGTGTTACTGTGAAATTTTAGTAGGTAAATCGCTGACTGTAGTGGCAGATGAGTGCCGCCAGTGTTTCCTCTATGTGTATGGTGAGATGCATATCGGGACCATATAGGCCTCGTGCACCGCCTATAGAGGCGCCACTGATAGCCACCTAGCGGGCGCTTCCAACAATACGCGCGGGAGCAGTAGCAGACGACAACGCTTTGCAGCAAGGGTGACTGAAGTTCGCGGCTGCGATTTGTCCTTTGTTTGGGCGCCAGACTACTTCTTCTGCGGTGACAGCTGTAGGGAAGACGCAGACCTCTGTGGGAGCGGGTATGAACAAGATGTTACCGGCGTTTGGGGCAACATGGTCCACATACGCGCCAGGTGCGTCCCGCAGACAAACGCCGTGAAGAACATTTACATTAAGTGGAGCTCATGTAAACTAGCCGACAAATTTTGTTGAATAATGCGATGTCTCGACCGTGTTTTTTTTTAATTCTACCCTTGCCGTAATGCTGCTTCTGTACCTCAATAATAAGCACCCGTCGTTAGTGCAGACTTAGATAACAAATCCGCACGGTGCGATGTCTGCATATGCCGTTGTGATTTTTCTGCCGATGAATACATGTGACGCCGCTGAATAAGTGTAGTGAAAGTCGCCTGAAGAAGAATAATTGCGAATTTATTGATAGAAACGCGTACACTATAGTCAACGAAGCCGCCAAACGCACGGGTTAATAAAAGCGCGTGTTAGCGCTGTACCGCCGATGAACTGCAGTTCGCGCTGCAGTTTTTGCAATTTTAAATTCCCTAAGGGAGCTGTTTGGAAACGTACAAAGTTATAGTTTAATGTTGCAGTACTTTTTTTAAATGTTACTAGAGAGAGGTGCCACATGATATATTTAAAGGCAGAGCAGCGCCAGTCAAATTAGATCCAGCGCTGGCGGCAAGGCCGGGTTTAGTCCTATGCGGCGTAAGCATAATAAGAAATAATTCAGTTGAGTACAAAATTCACTTGCAAGAAGCGACTACGTTGTGAAACAAACAAATCACTCGGCGTGTTAAGTCTGCTCAGACAGCATCAAGGTGTGATGACTTACCAAACGTGACGCAAACTATTCAGCGAAAAATGGATCAGCGAAAAATGGAACAAAATACCATATGCAGCAACTATTAGCAATTCTCGCCCTGAGCTACCTATTTTCTAAACACATTTCCCAAAATACCACGGTATCTAAGATGCCCTCGGGCGAAATGAATAAAGCTGTTAAAGAAGCACTTGCTTGGTGTCATTCCGATAAGACACAGCGTGATTTATACCCTTTACAAACGAGGCAGGGTGAAAACCTCGCAGCTCAAAAGAATCAAGAGTTATGCATGAAGCAACTAGCAACAGTTAAACATGTGCGTAGCCACACATAAAATAGATGTAAAAACATGAAGTGCGCGACAGCTGCTGCGAGGATTTACCGGGCCACATAAAACTAACAATTTCAGTTCTTGCAAACTTCTGTAGCTTTAACATACAACACAATGCGCTCATGCAGTCGTGCTGCCTAGCTAGCCCAACGCGGTAAAGAAGCGGAAAATAATATAAGCGGCAAACGGCATTCCGAACTTTAGCGAAATGCCTTTAAACCACATGCTGCACTGCAGAAGGACTTCGTCGCTTACGCGTCTACCTACAATCGAGTAAAAAAATAATAATAAAAAAGAAAAAAGAACCGAAGCGACGAAGGAGAGGATGAGAACAAGAAATTTCGCGCCGAAGCGACGATCCCTTGCCACCGTTGCTCCTGCTGATGAGGCTTTGCGGGGAATAATTAGAACCCTATCGCCGGCACGTTTTCGCCGGTATTTGAGCCCCTCACCCTGCAACAATTCGTGCTGTGCGATGACAGTATTCGGTGCCAGTGACCGATGGTGACTGTGTGTCTAGGCTCCTTCCTTTCCTTATCTCTACTTTGTTACCACTTTACCTCCCCCTCCCCTCTCTCCCCAGTGTAGGGCAGCCAACCGGATCTTTTTCTCTGGTTAAATATAGGCTTCCCAGTTCGTGAAGCCTTACTGTAGAAGGACTTTTCGCTCCCCACCAAGAAACACGCGTTCTTCACTAACGCGCTCAGTACAGGCAAGCCGGACGGCTCTTGATCGACGTGGTCGTCCCATAACACCTGCGCTTACTGCGTCCTTAACTTGACCGTACCAGACTGCTCCACTGTTTTGTTGAGCAGCTGGGCGCTAGCTCCGTTGTCGGTCGTTTCTGGTAGAAGCTGGAGAACATTATTCATTTCGTGTCCGTTTCTACATTGCGCGATCGCGTTTTAAATAGAATAAATTTCTCATACTGTTTCTCGAATTTTAGTGGATGATTACCAGTGGCCGGACGTTCGCCGCCTATGCAAGGGCACGCGCCTTCCCGCAACTAAGTTGCAGCGGCGCGTTTGTTGCCGAACGCCAACTAACGTTGCCATATTTTGTAGCGCATCTCGCTAAACAAAGACAGAAAAGTAAATAAA
The DNA here is from genome assembly GCF_050947875.1 of Dermacentor variabilis. Taxonomy (NCBI): domain Eukaryota; kingdom Metazoa; phylum Arthropoda; class Arachnida; order Ixodida; family Ixodidae; genus Dermacentor; species Dermacentor variabilis. The sequence continues at coordinate 130,374,683 of NC_134570.1, read as the reverse complement.
TTACGGCTAAATTTTTCTTGAACTTCGTGAAAATAATTGCCAGAACTGTCGAGTAAGTAATAAATGAAGTAAGAATTTTGGAAAGGAATAACAAATGCTAACATTGCATAAATCATCTACCGAAGCGCTTCATGTTTGTCTAGTGTGCATGCATGTGAGGAATATACCGTAAACATACCGTTAGTTTGCAGCGGGCACTGATTTTTAACATAGTGCAGATCGGTGGCATAGGGCTTTGAATTCACTGCTATATCTGCATAAGAACGGATAAGAGAAGCTGAAGTGTGGATTTTGCCTTGAGATTATATGTTTAAAATTTCAGTACGATATCAAAAAAAAGAAAAGAGGTCAAGGATGGCGTGTTTTTCTTAGCACAAACATTAAGGGACTGGAACTACTATATCGCCGGAAATTTTGTAGTTCTCCGCGTTCATAAACGAATAACACTATTCTTTGACGCGCGCTCGGCTGTATGTTATGGCACGGCGATGAAAGCTGCGTTATTTTTCTGTATGTCAACGGCGCATCCGGGGCGCACGCCTACTGTTCCAAATGCAACACGCACTCCAGACCAGCCATGTTGTACGTCGAATTGTACCTTTCTGCCCATTATTCACCGGGAAGCTTCATGCAGTATGAATCGGCCCTATAACGTAAAACTATTCCAATATGTTTTAATTTCAATCTCCTGAGGTCAAATTTGCGTAATCGCCGAGGCAAGCATCGGGCGGTGACCCGCAAGGCGGTATGAACAGACCAATCAAACACTCTCCTCGTTCATAGAAGGTCACTTTTGTTTGCTTGAAAAACGAATAACATTGCCTACACTGAGCAGCGTGTCTTATCTAACTGGCTGACAAAGGGCAAGGGGCACGCTCAGGGGGAGAGGGATTGAATAGGGCTGAGTCATTGCACTGAAAATACATAACCGGATGAAGGGGGTGGTGCCGGCGTGTGAGATTGGTCCGCTTTCCCCTACTTATCTTGCGGTGGGTAGTCAAAAATGGCAGTGTCGCGCAACGGAAGGTTAAAAATGCCGATAAAACGGATCCTCGGCAAGGAAGAGTTGGCCTAGGGAGTCCGTATACGTGCCGAAAGTGGCTGTAAGACGTTACATGGCCACGCAAAATGTTTTATTATGCGCAAATAAACCAATGATTTAGTGCAGGTGCGAGCAGACAATGCATGAGCGATCAGCGGTAGCCTTTTTTTATTCCTTTCGGAACGGGACAGCCTGCGGCTACTCAGAAGAAAATTCAGTTTTCGGTATATTAATACATCTTTATCACGTACACGTTACTTTGACGCGGTGAGTTTTTGCCTTTTTGTGACGTCGCGTCACAGGCAGGTGAATTCGGAGCAGCCCGAAAACTTTTGACCAATAGCCGAGGGCTAATGGCCAAAAGGCGTCGAATTAGAAATAACTTTTTTTTTGTTGGGTACTTTCTTCTTTTTTGTCGCTTCCACATCGCCTATTGGAAATAAGAAATAAAACTTCAGCGTACTAGAAGCTACATCTTGAGTGATATTGTGAACAAACATTAGGAAGAACTCAAAAACAATGTTTTGTAACTTGTTTGGAAGTGGCTAGCGTAGGTACTTGGGTCCTGTACAAACGACGGGGGATCTCGTTTTGTTCTTGCAACTTGCGCGGATGTTCTCGTTTGTTCTCGTTCTTTAGCGACTTATAAGTCGCCAAAATATCGCGGATTGTTCTGCCATGGCGTAGAAAGATTGACGGTGGTTAAATAGTAAAATGCGTCGCTAAATCGAGAAGAAAATTGCTAAAGCTAGCCAGGGATTGCTAAAATGGCCGCACTCACGCCAACTAGCTTTTCAGAAGCATATGCTGTCGTGCGTGACCTTTGTGACGTCTCAGAATTTAAATGATTTAGGTGGCGGTGGAGCTGTGTCACTACCGCAACCTGGGTTACTGTTTCCGAGACGTGCTCGTCGCCGAAGTTCATTGCGCGTTTCATGCTAAGATGCGTCGTTTTGCCTTGCCTGCTGCACAGACAGTGTTCCCTCTATCCCGCTTTCCTCTTTCTGTTCCCCCTTTCTCTTCCCCCAGTGTAGGGTAGCAAACCGGACGCTCGTCTGGTTGACCTCCCTGCCTTTCCTCTCTTTGCTATCTCTCTTTCTCTCTCTCTCACCACAGCTTTGTTCAGATCGACTCAGGTTGAAATTATTTTCGGGATATTAATTCTCGAACTTTGCGGGGACAGGTATTGGCGTTCCTGTTCCTTTTGTATTTGAAAGCAAAAAACAAAGTTTTATAATGAAAGTAACTGGAACGCCGATGAATGTATCTGCAAAGTTCGGGACTTATTATCTCGAAGCTGGTATCATCCTGAGAAATCGTTCCAAGTGGATCCACCTTCCGAACTCCAGGGCTAGAATTGGATCATAAGGTAATTAGTGTAAAACCTAATTAGTGTATTTTTGTTAATGAGTCGAATACGCATTTCAATTTTTGTGCAAGTGGTGTCCGCGTCTTCGAGTAGACCAGCTCATGAACTAGAATTGTGCTATCTGCCCCAGCAACCTTTAAAAAACTTTGGAAGTGTTCGCTGGAACAGCCGGCACCTTCCCCATATTTGCAGTACTTTCTTCGTTTTATTGATATTAAGTTCTTTTTTCTTGACCATTTTTCTTTCTTTTATTGTTGTCGAGATATTGCATTCTTTTGGTTTTTTTTGTTTTTTACGCGCGTACGTCGCCGTTGTCTTCTTTCGCATTCACTTCGGTGAACACTCGTTCCTTTTTTTTTAAGAGGGTAGGTGGGCCGATCCCGTAGATGTGGAGTCTGTGGTACCATACCATGTCCTTAATTTCCGAGTAAATGGACGCTACAGAGAACCGTGCGGTTATCTTTACTTACTCTACGATTAATTAACGTTTTTCGCTTCGTTCAGACCTTCATTTTGGTGCCTTTCGTAACCCGTTGCGACGCTTTCGAACCCCCAAAAGGCAGTTTATTGACCGAGACGCCAGTTCGATACCGTAATCACATATACGCAAAGCTGTGTGAAGCCGCCAAACAAAGCCATCGTCTTCAAAACAACTCAACGGGTCGTGAGGCACGACTGCACGTGTTCCTGAACAGCTTTGCGAGGGTAGCCTTACACGTTTGCGTGCACTGGAAACTCTACAAGGTACGCAATATGCCCGCACATCTAATGACTCCCAGTCTGCTTTTGAAACTCTCCTTTTCCATACACCTACGAGCAGGACGGTGTCTTAGACAGTGGCTTGGTAAACGTAAATGTGGGAGAAATGTCCGACTAATACAAAGGAAAAGCTGTACTTCCTTGAATGAGCGACAGCATGACGAGGCTGTCCATGGACTCCTGTCGGGGAACCAGGTTCGTAGTAGAGAGCAAGATGCAGCTGACGCCGCTGAGCTGCTGCGCACCCATCAGTTTTCCACCTCGTGGTTCCGCTGCACCCTCCTCCTCCGCTTTCCTTTTCACGCTCTCTTCGCTATCGTCGTCTTTCATCCGCGCTCCACGTTCGTTCTTTCATTCTTCGCTGTGATTCTTCCCTCGGTTTTGAGGACGCCGAGGGATGGCGCCGGCACTCGCCGTAGATGCGGGCGCCTAAGAGCTGCGCTCAAAGAAGTTTCACGAATTAGGTTTTACCTTATTACTTTATGAGAACATATTACTATTCACAAGCTACATCCGGTTAGTTTTAAGACATTTACACTTCGAAGAAATTCTGAGGCTGACATCGGCTTCGAAATACGCGTTGTGCAACATGTGGTAAAAATGCAGTTTTCCCTCTTTTTTACGAATACACGCTTTTAAGCGTTGAAGCGCAAAAGCTTCTGGCACGCCGATTTATTTTATTTCGCACTTCGGGAATAAATATTCCGAAACTGGTGTCATCCTGGGAATTCGTTTCGAATGAATATGCTTCGCAAACTCACCAGCTATAAATTGTAATTTGCAACATGTTCTTTGAATAACTTCAAAACCTAAATAGTATGTTTTGCATATCTTGAAGTATGTGTTTAGAGTTCTCGGGTATGTATACTCCGCCCCTTTGTGAAACCATGCTCAGGAACTTCAATTTTACTGTCTGCAACAAGCGATATTTAAATATTCGCACAGTGTAAAAAAGAGGCTCGTAATAATTGCATGGCGCGCCTTCATCGCACCACTACAGATGCGGCACCCAAGTGAGAAATCAAGTGACTCAGATTTTCTAAGCTGTCAGTTTAGGCCAGTTGGTGTAGTCTCTTGTTGAAAAACCACGAAATTACGCGGGCGCTTAGCACCCGACACAAAGTTGGGCGTACCTGACGCGTGGCGGCTCCAATTCAACCGCCTCCCACGTTATTATTCCGACTGAGGTATGCCTCAGCATACTAAATCCATGTTGTCCTTTATTGGCAGTAATGATGCTTTAAAAACAGCAAGAGCATTTAAGACGGCCGCTGTATCTTCCAACAAAGTTCTGTGCATCTAATGCTCCCTATCCGTTTTATACAAAGTCTGCTTAGAAATCTTGAAAGCTTTCCAAAGCGACACTCTTGTAGCCGCCCTTTAACATGGCACTTGGCAAAGCGTATAGGTTTCTATGAAGACTTCACTATTATCCTGTACGCTGATAAGTGTCATTTGTCCCGCGGAGACCGGGACAGTCATTTTGCAAGCGTAACCGCAAAGAATATTTGCAATACTCAGCAGCTACTATCGGTTTCCAGTATTGGGCAAGAAACCTTATTAAACAAAACTGACATAAAATACACTGAACACCGTTTCCTATACAAGTATAATTATCACCACAGTATTTCTCTTGGAACTCTTGTAAAACACCTTGAACTGTACTTCGAGCTCGTGAAAGCTTTCGTAAACCGGACGCGTACACAGATCTTTGGAGACCTGGAATACGCTAATAACAACTTACAAAGTAAGAGGTCATGGAAGATACCATATGAATGAAATGTTCGTTTCACAGTGAAAAGGCACAGCCGGCCATCTGATCTCGGCCAAGAATCGGTTAGCGCTGCTTGCATTCTAGGGATCATCCAAGATACGTACCGGTAAGTAGGTAGGTTTCTACATCTCTTCGCTTTGGGCCTCTAGAATAAAAGAAAGAAAAAAATCGAGTATACCCGTGTTTATGCCACCGAAACACCGGATTCTTTGATACCATAACTACGAGCCATAGATGGTGTCTTCTAGCGTGTCAGCGCTTTACCAAACGTTATGAAACATATTATCTACACCAAGGAACGGAAAATATTACAGAGGCATTCCAAATTTATTAACAAATACGTAGGCTAGACAAGTCGTCCCACTTCACCACTACAGTGTCATGGGGCCCTAGAACATAAAAATATTCCGATATAATTTTAGTCCAATCTCCTGGCGTTAAACTTGCGTAACCGCGGATGCAAGCATCGGGCGGTGACCGGCAGGGTTGTCTGAACAGCCCAATCAAATGCTCTCCTCATTAATAGGGGGTCACGTTATTTTGCTATAAAAATGAATAACATTGCCTACACTGAGCGGCTCATATCTAATTGGCTGAAAAGACCCGTTTCGTGCAATAATGCGGAAGTGGAAGGCAACACTTACTGGGCTAATTTTGCCTCTGCCGTGTTTTATCAGACCACAGTCGACTGAAATCACCAGCATCAAAGCGCCACGGTGTGTGTGCGCGTTTGCGCGCCACTGAGAACCTATTCGCGCTGATGCGGCAATTGTATTGTCACCTACACGTTGATCTCGTGTCAAATTTGTGTATCACTCATCCACGCTGTGGGGGACTGGCCAAGGATGGAACTAATTAAGAATGTATTTAGCGAAATAAAAAAAGGCAGTATTGATGATGAAATTTTCTTCATCGCAGTGTCGTCAAACGTGATTTCCGTCCAGCGAAAAAGACCCTCGGAGACTTTTAAAGCGAAAGCTTTACTGGCCGCGAACTTGCGATTTCGCCGTGGCGGTGCTCGGAGGAGACACATGACGTCACAACGCGCGCCTCGTCGCGGATGTTTTTCTCTCTCTCTCTCGCTCCCTAGTCACTACTGCGCATGCGTCACTAGTAGCACCGCGCCACAGGTGTTCCGCCGCTACGTAGCTCCGCGCCTTTCTGCCGCCGTCGTTTGGTATGGCGTCACATTGCGTTCCTCGTCCTTGCGCTCGCCTCCGCTCGCTTCTCCTGCTGTGTCGCATGCCGGATAACATGTTGGAGGATTGAAACACATTCTGCGACAATTATGCGACAATTATGATAAGCAGGAGGAGGCCTGTAATCGACATCGGAACGAGATGAAGAGGAAATGTATCGCCCAGGATACAGACGAATGGCGCGCTGAACAACTGGCTAAACGCCGCAACATATCTAGACAACCAGACTAACCTGGACTTGCAAATCAAGATTAACCAAGGCTAACCATGCTATGCCTTAGCTTTCAGCACGTATATCCTGGCATAGCCGAGCTAAACCACTGCCAATTTTTTACCGTGATCTAGGGCGGAGTTGATGTACGCAAACTCATTTGAAGCATCGGTGAGAGGAAAATTTCTCAAGTTATGCAAATATCACCACTGCGGAAGAAAAATATTACCACTATAACTTTCTCCTATTCTAATAATCCTTTTCTTTATTCTAGTAGCTCTATATCAAATTTCCACGAATGATTCCTTCTCCATCAAAAGACCAATTAAACATATGAGTTACTCACCTCAAACTGTCGGAGTTGTTATTTAGCTCAACTTCTTAAAAAAGATTAATTCACATTATTAAGTACTGTTAAGAATGGCCAGCTGCAGTGCAAGTTTTGCCAACCAGTTGCGACCGCGGGCATCATCTTTTCCTCGAGCGCCGCCGCCAACCTCTAGCCACGGCGTGACTAAATCGACTTTGTGTCGAGAAGAATACGCGCGTCCTCAACTCTCCATCGCTTCAGCTAGGATGCGCTTGACGAAGCAGGCTTTGTGCTGAAACCGCCACCGTTACGCTCTAGCCTCGTCGCCGTTGTGACTGAGCGAGTTCGGCGGGCCAACTATTGTTACCGAACTCCCCAACGCGGACCTGATCTTCTACGAGTGGGGGAGTTGCCGCGGGAACGTCGGACACCCCTTTCCACGCGCCGACCAAGACGCAAGACAAAGGCTACCCGGGCGCACTGCGCGGGGCTCCGAGTTCTACGAAATTCGTGTGATGTCGGTTTCGAACCGAGAACCTGTCTGTGTGCGTGTGTGTGTGTAAACCGTCCCGCGGAGAGGCGGCGTGTTTACGATGACTGGACGAACGTTTCCGCCACCTTGGAATCGGGGGAAGACCGAGTGTTTATAAAGGGCTGTTGTGCGGATGTTCGAGACACTTTCTTAAGCAGTCATGTTAGTCTAAGACACTCTCTCAAGCAGTCGTGTTAGACTGACGTACTTTCTCTCGCAGACATGCTAGACTGATGAACTGCACGTAAATACTGTAAATAAACCGTTATTCCTCGTTCTCGATGAGAAGCAGTCCTTCCCTTCATCAACGTCCTCAGCGTGGATAAGTTGGACGACGGCATGGACCAGCTACCTTCGAATTCATGCCGGACTCCAATCTTGGCAACGGGTTACGAGCGATGGGATTGAGCCCCCAATCATAACAACTGGTGGCAGCGGTGGGATCGACCTCCAAATCTAATAACTGAATGGCAGCGGTGAGATCGGCCTACGGCTCGTAGATCGACCTACGACTCCGAGACAGCAACGGCAGCTGACGGGCGTTGGCACATGGTGACCGACCGGTATGCTGATCAAGTTGGAGGCGACTTGGGATTTACCACCTCTTGCAACTGACTGGATCCGGCGGAGAAGGACTGGTGATATGTGGCTGTAAGATTTACCAGGCTTCAATTTCTCTGTGTTTTTGGATTTGATTCGCTGGGGATCTTTTACTTGTATTCTGATTTGCGTGGGTATCGCAGCAAGTATTGTGTGACAGCAGAGCCAAAGCTTAAAGTAGCGACCATGGTCCTAATGTATTTGACGAGAGCTGACCTGTTGTGGTTGTGTGAAGAGATCGAGGTAGACGTAGAGGAGGACTTGACGGAAGCAGAGATTCGTAAAATCATTCTCGAAAGTAACAATAACTTGAAATTCATAGAACAAATTGGTAACCGAATTCTAAGCAAAAAGCGGGAACAGGAAGCAATCAGGCAAGAACAGGAAGAATTTAGGCAAGAACAGGAAAAAGCTAGGCAGGAACTGAAAAGAATTTCGCAGGAAGAAGGCCTAACAGAAGTAACGAGGCAGTACGTTGCTACATTGAACAAAGAGATTGAAGGTTTGGAGCAGGAAATCGAGCGAAGTCAACAGCGGCTTGAGAAATGTGTAGGCTGGACGCAGCGAAAATGGAAGGAAGTTGATAGCAGATTTCAGTCGAAAGCCGAGAAAAGTAGTAGCACCTGCGAGACTAGCAGCACGTTCACAAGTAAACTCGAAGTACTAGCAGCTAACAAAGCTTTAGTGGCAGCAGAGGCCGTTAAAGGCCCGAGTGAGAGCGACGAGGTGCTGTGCCAACAGATCACTGTAGAGGCAGCTAGGCCAGCTGCGAATGAATTGGCACAGTTACCGCGAGTGTGCGTCGCTCGTAATGTTAGCGAGGTTGCTAGCGAAGTAGAGAGTACTGCTGACCCGACAGACGCGAGCACCCATGTCGAGTCAGAGCTGCGTGCCGAAGAGAAGTGCCAGCTGGACGATGAAGTCGAGGGCAGTTCGCAGGATTGCGAGCTCCGTAGCTCAAGGGAAGACCACTGCATTGTTCAGGGATCGGTGCAGCTCTCCGCCAGCTTAGGTAGCCACGAGAGCGATGATTTAGTTAGGAATCAGTCAGACTGTGCGGGTAAGAGACCGATCAGGGCCGACGAAATGTGTACCGGCCAGCACGAGGCGCGAGAAGGCGACATGAGAGGGAGTTCAAAGAGAAAGCGCCGCAGAAAGAAGCGCCCTAAGGATAGGAAATCAGTAACTAAGGTAGCGCAGCCAAAGACGGCGAGAGGCGCTAAAAGGCAGGGCGCAATAAAAAGAAAGGTGCGGTCGTCATTGACGACGTTTGCGCATCAAGCACATTCAAGCCACCGGTCAAAAAGCGACTGAGAAACATGTTCTGCACAGACGCGGACAAAGGGCACGGGGCAGTTACGTTCCTCGTCGTTCGGTCGTTCTTTTCGTAGTGCAGCATGTAGTGCGAAGGAGCGCAAGGTAGCAAGACGAGACCAGGTAGTAGGGAGTCGCGACGCGGTCAGTCGAGTTCGTGATGAACGAGGAGCGCCACGACACAAATTGGCAGGAGACTATAACGTCTTGAAGGAGCTGATAGTGAGTCAGCCCTTTTGTTGTTCCTGGGTAGCCAGAGTAGCTTTCGAACCGCGACCACCTCGGGTACGGCTCAAAAGCATGAGTCAGTCGTAAGCGTTTGGAACGGGAGGCCAAGAGAGCTTCCGTAGAAGTAAAACGTGTTGTTTTGTTTTATTTTTGAGCATTGGATAATTTTCGCTATTTGAGACTAGGATTTCTTTCAATGTGTAAGGTTTGAGCTTTGTTTGTGTTCTTGTTCGAGAAGCTCCGAGATTGGAAAGATGCGTTTCAGGCAAACATTTAGACTCGCGAGGTGTTAATTAATAAGTAGATAGGCTTTTTTTGTGCGTGAGTAACCTGAGTGTCAAGGTTATCGGTGAGGGGCCTATCGTAACGCGTGTGTGTATTAGTTAACCTTCTTTTTTGTTTTTTTTATTTTCTAAGGTTAAACGCGTAGGATTTCAGTAAGTGCGTAATTTGCACTAAAATGCTTTCTTAGTTTCATTAGCGCATATCCTGTGCTGACGGAAGGAAGCAGGTTTATGACTGGGTTGCTCGTGTGTGTTGAGGGCAGCCGTATTCTGACTTCACTAGTACGCGTGCGTAGAACTAGTTATTAGCAGACGCAATTTTTAGGGGTTCTGCGGAGTGCGTGAGTTACGCACGTTTAGTTGCTCTGTTAAGTTACGTGTCCTGAATGGACTAAAGGGACAAATGTGAGTAAGCATGATGAAACGTTTGCGTAAGACGCAAGTAAGCGCTCGGAATAGGGACCACAAAGCTAGCCCGTTTGTGATTACGTGCCTACGGAGTTGGCCAGACTGTTCAGTGGCAACAGTACGTCAGATAAGTACGCCACTGCGATAGGGTAAGAACAGGCTGTTCGTGAAGTTGGGCTGCTTAAGATATGTTCGGGTATTGGTGGTTGAGAGCCTTCGGTTGAGTTATGTGTAAACCTTTACTCTTGTGCAGCGCGACGGTCGGGTTTGGTCGAACTCAAGAGGAACGTGAACGCTCGCTTTGGCGGCACACAAGTTTGGGGCAAAATTTGTGGTTTCCCAGTTGGGTGGCTTGCGTTGAAATTTTGACAGGAAGCCTGGTGGGTTAATAGCTGATTCCGGGCGTTTGCACGCTGAGCGGTATTGTGTTGCCGGGATCGACTCTTCTGTGCCAGTTGTTGTGAGGCGGCTGAAGGCATTCCAAGTGCGCAGGGGTTGCAGAGAGCAAAGCCATCGTGTTGCTCGCCAGCCATTCTCTTCGTGCCCAGCGGCTGCCAGCACTGGCCAGGCGAGATTTTCCGGGCCATGGAGGAGCTGTTAGGATCTGCCTGCAGGGGTACTGCTCTCAAAGCTATTTCAGCCCGCTGCTGGTGCGTCGATCAATCCAGGGTGGTGGCGACCTTCAGAAAACCAGCGAGGACAGCGCTAACTAACCGTGAACGTCCTTTGGAGAACTGCGGACTACGGCAGCTCTGGAATTTAGCGGCGCCGGCTTTGTTCGGGCGTGACCACCCGACTACGGGGACGCAGGACAATGGATACCACGACGACTGCGCTGCAAAGGTCGTGTACCCTCGGAGAGAGCACTGAAACCTGTGCGGCACGTGTGTGTGAGCCCTCCTCCTCCAAAAGGGGCGGGTAGTTTACGATGACGTCGAACGATGACGTCGAACCGAGTGCTTATAAGCAGCGGTTGTCGGCTGCTAGAGCGTGCTCGGCGTCGTGCTCTGTGCTCAAAATGTACTCGTGAGCTGTGTGCCCGTAAGCTGTGTGCTTTATGTTCGTCTTGCGGGCTCCATTTGGGAGTCACGCTAGACTGTCGATGTATATCTTGTTTAAACTGTAAATATTGTAAATAAACCCTGCTCGCTTAGTCCTGTCGCCCCAAGTTCCTCCGATCGTCCTACAAGCCGGACTCCAAATCCTACATCTGGTTGACAGCGGTGGGAACGACCTCCAAATCTAATAGTACCTAAGATATCCCTGTCATTTACGCAAGCCTGACTACTCCATTACGCATTTCCCTTTTGAATTACCGTCGGTTTGTTTCATACTTTCATTTTTACTTTTCATAACACCACGCTGTCATTGAGATATCACTCGCCGTGCATGTCATTGTTGAAGAAATTATCATCGTTACGTTCATCATTTGAACGTTCTGCACGAAAACTGCAGACAGCAGGGAGAAGACGACGCAGAAGAAGAAGACGGACAGCCGACAAGCATGGCAGCCTCGCCGTCCTCTCCGCGTCCAGCCGCGGTCACGGTGGCGTCGCCGGTTCCTTCTCTCGGGCAAGCGCCCCGTAGTCCTCCCGGCAGCCCCGGCCCGCGTTCGCCGATCGGGTCGCCGAACTATGGCCGAACGCAGGCGGCCCCGCCCACTCGCAAGAGTGGGGAGACGCCGGAACTGCAAACCAACGCCCAGGGCCCCATGACGCTGTTCTCTTCGCTGATGGCCGGATGGATGGGCTCAGTGAGCATGGGCGCCTCCATGGGCTACTCGCTGCCAGCTGTCCAAAGCCTCAGGCAAACCACGAGCAACCTAACCAGAAACGGCGACCACCAACTCTTTTGGTACGGCATGCTTTGAGGTGGGAGAGTAGCCGCGCACGTGTTGTGGCTGTGCCCTCACTCTAAACGCGGTAACTTAGATAAGTGTGAATTTTCAGATTGTTGTGTACATTTAAATAGCGGTTACATATTTAAGTAACTTAATGTACCGTTTAATATGTAGATGTAATATTATCGGTGAGAGAACTGACGATAATTTAGACGTGTACTCTAAACACTGTGATTTATAATAGGAGTGTACATTTGCACATGTAAATTAAAGTTATATTTCAAATGACGTGGCATTTATTAGAAGCATACATTCATCTGAGATACTTGCTAGTGATCTGCAAGTAGCATTTCAGTTCTGCCATCGTTAGATTTAGTATACGCCGTCACCATGTAAGCAAATAAAACATAAAAAATGTCCAGTGTAACCTCTAAACCTGCAATAGGTCACGGAGTTTGGTTACGGAAATCAAGCTGTGAAACATTTGCAATGCGATAATAAGCCGTTATCCAGAGTCTTGGCCTGAAATACACTGAATTTACACACTATAGTGTGCCACAATGATTGGTGATTTGTACATTACTGGTACAATTAGCATTGATTCAAACGACAATTCTGGAACCCACCCTGCTCGAAATTGGTACTTAAGCGCTTGTGCCAAATGCCATTAGCTTTACCTGGCTAGGATCCTGAAATTTTATTATGTACGCCAAATTATTTACATGAAATGTCATTAATGTAGTTGACAATGTAGCTTTCTTGCTATTCTCAATTTAGGACGATCACTGCATAAATACCTCTTGAATAAAGTACTCATCAGCGCTCCAGTAATTTCTTAATTGCGTAGCCCTCACTAAACGCGTGGTCCCGTTACCAATAAAGTGTAGCTAAAATGAATCTCGCCTTTAATTTCAGAAAGTTCAAGAATAATTTATCGGAATACGGTTGGTAAGCTATTTATGCAAGTGAATCAATTGCTAGCAATATTAGAAGCAAATCTGGGCATACGATGCAAAACAAAATATTTATGGAGCCTTACGATATTTCTAAATAATATGTGTTCGGTAAATAGAATAAAGAACACCACGCAGATTTTCTCTTGAGTGAGCCGAAAGCACCCATTCATAAGTCTGATCTGCAGCTTCTGCGCAAAAACATATCAGGCCATATTACCATAGGCAAAATTTCCAGCACTCCACTTTACAATTTCAATAATGTTCGCGTGTCAGTGCAGTCACTTTGGTTCTAAAAGCAGGCGGCGCTTATTGGGCATGACACTTCGTGCATTTCACGGATGTCTTTGTATAAGTGTTGACCGCTAGAATTCATCCCGAACTGTAGCCCAATTGTACACAGTGGTCGCTCATTAGCTGAGCTCAAAAAACTTCATTCAATTTACCTACCAACCTTTCTTAGAAACATTATTGTTCTTTTTCACAATCGGAGATTAGTATTCAGCAGCACACAGTATGATCTATTTAGTAAGTTGAATCAAACTCATCTCAGCGGCTTGAATGAAATTGTAGCATACTACTACATGCCACAATGGTCCGGTCACACACACAAACACAAACACACGCACACGCACACGCACACACACACACACACACACACACACACACACACACACACACACACACACACACACACACACACACACACACACACACACACACACACACAAAAGAAACGTGGACGACACGCCGAGCCCGCTGACTTAACGCGTGGAATCGGCGCAATCAGGCTCCCGACTGACTGAGCGGGCTCGGCTAAAGCTATAATTTGTGGACACCAGGCACCAGCGTCTGTGTGGTTTTCCTTCTCCCACAAATTAAAATAATCCCCAATTGTAGCAAAATACGCACCATCTTACGGAAACTGACTTACAAGATCCAACAGCATCAGATAAGAGTATCTGAAGAGGCTGACAACCACAGAATTATACTTAATGAAGGATGATTCAGACCCCGACTTAAACCCAAAATGTCATACTAGCAAATACATTTGTTTGATAATTCTACAATATACAGCACATTATGGTAAGGACCATATTTGCAATACAAAGTATCATATTAGCACATCTAGTTGTGTTTTCATATGCAAGTTGAAGAAACTTTAGAAATTCCATATTTGTTACTTAATTCTCCTTAAAAATGTACAATTGCATCTCAGTCGATTTTTAGTGGATATACTTACCTGCAGGAGCAGGAGCAGCAAATTTTACTTTAAATTCTCGGAAGGTAAGGTATGAGGATGCCCAAACCCAACGCTTCATCAAGGGCTTCAGTGAACTAAGTCATTAAATTAAACGGTTTTAGTCACAGCAACAGACGCACATTATTGTACAGCCTCATATTACAAGACTTTCCATAACAAAATATTTTATGTTGCCTTTCCCAAGCAGAATGCATAATGCACAGTTTCTCATGCAATACATTACCAAGCAGGATATCAGGGTTTGTTGAAGTATTTGAGTGGCGACTCCGATGACGTTTAGTGGCACTGCCAGCCTAAAAGGTACAGTGCTTCAAGGACGACGTCTGGTGCAGAAACGACCGTGTTCATTGGACATAGGAGTCTGCAAATTGTATAGTACTGTCGTTAAAAAACAACGCCCTTCAGAATTCCTTTCTAGGCGTCGATGCAGAGAGCTATTTTCATTTTTCATTGTCAATTGGACTAAATGGGTATGAAGATATTTATTCTGCAGGGGCAAGAGCTAATAAAAAAATACTAGAAGACTCAACTTCTAGTTGATGGCGATGCTTAAAATGTCTTCTTGAGCGAGCCAGGGGAGGGGGAAGTGGATCGCATAAATAATAAAATTTATTCGAAGAGGCCCGTTGTGCCTAAAACAGCAGGGACGGCATTTTTCACGGGAAGCGCAGCCTCTCAGTGAGAGCGTATGAAAACACGGTTACAAGAAAAGCATGTGAGAACGCTTTCCTTCCTTCTAGTACCACCGCGTGGTGGCACTGTACGGTGGTACAACATGGCGGTACCAAAGGTATTGAATGGCGGTGCCACCAATACCACTGACACTGCACGTGCTACCCCATTTGCCCGTGCCATCAGTACCGGTACCGCACATTGTAACCAACAGTAGCAGGGAACACATAGTCGTACTATAGGTGCCGATACCACAGGTACTTGGAATATCGTCGGGATATGGGCAGAGGTACCAAAACCACTGGTACCGGCCTGTACCACACAGTGGTACTATTCGTACTTATACCTTCGGGAGCACCGGAGCCACTGGTGCCATACTTATCTTCGCGATAGGCGTACCTGTACGGATACCACTGGGAGCACCATACAATCAGTGCCAGACCTATCTTACGGATAGGCGTACAGGTACCGACTTCACCGAAAGCGCCTACTACAGGTAGCAGATTTATCTGGTATCGCGCCTATCTTGGTAGGCGTATCGGTACCGATTCGACCAGAAGCACCATACAACTGATACCAGATGAAACTTCGAGATCTAGGCATCACTGGCACCATTACTTCGGAAACCACCGGTATCACTGGTTTCAAATCAACCTTCCCGATGACTGAAGCAAAATTAGAGTGCACTAGCAGGGAAAAAGGCCCACGAAACGAGGCTGAAACGTATACACTCGATACGTAAAAGTGGCGGTAACTCACTAAGAAATATATTGTCTTTAGGAGTTGGGTCAGTTTCCTGCGTTGCATGCTGCTGAATATGACGTTTGTATAAAGTTAACATGACTAAACATGCATATCTATAGAAAAATTGTAAATCGTACATATAACACCGTATGGTACGTTGCGCTGCAAACAAATCTAACATAATGGTTCCGTTGTTAGACTTTGACTTAGGACGCCACCGGCGTCTCGTTTTTGAAGAGATACCGGTGAGGAAACTCACTCCTGACGGACAGCAGTACCGGTACGAATGTCAGCTGTGTGAATCAGGCCCAATGCGGCGCCACTTAATTCACCCGCAATGTGTTCCCACAAACTATATTTCCTTTTTTAACGCACTGCGTTCCATTGGCAAAGGCTAACGGGCGACAAGAGTAAACAGCGTACAGCGGTATTGTGAACGCATTAGACCGTTTCCAATTGAGGTACACAAGATTGAAGCTGAAATGTCTTTTGTCAACACTTGATCGCAAAATTGCAAGTGTAAACTCAGCTTGTGCGATGGCTGCAGCATTTGCGAATGATCGAAGTGTCTTCCACGCCACTGTGCTTCACTGACATAAGGCAGTAAAATGGCCGCGTCCCAAACAGGGCTCCTTTCAAAAACCGCGGTTACATGCTTCTGTTGTTTGCGTGCGTGTGCGCAAACGAAATGTGTAAAATGCGAGCAAGTACACGATGTAAAGCATGAAAAATCACACAATAGCACCGCTGCCCAAATTGCGACATGCTGCGACTCTGTAATTGTTCCAGCATGCACCCCGACCATGCTTCAACCTCGTACTGCGGATGTACGTTGCGGCTCTTTCCGTCTTTTCGCGTAAACGAAACACGATGTTATAATACCGAATCAAAAGCTGCTGCGCCGAAAGTAACATAGGATCGGGCACCGAATCCACATATTTATTTGTTCTTTAAGGTTGATTTCACTCGTTGCACCTGTAGACATAGCTAAAGAAGCAATAAATATATCAGAACAATGAAAATCTTGCCTCTACTCAAATGTAGTAAAGTGGCTGTTGCTTTTGTATTTGAAAAAGTGCACTACAAACGCTACCGTGACTAAAGTGCAGCAACCAGAGCCACTCGAAAAATGGTACTAAGATCTACCAAGCTACGAAGGACTCAGATTGAGAAAACGAAGAGAACATACGAGGAAAACATTTTCACGTGATTTTGTTGCCGTTGAGTTAAGGTAACTAACATACTGACCGAGAAACATGATGAAAATCAAGGGGTTTGATTTTTTGTTATTTCCTACAGTGTGTTTCCAAAGGATATAGGCCGTCCTATGAGCTTCTGCAAACATACGAAAGCGGACACGGACTTGTCCGTTATTCTGAATCGCCCTACTTTAATAGTGGTGTGTGTGCGTGCGCGAGAACTTGTCGTAGTCTAGATGTTGTAGCTGCTGCTTAAGGGCAAACCAATGCAATCACGACGGGCTGGCAGCGGGCTTTTGTGTCGAAGCGGCCGTTCAAAAACGGGAAATACCGTTTATATGCCAGATGTGAGGTTGTACGCTAGGTACGAGCAGCCTAATTTCTTATTTCCGGTTTTTTTTTACTGCAATAGTATCCATGGCATCTCTCAAAGCATTTATTGTTCCTTTCATTTCTCTTAGGAAAAGTGGAAGTTGGCAAGTGGTGCACACTACTGCGGTGTCGACTCGACATCCACCATGTCGCAAAAAGTGCCACTCTGAATAACTGGTATTTGGCAGTGCCACACTCTTTGTCGGCACCGTTGAGAAACACGTTTTTAGAGTTCCGAGCTTCCACTATTGCAATGCGTAGGAAGTAAATGCCTAATCTTTCACGACCGTAAATATCGGATTATACGGGATTGTATCACATCATTATGGGGTCATGCACTGAATACAAAGAATATTTCAAGTGGTTAAGTAATTGCTCACACATGTTGAAGAATGTTAGGGTAAGCGTCCATCGTAACTGTATTCACTTGTTTACAAATGTTTGCTTGGAAGGCGTAAAAATAGGCCTTTATTAGAACACGTGATTCATTTGGGCCTCTCAAGGGCAATTGCCATTGATTCAAACCCTCACAGAAAATATTCGTTCAATCGAAAAAAAAAGTTATTACATTGCGCGGAACACTCCTAAAATAGGCTCAGTCACTCCAGTTAAGATTAACACCACGCCCTGTAGAAGAATGGCAACGAACAAGATAAGCTTCATTAAAGCGTAGTTGTCATCCTTCCTTAATTTATATATGCAGTACATGAAAAGTCACCAGACGTTTTAATGCGGTGTCTGTACAATGATATATCCAGGTGAGCTGTGACATTGTACTTTCTGTTGGTTAATCTCTACAAAAGTTCTCGTTTAAAAAAAATTCATCGAATAAAGATCGTAGACTAGTTGCCTAGGCATATGTATGCGTTTTATGTTCATATATAAAAACGCATGTATTTGCACGGACTAACCATCCATAGACAAAAAGAGAATTATTGAACAGTATAAACAGACATTACACCGTTACATTACACAGCTAGGTAGCTCCTACGGTCATCGTGTAATGTCTGTGCGTTCCCAACAAGATACAACTATCTTTAATTGCAGGCTCGAATCGCTGCTTCCGCTGGCGGCTGTGTTCGGTTCTATGTGGGGTTGCTGCCTGGCCTTCTGGCTGGGCCGTCGGTGGGCGATGACGATCGGTTGCCTGGGCTCGCTGTGTGCATGGCTAAGCCTCGGTTGGGCCTCCACCGACTCTTGGAACCTCTACACGGCAAGGTTCCTGGTGGGTGCCGCCACCGGTGTCGTCTCGCTCATCGCGCCTGCGTACGCCGCCGAAATCGCGCCGCCCAACAACAGGGGCAAGCAGGTTTGTTTATTGCCTATGAGGGAATACAGCGCGCCATGGAAGGAATAAGAAAGTCGGCAAGCGAAGAGCCCTGTCAGAAAGAAATAAGCAAATGAGATGGAAGAAGCCGAATGAGAACGGAATGAACAGCGCTCAGCGATTCAAACGCTACAGACCTACCGCGTAGTGGAAGGCACTTCTTGCATTGCATGTTAGGTGATCGCTTGGCGGGCTAAGTGCCGTTACGATGCATCACAAAGGCTTTTCGCTTTACCGTATATCACCATGCACCAGCTTAGTTTCCCCAGCGTTCGCCAGTGGCGCAAAACATCGCCAGCCGCCATGCGAGTCAGTTATCGCGTTTGGCGATCGAAGGCTGGCTACACTCTCGTAAAAATGGCCACATCAATTACTGACCGAAAGCTAGTAAATGCTGCGAAAAAACATCACTAAGGTGCTAGTGGGGGTCGCTGGTAGGTGAAGTTGCTGCCCAAAGGAGGTGGCACATACGACTAGTTGACGCAGTCAGTTTACGAACCATGTATAGTCATGGCACCAGTATAGTGGTATTTTCTACCCGAATAAGTTAGCAGGGACTTACTCGATCATTCATTCATTCATTCGCTCATTGATTCTTTACTTATTTACAACATATTTTGCAAAATACAAAAGCATTACATTAGAAGAAGTGCTTCCACTGCCAAGTAACAATTGCGTAGCTATTCTAAAATTGTATCATAAATACGTATGCAATGATAAAAAGGAAAGAAAACTGGAGGCTATATTGCCTCACAGTTTAGTAGTATACCAACATCAAGTTGTGACAGCTATCTGTCATGACCTGGCATGTAAGCCTCATCACAGGAACATTACGTTGTGTGAAATGAACCGCACAGTACAGAATGGAACAAACGGGAAAAAGAAACAGCACAGCGCAACATACAATGATCGGAATACTATAGGTGACGTGTTCTTAAGAATGACTTTGTCAATATGTACAGCGATAAGCTTAATCTAAGTAAATAAGTATGCGCTTTCTTTACAGTAGGCAATTTACAAAGCTCAGCGGCATGTAAGCCTCATCACAGGAACATTACGTTGTGTGAAATGAACCGCACAGTACAGAATGGAACAAACGGGAAAAAGAAACAGTACAGCGCAACATACAATGATCGGAATACTATAGGTGACGTGTTCTTAAGAATGACTTTGTCAGTATGTACAGCGATAAGCTTAATCTAAGTAAATAAGTATGCGCTTTCTTTACAGTAGGCAATTTACAAAGCTCAGCGACAAGGGATCGAACAGACGAAAGGTCACGAGCAGACACTGTGGCCTCCAGGAGGATAACCTGCTTCGGTTCATCAACGGCTTTGTGTTGTGTCACTTCACCTACACGGCGGTCATTCACAACTGGCTCAGAGTCGGGCGGGACAAGCCCAATGCCATCATTAGAAAATACAAGAGAGCCCCCGGGCTGCCCGTCAGAATGGATACCGAGGACCTCCTCCGGCTCGGCATACGCAACACCGTGGCGGAGATAGCGGAGGCTCAAGAAAGGGTCCAGCTAAGTGGGCTGTCCACCACGCCGGCCGGCAGGTGCATGTTCGAGGAGATCTCACTCGTCCCCACCAAGAATTTCGCTGACAACACCCAAATCTGCAGAGAAATAGGGGAGAAGCTCGTTGTCGCCCCGTTGCCACGCAACGTTCATCCTGTGCACGACGCAGGTCGTCGCAGGGCCATGAGCGTCGAATATACTAAATCAAACATAAAAGGGCAAGATTGAAGCAAGCTTCTTGGACGCAGCCGCGTACCGAGATGGCAAGGCTTTTGCGGTTTCCGTCGTGGACACGCTAGGCACAGTCATCAACTGTGCCTCGGTCCGGGCGACGGGCCCCGAAGTGGCCGAGCAAGTGGTCATTGCACTCGTCATGCAAGACGGTCGGAGAGACAGAGTGTACAGTGAGTCGAAAGCGGCCGTCAGGGCATTCCAGAAAGGCCGGGTAGCCCGGTAGGTAGTTGAAATTCTTAAGGGCGCCAAACACGGCGAACGCTCCATACACTACATCCTTTGGTTCCCTGCCCACGTCGGGGCGATTGAGGGGGTTCCTCTGAACATCAACGAGTCTGCCCACGAGGCTGCGTGAGTCTTTAGCGACCGAGCTGCCCCCCGATATGGCGACTCTCCCCCGGACACAGAGGCGCTCCTATCACGCACAATGAAATTACTGAATTACTTTACTTAGAGAGAAGGGTTTTCCCGCCGTCTCATTCCAAACAACAAGCAG
This sequence comes from Dermacentor variabilis, assembly GCF_050947875.1. NCBI lineage: Eukaryota > Metazoa > Arthropoda > Arachnida > Ixodida > Ixodidae > Dermacentor > Dermacentor variabilis. The sequence continues at coordinate 130,354,030 of NC_134570.1, read as the reverse complement.
GCCGCAGGCGGTCACTCTCAGACTCCTGCAAACTAACTCTTACCCAAATCCGGCGTCCCTTAACAGCATATATCCTGACATTTACCCGAATTGTTCTTGCCTGGCCTGTGGTGAGGTTGCTACTTTATCTCACATGCTCTGGTAGTGCGGGTCGTTGGGCCCGAAGTTCACCAAGGAAGAGTGGGACGCGCGCCTGCGAAGTCCCGTCTAAGAGGACCAAATCCTGGCCGTAAAACGCGCCCGCGATCAGACCGGCAGGCTAGACCTGTCCGTCCCGTCGTGACATAAGCCGGGTGCATGTTTTGTCGTGTTTTGGTGGACCCAATAAAAGTTCATTCAGCCACTCACTCACTCACTCACTCACTCACTCACTCACTCACTCACTCACTCACTCACTCACTCACTCACTCACTCACTCACTCACTCACTCACTCACTCACTCACTCACTCACTCACTCACTCACTCACTCACTCACTCACTCACTCACTCACTCACTCACTCACTCATGCACGTGATAGTGGAGTGCAAAATTTTGCGCCAAAGTGGTTACTATGAGCGCCCAGGCCACTGGGAACGCGCAACTGGGTTTTAGTTCGCTTTCGAGCCTATATCTTGTCATTCGAATGATTGTTTTACTTATTTTAAAGAACAATACCTAAATCATAAAATTAAGAAAAAGAAATGGGCATGGACAGGACATGTATTGAGGAGAGAAGATAACCGACGGCCTTTAAGGGTTACGGACTGGATTCCAAGGGAAGGGAAGCGTAGCAGGGGGCGGCAGAAAGTTAGGTGGGCGGATGAGATTAAGGAGTTTGCAGGGACGACATGGCCCCAATTAGTACATGAGCGGGGTAGTCGCAGAAGTATGGGAGAGGCCTTTGCCCTGCAGTGGGCGTAACCAGGCTGATGATGATTATGACCTACGGCACATACTATCTACATTACCATTTTCCTCGCAGCAGTTCCCTTAGTATTACGCCTACAAATATATGAACGCTACGTATTACGTAGACGGTAACTGCAGTTGAGTCTGTCATTTGTTTTTAGCTGCGTAATAGGACGAAATGGAATTGCTTGTGCTATTTTTGTTATATTTGATTGTGATTAGTTTTCAGGACCAATACGGCTTCACTGCATGCAGTATAACTTATCTTTCAGTTGCACATAACGTGCTCGAGACGTAGGCAAATTAGATCGATGTCCCTACCAAATTAGCGATATGTTTCTCCAATGAGCCAGAACGCTCAGAGTACGAGCTACCTTTTCTATCAACAATACGTCCGCAGGTGGGTGTAAATGAAAGGAAGAAGCAATCAGCTAGACGTGAAACTGCCCACATTTGACGCGGACTATGTTTGGACAGTGCAGTGCTATTGGAGGAATTAGAGGGCAGTAAATGGGATATAATAGGGCTCAGTGAAGTTAGGAGGCCAAAAGAAGCATATACAGTACTAAATAGCGGGCACGTCCTGTGCTACCGGGGCTCAGCGGAGAGAAGAGAACTAGGAGTCGGATTCCTGGTTAATAAGAATATAGCTGGTAACATACAGGAATTCTATAGCATTAACGAGAGGGTGGCAGGTCTTGTTGTGAAACTTAATAAGAGGCACAAAATGAAGATTGTGCAGGTCTACGCCCCTACATCGAGTCATGATGACCAGGAAGTCGAAAGCTTCTATGAAGACGTGGAATCGGCGATGGGCAGAGTGAAAACTAAATACACTATACTAATGGGCGACTTTAATGCCAAGGTAGGCAAGAAGCAGGCTGGAGACAAGGCAGTGGGTGAATATGGCATAGGCACTAGGAATAGCAGGGGAGAGTTATTAGTAGAGTTTGCGGAACAGAATAATATGAGGATAATGAATACCTTCTTCCGCAAGCGGGATAGCCGAAAGTGGACGTGGAGGAGCCCGAACGGCGAGACAAGAAATGAAATAGACTTCATACTCTGCGCTAACCCTGGCATCATACAAGATGTGGACGTGCTCGGCAAGGTGCGCTGCAGTGACCACAGGATGGCAAGAACTCGAATTAGCCTAGACCTCAGGAGGGAACGGAAGAAACTGGTACATAAGAAGCCGATCAATGAGTTAGCGGTAAGAGGGAAAATAGAGGAATTCCAGATCAAGCTACAGAACAGGTATTCAGCTTTAACTCAGGAAGAGGACCTTAGTGTTGAAGCAATAAACGACAATCTTGTGGGCATCATTAAGGAGTGTGCAATGGAAGTCGGTGGTAACTCCGTTAGGCAGGATACCAGCAAAATATCGCAGGAGACGAAAGATCTGATCAAGAAACGCCAATGTATGAAAGCATCTAACCCTACAGCTAGAATAAAACTTGCAGAACTTTCGAAGTTAATCAACAAGCGTAAGACAGCTGACATAAGGAAGTATAATATGGATAGAATTGAACATGCTCTCAGGAACGGAGGAAGCCTAAAAACAGTGAAGAAGAAACTAGGAATTGGCAAGAATCAGATGTATGCGTTAAGCGACAAAGCCGGCAATATCATTACTAATATGGATGAGATAGTTCAAGTGGCTGAGGAGTTCTATAGAGATTTATACAGTACCAGCGGCATCCACGACGATAATGGAAGAGAAAATAGTCTAGAGGAACTCGAAATCCCGAAGGTAACGCCGGAAGAAGTAAAGAAAGCCTTGGGAGATATGCAAAGGGGGAAGGCAGCTGGGGAGGATCAGGTAACAGCAGATTTGTTGAAGGATGGTGGACAGATTGTTCTAGAGAAACTGGCCACCCTGTATACGCAATGCCTCATGACCTCGAGCGTACCGGAATCTTGGAAGAACGCTAACATAATCCTAATCCATAAGAAAGGGGACGCCAAAGACTTGAAAAATTATAGACCGATCAGCTTACTGCCCGTTGCCTACAAAGTATTTACTAAGGTAATTGCAAATAGAATCAGGAACACCTTAGACTTCTGTCAACCAAAGGACCAGGCAGGATTCCGTAAAGGCTACTCAACAATAGACCATATTCACACTATCAATCAAGTGATAGAGAAATGTGCAGAATATAACCAACCCTTATATATAGCTTTCATTGATTACGAGAAAGCGTTTGATTCAGTCGAAACCTCAGCAGTCATGGAGGCATTACGGAATCAGGGTGTAGATGAGCCATATGTAAATATACTGGAAGATATCTATAGCGGCTCCACAGCCACCGTAGTCCTCCATAAAGCAAGCAACAAAATCCCAATAAAGAAAGGCGTCAGGCAGGGAGATACGATATCTCCAATGCTATTCACAGCGTGTTTACAGGAGGTATTCAGAGACCTGGATTGGGAAGAATTGGGGATAAAAGTTAATGGAGAATATCTTAGTAACTTGCGATTCGCTGATGATATTGCCTTGCTTAGTAACTCAGGGGACCAATTGCAATGCATGCTCACTGACCTGGAGAGGCAAAGCAGAAGAGTGGGTCTAAAAATTAATCTGCAGAAAACTAAAGTAATGCTTAACAGTCTCGGGAGAGAACAGCAATTCACAATAGGCAGCGAGGCACTGGAAGTCGTAAGGGAATACATCTACTTAGGGCAGGTAGTGACGGCGGATCCGGATCATGAGACGGAAATAATCAGAAGAATAAGAATGGGCTGGGGTGCGTTTGGCAGGCATTCCCAAATCATGAACAGCAGGTTGCCATTATCCCTCAAGAGAAAAGTATATAATAGCTGTGTCTTACCAGTACTCACCTACGGGGCAGAAACCTGGAGGCTTACTAAGAGGGTTCTACTCAAATTGAGGACGACACAACGAGCTATGGAAAGAAGAATGATAGGTGTAACGTTAAGGGATAAGAAAAGAGCAGATTGGGTGAGGGAACAAACGCGAGTTAATGACATCTTAGTTGAAATCAAGAAAAAGAAATGGGCATGGGCAGGACATGTAATGAGGAGGGAAGATAACCGATGGTCATTAAGGGTTACGGACTGGATCCCAAGGGAAGGGAAGCGTAGCAGGGGGCGGCAGAAAGTTAGGTGGGCGGATGAGATTAAGAAGTTTGCAGGGACGGCATGGCCACAATTAGTACATGAACGGGGTTGTTGGAGAAGTATGGGAGAGGCCTTTGCCCTGCAGTGGGCGTAACCAGGCTGATGATGATGATGATGATGTTTTGACAGAAATGAAATCTCCGCGGCACGTGAACATGGGCGAGAGCTTGACAGTGGCATCAGTTTCATGATAGTTTTGCTTGAAGTAGATTGCTGAAGGGATCATATTAGAGGAGTCTCTGGCAAGATAAATCATAGCCCAATAGCCGGTCATGACGGCACGGCTTCATTACAGTAAATAGAATAGCAGTGAGAGTAGCCACGCATAGCCGCACATGCGCCACATGTGTCCACAGCACGAAACTTGCTGCAATTGGTGAATTTTTCGCGACGACGCTCTAAGGCTGCGATCATGCAATATACAGCGTACACCACCAGTGAGCTCTGACTGTCACCTCTCGACGTGTCTACTACATCTCTGTACTTACGTTAATTAGCGCTCTTCTTTTAGCTCTGAAACAGCCACGCAGTCTACATGAACGTTCAATAAACCACGTTACATAGAAAGGATCACCGAAATTTGTCGATGATATGATTGACGTGGCATCACCTCTGTGGGATATATCGTTCAGTTATCCAAGCAAATATTGATAGAAGGTATGAGGGTATATAAAGCGTCTGTTCAGAGATGCGTAGCGATGGCGTAAAGGGTGGAAAATCGAAGGGATGGCAGGGGAGTGCATTTCACTTCGATGCGAGAAATAGATTTGGTCAGCTTATTGCGGAAACGAAACCGCATATGTTTTACATCCTGGATGTTTACCTCTGTACCGATGGTTACCGTCTGTTACTTTGTGCCGTTGTACACCACCCTCATACGCTTCCACTGCGCATCGGGACGATACTGCCTTCGGAGTCACGCAAATGCCGCGCCTGTACTCAATGGGAATAACAATTGCGGCCATTACAAAAGACGCGACCACTTAATACAAATGTGTCGACTAGTGCCTCCCACTAGCCGGATGTAGTTGTGGTCGAAACGTGGACGGTCTTCGTGTTGCTGGTGAAATCGAAGTGAAATGAGGCCTAATAAGGTCCAATCAGCTCGACTTGATACCCACGTTTTCCAGATTCACGTTAAAGGTGCCTTAATGTAGTGACATCAGCTGAAATTATTCGGCAGAACGCGTGTAAAGCAGCTCCTGGCATGACCTCGGTCTCGCGACACCTAAGCTTGGCGGAGTTATAATGGCAGACAGATAGTGGGCCAATGGAGGTCATCACACAATTATGCCACAGAACTCTTACAGTAGAAATTACTGTGGAATGCGACGATTCTGTGCTCACTGAAAGCATATTAATTCCTTATTTAGTTCATGGTCTACTCCAACATGCTTAAAAGTTAGGACGCTCAATACATCCTGTGCCAGTAAGGAGCAATAAGGGTAATGCATTTTACTCAGTGATTGTGCGCACAAGCAAGGAATATTTAAAAGCGCTTTCTCTAGCGAATTACCGGTTTAGTGGCTCCGCCTGTCGGTGCCTTGCCAGCCGTTCGGTCACGGTTGTGTTGGACGTCAGGGGTTGCACTCATATTGTCGAAACGTCGAAAACAGGGGTCGTAGAGCACTATTCAGCAGGCACAGCGTCAGGTCACCTTTTTAATACTGAGCGCAATGGAGACTTCCTTACTGCGCTTCGATAAAAACACGCATGTGTACTCTCATCGTCCTCTTCTTCATCGGAGTACAGGTGCGGCATCTGCGTGCCTCCGAAGGAAGCATCGTCCCGATGCGTAATTTAAGCGAATGAGGGTGGTGTACAACGGCACAAAGTAGCACACGCAAAATCTAAACAAAAAGAAACAACAAAGAAAAGTTAGTTGGACAGGTACGACTTCATCCGTACGGCATGCTGTTGCAAATGGGTCGCAAGCCCCAAGGGTAGCGTTGGCCTGGTGGCCTGGGGCACAGCTGGAAGCATCCGAAGGTCCTGGCAAAGGATGAGTCGATTGCTAACAGAACAACTTGTTTAATATAGCATCGCAAAAGAGCGGCCGGTCAGGTCGACTGAAGTGGAGAGACGGAAGAGCACGTTACTCGACGGAAGAATTCGAAGCCGCTCTCTTGGCGTCCGGGGGCAGCTGCTTTTATACTCTCGGAGTAGAAGGCAAGAAAGAACGGCTCGGGAGAGGCGCCCGTGACGGTGGCGCACGGACACGTTGAGACAAGAAGTGACGCATCCGCCGGGCCGGCGCCGGTCAGGCCTCCTCGCTTCACAGTAGGGGAGCTCCTCTCCCGGGCTGCCGCGCTTTGACAAGCGTGGGCACCAACATGCACGCACACTCACACACACACACGAATACACGTGGCATTGAAACATGCCTGGACGCGCTTGGCAAGAAGCGTTGCGGGAGCGCTGAAATGGCCAAAATGTCCGCCGCTGTGAACGAAGCCCCGGCGTCCGTTGCATTTGCGCCGGCTATACCGCACGTCGGAGGCGAAACGCAAGAATGCACTACTTTGGGTAGCTCCAGTCGCCGCAAACTTACGTGCTTGCGGCAACTGGAGCTATTGTCCCTGTCAGGAACGGCCTCGCAATTCACGTAGCTCAGGTGGCGTATCACTTTGTACTGCCCAAAGTACCCTTTTAGCAGTTTTTCGGAAGGTTCATCGCGTTGTATGGGTATCCAGACACACACTTTGCAGCCGGGAGTTTAGAAAACGGACCTGCATCAGAGATCGCGCCCTTCTTCATCTTGGTCTTGCTGAAGGCAGTTACGTAAGTGGGCAAGCCGTCTGGCTTCTTCGGTGCGCTGAGTAAATTCGTCAACGTCGATAGGTATGTCGTCAGAGTCGTGCGGGAGCATTGTATCCAACGTGGTCATGAGTTCAGAACCGTGAACTAAGCTGAACAGTGGGACTCTTCGATATTCAGAGTTCTGGCAGGCCGCTGGCAGCCAGATGGCAGCCAGCTAGTTCCGGTTCTGATAGGAAGTCACGTGGGCTGGGATCCCAAGACAACCCGAGCCTGCCCGAAGTTAGCAAAATCGAATGCCGGGACAGCTGGCCAAATGTAAACAAGCTACCAGCATGGTAGCGCCCAGCGAGGCCGGCGCGCACTCGTCGTAGTCGGCCCATTTATGCGTGGCCAGCTTGAAAATATATAGTTGCATTCAGGAATACGATAACTTTCAGGCGACTCGGCGCAGGACGCGCACTGGGCCAACCTCACCTTGCGCAGCGCAACTTATGGCCTCCTACGCGGCGGAAGAAAAGACGCGAAATCGTGCGTAAGTGATTGTATACTCGAAAGCGATAGCTCCAGGATCTCTGCTCGCAGCGATCACGTCGGCCACCGGCGACATTGATGAGTTGGCGTTGTGTCATCGCAAGACATGAAAAAGCAGGTTATCGAGTATGTCTCGTACGCATAAAATTTCGTGCCGACCTGCTTGGGCTTCGATTTCAGTAAGTTTGTTGTGGCTGATTGTGCTTCTCATTTTGACCCTAAGGAGCTGGGGACGAGGCTGGCGCATGAGCACGCCGCCTGTGACCAGCGAAACGCTTCACACGAAAAAAAAAAACATTATTAATTTGGTCGGGATCATGAGCGCAATAAGCCAATGTACGTGTGTCTAATGTACCGAGTGCAATCAGTGCATTCTTAGATCAACGGCCTGGAGTCGAACACACATCGGTTTCGAGCTGCCACCTAAGCGTACGACGGAGAAACGATGCGAACACGGGCTAGCAGCAAAGCCTTCGCTATCTGCAGAAAAAGGAGATATATACATACGCTAGATATGTGAAAAGGAACGCCACCAGAAAAAGACGAACGCAATATGTACTGCAATGTGTGAATGAGCGTTTACAACGTGCGTGGAACAGGATGCAGATAACATGTGCACATGAGAGCGCGTCGCGCTGATCACTGCCGCGAAGAAGCCTTCAGGGGACAGACACACATACACACATAAAAGCTTCAAACGGTTCACCACTGCTCGTATCACACCGCTTCGCAATGCGGAACGGAGCGTTAGCATGTAGAAAGATAACGCTAGAGGCAAGGAAATCCGAAGATAACCGTAGGCAGTTGGCTGAGTGAGGTATATTTAAGTGCTCAAGCGCCCGCGTTGCAATCCGCGAAGTCCCCGCAAAGGTGGTGGCGAGCGCCCATCGCCTCCTTTCATCGTCTGCTAGCCAGAGAACTTCAGAGAGCAGCCAGACCAAAATCGTCCTGGCAGGTTCTGGCAGCCCGCGGGTAGCCAGAACCAACCAGCCCAAGCAAAACGAACGCCTGGCGGAAGTGCGTAGCGCGGTGGGCGGAGCAAACCGAGAAAAACGAAGACGCTCTGGCTGGCTCTGGCTGGCTCTGGCAGCCCATGGGTAGCCAGAAGTGGAAAATCGAAGAAGACCAGTGTCATTCGAATAGTTTTTGTCGAGTTGTATTATAGGAGAAGCTTACGTGAAGCAAAATCTGATCCTCGTTCTTATGTTTCACGTCGACATGCATAGCATCTCTGCGATGGTCTTATTAAGACGCTCGGTTAGTCCTTAGGTCTCGGGATATGTGGTTGTTTTCCAGTGGCTTGTACCACTGAGCCTGAGAACCGAGTCAAGGAGTTTGGCAGTGGAGGCATTTCCCCTGTCTGTGAAGACTACTTTGGAGCGCCGTTGCTAAGGACGACGTTTTCGACGAAAAAATTAGCTGCTACGGCTGCTGTGCCCCGCTTTGTAGCTTTCGCCTTCGCGTAGTGCGTCAGGTAATCGATGGCAACAGTAATCCCTCTGTTGACGGCTGTAAAAGTTGAAAATGGGGCCATGAAATGCATTCCGACTTGGGCGAATGGCTGGCCTGGCACCTCGACTGGATGTAAGAGACCTGCAGGCTTGCCAGGAGGTGCTTCGTGTTTGACAGTCGGTGCATGTTTGTACGTTATGTTTTGCAGCAGTGGGTAACTTTGACCAGTATTACTTGCATGGGAGTTAGCACAATGTTCTCGTGTAGCCTAGATGACATACGGTGGTTTCATCGGGCATGCGTTTGGTATTTCTTTTCGAAGTGATGCCGGTATGACAAGCAGGTACATGCTGCTGCTGGCACAAAAGTTCTTATCGAGAACATCATTTCATAGAGAAAACGACGACAGTCCCCTGACACAGAGTGGAGGAACGTCTTCGGCCTTCCAAGAAATAATAAATGGTAGCAGCTCTGGGTCGGGGCGCTGTTCGTGTGAAGGGATGACGGCGTGGACGATGCCCAGAAATGCACCATCCACATCCACGTCATCAGTACCTGCGGGCTCGAAAGGCCGCCACGAGAGGCAGTCTGCATCTTTGTGCCTATTCCCTGATTTATAAATTGGGGTCATGTAGAACACCTGAACCTAAAAACTCCAGCGCGCCAGACGGCCAGATCAATCTTTCAAGTTCGTCAGCCAAGAAAGAGAATCATGATTGCTGGCAACCTTGAACGAATGGCCGTACAAATGTGGCCGAAATTTAGTAAGCGCCCAAACCACGGAAAGAAATTCCCTCTCGGTAGTCCAGTAGTTTTCCCACGTACGAGAGAGCGTTCGGGTGGCATAGGCGATTACTTTTTCGGAGCCATCTTGCCACTTCACTAGCACGGCACCCAGATCACCGTTGCTCGCATCAGTAGCCGCGTTTACATGAATGCGACAGTGTCGCATCGCATCGCATTTCTAGCGCATCACATTCATGTAAACAGCAGTAATGCGCTAGGAAGGCGCATCGCATTAATGCGCCAGGCGAGGGTAGATTTACGGGCGCGAGTCGACTCTCGCGGAGCATGTAAACGCAGGATCGTCGCATTAGGAATGATGGGAAGGAATTAGCCATCAACATGGCGGCGGTCCCGGCTGCCCGCTTCGAATTGAATTTTTCGTTGCTTTTGTAAAATGCACTTTGTTCGCAGCAAATATTTGTGTAAACGGCTTTCGCTTAGTCTCAGGCCGCTTCGACGACAGAGTATTGTAGATACCCTTGTGGTGTTTTCGAGATCGCTTCTCGTTTCGAACGAGTCGAAGCCTAACGAAAGAAACATTCGAGATGTCAGCGCTACCTATCGCTAGAGTCAGAAAATAGCCGCAACGACGGCATATGGCTTCTGAGATCCGAAAATCTCGCTGGCCTACTAAAGCTGCAAAACACGTGCGCGGCTTTGCGTCCGCTACACTATAGCGTATAGCGTACGCTATAAGTTGCGTACGCTAAACTAAAACTTTCTATTTCTCGGCACTCAACCACCAACGTGCACTCGACCTACTACCGGAAACCAGTTACACCGGAAGTCGGTTGCACTTCCCTTATACGACACCATGTGGCGCTACGTTCTCGCGAGAGTTAAGGCGCTACATGTAAACGGCGTCGCATCGCCTTTCCCAAATGCGCTTGGAAATGCGATGCGCCACTGTCGCATTCATGTAAACGGGGCTAGTGTGAAGTTCTGTAGAGTCACCCTGGTCGATGCAAGAGCAGGAGGGGTTTGCAGGCGCAGTTCACTAAATGCTACTAGCTCATTTTTACCCCACGAAAAGGGAGCATTGTCTGGTGTCAGGCGTGTTAACGGTGCAGTAATACATGCGATGTTCCCAATAAACCATGGGTAATAGGCACACAGCCCCAAAAAAGCGCCTCACTGCCTTCGTGTCAGAGGGTGTCGGTAACATTGCCACAGCTTCTGTTTTGTCTGGGTCAGGTCGTACGCCCTTGTAACTGACGACGTGGCGTAGAAAGCCTAGTTCACTGAAACGAAAATACATTCGTCGGGCTTGAACATCAGGCCAGCCGAGCGTATGGCTTCGTGAACAATTAGTAACCGGCTCAGGGGCTCCTAGAATCTAGTTGAGACACTTTGACATCGTCTAGATAGACCAAGCATGCTTGCCACTTTAAGCCTGATAGTACAGTGTCCATAAAACGCTGGAGAGTGGCAGGCACTGACCACAAATCACGAGGAATGACCTTACATTTGTAAAGACCGTCGGCGGTCACGAAGAAAGCTTTCTCACGATCTCTCTCATCGGCCTCTGTCAATATCCGCTTCGTAGGTCCATTGATGGAAAATAACGTGCATGCCACTGCCTGTCCGGCGAATCGTCGATGCGTTGCTGTACAACGCGGGTAGACATGTTTCTTCGTGACCTCGTTCAATTTGTGGTAATCGATGCAGAATCGCAAAGTGCCGTCTTTCTTTTTAGCTAACACCACGGATGCCGCCCAGGGACGTTTAGACGACTGTATCACATCATCCTCGAACGTCGTATTCACTTGCTTTTGAACTTCTTCACGTTGCTTTGAAGCTACACTGTAGGGATTTTGCCGAATTGGCCTCGTAGTATCATCAGTGATTATACGATGCTTAATTGGTCAGTCTTGTTTGTTTGACGTTTGACGTAATCGAAAAGGCATCTTCGAACTTTTGTATCAGTTGCAATAGGCGCTGCCACTGGGCTTGGCAACAGGGTGGAGATGACGCCGCCAGACAAAGGTGCCGAGGGCGGGACGGTCGTTTCTTGTAGAGCGAATCAATCTTTTAGTTGGGTGATGTCGTCGCAGTACACAATTGCGGTGCCCTTCTGAATGTGACGGCGTTCGTTGCTGAAGCTCGTGAGGACGACATCCGCATGTCCGTGAGCCATGTCTAGTGCGCCTCTACCAATGGAAACGCCTTGCCTGAGCAATAGCGCAACGATTTGCTCAGCGATCACATCCCTGTGGTAGGGCTTCTTGCATGATACAGATACAAGGCGGCAGGATCGCGGCTGAATGGTCAGATCGTCGGCGATTCGTAAAGTAAACGCTCAGGTTGCCCGTCATTCATGGCATCGGCATATGGGCCGGCATAAAACGTCCCCAGACGTTCCGGAATGTTTATGACAGCGCCGTGACTTCGCAAAAGAAATCCATCCCAAGATGAGGTCCTTGCAGTAGACAGGAGAATTGTGAAGGTGGCAAAGAAGCTGGAATCGCTGATGTAGATTCGGGCGGTGCATGTTCCCGTTAGCTGACCCCCGGCACTTCTTATGTGGGGCCCTGTCCACATCGTCGTCCCTTTCATAATGCGGTGGGCCAGCGTTTGCCGCATAACCGAGAAGTCTGGGCCAGTGTCAACAAGTGCGGTGAATGATACCCAGCCACCAGAACCATGAGATCGGCACGGGCAATGTCGTCGGCGTGAGTAATCGTCGTCGTGAGATCGTCCTTGTGGGGAGCGTAGGGCGTATTTTTGGCGTATCGACACAGGGCAACCTGCACCCCGGAGGGCGCTGCGGGTAATTTCCCCAGCGGGGACTAGGAGAACGACCACCCCTGCCGACGTCAGTGGTGAAACTCTGGCGGTTTGGGGAAGTTTGACGCTCAGGTGACGGGAAGTGCCAGCGCTCATGCATACTCGCATTGCCCTCTTCTTAATCGGAGTACAAGCGCAGCAATGTCAATACCCATCTTCTAGTGGCCACTACCAACCGAGCAACCTTTTGGGACCTCAGAATTAGCAGGCCAAGTCCTCCTTTTGCGGCCTGTAATAGACCCGTACTGCGTCTCTCAAGTCAAAGATTATGTTGAACATCATCATGACGCAATCAAGGGTTTCACTGAAACCCGTCTGATCGGGAGGACAGAATGTAAGTAGTTGAAAGTTGGGCGCTGACCATCAAAACTAGATATAAGAAAATGTTTCGGCTCTCGTGTGGGAAATGAAATTTCTTTGTTTTCTATATTTTTATGCTCCCCCCCCCCCCATTGTGCAAATATCAACTACTTTATGTGCCATGATCACGTTCCAGCCATTTCATAATGACGTGCTACGACATGTGAGGTCATTCTTCGACGCCAGTAGCATCACAGCTGGAAAACGTGCGATGATAGCAAAATAAATAAACCATGACCGATGACAGTCTACAGTAAGTGACTTAGCATCGTCTTTATCCGTCGCACTGTTCTCCAATGTCAGAGGTGAGGCGAAGTCCGCTACATAGTTCTATGTCGCAAATATTGCAAATATTGGAAATATCGCAAATATTGCGTAGAACTTGAGGACATCATGTTACCATAAGGGATTCACAACATAGAGTTGAAGTGTGACAGTCACAATTGAAAACTTGTGCAAAAACAACTGTCGCTTCGCTTTTTTGTCGCAGGGCCCTGTAGCGCGCCCACTTCTACACTGACGCCCAGATGCAATGTGTATTTCCTCCTTTTATCAGAGAAATGCTAAACGTCCTTGAGCACTACACAAAGTATCATTGCCACGGAGCCTGCTACCTATGAGAAAGAGCGTCGGTACGCTATCCGCCTGTTACAACTAGTACCGTATTCGCTGCCATAACTGTCGTACTTTCTTAGGCGGAAAATTTATCTGAAATAGGGGCGTGTGGTTCTTACTCTGACAAAACTTGAACACTATGTTATGAGGACTCGACAAAAATTTAAAGGCGAAGTGGCTGTAAATTGCCGTTGTCAAGTCAGTTATAGTAATTCTAAAGAAAATGTGACTTCCAAATCGCGGTTACCACTGTCATTATAACACATGTTCTACAGAAGCAGGAACTGCAAAGGCATCTTATTTGCCGACACTAGCTCAACCTACAGCAACTAAACGACCGAATAAAGTGACTCTAGCTCGGCTTATTCAGAATCGGTGTCATCACTGACGTCGGTGATGGCGGTTTTATTGCTAACCGCATCGCTGCATCCATACTGTCATCAGCCGTCTGCTTGAAACTAGCCGTGCAGCTTCCACAACGCCCGATGGATAAGCAATTGGAAAAAATACAAAGCCGATGGTAGGTACCCACGTGCAACTCATAAGCTTCAGAATATGGCGGTAGCCTTGCCTTCTGTGGTTTGGTATAGATTGTGGTAACACATGGCCAATTGCGTGCATTAAACTTAGCATATGGTCGTCGGCTGTCATGCTATATGATCATCACTAGCTGAATTCAGCAGACAACAGTCGATGCAGCGATCCTGTAGGGCGTGGTGATTCCTCGACGAAAGGACCCTTAATTCTTTACTGCCAATGACGAGATATGTGAACATTATACGAGCACATACGGTACATTTATGTTCATTCTTTCTAAGTTTGTTCGTGAATTCGTTCATTCATTCGCTGATTGCATCATTCACAGTGTGGGACGGTAAACACTGGAATAGCCGCGGGCGTGCTCTACGCGTACTTGGTGGGACGGTTCACAGACTGGTCGCTGCTGGCCCTGTGGTGCGCGATCCCGTCGGCCTTGGCTGCGCTACTCGCGGTGCGGGCAGTCGAGTCTCCGCGCTGGCTAATGGAACAAGACAAGCACGACGAGGCCCAGGCGGCGTTGAGGCGACTACGCTTCGTCATCTCGCAGGCCGATGGTGAGCTGCAGGTAAGTGAAGCTGATAGTGAGTGTCAACGTAAAAAAGGGCTAATGCAAAGCATTGCGTGCTCTATTTCGCCGCTGGCACCAATGCAATCACTGTAGTGAAGTCGTTTGGACAACGTGGTGACGCTTGATTGGCAGTTTACCGTCAGACAACACTGTTAACGGAAATATATTTTTGTTCTGTTTCAAGATACCTTTCCCTTGTAACGTACGCTAATTAAAGCTATCACGCCACATTTGTCCCGATTGACTTCCTTCACAGTAAAAAATCGCGTACTTTAAGAAGTTTACAGGTCCTAAGGAAGAGCTGCAGTAGGCGGCATGAATACCTGAAAAGTGTATGTGCACATATGGTGCACGCTGCATGTGCACATATGGCGGCTGCGCGCGGTCGCGTGGAGAACAATCTGCGTTGGGGACAAAGTCTAGGTGCGTCAGCGGCTCGTAGCTTTTGCGTGCTGTGTGTTCTCGGGGCATATTTTTGCGTTGAAGCGGCAGACAGTATGAAGATGACTTCACTTGCTTGTTTTGAGAGCGTGTCTGCGGCCATCCAATGTCGTGCGTTCATGTTTTCTGTGCGTGCTGACGCGATGCTTGTTAATTTAGTGAGAAAGCGGATGTTTACAAGTTGATAAGGCCGATAAAGGTGCTATCGTTGCTACATATGACGGTCTGCTAATTTGCTCTCGTAATCGATGCTTCGCCTTTTGGGGAGAAAGTGCGACTTTCTTTTTTGCTAAAAAGCTCTAAATTTGTTTTTCAAGAATAGTGACTTGCCTCAAACTGAACAAATATTACGAGAATACCGTGATTCCTGTAGTTGCATGTGGTGCGTGCTTACGACAGCATGGAATTTGGTGCGGCGCAACTAATCACAAGATGGCACTCCATTTTGCACTTGCAGAAAGCTTAACTTTGTGTGAGATCATGCTAGTTGGTGTTGCACGATAAAACATTTTTCCGCAAAGAAACCCCGTCGAGAAGCAACAAAAGGGTAAGAGAAGGGAAATAGCTAACTTCCAACCAGTGTTAATGCTCAGAACATAACTAAGCGCAACAATCCGACTAGTGAACCATGGTATAGTGGAAGGTTCACAAATGGGTGGAAGTGACTGCTCATGCGTGAGTGCACCAACAGTAGCATTTACGCAAAATTATTTGCAGTCTCTCACCCGCCGTCGTTGCTTAGTGGCTATGGTGTTAGGCTGCTCAGCGCGACTTCGCGGGATCGAATCCTGGCCACGGCGGCCGCGTTTCGATGGGGACGGAATACGAAAACACCAGTGTACTTAGATTTAGGTGCACATTAAGGGACCCTAGATGGTTGAAATTTGTGCAGTCCTCCACTACAGCGTGACTCAAAATGAGAAAGTGTTTTTCGCACGTAAAACCCCCTATTTTTTATTTATCGGCGAAAGTACTGGTGGTTTTCTGGCAATGGGAAGTCACGTTTTTATTGTTATGTTAGCATCTGCTTTACTCGCTTGTTGTTTCATAATTCGTTTGTATAGCGCGAAATGTAAATATATTTGTGTTGTAATAAGTACTCTAAGTTAATGAAATCGCGTTTTATTTCTTTTAATGATGTAGAACTCAGTAGACCATTCTTTGACGTTAAGCGTTTGGCCGCGTGTCGTGCGCAATGACTAAACAAAAGTTCGCGCCAGTAGAAATATGGCCACCAGCTTTCGTTCTTTGTCTATTTTATCGCTGCTAAAGGTGCTTTCGTTAAGCTGACGAATTGTCCTGCAGTCCATCGAAGTCATCTATGTCAAGTCACCGACGCCCGTCCGCCACTACATGCTCGCCGTGATGATGATAGTGTTGCAGCAGTTTTCTGGCGTCAACATGATCTTGTACTATGCCACCGGGCCCCTGCGCACCAGCTCCACATCGACATCACGCGACTTCTACATCATACTCGCCAGTGTGCAGGTGCGGAACACTGGAAGCATGTTTTTCCTAAATAATCCTGAGCTTACTATGTCCGGCTTTGGCGCACCATTCGGGGTAGAGTGCTAGCCGTAGAGGTTTGCCATACCGCATCACTCTCGGCATATAACGTTAAAAACTTTAGTATTTAGGCTCATTTTCTATTATGACGAGGGGAGCCCCCAAGGGACAGTACCATTTAAGCAGGGCATAGCTCGCCCGAGCGTGGTCATATGTTTTCGGAATGGAGGTTCTGCAAGAACGTCCGGTGCCTACCTACCTTACCTCAAAGCCATTGATGTAATACAGCCCCATGTTGGTCCTGTACACAAGTGTGCTTAGCACACCTGATATACAAGCAACATGTTTAAAGTTAGAAACCAACCTACTTTCAAGCGAAGCTTGCATTGGCTCACAAGCTTCGGTGGCGTTGCCGCGGTCATGCAAAAAAAAAAAAACCCAGCTGCTACCAGGGTACAGCAGCTGCAGGAAAGGGCAATTTCATGAGGTTACAGCTGCGCAGGCGCCGGAGCATGAGTCATTAGGAAGGATTCCAGCTGCATAGGCGCGCTAACGCCACGCGCGCCGTTTCGATTTGGCCGGGAAGGGAAAGGACAGGAAAGGGTTTCGCGCGCGCTGCGCCGGCTTCGTTTCCCTTCAGTTCATTCTCGGGAATGGGACGGCCACGCGTTGTGTGTTCCCCGAGGTACGGGCAGCGTTCGACAAGCGACGGCTAGAACTCACCCATGAAAGGGCTCGCCGTTAAGGCCCAGAAAAAGCCCCACCAAAGCACTCCGCACAGGTGGTTAACCAGCGAAGCTGAAACGTGTAGGCTGGGTTAATCCCCACCGTTCATTAAACAACGCCTTGGTAGGCTGCCAGTTCCTCGGTACGCAGTTGCTGCTTGCGCTCGGTTGCACGAGCCTGTTCTTGTGCCAAGCTGTACCATGGGCACGACGTAGACGCGCTCGTTCTCGGTTCTCCTCCCGGCGTTCCTAATCTAAAGCTGCCTGCTGCTCAGGAGTGCGTATGACGTGTGGCCTACCCATTCCAGAGTGGGAGAGAAACTGCCGGGCGCGTGCTGGGCTGCGACAGAGAGCAACGACGTCACTATTGGCGCAGCTAATCCAACACCACCTAGACGGCACAAGGCCTTTTCACTCCGATCCATGGCGTCATGTTACCTGGGCCGACTGCCACAGAATCTAATGGGTGTGCTCCAGAGCAGGCCACAGTGATTTTGGCGGCACCGCTTTCATCACGCCAGCCTTGTCAATTGAAATTTCGGGGCAGGTAGCATGACGTCATGGATTGGAGTAAATAGGCCTTGTGCTATTGTGCTTGTGCTCCCTTTTTTGTTTTGCGCATGCGCATGGGCTTGCGCCGGAGGAGTTTTCGGCGTACAGGCAACCCACACACGGACAGTCGGACGGACGAATTGGCTAGCCATACACAGGTTCGCTGCAGTATAGTCCGACGTAGCGTGAACGCGCGGACACGTTACGTGACGTTGGCGAGAAAGCGTCTATAGTTCGACCGATTGTTAGATGCACTGGTGCCGTCAACGTAGCTGGACGCAGCCAAGGCGCTCCGACGCGCCCAGCGTCTGATATAAATAGTTTATTCTCCGCCAGTTCTTTCTGAGCCATGAGCGAGGTAACCGGTGGAAGTCATTGGTTTGCCGCTGCTACTGAACGAGCTGCCCGAGCAGAGGCCCATCGCCGTCGCCGCCAGAATCCAGAAGTACGCTACGCCGAACCAGGCATTGATGCAGCATGTCGAGCATATATCCATCTGTTTCTCCGACCACAAGGCTTCCTTCATGACAATCAAGGACTTGGAGTGGAGTGTTTCTTGAAGAAGGAATATGTGTGAAGAATAAAAGGTTGTCTGTAACTGTACATGCATATCTTGCTCGAATACTTTGCCTCAATATATGGAAAAGCCGAAACAGCTGAATAGCTGCGCTCACATTTTGCATTAGGAAGTAACGTAATCGTCGGCAAATTTTTCGGATAAATAAGGTTAGAATTAGGAAAAACGTAACGCGACGAGGCAGTTCGGTTTGCTTTGAACAAAAGTGGCCTTTGTTTACTGCGAAAAGCAGTTATTCAGTTGATTTCTCGGAACAGTGGTGTATTTTTTTCTGGAACCGTGAGAACGCACATGCCACTATTTTGAAGTCACTGCGTTTTATTGCTTTCCTAGTCGCATTTGATTCATGAGGTTCTACGTCCAAAGTCTGCTCCATTGGCTCTGAAGGATGTCATATCGCAGCCTTAGGGACGCTTTTCACGTTATAAGGCTTTGTTAAAGTCTACTTAAGTTCGCGTCGATCTCGCGATATCATGCTCAGCTTCAAGTTGTCATCATCACTTAGTCCCGGCTAAGGACAATTTCGTGAGATGACACCCGTCGCACGTTAAAATTTTCCGGGAGATTAGGCGCGTTTTTTTTCCTCTACATGGTTTTTTTTAAAGTGAAGCTTTCTTTGCCTATTCGACTTTCCGCTGCTGCTGCTGCTGTGGTCCTGCACGCCGCTAACGCCGACCACGTCGGGACGTGGTTGAGAAGTGGCCATGTCCTAAAAAACATAAAAGGCATGCGCTGTCGTTGTCTTGTTTCGTCATATTTGTTGAAGAGCTGTCATTCTCAAAATACCGAGGAATAACATTGTAAAGAATGTAAGACAAGGTATGCGCCACGTGCAGGGCCTGTGCAGTTGTGGTTGAGGATTATTCGCCCAGCAACGCCCACGGCGTCGACAGCGAGGTTACTACGACACGGGGCCTTTAACGCTACCGCGTTAGTACATGACAAGAGAGTGGCACGGAGGAAATGCGACCCGAGAAGCTCGTGCCAACATTGACGCCGCGTTGCATGCGCGCAGTGCCCTCTGGAAGCCGTAACTGGCGTGACCCCCCACAAATGCAGTGCAGGAGCTGCCGCGCTTATCTCCATGCTCACCCGCAACAGCTACGACAGTAGAGGGAGGAGGTAAGAATGTTAGTGAGGGAATAGACAGATAGAGAGGAGGCAGTTTTGTGAGCTACAACGCAAAAGCAAAAACCAGAATGGCGCCGAAGCGTGCACTTAGTTCCGAGGAGACGAAGGCTCGCATAAATCGTCGAACCAAGCAAGAGTAACAAATACAAGAGGAGCGGGCAAGGTACCATTTGACATCACGTCACGACTGTCGTATGCCGTAAATATGTCCCCGTGAAACAACGTAAATGAACGCAAATAGCAGAAAAAGCTTCGCTTACACCGATTCCCAGAGTCCGTGGGATTTGCATTTTCTTTACAACGAATCGTTCAAGAATTGCCGGCTTACCGAAGTTACACTCGGCTGGCACAGTCTGCGTCTCTGGCAAAAAGTGTGCTTGCACCAGGAATGGCGTTAAAGAAGCAATCTGAGAAGTTGCTGGAATGCTTACGGCGTGACAGCTACTCAAGGGTTTCTACTTGAAAATTTGTACATGCCTGTGTACGGTGAACACTATCCGCTTTTAAACAACCCCTGAATGCAGCTTCCCGTGAATTGGGGGCACACTATACCCTGGTGGTGAAAATTAATCCCGAGTCCCCCGCTAAGTCGTGCCTCATACTGAAATCGTGGATTTGGACTATAAAACCCCAGTGTTCAATTCAAAGCATCTTGCTAGGTACTGAAGTGTTAATTTAAGAGTGTTGCTATTTGTTTTTTCATTTATGCTTGGTACACTTAAGGGTCCTTAACCGAGGGCGTTAGCTATAAGCGCTAGAGCGCTTTGAGTCAAAGACGCCAATCTCAGAGCTCTGGCAGGGTTGCGGGGATAATCCACAGGGCCTGCGAAACAGGAGCCGAATTCAGAAAGCTCCCCGTAGGTAATTGTCGTTTGCCACTGGTTGATTGACTTCGCAGATCATATATCCAGTGTTTATATTTGCCGAAGCTTGCTCTTGCAAAAAATTCTAGTGGGCTCACTACCACAGGAACCTGAAATGGCTCTTTGGAGGGAAAAAGCTGTATTACGTCAAATTCTCATTGACGGCATCACATTCTTTTAGAACGACATGTGATAGCTGTCCTGCTCTCTCTTGTCAATTGTGTTTTTATTAGACAGTTTGACTAGCGTTCCCAACCAAACGTAAACGCACTACGTTCTAGAGAAATGCCCTTGCGTATAGCTGCGCATGCTACGTGCACTACTGACTTTCTGCAGTTGTCCAGCATAATGCGGAAATATTGCGCTCCAATGTGGTCGTACCCATGGCTCCCCCGTCAGCGTAAGTTGTCGTAAAGGACGGTCTCGCAATCTTTGATCGCCAGTAACTATTGAAATGACCTTTCGCTTCTTTTCAACTAACCTCAGACCCTAGTTAAGAGCGCATAGCGCGTCCAATTTTTGAGACCATTCTGCAATTCTGGCGTCCGTGAGCTCGACGATCTATACTCGCGGACAACTTTCTGTGGCTATGTAGGGAAAAGCTCCGGAGGCAAAGCGCGCAAAAAGAGAGCGCTTCTGAAAAGGGTCCTGTGTTTTAATCCAAGGTATTTTGAAGCTGGGGAATAGAAAACATAAACACCTTATTAACAACAGTTAAAGAAGACAAAAGGCAGTACTGAGTGTAAAAGTTTACTTATTTTACGGCTTCTCCCTTTCTCGTTTGGGCAAACACGAAAGCGCCACACATGGAAGCTGCGTCGATTCAGCGTCTGTCGCGATCAAACAAAAGCACTGTCTAACGATGACAGACTGTTTGACGCGGTAACACATGTGGAGAATCTCCGCCCCGTAGCTTTCTCTTCATAGCCACAGAAAGTTGTCTGCAAGTATAGACGCATTGGCATAGGTACGACAGGATGAGTGCTAATGGTTTGTCTTCTTTCGGAAACATATGGCGCGATCCATGTGACGGCGCCCTGCCTATTAATGCCGTCTCTCCGTTTGCATTGCCATAAATTAGAGGTTTTAAAGGGTCGCTCACCATGACGTCACGCAAAGGCGTCTGTATTTGACGCACGTAAGGCGTCAAACGCTATAGATGCGAAAACCTCACCGCCCGTGACACTAGCGGCGGTGGCTCCATCGCAGGCCTTTTTAAATGCGTATGCATTTCGGGGCTTACCCAACGAGAACAATCCGTCCGACCCGTAAGATTATTGCTTTCAAGGTAGCGGCCGCAGTAGCGAGCGAATTCAAATTCGTGCTGCCCCTAGCTTCTACGTGAGCTACGCGGCGTGAACAGAGAGTACACGGAGTTGTCGGCACTCGCCCCACTGAGCCCTCGTCGCAGGTTGCTTTCAAGATTGGGGCCCGCACGTCTCTCTTCAACGCGAACTCAGTGGCGAGAACGCAACGCACACGAGGCTTTCAGCAGTCGGCGCTCTTTGCCGCCATCGCAGATCGCTTTCAAGATACACTCGTGGCGGCGCCGGACGTAGCCGCCGCCGTAGTGCGGTTCATCAGGGTTCGTAATGGTTCAACGCCCATGCACAAGGCGTTAAGAGCGATAACTGCTTTTAATGATCGGGGCATCATCAGCAGAGCTGGTGCCACCGCCTGCAGTAGCTTGCTTGCGTCATCAGTTAACATTGCACCACCGTCAGCTACACTTCGTTCCGCCGCAGCGCTGTCATTTGTACTAGTCGGATCAAGTTTCATTTCATTGACAAGGACGCCGCACTGCGCGCACACCAACAAGTTGAACTATGCTTACGCATACTTAGACAACTTCCAGAGGACTTTCTGTGCATTGTTTCTTGATACGCATTGCGCGGTAAATGAAGTGACCGTTACCTGCGCAGCGACAAACTTTCGTGAGCGTCGTACGTACGAGACGCTTTCACCGAGTGCTGGCCCCTTTCAACATATGGTGCGCTGAGGGACAGCTGATGTCTGAGAAAGATTGCCGGGCTAGCGTACAGAATACAGACTTTTCGAAATATTGTATTAGCGACAGCGTGTCTTACTGGCAAGTCAACTGGCAAACGTGGCTATTATCCGTGATTTGTATCCAGGCCTGCGAGAGTGCCACGCGTAGGAAGAAGGAACTCAGTATCTGTGCAAACAATTGGCAGTTGTACGTTATCTCCAACCACTCCGTTTTGCCGTTCGTCATTCGCTTTTGCTAGACATTGCACTACTAACACAAAGTCATCACGAAAACAAAAAGCATTTATTACTTGGTTATATATGTTGTTTCCTTATAAAGCGACATTAGGCTCTTTTGAATTGCTCAATGAATAAGGTCAGGAGTGCGAGCTGCTTAACCAACTCACAAAGTGGAAATTTCAGTGATACAGTTGGGTCGTTTCATTGCGTGAACGCAGAGATACTGGACTACCGTGTCAAAGCCCTCGAAATTAGGTGCACGTACAAACCAGAGCGTCTGTTTATAAGGCCGATTAGCGAGAGAAATAGTGATCGCTTGCATATACGAGTGCCAACCGTAAGAAGAGAACTTATCAAAACGGGAATGTTGTTGTGTGCTTCAAATAGAATAGAAATAAACCGCACGTCTATTTGTTTCGAATATTCCTAAGCACACTAGCTCACGTTGTATTGATTCACGTACATCTGAAGCATGGTGTCCCAGAAGATTTATCGCTGATGTGTGAAACACACTTGGCGTTTATAACAGTGTCATATGTCCACATTTCTCTCGCCACCATATATAGAACTTATGAGAGGCACGGCACGCGCTAGCGCTTCGGGATCCTCTCGCCGCGAGAAAGCTGTTCTCAGTCGGACAGTTTCTGCAAAGGCCGCTGGAGTCGTCACATTGCCATTTCTCAACCATGTTACTCAACAATTATCAGATGTTCCGCTCCAATCGGGCGATGATATGCTGTTTGCAATGCAGTTGGTGACTACGCTACTGGCCTCTCAGCTACTAGACATGGTCGGCCGCGTGAAGCCGTTGGCGGTTTCGGTGACTATCTGCACATGCAGCATGGTGGCTCTGGGAAGCATGTTCTTCGCTTCCTCAACCCCTGACGGGAGCCTGGATAGCGCCCTGGGACATGACATCACCAGTGCATGCAAAGTACGCTTAAAGCGAAATTGTGGAAGCTTAAGTACGATTGTCTTGCTCGCATACTTTCACGTGACACTGCGATTACCAAGACTGAGATTGTCAGCTTCACAATTATTGGAACTCTGCATACAGAGACTGTATTTATTGTCCTAAGGGCCAGTGAACCTAAGCTTCGCCTCAGAGGTTATAGCGACCTAGGCAGAGTCACATCAATGGCAACATTAGGTTCGCGTTATCAAAAAGAGTTGGGAAATTTCGCATTCATTTATTTTGCATTTATTAGTTACTTGCATCACCCCGTAGGGCAATGCAGCAGGGAGGTTAGAGACTTAACTGGGTACATGAAAAACTATTTAAATACCTGGAAAAAGGCATCATATGATGTGGTATATACAATGCTCGATGGCAAACTGCTCCCATCTTGGACAGTTCTAACAAAAAAATAAGAATAACGCAAGAGCCCCCCCCCCCTACAAGAATATTCCCTGACCTTCAAACAGTGGTCCACTCACTTTGATATTAATGGTGTGCCTGGATGTATTGTTCACGGTTTATGCCTGGTTTACAACAATAAATATCGTGGAAATTTTTTTTTCTGGCATGCCTTAGACGGACATTCAGCTCTTGTCATTTAAGTTTAGGTTTGCTTAATGTCATGCTAAGCTGCCGGCTGTAGTTACCAATAACAAGTCTAACTACCCTGTTCTGGGTATTTTCTTATTTATTTATAAGCTCAGATGTATGTGGGTCCCAGTAAACACCTCCATATTCAAGTATTGAGCGTAAATAAATGAAGTACAGCTGCGTTTTTAAGTTAATCGGTAGATGACTAAAATTCCACCGCAAGAATCGCAATGCTGACGCTGCCTTATTTACAATATAGCATCTTTGATAGCATATTTATATAGCGTATATATTTTTTATGGTATAGTTACAAAGCTAGAGCAAGGATTATGATTCGACGGAAGCTCCGCACACAGTGTTCGAACAATGTGTGAGAGTGTTATGTTAGCCCCACTCAGCGCACGTCAGAAGGGAAACCGTTTGGGCGTGTTGGTTATTCATCGTAATGAAAGTAACATGGCGCAGTAAGGACTAGGGACAAGTCAAGTCAGGACAAGCGCTTGTCCTGTCTCGACTTGTTTCTCGTCCCTAATGCGCTATGTTATTCGCATTAGAGCACACGTGGTCAGTGATGCTGTGCAGCAGCGAGAACATCGTCGTAGTTATTATGCGTCTCACAAGGCTCATGTGATGAGGAGCGCATCCACCGGCGTTGCAGGCATGACAACTGAGTATCACGCGAAATATTATATAACATAAACCGCCAGGGTCTTCTAGCCTGAAGTGTACCGTACGCTCAGCTTGGACCCCCTCATGTACCACGCTGGTATATGCACTCAGAAGGCACGGTAGCGTTTGAGCGCGCACCCGGCGCAACACTCACGCCGGCGATGGGAGGCGGAACGCAGCCCTGGCTCCGCTGCTGGATCACCTGAGCGGAACATGAAGGTGCCTGCACTCGGCTTCCTTATTTTGGTAGATAAACGCACTGTGCGTATCTCGCGTCTCTGGGAACCTCCTAGCTTACTATACCAACAGCACGGTGACACCAACGGCGGCGACAGCGCAAATGTGTCTCGGGTGTCCCTATAATTGCTACGGCAACAAAACCACATATAACAAAATAAAAGCACCACTGTAAAGACATTCCGCCACCACGTCGACCTGTGAGGTTTGGCCTATACAGTGGCTCATTTGTTTACGTGTGCTAAATTTTGCGAATGTTTGCAAAAATGTGGAAAAAAATTTTTAAAAAAGCCGCTCTTCTTTAGGGATCTCCCTTTGAGGGCACTCAATTCGAAGCCCCTAGACAATGCATAGGCATGCGAAAAACCTGGACAATATTGCGATTTTTTCAACCATAATTTATTAAAAACTTTGGCCTATTGCATACCGGGCTTCAATTGTTCAAAATGTAGAATAATTTTAGCACATTTCCAGTGCACAACTTTACATTGCTGCATCAGTGACGCCAAGCTGAGGACAAGTGTCTCGTCTAAATTTCAGCTAGTTGACCATGTGATCCGCAAATTTCTAGCCCTGAATATTTATTCTTATTTTTGGTAGAATGCACTTATTGTGAGGTTAAATTTAAAATATCAGTCCACTTCCCGTTTGCTCCTAACAGACACCAGAATGAGGCCGTACCGAAGTATTATGTGCGACTGCGCGCAATACTGAGCGCAATGTTCAAACCATGAGCACTTCCGCACATCACAGGGCAATTCCGGCCCACTCGTACAATTCGGTTCACCAAA
Source organism: Dermacentor variabilis (assembly GCF_050947875.1). Taxonomy (NCBI): domain Eukaryota; kingdom Metazoa; phylum Arthropoda; class Arachnida; order Ixodida; family Ixodidae; genus Dermacentor; species Dermacentor variabilis. The sequence continues at coordinate 130,328,330 of NC_134570.1, read as the reverse complement.
AAAATTACAGTGAAAACCACCTTCGATGATTATCTAAGTCAATGCGAAGCATTTTCCCAGCACGTGGCGCAAACCCCGAAAGAACTCGCATCATCCCGCGGAAAATCTTGTTCGAGGACCGCCACATGTGCGGGCAGCCACAGGGCTGCCATGCCCTGACGACGCACTATGGAAACCAGAGGCGATCGCAGGCGTTAAACGCCGCACTGAATTCGTCTTCGACAAAGTGCCTTTGAAAGCACGCGTCTACGTCCTGGAAGTGCGGTCCACCAATCCACCCCAATCCACCTCAATCCATCCCGCCGTTCCACCCGCGTACGCCAGCGTGAAGACCAGGTGCGGGCGTCCGCAAGGCGGACCGCGTCGCAAAATGTGTTGTACGCTGAAACCACACGAACGGATGTCACGCGCACTCTGATTGAACGACGCGGTTTGTTGAGAGGCTGGCCACCATTCGGCGGACCAAAGGTGTTCATGCTTGGCAACCGTCCTTTACAGCAGCCGAAACTGGCATATTTTTGTAGATGTGGGTTCAAGTTTCCGTGTCAAGGTGAAAACGCAACTCCGCCTTGTCAGATTCTGCTCTAGAGCCGCACGTGTTGCATTAGCGTGGTCATGCTTGTTTGAAACACTGCTCATTCATCTTATCTGCACCAACTTCTAAAATTGTATTGCAATCGCATCATCTCGCAACATGGGCCATATTCTCGGACGATCACTTTAAGTGCGCGCTGCATTGGCTAGTTGAACGAGACTTCTCGAATCATCGAACGTGCCACATTCTATGTCAAGAGAGAGTGGTAGTATCGCGAAAATTGATTTGTCCGAGAATCTCCATATATCGCTATCTATATTCGTTTGTGTTCGGCGCGACGGCGCAGTTTCTGTAGTTGTGCTAGTGAGAGCCTGAAAGAACACGAAGCACACGCACAACTTTCGCGGAATGCAGCTGCGTAGGTCTACAGGTCACCCCTCTTTATCACTGAGCACGCTTGTTAGGCCTCAAGTACAGCTGGGTGACTTGCATGCATTTGTTTTTTAATGCTTTGTTTTTAGTCTGACAATTTTAGGAGTTTGCTTGAAACCATCTGCTACATAAGATGCCTTTTATTTTCAAATGCGCAAGCATTCCTTTTCTTACCCAACGAGAAAACCGTTTGTCAGGTAAAGATAAAAATGTAGGCCGGTTCCATAGATAGTACAATACCGGGCCCACACCCATCAGAGGTGAAGCAGGCTTCAAGCACTGAGCAAAGACTCAGCAAAGTGAAGCAAAAAGCGCATAGATTCTTCGAAATCACGCATACAGTACAGATAGATCCCGCATCAGGGAGCGGCTTTACCTTCGTGCTGCCTGTCGCTTCCACGCGGACGAAGCAGCGAGAAATTAACGCACACAAATCTTTCACCACACGCCGCACCTTGCCCCTTTCGCCGATCGCTTTCAAGGTATGGACCCGCGCGTCTGTCTTCAACGCGAAGAAGCGAGAACACAGCGTACGAAGCTATCAGCAGTTGGCACCCTCTGCTTGCATCGCAGATCGCGTTCAAGATATGGTCCGCGCGGCGCATAATGATGCGACACGCTTATAATGACCGAAACGTCATTAGCACACCTGGTGCCGCCATCTGCGGTAGTTTGCTTGCCTTGCGCCGCCGTCCGTAGCAGCTCGTGTTGCCGAGGCGCTATCCTTAATACCAGTCGTATCATGTTTCATTATATTGATAACGACACCGAGCTGCGTGGAGATGAACAAGCGGTACGATGTTTACGCATAATTAGACTACTCCCAGAGGGGTTTCTGAGTGCATCTTTTGGATATATATAAAACCAACAAAGACGGAAGTGCAGCATAGAGCACGCCTTTTCGAAATTTAATGCTGGTTGCTTGCAAGATTTTCAAACAAAATAGAGCCTGAACTGAAGCAGAAAAAGAAAAGATGTGTCTAGCCATAGATAAAAATATCACCCTTTGCAAAAAATGTTGTGTATAAGTGGCTAACTTGATGCGGAAAGGAGGTAAAAGTTAAGGAGTGAGCGAACAATTCAGTATGACTGGCATAAAAGGAATATGTAGGTATAATGGTCGCCTTATGCAGATGTATAGCCATCAGGTGCTTTTAAAGAGAATATTTATATGAAGGCAAATAACTTATTGCGCTGATAAGACAACTTATTTCGAGTGAAATAATTACACGCTGTCGTGCTGGTTGGGTGCCCCACCTGTTGCCCCTTTACTACTTATACATACCTAATTCAGCATTTAAATAATGTACTGCACATATTGAAAGTGCACAGAAATCAAGCAGGACCATGACAGGCATGATGCCTCTCTCTCTCCCATGGCAGCAAACAATGACAATAGACTTGAGACCGTTTGATGTTGTCAGCATAATACATGCGTGTTCTATTTGGATTCTTTTTCCCAATACAAAAAATAAGCACGCACAGAATGCACATGATGAGTGAACTATTGTAAGCCCTGCTCAGGTTATTTTAGTGAGTTGGGCATCCGCTGCGCGTTGTTTATGTAGTAACAAACTGGCTAGCTAATGCATAGCAATATTTTAATTAAGGAAAAATTCATAGCATAACATACTCAACTGGCCAATACTTGTAATTTATACGAAATCAAACCACGCTGATGAAGTGTAAGCTTCGCAGTGGATTCTGTCATTTCACGTTGCATGAAAATGTTGATGTACTAAGTGATTTTGTTTATTAGCAGCTGCTTTATTATGCACTTGACAATGAAAAGAAGTGAAGGCTCATATGCCCCACGACAGGGAAGCACAAGAAGGTTAAGAAACATTTATTACCATTTTTCTTATTTTCGTAACAAAGCAGTGTATAGTTGCTTGGGTTCAACTTTGTGATTAACGCGCAATGTGCTCTGCGTAAAGCCGAAACATTGGTGCGCTCATCGTCTATGCTAAAGAATGACACGTGGCGAGGCACCTCTTTCCATAATGTGGCACCGCAGCTGAAAATGGTTCGGTTAATAAAAGGAGCCATGGCCTGCGCAAAATAAGGAGCAACGAAACGGCCGCTGAAAGCGTTCAATATTCTACACCCACGAATGGTTGGTAGCAGTACGCTTACAGAAAGATGAAGGGGCAATAAGGGGCCCAATTATTGGGCATACTGTGCAGGCGAAAGTGAGTTTCTTTGCACATTATTCGGCACTGATTGTCGGTAGAATCAACCCAGATAGAACCGAAAGCACTTGTCAAGAAGATTATGCTGGTGCTAGTGATATATTTTGTCCGCGTTAAACTGAAGGCTCGTGTCAAAGTTAGTGACTAGAGCCACAGAATAAACCAGGTTGCATCTACAAAGTAATTGCACGCGTTCCTTTAGCTCACTTTGCCTGCATTAGTAACATGACCATGGCTAATCAGTCAGGAAGAACCGACGGCAAAATTTATTTCATGCGACTCTGCTGGCAGCTAGCGGAATATCGTCTGTCAACATACGTTTGCTAAGTCTTGCTTCTTCATTTTTACATTCATATTGCTTTTTGTCAGAAAACTTAAATTTGTACAGAATCAAAAGGAAGCATCCAGTTCTTAGCTATAATATATTCATCTATCATTCCACTGATGTCTGCACAAACAGACTCCGTGCTTGGTACACCAGCAAAAACCAAGCAGTTAGGATACTTGGGTGTGCAAGTCGCATGCATCACAAAATGTAAAGCTATTTACTTCATGCAACCTAGAAATTTCTGCTCTTCGAGACCAATGTGCACATAATAAAAATCAAGGCTGCCCGAAATTTGCATTCATGACATTAGTGCTCTCAGGCGAGTCAACATGTGAGGACAGCGCTGTATGTCCTTGAAGTGCGTAACTATTAGGAAGCTCCCTGAATTCAGCTCACCGATAGAAGCATCTTCAAAAGTGCCGTGCAACTTTTAAAACAAACGATAATGTACGAAGCAGAAAAAGCCGGTGTGAAAGGGCTTCTATATGGGAGTAGCAGATAAAAAAACGTGATCGAGAACATTGATGCACCGTTCACTTCTGACACACGCTTAGCGTATAAAACGAACACTTTTACGCCTAATACTGCTGCGACACATCGCACATATATTTCACAATTTATACCTTTAGAACATACATTGTAACAGCAAGAACACAACTCGAACGACGTGGTCTCCACGGCGCATCGCAGCTGGCAAAACGGCTCACACGCACTACGACGGCCCTCGCGGCTGACACACCCTCGGGAGTTACCCCGCCCATCCGCCTCAGTTCTACATCTTCGAAGGTAACACACCTTCGGTAGTTACCTCGCCCAGCCGCCTTACCCTCTCTGCCCTTTAGAACAATGCCTACACATGCTGTGCCGAGGAAAGCATATGCCGCTTTGAAAAACAGACAAGTCCACTTGTCGAAACATTGACTCCTGCTCTCATCTTGTTCTCGTGTTGCTCACACGCAGTATATTAAACGTGGGATGAAAGCGCTAACTAGGCAATAAAAATAATCGCCACTAATTATGTCATCCGTTCTCAACTCTGTAAAGAACTGGCGTTCCCCACTTTGCAGCAACGAATCCCATACACAGAAGACATACAAGTCGCCTACGCTAGCTGCTACGATCGGACACTTCTAATTTCGTTACGCCCTGAACATGTGTCGTGCTGCCAATGCACGTGTATGTGATGGACTACTGGTTTGCAGCCCAACGTAGAAGAATGGATAAAAGATACATTGAACGATGCACAAAAAGCAACCACAGATGTGCCTAAAGAAGCTGGTCTACAACAAGCAGATAATAATCTTCTACATATGCTCGAAGCATTGGATGGGCTTCAGGAAAGATATAAAAGCCAGAAACTCAGCCTCACGCTTAGAAAAACATAGCGCTACTAATCCAAGAGATACACCAATATGCATCGCAGCTAACTAATCAACACTGGTTTGTCGTCTGTAACGAAATGCAGACACAGCAAAATTTACCTAAGACCAGGAACATACCGAGGCACCTCTTAGATGAAAGTACCACGAGGACAGCATAGCAACAAAACTTATAAAAATTTCTCCGCAAATCCACAGGAACTAATGATCAGATACTGGATTGCTTTAAAGAGAAAGTAGTGACTACAGTGACAGGGCACGGTACTTTAACATCAGCACTGCAGTGACGGGGCCCGTCACATTAACAACTACACTGTAGCGACGGGGCCGTCACTATAACGATGTCGGTATAGGGGGAGAGCATAGAGTTTCATACAACTATGGGGGCGAGGATTTACGGAGTCGCCATCTGTTGGAAGCGCCTCACTTGCATAGACTGAGGGATAACGCGGCGTGCTCCGCATAGGTTTGGCTATCGGCGCTAAATAAAGATACTACGCGGGAGCTCTCCTGGACATTTTTGCAAGTACTCTCGAAAGGACAGAAGTAGCTTACCTTTAAAATAATAATCTTGGACAAACAGAAAGCACAGAATGGTTTACAGACGCTACCTCTTTACCTACTACTTGCAGTAAGCTGGGACACTGCGCGCGGTCGCAGCAATCGATTCCCCCGAAGCGGTTTCTTGCGTGAAAGGTAGGCAATCGGTGAGAGAAAAAAAAGCTATGTGCAATATGTTCTTGTAGTGAACTGTCTGTGTAACCACATGGAGCAAAGCAGAATGAAGCTTCAATACAGCGATCTCACGGGTTCGCGGTGGCCGACTGCGCGTCTGCATGCGTGTTGCCGCACAATGCACAATGTTTCGCTTTCGCTGCGAGCGCGTTTACGCACCGTGCCGTGAGCTTTATGCCGCAGTATATTAGCATCTGACGGTACGCAAGCAATCATTGTTACATGAACACTATCAGAGCTGTTTAAAAATAATTTCTTTATGGCTGGGCTTCGACGCCTACGGCCACTTGCAATGTGCCGTCGCGAGGACTTAGTGTTTTCTTTTTCTTTTCTTCTAAAGTCTTGGAAGCTTCAATATAATTATTTCTCAACTTGAATCGCACTGTATGTTTATCGGTCTTTATCGGTATATCGGCGAGCATTTACCGGCTGCTTCTTAATTCAGTACAATATTCGTTGTCCGGTGCTACACAAGTATGAACATATGCCGTGCCTTTTTTTTATGTGCTTTTGAGAAAACGGTTCCCTTTCCATTCAGAATCAGAATTCTAGTGAACTTTCTTTCTCTATTTCTTTATTATTATCATCATAGGTGTTACACTAGTGCATACGCAAAAGACTGTTGGACCCAGTAGCCGCAGTCTAGTTGATGGGTCCGAATATGCAAAATATAATAGACATTCGGTACAAGCATAAGGGGATCAATACAGGGGATGAATGCAACACATTAGCACATTTACAACAGAAAAAAATATTTTTTATGGCATGCATAAAAATTATTACCAGTTACATAAATTATCAAACCCCAAACAACTAGAACGCCAAGCAAGAATACAGGCGCAATATCTGCGGGTTATAGCTAATAAAAAGTGCTATGCCGAAATTTCGTTTTCCTGATTTTGGAAGGTATGTTGTTCCATGTCTTAACGCCAACAAATTCAAGTAGGCTTTTGCCATATACATTATGTATAGGAGGCAGGTCGAAATTTCCCGCGGCAGTACTTCTGATAGCACGTGATGATGAAAAAAATATGGACACAGGGAAAGGATGATTACATTTAACGACACTGTTTACGTAGGTAGCTGTTTTATGCTCACGCATCAGACCAAATTGCAATAGGTTTAGTTGAATGAACAGCGGCCTCCTGAAGGTGTATCGGTTCGATCAAGTGCGTGATGATTATTAGTGCCCGCTTTTGCATAACCAAGTGGAGCATAACAGAATGAAGCTTCAATGCAACCGGGCCCCGTCACTGCAGTTCAGATGCTAAAGTGCCGGGCCCCGTCACTGTAGTACAGATGTTAAAGTGCCGAGCACCGTCACTGTAGTCGCTACCTAAAGAAAAAATACATAGGGGATTATAGATTCTCGACAGAACCACAATACAAAGGAACGGATAACGGTGACATGGATACTCCGATAACTACGGGAGAACTGCAAGAGGCGGTATGAGTGCTTAACACCAATTCTGGTCCTGGAGAAGACCGCATCACAAACCGAATTCTCAGAAATGCAGACCGAGGAAAAGCTTAAAGCCCTATTGAAATACAGGAACGAAATAGCGGAATCTGGAGAGCTACCACAGAGCTGGAAATCAAGCAAAACTTTTATTTATTCCAAATCCACGCAAACCAGTAAACTTGGATAATATTTGTCCATTTCCTTCACATCATGTCTGGGAAAACAATGTAATACATCAGACTAATGAGAAGAAAACTCTCAGCGCAAGACATCATCCCGCAACTTTACCATCAAATCATAGATCCGCACCAAGCTCCTGAGCTGGATAGAAGAGGCATCCTCGGACTGGATCTCAAGAAAGCAATTGACAACTTCAGCTATAATGCAATACTAGAACAACATTCTAACTTAAACGTAGGGCATAAAACATACCAATATATAGCGGATTCCTTTATCGGCAAAACTGCTACCCTGAACATCGGAGGCCTCAAGTCGAACACTGTGAACATGGGTGACAAAGACACGGCTCAAGGATCAGTGCTATCAGACATGTTATTCAACATCGCGCTCATTGAGATACCGAGAAAACTCGAGAACATTCCGCGCCTACACCAGTCTATATGCTGATGATATAACGCTATGGGTGACGGGTGGCAGCCATTGCGAAATCCAGGAGAGCCTGTAGCGAGCAAGAAATACAGTCGCAGCATAAGTAGAACTGTGAGTGAGGCTTCTTTCATTCTGAGCTCCTACTGAAATCTGAGCTCCTACTGATCTAACCAAAATACCAAACAAAAGCGCAAGCGTCTAACCAAAAAATAATTTCCTTGGAAATCAAAGGTATACCCGTACCCCAGGTCTCATGCCTAAGGGTACAGGGATTGTACCTACAAAATACTAAACAAAACACCACAACAATCCAACGCTTAAAGACCTACACGGCAAAGGTGGGTCGGCCTATATCGAGAATTGCTACCAGACACATCGGCAAGAAAGATAGCAATATCATTCGACTGCCAGACGCTTTTATCAACTCCCGTATAGCGTATAGTGCGCCATTCTTAAATTTCCCGCATATCGCGAATCACATGATTGACATAATGATAAAGAAAGCAATAAAACAAGCATTACTCTTTACTCTAGGAACAGCCAACGAAAAGCTATTAGCCCTAGTATTACACAATACACTCGACGAAATTATAGAAGCACCGAGAACACCACACTATTAACGCCGTCAGGGTGGGCAATACTAAGCAAGCTACCAATACAATACCAGACGCGAACTGAAAAAAAGAGAGAGACTCCACCGGATATAAGGAAAACCTTCATAACACCTCCCCCCCCCCCCCCCCCCGCCCAGCATAACATTCACCCGAACCATAACGCAGATCGTCAGAAAGGAAGAGCTCAAAGACTCAACAAAGTTCTCAAAGACGCTGAACATGCGACTTATGTTGATGCTGCAAGGTATCCGTCACAAGCAACCATGACTCTGGCAGTTGTTAAGGAAACAAAAATGGATATGGCAAGAACTAGCTCCATACGTACCAAACATACAGAAGACGGGGAAGAGGCTGCAATAGCTTTAGCATACGCATTATGCATTGTCACCGACTCCGAAGCAGCCGTAATTAATTACACCAAGGGTCTTGTATTACCTCAAGCATACCAGATTCTCATTGAAAGACATCCTATCCGTAGAAGAACTGTTCGACTCATCTGGACGCCAAGCCATACAGGCCACCCTGACGCTGCTCACGACGCCTGATGCTGCGCACGACACTGCCCAAGGAAGTATCAACCGGGAGTCATTGTATCGCCCATCTCTCTCCGTACAACCAATCTCGGAAGACGCCCAAACAGAACTACCACAGGCAGAATCAGAACCAGATCAACAAATAACAGCATCTCAATGCAAACAAATGACTACTTACGGAGAAATCCTCGAATACTACCGAAATGCTGGTTATAAGTACCCTCTGAGAAATCATATACAAACACCAAGCAACTACATTGAAACTTCTACAAACAAGCACCATCCCTAAGCCACTACTCATGTACCGAGTACACCCAGAAGCATACGCATCAAACTTTAAGACATGCAATACACCTCGTGAAGACCTCCACCACATTATATGGGAATGTCCAGCAGCTTCAAACAGTATCAGGCAATGCTAAAATACCACAATGCTAAACTAAATACCCCTGAGCAGCGGGAGGCTATACGGATCAGCGAATGCCCAGAAGACCCTCTCTGGGCTGTCCGGTTGGCGCAGGACGCCGCTACGGTTCAAGGCCTGACCTGCGTCTGACGGTAAGGGGAGCTTTACGGGCCTAGCCTCCTAGTCTTTCCACTCCCGAAAATTAACAGGGCTAAACAGAGAAGGACGAAGGAAAAGAAGAACATGACACTGGTGCTGACTCAAAGCTGACTCAATTTCCGAAACACGGATTACCAACAACTCGCTGAAGTTTCTCTTCTAGTGCGATCCGTCCCGCTTACGAACCCAGCAGAGACTTTTTTATCTATCTATCTATCTATCTATCTATCTATCTATCTATCTATCTATCTATCTATCTATCTATCTATATATATATATATATATATATATATATATATATATATATATATATATATATATATATATATATATATATATATATATATATATATATATCGTTTACAAAGCACACGTGTGGCACGGCACAAAAATCACGAAGTCGACTGCTTCAAATATTATTGCGGTAGAAATTATGTGGACACCCCAATCGCATTTCTGTGGTGGCCGTCGTAGTAGTCGTGATGTACCCTATGAAATCCACGCACGATAACATTGTCGCCGCACGCCGTGCACTGCATGTGCGAATGAAAGCTTGCAAGGACCAGCCGACGATTGCAGCCCAATCTTGCCCGCTCGAGGGAGGACGGCGTGGCGGAAACGCGCCGTCTTCGGTCGCGCGCGAGGCACAGGGTCATTTTTACAATATAAGTACAGCGGGGTGTGGCACTTTCAGAGGCGCCCGACGTTTCTGCGCAGGTACGAATAAGAGCGGGTGCGAAGGAGAAAATCGGGGGCTTTGCTCTCCGAACATCTGACTTTGCCTAGGCACCCCTGAGGCGAATTTGCTTTGCTCGAGTTGTACGCGCTTCTCCCCTAGGCTTGCTGGCCCTGCGGAGTGGGGTCGCGTTTGTTTACGCTCCGACCCTGGCTGTCCGCGCGATGAGGCAATGGGCACGGACGCCCCGCCCCCATTTGGTGATCGCTGTGTCTGAAGGCACGTCGGAATGACTTTCTCGCGCCTGCTGCGCTAGTGCTGAGTCAGTCATGCCTGATCAAATCTTTCTTGCCACTTACGGTGCTCTACCTTGAAAAACCATGACTGATTTTTCCTTGGGCGCAGTACAAACCGGAGTAGAGGCCCAGCCTGCTCTCCCGGTGCAGTACCAACGCTCTTGACAGGCTTTTCGTGTGCTGCTGTCCGCGACTTTTCAGGAGCATTTTTGAGTGGTCCCCTTTGAGTGAAATAAACGCACAGCGGCTTAGCAACCACGGTCGAAGACCAGTGCCTGATGGCACGCCGTAAGGATTATTGGCCTTGCGTCTCACCTATGTTATGTTTAGGTTACCTTAGGTTAGTTTAGGTTATCGTGAAAGGCGTCAGGGTGGGCGCTGCGTATTCTAACAGCGGTTACGCCGTGCGAATTCTTGTCTTTTCGTCTCGGCCACGGTAGGTTAGGTTAAATTAGGTTAGCGTAATAGGCATTAGGGTGGCGCGGCGTGTTCTCGCAGCGGTTACGCCGTGACGATTATTGTATTTTCGTCTCGGCCATGTTGGGTTAGGTGAACGTTAGGTTGCATTAGGCTAGGTTAGCATAAGAAGTGTTAGTGTAGCGCGACATATCTCATAGCGGTTGCAGGAGCTTCGACCGTCACCGGCGGCTTTTCGGCCACTTGCTTTCAACCTCGGTTGCTAAGGCGCTTGCCTTCTAGATATTTAATATATGCGGCCCGACTTCTACTACGGTTCCTACTCCTCCCACTGAAACATCCGAAATGGTTTTTTTTTCAAGGTACATAGCCGTAGGCCATAGAACGCTATCATCCTGCACTACTGACTTAGAATGAGAGCCGCAGGTGCGAGACTGTCTGTCCGACACAGCAGTCGCCAAATGGGGCGTCGGTGCCCGCTGCTTCACCTACATCACCGCGCCGGCCGCCAGTGTCCGAGGGCAAACGAGCTCGACCCCAGTCCCCAATGCCGGAACGCCTAGGAACAAACGCTTAGAACACGCGCAAGGAAACTTTCGCCGTAGTGCCTAGGCGAAAATTCACCTACGATTACAATACTCCCTAATGCGAAATTTGAGCGCAGCCTATACGCGTGTTTGCATACAGCATGTCAATATGCTGTATTATAATTGCATAGGTTTATATTAGGAAGAGAACGCTCTGGATAGCACGCTTTGTTTACATTCAGACGACGCGCGCTACGCAGGCGCCATATCGTAGCCATCATCGCGGTACAGAGCGTCTTTCGCGGCACTACGCTTTCGTCTCACGCTTTCGTTCCATCAACGACGAGAGGGGCCCTCATAACCAGGAAATCGTGCCACCAGTGTGAGCGGCGTAACAACCAAGGGAGTGTCACATCGAGCCCTACTCGTAGCCGCTCGCCATCTGCCCTTGTAGGAGCAGCGATGCACGTCACACACGCTATTACCGCAGACTGACCTCAGCCGCTGACGCCGCGTACGAGTGTAGTCACCCTCGCGGTAGCGGATATGACATTGCCCACGCGGCGGCGGATGCTGTGGTCGCCGGCAACTCAGCGCATGCGCAGGCTGTTTCCCTTCCGCTCCTCCACCACTTTCCGACTCATGCTTTACATGTAACCTCCTCCTCCTCCACTTCTCGAGCGCTGTTCTTTCATATTTTGCCCCGCGTTCGCTTTCATCTTTCCCCTGTGCTCGTTCGCTCGGACAGCCGTTTGGTGTTTGGTATTGGGCTATGTTTGGTGTTGGGCAGCTAAGCACGAGGCCGCGGGATAGAATCGCGGCCACGGTGGCGGCATTTCGATGGAGGCGAAGTGCAAGAACAACCGTGCACTTAGAATTTGGTAGAGCTTAAGGAACCCCAGGTGGTCCAAATTTCTGGAGTACCCGCTACGGTGTGCCTCATAATCAGATCGTGGTTTTGGCACGTAAGACACCATAATTTATTTTAAATCGTTCGCTCGTTTACGAGGTATAACACCGCCTACCAGGCACGCCGACGCTCAGCGCAGGAGCCGGAGCTTATAGGCCATCTGCAACGAAACTTTAGACCGCGTAAAAAGCCTAGCTTCAGATTGTTTAGACATGCAGTAGACTCTGTGCAATATATTACGCTGAAATGCAGCTCAATCCGTCTCAAAGACCTCACAAAATTGATGTTTTTCATACCGCAAATTGCAAAAGCGACGCCATTATCACCCAACGGAAGTGACGTAAAGTGAAGGATGTCGAGCGCCAGTGACATCTGCTTTCCGTGCTTGTGCTCCGTTCCGGTGTACCACTGAACAGGTCCTGCACGTCTGCCAGCCACAGAGTTAGTATGCTTTCTTAACTACTTCGTGCGCTGTCGCAAGGCTGTTGCGCGCCCGCGATTTTCTTTTAATGCGAAGTATTCTCCTAGTCCAGCCGGTTTTCTCTATCTGCCAGTCTACGTTGAACAGGAGGACTTCGATGCGTACTGTCTGCGCTCGAAGAAGAGCGCATCGGGGTGGCCAAGCTAAATGTGCGGTATAGTCGGGCATAACGCGGGCGCGATCCACGCGTGGCGCAGCTACGCTAGATCGGCGAAAATTGGACGCTCTACAGTCTGGTGTGGCTGGCGCGCGAATAGAACACGTACTATCACACGTCGCAGCGACTGGAACAGGGTTCACAGCGCGCAAGTTTGGCTTACTAGCAGTATGCTGCTCGGGTTCCGAGAAGCGACCGTGCTGCTTTTGCGCCTTCGACAAACAAATAAGCGCTCGCTCACCGCGCACTTGTCCGCTAGCTTTGCGGCAACACCTGATCGCCGCGCTGCCTACGGGTGACGTTTAAAGCGCACAATAAAATTTTTAGTGATCTTACCATCTCCGGCGTGAGATGTCTGACTTCACCGGCTGTTGCCTGGCAGGCTGGAAGCGCCGGACTCGTCGCCTGATCAGACCGACCAGACAACTACCGCCACCTGTAGTGAAGGGTAATAATTAGCTGAGGCTTCGCACGACCGGGTTAAAGGGCTTCGGTGGTAAATGTGCATAAATCCAGGGCCAGCCAGGCGAGACTGCGACCGTGATAAATCTCTTGCTTCAAAATGCTTTGCGCGCTTTTTTGACCATGAAAAAAACCTGCAGACTTTAGTGACTCCTTCGGTAGAGTCTTTTATCGACGGCGTGTCAAATGTACTCGTCTCACTGCCCTTTCCAGTAAGCAATGCTAACGACTTCTTAAATAACACTTCCAATAATTTACAACATTTATTAGGGATGGAAAGACTAGCATGTAGAGGTCATCAATATATATAGTGTTCCAATTAGCTACCATGCACCAAGATTAAAAAAAGCAATGCGTTACTCGAAGAAAACCTAGTGCATTTGCATTGGTTCCAGTGCAGTGAAGTAGCTGCCAGTAATTTTTGCGTTACTGAGCTTTAATTTGGTCATTGTAATTGTTTTCTAACTATATATATATATATATATATATGTATATATATATATATATATATATATATATATATATATATAACTTGGCGCCCCCAGAAGAATGAAAGCTTTCCGCCTACGTGTGGCGGCACTGCCACCCTGCATGGCTTACCGCCGCATCTACAACATGGCCGCCGGGTCGCGTCCTCCTTCGTGACAAATGCCGCTTGCGGTCCCTGCTCGTTTTTGGCGCTGTGTCAGCCTTCGCCTACTTCAAGTCGTCCGACGTAGAGACGCGCGAAAAAGAAATCTTCAAGATGATGCACAACGGTTATTGATCGCTCGAAAATATCGCCCTTGAATACAACTTACCTTTGAACGTTACCTTTGGCTTTCATGTGCCATCGCGGCGTATAATACTTATAGCCAACCCGAGAAAGCGTTTGCGAAGCAGATCTTGATGGGTAAGTGGCTTGGCTGTTGAAGTGCGGCTTCGTGTACGTGCGCCGCGTCGAACTTGCCTGCCGCGCCGCGGTGCACGCTTGCGCTGGGAAAGCTGGGACGGGAAAGATGTGTGCGGCCTTCTTCTACTCAGCGTTGTGTACGGCACAGCCATAGCTCGCGTTCGAGCACGCATTCGGGCACCCGACGGCCACGAAACGCATCCGCATTCTTGCAGCAGCTCAAATCACGAGCGCAACATGGAGAACGCACGCCGAGAGAAACGGCCCGTCAACTTGCAAATGACGAACGAGCAATGCGCCTGGCTGCCTTGGCGCAACGTGGTGCAACTGAGAGATCAACAGTTGCGTACGCGTCTTTACTATCACGTGTGCGATATCCGCATCGCTATCACTCTGCCGCCAGGTGTACGCGTCGTCTGCATTGGTGCTATTTAATAGCTGCTAATAACAAAATTAGGCGGTTACCAACCCTGCGGCTTCGCCAAGAAAACTTTAAGAGTATACGCTAGGCATTTATACTCAATTTAGGCAAAGTGAAGTTTCGTTACAGTTGGCCTTTAAGAGCTCCGCTCTAAAACATGTTTCGCCGATCAGCCCAGCAGGCTTAACGCGTGCCAGCTAGCGTTGAAAACGCGCGCGCTCGGAACGGGAACTGCGGTTCAGGTTTTCACTTCAGCCGCTTTCAGCGGTGCGTCCATTGTGCAGCTGGGCTCTCTGGGAGCGTTCGCTGTTGTTGAGTTTCTTTCTCTATGCTTTGGCGGGCTCGTGTTTCCACGCGCCTAGGTATGCATCTACAGCGTGGTACAGTCAACACTCAGTGAGGCAGGTTTGTGTCATGCGAAATTGTGCCTTGTCCTTGGCTCTTACTAACTGCTCTAAAAATAAAAAAAACGCGCTTATCAGTATTTCAGCATTTTGAAGCACTCTCGACAACTAAGTACGAGACAACGTGTTTCGAGGCGTCTATCAGTGTGTCAAGTGGGCGCGCGAGCTCCGGTTCTTGTAGACGCCACCCTGCATTCCCACGAGGCGAGGGAAACGCGTAGTTTGTTCTTACGCTCCTCCTTACATGTAGCTTGGCGTCCTCTTCCGCTCGATGCTTTTGATGTCCATTCTTGCAAGAAGAGGCCGACGCTCAACATAGCGCAGCTACGGCAAAGGAGCCGCGTCTACTTGAGACGCGCGCTCCCGTACCGGCGAGTGCAGCAAAGAGGGGCCATGACAGTGTGGGTGTTCGAACGGGCCCGTGGGAGAGGGCGTTCATGCGCTAGGAGGACGGAATCGCCGCACCAATATCGGCAAGCGAGGGGGCGCATTATGGCGAGTGCTCATCGGCGACAAGCTCAGTCATGATGCACCTTGGCTCTCACCAGGTGAAGAAATTCGTCGTATAAAAAAAGCACTATGGTGTTTTGCTTACCGAAACCCCACTCTCAATATCAGGCACACCGTAGTAGCGGACTCCTTATTTAATTTTGACCCACTCGTGCTCTTTATTCTGCACCCAAAGCACGGAACATGGGCGTTACTTTTTTCATCCCGACGCCATAGAAATGTGGCCTTCGCGATTAGAATTAAACTCGTGAGCTCGAGAGTTCGAATCGAGCCCGTGACCTCGATAGACCCACCAGGTGGGTCTATCTTCGGTCCAGCGTCATATATATGTCTGGAGATTATTGCTGTGGGGCACACACTGTTTACACCCACAGTAGTGTGTGGGCGTAAACAGCTACCTTGCGCACCCCAAAAAGTGCAATTAGGGTGCCAATTATCCCACCCTCAGCGTCACCTACATCGGCTCCTAGCTGTACGCAGAACAGGAAACCGCATTTCAAACGACAACGGCACATGTTATATCGCTCATCTGAGTGTTAGAACCAATTGAGCTTTGCTCAGCTCAAGCTGAAAAACTTTGGCGCTTCTTAGCTCAATTTCAAGAGTTCGCAGCTTGCTAACTTTCACATGATCATGTGTGGGACACTTTCGCCTCCCGCTAAGAGAACTGAAATGCTTCGCGCCTTTGTTTGCTTCCTCCGCTCTCTAAGCAGTGGGTTTTGGCGCTAGTGTCGACAATGGAAAGCTTCAGGAATAAGGCGACTATAAAGAATAACCACCAATTTCAGAGCCATCAATTTTGTGTGATCACTATCCGGGGACACGACATCGTTTGAGAGATTTCGCGAGGCTGGACAGAAAACGCATCAAGGTGCACGGCAGACAGCGTCCCCGGCCCTGTGCTGCGCTTGCTAAGTTCACACAGTGCCACGAAGGTTGTCGGACGTACTTGCAGTTCGATGCCGAGTCTCGAGAAAGTGATTGTGTCCCCGAAATTGATCGCTATAGAACACCACCCCTGGCCCTTGCGCCATATAAAAAAAAAACCCGACACACATTAAAACGGAATTTAGGAATTCAGAGTAAAGCGCATATTTGGCAGTAACGCATCAGACAGCCTTGCTTCCATCCACGTGTCCTCTTTCTTGTACCCTGCTGCAGCAATATAACCAAAGACTGTGCTCGCAGGTCGTCTTCGCCATCGGCTACTCCATTGGACTTGGTCCCGCCACCTGGGTGCTAGCGATCGAGCTGGCCCCGCTTCGAGGCAGCGGCTTCGACTTTGGCAGCGTCTGCGTCTTCCACTGGGCCTCGGCACTCGCCGTCATCAGCCTAATGACGGCATTTGGCCTCTCCGCCACCTGGCTGGCGGTTCTAGCTTGCCTAGTAGGTGGCGCCACGTTCGCCGGCGGCGTCGCGGCGTTCTTCATCCTTCCGGACACCAGCGGCGTGTCCCTCGAGGCGATACTGCTCGAAGGCCGGAAAGACAAACCCAAGAAACACCCGCCACCCGTCGAGTTTAGCGGTTTCTCAACCACGCAACTGCAAAAGGACCAGAAGGAAAACGAGCGGAAGCAGCGCGAAGCTGCTGCCTTCGGACATGCCTCCCAACAGCCGAAGCCGACGGTTCCGACAGGAAGACAAGCGCTGCGCGCGCTGTCGAACACGGGACACAATGGCTCCAGCGCTCACAAATTTCGCAACGACGAAAACGGGGAAGCAGAGCCTAAGAAAAGCGCGCGGTTGCTCAAAAACGAAGGCGGCGGAACACTGACGCTTGAAAAAGCCATGAGCGCCACCGCCCCGAGCAAGCTGGAGGGAACTCTATTGCCAGAGGAGCAGCTGCAGTGGGAAAGGTAGAAAGGACTGTCTTACGTAAGCGCGCATGGAGCCGTAGCCCGATGCGTAGTTTTAGATTGTTTATAACTACTTTGCGTCACTTCTCTCCACGAAGTATGGTGAGATGTCAATTGCGTATTCATTGTTAAATTTTTTGTAAACGTTCAACGATAAGTTGGGTTTCGGGATTGACGGCACTCGTCTTGCCCGCTGCCATTTATTTGCAACGTAAGAAAAAAGATTGAAAAAAGAAAATTGCGATCTTTTATCAATGTTTCTTTTCCGTATCCGCCATAATGCGGCGCGCGCAATATCCAATGACTTATTTCTCACCGAGGCATCTCTAAGTTCGTGCATATCTTACTGTTCTAGACGGTGATACTAATGCTTTACCTAATATTCTTTGATATAAAAAGCCTCGCGAAAAAGTACAGGTACGCGTTGCAAAATAGCAGCGTATATAGTTCATTTCACTACAATAGAACGAAAGTTCTAGAGTAGTTTTACACCGGTGCCAATGTATGGCTAAGTGCACAATTACGTCAGGGAAATCACTTATTGTGGCAGTTTTTCGGAGCCTCAAGGCGAACGTTCGCCATCGCCGTAAGGTTACGACAAAGTGCTGGGTGATAAGATGGCCGCCCGCACGCATTTGTGGGTGCGAGGCTGCATCAGCAGGCGTGTGGTTTGTTGCGAAGGCACGGACCCAAGCACATCATGGTTCGCCCCTCTCGCGTGTAGCCGTATGCGGCTTTGCCATGAGTGGGGCTTTCACCTTGAGCGCCCCTTGGTGGAGGCAACACACCTTTTCGGCCTATGGTTCAAGAAGACGTCACTCCTGCACTGATCCTTCCAACGAAAACCGGCTGGTCACCTTTTCCGTTACCCCTCTTTGATCTTCTCGCTTTCATGTATTTTCTGTCTTTCCTGTCGTCGCCTATTGTCATGGACTTCCTTTCCCATTGCCTTGTGGCCTGGGGTTAACCTTTCATGCCCTGCCCAAGTTTGGGATGTATCACTTTGGACTATAGCGGCGGTCCACAGCTGGCGCTTACAAGCTTATTCTTCATAAGCCTTGCAGCATCCTTTTGTTGAACTCGGCATTGGGTGAGCTGCCATCGCTGCCGAACACATACCAAATTTTATGGCTAAATATTTCCTTCCCTTGTCACCTGATCGTTCTCTGAAGAGGACGTGCAACGAAGGAAAACTATAGTTTTTTGTTCTACTGGGCAAACAATTAAATTGCGGGGTTTGACGTGCCAAAACCACGATCTCATTATCAGGCACGCCGTAGTGGGGCATTCCGGAAATCTGCACCACCTGGGGTTATTTAAGGTGCACCTAAATCTAAGTACACGGGGGATTTCGCATTCCGTCCCCATCGAAATGCGGTCGACGTGGCCGGGGTTAAATCCTGCGACCTCGTGTTTAGGAGCCCAACACCATAGGCGCTAAGCAACCACGGAGGGTTGTACAAGGGAGGAAAGATTTCCGTGCTTCAACGTAATGCACAGCGACATTCCAGAAAATATAAGAAGAAAGCTGCCCCCGTTCCTAGCTACGAAATGTGCAATAGGAACAGTAGGGTCGGAATACATGGTGGTAAAACTGGCAAGCGCCGATCTCTTTACTTAGGTCCGAGACACAAATCAGTATCGAAAGCTATCCAGCCTGAACACTTTTGGCGACATTCCCATCACTGTGGCTGCACACCCTTCGATAAACACCGTTCGAGGGGGGGGGGGAGGCGGGAATCAAAGGATAACTGGCTTGAGGGGAGTAATACCGAACTGCTCGATCGCTGGAAAGACCAGAATGCCATCAACGTTCAGAGGTTTAGGATTAAACGAGGCAACACGAAACACCACGCGATCACACATTATTAACTTATGGCGCCAGTATTATTGCCGAAACGCTCGTAACAGGCTACACTAAGATCCGGGTACGCCCATGTATTCCCAATCCTCGATTATGTTTCAACGGCCAGGGGTTTGAGTACGATTCACAAACATGCCTAGACCAGCTAACCTGTCACAAGAGTGGATCGAATGACCGCTCTTCTGAAAGCTGCAAGAACTCACTGCACTGTGCGAATTGTGATGGCGGGCATGCCACGTACTCGCGCTCATGCCCGTCTTGGGAAACAGAAGATGTAATGGCACCGACGGTTAAAAATATATATGATCCGTGAAAGCATGGAAATGTCTAATTCCTGCAAGGCACTAGACACACTGATACGGGCATCCTCGGGACTCCCTTCGGCCCACAGGCAGTGATCCAGATGTCGTCTCACCTGTCCCCTTAGCAGCAGTGGGTAAATCTCATTACGCCGCCTTAAATATAGGCCCTTCAACATCTAGGTCATGGGGTCCGCAAACCTCTCCACACGCCGCGAGGCTTCTATCAAGCTCACAAAGTCTGCACAGGCGGGCATCCCGTGCCGCCTCTAGGCAACTGACACTGTCCAACGCTCCTTGGTGTCGTCGCCGTCAAAGGAGCAACGTGGCTCACTTGACCATGAAAACAAAAGGAAAAGCGACTCGAGTGACTTAGTCTGAAAAATTCTCATGAACGAAGAAATTTCTTGTGCGTAGATAATTTTTTTAATGAAAACAGATAACAAAGTAATCTATCGGAATGCCAGCGGGCTTATGCGAACTTTAGAAAAAGTGAAAAAACTTGTACACAAACGTCAATTAGGGTTATCTCGCGTAAACATCTAAAATCATCAGAAACAAATATGCGAAAGAATATTCCACATCCCAAAAAGACCGCGAGAATGTCATCACTGCATCTGTTGGGGTGGCAACCATAGCACAGACCTTTGTTGATTGCCGACATCTAGGCATACAAATAAGTTGAGGGGCAGTATTCATTAGAGCTCTACTGTTTCATAGGCTTGTGACCATCTGCTTTCTGTATGTCGCCCAGGACTTTCGTGAGGACCTTAGCAAGAAAAATAAATCATGAGCCATTCCACTCTGTGAAGGCGGATGGCCAGAGAAGCTGTGTAGCACACGACAAAAGTGACGCACAATTTGGAACTATGGTACGAGCACATTTACTGTCTGAATCGCTGATCATTGTGACAAAAGATACGCACATTTATCTTTATACATCCGCGTTTATTCGCGTTGTACATTGTTTATGTGCATTCGTGTTTTCGTTTCGCCATATATAGAGAAGCGGTGCGGTGTTTGAGACCCAAATCACCGCACCGACTGGCAGTGGGCGAGTGCCGCCAGTGCCTTCCAAGTGCGAGAGGCAGTATGGGGACAGTGGCACGATAAGCGCAACGGAACTAGCTGTAGAAGGCGACGCCGGCTGCGAAGGCGTGAGTAGTGACACGAGCGCGTTCACGCAGTTACGCCGAGGGGCGCCAACGAGCAAGCTGTGGTCGAAGACGACGGCGAACGTGCGAGAAGTGGCACGAGCCATTCCCGATGATGATAGATTTTGCTCACACAGACTTGTTGACTTACACGAAAAGTGCATGGAATGCTAGCCCATAAACAGCTTGACTGTGAAACTAATTAATCAGCTCCCCGAGCCGTACTTAGTGACCGGAGACCCGAATGTGCGAATTTCTCTGGCGCGATCCGCGCTGCGACGCATAAGGCCGCGTAAAGACTTCATTTTGTGTTCTGGGGCGGTTCCCTTGAATGAAAAGTATATGGCCCTCTATGCTATCACACGTACCTCATATTCTTCTTTAGGCTTGACCATAGCCTTCGCCGCGTTGATGCCATATTTTTATCGGAAGGTGATGAAAAATCATGCAGCAAGTGATCACTGTCTATTTGCTCTGAACTTGAACCAACAGGTAGAATGTGTTCCGCATACACCGCGATGGAAAATCGAGATAGCTGGCTGGCAAAGTTTCCGAGAACGTAGACGTTTGAAGCGAGTTGAAATCACAGGCTTCAGCACTGATGGTGTGGTCGTGTACATCCCAACCTTTGTTATTGATGCTGTGCCAAAGTCCATCCCGCAAACAAATGGATCTTCTGAGAAGTGACGCGTCCCGTGGGGGAATGCCGGAATGCGTATAAAAACGAAAATAAAGGTTGTCGACATTTATGGGAGTCTCCCAATGTAGACAATCTGATTAATTTCAAGCGAATTATAACTCGCAGGGAAGAATACGCTGACATGCGAAAAGGGAAAGGTTGGAAAAGTATAAAAGGCATTAATTCACATAGAGATAGAAAAGAAGCTTGGTGCAGGGTACCAAACGACGGCAGACATACTCGATGCCGTTACTAAATATACAATGTAAGTGGATAGAAGCTGAAGCGAATTTACTTGAGGCCCACTTTGGGCTGGTATCTATCTCCGCACACGAATAATAAATATTCTTATGACATAAAGAGATAATAGAAATAAAGCCACTAGAAACGCAAATGCATGCTCAGTGAGGGGTATAACATCTATTTAAATGCAGCGGGACGGTGCGACGCACTGATCTCATGTGTTAAGTCCAATGTATAAGCGCATACATCGTGCAAACCTAATGACGCGCCTCTTATTGTTTAATGCGGTATGGTCATAAGGGTACATTCCTTATTCTTCGAGGGAAGCCATTTTCAGTCCAACCTTTAGGGAGGGAACAGATCCATCCTTGGCCAATACCAACAGACCAATAGCACTAAGTAGTTGCCTGTGTAAGCTCCTCCAAAAGATGGTGAACCGGCATCCAATCTACATTTAGGAAACCAACAAATTACTAATTACGTACTAGTGCTGTTCAGGGAAGATTGGTCAACGACAGATAACGTTGTACTCATCGAGCCAAAGACATGCGGTTATACGCAAACAATTTTTCTTGTTAGTATGTTTGGACTCACAGAAAGCCTACGGCACCACCTGGTGATATGAAATTTTGCAGGATCTCTCTTGAATGAGTGTCCGCGGAAACATGTTGAACATAATCAAGTTCTTTTTTACGGGCCGTGCGGTCGTGTTTCGGCTGAACATGGGGAAGGTATCGACCCACCCTTCCATAGGCAGCCCGCAGGGCACACCCCTAGCTCTCTTTTCTGGAATGTGGTCATTGACTCCCTTCTTGATATCGAGCTTGCCGAGGGAGTATACATATAAGTTTATGCGGACGACACCATCCTGCCTATCACAGGAACATCGCGTTTGCAATTGCAGGCACTTGCAGACACTGCCCTTACCTTTGTTTGCAATTGGGCTCGCCTAAACAAGGTTAAAATTTGTCACCAAAAAACCCTTTTCGTTTTCTTCAAAAATGACCGCATTGGTACTTCTAGGCGGCGTCCATGACCACATTAAACTGCTCAGCATGGTATTTGATAACAAACTCAATTTGCATGCCCATGATGATTACTTTAAGGCTAAAGTCGAGGTATTTGTCACGCGATCACTTAATTTCATCCGCTCCCATATTCCGCTCAACCCTGCGATAATCCGTCGCTTGTACAGGCAGATCTTGCTGCCTGCAATTGCACATGCGTCCCCTATCTGGCGGCCCTCCTTCCCCTCGACGCACCTGACCACCCGCGTTCTGTCTGTGCAACGTTCCATTCCAGTTGCGCTAACAGGGGCCTATTACAGTATACCAGCACCTTGGCGCTCCAAATCCTGACAAACAGTCCTCCGCTCTCGATAGAGCTGGACAGGTTGGCTGATGAATTCTCTTTGCTGCCTCTTCGTCAGGTAACACACTTCATTTTATCCCAGCCAGATGGAATTCCCTTGCGACCCGAGGTTGGATCATCCCCGCGATAAATGCAGGAATCCGTTTGCGAGGCTTAACCCTGATCAGGCCGGCGGATTTCTTCGTACGTCGGTGCACCGCTTGTACACTGACGATGCCTTTAGCCTTGAGCCTGGCCTGGTATATGTCGTCTTTTATTGCTACGGCTGCCTAGCTTTGGTACGTAAATTTCTTGTGGTGAATGCGTCCAGCGCGTATTGTACGGAGCTTGTCGCGTTTACTGAGGCTATTGCATGCATTAACACCTTGCCCAATACCTCTTCGGTGCATAATTACACGGATTTTCTATCTTTGCTCAGGGTCATTTTGCACCTTCGTGTCACGGATGCGCGGGTTCGCTCGATTGAGATAGCGGTCCACTTCCAAGCGCTCAAAGAGCTTCTTCCCTTGTTTTTCATCCCGGGACACAGAGGGACAGTCGGTAACGAGCTTGCCGGCTCAACAGCGGATTGCGAGTACTGCAGGCCCGACTCGTGAGTGCCTACACTCTCGGTGCGTTCGATCCGCGGGCGCATGTACAAAACTGCCCGTAATCTTGACACCACTATTGGCGAAGTGAGCGGTGGGACACCAGCATGTACCAGTGGGTGCGAAGCGTACATACGCTTCGCACTCACTGCGAAATACCACGTTCGTTTCCACCTCCTCGCTTTCTCGAACACTTATTCACAGTGCATGGCCACTTTCCCGTATTATTTGTTTCGGTTTACCTCTGTGCCACGAATGAGTACGCGTGTGGTGCGGCGTGCGAGAGTGAGACTCACTATCTCACTTCGTGCCCACGCACTGAGCACTTAGTGTCACAATTGCGAGCTGCCTTACGGGTCGACCACATTTCCCCCGAAAATAATCCTCCCCCTATCACCAAGGAGCTAACGCGTTCACTGCTATTACAACTGGCACGCCAAATTACTGATTCTCTACCTCCCTTTCCTATTTGCTTCTCGTTTCCCGATGCCCGTTAGTACTTTTTATTTCACATTTTCCTTTTACTCTAATATTACTTTTGCATGTTTGTTGCATGCCAACTACATTGTTTACGCCAACCATGGTGGTGGGGTTATCCCCGTGATAGCTCGCATTGACTGAATTCTTTATTTTCATTTTTTACTTTCCCTTTCGTGCCCGCCCCTGTACATTTAACTTCTCTTTCTCATGCGTATTCTTGTACTTGCGACTTCACTTCATTTCTGACTAGCTCGCAGGCCATACACGCTCCGGGTACATGATTATTTGGGTGTTTCCTGCTCTGCCCATCTTCTGGCCAAGGCATCACCGTCATGAGTAGGACAGCTTGGAGGTTGCACATCTCCTGTGGGCTTTTCTGTGGTGCTTTCTGCTCCCCTTGGCAGCATACAATAAAGTGGTAGCAGAGCAAGAACTGCGCATGACTGCCGCAAGCAGGTACATTTATTATTACAAGAAGTGCGACATTTACCATACCGCGTTCTGGTTTCAATTTCATTACACTTGCTACATCTGTCCTGGGTACCACGTCAGCGTACTCAGGCTTAGCTTCCACTTTTTATTTCCTTTATTGGCTTTTACTTAAAAGCGCTTTCGGGTGCTATTGTAGACCCTGTGCATTTATTTTAGATTTGGCTTTATGCCCGTTATACCTAAACGTTATGCGGGCTAACCACCATATTTTTGTAATAATTTTGGATCTGGCGGAAACAAAAAAGCAATGACACCATCTTTCTTTGACGGGTAGAGCAGGTTCTTCCTCAACTTTGCATTGCGGAACACCATTTGCTTCATCTTGCCAGCATTCCCGTCTCTATAGACAAATACTTGGCGATCATTTCATAGTTACGGCGCCGCATTATCCTGGCTCCGTTGTGTGGCAGCAGTAGAACCCTCCCGTTTTTGATGTTCCGTCATTTTTGGCATCTGCCATTTCGTTTTTCTTGCTGAGAATGGTCTCCAACTCTCAACCGCAAGCATGGGAACTATTCACTTGTTGTTCCCCCTCGGTCCTCTTTGCCTTAACCGAACTGTGCGAGTCCTCCTCCGTAGGCTCGGTCGTGTTCCTGATCATAGCGTCTCTAGATTCCGGCTGATGATCTCTCGACACCTGCGCGCTTTCTCTGGGCGGTCGGTCACATGCTGGTCTTGAGCTTGTAGCCAGAAGAGCTCGCTCAAATTCCTCAAACTGTGTCTGCAGAGCAACTTTTCAGTCTCACGCTTCATTTATCTTTTCCCTCAGCACTCGCCTTTCTCACATTCTGGCGATACGGTGTTCTCACAGCTGTGTTGCTATGTTGTCCACAGCCAACTGCCACCTCTCTTCCGCTCGCGTTGGCTGCGACGCGAAGTCATGAGCTACGCCTCGACGAGAAGGCGAGATGGCCAGCCTGCTGCCACATCAGCGCGCCAAGTGTTTCGGGATGGGAGAGGGCATCGCCGCGACGCCACGTCGTTCTTGCTCTCGGCGCGAGCGCTCCTCGAAGGAGCAGAGTAATATCAAGGCTGTGCGCTCTGCTTAATGATGTCGTTTTAATTGGAGCAAAATTTCCACTGCAATATCCTTGTTTTTTTCTTTTCTTTTCATCTTAACCTTTGTTCCCTTCTTTCACCTCTACATGCAATACCTTGGTGGTGCAGGCTGGGCATCTTCTAGAAGGCTGGGAATTCTCTCGCATACAGTCTACTCCGGCATGACGAAAGCGGTGGTGTCGAACTCGCCAAGGCTTACTCGGGAGCATCCCCATTAGATTCTATGGCAGTGGGGCCAGGTAGCATGAGGTCACGGATCGAAGTGCACAGGCAGTCTGCTATCAAGCAAGTGTTGGCAGAGTCGGCCAAGCGGACCACGTGATAGGCGCTAGCACATCAGGTGTTGGGTGAATGGAGACGGCGTCGCGCGTCGGTTGCATGCTGCTTTGCCTCCGCAGGTTACTGCTGCTCGCTGGCTCTGGCAGCACGTACCGCTATGCTACGTTACTCGCAGGGCAAAACTCGAAGGACCACTCAGCGCCGTTCAATTAGAAATAATGCTTTCGGATTCGTAACTCATGAGAAGTACATAGGTGTCCTAGTACTTTGTGTTTGAGTAGAAGAAAATTGTTCGCCCCCGGTACAGTTAATAAGGAAAAGCTTAAGGGAATTCGCTCTCACTACCAAGAAACCTAAAGAAAAAATTGGAGGACGCTTAAGCTTCGCCTTCAAGAGTGGAACGCGACAGCGTTCCCGTCGACCCGCCAAGGGGTATTGGGCTACGGCGCAGCGACAACGCGCCCCGCATCGGACGCGGTGAGCGTCAAGCAACGCAGCGTTCGGCGCGACAACGAAATGCGCGCCTCAGCAAGCGACGCACGCCTGAGCCTTCTAAGGTAACACCGCGTTCACTAGAGGCGCTTTTGTACCGCTTTGAAGCATCGAACTCGTGGCTCAGTGATTCTTCTTCCGGCTACCGTTCGGTGCGGACGCGGAATCATGTGCTCCAGCGGAGCGGCGATAGCGGCCTCTGCAAGCCGCGGAAACAGGATTGAAGACAATGACGGTCAGGACTACGAGATCATTTTGCCTACATTGCCTACCGGACGTGTTGTGGTTAATACTGTTTTTTTGCACGGCGATGTACGAGTTAGGCCCTACAGGGTTGAGGACTTCCGCGACGCCCTAGCCAACGCTGGTGCGCTTCCCGACGTGGTGGCGTTGGGGGCGTACCAAATCAACCATGTTTGGGCGGTGACTCTCAACAGCACCGAAGCAACTAAGAAGCTGGCCGCTCTCAAGGAACTGGAAGTAAAAGGACGCCGCTGCATTATCTTCGATCCAGATAACCAGCAGGTGAAACTACGGCTGCACTGGATGTTGCACGGCGTGGCGGACGACGACATTCGGACGGCTCTCGCTGCTTACGGCAGCGTATCCGAAGTGACCCGGGAGCGATGGCGTGTCTCAGGCGTCAAGGAGAAAGGGTCCACAACGAGGACCGTGCTCCTGAAGCTGAAACCCGGTTTGAAGGTCGATGACCTACCTCACCAGCTACGCGTTGCGGGAGAGTTGGCCCTTGTGGTGGCGCCTGGGCGGCCTATGCAATGCCTACGCTGCCGTGGTACGGGCCACGTTCGACGTGAATGCAAGGTGCCACGGTGCTCAAAATGCAGACGCTATGGCCACGTCGACAGCGATTGCGTCCGCACATATGCGGTGGCTACGGAGCCGGCATCGCAAGACAAGTCGACGGAGCGGCTGATGGACGTCGACGAGGCGGAGGAGGCAGCGAAAGGAGCCGAGGAAGTGGGCAAGCCAGTAGGAATGACCGACCCGTCGGGGCTTGCCAGTGGTGACACAAGCACGTCAAGCAACGGAGAGACGCACCCCGATGAGAAGGAATTGCCTGCCGGCGGTGACACAACCAAGTCAAGCAACGGAGAGACGCACTCCGAGGAGAAGAAATTGCCTGCGTCTCGGGCGAAAGCGTCGGAGAATGGGAAGAGCGTTCCGGCACCCAAAGTCGTCGAACCAGCGAACAGCTCGCCGAACGCGGACCCGAGCGGCGGCCGCGCAGTCAGCGTCTCCGCGCCAGCCAAGCGCCCTTATGGCCACACCGGCAACGAAGGGGATAAGGTGGCAGCCACCAGCGTCGAGGAGCCGCCTGCGAAAACAACTCAAGCCAGGCGGGCCAGTCTTCGGCAGCGACCTAACGTTTCGTCTGAGAGGCGAACCGGCGATACAGCACCTACGCTGCAAGGTTTGGAGCCTGCACAGGGTGGCTCCGGCATCAACGATGGCGTCTAGCCACGCGCTAGACGCGGAGGGTAAGCACCATGCTCTCGGCCTTTTCACTTCCTTGCGAAAATGGCTCCTGCATCTCCGTTGAAGGTAGCTACACTTAATGTCAGGGGCTTGGCAGGAATGAAAAAGCAAAGTCAGGTGTATCGGCTTTTAACGGAGCACGACATTGATATATTGGCCGTGCAGGAAACAAAAGTTGACGGTGAGGAAGAGACCGAGAGCATGGTGCGACGTTTCACGTCTAGATTCTATGCTATTGTAAGCCATGCCATCGGCACATCTGCTGGTTGTGTCCTTTTTATCAAGAAGTTGCCGGCTCTGGTCGTGCATGCTGATTTCTCGTGCTTGTCAGGTCGGTGTGTTGCTGTCGACTTCACACTCAGCGATACAGAATGGCGTGTTTTATGTTTGTACGCACCAAATGTTGTGGATGAAAGGGTCGATTTCTTTAGAAGTGTTGAGCAGCGTCTCAGCTTCGATAAACAGCTGATTATCATGGGCGACTTCAACTGTGTGCTGAGTGCTTGTGATAAGACTAGTGATCGGGGGTTCAGGGACGCAAGTACTGAGGTGCTGTCGCAAATCATAGACAAATGGAACCTTGAGGATGTGGCGGAGTGTATGCAAGGCGCGGGTGGTGTGAAGTACACACATTTCCAGCGTGCAAGTCATGCCCGTCTGGACCGCATTTATGTAACGTTGGACGTGATTCCAAAATGCTACAGTTATCAAGTAGTGCCGGTGTCTTTCTCAGACCACTGTTTAGTAGAGTGCGGGATTGGGGCAAAAAAACGTGGCAGTGCTTTTAGCTGGGAACTGTGGAAGATAAATAACAAGCTGATTAAAGACGATGCTTTCAACCTTGCGGTAGTTGAAGAAATCGGCAAAATAAAGCCGAATAATGAACTGAAAACATGGCAACAGTGGGAGCTTTGTAAGGAACAACTTAAAATAAAAGCAATAGAGCGGTCTTGTTCTATGGCGTACGAGGAGAAACTAACTGAACGTAATCTAAGGTCTATGCTTGCAAAACTGCTCGAGAAAGAATGCGAAGCGCCTGGTAAATGGATCGATGACATTAGGAAAACGAAACAAAAAGTTGAAGTGATAGAAGAGGAGCGCTATCGT
This sequence comes from Dermacentor variabilis, assembly GCF_050947875.1. Lineage (NCBI taxonomy): Eukaryota > Metazoa > Arthropoda > Arachnida > Ixodida > Ixodidae > Dermacentor > Dermacentor variabilis. The sequence goes on along the minus strand of NC_134570.1, from coordinate 130,299,334 downwards.
GGTGCACTGGTCCGGGCGAGAGCGGAACATGTAGCTGCTGGGGAGACTCCGTCTAAACGAGCGCTCGGAATTGAAAAAGCCCACGCTCGTCGAAATCACATAGACAACATAGAATGGGGAGGCGTCTTATCGGATGATAACGAACATATTAAGCGTGCATTTTTTCAGTACTATCAGGCGTTGTTCGCTTTACATGTTGCCGACACGAACACGTTTAAGGATAAGTTCCTTGGGGCACTGCCGCGACTCAACGATGAGCAGAAGGTTAGGTTAGAGCTGGCAATAACCGAATCAGAGGTAGAAATGGCGATAGACAATTTAAATCCTGGTAAATCGCCAGGACCGGACGGGTTAAGCGCGGCGTTTTACAAAGCTTTTAACCGTGGAATCGCGCCAATATTGACCGTAGTGTTTAATGAAGCTTACGAAATTAACGAATTGCCTCCGTCTTATGCAAGGTCACACACTGTCTTAATATCCAAAACTGACGATGCAGAGAAGTTACGACAAGTAACAGCGTACCGGCCAATCGCACTTACAAATGTGGATTACAAAATTTATATGAAAGTTTTAGCGCGAAGATTACAGTCAGTAATACAGGAAATCGTTGGACCGCATCAAACGTGCGGGATTAAGGGACGATCTATTACGACTAATATTCACACAGCAAGATGCGTGCTGGAGTGCTGCGATATTACAAATAGCCGCGTGGCCATCTTGCAACTAGACCTTGAAAAAGCTTTCGACTGTGTCGCGCATGAAATTTTGCTTTGCATACTAGATCATTTTAACGTTGGTTCTGTTATTCGCGAGGGTGTCGCCCTGGCGTATCGGAACTGCACGACGCGATTGATCGTTAACCAGAGTCTGGGTGCCCCCATTAGCGTGCAGCGGTCGGTACGCCAGGGTTGTCCCCTTAGCCCTCTTTTGTTTTGCATCTACATAGAGGCGATGTGCTTAAACATCGTGAAAAAGCAGACAATTCCCGGCTTTCGGTTGCAAGCAGCGGAAGTCAAGCTGCTGGCATATGCGGATGATGTGGCGGTTTTTTCAACGAGTAGGGAAGGCGTAACTGAGGCTATTAAATGTGTAGAGAACTTCTGCCAAGTCACAGGCAGCAGAGTGAACTTAGCAAAATCACTAGGGCTCTGGCACGGAGAATGGCAATCGACGCCCGACCGCTTTGCAAACGTGTCCTGGGTTACGACCCCAACGAGGTACTTGGGAGTACCTCTAGAATGCTACCGTGATAGTGCGACATATTGGACAGCGCAGACGCATGATACACGTGGAAAAGCGGAAAGGTGGAAAGGAACGAACTTATCGATTTTTGCTAGAGCAACCGTGTGCAATCTGTTCTTTATTAGTAGGCTGTGGTATGTAATGCAGGTGTTACATTGTGCAAGGCTCAATGTACAGAAGCTGCATCGAATTTTCGCCATTTTCGTGTGGGATGCGCAATGGGAAAGGTGCAGCCGGACAAATCTGTTCAGAGGAGTCAAGAATGGTGGATTGGGCCTGGGACACCTTTTTTTGCGGCAGATTGTTAACAGGTTTCTTTTCCTTCGTGACGTCAGCGATCCTTTTTTGCGCACCGCATGCCAAGTAAGGCTCGGGCGCGCGTTGCCAGACTTTGTTGTTTCAACCGAAACACTCACGGGAGGCATTTTTGGATATTTTAGAGAAGTTGTCGCAAGTGTACGATTCCTTGCAACGAGGTTTTCAAATGAATATTTATCTACTGTGAAAAAGAAAAAATTGTACAAGGATTTGTGTGATGTCGTTCTGCCGGAGCCAATGTACAGAGCCTTGTACAGTGGAGGCCCTGGTAGGGACGTGTTAAAGAGAGTAAAAAGAATGCAAGTTGCGCCAGGGGTTAAAACCTTTTTTTTTTAATTACACACTGGAACGTTGCCAGTAAAAATGTTTTTACAGGAAAAGGGCTTATTTCTTCCATGGGGATCTCACTGCCTTATCTGCAAACAACCAGAAACGATAGATCACGTTTTTCTTCATTGTTGGGGAGGGGTATTTTTTTGGGACGTACTACAAAGAACGTTAAAGAAACAATTTCCCCTCGACCCTCATGGAATACGGTATCTACCCATTACTAACGAGGATGGTTTTCCGTTTGATTTAATAATGTTAATTGGCCTCCACAGTATTTGGCGCTCTCGAATGGCAGGAAACTACTGCGATCCCGATGCACGACCTACGCGAATTTATTTCCGTGAAACTGTGCATCGGTTTGTTGAAATTTTGAAGGCCGGCGGCGATACCCCCGAGTGGCTGTCAAGGGTGGAGCCATTGATGGCTCTAAATGAATTTTAATGTGGCGAAGCCAGCCCCCTACCAGTCTGTTTATGTCAATACGACGTGTTCATTGTATCTTTTATGTTTTGGTTTGTGTATTGCTATTGCTGTTCTTTCTTTGTCAAAGTCAGGCAATAAAGAAAAAAAAAAAGCTCGTGGCTCAGTGGTAACGTCTCCGTCTCACACTCCGGAGACCCTGGTTCGATTCCCACCCAGCCCATCTTGGAAGTTGCTTTTTATTTATGAAGTGCCTGCCGTGATTTATCGCTCACGGCCAACGCCGCGGACGCCGACACCGACGCCGACGACACCGGCTTTTCTGCGACACGAGCTCCTTAACGCTATCGCGTTAAAACTGAAGGTTTTGTTCGATTGTCAGGTACTCTAAAATGCACTATACGCGTTTGACCCGTCGACCAACAAAAATGCTGCGCTTCCAAAACGCGACGCACCTGACAAGGAACGCTGACCCGAGAACCTATGCTGAGGCACTTTTTCATCCATTATTATACCAACCTTTGGCAGCCTGTTCAACAAGCTAGAGAAAATTTGTGGTTTCATTGAATATTGTTACGCTTACCTGATTCTAGGCATGGAAACATTGTTATATCCAGATATTGTGAAACTACTCGCTGTCTATAACAAGCAACTTTTCGTGTTCAGAAAAGAAAGGACTGCATGTAAAAGTGGTGGCATTCTATTCGCTTTCAAGGAGCATCTACAACCGGAAATCATTGAAAATGAATCGTGTCTTCACATTTTATCGGTGGCCCTAAAGTTATCTTCTCTTCCAACTTGTGCTATTGGGTGGCCTGTTATCGCCCGACAAGTTCATCCAATAAATTTACTGAGTGCTTTAACAGTTTATTGGACTTTGTACAAAAGCGTCCAAGATCGTCCATTATCATGGCTGGGAATTTCAACAACCTTGACATTGATTGGAAGTTGTGCAGGCCCCAGAACTGTGGAAGAAGGCAAGAATATCACAATTTTGTCTATGCACTCACCTTGTTTAATTTAAAATGAACTGTTTCTGCACCGACCCGTGGCCGTGCAATCTTAGACCGTATATTAACCACACACCCAAGAAATATAAAGATCTATGGGCGTGAAGGTATAAGTTAAGATAATGTGTTGCATTGTGAATGTTATGGAAAAAAACAACTGCTGAGGAGAAAAATAAAAGGATTTCTGAATACCCTTAGCGAAATTTTTAGATGCTGAAAAGTGATATGTCATCCTGTTCGAAAGACTCCGTACCTTCTTTCCATCAGCGTGGAATATATCGAAACTGCAAAATCGTTCGACGGAAACCTATGTCATTAAAGCAAAAATACGCTCTCAAGGTTGCAACCATGTCATCTGCAAAGAACTGGTGGTTTAAAATGAACGTCAATACCTGCATAAGCCCAAAAAACCCTTATATTCGAAAGCAAAACGCATGGGATCTGATCTAGATTTGAAACGTCACTATGAAATATCACAGCTCTGTCAAACTGAAATTCAAATAGGTAAAGATAAGTTTTGCAACCACGAAATGCCCATTCTTCTAAATAAAAAAATTACAAAAATTTCTTATAGGTGAAAAATCCCACCTGCTCATCCCTGCGTACCTAATAGTAATAGGAATTACTAAGACTTGATATCACCCCTCGCCTCCCCCCTTTCCCCATTAGAGAGACTGCAGAAGAATTCAACACTTTTTTGAGCTCCGTAGTTAAGGCTGATGAAATGCCCCTTTGTTGTGACCTACTCTTTATGCTTTTAGTTTCGAGAATCGAGAGAAAAACATTTTTTTCCAGAAAGGCAAAGAGGACGCCCTGAACTATAACTAACTCAGAGCATAAATGACTTAATCATCGACCCCCAGGGCGTATCATAATCTATCGATCGGTTACCAGTTAACTCTTCGACAGGTACTGATGGAATATGCGCAAAGTTTCTAAAGGTAGTTCAATCATACATTAGCAACATCTCAGCCGCATTGTTTCAGCAATCTATCGACTCCGGGTGTCTGCCATACACTTTGAAAACTGGTCACGTTATCGCCGTAGTAAAATCTGGTGACGATTCAATAGGTTCAAACTATAGGCCTTTGACGCCAGCTAACATTACTTGCAAACTGCTACAGTATATCATAAAAGCAGCAGGTAAGAAACCGGCTAGCATAGGATGAATTTTTTAAAAATTCATAATAAGCATGCCTTTCTAAAAGGACCTTCAAGTGAAACTCACTTATTGAACTTAATTACTGAGCTCCAAAATGCAATACATTTTTTATCCGACGTACATGCCGTGTTTGTTTATTTCAGGAGAACTTTTAACAAGACTCCGTATATGAACTTCTTAAAGAAACTTCACTCTTGAACAACCACAGAAATATTCTTAAGCGAATCGAAAGCTTCTTAGCGACCTGCTCACAGTCACTCTCTGTTAAAAAGCATTTACTTCAGATAGCCCAAGTCAAATGTGGGGTGGCCCAGGAAACCCTACTAAGGCCAGTTCTTTTTTTTAATAGACGTAACGGATTTAAATGCTCAGATTTGTTCTACAGTGTCAGTATTCGCAGACGACTGCGTGATTTAAAGACTTATTAATAACACCTGAGATGCTGACACGTTCTTGGATAATCTTAACAAAATTCATGAATGGTGGAAAGTGCGGCAAACTCGATACTGTATCCAGCGTAAGATATCTAGGAATTCATTGGACATCCGATTTAGCAGAATCATCGTATAGATATAGGAGTTGGAAAATAATGTTCAGCACTTGGGCACGGCACACCGCGCTGTCATATCATCAATTTGTCAGCCGAGAGGGGAAGGAGAACAGTTATCATCTTTGCCCATGCCTCCGACCAGTTGCAAGACTAAACCCCCCACGCAACAGCCACGTCACATCAGAGAGCTTTGCGCCGATCCTCACTCTCTTGCATGCGTAATCATGCGAACGACAATTAAAGATTGCACTCGGCGATTGCGATCTCCGACCACAGACACGTTAGAAGAATCCTTCCAACTGATACTGTCTAGAAACACCACTGCCTCTAATATTTCAGTTGAAACATACCCGCTTACTGCAGTCAACAAAAAGTTAATGATTCAAGTTGAGTTAATTGGGCTGCTGACAGCAATAATTATCATCTAACTTTATGTCCCCCTGGTCATATAATTTACTTGCACAGGTGGTCTTCGCGTGCCTCCTTGTGCCTAATTTTAAGAAAACCATCAAGCTTAATTTTGAACACTTGGTATAATTGCAGTATTTGAAACAGTCTCTACCATGTAAAAATAATTTATCCATACCTTTACTGGTATCGCAGGTCCATCCGAGCTATATGTGCGACACTGGTCCTGGCATGTCGGCAGCAATGCGATTTGGATGTCACTTTATCTTACTCGTCATTATTATTTGCAAAAAAAACTGAATTTGCGCGACGTTTCTGTCGCTTGCGATGGTGATACGCTCACAACAACGGGCTACGTGCCGACAGCGTCAGTAAGCCTTTTCAGTAAGTCAGTAAACCGTAGCGGATTGCGCTTCAAAAGAGCAAACGCTGATGACCACAAATGCATACCTGTAATAGCTTAACCATTCCCTTGACCTAATTCCACGCTTTGTGTCGAGGATGGCTGGCCGAAACCTGCGGCATGTATGCATATAGATACAGGGGCCCAAGTATGGACTTGTCTCGATAAATGTACACCGGCAACTCCAGGCATCCGGACGCTGGTTTCGAGTTGAACATCGCAACTGCCGTTCGGGCTACTGGTGTAACGCTGGTTCTCGCTTGTCACGAAGGGTACAATTTAGATTTCATGTGATGCTACCAGACATTATTTTCTGGCAAAAGCATGTTGTAGCCTGTGCTGGGGCCGCGGGCAGTGGCGACGCACGCACCTGATACGCACGCGAGAGTTAAACTTTCCCTTACATATTGAAGTGCGTGTCAAGAAGACCTCGGCGACATGAAGGAGATAATCTCTTTCCTTTTAACTTTTCTTTCTTCATTTTATGGAGTACCTGTGGAGCACGGCCAATTTCAAAGAGAACATAGACAGCATGGTAGAGTACCTTTGGGAGAGACGATCACTTTACCGAATTTGCCGTAACTCGGCACTGGATGCTCGGAGTATACGGCCGACGGCTTTCCTCTCATGCCGAGCTCGCTGTCTTCGCTCTATCGGGAGCGCTGTCTTTCTGCAAATCTCGCGAGCGGGATCGCATCATTTGAAGGGATCTCTCAAGAATAACGCCACTCCTTCTGTCAGTCATCCTTCAATCTTTTCGCTTGTCACATATTTGACAACATTTAAACCAACAAGCTCTTTGTTCTGTGCCTCATGCACTACACCAAAACAATAAAAAAAACGAGTGATAAAAGCTTATCTCCAGTCCTACGCTACGGTACACCTCGTAATCAGATCGCAGTTTTAGCATGGAAAAATACAGCATCTGTTTTCGCGGATGCAGGCGCAATCGAAACAGGCATACTGAACTCTAGCTGGCATCCACGTAAAGCGAAACATTCTTTATGCGATAGTCTTATGAACCATATGTGCGTGCACATAAAGTGTGGTTTTCGAGGAATAATCATTAGTATGACATAGCAGCGTGTTATATGGATAAATTTTACTTGCGGTGCGTTATTGACAGGCTGGACATTGTACAGAAATATTTACATGCAGTATATCATACGTATATTAATTCTTTAAACTTAAACACTGATCCATTGCGTTGTGTTTTACTCGTGGTGTTTCTGACGCGATGGCTTCTTGTAGCCCAACTACGGATCGAAACGCGCTTAGCGTCTCAACGCGCATCCTTGCACGCGAGAAATGGTGTTCTATCCCGCTTGTCGAAGCATGCGTCCGTGGTGCTCGGCGTTACAAGACAGATACGTCCGGAAATGTGCTTCCAACCCGGCAAGAAAGTTTCGCTTTAGAACAAGTCAGAATAACCCGACAACACCGCTCTTCTGAATAAAACCGCCGACAGATAGCATGCTATTGCAGAGCACATCGCCACAAAACGATGCGGCGCGTTGATAGCATGCGGCGCCGATACTTTCTCTCACTTCGTTTTCGATATTCAACGTAAAGGCAAGTATACTTTTTTTCTGCCACTGTGGCGATGGCTATTTATCTGTGATTAAAAGATTCATAGTTGTAGACCACTGAAAACTACTTTGCGCGCATACTGCCCATTTTTACTGCCGCTCCGCCGGGAAAATTCAAGACAGAACATTACTCTTCGTGGACCAACGGCTATTCCAAAGGCTCTTACAAGGCACCATTGCACCAGGGTTGATTTGTTCTGGGAATGATTGCTAACCTCAAAGACGAACTGCACCAGTCACTCCCATTTCGCTGCTTTGCGGCTTAGAATGCAGGCAAAAGCTGTACATTGTGCCGCGTTCGGCTTCAGCTCCCGTATTGCTTAAAGGCACACTAAAGAAAATACAAAGTCGGCGCAAACTGCTTCAATACCTTTCCAGAAACATCGCAACGCTTGTTTCGTTGTAAGAACATATTTAGTTTAGGGGAAAATTGTGTCTGAAGGGTCCGAGTACCTTTTTTAAAATTGAAATCTCCCGCCCCCCAACCGGGGGATTGGGGACGTTGCATACGACATCATCGCCCTTTGCATCACCACCCGAGAGACGGCGCCACTCAGCCAAGACAGAGCGAAGGATTCGCCGCTGCAGCTGCTTTTTGGTCAAGTGGCGTAGACCCATCGGCACTCCGCGACGTCACATGAAAATTGAATTCCCTGCTACTTGCTGTTTGTGCGAGTTTCGCGAGCCAGAATAACCAGTGCAGCAGTACTCCATCAGGAAAGTACTAAAACGCGAAATCGTGGGCGGCTCAGAGTCGAGGGAAAACGAAACATTTCGACCAACCGCGACGTGGTCAACGGCAATTTCAATGAGTTATTTTATAAACATGAAACGTAACTGTACAAGTGGCATTTTATTTCATCTTATAATACAATACGAGGATCTTTTTTTGGGACGTGTAGCTGAGGACTAGTGACAGAAATTTGCTGAGGAGTCCTGTCGTCAGCTTGAATGTCCCGGGGTAGTCTCTAATCACGCGCTGCAATCAACTCGATTTCTCGTTTATTAAGGCTCTGTGCGCGATAACATTGACGCCTTAGATTATCGAGCACTAATCTATTATTTTAGCTTGACTTAGTATTTGTCTTTAGTGTCCCTTTAAAGGTTGAGTTGCTGGCGCTCAACCTTCAAAGAAGAGCAAAGTAACAGCGCTATCTCTGCATTGAGGGCAGCGTCGTTGTCGATGGTGCATATAATATTCCGGTGCCCAGCAGACGCGCACCCTGTTTCCGTTGTCCAGGCGATGGGATGCGCACGTGATCGTCATGAGTTGTGCCCACGTGCCGGCTCTTTCTGTACCGCCAACACCTTTAGAGAGTGCAAGTATTACTTTATTTTATTTATTGATACTGTCAGCTTGTGCCTGTCAGGAGTGGATATAACATAAAGAAAGAAGTGGATTAGTCCGCTTGAACAATGTATTAAAAAGAAGAAAAAAGAAAATGAAGTAGCATTGCTGATTTGAAACACATTAACAATATAATTAAACAGCACATTTTGAGTTATTATGTCAGAATATAAGTACAGAACATCAGGGTACATAAGGCAATGTATTGCTTCCAAGAATGCATTGATTGATTTTATTTGGACAATTGAATCAAGCAAACAGTTCCACTGCTGAATTGCCCTGGGCAAAAAGCTGTACCTGAAGCAGTCATTGTGGACTCTGGAAGGAGATATATACATACCGTGTCTGTGCCGTGATATTTCCTGTGCCTTGATTTGGAAGTACTTGTCATGCCTTATTCTGACATGGTTATGAATTACTAAGAACAGCAATTTAAGCCTTTCATACTCCGTAAGTTTTTGTAGAAGTGGGAGCTCTGCAAGTTTACATAATTCAGTTGCAGAGTGAAAACGGCGGTATTTATTGAATATTGTAACGTGGTAGTGACGGTGAGGAAAGCAGCAATACGATGGAATACAAAACTAGCTTTTATTGGGCGAACCTGTGCCCACAAAAAACAGGCTACACTTATAGCACAACGATAGCGGCGAACACGGTCGGCGATCGTCGGAAATCTCTTCAGCCGGCCAAGCGCGTCGGCTTTTATAGATCAATCGTCGAGTGTTCCAGACTAATCGTTCGGACCCGCGTGCCTTCCACAAAGTTCTACACCATTCGCGTCAGGTGATGAAATCAGATAACATGAGGTTCGGCGACAACAGACAGCGGATAGAAGCATCGATAACTTTCCAGAAACTTCGGATAAATGCAGGCGCGTCCCGCGCTGTGCGATAACATTTGTTAGGCGGCGAAATGTGGTTGCCCGATAAAGATAAGTACACGTGTCAATATAAACCTGGAAGTAAGGCGCTGGACATTCTCTAGTTTTAGACAAATACTTTAATTGTAGGGATCCCATACTATTTTTTCGTACTCAATTATGGGTCTTCGGGTAGTGATGTTATTTGCAGATCATTTATAAAGCTAGTTATAGAAGGACATTAGCCTGGGGTATCCCAGATACCACGGGAGATAAACTAGAGTGCTGATGTCCCAGTTGAACGTATTTTTCTAAATGTGCAAGGTAGGAAGTGAACCACCGCGTAAGGGTAGCATTTTCGGAGGTAACACTGGTATTAAGTGAAATCTTTTTGTTGGGTACCTTGTCAAAGGCCTTTACAAAGTCTAAGAATATTATATCAGTTTGGCCGCTGGCATTAATTGTGCTAGGAAGGTCATGTACAAGTTCAATTAGCTGAGTGACGGAGGACAATTCTTTGCGAAAGCCATGTTGACCTAGAAAAATTTATTTATGTTCAGCTAACTAGGTGAGCAGATGCTTTGATACCATGTGTTCTAGTATTTCAGAACAGCTGATCCTGAGTGATATTGGTCGGTAGTTGCTAGTGTCAGAGTTTGGGCCCCCTTTATGTATGGGCACAATTTTCGCGCGCTTCCAGGCAGTGGGAAACGAGCCATTAGAAATGGATGATTGAAAATTGGTGTTAAAAGCTTGGATGTCCATTCGGCATATCTATAAAGGAATTCCTTGGGGATTTCGTCAGGACCGGGACTTCTTTATATTAACGTGAAGCAGCAGATTGAAAACGGCCTCTTCTGTAATCTTGATATTCTGAATAGGAAGTCTGTCCACATAATCATTGATGGTAGTCAGGATACCGTCATCGATGGTAAAAACTGAGTAAAGAAATGAGTTAAATGCCTCCGCTTGATCCTGGCTACTTTTGTCTGTGTGCATGCTACTCGATTTAGCTGTTGGATTCAAGTACCTCCAAAACTTATCTGGGGCTTCCTTGAGAAAGCGTTTCAGCTTTGAGTTATAAAAGTTATCTTTAGATGTGTTCAGGTTACGCCGGAGCTTTTTACCTAAAACGTGAATGTCATGTTTCCGTTCGATACTAGGATTGAGGGTGCAAGCGTTTCACATACGTTTAAGGTTTATCTTAGCGCGTATTATTTCCCGAGTTACCCAGGGGTTTCTTTTTGTGGCACGTTTAGAACGCTGAGGAAAGAAATGTGTGCAAAACGCTGTCATATTATGGAAAAATTTCCATAGTTCTTCAGTATTACCAGGTGATCTGTACAAATCCAAAAAAGAATAATATGACTGCTCCAGATGATCCAGTATTGCCAGGTGATCGGCGGCGTTAAAGTTTGGAATCACAAGTTTCTCGTTCTCACGCATGATATTAGCAAACACAGCTAGTGACATCATAACCATTTTATGATCAGATAGAGCTTCATCAATTTAACACATGTTGAGAAATGGGAGCAACCAACCAGATCCGAACATTAAATCATGGATTGAGGAAGTAGTTGGACCTATACGCGTACAAGCTGAGACGACCTGAGTCAAATCATACCAGAATGCGATATCATGTAGTTGTTCACAATTATGGACGACATATGTCCCCCTACACAAAGTGTCGACCAATTAATTCCAGGAAGATTGAAGTCTCCTAATAAAATATTATTGTCTTCGTGATTTAGGTGTGCGTCCGTAAAGCTTCTTAATTTATTAAGCACATTCATTGGGGAGTTTCGTGGTCTGTACATAGCACCAATGAATACTGTACTATTATTAAGTTTGCTTTTCATCCAAATAGCTTCGAGATCAGTGACACGCAGGAGAATACTGAACATTATACATCCTTTAATTAGCAGGGCAATGCGCACTCCTCTCGTTTCGTGGTCTCTTCTTACGATTTTGTATACAAGAGGTGTGACTTCGGCATCTGGTATGTCTCTTTTAAGCCATGTTTCGGTAAGTGCCAGAATATCGGGTTCATGTTCCAATAATAATAATATTTGGGGTTTTACGTGCCAAAACCACTTTCTGATTATGAGGCACGCCGTAGTGGAGGACTCCGGAAATTTTGACCACCTGGGGTTCTTTAACGTGCACCTAAATCTAAGCACACGGGTGTTTTTCGCATTTCGCCCCCATCGAAATGCGGCCGCCGTGTTCATGTTCCAGTACTAGAACCTCAATGTCCGTAACTTTATTTAAAATGCTTCTTACATTTATGTTTATCATCTTGAACTGTTTAGAAGCACTCTGACGCTATAAATTGCTGTTACCCAGCTTGCCATCTCTTTCGGAAGGTGCCTTACATATGTAAATCAACTTAGTAGCCTCATTCCAACCATACACCACATGATTTACTTTCATCTTGTCGAACATAAGTTTCACCTTGATCCCCCTTTTCCTCTCCTCAGAACTACAGTCCCCTAGCCGTTTGCTGATCTCGACAATTCGTTTAGAAAAGTCTTCGTTAATGCTGATTTCCCTCCCCCGGAACATAAAGCAGTTTCGCAGGATTTTAGTTCTATCTCGGAAATCTGAGACTCTCAAAATGATTGGCCGATCTTTACCATCCCGTCGCTTTCCTAAGCGATGAATGCGTTCGACTGAATCAATTTTTAGCTTTAAGACTCTATGAAAAACATCTACATTGACTTCTTACGTAATGCTTCTTCGGTTTCATTCACATCTTCCTTTATCCCTCTGATAATGAGATTATTTCGCCGAGCGCGATTTTCGAGCTCATCAATTCGTTTGACGGGAGCACTACTGCCAGGATTTGATTTACGGTTCAAGTGGTCAACGCTTTTAACAGGAGTTGTTACTGCAGTTTCAGTTTCATTGGAAAACTTCTCAAGGTTAGGAAGCCTGGTTGGGGCTTCGCCCAAGATCTCTAATCTTTCCTCCATTTTCGAAAGCTTGCCCTCTACTCGAGCATCAAAAGATGCTTGGTCTTTTTAATAGTAGTTACTTTTTCCAAGACCGCCCACTGTGTCCTAATCATCTCGTTAAACATTTCTTCAGTGATAGGTGCGAGATTTTCTTCAGCATTCTTCAGCATTAGGAAAAAACCAAGGGCAAAAAACACTCAGATATACAACATAAGAGAATATGTGGAGACGGCAACACGACTAAGCATAGAAAATCACAGCGAAAACCATATTTTCGATAACCAACCTGCACAAAGAGCGGGAAAGTCGGTGACGTTGCCACGGCAGTGTCGACGTGTCCACTGGTGTTTGCTAAAATGGGCGTCCCTTTTAAAGCCAGAAAGTCAGCAGTCAGGTGACGTCACAGTGCGTGTTGATGATGCGCTGTGGCCATAGTCCACGTGTGGCAGCCACGATGTGACAGGATCACCGAAGGGTGCGCCTAAGGCGCAAACCGGCAAGGCCAAAGGCGATGTGAGCTGGCAGCGTCACTCCACCGTGAAAGTTGCCGCAGCGCTGTTCCAAAAGCACCCAGCTAGAGTCTGCACAAAGAGCAGAAAGGTCGGTGACATTGCCACGGCTGTGTTGCCGTGTCCACTGAGTAGTTTGTAAATATAATGAAATCTTTTCATCTCCTGTCCTTTGTACTATATTTTGTTTCTACTGTCAGTCTGTTCAGGGGAATAATATGAATCACCTGCAGTTAAAGTGTCTTGCACGTTGGCTCTTGCTGGCCTTGCCCTCCCCCCTCCCCCTTGATCTCACCATCTTCATTACTTATTCTCTACTACATACTGTAGCACAGGTGCTAACAAAGCATCTTCAGATAAAACGTCCAGATATTGAGCGCTGTCACCGTGTGGGCAGATCAAATCAAAATGAGGGCGATCACGCCCAGTCATAATGGAGATTATTGACTTTAGGGGAAAAAATTCAAGTTATGAAAAGTGTTACGAAACTGAAAGGGTCTGGTTTGTACATCACTGAAGATTTATCACCGAATGGGCGAGCCTTGCGAAAGAAACTGTGGGAAGCAACTGCAAGTTCTCGTGATAATGAATCCAGAATAAAATTACGCTACGATCATGCCTACATTGATGAGACGCGCTCCGTATGGGACACTGGTGCAAACAGTTTAAACCGCTATTCTGGTCATGTTCCTAACACACTTATTATTTTTAAAGCCGGAGCAACTGCTCGTTGACTTCCGTCAAGTACTGGTAAGCTAAGTATTCTCTATTTTAATGCTAGAAGTATCGAAAAGAAGTTCTTGCTTTTATTGGCATTTGTTACGTCATACTCTCCCTACGTAGTGCCCATAAAAGAGACCTTGTTGCATGATGACCTGTTTGACTCTGAATTTCCCCCACGCGGCTATGTAGCAGTACGAAATCACCGATCAAGTGGTAAAGGTGGTGGTGTTGCGCTGTTTATTCGCTCAGGCCTAAAATTTTACGTGCTCCCTGATGCACCTGAGGATGAAGTTGCTTGGTGTAAGCTATATTTAAACAAATGTTCTATAATTCTTGGTGTATGCTATTCGCGCGCCAGGTTCCTCATTAGAATATTTACAGAATCTTAGCAAATTCATGCACGAACACGACTTCGGCACCTCCAACCTTATGTTCATGGGAGACTTTATTACACTGAGCGTTGACTGGCGAACGCTGAGCTGCACAGGTCGTGACCTTTCCATTTCTAAGGAACTTCTTTCTCTTTCATTATCCCTTGGTTTTACTCAAACCGTACAAGCTCCAACCCACCATAATGCACTCTTAGACTTGGTTTTTCTCAGTTCTCAGCTCGTTCAAACTGGTTTTCAGTGCGATGTGATCAGTGGCATTTCTGACAACAAAGCTGTGCACGTGTGCATTCGCTATTCATTGATTAAGCTTCAGTCTAATATTACACAGTTTCTCGACTTCATTCATGCTGACGACACATTTATAACAGACACTTTAGCTGCTAACTTTGATTCCTTCCAAGCACTTGATCTACATGATAACACTGGCACATTAGTCGATGCATTTGAGAGCATCGTAAAAGTATGCATTGGTAATTTTGTTCCCCTCAAGACTAAAAAGAGAAATCTTACGATTTCATGGATGAATCACAGCATATTGCAAATATCACGTCATGTTCGTCATCAGCGCCGACTGAAAAAGGCATGTAATCCGACAGTATCATTCCCTTTAACACTGCTAAGGAAGAACTGCGTATCAAAATGAAAACCGCTAAAAACTTTTGTTTTAAAGTTGAACTACCAAGATTATTACACTCTAACCCGCGTAAATTCTGGACTTCTATCACACCAACTAAAACTGACACAGTTTCCGTTATATTAGATGGCACGGCTATTTCAGACCCCTCCGATATATCTAATATTTTAATGTCTACTACCAATGGGTGTTCACGCATGACAACAACTCTCTCCCACTGCTCGCAAATACTAATCGTGAGCTCTCTATCGGCGATGTGGTAATCAGCCAAACGGCATTCTAAATTTGATTGTCAATTTAGACACACGAAAGTTCACTGGTCCTCACAATATTCCGAACAGCTTTCTAGTAAAATGCTCTCTAGAGTGTTCACGTTATTTCGAAGGCTGCTCGTCTCATTTGTCGTCGCTACGATCGTGATTTTTCGCCCTCATCTGCAATGAATTCCTTTACTTTATCTCTTCTATGCACAAGGCGGCATATAGATTCCATGAAGCTATTACATACGATTATTCACTCATGTTGTCGACCATCCGCTGATGATTTCATCTCGTATGCCAATGCCCTTCCAACTAGACGCTGTCACACCCTCAACCTAAAGCCTTTCTTTGCGCGTACTAACACATTATAAAACAATTATTTTCCGAGAGTTGTCGACTGTTGGAACGAGTTACCCGGTTCTGTTCGTGAATTGGCACAGTCTCATTTTGTAGATCGCTGTTCCTTTTTTTTAATCTATTATGTTCAAATGCCTTCTTTTTGTTGTTGTGTCTTGCGTATTGCTGTACTCCACTTCTGCAATAGTCCTAAGTAGGGCGGCAGTATGTGAAAATAAATAAATAAAATCTCACCTGTAAGAACTTCCGGCATTCTCCCATTCTCTTTTTCTTTTTGCAGGTCAGTCCCTTCGGCGAGGTTCGATCTGTATTCGCCATGGTGAAAGGTGCGCAAGCACGGTGCAGGAACCTTTATGCCGTTAGCACAGTAACATAGCATATCCCCTTCAAGACCATATCACAGTTTATATAAAATTGTGTGCCGCCTTCTGATGCTTACCCTGTGGTCGTTTCTACCAAGTTCCAAATGCAAACACGCGGCTGGAAATGTGGCTGCTCCCACGGCCTACGTAGTATTATATTCTAGACATCTGGTAAACTTCGTGCTTCTGTACACGGAACAACAGCTTTGCGACATTTCAGACTTGGCGCCCAATGTAAACCCGCAAGTTGTTATTGCACGGCGTTTCGTTCGCAAACCGTGACAGTTAAGACAAAATCCTACTTGTTGCAATACCGCCACTTTTCCGAATGGGGCATGGCTCCTTTTTACTGTAGACATTTTCGTGTGGTGACACCAGAAATATTGCAGTCTAAAATTGTCGAGTGATTTACGAATTATGTCCCAGCAATTAAGTATGCGAGCCAATCTGAAGGTCCGGTGCAGTCTTACGTCCGACGCTCTAAGTATACTGCCCTCTCGCGGAGGGGCTTGCCATAGAGTGCGGCGCGCCGTAACAACTCTTTCGGCAAGTTGAGGAGCGCTGGATTACGCTCGCAGCAGCACAATTTCGGTACATCGGGCGCGGCGTCGAATGGGATGGGCGCTAGTTCCATCGCTTGCTATTGGCCCTCGCGTTGCGCTGCCGCAACAAAACAGATTACTGACACAAGTGAAATTTGAAGAGCAGAAGAAGAAATGTATAGAGGGTGCCAGACGTAGCTATACGTTTGCTTAAAAACAGGTGGTACGCGATTGAACCTCTACCTGACGTCGAAGAAATGCTGTCGCTCCAGAGAACCTCTCGCAACAAATTTATAGTTCATGCACATCCATTTACACACCCTCCCCTGGAAGACACTGTCTTTCATCGAACTTAAGTAGACCTTCAGTCGCCTTCTAATGTTTTCTTTGATTGCCGTGCAACGCTGACATACAGTAATGTGTTCCGTGGTTACCGTTGCTCATCATATTAATTTGCTCGTTTGTCTATTTCTCAGTGCGTTTTGCTTATCGTTTTTCGCTCTATTCCTTTCTACTTCCACCATAATGGCCCCATCAGTGCTTGTCGCAGTTACGGTGTTAGTCTCGATTTAAACCAGACCAACCCGCGTTGCGCTGTACGTTTTCCTACGGCTGCAAAGATATCCTTACTTTTCTTGTCTCTATCCGCGAACAATCGCCCGCTGTTTTCCAAGGAGATGACGCGAGTGGGTAGGGAGGTATTAGAGAAAGGTCACGGCTTCCGCGTGTATTGAGAGGTGGTAATATCGCTGAGGATACACCGTTTGTAGCAAGCTTGGCATAGCGTCATCCAGTACATGCCACCTGCGGCACGGCGTCAGCGTCGACTAGGCACAGCGCAGCTGGAAAAATTTTCCTAACGCTCGTGATTCATGCTCGGCACTGGTTTGCGTGGTCGTTGCAGCTACGAAGATCGCAAAAGATCAACTGGAATTTCTATACTTTCAGCAAAGAGGTTAATGAAGCAAAAAACTTATAGCAATATGCTTAAAATGTAGTTGAAGAAAAATTTTGCTTATTGTTTTTTTTTATAAATATTAGTTGTGGATTCTATTATTACGCTACGAGGAGTCAATTCCTCGAGAGTCCTACAAGTTATGTCACAGGCCTGCGTGGCACACCCAACACAATCACAGCGCAAGCAAGAAGAGCAGCTCCATAGGAGCTGCGTTTTCGGCATCACGCAATAGGGTGTCTTCGCGGCGAAGCCCCTTCGCGTAGTTGTCACGAGAACAATATGAATTGCCCGCCTGGCGTGGACGGCAAGCTGCTGCTTGTGCTGTTCTCTGCGCAGCGGCCTGGCGAGCCGGACGTAGCCTGGTTGCAGCCGTGCGCGTAGCTCTACGATTCGCTTCTTCAGAAGCGGCTCTTACCTTGCGAGGAGGCGCCATAATGTGTATCGAAGAGTAAACAGTGGTTAGAGCACTGCACTGGCCTGATTTTTCGTCCTGGGCCCGCTTTATGAAGGCCGAAGCCGGCCCGGGCATGAGCGTTACTAAGCCCTGGTACAGCCCGGCCATCGGCGTTCATTACTAAGCTTAGCCAGGGCCCGCGTGGGCATGACAAGGCCCGGCCTGTAAGCAAAAAAAAATGTCTTTTTTACTTACGGATTATAGACTGTATGTCTGCCTCACCTTCTCTAGAACTAATCAGCCGTGATGTATAAGCAATCAGAAGAAGGAAATGCTTTTTTTGCTCCCATTTAAAGAACGGTGACCTATAGCCCATCGCATATGCTGTTATGTTTTCCCTGGTCCGCATGCATTTCCCTTGATCGTACGATTCGGTCCTGTGAAATCATTTTGCGTGCATATATATATATGTATGTATATATATGGTGAGATTCTTGTATACATTATATATACATATGTGCGAATTTATTAGCAGACACCACATATAACCATACAAGTAGAGAGAGACACCCATTGCGCTAGCGCTAAAATACTATACTAGCATCGAGAGTTCTAAAAGTACGATCGAAAAAGCGGTAACAGAGACAAGGTTTGAAGAGGGTGTTTTGGATTATTTATTTTTCTATACGCGGAAACAAATGTACGTTTTTATGGACGCGAAAGAAATGAACACTTCACCTGTTTTTATATTTTTATTTCTAAGGTATACTAGCCGTCGTATTCACAAACTAAACTTATGCTTAGGACTTAAGTCACTTACCAGCCCTTAAAGGGTATCAAGAACCAACCTCGTACTTATCGCAGAGCTTTTCTCGTACTTATCGCCTTGATAGTCAAGGGTCGGGTAGCGCCCCCTTAGAAACAAAGAAAATGGCGGCGATGGATGACAAATTCGCGGAGTTTGTTGACGGTCAATTTCAGAGAGAACATAGGTAGTATGGTAGAGTCCCTTTCGGAGAGGCGATCACTTTCCCGAATTTGCCGTAACTCCGCACTGGACGCGTCGATGTGTATGGCCGACCGCTTTCCTCTAATTACGCCAAGCTCGCTGTCTTCGCTCTATCGGTAGCGCTGTCGGTTTGGTACGTTCATGCGTCTGCTGCCAAGTCATGCGAAATCTCGCGAACGGAATAGCATCCTTTGAAGGGATCACCCTATAATAACGCCCTGCTTATGTCACTGTTCCTTCAATCTGTTCGCTTGCCACACAATTGAAAGCATTTAAACCCACAAGCTCTTTCTTCTGTATACTTATGCACGACACCAAAAACAATAAAAAGCCAGGTGGTAAAACATTATCCATGCTCCCACGGTACGGTATACCTCGTAATCAGATCGCGGTTTTAGCATGGAAAAATAAAGCATTTGTTTTCGCGGTATAATCATTAGTATGACATAGCAGTCTGTTATTTGAATAAATTTCATTTGCAGGGAATTATTGACAGGCTGTACATTGTACAGAAATACTTACATGTAGTATATCATACGTATATTACGTCTTTAAACTTGAAGTGCTGATCCATAGCGTTGTGTTGTATTCGTGGTGTTTCTGACGCGACGGTTTCTTTTAGTACAACTACGGATCGAAACGTGCTTAGCGTCTCAACGTGCGTCCTTGCACGCGAGAAATGGTGTTCTATCCCGCTTGTCGAAGCATGCGTTCGTGGCGTTCGGCGTTACAAGACATATACGTGCGGAAAAGTGCTTGCAACACGGCAAGAAAGTTTCGCTTTAGAACAAGTCAGAATAGCCCGACCAAACTGTTTTTCGGAATAAAACCGCCGAGATATAACTTGCTATTGTAAAGCACGTCACCAGAAACGATGCCACGCATTGATACAACCTATTGCCAGCAACGTCCAAGCGCCCAAACTTTTCCTCATTCCCTATTCCGTACTCAACTTAAACGCTAGTATACTTTTTGTTCTGCCACAGTGACGATGGTCATTTATTTCTGATTAAAAGGTTCAAAGTTGTAGTTTTCAGCGGACTACTTCTTTCCGCGCATGCTGCCCATTTCGACTGCCGCTCCGTCGGGAATTTTCATGGCAGAAAACGCTACTCTTCGGGGACCAACGGCTATTTCAAAGGTTTTACCAGGGCAGCATCCCACAACGGTTAATCTGTTCCGGGAACAAATGCTAACCTCGCGGATGAACTGCAGCAGTCACTCCCCCTTCGCTGCTTTGCGGCGTAGATCGTACGCAAACGCTGTGCACTGTGCGGTATCTTCGGCTTCAGCTCCCGTATTGCTTGAGGGTTGACTTGCTCGCGCTCAACCTTCAATGAACAGCAAAGTAACAGCACACTCTCTGCATTGTGGGCTGTACTGTTGCCGATGGTGCCTATATTATCCCGGTACCCAGTACACGCGCCCCACTTTTCCTTTCTCCAGGCGATGGGATGCGCATGTGGTCTTCATGATTTGTGCCCACGTTCCGGCTCTTTCTGGCCCCTCCAGCGCCTTTAGAGAGTACAAGTAGTAGGTAAATATAGTGAAATCTTTTCATATCGTGTTCTGTGGAGTATAATTCTATTCTACTGTCAGTCTCTCCACGTCAATAATATGAATCAGCTGCAGTTAATGTGCCTTGCACGTTGGCTCTTCCTGGTGTTGCTTGATGTCTACATGTCACCTCTAACAACTAGCGGCATTGTAAAGATCTTTTATTTTCTTTGCCGGTAAGTCCATTCTGCGAGGTTGGCTCTATACTCGCCATGGGAAAAGAAGCGCAAACAAGAACAGCGCAGGAACCTTTATGGTGTTAGCACAGTAACGTAGCGTATCCCCTTAAAGACCATATCACTGTTTACACAAAGCTGTGAGTCGCCTTCTTGTACTTGCCCTCTGGTCGTTACCACCAAGTTCTAAATGCAAACACATGGCTGGAAATGTGGCTGCTCCCACGGCCTGCGTTGTACTATATTCTAGACATCTGGTAAGCTTCGTGCTTTTAAACACGAAACAAAAATTTTGCAATATTTAGGCCCTGTGGCCCTATGTAAACCCATAAGTTGTTATTGTACAGCGTTTCGTTCGCAAACCGTGAACCTTGAGACAATATCCTACTGGTTGCATTACCGCCACTTTTCCGAATGTCTTTACGGTAGCCATTTTCGTGTGCCGATCCCAGAAGTTGCGCAATTTAAAATTGTCGAGTAATTTAGGAATTATGTCACAGCAATTAAACATGCCTGGTAAACTCAAAGGCAGGTCCAGTATTACGTCCAATGCTCTTACTACACGGGCGAGGGGGGGTGGGTGGAGGGCATGCGATAGAGTGCGGCGCGCCGTGATTCCTCTTTCGGCATGTTGAGGAGCGCTGTATCGTACTCGCGCAGGCGTATTTTTCGGTACATTGGGTGTGCCATCATATGGGATGGGCGCTAGTTCGAGCGCTTGCTACTGGCCCTCGCGTTGTACTGCCGCAGCAAAGCAGATTGCTGAATCAAGCGAAATCTGAAGAAGAAAAGAAGAATTGTTAGAAGTAGCTGTGCGTTTACTAAAAAGCAGGTCAAACGCGATTCAACACCTAGTTAACGTTGGAGAAATGCTGTCGCTTCTGCAAAGCTCTCACAACAAATTTATTGTTCATACACATCCATTTACACACCGCTCCCCGAGAAGACACTGTCTTTCATCGAATTTAAGTAGACCTTAAGTCGCCATCCAATATTTTCTTTTTTTGCCGTGCAATGATCACATAAAATATTGTGTTTTATGGTTACCATTGCGCATTGTATTCATTTGCTTGTGTGGGTGTTTGTGTGGACTTTCCGTATCGTTTTTCGCTGCATTCCTTTGTTCTTCCACCATAATGATCTCATTAGTGCTTAAAGAAGTTACGGCGTTAGTCTCGAGTTAAACAAGACAAGCATGCATCGCGGTGTGCGTTTTCATACGGCTGCAACGATATCCTTACTTTTCTTGTCTATATCCACGAACAATCGGCTTCAGTTTTCCAAGGAGATGACGCGAGTGGGTAGGGAGGTATTAGAGAAAGGTCACGGGTTCCGCGCGTATTGAGAGGTGGTAATATCGCTTAGTATACACCGTCTGTCTCAAGCTTGGCACAGCGTCATCCAGTACATGCCACCTGTGGCACGGCGTCAGCGTCAGCGCCAACGACTACGCACAGCGCAGCTGGGAAAATTTTCCTAAGTCTCGTGATTTATGCTCGGCATTGGTTTTTGCAGCCGTTGCACCTGAAAAGGTCGCGAAAGATCAACTGGAATTTTTATACTTTCAGCTAAGATGGTAATGAAGCAACCACTTAGAGGAATATGTTCAAAAATTAGCTGAAGAAAATGTCACAGGCCTGCATGGCACACCCAACACAATGACAGCGTAAGCAAGACACGCCGCTACATAGGAGCTTCGTTTTCGGCATCACGGAATAGGGTGTCTTCGCGGCGAGGCCCCTTCGCGTAGTTGTCACGAGAACAATCTGAATTGCCCGCCTGGCGTGCACGGGAAGCTGCTGCTTGTGTTGTCCTCTGCACAGCGGCCTGGTGAGCCGGACGTAGCCTGGCTGCAGCCACGCGCGTAGCCCTACGATTCGCTTGTTCAGAAGCTGTTCTTACCTTGCGAGGAAACGCCATAATGTGTATCGAAGAGTAAACACTAGTTAGATCACTGCACGGGCCTGATTTTTCGTCCCAGGCCCGCTTTATGAAGGCCGGGGCCGGCCCGGGCCTGGGCGCACATGACCGAGCTAAGCCCGGGCACCGCACGGGCCGGTGTTACTAAGCCTGGGTACAGCCCGGGCCTCGACGTTTATTACTAAACTTAACCAGGGCCCGCATGTGCATGACAAGGCCCCGCCTGTAAGTAAAAAAATGCCCTTTTTTTACTTATAGATTGCCGGGAACCATAGACGGCTTGGGACAGTACTAGAGGCCATCAAGTCATCAGGGCTCATTCTGAAGCCGGGAAAGTGTCACTTTGCATACGATGAGCTTCTGTGCCTGGTCGGGGTAACTAGCAAATATTGGATCGGTCCCGACATGGGAAAGATATCTGCCATTGCTACTTCCCAATGCCTACCAAGGGAGGGCGCAGAATCCTTAGCCTATGTGCTTATTGTACACGCTTTGTCAATGACGTTTCATGCATCGCTGATCCATTGACCTATCTCAAAAAATTCAACTCCGAGTTCAAGTGGAAAACGTCGCAAATCAGAGAATTCGAAGAGCTTAATCGACGCATGCATTGATCACCTGTACCTGTACTCAGCCACTTCGATGATGACGCCAACACTAAATTCCACACAGACGCAAGTACCCAAAGCCTCGACGCCATCCTAGTCGAAAGGAAAGGCGTATTTGAAGGAGCCATTGCTTACGCTAGACGGTCGCTGTCGAAAACAGAAACCAATTTGGGCTACCACGGAATTCCTACTTTACCTATAAGGCAGGCCATTCAATGTCGCACGCGACCGCCATGCCTTGTGCTGGCTGGCTAGATTAAAGGAGCCTTCAAGTTGCTTCACACGATGGAGTCTTCGATTTGATGGACTTGGCATCACCGTCGTCTATAAGACGGTGCAGAGGCACTCTGACGCCGACTGCCTATCACGCGCCCCTTTGACCCGCTGCCTCAAGACAACGAGGATGACGACGCATTCCTGCAAACAATACAGGCCGAAGACTTCGCGGAACAGCAGCGAGAAGACACAGAGCTAAAGAACCCGTCTGGCATTTGGAACACAACAATGACGCCATGCCAAGGGCACTTAGGCCAGGATTGTCTTTGTTTTCCCTGCAAAACGAAGTACTCGCAAAGAAGAATCAGCACTTAACGTCAACTACACTCTTATATCCGCTCAGCACAGCACCCTGACGTACTGCACACCCTAAATAACAATACCGCCACTGGTCACCTCGGAGTCTCCCGTGTGATATCGAGTAAGCAAGAGAAGTATTTCTGGTCACGCCTGGCCACCGATGTTGCCCCCTACATCAGGGCATGGCGAGGCTGCTAACGACGCTACGCACCACAATCAAGGCCAGCGGGGTTTCTGCAGCCGATCGAGCCACCTTGCCTACCATTCCAGCAGATTGCAATGAACCTGTTTGAGCCATTTTCGACGTCAACATACGGGAACAGGTGGATCGTCATTGCTTCCGAATACGATTGCAGCTACGCCGAAATAAAAGCTCTGCCGAAAGTTACTGCAGCAGAAGTGGCGAAATTTTTCATCGAGAGTGCCCTGTTACGACATGGTGCCCCAGAAGTCTTGATCACCGACACAGGAACTGCTTTTAGGGCGGTGCATAGTCAAGCCATCCTGCAATACAGTCAGACAAGTCATCGCAGGACAACGGCTTGCCACCCGCCAACGAATGGCCTTACAGAACACCTGAATGAAACCTTCCCTGACATGTTATCCATGTAAGTCGACGTCGAAGACAACACGTGGGGTTCCATCTTTCTGCGATTGACGCTTGCTTACAACACATCAGTGCAAAAGACAGTCCAGATGGCGGCGTCCCAGATTCTTTACCGGACAAATACGGTCGGGGTGGCGTTGTACTCTGGCAGCTACTGCGCACTGGGCGGCTGCACGTAGTCGCGTGGGCCTATATAGAAAACGATCTGCGTTCGGGGCAAAATCTTGGTGCGCCGACGTCTCACACCTTTGTGCGTACTGTGTTTTTGCCGTTAAGTTGGCGTTGAAGCTATATACATCCCGAAGGTAATTTCACTCGGTGTTCCTCACGGCAGCGTTTTGACAGCGAGTGCCCGCGGTCATCGAGTGTGATGTGTTCATGTTTGCCTCTGCGCGCTAACACCATGTGTACTAATTTAGTTAATAAGAGCATGTTGACAATTGAAGGCGAAAGCCTTATGATGCTCTCTGCAATGGCTCATAGCCAATAAAAGCGGCGTCTGGTCTAGTTATCCAAAAAGAACAGTGGTGTAAATATGTCATCATCAGGACTCGCTCATTTCCCGTAAGCAAGGAACGATGCAATAGCTGACTTTGAATGATGAAACCAAAGAAAGGGATAACGAAGGAAAGAAAGAAATAACCAAAGATGAAACGCAAGAAGGAATGAAGGAAAGAACGTAGGAACAAAAGAACAAAGAGAAATAAAACAAAGAAAGGCGAGAACCAGCCTATTCAGCATGGTATGGGCGAGGCAAAACAAATAAAGAAAGAACGAAAGAAAGAAGCCAAGAAGGAGAGAGCAAAAGAAGCAGCGAAAGAACCTTTAGGTGGTCCATTAAGTGCTCGCATGTGTCGTTCAAGAGATCAACCTACAGCGCCATACGTTTACTTCACATTGCCACCCGTTATGTCTTGTAAGAAGTCTGACTCCTCCGATCGTATAACTTGATGCATTACCCGGCGTGCAGAAGGCTTTCGCCTTCACGGGTTACGGGAGCGTAACATGCTGCCTAACTTTTTACTCGGACGATCAGACTGCTATCTTTACTTTCTATAGCGGTCTGTATAGGACTGGGCTGCTGAGCACAATGTCACGGGATCGAATTCCGGCCACGTCAGCTGCATTTCGACGGTGGCGAAAAGCATAGAGACCCGTGTACCTAATTTAGGTACATGTTAAAGAACGCCAGGTGGTCCAAATTTCTGGCGTCCCACACTACTGCGTGCCTCATAATCAGATAATGGTTTTCACACGGAAAACCTCATAATTTAATTTAACATTTTATAGCTGTCTACTAATTGGCTTTCACAATAGATTAATCGCCTTTAAGGCGAAACTGCAACCTTTTTCTTAACTACGGGCACTTCCTATTTTTGCTCTTGTGTATGCGTGACGACCACTTCCAGAAGTGCGCATTGTGACGCGTACATTATTTTTCTCCCGTGACCGCTCTTGCCCGTCTAAGAAATGTTTAACTTTATCACTCGGCGCAGCGAGCGCCTGCATGTATCGGAAGTTTCTAGAATGTTATCGGTGGTTCTATCCATTGCATATTTTTAGCGAACCTTGAGTAATCTAATTGTATGCGGTACGCGAATAATGTAGAGAGAGAGAGAGAGAGAGAGCGATCAACTTTACTCGCCAAAGGCAGCACTGGCCGGCCGAAACGGTCCACGCCCTCCTGGCCATGCAGGACAGATGTGGCCTGGATGTGGTTGTCGGTGGATCGCATGAGACGATCCCACGCTTTTGGTAAGATGGTGTGAGGGAGGTAGCAAGAAATCACAGGGAAGAGGGAAGAACCTACATTCCCATAACACGTGGGCTAAAGTGGCGGGAACATTGTCCAAGGGGCTGCGATACTCATAGCCGCTTTGATACATATGGGAGGGTATGCAAGGATTAGGGAAAGAGCATGTCTGTGGCTGATGAGATAGTAGCCTGCTCACGGGTGATACGAGGGTGAGGAGGAAGGTAAAGGCCTGCCTCATTCCCCGGACGCACACCGATTCAATGGAATTGCGGTCCTGGGAGGAAGAGAGCGGAGAAAGATAATGCAAGATGAATGAAGCCACTGTGCGGCGAAGGAAATTAGTGATTGCTTGCTTAAAGTTGCTGACCCCTATAGGGACGTGCGGAGTTGAAGTGAGCGCGATGGCTGCTTCTTCTGAAGTTTCTGATTTGAATGTCAAGATGGTCGCCGAACTAACGATTTGCCTCGAACCACAACTGCGCACACCGCAAAGTGAGAGTGACTAGGAGAGGAAGGATAACCGACCGCGTACGTGTCAGGGACATCTGGGCCATCGTTGTAGGAATCGTGAAGAGATTCCGAGCGAGCCATAGGCGTGGCATATCCTTAGGGAGTGGCTTGTTAAAGATTTTGGGCCTGACGAGAGCTGGAAGGAATGCGTTTCTTGTGTCAGTAGGACTAGGCTCTATGACCAGCTTGGCAAGAACATGTCTGCTTTTCGTTGTAAGCGCTAAGTGATGCAGCTGCGCTGTTCGGCGAGAACCAATGAGCTCATCTACCCTGTTGTGAACATCCAGATGAAGCAGTTTCAGGGTGCGGACGTAGCGTAGGATACCAAACATCTTGTAGGCCAGGTGATGGAATCTAGCTTCGTCTTATCTACCTGAGGAAGATGCAGATCAGCAAGCAAATATGTAATCTGAGTGAGAATAAATGTCGGGATAAGCTTACAAAGGTCCCTTTCCTTAACCCCGTGTTTACGTGTGGAAATTCTACGAATGACACGTGCGATCTGCTGCGTCGCTGTTTTCACCTTGATGATGAATGCGCCTTTGTGCCTCTTGTTTTGCAGCAGCATTTCTAAGAAGCAGTTGGTTTGCACCTCAGGAATGGTGGCGCCTTTGAGGCGAATGTCAAGGGTGGCAGGCGGTGGAGAATTCTAAGCAGAGCATTTAATTTTTTTCATTTGCTTGCGAACTACGAAAAACTGGGAATTTGCTGGTGAGCAAGTAGAGCCACATTGCCTCAATATGTGACTACGGCTTGAACAGCCTCTCGATGGGAAGTCTGAATGTCCCCATCACAGCCTTTGCAGGTGCAGATCGTAACATCATTGACGTAGAGCGAGTGGGAAATAATTGGGATTGATGCCAGTTTGGCAGGAAGCTTGGATTTAGCCAGATTATAAAGTAACGAGGAAGGAATGAATGTTTTATCTATCTATTTTCATTTTATGCAGTTGCCCCCACCCCCGCTCCCACTGTAATCCCTGATAAAGACGCTGTGGGTACTTTGGTAAATAAAAAATACGTGAAGAACAGCCGCTTGAAGCGTTCCCGATTTCCGACAGAAATACAATCACTGATAAGCGCTCCGGCGTCCAGCGCTACCTTACGGTTGCTCACAAACGCCCAGACATAGCCCCTTGCGGAAACTCGGGTTGATGGAATTTAGGTTGATCATGATGGCGACATGGCACACACCATGGAACGCTTTGCTGACATCAAGCCCTGTGGCGGGGGTCCGGAATATCTTTCTCCAATTGCAGCATCATGTCCTGCGTCGGCAGGTGGAGCCTGAAGCATACATAGTGTCGCGGTAGATGTTATCTTGCACCTGGGTGATAAGCCGATTTCGGATCACGTGTTCCATCATCATTCCAACGCAAGAGGTCATAGAAATCGGTGAAGGTTCTCAAGGGTGAAATTTTTGCTGGATTAAAGTCACGAGGGCTTGCTTCCATTGATTGGGAAAGGTGCCTGACCACTAAGGCTGATATATCAGGTTAGTAACAACTACACGTTAGTAAACGTCGTGGTTCGATAATACCTATCACTGATGTTGTCAGCACCGTCGGCCGAAGTGCTATGAATTTGGCCGAGAACGGGTGTGATTTCGCCTCATGTAATGTCGGCATCGAGCAAGGCATAGATGCACTCGAATATGGGGGAGTGGTGTCATTATCCACAGAAATATTCAAATACCGTTGCTTAAGTTCCTGAAGAAGCTTCGCATCGGTGACAGGGAATTGTAACAATTAACGAAGGCGTAATTTACACGCGGCTTTGTCTGCGCTGGATCAACAAAGTGGTGGAGCTGATGCCAGGAACCTTGCTGATCCATCTTCCATTTAACCCCATCACACAGTGGATGCCATTGTGCGCGATATAGGTATTGCGCATGCTTCTCATTCTCGCACTCCACCGCCGTGATTTGGAGGCAGAAGGTACAATTGGGCTTCGGTAAAAAGCACTGGCGCTGGACCCGGACCAGACGAGCCCACAGATGGGTGAGGCGGCAGTCCAGAACGGGGTGGTCAGCTGCTGCAAGGAGGTCAGCTTTGGTGGCTTTTGCGGGACTCACAAAAAGTGAGGCGGTCCGCTCGGAAAGGTAGGCAATTTCACTATGAGCCTTACGCTCGTGAACGCGGCGGAATCGGCCCAATCTTGTAAAAGAAAACGAAGGCAGGAGCCTGTGCCTCGTCGTGGCAAAGATGACGGACAGCTGATTGTGGTTGCGACCCAGGTACTGGCGGGTGTTGGTCCAGTTAGCCCACCATGCATGCTTTACTAGGGTGATGTCCGGTGATGTGTTACTAGAAACTATGTTCCCCATTTGCGCGTGTAGCGCAGTGTCATTAAGAATCGTGAGGTCAAGACCTTTATGAATTCCCTGAGCTTAATGGCCTTTCGCTGGCATTTGGTATAGCCCCACTGGGTGGGGGGCGGGGGGGCACAAAAATACCCGCGATAATGATCTGGGAATCACCAGCCAAGAGCACGACTCTGCGGAACAGGAACGAAGGGCTAGAGCGCTTGCCCCGAGGGGTACTGCGTACACTGAGCAGCAACAAACTGCGGCCTGTGCTGAGTTTAATAAGAATTTCGACCAGCATTTGGGCAACTACAGATTAGGCAACATTGTTTATGATCACGTGGGATTCCGGTTGACTAAAATGACGGTGACTGGGTGCCTACCTACATCGATGAGTTGGTGGAAGGCGGTGTATCCCGCGAATTTTGCTGGTGTACCGGTCTCCTGTAAAACCTGAATATCTGGTGGACTGTCGGGGTGCGGAATTATTTGCCGTAGGTGGCCGCACTTGGACCGGAAGCTTCTGCAATTCCATTGCCAAACATGAATCGATTCGCGGCTCGCCATGCTTAATGAGAAGTGGTATCCGTGCCAGACGGCTCTATGGGCGACGCGGAGGAGCGTCCATGGGAGTAGTGCTTCGAGCAAATTCTGCTGAAGGATAGAGAAAGAGGGCTGAGAACAGGAGGCTGCAACTTGGCGCTGAGAGGCAACCTGCGCGGAGACAGGGTGGCGTAACTGATCAATCGCGTCACTTAGTAGAGGAACGCGAAATGATACATTCACGAACTGAGCAGGGACCTTCTGAAGCTGGGTGATGGAAGTTTCAAGAAGCTCCAATTAGTCTCCCCGTGTGGTGAGATCAGACTCCTGCCGTGGAACCACGCGGTAGGCGGGGCCACTGCGGTGGCCCGGCGCTTCTGCCTAGGGCGAGAATCCACGTCCATAAGGCTGGCACAGTCTCACTTGGCATGTACAAATACAGACGCATTTGGCCAGCTTATCTGGTTTTCGACGATTGCCGACTTTGCTCGCCGCTAATGTTGTGCTCGAGTGTTGTTTGTTTTGGTGTTCACAAGTTCATCTAATAAGGAGTTAAATTTGGAGCTCGCAGTTTTCACACTGTGTCGTTATTCACCATGGCTACGACCTGACAATATGAAAGGATGAATGTGTTGTCTTCAAAGGAGTAT
This sequence comes from Dermacentor variabilis, assembly GCF_050947875.1. Lineage (NCBI taxonomy): Eukaryota > Metazoa > Arthropoda > Arachnida > Ixodida > Ixodidae > Dermacentor > Dermacentor variabilis. The sequence goes on along the minus strand of NC_134570.1, from coordinate 130,269,391 downwards.
GCTAAATGAGCCGCTGTAGGTCTCTTAGGGACTAACACTTAAACTTCTCGTAGTTACTTCCTACAGGACTAATCTTTCATCGCTTGGAGACTGCTGGTTTAACAGCTGAGTTAGTCCTTGGTAGGACCAAGCTCTGTACTCTTAGTGTCTTTTCGCTTCTATGGTATGGTATAATAGGGATTTCATAGAGTATGGTAGCAAAGTTTATATTATGCTTTCGCAGTAAAATGCTACACTAAGACATTATCGTCCATTCCATATCATAAAGCCGTCGGTCTCATCGAATCGTTGAAGATACTTGTTAGAATGGCAGCTTGTTATCATAATTTGGAAAGAATTGACGTGTGCAAGCCCAACACTTGTATTTCTTGTTGCAAAAACGAAAGCTTGAGAACTTTTGCGAATTGCGTGAGAAGCTCATTAATAGTAAAAAATGCGGAGTAGAGGTAGACGTCAAATGCGTAGAGACAAGCAGTCTTGTTTGACGCATTCAAAGTTACTCTGAGCGCGATTTGCATCTCTACCATTTGCATTTTGTGGTTGTTTCGGCCGTGCAGAAGCACTGGCAAAAAGTTTATAAGGCGGTACCACCAGCTCCTTGGCCACATAACAAGGAACAAGCTTTACGAGATCTTGAACGTTTAAGACTTTGACTATAATGCAGGGTTTGATATTTACCGCTCACTTTCTGCTTCTCCTCTTACAGTGAGTATATTTAACATTTTCCCTATGTCGTTTAATATGACCAGTGCAAGTGTGCATAGGAACAATCTTGAGAAAATAGTTTCATGGATGTAGTCAACCGTGAAATTCACCTTCCATGGAGAACTGTTTCTTACACGCACGAATGCTTTCGGACGAAGGCGAAGCAATAAAAGCCATAACGAGTTTTGCCATGCTACTTACGCTTTTCTAATCGCGTTCGAAATACGAGCGGCGGCGACGTGCGGGCGTCTAGCAACCTGGGAGCCATGCGCTGCTTTGCATCAGGAACCGCGGCCTGGCGGCGATGAAGCCTCAAACAATTCTGTCGTGATGAGGAGCACCGACTGCCACGTTAAAAGCTGCATGTAACGTAACGTAGGTCCGAAATTGTCAGCGCCCAATGCAGGAATTACAGACGTTTAGCACAGTCATTTAATATTGTCAATTTATCTTGACATTTATTGTGTAGTGTACACAGAATTGCTCCACAAGAACGCAAACCTCTATGCCCAACCACTCATGCAAGCGTAGAAAGATAGAAAGTGTCCATGTACCCACTACAAAGACGTTTAAGCGGAGCACGACAGCGCCTCCACTTGGCTTCGGAGCAAGGAAACGCTGCGTTATGCCAAGTATCCAAATATTGGGCTTATTAAAATCATGAGTATTCAAACCTCCAAAGTCTGGGGTAGTTAAAAGTTTTGAATGAATTACCTATGCTAACGTGGTAGTGCATTAAAGCTGTGTTCAACGGACGGCGCAATATTTACCCCCTTCACTGCGAGCAATATAAATGACACCTAAATTGATCCTTAGAAAAAATGTGGAAATGTTCGAAAGCATGATATGGCCATGATGAGGTATGTTTGCCAGTTTACGGAGAAAGCTTTACCTTATACATAGTTTAAAATTTCATAAAATTAGGTGCATGCTATGGGCAACGCACGGCAAAACTTAATCGTTTTCGGCTTAATTAGAAGTGCTGCAAATAGTTATTCAACCATTGGCTTCAGCCTATTTTCATTCCTTATAGCTGGGAAGTGTTTAGTAGGTTTCCTCGACGTCTTGGTTGAAATAGAGAAGGGAGCTTGTTTATATGCGGTCATACTTATAGGGGCAGGCTATGGGAGATGTGTATGCGAAGGCCCAGTTTAGTCACTAGCTGCAAATTCGGTAGTAATTACGTGTGCGAGCTATGCAAAGAGTTATAATTGTGTTTTAAAAACAGCACAGAATTTACTTTCCTGCCCTGAGAAAAGTATAAAGGCCACAAACATTAAATTATTTGTGCAACTGCGGGAAAAGCTACGGACAAGCTGTACGGGTAGTAAATTGCACATGTGTAAAATGCGGTTTTTCTAACTAAAGAATTCCTCAGGAACCGCTCCAGAGCGCTATGAGCAATTAAGTTTGCAAACGGACCGGTCTGTTGCTGGCAACGTTTTACGGTCTGTGCTTTAACAGCACGCAAGTTGAATTCGTTATCCGACTGCCTGAAAGAAATAGATTTCGTGGAAATTGAGTTTCTGATATTTTGATGTTGTTCAAACCTCCTGTAAACTTTTAATCGCGACATTTTATACAACTATCTGCGGTGTCACTTCCTAACACGCGGAATTACTGAACAAGACACCGAAGACAAGCCTAAATGTACGGTAAGGACCACAATAAGTGATACCTGTGTTTGGCTAATAAAACATCAGATTGCTATATAAAACACGCACATAAACCACGAGTCACGTGAATTTGTCAGTCGCACAGATGGGTGAATAGAAGAGCACATGATAATCATTTACTTCCTTCATATACTTAAATTTCTTAAGTTTGTCGCACTGTTACTGGCCTATTAGGCATGCAGAATCGGGCACTTGCCCAACCTTGGTTAATCCTGCCTCATAAATTTAGACTGATGTCCCCTGAACCCTATAAACCTATACTGTCTTCGAAAACTTATATGTGTCACGGTAAGCCGGGACACAAAATGCGTTAATGTGCTTACAAAAGTGTGGTAGTTCTTTGCACGTACATCTCTCATGGACTCTCTTCCTTCGGCAATACTGCATCGCCATCTTCCTTGTGACAATACTGCGTTGGTGTCTCACTGAGTAAATGCGCAATATCTGTAGGCATTTCGCCGTAGCTTGCGATCAGTTAAATAAACAATCATAAAGATTTCATGACATTAAAGTTCTAATTTGTGCGGTCAATAATATAAACACCACGTGATGGTACATTTCACTTACAGAGAGTCTTAATGACTGTATTTTATATATAGGGTTTCCTGGCTAACTCATTTGAAGCCGCAATCAAGCCGCGTGAGCTTTTGGAGAGTGCAAAGCACTTAATAACTGCACTATTTTCTTGAGCAACGCCAAGTATGTTTAGGTTAGCGCATGTATTTCATCAACAATAATTACTTAGCAACCTTTTAATGTAGCGTTACGTTTAAGCGCATACTTTTCGACAGAGAATATGTAGAGCCTATTGGGAAATATCCAATTAACCTTGTTTTGTTATCATAGATCTTCTTCTTTAACTTTTTCCGCGATGTATAAGAATTACACAACACTTTAGCAAATACGATGCTTGAGTCGGCTCTTGCGCGCTGCGAAATTAGAGCACTGGAACGTGTAAGCAACGAGCGAGGAACGCCCGACGCGAATTGAACTACCGAAGCATGAACTGGCTTTAGGCAATCAAAATGTATAGAATACAACGGTCTCAGCTTTCACGTTTGCGGAGATATCTGGTTTCTTGAAGCGTTGATGCAATATGAGCCATTACATATGCGATAAATGACGCATGTCAATTTTTGTAACTTTAGCAACGCTTTTGCTGTTGAATAACCGAGTAAAGGGTGATGTGGCTACAGCGGCAGATGGCAATGCATCAGATACGTTGGGCCTTGTGATCACCTATGATTGCTGCTTGAGGCCTCTTCATGTTTCAGACAAGGTGGTACTTGGGTATTTTTCCAAACCTCGCGCGCTTTCATTGCAGCATGGAAGAGTTGAAACCAGAGCAGGTATTTTAACAGAAATCAAATGTTTCAAAATTTCTTAATAGGCTCTGAAACTAAGCCAGCGAAGGTTTTGCGTTTACAATATTTAAAATTAGGCAAACGATAACTGCAAATATTCACTTGAGCTCGTAGTAAACAAAATATATGCATAATCCACGTATTGCGGGATATGTTTTATGCGAACCTTTTTGCGAGCAAGTGACTATCCAGCATCGTCCGGAGCTCTTCAAAGAGTTTCCAGATGGGCGAGTTTCTTTGTATAAATTAAGCATGTGTGTGTGTTACACGAGCCCCCATGTGAGGACAGAAGCAAGGCGACATATGTTATGCTTGCATGCCATTCATGTAATGCCATGACATGCATGTATGTCGAGCCAATAGTGTCATGCACGGATGTCCTTCCTGCCCTGACGTGCCACGTTATGCAATGACGTGTCATTGATATTATGACGTTGATGTCATGCATGCCACGGCAGGTACGTCATGTCAGTAATGCAATTCAGGTCATAATATTGCTACGTCCTACAGCAAGAAAATCATGTTGACCTTTGGATATAGTGGGACGTGCCCATAAGCGGCACCTGGCAAATCTGAGAACGACGACGTGCCTTGCTTGACGCTGGTTGGCTTCAATGTTGGCCACTGCTTGCTACCCCTTGTAAAAACACCTTGCAAATTGTTTCCCTACTGTGCTCATTGTAACAATATACATGTCATGACATGCATGCCATATTGTAACGATGTTAATAAAACAACGATATTTATTAAGGGCGAACTTGCGCCCACAAGTAAAAGTCACTGCGGTCGTGCACAAATCCCTGGCAGTCGCGTTCTCAAAACTTCTCGCGTGACACGTTCTCTTTCTCGCGTTCTCTTTCTTCTCGCGTGACACCTCGTGCGCGTGGCGCATGTGAGCCGGGTCCAACCGGCTGCCCGTGCCATGAAGATCGCTGCCTGTTGTTGGTGAACAACACCACGGTACGGCGCGCACAGTGTCCAATACAAAGGGCACGCAACTTAAATGTCACCAAGTTTGTCGCGGCATTATCCTCTTTACCGCATTGGCCCGATGCGTGAGAGGAAGTAGGGGTTCCTGTGTGATCTCGCTTTTTTTTGTTCATGACGACTCCTGGTAGGGTTTCATGCGCACAACATGCACAACTTCGTGGAGTTGTGCCTTCTTGGGCTCTCGTGTCCAGTGGATTTCACTTCGTAAGTGACGTCGCTTATACGACGAAGTATTTCGTAAGGGCCGAAGTATCGGCACAGAAGCTTTTCAGACAGTCCAAGGCGTCGCACTGGGGTCCATACCCACACCTTGTCACCGGGCTGGTAATGAGCTTCAGTACGGCGCTGGTTGTACCGGCTGGAGTCGATGCGTTGTTGGCGGCGCATTCGGTACCTTGCCATCTGTCGTGCCGCCTGGGCTTTTCGCAAGAAATCATCTAGGTCAGATGAGTTATTGTTTTCTTCATCTAAAGGCAACATAGCATCCGAAGTTGTGGTTACTGCTCGGCCGAATACAAGCTCAAACGGGGCGACTCGTGTTGTGTCTTGAACGGCCGTATTATATGCGAAGGTGATGTACGGCAAAATTTCGTCCCACAGCCTATGTTCAACGTCGGCATACATCGAAAGCATGTCAGTCAGTGTTCTGTTGAGGCGTTCAGTTAAACCGTTTGTCTGAGGGTGGTACGCCGTAGTTCTCCTATGATCAGTATGCGTCATTGGCAACAAGCATTTCATTAGTTCCGCAGTAAAGGCCATACCACGATCGGTAATAACAACCGTGGGAGCACCATGCCTGAGCACGATATTGAGGACAAAGAATTTTGCTACTTCGACAGCCGTTGCACTGTACAGGGAATCAGTTTCTGCGTAACGGGTCAGATAGTCCGTGGTCACAACTATCCACTTTTTTCCTAAAGGTGATGTTGGGAAGGGTCCAAGGAGGTCCATACCGCCTTCTTTGAATGGGACTTTTGGTGGCTCTATTGGCTGGAGGAGGCGTGCCGGTTTTACGGATGGAGTCTTGCGCCTTTGACACTCTCGACAAGTCTTGACATAGTGCTGCACTGATGGTAATAACTTGGGCCAGTAGTATTTCAGGCGAATCCTGGCGAATGTACGGCTCACGCCCCTGTGTCCAGATGTCGGTTCATCGTGACGTGCATGCAAAATTTCTTCTCGCATAGATGTGGGTACGACAAGCAAAAACTTTCTCTCGCTGTTCTTGAAGTTTCTCTTGTATAGGACACTTCCTCGCAGACAGAACGAGGATATAGCCCTCTAGAGAAAATACGCGGGAGTTGAACGTCGAGTCCCTCCAGGTTCTGTATAAGTGGAAGCAATTCCAGGTCATCACGTTGTTGTTGAGCAATTTGTGACGCGTCAGCAATGCCAAGGAACGGGAAATCCTCCTCTTCTGACACAGTTGTTTCGACGGGTGCGCGTGACAAGCATTCGGCATCGCTGTGTTTCCTCCCGGAACGGTATACGACAGTAATGTCATAACCTTGAAGCCTAAGGCTCCATCTTGCTAGTCATCCGGATGGATCCTTGAGATTCGCCAGACAGTAAAGCGAATGGTGATCACTGACTGCTCTGAATGGTCTACCACAGAGGTAGGGCCGGAATTTACATAGTGCCCAAATGACTGCGAGATACTCTTTCTCGGTTGCTGAGTAGTTTGCCTCTGCTTTCGAGAGCTTACGGCTGGCGTAAGCTATTACATTCTCCTGGACGTTATGCCACTGCACTAGTATGGTACCAAGGCCGACTTTACTCGCATCGGTATGAACTTTAGTGCCGGCTGTGTCATCAAAATGGGCAAAGATTGGAGAAGCTTGCAGGCGTTTCCTTAACTCGTCAAAGGCGTTTTGTTCTTCGCTTTTCCACATGAAAGGCTCATCTTCTCTTGTGAGTATTGTGAGGGGCTCAGCAATCTTTGAATAGTTTTCCACAAATCTTCTGTAGTATGCGCATAAAACCAAGAAACGTCGCACAGACTTTTTGTCTATGGGTGTCGGGAACCTCGCAACAGCTGCTGTCTTCTCAGGATCTCGCCGAACGCCGTCAGCACTGATGACGTGCCCGAGAAACCGAAGTTCATCGAAGCCGAATTGAGATTTTTCCGGCTTAATTGTCAACTCTTCTGCGCGAATAGCTTCTAACACTAGTCGCAGGCGCTCTACGTGTTGGTAAAATGTGGTGGAAAATACGACCACATCATCCAAATACACTAAACACGACTGCCATTTCAATCCTGCGAGCACAAAGTCTATCATTTGCTGGAATGTTGCGGGCGCGGAAAAGAGGCGGAATGGAAGCGCTTTAAATTCGTAGAGGTCATCAGGGGTCACGAATGCTGTCTTTTCACGGTCCCGCTTATCCACAACTATTTTCCAATATCCACTCTTGAGATCCAGGGAGGAGAAAAACTTTGCACATCGGAGCCGATCTAACGTATCGTCGATACGTGGAAGGGGCTATACATCCCGCTTATTTACGCTGTTCAATTTACGGTAGTCGACGCAGAATCGAAGTGTGTTATCTGTTTTCTTAAGGAGCATTACGGGAGACGCCCATGGACTGCTGGAAAGCTGAATAACGTCATCTGAAAGCATCTCCTCGACTTACTTCTTGATTATCTCCCTTTCTTTTGGTGAAACTCGATACGGGTGCTGGCATACCGGTCTTGTGGCGTCCTCTGTTATGATTCGGTGCTTTGCAACAGACGTGCGCCGTGCCTTCGAGGAAGTGGAGAAGCAGTCGGAAAAATCCTTGGTCAGGGCATATATCTGTTTCTTTTGGGCTTCCGGGAGTCTCGAACTGACGGTAATTTATCTGTCGACACTGCAGGTTCCTGGCAGGGCAGCTGACCTTGTCGTTAGGCTGCATAATTTGGTAGCTAGACAGAACTCGTGTAAATAGGCAATAGCTCTGTGCCTTGCGCGAGGTCTTGCAATTCATTTGCGAACTTCGTAAGTGCGGCATTTGCACGGCCATCGCTTAAGTGAACAAGACCCCGAGCCACGCAAATAACTTTGTTGAAAAGGAGCTCTATTTTTTCCATCTGCTATGCCTTCGCGGTCGTAAAATTTTTCATTCACCACAAGAACCAATATACTGCAGCGTGGCGGCACAGTTACATCATCATCAACGAGGCGCACTGCAGCAAGAAGTCGCTCCTTCGATGCTTCCACAGGTATAGCTTGCTTTGTAGAGAAAGACACACTGGACCTACGTAGGTTAATTATGGCGCCGTTAGCTTGTAGAAAATTCATTCCCAATATAGGTTCCCGTGAACATTCTGGCAGTACAATAAAGTCAGAAACGTAAGTGAAGCCTTTTATCGTAAGTCTTGTGGTGCATCGGCCAAGGGGTGTAATAAGACGACCACCTGCCGTACGTATCTGCGGTCCAGTCCACTGCGTCACAACTTTTTTCAGGTGCTTCGCCGTCTTGAAGCTTCTTAACGCATAATCAACGCCGCTGTCGACTAAGGCATTAAGCTCACATCAATCTATTTTCAAGAGCAAATCTGACGTAATTGTTTTGTTCCTGCACCTGTTTTCAGGAATTATCTCGTCATCGCACTGGAACCGCGTTGGAGAATCTTCGTAACTTTGGTTATGAGCGGCATCATCTCCACAGGTCGTTTGCTTCAGTTTTCCTGGTGTGGGCTTCGTAAACGACGCCTAGGCAATCTTGAGGACGCGTGTGGGCTAGGCGATCGGTAGCGCATGGGCGACGGTGACCGTGGTTGATGTTCGCGAGAAGTAGTGGGGCTTCGGCGCGCGGACAAATATTCTTTGATCCCTGCTGGCCGTTCACCATTTCGGGGGCATGGTACACTTAAAAACCCCTTAATCTAGCTTGACAGTACCGGCTGGACCTATAAAGGTGACCTGCTTTTCCGCAGTGAAAACACAGAGGCCTGCGCTCGTGCTCACGCCAGACGTCACTTTTTCGGGGCCTTTGTTCCACAAAACGAGGTGCACTGCGTGCTGGATGTGGATAGGCAGCCGGTGGTTCCAGCAAACGAGGTGCACTGCGTACTGTTAGCGGGTAGGGAACGGTCGTCGCAACTGCTCCACTACTGTGTACCGCGGGTGGCCTGAGTTCGTCGGCGTACGTTTGGGTGCGCCGCATCGGCTGAGGCTCAAGCTCTGCATCCCGTATGACGTTCCTCAGTTTGTCCCGGACAACATCGACAATAGCTAGTGCAGGTGGAGCCTGAGGTGTCTGCCACTTGTTGAGCTATTCCCTAATCACTGACCGGACGAGCTCCCGTAGGGCTTCAAGGTCGTTTTTTGGCACGCCTTTAGGCAAGACATGGGCAGGTGCACAGCTTGCCTCACGGTTGTATTGCCGAGCCCATTGTTCCAGCGTCTTTTCGATGGTCGTTGCTTCTTATCTGAACTCGGCGACCGTGCGCGGTGGGTTGCGGACAAGAACTGCGAAGAGTTCCTGCTTTACTCCACGCATGAGATGGCGCAGCTTCTTATCTTCACTCATGGTCGGATCAGCACGCTTGAACATGCGGGACATGTCCTCAATGCACATCGCCACGTTCTCATTTGTGAGCTGGTTTCCGGCTTGAAGTGTAATTTCCGCCTTTTCTTTACGATACGGGCTGGCGTACGTTGCTAGCAGTTGTCGAAATTCCTCCCAAGAGGACAAAGAGTGTTCGTGGTTTTCATACCACGTTTTTGCGAAGTCCTCCAAAGCGAAATATACGTTACGGAGCTTCTGTCTCTCATTTCATTCATTAAAGCTCGCCACTCTCTCGAACTGTTCCAAACAGTCTTCCACGTCTTCGAATGAGTCACCATGGAATGTTGGCGGCTTGCGAGGTTGGCTTCCGACTAGCTGTTCCGGTGTTACCTGGCTAGTCATTTTGGCGGCGTCCGTTGTCTGAGTTTCTCTTGGCATGAAGAGAAGAGGGCCGAATTCGGGCGAGTAACCTCTAAAACGGCGGCTGGTGCGCTGGTGTGCAGGTGTCAGTTCCACAGGATGGACTCGCTGGTTGTCGGGACTACGACGACTTCCGTTCATGGGGCTTCGACTCATACCCCGCACCTCCACCAGAAATGTAACCATGTTGATAAAACAACGATATTTATTAAGGGCGAACTTGTGGACGCAAGTAAAAATCACTGCGGTCGTGAAGAAATCCCTGGCAGTCGCGTTGTCAAAACTGGCCTCGAACAGTCTTCCTCTTTCGTCTCGCCTGACACCTCGTGCGCGTGGCGCATGCGAGCCGGGTCCAACCGGCTGCCCGTGCCGTGAAGATTGCTGCCTATTGTTGCTGAACAACACCACGGTACGGCGCGCACAGTGCCCAATAAAAGGCGCGCAACTTGAATGTCACCAAGTTTGTCGCGGCAATATCATTAGTCTCATGCTCTATTATGACATGATCCAACAATTGATATAACAGTTATCTTCGATGAAGTTTAGATATTGTGCCTATCCTTAGATATAGATACTCAGTGATTCAAGTTGACGTAATTCAGGTATATTAAAAAGCCTCATGTACCCAGTAGCACCTATATAATGGGCCAAGTTGACGTGAAATAGGGTTCGCCAGAAACCGAGAGGTCGCAACGGAGCACCAGATCAAGAGGATCGGTATAGCAAGCTTATCTAGGAGGATTGCAGGTGTCGTGCCTTCGCATCGACAACGCGCCGCCCAGCATTATATGTTCCTCGTCTTTCGCTGCTTCTCCCCGTGTTGTGGCGTCGGTGGGCGCTACAGTGCATCTCTGTGGTATGTAGATTGGGGAAAATGCCGGCGATATCCGTGGGTAGCTTCTTGGGAGGCTTTTTGAGGTAGGCCTGTTTGAGGCGGCATAACGAGATGAGACGGGTTCTTCACGACTATTCAATAAGCAGGCGGAGGAGTTCGCTGTCTTGCGGAAGACGAAGTATGGCATATCGTAGGAAAGTGTAATAGACGCCTTCAGGCCGTCTCGTCGGAGAAAAACGTGCGTCGAACATGCAAATTGTGGATGCAGAAAAATGCTGTGGTCAGAGCTTCGAGATGGGACGGGGAGCAGTTGGTGAATGGACTTTAGTAGGCATTGGAGGTACTGCAGCGGTTGGGGCGAACGGGCTGAAGGAAAGAACCAGGCTGCAAGAAGACGGAGATCTGCACCGTAGACAACTTCGGCCGCTGAAGAGCCAAGGTCGTGAAGAAGAACGGCGGTACGTAGGCCAAGAAGCACCATAGGGAGGTTGTCAACCCAACTCACGGTGCTGGCGCGCAGTGAGGGCAGTCTTGAGCTAGTTGGAGAGCCGCTCAACAATGCCGTTTGCCCAGGGATGGTATGTCGTGCTACGGAACCGCTTTGTGCCAAGCAGGCGGCTGGGAAGAGCGAAGCGAGTACATTCAAATTACCGGCCGCGACCAGTTGCAACAATATTGGAACATCCGAAGTGGGCAACCCGTGCTGAAACGAAGGGTTGGGCGACCGGTTGTGCAGCGCTGTCCAGAACGGTGATGGCTTCGGGCCAATGAGTGAAGTTCTCAATCATTGTCGCAATGTACCGGCAGTCGTGAGAGAGAGTAAGCGGTAAAGCCAAATTATGTTGGACGTCGTCAAAGTGGCAGCCAGGTGGTAATAAAAACTGCGTGGAAGCCTTGGTGTGGCGTGTTACTTTCATGGTCTAGCAAGCAAGGCGCGAGTGGGCCCACTAGGAGCATCATTTTTAATGCTCTGCCAAACGTACCGTTATGTGCTAAGACGCTGTGTGGCACGGATACTGGGATGGCAGATGACGTAAAGTGATTGGAAAGTAGCACGACGAACGGCAGCCGGAATGAAGGGGCGAGGGGTAACCGCTGACATGTCGACCAGAGTAAGCCAGACACAAACGGGTAAGGAATGAGTTGCACACAGAGAGAACGGATGTAGTCAGGCAGCCTTGCAGCTCAGAGTCATTCAACGGCACCCGAGCTAGACGTTCCTAGACCACATTAGATGTAGAAGTGCCGAGGGAAGTGATGAATGAAAGTATGTAAGCTGCCTCGTTGTCGGTACCATTTATGTTACGGAAATCTGTTGTCAACTTCAATATATCGTCCCGTTGATAAGGCTCACGTGAAGCCTGCTTGGAAGATTACGTAAGGAAGACATACGGCAGAGGCTTCTCATCGGCTAGATCGTAAAATCGCTGGCCCTCCAAGAAGTGCCGGAAGGACTGGATGGTGGAGTAGATGGCGAGCAAGTCACGGCCAAAAAAGCTGCAGAGAGTCTCGGCAGGTTGGAGCTTGCGAGAGCAGAAGCACTGAGTACCACTCGGAGTAGATTTTCTATTGAAGAACAGCGCCTGTGGACACGCTGGAAGCATCCACCAAGATATTAGCAGGTACGTAATTCCTCGGCTGCATAAGTGTCGAATTGGTTACGGCTTGTTTTAAAGCACTGACAGCACTTTCAGCTTAGGGAGGCCAGGAAATTACGGGTCAGGAGCTCACCGTTGTGCGATGAAAGTCAGTCAGTGAATTCGGAATAAAGCGTCTGGAGAAATTAACTAGGCCTAGAAACTCAAGCAGCTAGCATGGGTTAGTGGGTGCTGCGAAGTCTTTTATGTCCAGGAAGCGAGAGGACAATGCACGAATTCCCAGCGCCAAGATATGTTGGCTGAGGAATGCGAGGTCGGAAGAACCGAAGACTCATTTTTGGCGGTTGACAACCGTGCAAAATTGTTTAAATCGTTGAAAGAGTTCAAGGAGGTGACGCTCATAATCTTGTGGAGTGAGACTCATAACGAGGATGCCGTCGTAGTAGAAGATACTGCAGGCTGGCCGCGCATTAGGTCGGCAATGAACATTTGCAACATTTGAGCTGCGTTGCGCAGCCCAAACGGCTTGCGCACTTTTTAAAGCAGGCCTCAGGGTGTAGTAATGGCCGTGTTTGGATATAGACAGGCTCAGCGGGGATTTGGTGATACGCCTTGGCAAGGTTGACTTTGGTAAAGAAGTTGCATTTATCCATGTGGCCTGTGAAATCTTGGATTGAGGTAAGGGGGGTGGCTATCGTAGACTGTGTGAACGTGGAATGCCCGGTAGTCACCGCACGGGTGCCAGACACACGACTTTTTCTTGGGCACCGGATTGAGTGGGGTTGCCTAAATACTTGACGAAGGGCGAATAATACCCAGGTGGAGCCTGTGATGGAATTGCCGTTAAGAGCAATCGCCAGACGCTCAGTGAAGAAGCGATGCGGGCGAGGTAGGAAGGGTGGACCATGATTGATAATGTGGCGAGTTACGCTGTGAGTGGGTGGCTGATTTAACTTGCAGAGCCTCATGACCTTAGGAATGTTTTTAGAAATCTAGCGCACGGACGTGGTAGCGTTAGCGTGCGGATGCCATTGGGAGCGACAGCCGACCGAACGCCAGGGACGGAGAGGGGCGCCTTGCTGTCAATCAGGCGATGGCGGCACATGTTGACACCGAGGTCGAAATGACATTGGAAGTCTAAGCCGAGAATGGAATGATTGACGTCGGCTACGATGACAAGGTACCGGAACGTACGCCGCCGACCAATGTCGAGCTTCAGGGACCGCACACCATAGGTGGCGATGGAGGTAGAATTGGCCGCACGGAGCATAGGTCCAGGTGCCATAGAAGTAGGGTCAATCTTTGAGGACGGCAATACGCTGACCATGGCACACGTGTCTATGGGGGAGTGCAAGGTGGAAATACACCCCATAACTAAGAAAAGTCGAATGGGTTGTAAGGCGACGCCACATTTCGCGGTCAGTGATCTCGTGGCGCGTTTCCCGACCACTCACATGGGGACTTGCCCTGGCAGGCGCGGCGTCGGAGACAGCGACGATAGCAGCAAATGGGCGAGCTTCGAAGAGTGCGCAAGCGCAACGGCTCGCGGACGACGAACAGAGCTTAGAACGAAAGAAGTGGCCACGCTGATTATGGCAGGGCGTCCATAGGGAATCAAGAGAAACGGAGAGCTGGTCGATGCGGGATTCGGAGCGGAACATGACTAGTGACTCTGGTGTTGAAGAGAGGGCGGCTACCGAAAAGTCGCGCCGCAGACTCGATCGACGAGCTGGGCGAGGCGGTGATAGTGAAGCCCCCTGCAGCGGCCGAGATAAGGCGGGTGAACTGCGGCAAGCACTGCATGCAGGAAGATCTCTCCCACGAGCGCATCGTCAGAGTCAACATTCCGCATGACGTTGGGCGACTCCGAGGGGCGGTGACCTACATGCTCCGAGGAGGTGATCAGGTAGTCGAGGCGTGTGCTCTCAGACAACGCAGTGCGATCTAGAAGAATCTGTTCGAGTTGCTGGTACGGGGAACAGTGAAAAAGTGCAGCGATTAAGTTTCCTACCTCTTCTATCCCTTCAGCAGACATTTTGCAGAGAAAGTGGCGAAACCTAGAAGCCTCCGAGGTGATGTGGTGTAGTTAAAAGGTGGCTTCGGCCTGGGCAAACCTAACCTGTGGGTTCTTGAGTCTAAAATCTAGGCAGGTGGAGCTGGAGAGCTGCGAAATCCCTTTGGTGCGAGGTTGCGTCAGGAGGAAGGTTCCCTGAGGGTGGTAGATTCATGGAGTCGGTCATATATTAAGCTGCAGTCAGAAATGTGGGAAACGAGGGGTCGCAGCGGAGCGCCAGAACAAGAAGACCAGCGTAGCAGGCTTCTAGAACAGAACTGCGCGTGCCATGCTTGTGCATAGAGCAGGCGCCTCCCAACTTTATTTTCCTCGCCTTTCGCAAATGCCACCAACGGGGTGGCTGCGAGCACCGGCTGAGAGCACCGAACACGGCGTCTGAGCTAGGCGTTGCGCCGTCAGTGAGCGCTACAGGTCAGAGGGGCCCATACTCAACAACACAATGCCAGTGAACCCAAGTGGCGTAAAAACGGTTCATAGAAGAGCGGCCAATATTCAATCGCACATAATCAGGGACCGAAGCTGACGTGAAAAGTCCTTGTAAAAGCGATCCATACCCAATGGCGCTTACTCCGGCGCCCAAGTTGATGCACTGTTTGGTTTGGTACATGGTTACTTATCGCATCATACCTGTGTTCTGTCTAGACGATATATTATATTTTTCTTCTAGTGCAAAAAGCACAAGGACGTTGAAGAGAAAGAGAGGCTTACACGGACGATAACTGAAAAGCACAATTTATTTTCGCGACGGGCGCCTGTTTTATGGTACGTTCACACTGAAGAATCCGGCGTCTACAGCGAATGGAATTATCCTGCCGCCGAAAATCGCGTAGTTCACACTGCTTCCGGACCGCGCCGCCGGAAAGACATACAGCACCATCTGCCCCATAAAGTGCTAACCTGCAATCAAGCGCGGCATATCCCGGATGTTCGCGCGGCTCGAAATTGCGCAGTTGTCTCCGCTCGCGTCGAGTTTGTGTGTTTATGTTGTGCGTCTCCACCATTGCTTGGAAAGACAATGATGAACAACCGAGCTAGAAGAGGCAGTACCGCTCGGCCTGTTGGCAAGCACCTTTCTGGCGATGCATGACGCGCAGATGCATTCGCCGAAGAGACGGCGGCAGCGGCGTTGGTGGGTTCGCCCAGCTCTGCAAGAGCGCGAACATTGGTCACGCCACGCAATTGCTACCCCTCCTGCTAAATCGCGACGTGGAGTACTACAGAGAATAAGTTGAGATGTATTGTTATTTGTGACATTCAATCACGTGCAGTTAAACACTTCGATGTCGCTATACGCACTGCGACATGACGTGAGACTCGGCCGCCATCTTTGGAAGTTCTGTTTCGCGCTCCCCGATTGGTCAGCTCCGCGCGGTGGCGAGGCAATCCGGCGGCAGCTGCCGCAAAAATTGGTATGGGAGCGATAGGCGCGGAAGGGGCTATTCCGGCGGATCTCGCCGCCGCCGAACTGGGTTCCGCCGAGCTGGGCGCCGCTCCAGACACCGAATGTCTCAGTGTGAACGGGGAATTATACCATCACTTTTTCTCTCGCTTTCTTTACAACCACGTGTGCACTTACAAGGTACGCGAGTACATAATAGTATAACAGATTTGAAGACTAGGCCAAAATTATTATGTTCATTTTTAAGGAAACTTTTTTTTGCGCAAAACAAACAGGGACAAAGAAAAGGAGCAACACAAGGAAGAACGCTTTCCAACAACTGGTTTTATTATGTTTAACTATTATGTTTAACGCATAATACATTATAGACCAACCACTGATCTTAGTTGGCGGGAAAATGGATTAAGATACAGAAAGATCCTGGAAAGTGCGTGAAGTATTCTGAGAATCCTTTTCGCAAGAAAGCGACCACACTTTAGTTATTGAATAAAACGTTAAAATGATGACTCTTGCGTTAGGCAGCCTGTACGTCGAACCACAAGTGGGGTTGTTATTTACTTACCATCGGCGGTAGATGTTTGATGTTTCATTTAAATGTCTGCGCAAATGCTTAAAGCTTTGAGCTGTAGTGCGCTTCTTTTGCATTTTTTAGCTGAGCACATCACTCGCGCTGAACACCTTTTTAACCGTTCAAGTGTTCAACCACTTTGTCCTTTTTTTTGTCGTGACTTGTGCAGCGTGTAGCCATGTTCTCAAACAATTGTCGGTAATCTTGGAGAATTTGCCGATTCTTTGCAAAGTGTAATCCACAAGAATATAATGGCTAGATTGCAGTACATAGATGTATACGTATAAGAATGTGAAAAACATGCCTACCTTCTCACTGCAGACGCCCATACCGCGTCAAACATTCATGTGTAGCCTATCTCTCTTGTTCTTCCCCGTAATGATCAGCTTTCATCGATCAGCTGTATTCTAAGAGGATTAGTAGGCTGAAATAATGCTCACTCGATGCTCATATAATCACCACCACTATCATCATCAGCAGCAGCAGCATCAACATCATTATCCTGTTTTATGTCCTCTGCAAGACGAAGGCCTTGCCCTGCAATTTCCGATTACCCCTGTCCTGCGCCAACCGATTCCAACTAGCGCCCGCGAATTTCCCAATTTCATCGCACCACCTAGTATTTTGTCGTCCTTGATTGCGTTTTCCTTCTCTTGGTAGGAATTTTGTAACCCTAATGGTCCAACGGTTATCTAACCGGCGCATTACATGACCTGCCCAGCTCCATTTTTTCCTCTTGATGTCAATTAGAATATCGTTTATACCCGTTTGCTCCTGATCCAAACCGCTTTCTTTTTGTCTCTTATAGTTATGCCTAGCATTCTTCGTTCCAACGCTCTCTGCGCAGTGCTTAACTCGTTCTCAAGCTTCTTTGTCAGTCTCCAAGTCTCTGCCCGATAAGTCAGCAACGGTAAAACGCACTGACTGTACACCTTCCTTTTCAATGATAATGGTAAGCTACCAGTCAGGAGCTGGCAATGTTAGTCGTATACGATCCAAACCATTTTTATTCTTCTGTGAATTTCCTTCTCATGATCAGGGTTCCCTGTGATTAACTGACCTAGGTGAACGTACTCCTTCACAGACTCTAGAGGCCGAATGGCGGTCTTGAACACTTGTTCCTTTGCCCGGCTATTTATCAATACCTCAGTCTTCTGCATATTAATCTTCAACCCCGCTCTTACACTCTCTCTGTTAAGGTCCTGAATCATTTGTTGTAACTCGTCTGTGTTGTTGCTGAACAGAACAATATCATCGGCGAACAGGAGTTTGCTGAGCTATTCGCCGTCTATCTTTACTCCTAAGCCTTCCCCGTTTAATAGCTTGAATACTTCTTCTAAGCACGCAGTGAATTGCATTGGAGCGATTGTATCTCCCTGTCTGAGCCCTTTATTTATAGGTATCTTCCTAGTTCTGTAGAATTAAGGTAGCTGTAGAACCTCTGTAGATATTTTCCAAGGTATTTACCTAAGCGTTCTGTACTCCTTGCTTACGTAATGCCTCTATGACTACTGGTATCTCTACAGAGTCAAATGCATTTTCGTAATCTATGAAAGCCATACAGAGAGGCTTGTTGTACTCTGCGGATTTCTTGATAACCTGATGGATGGCATGGATGTGATCCATTGTAGAGTATCCCTTCCTCAAGCCAGCCTGTTCCCTTGGTTGATTAAAGTCCAGTGTTGCCCTTATTTCATTGGAGATTATTTTCGCAAATATTTTATATAATACTGGGAGTAAGCTAATGGGCCTATAATTTTTGAATTCTTTTACGTCTCCCTTTTTGTGGACTGGTATAATGTTTGCATTATTCCAGTTTTCTGGGACCCTTGCAGTCAATAGACACTTCGTACAGAGAGCCGCCAGTTTTTCAAGCATTATGTCTCCTCCATCTTTGATTAAATCGACTGTTATTCCATTTTCTCCTGCCGCTCTTCCTCGTTTCCTGTCTTGCAAGGCCCTTCTGACCTCTTTGCTAGTGTTTGGAGGAGTTCCAGTATCCTGCTGATTACTGTTTCTAATTACTCCACTGGGTACTGTACTCCATTATTTCACTGGGTACTGTACAGGTCAGTGTAGAATTCTTCCGCTGCTTTTAGTATATCTTCAAGATTGCTGACGATATTACCCTGCTTATCCTTCAGTGCAAATTGTCCTTTGTCAAGTTTCTTTCTCACCGATTTCAGGCTGTGTCCATTTTCTACGGCTTCTTCAATCTTTCTCATGTTATAGTTTCGAATATTCCTTATTTTCGCCATGTTGATCAGTTTTGACAGTCACGCGAATTACATCTTATCTTTTGAGTTGGACACTTTCATTTTTTGTCGTTTCTTTATTAGGTCTTTCGTTACTTGTGAGAGCTTGCCTACTGGTTGCCTTGGTGCCTTGCCTCCCACTTCAATTAGTGCCTCCGAAGCCAACCTAGTTATGATTTCATTCATGAGCTCTATGTCATCATCATCTCTCTCTTCTAAGGCAGCATATTTGTTTGCAAGTACAAGCCTGAATTTGTGTGCTTTTACCCTTACTGCCTCTAGTTTGACCTGTTTCTTCTTGACCAATTTAACTTTTTCTCTCTTTCATATTAAGCTTCATCAAATACAAACAGAACTCTCAAGCAATCGACGCTTTTGCTGTGCTGCCGTCTCTCTCTTTTAGCGTTGTGTAGTTCTCTTTCAGCCGTGCGGCTATGCCTCGTGCAGAATATACCTCTTTTCAGAACATGGATTCTTTTTACTTTAACCACGTAATAAAAGACTAAATAACTGTTCTAGATGGGACTTCAGCGAAGCATATGTCACAGGCCTGGAGAGAGGCAATTACTCGTATTGTTATAAAGTCGACGAATGTGGCATAAAAAGGGGTATCGCGGTAAGTGACCTGCTTGATATTCTTACAGCAAATATCGGCCAGATCATAGAAAATATAGCGTCCGCTTCCACTAACACCTCTAGCAATACAGAGAATAAAGCTAAGTTTGCCGACGCAAGAGTTGAACAACCTGCTGTCGCAGCAGCAAAAATGTAACGCGCCCCTTTTTCAGTCATGGAACTCGGACACGTAATACTGTTCATCGTGAACTGCCACAATAGCTACCAAAGCAAACATGACCTGAGGTGGAAGCGCAAGTGAAAGCACAGGCAATTCGCACATTTTTTTCAAATCGAATCCATTTTTTTAAAGCCTACGAAATTTACTCGACTTACGTCGCTACAAATGACTGATCCGCAAAAGAGCGCATCATGTGTACAAAAAAATATTACAGCAGAACCGATTTCACGATGAGTGTTGAGATAACGTGATTTATATTCAACGAATGCAGCGACACAACCTATTGCTGAAGACACGCTTATTTATTATCTGTAAAGGTCATTCTGAGACTTTCCTTGTTTTGGCTATATACATTGAAAAATATTTCCCAGGTTCACGGCTAAGTCTGCTTGTGATTTGTGACGTAATACTTTTCCGTAGATCAATAACGGTCATTTCTGTAGAACGGACAGCCGTAAAACAGAGACCGCAATACAAAACACGAGTGCCTTCGTATTTAGGAAGCTGACGAGTCTGTACGCTGAACCGGTACTATACGGTCCGGCCATTAAAATGCAGGTGCTTCCCGTATTGAAAAAATAGAAGACTCTGTATGATGAATCTGTAATGTACGATCCAGCGGTAAAATACTGGTGCTTCCCGCAGTCAGAAAACCGAAGATTCTTTATGGTTTATCTCTACTGCATGGTTCAATCGTCAAAATAAATGTGCTTCCCCTATTCAAAAAACAGAAGACCCTCTATAATTAATATGTACTATATGGACCAACCATTCAAATATAGGTGGTTCCTCATATATGTAAAATGTAAGACGATGTATGTTGAATCTGTGCTATATGGTGCAACCGTTAACATTCAGCTGTTTGTCGTATGTTGTTTTACAGCGCATTACCATTGTTTGCTGAATGTACTATAAGGCACAATAATATCACCGCCCAAGCACTCCGTACAGATTACCAGCGAAGCTGAAACGTGCGGCCCGGTGTTTATCACTGGGTTAATCCCGACGGTTCATTAAACGACGGCTTGGTAGGCTATCGTATCCTCGATACGCAATTGCTGCTTGCGCTCGGCTGTACGAGTCCGCTCGTGTATCCGGGCAGCAGCATCGGCATGGCTTAGACGAGCTAGTTTCCTCTTCTGCTCGCGTTGTCGCTAATCGATAGCTGCCTGCTCCTCGGTAGTACGTAGGAAGCGTGGCTGACCGATTTGGGTGCCGGAAATAGTCCTGCGCGTGCGCTCGGCTGCGATGGAGAGCAATGACGTCACTACAGGTGCAGCCAATTGCCTGTCTCTCCTTCTCTTTTTTTTCGCGCAGGCGCAAGGGTTTGCGCAGGAGCACTTTTCGGCGTAGAACGACTGATGGACAGAGGGAATCGGCTAGCGATATACAGCTTCTCCGTAAATGTGCTAAGGACGCGTAAGCGTCGAACGAATTTTATGGCTGCGTTATCTTTCGGGATTACCCGCGCCAGCACCTGCGTTGGGAAAGTTCATACTCGGCTCTCGTTTATACGGTGGTCTGAAACGCCGGTGATAGCGCGGCTGATACCAGCTGATGGCGGAGCGATAAAATGTTATACGACCGCACCTACTATACTCGCGGGCAACGTTCTGTGGCTATGAAGGGCAAGCTGCGGGCGCTTGGCTGCCGCACATGTGTTACCGCTCCAAGTAATCCGGCAGCATTTGACAGTGCATTTAGTTGCAGGAACCGACGCTGAATAAACACAGCTTTTACGTGCGATGTTTTCGCATTGCCTCAGACGCGAAAGGGCAAAGCCGTAAAATCAGTACACTTCTATACTAACTGGTGTGTTCTGTCTTATTTAACTGCTGTTGATAAGGCCTTTATGTTTTGTCTTCCCCTGCCTAAACTAACATGGACTAAAATGCGGAACTATTTTCAGAAGCTCTCTCACTTGTGCCGGCTTTCCCTCCATAGCTTTGCCTTCATAGCCACAGAGAGTTGTCCACAAGCACAGTGCGCGCGGTCACATAATATTTCTGAAGTAAATATTTGTCTTCGTGGTTTTTGTCAATATACGAGATATTGCCACTATATGAGTCGTAAGAGCTTTTACTATACTCTGTACCTGGGGCCCTAAAACGTAAAACTATTCCAATATGATTTTATTCCAATTTCCTGACGTCAAATTTACGTAATCACCGACGCAAGCATCGGGCGGTGACCCGCATGGCTGTCTGAAAAGACCAATCAAACGCTCTCCTCGTTTATAGGCAGTCACTTTTGTTTGCTTTAAAAACAAATAACATTACATACACTGAGCGGCTTGTCCTATCTAACTGGCTGACAAGAGGCGAGGACCAGGCTCAAGTGGAGAGGGATTCGATGGGGCCGAGCCACCGCACCGAAAATCGATAACCGGATGAAGAGGGTGGTGCCGGCGTCTGCGATTGGTCCGCTTTTCCTTACTTGGCTTGAGGTGGCTGGCCGAAAATGGCGGCGGCATGCAAAGGAAGGTTACGAATGCCGCTAAAGCAGATCCTCAGCAAAGGAGAGTTGGCAGAGCGAGGTCGTAATCGTGCCGAAAGGGCTTGAAAACGTTACACGGCCACGCAAAAAGGTTTATTGTACGCAAATAAACCCAAGCTCTCTGGCAGTTGCGAGTAGCCAGTGCCAGAGCGATCGGCGGCAGCCAGCTTTTATTCCTTTCGGAAAGGGGCATACTGCGCCTATTCAAAAGAAAATTCAGTCTTGTTCGGCATGTTAACGTATCTGTAACACTTTGACGCGATGAGTTTTGGAGATCTTGTAAGGTCGCGTGACAGGCAGGTGAAGTGGCTGCAGCCCAAAAACTTTTGACCAATAGCCCATGGTTTATAGCTAAAAGGCCTCGAATCAGAAATAACAATTTTTTTCTTCGGTCCAGTGATGCATATTCAGTGTGTATGCGTCATATCAGACGGGGAGCTATCGCGGTTTTCGTGACCTCGCGCGACAGACAGGCGGTTCAAAAAAGTTGACCAATCCTGGAGGGCTGATAGCAGAAGTGGAATAGAAAAGTTTGGAACAGCTTTACGTTATAGCGCCCCTGTATGCTATGGTTTCCTTTATACACAAGGAGTTTTCGCATTCACCAGTGTTTCCAGCTCGTGCCACACAGGTTAGCTACACCTGACGGCGCTGCCATAGACAATTCTGTGTGTCTTATCAAAATACCTCTTTGGGCTACATTGATAGGATACGGCACAACAGACACGTATTCTAATCGAAGAAGCGAAGAAATGCCGCGCTCCCATTCAGGCCAACAGCCACTTCAATGTCGTGAAGCGCCAACTTCCTGGAAAACTGGGCTTCAGTAGAGGGCGCCCGAGCTCTATTTAGTCACACTTATAGGGTGTTTCAGCGAACACTTTCAAACATATTTAAAGGTTGCCTATGCCAGTTATCACAATTCTAGTTGATGAGCTGGTCTACCCGAAGCGGCGGGCACAACTTGCATAAAAAGAACTGAAACGCAAAATCGTCTAATTAGCAAAAATTCAATAACCTTCTAACTAATTCTCATATGGCTCCTATTGCAATTTGCAAATTCTGTCCATGGAGTTCGCAAGGCCGATGCGCTTGAAACGAATTCTCCGGGCGATACCAGTTCCGAGGTATTGATTTCCGACAGTTTTCATAAAGAAGCGCTAAAGACGAAGACGAAGTCGATGGAACACATACGACAGGACTGGCAGAACCTTGCGGAGGAAAGCATTGGTGTTCCCGTTAATTTGTTAACAAAACATCATTTTATGCATTGAAGCACACAAGTAACTGGAGGGCCAATGGATTTCTCCGCAAAGTGTGGGAATCAATATCTCGAAACTGGTGGTGTCCTGTGAATTTGGTCCAAGTTGATACGTCTTCCGAACTCCACGGCTAGAATTTGTAAATTGTAATATGGGTCATTAGGTAATTAGTTGAAAAGTTAATGTGTGATATTTTGTTAATGAGTCCATGTTGTATTTCAATTTTTATGCAAGTAGTGTCCTCCGCTTCGAGTGGACCCCCTCATGGTCTAGAACTGAGCTGTACGCCACAGGCAACGTTTAAAAAATTTTGATAGTGTTCGCTCAAGAACCTTGTATACAGCACGGATCTGTGATGTGCACCCTTTTATACTAGCTTTTCTTTCTAGTCAGAATATTGCCAACAGCCCAGACTTTACTTTTCTCAACCTGCTACATGTGCAGACAAAGTAACATCACTTCGTGTTTATTCTACGGTTTTAGTTTTCTAGGCGAACTGCCTACTCGTTCTAGCAGCTTGTTAAAAATATAGTTGGCCTATATATAATACTGTTATTAGACAGGCTAGTCATCTGCTAGAAATTAGAACACATTACTAGCCCTAACACAGGCGGCGAGCAATAGAAGCACACACTGAAAAGCTGGACTACAATTGAAATCTACTTCGCGCAGGGCTACAGAAGGCAAGCATGGTCACGGTATGCTCTAGCCTAGTGTGAGGTATAAAAGGTAATCGCCAAGCGTTTGTGCTGTAATACGAGCCATTAAAACGCGCAATCGATGTTCAAAGTTTATACATTGTTGGTTTTTGAATGCCCCTGCGGTTTGTTTCTTAGTTTAACGTGCAGTAATTCTTTTCTAATAGGCAAAATGAGCAATAAAAATAAATGCCCCAATATTTTTTGACAATTATCGGGGGCAGGAGCAGTGGCCAATAGCACATAGTTGAAGCTACACAAAGATTAAATTTTCTCACAGCTTAAGTGTTCAGCAAGTAATAGAGAGGTCAGCCGTGCGCCTTGCATCAACAGCGCAATTTGCCTACTTGAGGCTGTGCACCAAGGCTTCTGCGGTGAAGCAAAACTAAAATATGCCACGGGCGCCACATTCTTGGTCATCAAACTGTGCTTTAAAAGTCTTTTTGTCTAGCCTGGCTTACGTGCCTCTCGGTCAGAAACCGACGGCAGACTAACAACCCACGCAAAACACAGGGGTGGATTGCAAACAACGCTCCCTTTCAGATAATGCTGCCACATCATTCGCATCAACTGTCCTGTAAAGCTGCTGAATAAAGTATATAAACTGTTGACCAACTGGTCTTTTGAACGATGTTATTTAACAGTATCCAAGCCGAAAACTCAAAGCATACTGAAAGTGAAATTTTAGACGCATGGGAAGCCGAACCCATATTCTGGGAAGTTGGTTTAACAGGAACGGAATAAAAACAAAAAGAGCACTCCGCTCGGATAGAAATCGTTCAAGTTTAGTGCGACAGGGGAGCTGAGTAACACACAAGGCTTCAAAAGCCTTTCTTTTTTGCCAATCCCTGCCCATCAATAAAAGGTACTGTGAATCGTAGGATGGCTAGGATAAGTAGCTTTGGACAGCGGCTGTCTATACTTACTTAGGATGACGCCACTACCAGGTCAATACAACGGCGCCATGCGGTTGCGGCCATGCTAGGTGTGGTCCGTGACAGGAAGTATAGGAAGAGCCACCTTTATGTTTCTGCTTCATCTTTTCCTACATAAAGAGTGTAACTGACATTCAAAGTATGGAAAAAGTGTGAATAATATTTGTTTGCGGTACCTGACAAACGCATAAAAGTCACATGCCAGAACAGTTGCACGGTACAAGAAAGGCGCATTAATGGAAGGAACGCGAAAAGCCAAAAATAAATTTAAAAAAACTTCGTAAACATTGCATTGCTGCCTGAACGTCGCTGTCTGAAAGGTCACGGGCGGGCCACCGAACGCACCACCCGCAATAAATTTCTGTATCGTATTGGCCAGCTTAAAATAAAAAGCTTGAAATATTTTACAACATGAACAAAAATTCACCGAAGATTGCGATACTTCCTAATGCGAAATTTGAGCGCAGCGCTATATAGTGTTTTCATTTCGCAGTATATTGGTTGGCGAGGATGATCTGTCTCATGCGGCACGTTGCGAACGGAGCGAAGTATGGCGCCAATGTCTGGCTAGTCTGGAGATCGCGAGAGGCAGCGCGTGAGTGACGCTTGGGAGCGATTCACAGATGCCGCCGCAGAAAGACCTCCCAGACGACCCGCGCTACTTTGGAGCCGACTCGTGGCCATCGTTGCTGCACTACGCTTTTATTCTCACCATTTTGCCGTACCCTCCTCCTCCTCTGCTTTCGCCCTCACGTCTTTCTTCCTCCGTGGCGCTCCCTGTTTGCTCTTTCATCCTTCGCTCTGCTCGTTCGCTCGGTTACGCCGACGCTCACAGTAGCAATGTGCATCTAAGAGCTGCGCTCTGAAAGAAAACCTGGAAGCGACACTTAAGAGTGCTCACGTGTAGGAAAGCCAAGTCATTATAACGTTTTTAGACCTCAGAACATCATGAACGCGCTCATTTTATATACTCATGACGTGGCGCCACCTCCTCCCCATTGACTGTGTCATCACGTGCCCAACGACGCAGGCACTATGCCACGCTTTTAATGAGCTACAGGGCTGTCAAGTGCCGTGTGCAATGACACACACTCTGAGCACACAAGCGTTCACGCGGCGAAAATATATGAAAGGGAAGGTCGGCTGCCAGCGTCAAATGCTTGACGCCGGGCGTCTGGCGATTGCCGCCAGATAAACTTCATCGTTCACGGTGCGGGAGGCTCGGGGGCTTGGCTCAACCATCCGCCTCTTCCGAATTTGTCATTCAGAGGCTTCTGTTACCCATACCTTAAATTTACCAAGTAAAACATAGGACAACCTAAAAAAACGTCGTCGTATATTTATCTTCTAAGATTGTTCAATTGACTAAAAATTTGTAATAGTATTGTTGTTGCGTCGCCGTGGTCCGCTATTTAGTAACCTATATTTTCTTATAATTTCTTCAAATGCTGATAATAAAGGAACGTCTCGTCAAAGAGGAATTCATTCCTTCAATGCTAATCTTTTGGAGAGCTTCTAACACTAGCATAAATATGTGGCTACATATTCTCGTTGCTTTCAACACTGCTTCCAAGTTTTTTCCAGTGATGCTGTTAGCGCGAGTATGTGTAAGCACTCGAAAACGTTATATGCGTGTTTCAACGCTGTCCTGAAAAACTACGTAAATAATTCACAGAACCTTTATTTAGAACTTTAAACGTACTCATGGGCTGGTTCGTAATTCAGGACTTAGTTATAAGCAGTGCGCTTGAAAAAGAAAAAAAGAGCACGGATACAAAAATAACATTAATAACGACTGATGCCAATCGCGTTTTTTCGGCAATTCATTTTCTCTGTGTGTCCACGTTTATTTTGCAAGTGCGCTGCTTATAACTAAGTTACTTCTAAAGGGAATTTTAAGAGTGATTCAACGAAAGAAATTAGTTTGTTGGTTGATTTGGTGCTGAATGATAGTGGCTAACCTCTCGTGTATGCGCTTCCTAGGGGTGATTTTAACATGTTCGCAAAGTTCCTACGCTGCACTCAAAACACCAAAGGTGGTAGGAAACGTAGAGTTGCAGAGACTGGGTTCCTTGAGAGAGTTACCGTGAGTTTTAAAAAGGCATTTTAAAATACATCAGGCATTTTGCCTAATGTCCTGAAAGAACTCAATGTGTACAAAAAGTTGGCATTGTTAGGGAATAGGGGACATCTTATGCGTGATGCATGGGAAAAGTTTCAAGAGGGTCCGTTAATTACAGTTTTTGCACAGAATTGTACAACCAAGCGATCAAAATCATTATATTGCTATAATCAACTACGTCTTCCAGTGCTCAGAGACAACTCTATGCCCCACCGACTTGACATCTGATTAATAGGAGACAAGTTAGTGTAAAGTATGGTGGAAGTCTGACGTTTCTGGCATAACTATGAATCTTGCAAAGATTTAGCGAGCACTTATTTCCATGCGTTATGCGAGGTTAGTATTCCGCTTTCTGATGAATCTGTGAATTTAACTAGGTGATATGTTTATATTTTCGGAGACTAAAGGGTACGTTATGCGTAATATGTAGGCGAAGTACAAACTGTGTGACTTCATTAAAGACCTTGTAGTAATGTAGCCTAGATTGAACTTAGTGAGAACTGGGAGGTGGTTATGAGTGAGTAAGCGCGCCAAGTTACATGTGTTTTCAAGTTATGGCCTTCGATAAGGTTCCTTAACGAACTGTTCAAAGCGCAAGTACCCTGTTATCCATTATTGATCAGTGCTCTAGGATAATTGTGCATGACGCCGTGTTCATATCCAGTAAAAATGGGGCCATATTAGGTCTAATGTGGGAAAAAAATGGCCAGTGGCGATGCTACACAAGCAGCACGACAGCTCTGAGGAGTATTGCCAACAATAGCAAGGTTTAGCGCTGCACTCCAACTCGTTGGACAAACGTGTTCTGGCTATACACGACTGCGACATGTAGGGACCACAATGTGGGCAAGCCAACTCCTGCTGGGTTGAAGGAACAATGCTGGCGTGACGAGGAGCGTCGCCAATGGCTTATTCGCAGGCGTTGCAATTCACGTTGCACGACACGTGATCGACAGAAACGCCTCGAGCACCCAGTAAAGTAGCGTAACTTATTAGCTTCACATTTGCGGCTCCTTCCACTCAGACCATTTCATACACGCAGCAGCTCATCCTGAACGTCAGTGTGCTTATAGTGGCGTGGGAACTGCGGTCATGTTTGCAGCGCACGCCAGAAAGTTTCCGTGACTGCGCCACCGATGCAACTTGGCGTATGGCGTTGAAGGTGCGTCGATGTCACCCCGTGCGTGTTGCAACCAAACGCATCCGTTTAGTTGCTACGGCAAGTTTGGCGTGTCGGGCTTAATAACAATTATTGCAAGCGAATATTAAATACTCGTTACGTGAGCATTTCCACATGTTTCGCATGGCACCTATTTCCTCCGAATTTTAAAGGCGAACTTTGCAGGAACTTGTTTTGCATTTGGTAACCATTTACATTAGCTATTGACTTTTACCAAAGTCAATAGCGGTAGCTAAGTCTTTTACACTAAGTCTGTAAGATAAAGTTGTAATGAAAAGAAAACCTAGGCAACTTTCTTCTTGAAGAAGTATCATGACGTCATAACTCAAATAAGCAAAGCGAGCTGAGCGAAGTTAGAAAGAAGTCCTCAGTGCTCGGCAAGTGACGTCACTGAGAAGAGGCTGGCGGGGCGCTTGGGGATACGGGTTGAATGAAGGGATCGCGGCTTGGTTCGCTTCCATTGCTTCCATTGACTATTCCACACTTTATTTTTTCAGTCGAAACTGTGGAATGAGCAGCACAACCCTTGCAAAGCATTTATTTAGAGGCACAGATACAAAACAGATTTGTAAAGCTTGTGCAGGTATTGATGCCGGCAGTTTTTTATAGCGTCGCGCTTTGTCGTCTTTGTAATATACGTTGTTTGTGAATTATTATTATTATACACCACACTTCATACCTATTACTTAAAATAAATTGAATCGATAAAAACTTTTCCTTATGTATGTTTGTATTATGGTTTTTATGGCGCGGCAGTGATGAATGTAACGCATTCGATTAGCTTCACAATTGCGTATAAACAATTTTATTGGGGGACAGATGTACTCATTTCAAGCTAGATTATGCTTAAACGAATAATTTCGCTTTAGATGCACTAATTGCCGCAGTCCACTAATTTACAACAACTCAAATGAGTTTAGAAATGGGATATAAAATATTCGTGAAGCTATTTACAAGGATACAGCCGCCTTATTGCGCAGAGTTCAAGCGTTTCTCTTCCTTGCATAAGCATTGGCATCCAATATCTTGTCATTCATGTTGAAGCAGTAGTTCTTCAATAAAATATTCGTGCTACACCACAAAGGTGCCTTAACACAAATTTACATTTGTGTCCATCCTCGCAGGCGTCGAACTATGAGGAATCATCACTTTCTGTAAAGGCACTTTCTGTAATTGAGCAATTAACCTTTCCGTATTTTTCAAAAGTAACTATTTAAAGAAGTTCTGAACATCTTATCCTGGAGAGCAGTAATACAATGATGCCTGCACGTGGAAGCGCCCTAATCCAGGCAAGGGGGCGCTGATGGAACGACCCGCAGTGCTTATTCAGTGGCTATGGTGTTGGACTGCTCAGCACGAGGTCGCGGGATCATATCCCGGCCACGGCGGCCGCATATTGATGGGGGCGAAATGCGAAAACACCCGTGTACGTAGATTTAGGTGCGCGTGAAAAATTTCCGGAGTCCTCCACTACGGCGTGCCTCATAATCAGAAAGTGGTTTTGGCACGTAAAAGTTCATAATGAATTTTTTTTTCATGGAACGGCGCAGGACTTGTAGCCTCGAGCTCGCGGCGAACAATACGTGTGACGTGCTCATCTAAAGGTGGTGAAGCGGTAAGGTCGACGCAAGACCATGTCGCAGCCGTGTTAGGGAGCCGAGAGAACTGTGGAATGACGCGGCCGCTTTTCGCGAGCTGAAGCCAGTGGCATTCCTTGACAATGACGCCAATGGTGGACACATTGTTGAAGACCAACAAATTGAACGCGTCGTCCGCGATGCCTTTGTGTACGTGGCCGACTTTGTCAATCCACAAAGAGCGGGCACGTCTTGTATCTACGAGACATACAATTCAGTAGAAAACTCTTTTCTAGCTTCTTTTCAGTAGAAGCTCTTTTCTAGCAGCCAGCTGCCGACGGGTGGGGTTTCCAAAGAGGTCACTGAGCTTCTCCTTGCAAGCATCCCAGCTAGAGATCTCGTCCTCGTGTGTCCGGAACCAGACACGAGGAGTTCCGCCCAACTAGAATAGGACATTGGCTAGAATAATGGTAGGGTGCCAGCGGTTGCTTCGGCTAACAAGCTCATACAGGCTGAGCCAGTCTTCGACGTCGACATTATCTTGGCCGGAGAATACGCCACGATCGCGGGGATTGGTAACCGTAACGTATGATGTTGTAGGGGTCGCAAGAGTAGAAGGAGACGAGGTGTCACCGGTAGCCATGGCGGGAAGCAGTACGATGCAGCCACTGCGGAGCTGCGTGGTGAGGGTGGAGAAAGGCACCCTCCACCAAAATGATACGCGAACGAAGGACTAAAACTGGAGAATATTCACAAAATATACTTACGAGGAATAATGCAGCACTGGCCAGTTCAGCCGATAGCTCCAGAGCTAGAGAGCGTTCTTCCTCCTGTTTTCTCGAGTGATGGCGCCCACGCACCTCGTTCAAACAATCAAACACCACACGCGTGAAGTAATATATATATATATATATATATATATACAGACATACATACACGCATACATAGACAGGGTGTCCCACCTAAATTTAGCCAAGAATTTAAAAATTCAAGGCACGTCGGAAGCGAAGTGAACCGAACGCATACTATTCGCAATAGCCGATAGTAACTGAGACATTTCTTTGTTTTCCCCATAGCTCACTAATTAATTAAGTTTAATTACCCTACTTTTTCATTATTGGCTGAGGACCCCATGTATGATACGCAGATTTTTGGAGCACCTTCAGAAACCACCGATCGACTTGTTTCTTTCATGATACCTCTCACGTAGTCCTTTTTTCCGCGTTGCAATGAAAGCCCGCGAATATGAAAAAATCCACGTGACGGAGCGTTTGCGCAGTGGTATTGTGCTGCTCTCAAGCGTGCGTTGGGTGAACAAGGTCGGCTGCATCGCGAATGGCGACGAGGAAGCGGCAGGCGTCTCTTTCCTCATCGGAAGAGCTCGGCCAGCAGTATGTATTTTTGCTGTCATAAAGATGTTCCCATTTTTGTTCCCATAAAGATGAAAACTCGCCACTAGGGGTGTGAATATGGCAGAAAGTGCCATTTCTTTGGTTATTTGAGCCACTTAGCCACGTTGAAGCTTTCTTAGAATTCGTTTTTACCTGAGCATCAGCACCTGCAGCCTATGTTGGAAAACACTGAGGCTGCCCTTCACACTTTTCTGTCACACGATAAATAGGGGTTGAATAAGGGCACCAGCAGTTAAGCTATATAAATGCGGGCACGCTCACACTGGCTGAAATACAGCATACATGAATATATTCTTCACTTTTATCCTGTTGCAATAATCCGGTCATTATTTTACTTCGTATATATGGATAACAAGTGATGATTATTACATCAATATGACAACTCGTTGTGTTAATTCAATAGGATCATTTTTGGTATTTCTCTTGTTATGACGTACCCCTGTACTACTGGCACGATTTATGCGTACCTGTGAAGGAATTTCTTCTATATTCAGTGCCTTATTATGTAACTGTTGCCGATACCCCGCCCCGCCCCGCACACGCACACACGCACAGGCACGCAATATCTACCTACCCAATAATGACGTGCCGCGAAAGCACTACCGGCAAGTGTTATTGTGTGCTCGCTAATTCAACATGAAGTTTCGTTATCCCTGAAGTCTTTTCAAGCTCTCGGTGCGACTTCATAAGCACCACAAAACAAAAATTACTGTAGAAGACTTTACACAAATGACGAATATAAAAATATTGCTATAAGCCTGAACTTGAGTATTAGTGGTTGTGGCAACGGGACTCTCCCTTTTTGTATTTACATCGGTATTATTGCAAAAAACGAACTTCCTGCGTTCTGGCTGTGCCTTTAGAGCAAAGTTATGCAACGCAATAGAGAGAAACTAGAGTTCCATAAGCAATTTACAAAAATACGAATAGTATACCCCGTGACGTCGACGGCGCGGTAGTTGATGTCGGAAGTGCGCCACACTGAGGATGGCAAAAAGAAATGGGACATTATATATGGCCGCGGAAATGCAAGAACAGGTTGGCTTAAAAACTGGGCAGCCGGTATTGAATGTATTATCGCAATGGTAAAAAAAAGATACATACGCAACATTCCCACAAAACTAAAGGTTAATTCTACCCTATGTGTTTGTGCTTCTGACATAAATGCTGGCGCTGTGTTTGATATTTCTTTGTAAAGGCCCGCTAAATTACAAAAGAATTTTCTTATCGTCCCTAGCTTCTTTCCTCTTCAAGGTCCGCGAGATATTTTATTCGGTCATTTCCTATTCACATTCTACATTCTTCCCATCGCCAGAGCTTTTCCAACGACGTCAATCACTTGACGCCGATAATGTCTTTTTTCTTTTTTGCAGTGTGAAGAAGACGATAATTGTCCGAAGCACTGTACTTGCATGATGCATTCAATGCTGTCTAAATACTGTGCCGTTATTCAAGATGAGGCACCTACTTATGACAACTATACATAAACGGCGAAGGCGTACTTATGCCTCTATAGAAAGGTTTACAGTCACTTAAGCATATGCTGAGGAGGAAGAAGGCAAGCACCCTCACGAGGCATTCATTAAATTAATTTGACGTTATGATTCGAATGTGTTGTCACTTCCTAATACTTGTTTTCCATTTACGTGTTTTTCTCTTTTCATGTCCTCTTTTCTTTTTCCATGAAAAATGACGGCATTATTTACGAATATTACTGACATTTCTGAACATGCTGATCAGTTACGCTTCCGCTTCCAAAAGATTTCACGAAACACGTATTCCCCATTTACCCCATAATCCCTGGCAAGCACAAAAAGTATGATATGCCTGTTTCGGCAATACTCCAATTGGCTCAGTCTCTCATCTTCGAAAGGTTTCTAGATTATCTTCGAGTATTCACAGATGCATTCGTTCACAGCAACGGTCAAGGCGCTTCTGCAGCTTTTTTCTGCCCTTTGACTCAAGTACCGCGTATCTTTCAAATACCTCATCCAACTTCGTCAACAACTGTGGAGCTAGCAGCGATTAATGCTGCACTGAAATACGCGCAAGAGGAGTTAACTGCATCGAAGATTGCCATCTTTACGAACTCCTGCGCTGTTCTTAACAGGTTACAACGCAGTGAGATTGATTGTCCAGTTGCGCGCAGCATTACTGACTCTGCAAGCGAAATTACATCACGTGGGGTATCTCTCGTTGCTCAATGGATTCCTTCAGACGTAAAAATCGCCGGAAATGAAAAAGGTTGATTGAATGGTTTAAACTTGCGCTCATAACAACTACGACTGCCCAGAAATATTGTGCAAGCTTGTTGGCGCTCGTCTGCTGATTCGTTGCCACCTACTCAAGCAGCATCCAGACCAGCGCGTCGCCAGTGGAACTTTCCCGCCCCGTGTTCGTGGTCGACGCTTGTCTCTTCGCGGTGAGCGCAACTACTGAAGCTGAGGGTTGGCTGCGTGAACGTGCACGAATGTTTATACACGACAAGGACGTGTGGTCAGACCATCGTGTACATCTTGTGGCTACTGCGAGACACTTCAGCACCTTCTATTTGAGTGTCCCGCTTTCAGTGCGCAGCGCATGTCGCTAGTGAGAGACTATCATCTCCTCGGCCTGCGGTGCACGACATTCGACGAACGTTTCTACCCCAGTGGTAGTGCGTCTAAACGTGACAAAGCTCATCGCGCTCTATTTTGTTTTCTAGAGTTAACTAACTTAGGTTCACGTTTGTAGCGTTGAAACTATTCTATTCAACATTCTGTAGTAGCGTGACCTTTAGTGATCGACCCAACTGTGTGTGATCTGTACTGTGTGTTCTACTTTATTCTTTAGATTTGTCCTGTTGCTCTTTCTTTCCCCTTTCTTCCCCTCGTTCCTATCCTCCATTTCTGTGTTGCTCTTACCTCCCTTCTGAAGAGTAGGCACGCGTTATACCCCTTCCGGTGGCAGTTGCCAGCCTGTTCCTCGCTTTCCCTTTCATGTTAATTGTATATATGAGTTGAAACAAAAAATAATAATAATAATTACCTTTTTCTGTAGTCTAGAGATCGGCACTGGCTCTGCATGGTTAATGGCACGTTAGAACGGTCGTGGCAAGTCTATGAAGACGATCAAGAAACATACACAGATTCACTGAAGTATATATTTTTTTATTCGAACAGTTTAATCAACGAGGGTAGCTACACGGGCTTGTACATATGCTGCTTCTTACTTTCTTGTAGCGCAGACAGAATGAGACGGACAAGGAAAGGCAAATAAACCATATACACAGCACTAACTTTCAACCATAGATTTACTTCCAGTTCTCGCAGGCGTACGCATACTCCTCGAAACGTCGTAAGGCGCCAAATAGCACCCACAGATACTTTTGCAGCCACACTGACAATTTAGAAAGGTGCCTGTCGAACACGAACGGAGATAATCGAGCTCTTTTATTGATAAAGAAATTGATGGTTTATTGGCCCATGCGCATGAATATTGTTGCCGTAACGCGAGACGGTCGTCGGCTTTTTTCAACCCATGAACCATCTAAGGCTTTGGCCTCAAAATAAGTTTATATGTCTTCGAATAAAACGTTTTGTGATGGCTGAATCTCACTTCTTCGTGCGGAAAATTTTGTATTGACCCTCTGTCATAGAGCAGTGTGTGTGTGAAAACTTTTATTGGAATGTGGTCCGGAGGCTCGACTTCTTAAGCCAAGTCGGGCCGCTGCCACGTTGGCACTGTCAGGCCAAGCCTTTCAGCGACATCATGGGCCCTCTGGACTGCCCTTAGTTGGTCCTGAAACAATGGGCTTTGAATCCTTTTCTCCAACTGTGTCCATTCTTCAACGAGGTTGGGGAGAGACGCGGGACACCCCGCCAGCATATGTCTGATTCCAATGGTAACATTACAATCGTTGCAGTCCGTCTTAATCTCCCTCTCTAGATATATTTTATTAGTGGTGTACGGTGTGGGATATGTACCCGTCTGCAATAAGCGCAGTGAGACTGCCTGAACCCTGTTGAGTTTTGAATGTGGCAATGGGAATTGTCTGCGTATTAAATAGTAATGTTTGGTAACGTCATTGTATGTTATTAAATGATATCTAGATTCCCTGGCTTGATGGTGAACGGCTCGGTTGTGACTGTCACGGTTAGCATGTCCTCGTGCCAAGTCATGAGCAACCTCATTGAGGTTTACCCGAGTCTCGTCCACTTTCCCCATATGCGCAGGAAGCCATCGGATTTCAGTTCGCATAATCCCAATGTTTTCAAAAAGTTTAGCTGCAACTCCAGCTATTTAGCCTTTATGAAAACAGTTTACAGCGGATTTCGAATCACTGTAAATGCAGGCCCACTTATTACTCCTGATGGTTAGAGCAATTGCCGCTTGTTCCGCCACCATGGGGTCCTTGGTAAAAATAGTGAGAGCGCCTTGCACCTTCCCTTGATAATTTGATACAATGGCCGTATATGCTTCTTTACCTTTCACCCAGGCAGCATCAACTATAGCTGCCACTTGGCTCTGGTGCTCTATTTCCTGCAAGAGTGCTTTAGCTCTCGCCTTTCTCCTTTCGACATGATACTCTGGACGCATGTTTCTGGGGAGAGGATTGGTTCTGATCTTGCTCCTAACTTCAGTCCTTAATTCTACTTCAGCCTCTATTGGGCTCCTTGATGTATTCAGTTCTGCACCTATTGCCTGTAATATGTTCCTGCCAGCTCGTGACTTTGTCAATCTTTCGTGTTGCGCTAGCTGTTGGGCCTCCGCGATTTCTTCCATTGTGTTGTGCACCACTAGACTCATGAGTTTGTCGGTTGCAGCGTTACTGGGTATTCCTAGGGCTACTTTAACAATCTTCCTGAGCATCACATTAAGTTTGTTAAGTTCTGCCGGCTTCCATTTGAATAATCCAGCCACATAAGTGAACTGACAGAGAGCAAAGGCGTGTATTAGCCTCAAAGCACTGTCTTCGCCTATGCCTCTATGCCTATTGGTAAATCCAGGCATTACTGAACTTTTTAAAAATTACTGGCCGGGATTGCAGACTTTGAGCATGCCAAATTGCTTGTCATATCTTCTACATCTTCCTTCTATCGTCATCTTCACCCATCATGCACCTCTTTCTTCCCTCTTTCTTTCCCTCTTCCCCTTTCCCCAATGCCGAGTAGCTGGCTAGAGGAATATACCTCACGCCAACCTCTCAGCATTTCGTATCATTAAACTTCACTCTCTCTCTCTCCTTAATGCCGCAAAACACCACAGCCACTGAGCTACGAGGTATGCTATAGAACAATACAACATATCTCGTAGCTCAATGGCTGTGGCATTTTACGCCTGAGCACGAGATCGCGGGATCCGGCCCGGCCGCGGCTGCTGGATTACGATGGGGCGCCACGCAAAAAACTATTTTGCATGCGATGCATTGGGAAGGCGTGAAAGATCCGCTGGTATTCAAAGTTAACCCGAGAAACTTACCCAGCAGAACAAATTAAGGGGTGATTTGGAACGCGAACGGTACTGCTACGCCACCATGTTTTGCTATCCCTATACACGGTTTCGTTATGAGGTTTCTAGTGTCGCGCGACGACGCTCGCAATACCAGATAACGCACAATTCTAGGACGTGCATTCTAAAAAAAAATATAAAGGAAACGTTTTCGTCTTTTGGAACTTCTCATGCGACCAAAATGAAATCTCTTGTATTCATCTCGGGGGCCATTCCTCTCTTAAACGCTGCGCGTCTAGTACTCTAATGTGACTATGCTATGCGCGTTCTCGATATTACATGTAATCTTTACAGCAAAAGAGTGAGCGGAGCGTTTTAAAGGAACACAGGACAAGAAAAAAGGAATTTCTTCTATATCAGTACATTTCCCTGGTACAACATCAAAAACACCCCTCTTATTATGTATGATAAGACGCTTAGTAAGCCAGAGAAACAGCAATAACAGGAGAGGGGCGGCGTCGCCTCCTTGATGTTCCCGCACCAGCTCCCCATGATGTCGTGGATTTTGACAGCGTTTTCTAGAGCCGAGGTAATTCTTTAGCGCTAACGCTCCACGACAGTGTGTCCTAAAGGAGCCAACGGTCGAACATGGCGAGCTTGCCCAACTTTGGCGAGCAAACTAGGCCTGAACAATAAAACATACTTGAAATCCGTTACGTTGCAGTGGCGTCCGGATTCGGCGCGAAGTTTAAAAACTGAAACTTCGACCTTAAATTTTTCTCCTGTTAATCAACCTATTATATCGAAATTAAGGACAACCGAGCTTAAAAAAGAAACAAAGAACATTGTCTGTCTGTGGCATTCGTGCACCGCACGCTCGCTGAATGCCGTGCGCAACTTTGCCAAGGGGCGAATATGCGCGCCGGCGGCCGCCATCATCGGCAAGCTCCAACTTCAAGACCGCGGCAGCACCGTCCGTATCAAGTGGTTCCCGGCGCACGCCGGGGAGTGTGCATCCTCACCGAACCACAACGAGACGGCCCATTCGGCGGCGCTAGCGCTTACCTTCCGCGCCCCCGAGAGTGACCGTTCCGTGTGGTGGTTCGAAACCAAGGACAGATTAACTAGTTATGCCGAAGTAACCAAGTGTTACCGCTTAGCTCGACGGACAATGCCGCCTCCCCACCCGGCACTCAGTCGGGAGGCAGGACTTACAACTATGGGCCGTCCAGCAGGCCCGGGGTGCGCTCGAAAAGCACAAGCCTCGTGACCCACTACAAACGGGCCCAACTGGGCTAGTGCAGAGCAGGGTATAACCCCGGGTCGACGCTTGGCCAGCGTCACGACTCGTTAAATTGTCGTTTGCCGGCACTTTATTAAAGTTATTCCTATCCTATACTATTGTCTGTCTGACTTGAATTACTTTTTTGCTCTAGTGTTGCTTGAAAAAAAGGTAAGGCAGTGCAAGAAAAATAGAGTGCGATCACTGTATAGGGATGCGATACTCCCCACAGGGTGTAAACATTGCTGCGTGGAAGACTAGAGTGAGGGAGACGCGCATACACACGCACGCAGACACACACGCACGCAGACACACACGCACACACGCGCACAAACACACACACACACACACACACACACACACACACACACACACACACACACACACACACACACACACACACACACACACACACACAACCACACACACCCGCCAACAAACACACATGAGCGCTCCTTCTGTGTCTTAAGTTTGTGTGCCTCAGTCATGGCTTGTCATGCAAGCGCACCCTCAACGCTGTATGAATTACCTACTCATCCGAGAACCGTAATCTGCAGTTGTAAACTTTCTTGAGGGAGTAGTAGTAGAGCAAATGGCATTCGTGTGGTAGAGTGAACGTCGTAGACAATGCGGCGAGGTGGCCTAATACTGGCTGGGGCGCTGCTGTGCTAAGCACTCGTTCGCGGCATCGATTACGTCTGCTGCCGCCGCATCTTGGTGAGGACGAAATGTATAAGTGCTCGGCTGCAATGACTTAGGTGCACCTTAAGGAACCGCAGGTTGTCAAAACTGGCGCAGAATATCCCACTACGGCGCGCCTGGGAAAAGGATCACGGTTTTGGCCTGCGAAGTGTCCGAATTTAAATTTCAGTTCGAAGCGCTCTTCTCAAGTATAGACGGTATCTTTTTCTGGCAGGTTTTTTCTTTTTCTGGAGGACTGTTTTTTTTAGTTTTGAAGGCTTATCCCAGAGCCCGTGAAGTATATAGTGCGCCAGTCGCGAAGGAGGCACAGTCTGCAACACGACTCGATCGGTTACCTTGGAGTGCATTTGAAGCACACAGCGCTTTCTGAAACACTCTGAAATCAAAGAGTGTGAAATCTCTTATCAATTTAAACATCCACAATTGGAATCTAGGCATAGCGTACCTGGGTTCTTCCACAATTGCGCATTGACCTAAGCAATGACGCGCATTAGGCTTACTCAGCCCTGAACGGTCACTGCATAAGTGAAATGGCCAGTGATCTCACCGGCGAAAACATGGTTGAATCCACATTCACGGAACTGATGGACATTGAGTAAAATGACAAGTGATGCACGTATGTATATTTTACATCCTGTGGCAATACAAACTTGTAAAATTGCACGTAATTATCACCTCTAAGAATATAATGTAATATAAACATTTTGTCTTCACAACCTACGATCTACAATTTTAGAAAATTACCAGCATTCATGAGTGTACTTCTACCCCGAAATAATGATGCTTCCCATTACTTAGGTTTCACTTCATCTTATGGCTGCCATTAACGTAGTAGTAATTTACAGAACAAATGGACTGCCTATTATCAATTTGTAGGCGTGCTATTACACGACTGTGACGCGTTCTTGATGCTGGTCATGACAATGCGCGGAATATCTGGCGACACACGTGCAAAAGTGGCCTCAAACCACACTCATTGCTATCATCGACGCCATGTTATATCTTACAGGGGTCTCGAACAATGCACTTCTGATTCCGATCGATCCCGATCGAGCTCAACAGGGCTCGAGAGTCACGTAAAATGTGCGTTTTACCAGACCCTCTAAACTTGTACTTTCTAAAGTAGGTTTTGGCGGCATGCGTTTACTCATTAAATTTTAGACTGTTTATTCCGTCTCAGCCGGCCTAGTTCTGCAGGCTCAAAGCCATGTGACACTACCAAAATTTATTGTTATGTTTACCGTGACATGATCTGAAGTGTTGAGCGAAATGGTCATCGCTACTCAACAGGCTGACGCTCCCCTTCTCCAGGTCGAATTCCGTCTCTGCAGTTGATGGCGTACGAGCGATCCACATTCCTGAAAAAAAAAAAGACGCCAACTATACGGTCCGTTGCGCATATGTACCTCAATGATAATTAACACATTGGAGAAGGTGGGCGGTTTGATGCTCAATTGACTTGTTACTCAAAATTGCTTTATGAAAACCACTCGAGGGTGTCGAAGCTGGATTTGACCATCTGAATATTCTGATGCCATTTGAAACAAATTTGAACGTCAGCTCCTGCTGCCATCACTATTCCGAGAATGAGCAAGACACGCCCTGCACTGTGGAATGTAAGAGTGCGGTCGAAGCGCCGTAGCGCTCAGTTAAAAGAACACTGTGAAATTAAATTACTGAGTCAGCCAGTGAATTTATCGGCGTGGGTCTTTGCGGTAGAGTTGTATACAACGTGCTGCATCCATTATTAGTATAGTAGAAATAGGAACTATACAGTAAAAATCACTGCTGCTGCGGCGCTAGCTTCGTAGCACTGGTAGGCATCATAATTTACGCGAAAAAATACAATACTGGTGGCAATTATATAATTTCATTGATCAAAATTTCCTTTAATGACTTTGTAGGGCAAACGGTGATTTGGAGAACTAGTACTAGTCAAATTATGTCCTCACATTTTTTCTTCTATTCAAGTTTTCTCTGTGCATTTTCTCTAGTTAATAACTTAAATGAATAGATTATTGAGTTGCTGGCAGAGACCGCTAAGGTCGCTCGCCGATAGCAGGTACTGACATGCTGAATACCCATGCTGAAGAAATCCAAGAGAAAAAACAGGGCGCAGTGGCCCATCTGTGAACTAGCTAATATGAACGGAACTGAGATTGACAACATCGATTGCATCCCAGCGAAAGCAAAAAAGCTGCAAAGCGTTATAAGTTGTCGTTGTTGTGAACATATTTGAG
Organism: Dermacentor variabilis; assembly: GCF_050947875.1. Classification (NCBI taxonomy): domain Eukaryota; kingdom Metazoa; phylum Arthropoda; class Arachnida; order Ixodida; family Ixodidae; genus Dermacentor; species Dermacentor variabilis. Next base: position 130,228,884 of record NC_134570.1, on the reverse strand, counting down.
ATTATGTCAGTATTGCATATATGTGCCTGGTGTCTAAAATAATTTAATTTTGAAAATGATCGTAGGGATCTGATGTGCATATCTGCAGTTTATGGATATGCGTAAAAGACTCAGAGTCAAGTGTTAGTGAACGGTCCCAGAGGCCCGGAGTCGATCATGCAACTAGAATGGCGGCACAAATTTCTCACCAGAAAAGATATGCCACATGAAATGGCATGCAAGGAAGTGTTGAAAATATTGCACCGTTAATAACACGCCTACGCTATTAATATGTGGGTTCATGCGCTCGATTTCGTCCGTATTAGGCACTCGCGTGTTGATTGTTTCGTGGCACAGAAATACTCGGCATCGGGCTGTTTTTCTGCTGTGACCTTTGTAGTAGCATGATTGTTCAAAGTGCAACAATTAGAGATTCTATGACTTGCTTGTGGATTCGCCAGTACAATTCCGGTGCGCAGAACCGCCTGTCCAGCAACCTTCTACTGAAGGGAAACCTGGAAATAAAAACACCGCTCCGCATGTGAAAAAAATGCTCTACTCCGACGCTTTTCAAACGATTGTGATGCATCACAAGAGCTGTCTACTCGCGTGATGTTCTGAACAAGAAGATACATTCATTTACTTACATGTGAAGGTAAATGCCAGAGCACTTCGGGACTTGGGTGGCACAAAAGGCATGAATGTGCCATAGCGTCCGATGTTGACGCGCGATCGCATATCAAACCTAAACTGTACGAAACAACTGCGCATCCAAAAACAGAGATTCGAAACCGAAGTTCGGGTCATACTTTATTGAATGAATGCGTACATCCTGAATTACATAAGCCACGCACTTCGCAAGCGCTTTCTGAAAATTTAATATTAACGCATGACCTTCATAAAGCCATCAGGTATGCGTTCTTAAATGACAACGCATCAGGTAACCTGCACTTCTTTTCACCTCTTTCATTATTAACTGCGCTGGCCACATTGACCAGTAGCAACAGGGCGGCGCCCTATCGGCTCCCACTTTTTCGGGCCAGCTTTTCCTCTAGAGTTGGTTATACTAACTCTATGTTTGTGGCTACCGATTTCAGTACATAGCTGCTATAGTGAGCTTTTCCCTCTAAAATTTTATATTAACTCTATGGCTTAGCACTGCGGGGCTAGAGGCGCCGGGAGCTCGTGCAAAGTGCGCGTAAACTCACGGCTAGACACGCCCACCGCGCTACCCTCGACCAATCGGGAGCCGACTCCCCGGAGAACAGGGACACGCCCTACACCTACAACGAGATTACTAAACACTACTATCTCAGCCGTAGAACCTACTTCGCTCCTCATCCGCGGCTCAATAGAGCTCAAGCATTAACGCAATGTCTACTAAAAACGTATACTTATCCCAATGCGTCCCTCTTACATAAAATCTATCCGGATACTTACACCAACGCTGCCCGCCGCGGTTGTGGAGAACTAGCCACGTTAGACCACATGCTCTGGCGGTGTGCCCGGTCACGCTCTATCACCGATAACAGCTCTGCCAGGTGGGAGGCGGTTCTCCACAGCCCTCTTCTGGCTGATCAACTTTGGGCTATCCAGCACGCCTACGATGCGGCCGAGAGGTTCAGCCTTCCGGTTCCCACGTGGGAGCGGCCCGCTTCGTGAAGACTCACGATCTGCAGGACTTCATTAAAGCTTTATCATACCATACCATTTCACTGAGGTGGAATTGCATGCCGGCATGACTTGCCGCCCATCTACACCACGGCTGCCGCGTCGTGTTCTCCTTCGTGACAAATGCAGCATGCGGTTCCTGCTGAGAGGTATCTTGCGCTGTCCGTTCGTCTACTTCGACGCGTCCGATGTAGAGACACGCGAAGTGTCTCGAACATACGAACATAGAATTTCGAAATAAGTGCCGTAGATGGAAATGTGGCTCTATTGTCTGCGGGGCCTCTCCTGAGCGCTGCCTCAACCTACATGGGAAAGATCGGATTAACTTCGATCTTTAGACTAGTGGCGCTTGCTTGCGGCGAAGTAAACGAACCTATATTAACATGTTTTCGTATAAACTCTAATAATATTTCGGCAGTATCTTAAATAGTGCACAGTGCATTAGATATTTTTTTGTATGACTTTGAGATCGAAGCGCTGTTTACTACCACCGAACACCAGGGTATGCAATGTTCCGATTCTGTTCCGAAATAATTAATTATTTATTTTTACGACAGCAGTAACAGCCGTGCCTGTAATTAAACAAAAATACTCATCAGATATTTATGGAAGTAAGTATTTTTTATTGTGAGAAAGCGTTGCGCCTTTCAAATGAGTGCTACAGGAGTCGTCTGCTACGACGCCTGCTCGCTGCGAACGCGAGACCTTTCTCGCAAACGAAAGGCGCTTGCGAACTCTCTCGCTCTTTCGAAACGCTTCGTCGGCTGCCACGATTTCAGAACGTCTTCAAGTACTTTTAAGCGCATCTGCTGCAGTGCTAGCTGAGACGCTTGTGGCTTCTAAGAGTATGCTTCGTTATATATTATGTTGACGTACCGCTTCTTCTGAAGCACTCACGAGCAGCTGCTATGGCATGGCTTTGCGCTTGCCCATTTTGCGACAGCAGAGTACTGGCAGGAAGCAACAACCTTTCCTGCCACAAATAAGTTTGTGTTCTCAAATCTCCTGAAACGCACATTTCAATGAGCACATGTATAAAGTAGCAGTGCGTAATGAAGCCCTCAAACAAATTTGATTGCCTAGACACTAGAAGTACAGCTGTCTATGTAGTAAACAAAATCCGTTATGCAAGCCGTCAGCCGTCTTCCTGTTTCACTCTGCGAGACTAGTAGAAAAAGCTACTGGCAGGTTATTAAAAACCCAGCACATGTGTGAAGCTAAACTTTACATCTTTAAGGCTCACACTGCGAATACGCAAACAGCGACTGAACGAAAGATCTTAAGCACAACGGCAAGAGACAGGAAGAGAGAAGCGTGGATCAGAGCGCAAACGGGCTAAGGCGATATTCTATTTGATATGAAGAGAAAGTAATCGAGCTGGGCCGGCCATGTAATGCGTAGAGCATATAACCGGTGGACCGGTAATCGGAGGCCTGATGAACGCCGGCCTGATCAGTCATCCCAAAAGAAAGCACCAGTAGATGCACAATCGCTACGCATTCTAACGAAAGCCCCACTTGAGCTTATTGTTAGGCATACCGTGTTTTCTACGTGCTTTAAAGGTTCTAAGCATGGAACGTGTACGTAGTATCGTGCTTGTATCAGTAGCACCTTCTTTAGCTCTTCAGAAGTTGGATAGAGCACGTAACGCTAAGGCGTCAACCTAACACGCTTAACAAACCAAACCCAAAACTGTCAAACTGTCAAAACACGTTCTTTCAACGTTTACAATGGCGTCGCTTTCTCGTCAGGGCTTCGAAACCACACCGCTACACAAACATCGGCACAGCGGCTGGCCCAGTGCACTATCGGCACTTCGAGCAACAGAACAAAGGCAGAGAGCTTTGCGTCGCACTGCCCCACTGAGGGTTATATATATATATATATATATATATATATATATATATATATATATAATAACTGCGCTTGGAGCGCTTCCAAAACTGCCAAAAAATACCTGTAGACTAGTTCGCCAATTAAGAGCATACCAATCTGTAGCCTGTACTTCCCATGGTTCCCAAGATAGTTATACAATCGCAGCGCCCGATTTTCCTCTAGTTATAGTAATATTAAACTATACGGTCTTGAAGACAATGCACTGCAGGAAATGATCCCTCTGGAATATTGCCCCTGGGTACAAATTTTCGTGCGTCATCGCGACTTGTAGTACCTATAGTCATCCGAAGAAAGCGTTTGCTAAGCAGATCTTGATGGGCAAGTGACAGCGCTGATGAAACATAGCTTGTGCAGTTTCCTCAACTGCAGTTTACAGGCTTCGTACGCGTTCGCTGGTCCACGTCGCACTTGCCTGCTACGCCACAGTGCACGCTTTCGCTCTGAAAGAAGGGGAGGAAAGATGTGCTCGGCCTTCCTCTACTCAGCGTTGTGTACTGCGCAGCCAGCACTCCTGTTCGATTACGCGTTCGAACACCCGACGGCCACGCATCGCATCGGCATTCTTGCAACAACTCAAATGACGTGCGCACGAAGAAAACAGTACGAGGGAGACACCCGTCAACCGGCACATGTTGAGAGAGCGACGAGCCAGGGGGACCTGGGTGCCTAGGCAGCGTAGGCACCATAGGGAGATCAGCAGTCGTGTACCGTTCCCAAACTTTCGTCATTTGCGCATCGCTACCGCTTACCGCCATTTGCACGTGTCCTCTGATTAGGCGATATTTAAAGGCTACTGATAGGAAAATTACACAATTTGCAGCCCTGCGGCGTTTCCACAATTACATAGATACTATAAACATTTACAGGCAGTTTAGACAAAGTGAAATTTGGTTGTAGTTGTACTTTAAGAGACCTTTCAAGCAGGGGCTAGGACTTAAAACTGCTTAAACAAAATTTTCTGCAGACGACTTTCCCAATTTAATGAACGTGAACAGAAGGCTAGAGAAAAAGGGGTGGCTAAAAGTTAGAAGCAGGGCATTTTTGCTTGTGGCAAAGGCTTCCGATTTACATATTACGTCGTGAAAGTTGCAACAGCGAGGTTTATGTGTTCTTGTTCTGCCCTTACACTGGTGTTCTGCCACAGATCTGCAAGAAGCACGCATTTCTGAAGGCATTTGCAACAGTAATAATGGTATACCACATGACTTACAGATGGCGCCATGTCTCATTATTATCCTTATAAACATAATTGTCGACCAAACCCCTTAGTGTCTATGGTCCGTGAGATGAGGTTAAAACAAAAACAAAGTAAGAGGCCTATTTTTCCCGTCTAATACAAAGCAAATACTTCTTTAATGGCCACTTAGTAAAGTTGGCTTGAATTTCAATGCTGGCCTCTTGCTCAGTCTTCAGCCATCGGCGCAGATTTTTTTTGTTGTCGTTGTTGTTGCTGGGACGTGATTAAGCTTTCTGTGTTTTTAAGAAAGTAGAAAGACGAGTACCACGGTAATTCTTACTTTTTTTACCGTTCCTAATATAATTTTTCTCAAATAATTTCATCCTAAATTATTCAATGAATGTTCGTTTTGGTTCTTTTAAAATGTAAACGTCCATTCGCTTGATCTCACTTCTTGATTACACAACAATCCATTATGCCAGTTTCGAGTTTCAAGCTCATTTTTCTGATGTGACTAGCTGCGTGTAACATGATCCCATTCTTGCCCCATCCGCCATTGTGGGTAGGTGCCATATTTTTTCAGTACCGCACGAAAGTGAATCTATGGCATCATCATCATCATCGCTAACCCCGTGAGAACGAAGACGGAGAAACTAAGGAAGCAGGATGGATGCCACGTCCGCACTTCAGTCTATCGCAATGAATTCAGGTGAAGCGGTTCACTCCCGAATGACGCCCAACAATGCGGCTCTAGCGGTCGACTTACAACCAAGCTTCAATGCCGCCGCACCGGAAGACAAGGACGCGGCCATGGTGGTCTTGGACACAACGCCAGCAGCAGGTCACGCACCGGCCGCCAGCCGTCCGCTCCTGCAGTCGCTGGTTGCCTGTTGGACGGGTTCCGTGTGCCTGGGCACGATCGTCGGCTACGCCATTCCCGCGTGGACGACCCTCAAGGGAGATCCGCGCTTCAGCAACATAGACCCCTTCTGGTAAATGCCATCTCTTTTATTTTTAATCTCCCTTGGGTACGACAGGCAGTATAATGTCGCAGATTTCAGGAGGCCTAAAAGGGCGGCGGGACTTTTTTTGTTATGTGGGCGTGGCCGCCAAGAATGCCACGCCGGTTACGTTGGGCACACCGGGACGGCGCCCTTTGGAGAGACGCGGACGAAGATGGGGACCGAGGCTGAGAGCGAGTTTATACTGAAAGCGCGGTACCTTAAACAGGCTGAGCGTCGCTATCACAGCGCCCCCTGATGGCGAGTGAATTTCGGTCTCGAAACTGAAACCCTGATGTAACATTTTTCAATCTGGTCATGGCCACCAGCATATGCAGACCCCAAATACATAGGGCGATAGCTAGAGCATCTACGTAACAGTGCTTGCAATCACAGACGAACTAGGAGCAGAAGCTCCATATGCAACTATCGGCGAGGTTCATCATCATCATCATCAGCCTAGTTACGCCCACTGCAGGGCAAAGGCCTCTCCCATACTTCTCCAACTACCCCGGTCATGTACTAATTGTGGCCATGTTGTCCCTGCAAACGTCTTAATGTCATCCGCCCACCTAACTTTCTGCCGCCCCCTGCTACGCATCCCTTCCCTTGGAATCCAGTCCGTAACCCTTAGTGACCATCGGTTATCTTCCCTCCTCATTACATGTCCGGCCCATGCCCATTTCTTTTTCTTGATTTCAACTAAGATGTCGTTTACCCGCGTTTGTTGCCTCACCCAATCTGCTCTTTTCTTATCCCTTAACATCACACCCATCATTCTTCTTTCCATAGCTCGTTGCGTCGTCCTCAATTTCAGCAGAACCCTTTTCGTAAGCCTCCAGGTTTCTGCCCCACATGTGAGTACTGGTAACACACAGCTGTTATACACTTTCCTTTTGAGGGATAGTGGCAACCTGCTGTTCATGATTTGAGAATGCCTACCAAACGCACCCCAGCCCATTCTTATTCTTCTGGTTATTTCAGTCTCATGATCCGGATCCGTGGTCACTACCTGCCCTAAGTAGATGTATTCCCTTACCACTTCCAGTGCTTCGCTACCTATCGTAAACTGCTGTTCTCTTCCGAGACTGTTAAACAACACTTTAGTTTTCTGCAGATTAATTTTCAGACCCACCCTTCTGCTTTGCCTCTCCAGGTCAGTGAGCATGCATTGCAATTGGTCTCCTGAGTTACTAAGCAAGGCAATATCATCAGCGAATCGCAAGTTGCTAAGGTATTCTTCATCAACTTTTATCCCCAATTCTTCCCACTCCAGGCCTCTGAATACCTGCTGTAAACATGCTGTGAATAGCATTGGAGATATCGTATCTCCTTGTCTGACGCCTTTCTTTATAGGGATTTTGTTGCTTTCTTTGTGGAGGACTACGGTGGCTGTGGAGCCGCTATAGATATCTTCCAGTATCTTTACATATGGCTCATCTACACCCTGATTCCGTAATGCCTCCATGTCTGCTGAGGTTTCGACTGAATCAAACGCTTTCTCGTAATCAATGAAAGCTGTATATAAGGGTTGGTTATATTCTGCATATTTCTCTATCACTTGATTGATAGTGTGAATATGGTCTATTGTTGAGTAGCCTTTACGGAATCCTGCCTGGTCCTTTGGTTGACTGAAGTCTAAGGTGTTCCTGATTCTATTTGCGATTACCTTAGTAAATACTTTGTAGGCAACGGCCAGTAAGCTGATCGGTCTATAATTTTGCAAGTCTTTGGCGTCCCCTTTCTTATGGATTAGGATTATGTTAGCGTTCTTCCAAGATTCCGGTACGCTCGAGGTTATGAGGCATTGCGTATACAGGGTGGCCAGTTTCTCTAGAACAATCTGACCACCATCCTTCAACAAATCTGCTGTTACCTGATCCTCCCCAGCTGCCTTCCCCCTTTTGCATAGCTCCTAAGGCTTTCTTTACTTCTTCTGGCGTTACCTGTGGGATTTCGAATTCCTCTAGGCTATTCTCTCTTCCACTATCGTCGTGGGTGCCACTGGTACTGTATAAATCTCTATAGAACTCCTCAGCCACTTGAACTATCTCATCCATATTAGTAACGATATTGCCGGCTTTGTCTCTTAACGCACACATCTGATTCTTGCCTATTCCTAGTTTCTTCTTCACTGTTTCTAGGCTTCCTCCGTTCCTGAGAGCCTGTTCAATTCTATCCATATTATAGTCCCTGATGTCCGCTGTCTTACGCTTGTTGATTAACTTAGAAAGTTCTGCCAGTTCTATTCTAGCTGTAGGGTTCGAGGCTTTCATACCTTGGCGTTTCTTGATCAGATCTTTCGTCTCCTGCGATAGCTTACTGGTTTCCTGTCTAACGGCGTTACCACCGACTTCTATTGCGCACTCCTTAATGATGCCCATGAGATAGTCGTTCGTTGCTTCAACACTAAGGTCCTCTTCCTGAGTTATAGCCGAATACCTATTCTGTAGCTTGATCCGGAATTCCTCTAGTTTCCCTCTTACCGTTAACTCAATGATTGGCGTCTTGTGTACCAGTTTCTTCCGTTCCCTCCTCAAGTTTAGGATAATTCGAGTTCTTACCATCCTATGGTCACTGCAGCGTACCTTGCCGAGCACGTCTACATCTTGTATGATGGCAGGGTTCGCGCAGAGTATGAAGTCGATTTCATTTCTAGCCTCACCATTCGGGCTCCTCCACGTACACTTTCGACTAACCCGCTTGCGGAAAAAGGTGTTCATTATCCGCATATTATTCTGTTCTGCAAACTCTACTAATAATTCTCCTCTGCTATTCCTAGAGCCTATGCCATATTCCCCCACTGACTTGTCTCCAGCCTGCTTCTTGCCTACCCTGGCATTGAAGTCGCCCATCAGTATAGTGTATTTTGTTTTGACTTTACCCATCGCCGATTCCACGTCTTCATAAAAGCTTTCGACTTCCTGGTCATCATGACTGCATGTAGGGGCATAGACTTGTACCACCTTCAATTTGTACCTCTTATTAAGTTTCACAACAACACCTGCCACCCTCTCGTTAATGCTATAGAATTCCTGTATGTTACCAGCCATTTCCTTATTAATCAGGAATCCGGCTCCTAGTTCTCGTCTCTCCGCTAAGCCCCGGTAATACAGTACATGCCCGCTTTTTAGCATTGTATATGCTTCTTTTGTCCTCCTAACCTCACTGAGCCCTATTATATCCCATTTAGTACCCTCTAATTCCTCCAATAACACTGCTGGACTCGCCTCACTAGATAGCGTTCTAACGTTAAACGCTGCCAGGTTCAGATTCCAATGGCGAGGTTACAGCGAGGTTACAGGGGCGTTACAGGGGCGTTACAGGGGCGTTACAGGGGCGGCGAGGTTACAGGGGTGTTAAAAGACATTTCCAAGGCAAACTTGGCATGACATAATAGAACCGCCATCGTGTAGAAAAAAGGTGGAGTGGTTATTGCACTCAAGAAGCTTGGCTGTGCTTATTCGCTACAGGTCATCATTTCAAATGTAGCAGAGCTTTGGATGAGTGCCACTACCGAAATAATTCATGAGGGGAAATAAGTTAAACGTTTTAATAAATAAAGACCTGTTTATTTGCTTTCGGTACTGTCTAATCTATTTAGTAAAACAATTACCGACTGTATCGTGGCAAGGCCCCGAGCAAACAAGCTGGTTTAACGAAAGCATATTCAATGAATCTCATCAATGTCATCGATTAAATAATCGAGAAAAATGTTGACAATAACCAAGCGACTATATATTAAACCCCATTGATTGTGTTATGTAACAAAGCCGTGCGGTTTTATTATTTAAGCCATGGAGGGTTTGCATAGCGAAGATGTCAAACTATATAGGGATATTTTAGCCGGCATAAATGAAGATTCCGTGAATATCTTAATGCTTCATAAGAAAACCGAATACCACAGTAAAAAGGGAGGTTAGGCAAGGGTGCACTATCTCCCCGTTTTGACTCACCTTATGCTCATAGGCAATTAAACCGTTGTTTTTAACTACAGTTTAGTACTTAGTTACGCCATTACATTAAAAGTGCCATTAACAAAAGCGTTCTCCAAGTAAAGCTAAAGGAGAGCAACAGAGATTGGTTTCAAGCATTTTTAATAGTAGGGATGAAATTCACTAAAGCTTTCACGTTTTCAGAGGGACACTTTGTGAAATTAATGGAAGTGGGGCGCAGGTAGGTCAGACGTGTTCCGGGCGCATGGAGTAGATCAACTTTTTAAGATATTTACGTTCTTTTGATGTCTGTGTGAGTGGGTGCGCAGGTTGCCAAACAAAACATAGACGAGTGTAGGTGCCAGCCCGTGTTAAGTATATATTCGCTGCACCATGACGTGACAGTCAAGTGACATCGCCTAAAAAAAAAACTTTTGAACAAGCAACTTTTTTTGCTGCTCGTGTCCTCTTCGTAGTCGTCAAGTTCCATCCTTGCTGTGGAAGGGACAAAATACGGACTATAGTTCAAAAATACTTCAAGGGTATTGAACTGCAAGGTTGGAACTTGACGACTACGAATGCAAGGACACAGACAGTGCAGTGCAATACCCTCGAAGTAACATTACGACAGCAATTATAGCGACACTTCAGGCGCATTTCTGCCGTCGGCGTCGCCGTGAGGTACCGCATCAGTGAAAGCCTCTTAGGATGAGCCGGCTAACGCGGTTCAATCTCGCGCGCGCGACCGAGGAAGGCAGCCGGGATGCGTGCCCTCTCCTGTGGCACGCGAGGCAGGAGGGTGAGGCGAGGGAGGAGGGTCGTTCTTCCGCTGCTGCTACATTGCCTCGATGTCCTCCTCGCCCATCACTCCGTACAGAGTGAACACAAACGCCGCGTCTACTAAGACGTTGGCCATGGGAATCGCGAACCTCGTAGTAGACGCATTTAGGCTGTTTCACATGACGTCATTTTCAGTCATGGACACAGCGAATTCGGTCGCTCAGCGACCGCCGCGACCTCATGGGCTCTCCGCGACTGGATTCCAACAGGTTGGTCGCGCAGTCGCTGAGTCTCAGCGATCAGTGCGATGTGGGAGGGGCAATGTGTGACGAAACCAACCGCCGTCAAAATAGGCGCTTTCCTGTTTTACCGCGCGTTGGTAGCTCTGCGGAACAATATTGCGTGCCAGATTTAGCTATGTTTTAATAGAGCGTACCCACTAGCGTTTGTGCATCTGATTGAGGCCAAACAGGCTATATTGGAAAGACAGAAAACGCAAACTCTTAATAGATGGCTAAGGGAAAAAATAGCGCATTTAACTCGAAGATAACTGAAGACCCTCGTGAAGCAACAGTGGGATGAGATTTGTAATTCGGCTGATGGTAGGCTCAAACATGGAGGTAGCTGGAACCTCCTCAAGCACTTGCTCAAAGAGAATGAAACAAGTACAAGCAAGAGAACAGCTACAGCTAAGTTGGTCCATCAGGAAACCAGGATAAAACAGAGGGATATCATGGATAGTCTCGCAGCCAAACATCTCCCACCTAAACAACCAAATGAAGGAGGCGAGAGCCCCGAATATACGGGAGGCATACGTGGAGAACTTGACCCGCACTTCACTGAGAGGGAAGTGAGGGCAGCTATTCACAGTAGTAATGGTAGATCAGCGGCTAGACCTGACGGAATCGCTAAGAAGACATTAAAAAATTTAGATGATGAATCAATTTCTTATCTAACTGGACATTTCAGGGAATGTTGGAGAAAAAAGGTATACTCAGAGGAATGGAGGGTGGCCAATGCTACCCTCATACCAAAGCCAGGCAAACAACTACTTCTGGGCAACCTCCGTCCTATTTCCTTAACGTCATGTCTACGCAAAACTATGGTAAATGTCATCTTAAATCGGGTCACGAAATACATTGAGCAGAATGACATCCTCCCATACAACTTGATCGGCTTTCGTCCTGGGCTGTCAACTCAGGATGCTATGCTGCTGATCAAACACCAACTTATACAGGCCAGCCCAGCGCATACGAAAGCTCTTTTGGGATTGGATGTGGAAAAAGCGTTTGATCGTATAAAGCATAAGGAAATACTTGGCGTTCTCTCGGACATGGGATAGGTTAGAGACATTTTAACATGATTGAGGACTTTCTAAGAAACAACTGCACAACTCATGCTGGGAGAGCTTACATCAGAAGCTAGGAATTTGGGAAATAGGGGGCACACCACACGGGGCTGTGCTCTCATCCATGCTATTCAATTTAGCAATGTCCAAGGGCGTAAGAAATCTGGAGAAAATTGAAGGTATACGTGATGTGGTATATGCCGACGACGTAACCATATGGAGTGCCAAGGGTAATGTAGGACAGACAGAGACCAGATTACAGGAAAGCTTACATGTTTGTGAAAACACACTGAAAGATATGGGGTTGAAATGCTCGGCAGCCAAATCAGAACTCTTGGTCATTAAATAAACATCGCAGAAAAGGTCGTAAACCAAGAGGTTACATTCCGGAAGATGAGACAAGAGTGTGCTTATACACTCATGAAGGATCCGCAATCAGGCTAGTTGAAAAAATCAAGGTTCTTGGGTATCACATAGAAGGAAACAATGCTAACTATATAACAATACAACATATCTCGAATAAAACAAATGCATTCATTAGGTTACTAAAAAGAATTACCAATAAACACAGAGGCTTAGAAGAAGACAGCGCTTTGAGGCTAATACAGGCCTTTGCTCTCTGTCACTTCCCTTATGTGGCTAGATTATTGAAATGGAAGCAGGCAGAACTTGACAAACTTAATGTGATGCTCAGTAAGCTTGTTAAAGTAGCCCTAGGGATACCCAGTAACGCTGCAACCGAGAAACTTATAAGTCTAGGGGTGCATAACACAATGGAAGAAATCACGGAGGCCCAACAGCTAGCGCAACACGAAAGATTGACAAAAACAGCAGCTGGCAGGAAAATATTACAGGCAATAGGTGTAGAACTGAATGGATCAAGGAGCCTAATGGAGGCTGAAGTAGAATTAGAGACTGAAGTTAGGAACAAGATCAGAACCAATCCTCTCCCCAGAAACATGCATCCAGAATATAATATCAAAAGCAGAAAGGCAAGAGCTAAAGCACTCTTGCAGGAAATAGAGCAGAAGAACGAACTGGCAGATATAGTTGATGCTGCCTGGGTGAAAGGTAAAGAAGCATATGTGGCCACTGTATCAAATTGTCAAGGGAAGGTGCAAGACGCTATCACTATATTTACCAAGGACCCCATGGTGGCGGAACAAGCGGCACTTGCTTTAGCCATCAGGAGTAACAAGTGGGCCTGCATTTACAGTGATTCGAAATCCGCTATAATGTGTTTTGACAAATGCTATGTAGCTGGAGTTGCAGCCAAACTTTTTGAAAACATTGGGATTATGATAACTGAAATCCGATGGCTTCCTGCGCATATGGGGAAAGTGGACGAGACTCGGGTAAACCTCAATGAGGTTGCTCATGACTTGGCACGAGGACATGCTAACCGTGACAGTTACAATGGAGCCGTTCATCATCAAGCCAGAGAATCTAGAGATAATTTATTAACTTACAATGACATAACTAACATTACTATTTAGGAGGCAGGCAATTCCCATTGCCACATTCAAAACTGAACAAGGCTCAGGTGATCTCACTTTGCTTATTGTAAACAGGTATATATCCCACGCCGTACCACATTAATAAGCTATCCAGAGAGAGAGAGAGAGATTAAGATGGAATGCAACGATTGTAATGGCATCATTGGAATCAGACATATGCTGGTGGTGTGTCCCGCGACTCCCCCCAACCTCGTTGTAGAATGGGCACAGTCGCAAGAAAGGATTCCAACTCCATTGTTTCAAGACCAACTAAGGGCCGTCCAGAGGGCCCATGATGTCGTTGAAGGGCTTGGCCTGACAGTGCCAACGTGGAAGCAGCCCACCTTGGCTTAAGAAGTCGAGCCTCCGGACCTCATTACAATAAAACTTTTCACACACACAAACACACACACACACCAGCGTTTGCGGCACAGGAGTTTCATAAACATTTTTTTCGTTTCTTCCCTTTACATAATTCGTTTGAAAGGAGAAGCTGCACGCTATCCAGGTCGGGAGAAGTACCCACTTGATCGTCACCTTCGTCAAGCTCTTCACAGCTACAAATTGAGCCAGCTGCTTGTACATGCACACACAATAGTAGCTTGTTCTTCTGCAAACGCAAATACTCCTCCAGGAAAAAAATATTGGACTTCCATATTAACAACGAAAATAGAGCGTACTAAACAAAACCACCCCTCCGACGCCGCACAAGCCGAACGCGCACACTTGCTATGTTGTACAGCGCCTCGCTCACCGTATCTGCAAGCGGTCGTAAAGTCTCAACGCTTTTAAACGTGAAAAAATGGTGTACCTATTCTATTATCGAATAATAATAGAAAAATTCGAATATTTGACTAGTTTCCATGTTGTTTTTATTTAGCGATGCAGGCATGGATACTTCGTGAGCAGGAGGCAACCTTGCCCATCGCTGCGACGGAAATCGCGCTGCCGCAAACGCATGTGAAAGCTGTCAGCGAAAATCGCTCTGCGACGTGCGCGGCAGAACGATTTTCTTCGCCCCAATTGCGCCGTGTGAAATAGCCTTTTGGCGGACGACGCAGGGACGCGTTGCCGGCGCTTGTGTGTCTTGAAAGCGTTCTGCGACGTGGCCGAAGTTCGCGTCCGCTCAGGCCACATCTTCAAAGCGATCTGCGGCGTTTGCAGATTGCGTCTAGTGCCGGATGCTTCGTATGCGCTGTGTTTTCGACGTGTCGTTCGTGTTGAAGCAAGAGATGCGTGAATGTCAATTGTCTTGCTGCTGCCGCGATTCCTTACTCCAGAATTTTGACAGCGAGTTTCTGCACTCATCGAGCGAGATGTGTTCATGTTTAACCTGTGAGTGCGTGACACCGTGCGGGTTAGTTAAAACACGTTGAAGGGCTAATTGGTTTCAATCCATGATAGAAACTGCAAGCGCGGCTCAACAGGGGCGTAGAAAGAAGCAGACACACAACGACAGTGCTGTCTCCGTGTGTCTGTTTCTTTCTAAGTCCTCGATGAGTCACGTTTACGCATCCTATCATTGTTAATTTAGTTAGTAAGAAAAATGTTTGCAAGTTTATACGAGCAATAAACTACGATCCTGACTTCGTACAGCTATCTACTAATTTGCTCTCGCAATCGGTGCTTCGCCTTTGCGGCGGAACTGCGCATTTTCTTTAAACTGTAGTCGATTTTTGAACTATAGTCAGCCTTCAGTCCGTATTACCACTAACGCCACAGCAAAAGATCCGCTTCTAATGTACGTCACAATCTTCGTTACATATGACGGCAGGTTCTTCTCGCTTGGGCTTCTCGGGGCCGTGGGCGGCTCTGTGGTTGGCGCAATGTCGGCGCAAGCCATTGGGCGCCGCCGCACCATGGCAGTCAGTGCCGTGGGCGCCCTCTGCACCTGGCTGTGCGTCGGCTGCGCGCAGGAGTTGTGGTATCTCTACACAGGCCGCCTCATCAACGCCTTTTTTGCCGGTATGCTGTCCCTGGTGGTGCCAGCACTCATCGCTGAGCTGGCCGACGCCAGGAACCGAGGCGCTCAGGTATACGTCCGCGAGCGCTTCTGCTGCAGTTCTCCGAGCATCCTGAGTATTTTCTGGGTTCTCTGTTATGGTGCGGTCTCCTGATATGCTTTCAGTACTTATGTTGCATCATCAGAAGAAAAAAAGAAAGGTGTCCGCTGTTTGGCCTTGTTTCGTGCAAAAAAAATTTTAAAAAGTACACGTGGGGGCAAGGCAGCCGCTTCACGGAAAAGAATATTGCCATCCACTCTTATATGTCTGCTGTGGGCAAACTAGCTGTTGTGTAGTGTCACATATTTATTCAACAAGAAATTATCATAAACCACAGTCATCAAGCTCAAATCAACGTACTGTTGAATGTTTCCTCTTAGAGTCATTGACGACGTACCGGCACTGAACAAGGTTTGTCACAAGGGGGAGTGGCAAGAAGGAGAAAGGGGCCTGGCAACAATGTAGTGGACTGAATCTTACACATAACATATGAAACTTCATTACGGACCCTTTAGAACCTCCAGACGCAACACACATTCAACAGGAAACATGTCACTACTAAGACTTAGAGGCAGCAAAACAGAAAACAGTGAATTTCAGAGCTAATTTGCAGCTACTGATTGCTCCTTCTTCAGTCAATTGTCCGTATTAACTTGCTCAAATGAAACATCCCTCCGGCATCCTTTCACCAGCAGACAGAATTAAACGACAAGTTAAAAGATCAATGTGGAAACAACTTCGTAAACAGAGTTCATTTTTCTAAAAAAACTTGATACAACATTCGTAAAACTGTAAAGAGGGCGAAAATTTGTCTACAATGCGAAAAATGTGCTAGACTTTGGATATATGCTCACTGAGTTCTGACAGGCTGCTGGGTACCTTTGAGGATTCACGAGTACAGGGGGCCAATTGTCGGGATAAAAGCTCGATGAGGGCGACTGCGAGTCGGCCAAGGCATGACTACCTCAGCTTCCTGTTCATAATTTATACCTTGGCCGAAGCCACGCATTGAAAAAAGTGTTCCCTGAGATTGAAAATACCATTGTCGCCTTTTTTTCCTCTGAGCTAGCGTCTCTCACCGCAATGGCAGGTCGCATGGCTCAAAGCTCGTTTGCTTTTGCATAGAATATTGAGGCCATTAAAAAAAAGCAGCGGTACTCATTTCTGCTTCTATAGAAGGAACCTTGCTCAAATTCATGGAAGGCTCGCTGAGCTGTGTGCAGCCTTACACAGCCTACTTTTATTGCGATAGCAATTATACGGACACTACACGCGCATTTATGCCGTCGCCGTGATGTTCTGTATGAGGGAAAGACTGAGGGTAAGCCGGCGAATGCGGTTCAATCTTTCGTGCGCTAGCGAAGAACGGGGCCCGGATGCGTGCCCTCTCCTGTGGCGCACGAGGCAGGGGTGAGGCGCCTCGTTCGTGCACGCACGAGGGAGGAGGGGCATTCTTCTCCGGCTGCTGCTACGGTGCATCGATGTCCTCCTCGCCCGCCACTCCCTACAGAGTGCAGACAACCGCGGCGTCCACTACGGCGTTGGCCAGGCGAATAGCGGACGCCGTAGTAGAGGCCTTGGGCGGACGCAATAGGGACGCGTTGCGAACGCTCGTGTGTCTTGAAATCGATTAGTGACGTGGCTAAAGTGCGCGCACGCGGGCCTGGGGCTGTATAACGTAAAACTATTCCAATATATTTTTATTCCAATTTTCTGACGTCAAGTTTGCGTAAGCGCCGACGGAAGCACCGGATGGTTACCCGCCGGGTTGTCTGAAAAGAGCAATCAATGCTCTCCTCGTTTATAGGAGGTCACTTTTCTTTGCTTTAAGAACTAATAACATTGCCTACACTGAGCGGCTTGTCTTATCTAAATGGCTGACAAGAGCCGAAGAGCACGCTCAAACGGAGAGGGATTCGATGGGGCCGAGCCAGTGCACTGAAAATCGATAACCGGATGAAGAGGGTGGTACCGGCGTCTGCGATTGGTCCACTTTCCCTTACTAGCTTGCGGTGGCTCATCGAAAATCGCGGCGGCATGTAAGGGAAGGTTAATATTGCAGCTAAGACGGATCCTCGTCAAAGAAGAGTTGGCAGAGCGAGGTCGTAAACGTGCCGAAAGTGCTCGAAAACGTTACATGGCCACGCAAAACGTTTTATTGTACGCAAATAAACCCATGCTCTCCGGCAGGTGCAAGATAGCCAGTGCCTGAGCGATCGCGGGCAGCCATCCTTTGTTCCTTTCGGAACGGGGCAGCCTGCGGCTATTCAGAAGAAAATTCAGTTTTGTTCGGCATATTAATGCATCTTTCACGCGTACACGTCACTTTGACGTGGTGGGCTTTTGCGGTTTTGTGACGTCGCGCAAAAGGCAGGTGAAGTGGTTCGAGCCCGAAAACTTTTGACCAATTGCAGAGGGCTAACGGCGAAAAGGCGTCGAATCAGAAATAACTATTTTTCTTTTGTTCGGTTAAATCATGCATAATCAGTGTGTACCCGTCATATGAGAGCGGGAGCTATCGCAGTTTTCGTGACGTCGCGTGACAGACAGGTGAAGTCGGGGTGGTCTAAAAAAGTTATTGACCAATAGCGGAGGGCTGATTGCAGAAATGGAATAAAAAAGTTTGGAATAGTTTTACGTTATAGCGTCCCTGATCTTCAAAGCCATCTGCGATGTTTCCAGAGTGCGCATAGTGCCGGTATCTTCGTATGCGCTGTTCTCTCGACGTTTAATACGCGTTCAAGCGAGAGATGCACGGAGGTTAGTTGGCTCACGGCTGCTGACGCGATTCTGAACTCCAGCGTTTTCACAGACAGTTTCCGCTGTTATCAAGCGATTTGTGTTCATGTTTACCTGTGCGCGCGTTGCACCGTGCTGGTTAATTTAGTTAAGACACGTTCACAGGCTAGCTGGTTTGAATCCATGATAGAATCTGTACGCTCAACTGAACAATCACATAGAAAGAAGCAGACACACAAAGACAGCGCTGCCTCCGTGTGTTTCTTTCTACGTCCTCTTTAAGTTACGCTTACACATTCTGTCATTGTTAATTTAGTTAGTAAGTGAACGTTTACGAGTTTATACGGCCGGTAAAGCTTTACTTCGTAGAATATCTAATAATTTGCTATCGCAATCGGTTCTTCGCCTTTCCCGCGGAACAGCAGAATTTTTCTTCGGCCAATCCTCGGAAAGACGCAATTTTGTTGCACCGAACTTTGATTTCTTGTTTACATGTCAGCTTAATTGCCACCACATTGGAAATTCAGGACGAGGGCTTGAGCAAATTGTAACGAATCCGGATGTAAATACCTTTTTCTTATTTTCGTTGTTTCTTGTTCAGCTTCTTACTTAACATTTTTTTTTCACTATCATTTCCTTCTCATAATGGGAAAAGCCACGTTCGGCAATGCTTGATGGCTAAATTAACCCTCCTATCACTTGCATATAATCAACGAAGAAACAGCGCTCCACATATTTACCTGGCAGTTAGAGACCTTGGCGTCGTAAAATTCAAAATTTGTCAGCAAGAGAAAGGGCTAAAGGCACAAGCGTAAAAGGATTGGTGTATCGTTCTATGCGCGTACCCACTTTACCGTAGATGATCGGTCATAATTTAAGCAAATTGAAAAGAGGATAGCACGCGAATTACACAGCAGATAGACTGGACCAGTTGTTCGTCACATAGAAAGGGCCTAAGTGCATGGTAAGCTTCATGACCTTTTGTGTATTTTTTCGCTGTTGTTCAGCAGCTCAAAAACGGCGAAGTTACGAGGAGCTCAGGCCCCGCACTCGGGTCAGTAGAAGCACATGCTGTTCTCTTAAGTTATTTGTGCCCTTAAATAAACGTTTGGGTATTACCAGTTCAGCGTCTTTCTATGCAACACATTGATAGCATGACCAGGGTGAATACTCACAGCTGTAGACGGAGCACGACAAGTCACCTCGCGTAGATGCGTTAATTCCACACTTCATGCCATAGATCTACGGCAACTGAAGCATAACACAATTTCAGCTACGTCTACGCTTTCTTCGGGTACATGGATAACTTACAATGGTTACAACGATAATACAAGATGATACTAGCCTCTCGTATAATGTCCCGTCACACCTCAAAGTCGACGTGAAAGAAGTGATTATTTTTCTAAAGAACCTTATCAGTCAAACCCCATCCAATAAGATGGTGAGTAAATACAGTCAGCATCTTCTTCCAAAAACATCAGTATGGTATACTGGCAGTGACCGAGAGGAATGCTGTGCTTTTATTGCTCTATATCCTCCATGTTCAGACCTTTGAAAGATTCTGGACACAAACATCGAGGGCAAGAAATACACCTCCAAATAGAACGACAACCAAAGAGCAAGTAAATGTCCTTTTGCGAATCTTTGCCTTCATAGTAAACTTCAAGTTTTTTCCCGACAGGTCTACGTGCACAACAGAGAATACATCCAATATGCGCTTTGTTGAGCCCGCAATAAATGATAGCAACGGCGAAATGCACAAGTCGAGGTGTTTCTTTCAGGCTCTTATTTGTGCGGAATTCGCGCTCTCGTTTATTTACTGAAGAGGAGCCTAACGTTCCCTTTGAACCGTGTGCGTCCTGTGAATGTTATCTCGATCGCAAAAAGAAAGCGAAATCAAAAAAGAGCTATATACCGGCTTCACAGCATAAGTTCTTTACTATTCGTGGCAATAGCAAAGCTAGAAGGCTTCACTCAAAAATGTATTCACTGCAAAGAATTTCCGAATGTTCCAGTAAAGTCCGTCAGGAGATTGCTTCCTTATCTATGCAACTTCCGATGCCAGGAAAAATGGAGAGTGGGCTACTCATTTGCTTTGCCGATATGCTTATTTATCGCAGTATTGCGAACAATAGGAACGTCGCAGGTCTCCTTGGAAGTCTGCATAAATCGTCGTCCTTGTCGCCTCTTTTCTGTAGAGTGCACAAAAAGCGCTTTGCACACTTTGTTCTGCATTTGGGGCTTCCAATAACGCAACTTGGTGACACCGTACTTGTTTAGGACTACCAACAGAATCGTTTATCACACCTGATTTGGTCCCCTAACTATCCATTAAACGCTGGATGCTATCTAGCGTCACCGCCATGGAGCCTGGGTGTTGCCTCTAAAATGCATAAACCACAGGTGCGTGCGAACGCGTAGAAATTCACCAGGCGGTGTGGGGATCATCTCTCCCGCTTCTTTCTGGACACGTCGCGCCATCTAGTGACAATGCCGAGAATTCCGCCAGCAGCCCCCCTCCCTCACCACCCTCCCCCCCCCCCCAAAAAAAAAAAAAAAAAAGTAGGATCGTCGCGTGCCGATACCTGCGAACGGTGTGAATCCTTCTCTCGCATGCCGTGAACTCAGTTGCACCTAATAGTGACCCAAGTTGAGAGGTTCATTGAAGGGTAGTGCGGTCAAGATGAGTGCGGTCATTGACCGCACTCATCTTGCATGGAATGACCACCGCGTGCAGGTTTTTTCGCAGTCTTACATGGTAGACTGACATTATTGACCTGTCGGCACAGCGATTTAAGTTTCGTCTTGGTAGATAAAGCTGCCTGAACTCCGGCACTTTCGGCAACTTTCTTGATACTGTTTTTGATATCAGCTAGTTGGTAAGGCATTTCGCCCTGTTGCCTTCAAAAAAGTTTTTTTTTGTTGTTATTTGTAGAACACTTGAATATGACAAATGACGGCAAGCTTACGTCTGTTACTATTCTCACCCGATCTGGTGAACCCTTGTAGTAAAAGGCGCACGAACGTTTTCGAAATCCTGCTGACTGCTGTAAGGAAAGCAGCGTATTCTTCTGTGTCTGTTTTCTTTTTTTTACGCTGTGGTATCGTTTGATGGTTTATTATTGTACGCTCCCCATATCCCTACCTCTGGTTCTGTGAATGACATAGTTTATCGCTTGCGCAGGGTGCTCGCCACTACATCAGCATGCTCATCGGCTCAATATATGTCAGCTTGCTGGGACGCTACATGGTTTGGTCCAGCGTGGCGTTTGCATGCGTCACACCAGCGGTCGGGCTGCTTGCTTTGTCGTGGTTCATCGTGGAATCTCCACGCTGGCTTCTGCAGGTGCGAATAATATTGGGGGCCCTAGGGCATGTAAAGAATGTGTTCTGGATCAACAGGTTTAATTAAATTCTTTTTCGTGCCACATATCTCTGACTATCGCAGTAGAACAATAAATATTCAACAAGCTGATTAAAATTATTGATTTAGAGCAAACATAAGAACTACGCAGCCAAAAGAGTCTGTCTTTTCACATATGCTCATAAAACTGTGCAGCATAACCGCAGCATGGTTCATTTTTGAATGCAGAGAGCGGCGGGGCTAAAGTGGTCGTGCACATTTCTTTAAGGCAGTGATCCTTACCTGTATTATCTAGTTTGCTCGTGTGAGACATAGTCAGACGTGTACTTATCTTTATCGGGCGACCACGTTTCGCCGCTTAACAAATGTAATCGCACAGCGCGGCACGCGCCTGCATGTATTCGAAGTTTCTGGAAAGTTATTGATGCCTCTACCCGGCTGTCTGTTGTCTCCGAACCTTGTGTTATCTGATTTCATCCCGTGACGCGAATGGTGTAGAACTTTGTGGAAGGCACGCGGGCCCGAACGATTAGTCTTGAACATTCGACGACTGCTGTATAAAAGCCGACGCGCTTGACCCCCTGATCATATTTTCGACGATCGCCGACCGTGTTCGCCGCTATCGTTGTGCTATAAGTGTAGCCTGTTTTTGTGGGCACAGGTTCGCCCAATAACAGTTAGTTTTGTCTTTCACAGTATTTGCTACTGTGTTCTTCAACGTCACCACCACGTGACAATAGCAACCAACAAAACTACGATAAGTAACGCATGCGAGCATAAATTATCGAATCAAGGGCATAAAAATACATTACAAGAACAGCGCAACAGTGAATGGAGGAGCGATGGCTTACCAACTAGCCCGGTTCCGCATACCGCCTCGGAAGACGAGCAAATGCCGAAGAACTTGGCTCAAGTCAAATTTTTGCGATATCTCCTGTTCTCGATGCCTCTGCACTCAACTATGGATATTATAACTGGCGCCCAGTAGCAACGGAGCATAAGTGTTACGCGAAGAAAGTTGACGCACCATGCTTCCCAAACCAGTTCATGTTGACGGTGCCATTCATTGCATTAGTTACAACACTCGTCGCACTGTTACGTCTTGTATACGCTTCTAAACATTGCAGCGCTTCATATCAGATTTGGCAGTCAAGACCTTTTACGATGCACGAGTTGAGCATTGCTCATAATTATATTGCGCTTAGTGTTATACTGACTATTTTAAGTGAAGGATAGGACGCGGACGTACATAGCCCAGACTACCAACTGTTTAATACCGTTAAACATTGCGCTTATATACAAGAAGATATGGCAGGGGGGGGAAAGGGGAGATATAAACGAGTATAACAGGGCCACGACATGTGATCATACTTTGGGCCAGACATACTTCGCTCACTTGCACCCGTTCGTCCTGGCAAACCCGACCTCAGCTTCGATAAGCGCGATGGACGGAGTGCTTATGCACATCTCTTTTTCATTAGCTATCACAAGTGCCTCCCATATTTCTCGCTCCGTTTTTGTTTTTGATGTGCCAACGACTGGGGTGCTTTCTAGTAGCGGAGAGCATTAGCATCGTTTGCAGTGTGCAGCGAAGTTGCTAGATGTTGTCAGAAGCTGGCACGTGTATTTTTGCTCCCCTAGCCTATCATTTAGACAACGTGCATTTTGCCCAATGTACACTTTCACGCAATCTACTGGGATTCGGTAAACCACTGAAGTAGCGGATTCCACGTAATTTTTCACGTGCATAGTCTGACCGACCGTAGCACTTGGATTGCCTCCTTTGGATCCTGCGTTCACTCTCTTGCACATGCCTTTTAGTTTTTGCGGAGCGGGGTACGGTACTTTAACATCATGACGTTGGGCTGCTTTTTTATCCTATGTGACAACCGACGGATGTAAAGCAACACCACATGTTTTTTCAAGGTTTCCTTTTCGTGTGTTTTTGCCTTTTCCTGTTGGCTCCGATTTCGGGCAACATGTTTTCACAGATTTGCACCACCATACTGTTCGGATACCCACTGTTTCTTAAGCGGCTTACTTTTATATATATATATATATATATATATATATATATATATATATATATATAAATTATTTATTTATTTCGAAAATGACATACAAATACAAATCGATGCTTTCCCCCACAGCATGGCGACACGATTTTTCAACTGTTTGACTGATGCAAGCCTTGGCGATGTCTCTTTTAACGATTTTTAATGGGAATAGTCATACCTCAGGATTTCTCTTTCTCCTATAGTTTTGTAGCACCAGCACATGTGGGAGCCCCTGAGCCTAATGTTTATGTCAAGGTACTCTAATCGATCTTTGGTAGGAGTCTCGTATGTGAATTCGAGACCTTCATGTGCTTCCTTGAACATGCCAGTTTCTACGCTAACTGGTTGGCTTTGGATTTCTTTCATGCACACCAAATAATCGTCAACATATCTGAAGCAGGTAGTTATGTTAGTTTCTTCAGACAAGGCGGCAGGTTATAAGTCGGAAAGCACGGGAGCTATACAGGAACCAATAGCGGTACCATCCTTCTGCTCATACACACTGTCACCATATTCGATAAAGCACCCTGTAGATACCCAGTTTGAGCAAGTTCACAAAACTAGAAATACTGCACTTGCACACGTCCTGAAATTTGGTGTAGCCGAACATGTCGATGGCTTCTTGTACAGCTTGTACCACCGCTGGCCTCTGGACACTGTAGAGCAGGTCCGTCACCTCTATTGAAAAACGAGACGTTCGTCGGCTACTCTTTAGTGTTGGAATAACTTCGTCCAAGTTGCGGATCAAGAACGGGTCGTCGAAAAGTAAGGGGTTCAAACATGCCTGAAGGCAGTCCGCGATGCATCTTTGCCAGGTTCCGCGGTCTTCAACAATCGTCCTAAAAGGAAGTCCCTCTTTGTGGGTTTTTCTTCTTGTTTTTCAATAGACGTGAAGGGCCTGTTCTACTGTGTCCCGAGGCGACGTGCGATGTCGTTTGTATGAGCTATATGTACGGTAACACAGCAGCAGCGGTGGCAGCAGTGGCGGCAGTGGCGGCAGCGGTAACGGCAGCAGCCGCAGCAACAACCGTCACCGCCCGTTATGCTCAGTAAAGTGCGGCAGTACCCGTCCAGAATTGTTTGTTTTAGCAGTGCGAGCACTTCGAACGAAAACTTGCCTTTGTCTTCCAGGCTTCATTGCGTCCTTATTAGCTGGCACAACGGCTCGCTCGCGCCTAATTTCGTACAGCGGTGGGGTTCCGCGGTACGCGCAATCTAATAACCGCATTTATTTTGCCGAAGCCCATATTTCATCGCCAATGCCGCCATAATTCAAGAGTATTTCACAGACACAATATACATACAAAAAAATTATACAGTACATCTATACATTGCGTGTTGGTGAAGGCACAAGTACTTATGAGCGTGCGCATACGTAATGAGCAAACTAATCAGAACGGGTGAGTATGACAGTGGTGAGAAAACGGCTGTTCCACTCAGTGGGTTCTAGGTAAAAAAAAATGCTAGGTATATGCCTTGCCTGTTTCGCATAGAATGAATATATGGTAAATGTTGTCTGCGGCGACATGCGGAATGCTGTCGAGGCGAAACGTGCTGCGCCTCGTTTGAAACACTGTGAGAAAAACTTGATGGCCTCTTCCTATTGAGTGGCCTGCTGTGAAACTCAATTTGCGTCGTTTGTTTTCAGATGTGGTCCGTAAGTTATAATGATAGACGCCATTATTTATTATATTTTACAATGCAATCGAGGCAACTTTAAAGCATAAACTACATACGACATTCTTAACGAGCGATCAGCTCTAAATTATGACCTACGGACACATTCGTTTCCTATTTATGTGTCTTATCCATCTGTCTATTAATAATCTAGTCTAGCTATTCTGCATTACAATTTGCGTGCACCACTGAGGCAATTTAACGTCATGCCGTAGGTATACAGTTCCGCGGCTAATACAGACCTCGCGAGCTAAATTCGTAGTCAGTCACCACATAGAAGTATGCATCACAATACGGGGAACGGCAACATGTTTAGATCGATGTGCGTGAAATGCGTCTGGCTGGCCAATATCTTTCCGCGGCCGTCCACTACAGCGCATCCAATCAATCATTGGAGCATTCACCTGCCCTTTGCTCAATGCCATTTATTCAATGGCTCAATCATTCGGTCTTTTGTTCCCATTTGCGCCTCTGTGGAACTGCGCAAGCACCGTTGTCCTTCAATCACATGCTAAAGGCGCACGGCTTCCTCACTCCTTACTTAATAACCACACTACGAGTTTATGTAACGTGCCGCGAGAAATCCAATAAAATGTAAAGAAGAGATAGGACGCAGCCTTTTTATGACTTCGCTCTGTCCTACCTTTCCACAGATGTAATCCAGAAGAGGGTAGTTCTTGAAGCAAGCTGTGCTTAAGGACCTTGTTGTCTCTTTAGTCACTGTAACTGCTTGAAAGTGGTGGCTTAGTGGCTGTCCTATCTCAAGCACGGTTGGTGACACAGACGCGATGCTTGCGCTTGTGGGCGCTCAGACAAACACCTCAGTTTACTTTGTTCAAGCACAGCGCCACAAACTCCGTACACCGTTCTCTATGGGACCGAGCTTTCTCGGGGCCAAAGAGGCGCCAGTGCAGCGCGTTCCTAAAACAAGCCAATGTGCAGTACTGCGTTTGTGGGCCTTGAAATGCCTTCAGAGGAGATGTTCCTTGAACTGCCGACTACAGAAGGCATCACTGTTGAGAAGTGTAAGAAGCTTTTCTGATATGATCTTTTAACGCAATGGCCAATGCAATTGGTACGTGGAAATAAGATGAGGAAGCCTTGTAAAGAAGAGCTCGAGTACGGGGAGTATAAGCAATATCGGGAAAAACCTTTCGTCGACGGTAAACACATCTTCCATTGTAAAGGCGGAAGAGGCCACCATCCCAGGCACCAAGATTATTATATCCGACTCGAGAACGGCGATTTATAACTACACCTCGGGTTTCATTTCCCCTCGAGCATTCAGAATCATCAAAAAAGAACTCGATCAATTGAAGTTGGCGTGGGTTCCCGCTCATGCGGGCAACCCTGGCAATGAGGCTGCCCACCTAGCCGCCCGAGCAGCAAGTAACCGGGAGGTAGGCTTGCCCGACGGGGTTGAACGACATGAAGGTATCCATACCTTTAACGAAATGACCGTTTACTACCGAGAATCGAGGCGAATATCTCCATCCGCCCACGACACACTGACAAGAATACAGGCCACTAACGTCAGGAGAGTACAGATTAGATCTGTACTTAGTCCAAAAAGACTAGCTGCAATGACCGGTGGTGAACATCCACCAAACTGCAAACGTTGTAACTGCCCCCTGGCGGACCAAAGTCACATCTTGTGGGGATGCCAAAAGAACCCTCCCCCGAGAGAACTCTTTAGGCGAGCTCCTTCACACGAAGAGTGGGAGATGAAGACGAAAACTTCGAACCCGCAAGACCAGATACGGTTGGCGGAATGGGCCGATAGCGTCGCGGCGAAGCAGACGCCACGCTAGCCCACACCGCTGGGAATGAAAATTCCACTCAAACTTGACAATAAATGTCTTTTTCTCTCTCTCTCCATCTTTCGTCGTGCCTGTTCCTCAGACAACAATTTCCCGAAGAGAAGGCAATGTCTTTGGTGAACCCAAACAATGCAGTCAAAGCACTGGCAGCGAACTAGGATGTTCTCTTCTGTTGTTCTCTGAACTTAGAGAGCGGGCGGTGTAGCAACCTTGACACCTTAATTTTACAGTATTCAGGATGAAGCCTTGTTCAGATACAATCCTTTCTGGTTATAGCATTCAAGATTAACGACGATTTTATATATTAAACCAATTTTGTAATATTGCTATAGTGATGACAGTGAAGAACCAAAGCTTCATATTTTAGTAAACTTCATCAAAGATGCTGGCTTTGCAATATTTCTTGAATAATAGTGAACTAGTCCATTGGTAGATTCGAATATCCCGATCGCAAAGAATGAGTTCTTTCAGTCAGGTGCACACGTAAACAGAACATATGTAACGGGAAGGTAAAATTTGCAGAAGTAAAATTTTAAGCATTTAAAAGTGGAAAAAGCTGTTTCTTTTTTCGTTGTATTACTATCATTGCTTTAGTTCACACAAGATGCATCGAACAACGCCCATTCAAGCTCAATGTCCCACCGTGTGCACAGATTGGCCGCCGTGAAAGCGCCATGGCCATGCAGCGAAGCCTGCGCAAGGAACCCGTCGAGGCCAACGCAGAGTTCAGGCTGATGGAGAGGGCATTCTCGCGGGCCGTAACGCCGTCGCTGCACTACTGGCTGGCGGCGCACATGATGTTCCTGCAGCAGTTCTGCGGAGTCAACATGGCTGCAAGCTACGCGCGAGCGATCGTGGCGGCGGCGGGCATCGATCTGGACGAGGGCCAGGCCGATCTCGCCATTCTCACCATACAGGTGATGCTCAGCCGCTGTGCGTAATTTTCCCACACTGTGCGCCATCACCTTCGAGGGTAGTGAGAAAAAGAAATCGATAGAAGCTCGTAAAGCAAAACATTGGTTGCCCCTCAGTGTGCCCATTGTATTTATTTGCTTATTTATTTATTTCTTCACGTACCCCACTACGATCTACAGGAAAACCAAGCAGGTAGGCGAGAATCTTGTAAAACAAAGACCATACATGAAATTCGCACCGCTGACAGAAACGACCATATTTACAAGTAGTTCAGTTGTTAGACTTAACGTATCAGACACAGCAGTGTGTGACATGCATGAAATTAACAGGATGACCCAGTGAATGACTAAATAATGACGTAACGGTCATTTCAAGAGTGACAGCACTGCACATTCAAACCACTTTTCAAATTGACTTGCTAATATTTAATAACGTAACGCGTTTTATTATGTAATTGTACGGGGAGAAAACATCTTTAACATATTGCCACGAGACAGTGAACGGGCTGTTAGTGTCGGTCGGACAAACACAACGGCGACGAAGTGGCCAGAGGCTCGCGCGAAAGCCTTGCATCAGTCGCAGTTACTTGTGGTTATTGTAACCTTGTATATAGTTATAATTTGTAAATACACCTTATCGCGATAACATCTTTTTCGCTGGAGGTACTGGGTAAACCTGGCAGCGTGCCGGCTCTGACAACAAAGCACGGAACTTGGAAGCGATCGCCGTCTTGGTTGCTTCGCGATGACCAGCGAAGTGACGACGGTGCAGCAGCCGTCGGCTCCTGTGATTATGTTACATCCACGAGGCCCAGGAACCTCTCCTGGCACGGATGGCTTGCACGTCGAAGGCTGGATCGACATGTACGAGCGCGTCAGCGACCACAGCAAGCGGGACTCCCTGCTGATGTTAGCCAACGTGATTTTCTACCTGAAAGAAACAGCCCACGGGTGGTACAAGACGTATGAGGAAGATCTTATAATTTTAGGCGCCTGCAAGGCGAAGCTGCATGAGTTGTTTGGCAGACCATTGGACCGTTGGTAGGCCGCTAAAAAGGAGTTGTGATCCCTCATCCAGACAACCATTGATTTGCAAATTTCGTACATTCAGCACGTACTGGGCCTTTGTCGAAAGGGAGACGCAAAAATCACTGAAGCTGACAAGATTTCGCAAATATTGAAGGCAATAGCAGGCAATGCGTTTGATATACTTGTATTTAAGGACGGTGCGACGGCAGTCGCCATAGTTGACGAATGTTAACGTTTAGAACGAGCGAAAAGCCGCCGCATCACCCGCCACTTTCATCGGCTGCCTAAAACAGCCGCAACATCATCATGCGAGGACCCAATGATGACTGCGCAGTCTACAGTGTGGGAAGGTGTAACTCGCATTGTCCGCCGCGAACTCCAAGGAATAGTTCCTACAGCCATCCCTCCAGACGTTCAGTCAGCCAGCCTGTCCACCGACATATGTCGCTCATACAAGTACTCGTCCGCGAGTGTTCGCGAACCTTGGTTTATCATGCACCATGTGTTCCATCCGTGCACCTGAACGTACTCCTGCAAATGCCCCCGAGAACAAGGTCCACCCTCCGCACTACAGAAAACCGGCTGACTGGAGAACGGCAAGCGACTGACACATGTGTTTCAACTGCTCACGCGTTCGACATATTGCCCGTCACTGCCGCAGTAGCTGGTCATCGCCTTCAAACTGGACCACTTGATCTTGGCGTCGTCCTGGAGGCAATATTCGGCGTTTTTCACCTCACTCTGACCCACATGCTTGCGATGCCGCCGTTCAATACTCCAGGTTTAGCCACTCAGCGTCCCAAGGCCGTCGATCTCTATCACCACGACCATGCCGGTCCTCGTCTCCTTTGTAAATACACGTTATCCCCCTGGCAATATTAGTACGGGAAAGGGAATATGTCATCCACCAGAATTTAGCACCAAGCAATGAAGGAAAGCTATAAGGACTAGTTTCTCAGGAAGAAACCTTCACAGTGGAGAAAAACACGCCCTCGTGCATGGATTTGAACTCTGTACTAACACCGTTACATGGTGGTTGTTCTACCGTCTGAGCTAACAAGGAAGCGAGCACATCACAGCACGAAGCCGAATTATTCGACAGCTCGAAGCACAGCAGCACTGAATATCGCCATTTTTCAACTGCGAAGCTTAATCTATGAAAAACCCGTGTAGGCTTCCCTTGTAGCTGAGTGCAACATTCTGGTGGGTGAAAATTTTTCCTTCCATAGGCCTTCCCCCATCTTCCGGGATTACGCATAAGTGAGTTTTCATGTCGGTGCGTGCAAAACAAGGCAGCAAGTTCCATGCATGTCGGTGACCAGATGCGCAAGACGGGAACGCTTTGATGCAGCTATGTGCACTAATTTCTTTCTCTTTGCATAGCCCGTGCAAAATGTTCATTCTCGTGATTTTCCGCGGGATCCTTTATTAAAGGGCCCCTGAAACAGTTAAGGACAAATTTTGTACATAGGTTACAGCTAAAGTTAATCATTCGCACCACAATTTGTGTGAAACGTCTCACATTAAGAGAGCTACAGATCATTAGAAGTTACCCTCTTCCATAGTCGTGCATTTTCTCCTTAACTCGTTCGCCGAGTGATCAGCGCTAAGCTCCGCCTTCACTGGCTCTGCGTCATGATGGTACGTCGTGTCGTCGACTTCCGGTTCTCTAGGAGCGAGCGAGCGAAGCCTCTCCAAACACTCCGGCAGCTGCTTCGCAGTCGACCCCAAGCAAGAGCTATGGAAGCAGAGTGCGTTGCGAGCATTCTGTCGCAGCGCCGAACGTGTCTGGTATTCCGGTAACCACAGGTTAGCTGGGCGTTCCGACGGAACGATGGAGGCATACATTCAAGCTGTTGAAGGAACCTTTGCGTAGACGTACGTAAGCTGCCTGATCGGTGTCCACGGTCCAGCCACCTGTCGGCGCAGAGCTTAACCAGTCAAAGAAAGAGCTAATATTGCTCTAACCAAAAGTAAAGCATTTTAAACATCTACGAGAACAACGTGTTAACGATTACCCTCCTGCGAAAAATTTACACCAGCAGCAAAGAATAATGCATTTTGTTACTGCTACTGTGTGTGGTTCAGCTCTGTGCCATCAGGTGGCTGCACCGTGCAGACAATTCACATTTGCGTTTCTGCTCATCCGGTTGAACGGCACAGTCAAGCTGCCAGACCCTGTCACCTTGCCCTTGCGTTTGCCCTAATACTGGACTCGCGAAACGCTATTGCGTTAGTAATCTTCCGGTGTAAAGTGGACGACCGCAAACGCGCAAATCCTGGCGCCGATCGGATAGCGGCAGTCCGATGCGCTGCAACCAGTCCGCTCCTCTGCTGCCTTGCAGAGGGACACGATGTCGCAGCTTGACATATTGCCAGTCGCTACGTTTGCAGTCCACAACGCAACAAAGTCGTATCATAGTGCTCGCGAAAAGACTGAGGTCGACTCTGAACGCGGAGCTCCCGCCGAAATGGAGCACGTTGTAACACAAGCAGACGACGCTTTCTGTGTGCCGGAAGTGCTTAAGTGTAATGAGAAATTGTTCTTGTGCATTCTCTTTCCGTTACTTTCTTTTTATTGAAACAAATTAACTAACATTCCAACTATTACGAACATCATTTGTTCATAATAAAGGTGGAAAAATTAGAAATGACGCGCCCTGGAGGCCAAACGCATAGCTCGCCTACATGGCGTCAATTGGGTGATTTACGTCATACGGGTAGGGGCGGCTGAAAATTCCACCGAGCAGTGTGCGTCGATCGGCAGCGATGTGGATTTTTAAAACCCTATAATAAATAACACGCATTACGCGGAGCTCTTAGATACGTCAATTAACAAACAGAAGGGCCTACTCTAACGACTCAGTACGTTTGTAGAAAATCGTCAAAATCGTTGCAGGGTCCCTTTAAGGAATACTGCGGTCACGCAAACTCGTTTGGTAAATCCAACGATCTACAGTTATGAAGCGCACAGCGCGACTTCGTACCATTTTCCAATTTGCATACATCCTACAAATGAAAGCATTCACACCAGTTTAAGAGTATTCCTATTTAGGAATGGTAAAAGTTTTAAAGGTATCAAGTCTGGCGTCAACCGGTTCCGTCTTTAATTTATGCCCTATGAACGTAAGCTTTTACATAGCTGACGTGCAGACGTCGCCAATGTTACTAGATCAGCAGAGCGTGTTTTTATTGTTACACCCAAGTATCTTTACTCTACTACTTTTTTCTACTTATGTGCCTTTAATAGCCTCAAAAATTATGAAGGGTTAATTGTGTCAGGCGGCAGACCTTGGCAACACCTCATACAGCCTCAAAAGCTCCGAAAGGAGGTGCTTACCCGCACAAATTATGTACGACGCGGGGAGGCATCTTTCTCTGGCTCGTGTTAAGCGTCATTTTTTTTAGAGTGATGCATATGTTAATCCACGGGCTTTCACGAGTAGGTATAAGGTAATTGGAGGTAATATAACCGTATATACAATATAGGTAGGCCGACAATAGTGCTAGGTGTATTGAGTGCCAAGACTGTTGTTCGTTAGTTCTGGTGGTCGAAAGCTTTACGATCGACTGGCATTTGCGCGTCTATTTAGGACATTTCAACGAAGCAGAATAATAATGGTTTTTCCCATAGTTGTTTCTAACTGCTTCATGGGTAGAAATTACAGCGCTTACGCAATAAGCATCAAACGAAGTTTTTCTTGCTGTAAGCTAGGTCGACAATGTGTCACTTTTAAACCGTTTTATTTAGTTTTCCATGAACGTCGTAGACGTCGGTAATGAAACACGAACTTCTCGCATTGATTTTTCTTCGATGTATGTATCGTAACGTGCTCCATCAATCAGCGCAGTCGAGCTGAACAAAGTCGAAACTTAGTTACATGTTGTTGAGGCAGGTCGTGCTACTGAGGCACCTGTTATTGGGTTACTTGCTGATCGAGAAATGCTCATAAGGTGCAATGCGTCAACAGCCGTCACAATGACTTGAATCATTCTCAAGCTATTTTAAGGGCTATTGTAATACACATCTGTGTACAATGAACCGTGAGACCCGGCTGGCAGAACAGTTCAAAGATGGCAAATCTGATGAGCGCATTTGTGTTACTGCCGTTCATACCTGCTCGCGCTACTTAATCAGATTTTCTCTGTTATGCCTTTCGGTATGTCTAGCGTAGATGCGCTTATCTGCTGCAAGCGTTAAGCACTTATAACATATCTCTTCTAGCAATTAGTAAAATTTTCCTTTTGACGTCCTCTGTATTCCAGGTGATCGTGGCTGAGAACACTTATGAGCCCTACTGCTACGGGTGAACGCATCTGACGAGCCCCTGCCCTACAATTGATGCAAATATGTTTCATATTAGGCTGCTTGTAGTCGGTTCTCTTTTTATTCTTTAATACTTGCTCGCGTGCATATTTCTTCTTTATGTATAAAA
The DNA here is from genome assembly GCF_050947875.1 of Dermacentor variabilis. Taxonomy (NCBI): domain Eukaryota; kingdom Metazoa; phylum Arthropoda; class Arachnida; order Ixodida; family Ixodidae; genus Dermacentor; species Dermacentor variabilis. The sequence continues at coordinate 130,195,562 of NC_134570.1, read as the reverse complement.
ACAAAGACAAATTCTTATCTATACTTACCCTAAATATCGCCATAATTGTTACCCTAGAGTTCAGGAGGACTTATTCGCCATTTAATGTTATTGAGTTTAGCGGGTCTCGCCATCTTCAACATTTACTGCCAGTTTCTGTGTTCTAGACTAATTCAGCAGCGAGTCGATACCACAAAAAGTACATTCAGTATTAACACAAAATAGCCCCAAAGTTATAAGATTTCACACGGGCTCTCGTACAAGGCCAAGATAATAAATGAACTTTATTATACAGCTTTAACGCCAACATAACATGTAATTTGAAAAGTGAAGAAGCAAGGAACAACCGTGCAATAAACAACAAACTGCAAAGGTGCTCAGCAAAAAAAGGGCAAATGAATATTTTATGTTTAAAAAGTCGGCAGCTTTGCCAGAATAGCGAAGCATCAATTGCGATAACAGTTCAGTAGACAGCTATACACGTAAATTTATCGCCCATATAAACCTGTAAACATTTGCTTATTAACTAAGAAGCATGGTGTCAGAGCGCACGCGCAAACATGAACACATCACACTCCACGACCGCAGACATTCGCTGCCAAAATGCTGTCGTGAATACGCGCGGCAGCAGGAGAGAGTGCAATAACCTTCGTGCTGTCTATCGCTTCAACGCAAACTGAGAGGCGAGAGCAGCGCAGGCGCAATAGTATGAGCCGTCGGTGCTCCTACACTGGGCCTCCAGCGCAGATCCCTTTCAAGATACGTCTCGCGTGGCCGAGCATGTGCAGTTGCTGCCAGAGTACAACACCGCTCCGTCCCCCCTCCGTTGCTCCGCGCGCGACGGAAGACGGCGCGCTTCCTCCTCGTTTTCTTCCCTTGCGCGGTCGAGACTGTGCCGCGATAGTAGACTCCACTCGCACGCTATTACTCGCACACACAGCACACGACGCACGGCGACGGGGTTATAACCCTTGGACTCTGTAGCGAACATTACGGCGACAATTCTCCTGGAGTGTCTATTTAATTGTCATCACACTGATAAACAAATACCATGTGACCAAAACAAGCAACAGGAACAAAATAAGCCAATTATCAACATCGAAATCGCAAAGCGAGCTGCTAAAATGAAAGATTTGACCCGCGGTGCCGAGGCCATAAGTAATTTGCGATGCGATCGTGCTTACCGAGATTAACATTCCGTCCACCTGCATCAATCAGTATCAGATAATTGGATACCAAGTTTTTTCATACTCTAAGCCAAATAAGAGGGCATGAGGCGTGGCAGTTTTCATCCGAGACACATGGGCGACAACTGAGCAGGCTTTCTCGTTTTCCCAAGCTGAAACTGTGGCAGTGCGTCTTTGCGCACTTTCCTTGTGACTAATTCTGCTTGCAGTTTATCGCCCACCGTGTTGCAACGGTCGTATATTCCTGGATGAACTGAATGTCGCCCTGGCCTCGATGTCATCAATGGACCATGTTTGCCTAATTGGAGATGTCAACACAGATACGCTACGCCCTTCAGCGACGACAGTTAGTAATTATTTGGACGTCATTTCCAAATGGGGCCTGCAAAACACGATCTGTGAACCTACGCGCGAAGAATTCCTTGCTGGTCATCTTGTCACATCTTGCATAGATCATATAAATATACGTGCACATAACTTGAGTGTCAAATCTGCCGTTATTACAGCGAAACTTGCTGATCATTACATGGTCTACTGCTCTCTTAACAGACGACACTACTCACTTGGTCGCTCCAAACGAATTCAAACAAATCACAATTGTTGACCCCTTGGCTTTCGACAAATTTGTAATGAATCACGACTGGTATAACTTTTTTTATGACTGTTCCTCCAGGCGACGCCTATGACAACTTTGTAACACTGTTCACCGATTTCCGGCTTCCAGCTACACGGGTCTGTAAAACTCCGTCCTTTGTGGCGTTCTGAAGCATGTTGCTTATGATGACCCCCGCCCCCCCCCCCCCAAGTCTGTTGTCTTCAAAACTTTGTCTTTGCCTGATTTCAATTCTTTGCTGCTAGAAACTGTTGTCTTAAAGCATGTTTGGATAAGCCAGTATAAAATTCCTTATGTGCCTGTTCGTTGCCTGAGACCAAAGAATCCGTATGTTACACCCCGCTGTAAGACGAGATATGGTCGAAGACTCCGTAACTATTAGGTCCCAGCAATGTTTAATTTACTTCCCCAAAGCATACAAGATGTGAAGACGAAATATGGTCTCAGAAAGGCTCTTAGACACATTAATGCGTGATGGGAAGCCTGTCATGTGTGTGTGTGTGTGTGTTTTCTCACTGTTGTCTACAATCTAATAAGGTGTTACTGATGGCTCTGTCGCGGTCTGCCAGGCACTGCCGTTCAAGCCCACTGCGGCTTTGGCAGGCCCGATTCTTCCATTGTATGATTCTCAAGTCATGAATAAAGTATTATTATTATTATTATTATTATTATTATTATTATTATTATTATTATTATTATTATTATTATTATTATTATTAATATTAATACCGAAGTCTCTATCTCGTGCCCCAGTTGGCGGTGGCATGTGCTGCCCTTCCCCTGATGGACACCGTGGGTCGTCTGCGTCTACTGGTGGCCTCCGCGAACATATGCGTCGTAAGCATGATCCTGCTGGCAAGCGTGTATCCAGGCATGCCAGCTGACGCCCTGCACTACACCGCTAGCACGGCGTCCACTGCTGCGAACGCCACCGAAATGGCGGCAGGCGGATCCGGCGCTAAAGGGAGCGCGCTGGGACTCGTCTTCCTGGTTGTCTTCTACTTTGGCTACGCACTCGGTCTTGGGCCCCTGACTTGGATACAGGCGAGGACAAGAAGGGGTCACCTAAGCCCGTTACTTTGTTTTAAGAGACAGCTTCACCTCGGGAGCTCCTATCTAAGCACATGGGAACAGAGAAATGACTTTGCTCCGTGCCCACTGTGGCAGCTTTGACAAGAATCTTTGCTTCTAGAAAAAAAAATTTAAGTATGCTGACTTTTTGTTAGAGATTGTGTATTAAATCGACCACATTCATTTTTGACTGAAATTCTACAACGAAAAAAAAAAACGTTGCCAATTCTAACTAGGAAATAATAGATTTCTCTAAACAAAGTCAATTGAGGCTTCTGAAGCGAACACAATCCACGTAGGTTTTATGCATAGCTTTGAAATATCCCGTATTTTTGTGTAGAATATTTCGAAGTGTTTGTGAATGTTCCCAAAATTTCACGTTAGCTGTGAACTCCTAATCGCATTCGCCTTCTTCACATGCTCTAGCAGATGCATTTTATCGACCTCCGATATAATTTTTTTCGTGTAGACATATAGATCAGTAAATTTTATGCTTTAATATTCTCCCTCTACTGCATTATTTTTTCTATGTAAAAGCTACAAGGCCCCATTTGCTTCTTACATTTTGTAGAATTTCCTTTTTGTTTTCTCAGTTCAACAAAGTTCATTAATATCATTCGAGCGGTTGTCCTATGAGAGCGTTTTGGCCTTTTACATGTATCTGAAATGCAGGAATTGGGTTCACCCCGGTCTAAAGCGTTCTCGTATAATATAGCTTTCTTTTTTTTTTTACACAGCTTCGGCGCGGAGACAAGAAGCATGACGTTAGTGCTGAGCAACATAAAGTGGAAGCACTTGCGCAGTGGCACTGGCTTATACGCCAAAAATAATATTTGCATAGTTCATTGCAACATAGAAAGATATTCATAGATAATAAGTTATTTGGCCGGGGGGACACAAAGGAAGATGATAATTATCACTGTCAGCAGCCCAATTAACTAAAATTCAAGAAATAACTTTTATTGACTGCAGTAGAAGTGCATGTTTGTATTCAAATTTTAGAAGCAGTCGAGTTTCTATACAGTTTCACGTGGAAGAACTCTAGCATGTCTGTGCTCCAAAATATCCGACTCAAAATTTTAATTGTCGTTAGAATGATTACGCATGCAAGAGAGTGAGGATCAGCGCAAAGCTCCTCTCTAATGTGGCGCGGATGTTCGTGCGCCGTTAAGTCTGACAACAGGGCGGAGTCACAGACAGAGATGACAAGTGTTCCCCTTCCCCTCTCGGCTGGCGAACTCAAGATATGACAGCAGCGTGTGCCGTGCAGTATGGGCTCTTGATTTCAATTAAACTTACAGTAGTTGGAAATCAGCCGCCAAAGTATTTGCTTAGCCCAGGCAAGGACCATGCCAGCTCGTCTAGCCACTGTTACGCATGCGCAGTGCCCTCCGGCTTCTCCGCTTGCGCCATTATTTCGGCATGGCAGCTGCGGCCATCGTTACAGGCTGCGCGGTCGCGTGTAACAACAGCGGTTCCGGGTTGTCTGACTTTTTATTTCGCCAGCCGAGAAGAGAAGGGTGACAGTTACCATCTTTACCAATGCATCCGCCCCGTTGTCAGACTAAACGCCGCTCACAACAGCCGCATCCCATCATGGAGGTGCTTTGCGCCGATCTTAACTCTCTTGCATGCGTAATCATGCGAACCATAATTAGAATTTAGAGTCGGATGTCTCGGAGCGCAGATATGCTAGAAGAATTCTTCCAACTGACACTGTGTTGAAACATGACTGCCGCTAGCTTTTCAATACAAAGAAACCCACTTACTGCAGTCAACAAAAAGTTAATTATTCAATTTTCGTGAATTGCGTCTGACAGCGATAATTATTATGTCACTTTGTGTCCCCCTGGCGACATAACTTAATTGCACAGGTAGTTTTCGCGTGCCTCCCAGTTCTTAATTCTGAGACAACGAGAAAGCTTAATTTTTAACACCCTGTATAGCAGTGCCGTGGGGCCAACAGTGTCCCGGCATTATGACGGATGTCATTAAGTAGTTTCGGGTCTGGCTACTCCGACATTCCGTGGGATCCGGATAGATTTTTCTCCTAGATCGACGCAACCATTCTGCCAGTATGCGCAGACTGTAGTATTCGGGGGTAGTGGCCCCTAGTCTGGCGCCAACTGAGGGTCGCTCTCTAGCCCCCGCCGCCGATGCGTGTCGAAACGGGTAGCTGGCCTACGCTGCCGGGGCCTCCCATGGAGGCTAAGCGGGCTCTCGCCGTCGTCCCAGCCTTCTTGATCAGTGCTGATTCCTTCGTGTTGAGTAGGAGGTCAAGAAGAGGGAGAAACGGGATCGAGGATTTATTTGTATAGGAGAGAGAAACTTTTTTACAGAAAAAGGATACTCATACTGGCCGAAGCAAGGAGGGCACTGAAGCGTGCTCGTAGCATGAGCTACATCTCAGAGCAAACTAAATCTTTTCGGATAGCACGAGCTACAAATCATGGGAGACATCTTTTCGGAGAGCACACCAGAGGAGCCGAAACAGTGCGCTCAGATCCACATCCTTTCCCTAGGTCCCAAGGCCAGGGAATCCCGCGGTCACACAATCCTGCAATCGGGGGCGTTCGTAGTCGCCGAAGCACACCCTCGCCCTCAAGGCGAGGGTGTGCACGATCACTCCGGTACCTTTGTTGGCTGAACATGATCTGAGAAGTTCCCTCAGGCGCACACGAGTCACTGCCCCGGAGAAAGGTGGGAATGCTCGTTGACAGGAGAACCCCTGGAAAGGTCCAATTAGCTGGTTCGTCTGACGGTCGGCTCTGGCGAGCAGCAGTGGCCGTAACGTAGCGGCGTTGAAAGCAACATCACTGGAGTTTGTCGGTCCCAGTGCCGAGGTTGGGGACCGAGTGACGTCTATCTTTCCCTCATCCGTCAAACGTGTCTCACCTTGGCACCTTGGTGTCGCCGCTGGTCTGTGCGATAAGACGTACTGTGAGCTTCACAAAGCTGATTCGTCGCAGGAAAGCAGGACAGGCTGGCAGCGAACTTCGAACCTGTACTGCTTTCAGCGGACAGCTTTGTCCAGCGTCCTGCTAATGACGGGATCTAAGAGGCAAACACAAAACACGTATCAGCTGTGAAGTGTTCAGCCCCACCGGCTTCGACTCCATATAGCAGCTTCGTGCTGGAGAAGTCCAGCATGCTTTGCAGCGAATCTCCGGCACTATGGCACGCGGCTCCGGCGAACACACGTGCCGCGTTGCCATCGTTGCACGACGCTCCTGCCGTGGCTTCCGAGCTCGAGCGGCGCGCCCTGCCCGACGCGGAATATTAGTTGAGGAACCCGTCGGTAATGATTCGACGGCACAATACCCAACAGCGTGCGTCGATCATAACATATATCGCTAAAATACGGTGAATATTTATCCGCGCTTGAAACCCGTCGCTACACCACTTGCCCCAGATCGACTTGTAACCTCAAACTACCATCGACAAGTACCTCTTCCTCGGCTTCGTCGCTCGTAGTTTCTGAAAAAAAAACGTATTGGCGCGAACTCTGGTTTTCCAATCGTTCTGCCACCATTGGAACAATCGAGATGTACATGAACTTTGTCTTACCTTCGCTCTTGTGGCTCGAGGTGTCCTTGGAGCATCGTTTTTTATAAACCTCCTTATCTCTCTCAATTTCGAAGCAAAAGGTTTCTGCGCACATGCATAATCATTAGGGAGGGTCGCTTTGTAAGAGAACAGATCGTTGCAAATAATCAAACAGAAGCTCAAGTTCAATTCGTCAAAACGTTTATGCTATATTTATCCTTTTTAATTATTCTCGCTTAGTTAGTGTTTCTCACATAAAACAAGAAATTGACCTGCCCCTCCTAGTTACTCGACGCAGCATTTCCTCCCTTCAGTCTCCCACAGTGTGTGTTCCACAAAATATATTACAGTAATAACGATTTCATAATCGACATTTTTTCACCTCCCAGCCCCGCGTAATCTCTCACTGATCGTCAAATGAAAGTCGGGGCGCCACCGTGAAGAGCTACGTGTACTTTCATTCCTAAAACAAGTCAAGACTGTAATCGCCTTCACCCCTATAGTGTTAGCATCCCTGATCACGAGGAGTTCACGTCGGCTGTCTCTGATCACTTCGTTCTGTGTTAGCCTTCTTTATTTTGTTTCATTTCCACTCCTCTCTGTGCTGCCTCGACGGCCCTGAAAGTAAATGAATGAAATGAAATTATCAAATTCCAGTGCCGTTAAAAGGAAATAGGCCGATACTTAGGCAAATATATATACCTGTCAAGATTACCATGCTGGACGAAAGGCCTTATTGGCAGCTCTCGTACACACTGGCGCCAAAATTCCCTCTAATATTTTTTTTCAGGTAACTCTATGCCAACGAGAGAAGCACCATGGCACCTCTCAGATGAAGAAAAAACTCCGCCTCATTTACGCGCCTTGGTATACATACCTACGAAGAAGACTTCCTTTATACGCATACAAGCATCGTGTATTCCAGTGCATTCGAGCAGACGCCGCTAATACCATATGTTACGAAATGTTTGCTCAATAACCAACGATTACTGCCACTGAGGCACACCGCCGGCATTAGAGTTGAGGTGGGGTTTCGACTGGATGACGGTCGTAAAACATGCATATTAGTTTTTGTTCGCTGTGAGCTGCCAAGTTTTCTATCTGATCGATGCTCTCGTGTTCCCGTATCCTAAAGTTGCCAGCATAATTATTCAGTCAGCCACACGTGGCGCATCATTTGGCTTCTTTTTAAGTTTGTCCGTTTGCCTTCGTGCCTCGATCCAGTGCATAGAACTAAGAAAAACAATTCAGTAGCTTTTTTTTCAACGTCTGCAGCTCCCCGTGCCAGTCGCAAGTTTTTTGCGAAGACTTTCTCATTGCTCTAAATAAATATTCGTTTTTTTCTTTTAAACAGTAACGCTGTAAAATGTAACGATGTAACGCTGTCCATCTCGACGTTCAGCGCAGCCCCTCTTCATTCGACCTCGGATCACATTGCTCATCGCCAGTGCGAACTGGTTGTGCCGCAGGCCGTGGAGCTGACGCCCCTTCGCGGCTACGGCGTGGAACTAGGAAGCGTGTGCACCTTCTACTGGGCGTGTGCTTTCTGCAGCGTGGCCTTCTTCCAGCGCGTTCGCAGAGACTTCGGCTTCGGCGAACTAGGTTGGTTCTACGGCACGCTAACCCTGGCCAACGGGCTGGTGCTGTACTACTTCATGCCGGAGACGAAGCAGCTCGCCCTCGAGACCATCCTGCTCGACGAATGCCCCATCGAGGTGCGTGCGCGCGGGCGGCGAGCTTACTAGCACTACGTCCGAATCTCCAGGCGCAAAGGAGGCCCCAAAACTGCCGTAGCATTCGCCGAAGAGAAATATTCGCACCCCTTGAGGCTTATCGTGTTACACTCTAAGGCTCGTCATCGATCCTTGATATATTTTCTTTATTTTAGAAACTGCTCGAGTTCGGGAGCTTCTATGAAAATAGATGCGAACGCTGCACTCATTTTTCCCGGCCACCACTCTACCAATTTTGATGAAGCTTGTCGCATTTCAAGTGAGAAGATAAAATCTAGCACCTGCAGTAGGCTGATTTTATAGCTAGGATGCCGATATTTAGTTACTGTCACTGTAGAAAAGCGATGCGCTTAACGTGTCATCGCTAAGATCGACGCTATTGAATCTGCCGCCTCTGTGTGGGCCTAACTGCTACAAGCACTTAAACAGGCTTTCCTCTTGATCGAATGTTCATCCTTTCTGAAGTTGTCAGCCAGAAATTTTATACCGCTGTGCCTCTTCCTTTGGGCAGCTCTACGAGATGTGTTGCGCCCACTAACTACGGTTTCTCGATGCTCGGTTATCAGATAATTAATGATTTCATCTTGTATGCTACAGTGCGACACGTGAGAGTGTTACGCCAGCAAAATATGATGGTTCCATTTATTCTCTTTCGCAGATGGACGCCTCAGGCTGTACTGGTGTTAGCGTTCTGAAGGAACGTAGTAGCACTCTTCCGATGCATTTGTACATGATAATTTGTGGAAATGTCTACATATCGTCAACGATAATGCCTACCTAACTTGGTGTACTTTTGTCAACCCTGAAGTTGTGGCGATACATAATTTGTGCGTTTATTGTGAAACAAAAATACGTACGTCCTCCGATTACTATAGTAACACATAAGTGCTAACCAGTATCGACAAGTGCGAATAGAAAACCGCCAACGTTTGCCTTTGCTTTCTTTAGGTAGAGCAGGCCGTGCTCATGTGTGAATAACGACTTTAGCCTTCCTCGCCATTGTATGTTTTCCTTTGCAAATTTTCGAAAATAACTTCATCTTAAAATCAATTTTTAGTCGCCATACTAATCACCGAGGTCATATGAAGTCGTTCTAATTTAATGCTTAAAAATTCCTTCCTAGCATTTGCTTTTGAGTCACAAAGTTGAATAAAAGCTCTCGCCTACGTTCCCCGCACTCCTTCTATGTCCAGAACATGCTTGGCCGGCGTCGCTCGTTCAACCCGAGCGCTGTGGCTCGCAGCAAGCGGCCAACTCTGTCATCGGCGGGTGGCAGTGATCGCCTGGGGGTCTCCCTGCCCTCCCTGGCTCTCCCGTGCAAGTCGGAGAGCATGTCCGCTGATATCCCCAGCCCTTTCAAGGCTCACGATTCGCCGGGTGTACCGTGCCAACAACAGCCTTTCACTCCTTGAGATGACGTACCTCCACGCGTATATTGTCTTCGCGCACGCTATCGACTAGTAGTTATAATAAAACGAAAAGCAAGGAAACACGACAATGTCACTTTCTGGCGGTACTCCTCGCATTTCTTTTTGACACTCACTATGGTGAAGGAGCCGTCATAACACCTCATACCCGATTCTGAGAGGTCCCCTCACCGTAGTTGCAGAAAGTGAAGGGGCCCTATTTTATTCCATAGCCTGTTATGTGCACAGTTTCGTTAGTCAGGGGCTGGGCCGTCTCACGGAGGCGCAAACTAACAACGCGCCATTATTCATTGGCCTGCGGTCGCTACGGCGGCATCTAACACCCACCTCCTTTCCCCTGGCCTACGCAACGGATAGATTCGCTCCCTACGGCAGGAGCCCTCCGTGTCCGGCATTGTCGTGAAGAATACGACAAAAGAACGAGTACGGCAGAAGTCGAAGCGAAAAATGCTAATGCAGCAACGTTAATATGAAAAACAAGAAAATGCCACGCCGCGATTCCAACCAAGAAACCCACATTCGTAAGCCTAACCTTGTGCCGAAACGAGACGTAAAGGAGCGCTATAACACACGTTCTGCAGCGGCTGCTACTGCGCCGTCACTATAGCATTTCGGCTGTGGTGGCTGCGGTTGTGGTGCAGTCGGCGAGGCAAGCTAGAGCACTTTGAAGAGAGCGTGATACGTACTATATGTGTTCAAGGTGGTTGTTCGAGTAGTTCGTAGGACTGTCGTGTAGTCACGGACAAGTTCGTGATGCTCACAACGACGTATTTTCGTCCGCTACAATTTTCCCTGCCGTACACCGCAAATTATATGACCCGGCGCCACGACTCTAAAAGTATGCATGATGCACAACACGCCGCAAAAATACCTACCGCGGTGCCTTAGTGGCTGTGCATCCCGTTATGATACAGAGCAGTAGGCCGAAAGTTCGATTCATTCTGATGGGGGCGAAATGCGGAAATGCTCGTGTGCATGGAGTTACGTGCGCGTTAAAGACATCTAGTTTGTCAAATTGTTCAAGAACACTCCACTACGACGTGCCTCATAGTCCAGTGCGCAGCTTCGCGAAGATAAATTGCATAATTTACTGTGAACCCCGCCAGAAGTTTCAAATCACGAATATCCAGGAGACACTGTGGCATTGCCGCAGGACACTGGTTCGTTCCCCAATGTTGATGTTGATTACGATTCAACAGTGCGATGGTGCGTAAAGCTTGGCTTTTCTTCTCCGTGTGATGGATGTGAAGATTAGGATGAGAACATTGCCAGACGACGATGGCATCGGACAAGCAGGCATCAGAGCTTCAGTGCGTATTGTACAGCTGTGACTTCGTTCATTAGCATTTCTGCCCCAAAATGGTAAGAGCTCCTTTGAGACGTCATATGTACACCGAGATAATTTTACACCAGGTAAGTTAGCCAGCGAACATTGTCAACATTTGCACTAAAATTTCGCTTCACGCCAAGGAACTCAATCTTTTTAAGGTGTCGCTAACTTACACAAACAATGCACTCGATGAAACTATCGGCATGGGTGAAACCAGTGGGTTGGTGGGTGAGTGGTTGTGTGTATGGGCGGTTTTGGTGGTTTGCGATGACCGTCAACACCCACTGTCGGGTACGTAATATTGAATAGTCAAATAATCCTGATCTTCTAAACAAATGTTTCGCGAGGAGCACTTGCCAGTCGAAAGGTACCTCTTCACTGTTATTGATCGCAGTTGTAAACGGAAAAGCGCTGTCGCTCTTTGGTTGAGCCGGCGTCTATAAGTAGAAGAAGATACGTGTTTTTGAAGTGTGTGACGTCGCAACACATTCTCTCGTTGTGCTTTCGCGGTGCCTGCTATAAACCATAACCCCCTACCCCCAATCACCATTTTTTTCTGTGGCGCGGGGAGTAATATATTCGTATTTTTCTGTAGTCCCCGAATAAGCAGGGGCCTTTATTTGTGTTTGTCTTGGGGCAGGAAGTGGGCGGGTATTGCCGCGCACATGCCTGCTAACGTGACTGATGATGATAGCAACTTTATTGTACCGCCGGCTAAGGAGGCCCCCTACTCCCTGTCCCCGGCACACAGGCATTGGGGACGGGGACCGGGACCTCCGAGATTAGAAGCAAGCAAAGAGGTCTTGACTCTTCGCGGATTCTTCCGCTAGGCGGATGGCGTGTCTCTGTGGTGCAGGGTCCTCACTCCGCAGCAGGGCTTCCCAAGCCTCTACAATTTATGCTTGCTTTAGCCCCTGGGGAGCTAGCGCGCATTCCCAGATTATGTGATCGAGGGTCCCTCCCGTCCCACAGTGTTTTCACTTATCGTTTTCTCTATCATGCATAACATGGTATGCCCAGACCGGGTTTACGAAGGTCCCAGCTTGCAGGCGCTGCCATGTTTAGACTTTTATCCGGTGATGGCACCAGTCTCCCGCGTAGTCGATAATTTACGACAATCTCCGTATAATTTTGCGGACGCTCGTCCATGTTCCGGCAGTCGGGCGGTTCCACAGTCACCCGGAAGTAGGTCGCTCGGTCTAACTCATGGGCCGCCTCGTTGCCAGGAACTGACGTGTGTGAGAGGGTCCAAATTAGGCTAATTTTTCTGTTTAGCTGTCTACTGCCCAGAAGCCTTGCCTCTGCCGGCAAGATCCTGCCCTTTGCAAAATTCTAGATGGCCGTTTTGCTATTGCTAATTATGAAATTTGTTTCTGTTCCCTCGTAAGCGAGTGCTATCGCAACTTCTTCAGCCGTTGCCGAGTTGCGGCTTCTAATGGTGGCGGCCGATGCGGGGCAGCTCGGCCGTCGACCACCGAGGCGACCGCCGCACCCGACTTGCCACTTGCTGCGTCCACGTACGCAACCGACTTGCTGTCCATCGAATCGAAGCCTTTGAACAGTGCTTCTGCTCTCTATTCCCTCCTCTCCATGTTGAATATGGGATGCATGTTACGAGGGAGGGGTGGATAATTAGATTTTATTGGCAGTCCAGTGGAATGTTTATTTTGCCTCGTAGTACCCTATCTGTTTGCAGGCCTACCATTTCGAGGATAGCTCTGTCTCTGGTCGTTCGGCTTAATTTTTCCAGCTGCGAAATTCTGACAGCCTCCGCTATTTCGTCCCAGGTATTGTACACTTCCATAGAGAGGAGCTTCTCTGTGGAGGTGCTAATTGGTAAGCCTAAGGCCTTCTTTATGCACCGTCGAATGAGTGAGTCCAGTTTCCACCTCTCCTCTGACCTAATGTCTAAGAAAGGCGTGGCATAGCTCACGCGGCTTATTACGCATGCTTGGGTTAGTTTAAGTAAGCTTCTTTCCTTCAGGCCTCGTCCGTTCAGCGCGACCCTTCTAAATATACCAAGGGCTTGCGTGGCAAATCCCTCTATATTTTTTATTGTCGCATCGCTATATCCATTTTCCTGTATGAAAAGTCCTAAGATTATGATTTGGTTTACCTTTGGGCGGGTTTCCCTCCGCTTTAATGTCAAATTGCCACCTATGCTTGCACAGGAGCGACTTTGGGTTGTAGACGAATAATCCTGATTTTTGCGGAGAGCATGAGAGACCCCTCCTGGCAGCATAGTCCACGACAGTGTCTGCCGCCGCCTGCGGGCACTCCTCGATGCTCGCATCGCTCCCCTGGTTGGTCCAGAGGATGACGTCATTCGCATACATACTGAAATGTAGCGCCTGTATTCTTCTCAGAGCTTCGAAGAAGCCTGTCATCGCCACGTTGTAGAGGAATGGGGAAGAGAACCGACCCCTGCGGCGTGCCCGTGCTTCCTAATTTCAGTGTTGGAGATGCAATACCGTCTAACTTCATGCAGGCAGTTCTGTCTGACAAAAGCACCTTGACATAGTCGAATTTTCGCGCGCCTACCCCGTTTTCTTGGAGACCGTGGAGTATCGCTTCGTGTTTAACATTTACAAAAGCCGTTGTCAAGTCCAAGCCGAGGATTACCTTGGCGTCTCTAGCACGTGAGTCAATCAACTCATGTTTGAGTCGGAGCATCACGTCCTGCGTGCACAAGCCCGGTCTGAAGCCGATGATCTCGTGCGGCCACAGGTCGTTATGCTCCATAAAGCGCGTCAGTCTGGCCTAGACTACGCACTCCATCAATTTCCCCATGCATGAGGTTAGGCAAATGGGTCTTAGATTTTCTAGTATTGGGGGTTTGCCTGGCTTTGGGATTAGGATCACGTTTGCTATCTTCCACTGGAGTGGCAGGTGGCATTTAGTCCAAATTTCTTCCATGTACTCGGTCAGAGCGCTGATGGAGGCATAGTCCACATTTCTTAGAATGTTTAACAACATTCTAAGAAATCTGGACTATGCCTCCATCAGCGCTCTGACGAAGTACATGCCGGTGGCTGATTTAGTTTTTAGTGCCAATATTACTGCTCTGACCTCCGCCTCCGTGATGGGTGCGTCGAGCTCCTCATTGGGAGCTCCGGCGTACTCCGGGAGGGGGGTGCTATGAGTATCGCCAATGTACATGGTGATTAGTTTGTCTATAAATTCCGCGTCTGTACCTTCATACGTCTGCCTGGCTTTTGATAATCTAATTCCCGATAGGGTTTTCGAATTGGTCAGATCTAATAGGTGTCTCAGTAGACACCATGTTTTGGAGAGGCTCATGCCCCCCCTTCATCTCGTCGCATATGCTGCACAAATTTTCATCGCATAATTTTATCGCATAATTTTCAATTTCTTTGTTATGTCTAGCAATTCGCCGTTTAAGATTACGGTTCCACTTTTGCTTCATTAATCTGCGCTCCCTACTGTCACGTAGTAGTGACGGTGAAGAAGGAAGCCACGCTGTGATTATAGAAACTGGCGCTTTATTGGGCGAACTTGTGCCCTCAAAAGCAGGCTATACTCAAAGAACAACGATAGAGGCGAACACGCTCGGCGATCGTCGAAAATCTGATCAGCGGGTCAAGCGCGTGGGCTTTTATACATGAGTCGCCGAATGTTCCAGATTAACCGCTGGGACCCGCGTGTCTTCTACGAGGTTCTACACTATTCGCGTCTTGCTTACATGCAATAAGATTACACATGTTGCGGTGAAAGACAGTGGACGGAACCATCGATAACATTCCAGAAACTTCTTTTACATGCAGGCGCGTCCTGCACGGTGCGATAACATTTGTTAGGCGGTAAGAAGTGGTCGCCCGATGTATGCCCGATGTACTTCTTTATGTTTATCGGGCAACCACTTCTTACCGCCTAGCAAATGTTATCGCATGGCGCAGGACGCACCCGCTTGTAAAAGAAGTTTCTGGAATGTTCCAGAGTAACCGCTGGGACCCGCGTGTCTTCCAGGAGGTTCTACACTATTCGCGTCGTGCATACAAGCAATCAGATTACACATGTTGCGGTTAAAGACAGTGGACTGAACCATCGATAAGATTCCAGAAACTTCTTTTACATGCAGGCGCGTCCTGCGCGATGCGATAACATTTGTTAGGCGGTAAGAAGTGGTCGCCCGGTAAACATAAAGAAGTACATCGGGCATACATGGGGCGACCACTTCTTACCGCCTAGCAAATGTTATCGCATCGCGCAGGACGCACCTGCATGTAAAAGAAGTTTCTGGAATGTTCCAGAGTAACCACTGGGACCCGCGTGTCTTCCACAAGGTTCTACACTAATCTCGTCGTGCATACATGCAATCAGATTACACAAGTTGCGGTGAAAGACAGTGGACGGAACCATCGATAACATTCCAGAAACTTCTTTTACATGCAGGTGCGTCCTGCGCGATGCGATAACATTTGTTAGGTGGTAAGAAGTGGTCGCCCGATAAACATAAAGAAGTACACATGTCAATACAGTGTTTTGCCTTCCACATGTGAAGCAGTTTGCTATCGACTATTTCCGCGGCATCGTCCCCTTCAAGCACTTTGTTGCCTCTTGAACGTGATGAGTGATGACAGCCGTTCATTTCTATATATTTGTGATTTTCCCTGTGGCACCTTTCTCTCGCATCTCCTTAAATATTCCCCATTCAGTGACACTGGGTTGACGAGCACGACGCGTTTTCACCCCTTTTTTAAGGATCGAGGCCTGAATGAAATGATCAATTCCGAAATTGGGTTCCGCGTTTTTCCAATTCAGGTCTGTCACATTTTTGGAGAAGGTCAGGTCAGGGGAGGTGTCTGCGCACACGTTGTTACCTACCCTTGTCGGACTACTAGGTTCCGTGTGTAGGGTGAGTCCTAGATCGTGCGCGTCCTCCCATAGCTGCCTACCCTTTGGATCTTGTTTAGCGTAACCCCATTCCGGATGTGCCACAAAAGTCAACGACTATTAGCAAGGAGTTAGTCCCAGCTACCTGAATAGCTTTGCGAAAGAGGGCCCTGAATCTCACCTTTCTCTGCTGTTGAGTACTGTGCAAGTTTAATAGGAACACGCTCGGTTCCTATTTTCGTCCCGTAAGAATTTCTACTAGCACTGCCTCAATGTCTCTCGAGTTGATTTCGTGCGCAATTGCCGCAATATTCCTCTTAATCAATGTTGTGATGCGAGATTTTTGACCCCTGTCACTTGATAAAGCTTGGTATCCCGAGAGTTGTGCTGCTTTGCCCGTCTTCTGCAGGGTTTCTCATCTAATAGCGTCAAGTACTGTTGCACTAACGCCCGCTTGCGTTGGAAGCCGTGACAGTTGAACTGCCAGATTAAACACTCACTTTGCGCGCCTCTGGCCATGTTGGAGCTGGTCGAATTGTTCCTCCGCTTCTGGTTGCCATTCTCCGATGGTTACTAATTCTGCCCTTTGCTTTTGTACTTCGCCCGTAAGGGCTTGGATCTGGCTTTGAGTCTGCTGTATTGCTCCCATAATTTCAGCCATGAAAAAATCGGATTTAGCTTCGATTTTTGCTTCTAATCTTTCCTCTAATGCCACCAACGGATCAACGTGTTCCCCTAGGCGTTTCATCGGGTGTGGTCTAGCCGATTCGATAATCATATTTTCCTCCTGCGGTGCCGCAGGCTGCATGGGAGTCGCAGCCGTAGGAGCCGGGTGGGCTGGTTTCGACACCAATTTTGTTTGCGCGTTGTAGGGGGGAGGGGGACCCCGTACACGCCTGCAATTATGGTCTATGCAACTCCTGAGTGAGCTTATTAATGACCTCTTTAAGCTCCCCAACCTCTTTCCGTAATTTATCGATCTCTTCATCCATCTTATCTTTTGCCTGGGAAACCTCACTGCCAAAGCTTACATTGTGTCGGTCCCTGCTCTGCGTCCGCTTCTTAGTCCATGGGTGCACCGGGTCCCTGGAGCTCGATCTCCCCCTCTGTCTGGATCCGGAGTGCCCCCTGCTGCGGGACCGCGAACGGCCACGCTGTTGGTGCCCTCCGGTGGGCTCCTCCAGCCTCGGGAAAGAGTCGGTTCTGACGCAAAAGTCCTCGTTTCCGCACCTGACCTTGGAACGACCCCGGGGATTCACCTCGGCAGTCGCTCTGGCTTGCTGCTGCTGCTTCTGAAGTTGCTGCTGTAGCATGTTGATTTTCGTTCCCACTGCCTCTTCTTCAACTCGTAAGGAACACGGTAGAGTTCTCTACATTTTCTGTCACCGAGCGGGTGTCCTTTTCGCACAGTTGGCACTTAGGTTCACATAAATGGTCTTGTGGTGGTTACTCCATGCCACAGCCATGACATTTCACTGTCGCGGGTTCCGGGCAGATGTCCTCGCGGTGTCCGAGCCGCCCACAGGCGTTACGAACTTCCCTATTTTTTGCGGTAGATTACGCAGCGTTGCGCCACGGGCGTGAGTCTCACCCACCACGGCACCTCTTTGTCTTCTAACAGTATTAAAACTGCCCTCGACGTTCTTCCGAGTCATCACACTCCCAAGACCGGTGGATTCCCGTTGATTTGCAGCCTTTTCAAGATATCTGCGTCCTAGAAGAACAAAGGGACTTCATGCACAACGCCTATCCCGCAGTCCTCCGGCATAGTGACGCACGTAGTCATTTCGATCTTTCCCCCTTCGAACACGAGCAGCTTCAAGTCGGCGTATTTTCGCTTCCTTTCCGTGCTGAAGATGGCGGCGAGAATAGAATGTTGCTTCACATTCATCGAGATGACGTGCTCTCCGGCGGCGTCTGGGCTGACGCCAGCCGCCCTAAGTATTACGTCTGCCAAATACGCACTTGCGTATTTCATTAGACGTATTTCGAGCGGATCGCCGACTCAAGCATGTGAACACGAAACCACGCATGGCGACCATGACCTATATTTTGGCATCTGCCAATCGCATCCGGCGCTCGGAGTACATAAATGCGTGGTCTTCAGGATGAGCTTACAGTACTCGAAGAGAGATGATGCTGGGGCCGACTCGTGGGACTGCTGTGCAGTTTATCTGAAATATATAAAAAAATATCTGCCGCATAAAATGAACTTATAATCTATAAACTTGATCTGGGATGCGTGCTGTTTGAATTGCAACACGTTATTCACGGCTAAAAAGTGGGTGTCATGGCCTGGTGAAACGGCTCCGGCCATCACAGCAGGTTTTCACATGACAGCTTTTTGCAAACACTTCATGCGGATCTTTCTTAGCGCGCATTATTTCCTTTTTATGTGTATTCTATCTAAACAGGTTACCCGCTGTTGGGTATATATTTATTATTATACACACTCTAAAAGTTTAACGAGTAATGGTTTAGCGTACATGCAGATCCGCTGTAGCAAACATGTATTTACTCTATTACTAAGATTTTCTAGTGGTGGAGTACAGAGCCATAAAGCATCTCCCCCCCCCCCCTTTTTCTGTTGAACGCGCAAACGTTCTCTGCAACGACGCCGATAACTATGTGATAGCCTCTAGCTGTAAATTTATTTCTTGGCAGTGAAGCCACACACCATGCATCGATACTGTAGGACAACAAACGCGCTTAAATATCGCGACTTCTGGAGCACTTCAATTCATCGGGTTTACCAACTGCGCGCACACCACCGAGATGCACTCGCTCATACGGTCACGATAAAAAATTCTGGGCTACCGGAGGAGCGTCTTGTGAATCAACTGCTTCCAACGGCTGCTTTCCTTAGGCAGCAACCGAAAGATTCTCCTTCCTTACGCATTTGGTTCATTTCACTACCAAAGTAAAGTGACAGCATTGTCCATTCAAGGTATTTTGATATCTGCCACAGGCGCCCAGCAAAGAGAAAGGGCAAAAATTCAGCAGAACCCATTTCACGGTGACTATCGACGGTAACCCGTTTAGCATTGAATTGGTATAGCTGCACAACATATTGCCACCGTCGAACAGAATCGTGTAGAAGGCGTGTACTGCAGCGGCATTTCTCTTTCGCGCTTCTATAAGAACACTTGGCGCCATCTAGCGCGAACGCCACGAAGCCTGCGCGTGGCATCGGAAATGCATGGCACATTGGTGCGTGCGAACGCTGAGAGATCCATCATGTGCCAACAGGGTTCCTCTGTCGCGCTTCTGCCTGATCATGCAGTGTCATCTGACCCGAGTGACCCATGTTAGCAAGAGGTTCAATGAAAAGTGGCAAACATCAATGCATCCACGGCGCTGCTCGCTAAAGCGCTGGCGTGAAGAACGTTCACTGACAAGCGGCACATAACCAATGCACTTGTGGCGTAGCCTGCTGATGCGTTCGGATGGTGTCCTTGAGGAACCATTCATACTTGGGTTCGATTCCACTGTTTCGCCATTGTAAAGTGTCCATTGCCAGTAGCACTTACCTAGTTACCCAAGTAGGCGTCAAAGACGATCATTGAGGAGCGTTGCACCTACTGGCATATATCCAGTGATCGAAGCACTTACGCCTTCATCTGTTTGTGAACTACGCGCGTTCGCTCTTACACGTTAGTTAACACTGTAAAAAAAGTCGCGGTTTCGCACGATAGCAAATTAGTGGGCAGCTATACGAAGTGAAGATAGCAGTTCTAGCAGCCATATAAAGTTGTAAACATAGGCATACTATACTCGACGAAGACATTTAGGGCCTATGAAGATAAAGTTGCAGTCGCGTAGCTGCTGGACATGTGTTACCGCGCGAAGTAGCGCGGCAGTGTTTCACAGTGCTTTTGGTTGCTCGAAACAGACAGTAATCGACGCAGCTTCCACGTGCGGCGGTCTCGCGTTTCCCCAAGCGCGGAAAGGAAAAGCCGCAAAATAAGCAAACCTGTACACTCAGGGGTGCGTTCTGTCTTATTGAACTGTTGCTAATAAGTTGTTTCTGTTTTCTCTTCGCGAGCCTAAACTAACGCGGATTAAAAAAGCGGGACCCTCTTCAGAAGCGTTCCCAGGTAGCACACAAAGTCTTGAAAACGTCGTATTAAGGGATTCAACGTCTGAAACGGATTTTTGACCAAAATCGACGCATCAAAGACGTTCCAAACAAGATAGCTTAAAAACGAGGGGTGAATACGTTTTGATAACGTTGGAAGCCAGACAGCTTAAAAACGAGGGGTGAATACGTTTTGCAAACGACTCAAAACGCCACCGCCACGCCACGGCGCGTCAGCCTCTTTAGCGGCTTCTACAATATTCAACAACCCATCAACGCGATCCAACCTTGCGCAAGGTGGCGATACCGTCGTCAAATCATGTGACCAAGGTGGCCACGTGATTCGTGATGCCGGGCAGCCGGGGCATAGTCGCGTCGTCATGGCGTCGTCACGTCACCGCACTCGCATTGCGCTGTGGTGTGTTTGCGGCTGTTCTGAACGTGCTGCCGCTGCCCTTTGCTATGTAAGTGTTGCAGTGTTTTGCTGTCAAGAAAACGATATTCTGTGATCAGTTTGGGTTGTGCGATATGTTTGTGTGGTTTTAATTTGGAAATCAGTAGTGTTTTCAATTGTTATTTGATCAAGGCGGCCACGTTATTCGTGAAGCCGGGCATAGTTACGTTATCGCACTCGCATGGCACTATGGTCTGTTTGCGACTGTTCTGAATGTGCTGCCGCTGCCCTTTGTCATGTAAGTGTTGTAGTGCTTTGCTGTCAAGAAAACGACATTCTGTGATTAGTTTGGGTTGTGCGATCTGTTTGAGCCGGGCATAATAACGTTATCGCACTTGCATTGCGCTGTGGTATGATAGCGGCTGTTCTGAATGTGCTGCCGCTGCCCTTTTTCATGTAAGTGTTGCAGGGTTTTGCCGTCAAGAAAACGACGTTCTGTGATTAGTTTGGGTTGTGCGATCTATTTGTGTAGTTTAATTTGGAAATCAGTAGTGTTTTCAATTGGAGGGCGCGGAGTGGAGGGCACTAATCAGCTCTTCAATTTCACTGTCATGTTATGTGAGGCGCCTTTTCACTGACGCTGTAATTAAGGCGTTAAGGGCAGTATAAGGACGAAAGTTAGAGGAACGAAATCGTGCCTGTGTGTCCCTAGCGTCGGGGTCGGCCGCTATGCGTGATCCTAACAAGAAAGCATTTTGCAGAATGCGAAGAAAGGCGGCAAAATTTCTGTCTGTGCGCACCTTGCCGATCTCCGCAATAGAGCCATCATCGTGGTATTTTAGTCTCCCGTTTAACAAGAGTGTTGCAGACAAGGTAACTGGTTCAAACAGGCTTTTTTTTAATGATTCACTACTATTGCGGTATCCCAAAAGGTGAGGTCAAGTGCTCACCCTATTTTCTTCCCTCGCGCTACAGCGCACTGACAGAATTTTGCGTGCACCATACCGTGCTTTTATCGTTTGCGCTTCAGGTTCTCGATTGTATTTTCGCCCCCTTTACCCACGTGATGGGTATTTCATGGTATTACCGTGTACCACATGTGTCCATATATTGTGTCCAATATATGAAACGGCCAAATTCGATTTTATTTGACGCCTCAAATGGTAGTAATGTATTGAGTCCCTTGTAGCTTTGTGCTTGTTATCAATTTTACTATTTGGCGAATGGATACAGCATGTACGCTGCATAACTCGCTTGTGCATACTGCATACGTGAGTCGAGTATGCCCTTGGTATAAAATAACTTGTATGCTTTAGGTAGTACGATTGTTTGCAGTTTGGGACATGTGTCGGAATATACGCTGTGCGCCCTTCGCGCTTTACGGCGGCCTGCCGAGTTCGTGCGGGTGCCATGTGTGCGCATGGAGTTCGCGAAGCGCTCTCGCAGTTTTTTTTAATATATATATACATGTGTTCTGTTCGCGCGCTTCGCACAACAGGGCATGTCGCAGTTCTTTGTCCTTGTGCAACACATTTTCCTAGCGTACGTCTGTGCATTATTTGGTACCGGTTTCACACGGGGCTCTTTTAGCCGCTATCCAGTCCGTTACAAATCGAATTTCTCGGTCGTGATGGCTCCTCTGCGCAAGCTACGAGAGTGAGCCAGTCGCATCGATAATTTCGATCCGGATCGGGCTTGATCGCGATCGAGAGTGGTCGTGTGACACCGGTTTTACACATGGCTCCCACATAGGGAACACTTTAAGTTCAATGCTACTGAGTGAAGAGCAAGTGCATATATATGCCAGTGGTGGTATGTGGGCAAGTCTTTCTGGTGAAGCCAATACTTGTGCATTCAAAACATTTCAATTACCAGCGTAGTGCATCAATGTGTCTACTTCGACAAAATAGAGCACCAGTGCAGATATCTGAACATACCCGTCCAGGGCAGCAAGTGTGTCTAGATTTAAATCACTACCAGCATGTGCGGCAGTTCTATTTCCAGCAGCGGGACTGCACAATAATCAGTAGGGTGCTCTCAAGCTGTTTATCTATGAAGCTCTGCCTGGACTGTGTGCCAAATATTTTTGGACGTGAAAATGGGGGTGAATTGGTAAACATCAGTGGAACTGTGCCTGGACTTTGTGGCAAATGTTTTTCCAAAGCCCTACATCAGAAATTCCACTCCTTCAAAGACGTAGTCTATGTCGACGCAGCAGAATACATAGAACGCAACTGCATGTCCCTTGCAGTGGTGGACTCCTCAGGTCAAATACGCGCTGGTGGTTCAATTCGCACCAGAAGCTCCGAAACAGCGGAAGAGGCGGCTATCGCTCTGGCAATAGCCTCCACACATTGTCATTACATTATTAGCGATTCCAGAGCAGCAGTACGCAATTTTGCGAAAGGTCGGGTCTCGGCTCCCGTAAAACACATAATAGACACAAACCAACACCCACGACCAATCCAGATCATTTGGGCACCAGCACACTCCTCCCTACCCGGCAACGATGCCGCCCACACCGCCGCTCGAGGACTCGCCAACCGAGCACCCGGACGGCTCACGCTAGGGTCAGGGAGGGATCGCATGGTCAGTTACCAGGAAATAACTCAGCACTACAGGTTAGCCAGGGCAGAGTACCCGCCAGCACACAAATCGCTTAACAAGCGACAAGAAGTAGCTTGGAGACGACTTCAGACGAACACCTACCCCAACCCCGTAGCCTATCACTACTACTACCCGGACCAATACCCTAATACATGTAAGCATTGTAAGCAAAAAGCGGATCTATTCCATATTATGTGGTCGTGCCCAGCCGAAAATCACACAAATCACGAAATAAGTAGTACTGAGCAGTGGGAGGCCGTGTTGCTCAGCTCCGACCCTGACCTGCAGGCCAAGGTCATCGAGAGAGCTGAGGAAGCCGCCCGGGCCCAGGGGCTCGTGGCTGCCTAACAACAAGGTCATCCGTCAATACCTTGTTTTCAAATAAAGTCTTTACTCACTCACTCACTGGATGTGAAAGTGTGAGTGAACTGGCAAAGAATTTGCTCTGGGCTACATGTGTCAAACGTTTTTCTCATTCAGAGTGCTTTTTTTTACTTTAGGAGACTGGAGATGTGCGCAAAGTGTGACATGTCAGTGTGCTAATTAATGTATTTGCTGGTTTGCAAATTATTCGTTGCAACTTTATTTTTGCCAGAGAGGTACAACTTTGCCTCTTGTAAAGGGCTTTTTAGATAAAACAATTACTATTTATTATGACCATTGCTTCCTTTGTTACACAAATGCAGATTCCAGTGCATTCCAGTTTATTTCCATGTTTATGTAAGTTTCTAATATGAGGCTTGCATATTCATTTCTCACGTTCTGGAGTGGCAAGATGCAGCATTACTGTCTCATCGTTCGCTGTACTACAGTAGTGTTCACTTGTTACACTGAATCCCCCGTTTAAGTATTCTGTACTAATTTCACTTTATTGCTTTTTTGTTGTATGGTTATTTTTTTCTCGCCATTACCTTCTTTGATATATCCTAAAGGCAATATTTCCAATTTTGCATTGTTCCCATTTTTTTTATTTCTGTCACAGAATTGTTTTATGATGGTATGCGGTGGTATTTCTTTTTGTGCTCTTTTCAAGCTTCTAGATGATTGGTAACATTGCTTGGAGGCAGTTACCATCCAATTCATACTCTTGCATTTTTCAGTCTACTTCTTCCATTCGCTCCGATGTCACTTCTGCATAACTCTAGTCCATCTAATAGCACGCGCACTTTACTATGATAAATTAGACACTTTAGTACACTCCAGGTTTTTCTTTTCATTTTTGTATGTGTACTTGGAATTTTGTTTATGTGCTAGTGAATGTTCACTTTCGAGTTCATTACGAATCCTTTCTGCGACTTTTGTCATTGTTGATGTACTTTTATTTCTATTTGCATTTCTCACACAGTTTGTTCGAACCTTGCATAAGCATTACATTTTAATAAAGTGTTCTTGCTTTGTCACAATGTTCTCATTTCATGCACTCTTGGCATGAAGGGCTTGGTCTGGCCACCTGCCAAGACGTGGCCATTTGTTCTTTGCAGGATGTCATTCCCATTGTGGTTGTAAGCATCGTAGCTTACTAAAGGCGGTGTAAAGGATTTATTATTTCTAACAGGCTCATTTTCGTGCGACTTGGTAGACGATGTGCCGGCCATGCGGGGAACAGTGCTTGGCACTGCGCCATGGCTCTTACAGTCAACACCGACGCTTCTACTCATCTGGGGCGCGATTGGAGATCGTTGTTCGAAACGCCCGATCACTTTCACCTCACGCGATTGGCCTACGCCGTGCCAACGGGTGCGGCTGACGACGTCTGCGCGGCATAGGCCAGTCGCGTGAGGCGAAACTAAACGCGTGTTTTGAACAACGATGTCTCATCGCGCCCGTCACCCGCGAAAATTAGCTTCAGATGATCGTAAACCTTTCAAGACCGCTTCTAGACCAGCTTTTTGATAACGTCCTAAAAACGTTTAGAAATTGGTTACGAATAGTTTTGTCAAAGGGATTACTTGTGTCTTTCCCAATCCTATTTCTAGACCAGCTTTTCGAATACGTCTTGCAGACCTGTTCTAGATCGTCTCAAGAAAGTAATTAAGCCGGACATTAGCAGAGATATCCGACGTTTTCCCGCCGAAGTTCTCTCATTCGTGTCTTCTTTAACCCGTTTTTATCGTCTTGGATAAACGCTACGAAAACGTTACGTATCTCTTTTGTGCTACCTGGGTTATGACTTGTGCGCGCTGTGCCTCCGCACTTTTGTAGCCACGGAGATGTTATCGCCCGTAGACTTTAAACGAAACCTCACGGCGTTGGCGACGGCAGAAATGTATTTGGAGCGTCCACATAATCACTGTCGCAATAAAAGGCACACGGGAGCTGCTAGCAGCTGTTTCCACAACTTACAAGACCTCGCACCAAAATGTTTATCGTTAAGGTTTTCGTTCTGGATAAGCGAAACCACTTAAGTTGCTACGTAACTCCGGAGACAAAAAATAACGATCCAAATCGCTTCGAACAAATTGAGCTTCATTTGCACAGGCAACGATTATTCATAGGAAAACAGCGTATCTGTTAATGCAGGAGAACTGAAGGCTGCTAATATGCTACACGGAATGATTTCCTGCGTTGTTCTTCTGGCCACATGTAGTCAGCAGTTACTAAAGCATTATGCAGGTACAACACCAATGCTGAAAGATATGTGAATCAGAATTTTAGTGAGACAGAATGCAGAATTTATCGGCAATACGCAGAGAGGCATCTACCCTGCTGTTCCGCCGAGGGAAGACACAAAGGAGAAGAAAAAAAGACCTACGAGGAGTGCTAATAAGGCTAGGCATAAAGATGCCATTATATACTTATCCTTGTCTGAAGGGCCCATTCACAGCTATTGAATATAAGCCGGTGTTAACTAGAGATTCTGAGAGATCCTTGATTAGTCGCTTCGTTCATATATGTATGGCCAAGGGCCCAGTAACATTTTTTTTTCTTTCGCTAAAGTACCTGTTGTTCATTAGCGCTAAGAAAGGGGTTTTGTGAATACAGGCTTTTGGCTGAAAGCATTTGTTGCCGAAAATGTTATTTCTTATTTTCGCTTTTACTCCGAAGCTAAAAAAAAAAATTCATCTTAACATTCGGATTCAGTTCCGGTTCCAGCAAAAATAACGGTTTCTTTACGGTTTTCACTTTTAATGCAGTACCGGTTCGGTAGCCTGCACACAATAGCGAAGCGCGAGTTTAGAACGTAAGAAAGGCATACAGCTCCTAAAAACTATCACGCAAGGGCGACGACAAACAACCATAGCCTGCATCTGCTGCAAGCAATAGATATGTGCCGCCATCTATTGAATACATCGCAGGGCGGTTTTGAAGAACGTGCGCTTTCGTTCAAGAGGTGGCGCTTCCGTGTAAGAGATGAGCGTTCGGTCTACTTCCTGTACTTCATAGGCAATGGTACCACAAGCCGACCGCGTACGTTTCCTGCTATGCTGCATTTTGAGAGTACAGAAATGCCGAGGACAACAAACGCAACAGGACGTGTGCCCATTCAAAACTAAACGCTTATTACAAAGACCATTTGATATATACGTCACCAGTTTGCATACCGGCAGCATATAGGTCGTCCCATCACCACCTTTATACACCTACGTGTCTGTACATAAATATAAGTGACGCTTATATTTTGGATACATAAGAAACGCCAACCAGCACGTTTCTCTCACTCTTTCTTATTAAAAGAAATATTAAGGAGACCGCAGCTCCTTGAAGAAAAATGTTTGCTTTATATCCGCCTACAAGATACCTCTCGTTTTTCCAAATGAAAAGCAGCTGCCACGCTTATAGTTATTTCCGAACACCGGCCGAACTTACTACGCGTTTCATATTGGCGGCGAGGAGTTACGGAGTCGTCATCTATCGGAAGCGCCTCGCTGGCGTAGTATGAGGGATCACGTGGCGCGCTCCTCATAGGTTTTGCTGTCAGCGCTCACTGAAAACACCACGCTCGAGCTCTCCCGGACATTTCTGTAAGTACTTTCGAAACGAGAGATGTTTTTTACTGTCTAAATAATAATCTTGGGCAAACTGAAAGCACACAATCGTTTACAGACTCTATCTCTTTACCGAATACGTACAGTGAACGCCACTGCGCGCGGTCGCCGTGATGAAGTCTCCCGAACCAGCTTCTTGCGTGAAAGGCAGGTAAACGCTGAGAGCAAACTATGTGAAATATGTTCTTATAGTGTTTGTATAACTAAATGGAGCGTAATAGAACGAAGCCTCAATGCAGCGATCGCGCAGATTCGCAGCGACCGAATGCGCGTCTGCATGCTTGTCCGCGCACTGTTTCGCTTTCTCCGCGCGCGCGTTTTCGCACCGTGCCATGAGCTTTAGGCCGCAGAATATGAGCATTTGACAGTATACAAGCAACCATTGTTGCGTGGGCGCTATCAGAGCGTTTCAAAAGTAATTTCATTGTAGAGACTTCGACGCCTAGGGACTGTGATGTGCCGTCGCGACGATTCAATATTTTTTCTTCTAAATTCTTTGAACTTTCAATATTATTTCTCGAGTTGCGTCGCACTGTATGTTTATCGGTGTTCTCAGCGTGCAATTTCCCGCTGCTCCTTTTTTTGTAATCCAGTGCATTAATTCATAACATAAACATGACCATATGCCATGCTTTTTTTTAATGTGCTTCTAACCGCTGCCTTTCCACTCCACTGAACTTGCCAGTATCTATAGCATCGACATGTTCATAGACCAAACCATCATGACATTAGTCGGGCAGCGGACTGGATCGAGCGTCTCAGTGCGCGTTTTCAGAACATCGCAGACCGGGCGCCGTAGCAGAAATCTTCCTCGCGTCTGTGCTTGCTGCATACCAGAGTTGTAGCCGATGACTGTTTGTCGGTTTTATGTTTCGCGAGCCAAGCTTCACGCAGCTTCTTGTCCTGCGGCTACGTGTGAATAAGTCTGACACCGGCCTCCGTTACGTGCGTCCGGCCCTGAGGCACCGAGCAGTAGCCTACCATGTTGCGCGCCCTCAAAGGCAGCCACTACCTATTGTAGTGCTTTCAAGCGTTGTAAAGGAGACACTCGAAGGGGGAAAATTTTGCCACTAAATGAGGACCGCAGCGTACGAAAGCTCGTTTTCAGCTCGCTTCGGCGCTCCCAAAGCAGCCGACGCGGCCGCTATGTCCACGTGATCCCTCCTAGCACGTCACGCCGACGGTGGCGCCAGCCTTTCCAGTGGTGGAGCTCGAGGCCAATAATAGCGCTAGATAGAATGAAAGAGAGTGTCTAGCAAATTTCATTTAGCCCCTAAGTGAACCACGCAGTTGAATTTGTGTCCGCATATCATCCCTATCATTTCCCATGTGCACTCTAATGTCACATTCAACTACCTCCTACCGAGCGGCAACTCTGCAGTGATACGGAGGCGCCTCTAGACTGAAGACAGTGAAAGCCTGCTCCATCCGCACGTGATAACCGCTCCCAGATCATTTGGTGTAGCCACGTGACAGAGTTTCTGTCAGATCTCGGGCGCGCACTCCACTCAGAGGTGAGAGCACCTCCGGGGTCTCCGAAATGCAAGCGCTCTGAATGAACCAGGGCACTCTATTCAGAATGTTCAGAGCGCTCTAGTTCGGCCACCCGAATGCCAACCGCACTGTCAGAATTCTCTGGAGTGCTCGAATGCAACAAGTCGAATGCATGATAAATTTCAACTTGGCACATCGATTTTCGCAGGATATTGGAAAAAAAAAAAAAAAAAACTGGCATGTAACTTTTCGGATCGCTTTCAGTCTCTCTTTGAAGAGCTATGAGCGACGAGACTAATTGGATCCGAGGGGCTCAATGATTTTTTGTTTTTTAGTTTCAGTCATACAAAGTAACCAGACTGCGAAAACATAGTAAGCGTGAGCGAAATAATTGTTGCGTGTTTTCTTGTTGTTTTTTTTTTTTGACGTTCTACCTACGATAACTACGGTATGATTATGAAGCACGCTTTAGGGGGGGGGGGGGAGGGGGGAGTGGGAATCCGGATTAATTTCGACCACCTGGGATTTTTTAAGCGCACCCAATGCATGATACAGGGGCGTTTTTTCATTTAACCCCCATCAAATTGCGCCTTGCGTGGTGGGGACTTGATCGGGCGGCTTCAGGTTTAGCGTCGTAATGCCATAGCTATACTATGCTATCAGGGCAAGGTAATTGTTACGTTTAATTCCAATGCATAATTAATAGCAAAGAAAACGGGTGAAAAAACCACTTCACGCAGCTGCAAACCGAACCACCATCTTCCGCATTACTTGCGCTGTACTTTACCAGTAAGCCCACCGCATTAGCAGTCCGCACGTTGACATTCTGGGGTGTTGTGTTTGTGTGCAAGATTACCCTTGTGTGCGTAAGTCAGTGACCCACTCTCAGCCATGGCAGCTGATGATGAACATCTTGTAATGCGATTGGCTATCTATCTATCTACACCTCTTACACTAACGCAGTGGCCCAAGTTCTCTGTTAGCTTGGCCCACTAGGTATGTGCTCGTGGTCTTAGTTTCGCCGTGGTTGTTTCATAGCCGTTATTTCAGCTTCGTCATGCGACTGTCGTCATGCCCCGTCGTCACTCCATCATCATACAGTCGCAACCGAATATCGTAGTGCCGTAGACGTCGTATCGCCTTCGTCATTCTATCGATGTCGTTCCTTTTTCGTCATTCGTTTTTCGTCATCATTTCAGAAGCGCCATTCGATTGTCGTCATTCCATCGTTGACGTACTACCTTTGTATTTTGCTATCGACGTCATTCCTTCTTTGTCATCGCATCGTCGCCGCTGCATCGTCATGATACAGTCGTCGTCATGCCGTCAGGGGTCATGACCCCGGAGTAAGATAAAACCGAGCGCCGACTCTTGCGACGCATTTGCCACGGCCGACCAGTGCTCCAGCGATAAAAGGCGCTCAGTATTCCACCGTGCTCTCTGCCTCCGCTCAAACCCTCTCTTCTTCGTGACTTTCAAAAGAACTGTGCTGGCTTTAATTCTTCCCCAGCTGACGGCGCCAGTTCGCGCCGCACGGGGGTCAAGTCGAGAAACGAACGCATCGCAAACACTTTTAACTATGAAAATATTACGTTGTCAGAAGCAGGGCTTTTGCCGATGTCGCCACTGGAAGCGGTATATCGCTTCGGTGCATCTTTAGGTTGCGACTGCGACCAGTAAAGATGCTATCAGCCCATTTCCATGAATCCTGTGTCGCGAAAGTTATGGACTTCTACCAGCGGAGATAAAGGCGATAACAATGCACCGTTTGATTGAAGCAACCGTGGCATATTGGCACGTTTTGGTTCTTGCGGGCACTAAGCTAATCTAAGTCGAAAGCCATATCTATATGGGGCAGCATGAAACCAGTATATAGCAGATATATAAGACGCTAAGTATGCTGCAAGTCAATGAGTTTTTAAATTATAGTTTACTCACGAAGCCCTACTTTCCTCATACATATAAGGATCCTGTTAAAAGGAACATTGAACAAAAGGAAAACTGAGCTTTTCATGCATAGTTTGCTCAGGAAGCACTATTTTACTCATAAATATAAAACATCGTTTAATAAAGAAGTTACACTAGTGTCCTTCAATGTTTTTCCTCTGGTCATGAAACTTCCGCGTAACGCTATATGGGACGGTTAAATTTAATTATCGGGTTTTACGTGCCAAAACCATTTTCTGATTATGAGGAATGCCGTAGTGGAGGACTCCGCAAATTTCGACCACCTGGGGTTCTTTAACGTGCACCTAAATCTAAGCACGCGGGTGTGTTCGCATTTCGTACCCATCGAAATGCGGCCAACATCGCCGGGAGTCGATCCCGCGACCTCGTGCTCCTATATGGGAGAGCTTCATTTAGAGTCCACTGTGGGCGCACCGCGGCGCGGTCACCCGTAGAAGGCGCAGGCGGGCTGGAGCAGACGCCGAACGGACGCCACAGGCGTGCGCTCGCTATTGCGCAAGAGTCGACTGCTTTGTCGGCGTGTGAATATTGTCGACACAACGTGTAAATGGCCACCTTCTTTCTGCACAGTGCTCAGAAAATAAAATGCGAACAATTTCGAAGCAACTACAACTCCTTGTTTCATTTCCAGGTTCAACTGCCCGTGCAATAGCGGCTTAAATCAGAATTCAAATTGTGCACTTGGAGTACTCCAACGTTAGAAACCGACCACAGAGCAAGTTCACGTGGCGCATTTAAATAATCGCGCCAAAGAAAGCCTGTGTTTCAAACTAACAAAGCTAACCAACTGACTAAATAACCAAAAAACTGTTTATTACTATACACAGCTAACCAATGGGTTAATAAATTAATTACTACGCTAATTACTAAATTAGTCAACGTATAATGAGCATTTCTAAATTATGAAATGTTTACCCAAGAAATTGCCGATTAATTGCTAAAACCAGCTAATTACTGAACTAAAAAGGCTATACAAATTATTGACTAAGCAAATAAATAGGTAATTAGTGTATTGTTCGTCAAACTAATACGTAACACAGATCACTAACTAATCTAACTATATTAACTAACTAAATTCAATAATAAGTAACGTAAAAGGCTACAGCAACAAAAACAACTAAACCAATATACTAATTACGTAATAATACCTAAGTAATACATCAATTAAACTAACTGAAATTAGGATAACAAAGCTAATTAACTAATCAAATTAACAATGCTAACCAACTCATTAACTAAGTTGTCTAATTGTAATCATAGAATTATCCACTAATAACCTACGTATGATAACTAAGCAAATATAATTACCTTCTAACAAATCAATTAATAACGAAGTAACACACGTAACTAGTTAACCAAATATAACTGACTTAATGAACTAGACAAAACGTTAATACAGACAGCGGAACGAAACAGTTTGTACAAGGAAAAGTACTAGGAGGAGGGGGGGGGGGCGACGCCAACCATAAAACAATGCAGCGTGCAATTTAAGCACAAACTCATCCCACAATAAGTTATTTTGCCAAGAGTTCCCGTTGCAAGTTCACTCTACAAGCATGCTGAAATAATTGTAGGACAGGCTCCTTTCCTCGTGAAAGATTTGCATGATCGTGCAGCCCGCTCATCCGGCGTGGCAGATTGTTCATCTTCTATTTGTGCCAGCACCTATGGTGCAACTTCGCGTACCTATATAAAACTTTCGGCGAAGTTTCATGACCACATGAAAAGTATTGAAGGATTCCGGTTACACAAAGAAAAACGTAAAGATACGTTAAGCCACGAGTGTTTACCAACTGTGCTAGAAGAACTCATAATTACTATGTGCCAAAATTATTTAAGGACCTTAGTCTCGACTTGTATGTCATAAGCACAAAAGGAAAAAATAAATTGAAAGAAATCGGGAAGTGCTGTATACGTTGAGGTAACTATCAGTGAAGAGTGCTTTTCGATCGTTCGCTTCCTTCGTTTTACAAATACTGTTAATTTGTTATTGCAGCATCTTAAGCCGCTACATATTCGTCATGCTTTAAATTTCCTCGTCTATTTCTCTCTTTCTTGTAAATAATGACAACGTGTTGCCGGGCGTTACGATACGCAACACCTCTAGCCCGCCTTTTAAATGTTCTTATCATTTTCTAATGACTCGTGTTTAAGTATCCATTACCCGGAAGTGGAATCAGTGTTTTTTCGAGGGCTTCCAACAAACATTGCCAAGAACGTTAGTGACAAGCAGTACAAGCTAGATGCACTGCAATCCAAAGATGAAACTGCGTCTGCTACACAGACGGCAGCAA
Source organism: Dermacentor variabilis (assembly GCF_050947875.1). NCBI lineage: Eukaryota > Metazoa > Arthropoda > Arachnida > Ixodida > Ixodidae > Dermacentor > Dermacentor variabilis. The sequence goes on along the minus strand of NC_134570.1, from coordinate 130,163,001 downwards.
GCACTGCAAGTACTTCAAAAATGTAGGACAAAATTTCCGACCTTGAAAACCGATCTCAACGAACTACTTAACTAATTTACGGTATACCAAACACCGAACAAAATGAATCGCGGTAACCTTCCGAACGAGTTGCCGTAGATTTTTGTACTAACCTCCTCGAAGTGTCATTTTCATGGGGTTTCAAGGAACATTGGTTAGGCCGCTTCGCACCGGGAGAAGTAAGGCCAATAATAGCTAAATTTTACAAAGATGGAAGAATATTAGTTCGTGCTGAACAGTGGGTATAAGTTGAAAGTCACGAATTTTGAGACCTCGCATTATTACGCGGAACTTGTCCCGGGTAAACGATAAAAGTTGGGACAGTTTTAAAAATCGATTACGAAAGATGGTGACCAGGTTAGCTTAGCTTTTAAGAAGCTCTTGGGAAAGGGAGACACCTACCTCTGGGACACGGAAGAAAACTGTGCAGTGCATGTGTCGCAGCATGTTTCGGAATGACAGGCCAAACCTTCACCGTCTGCAAGTCTGGAAACTAGACAGCGTTTTCAACCTCACACCCATAACACAAGAATTCGCAGTGTGATGTCAAAAAAAAAAAAAGAAAACGTGACACATTCATCGCTGATTGATTCATGCTCGGCATCTCTGGTTGTACTAACCGAAACGCGGCTAAGCGATACCGTCTTCCATAAAGGAACCTTTCCTACGCATATGCATACAGCATTTTTCGTTGTGATCAACGTAACCGCAAAAGTGGTGGCGTGCTCATACCTTTAAAAACGGGAATTCTTGCCGTTGCAATGGCCATTTGTTCACTCCTTCAATGCTCAAGCACAAATACTATCATGGCTGTGTTCAAGCACCCTCCAAGTATGAACGATGTATCTTGAAGCGAATTTCGAAGAATTCAGAATGAGGTGCGCGTGCTTTTTCGGCGTTCTACTCTCATAACCTGCGGTGATATTAATTTCCTCGTTATTAACTTGACAATGAAACCTGTCGCAGCTGCTCACGCTGAACCGCATAATTTCCTTCTTGCGTGTCTAGACCACGTTATATAAGGTCGTCACTCTCCCAACCCCTTCATAATGCACATTGGCTAACATTCTATGCCTCATCCGCACGAGCAATCCCCTAATTTGTTCCGACATTACCCACACTTCTCACCAACTCGGTTCCCGCCTTGCACTGTGCACAGTTACTAAATGGCGTTTCTGTTTTGTTTTCTTGCGTTCACCCGCGAAGACTTCTCCACATGTCCTCAATGCAAGCAAGCAAATCTATACCTAAGATTTTCTCTAAGTGATATACTGAATACCCACAAACGTCAGGCAATTGTTTGCAGCGTTTAATTTCAGTTTAATATTAACAACTGTAACTTCGGCAAAATATACTGACGTGCAAAGTTGGATTGTTTAACAGCGGCTATATTGACATTGGAACCTACTATAGCAAATGTCCACGCATCCAAAATCGACGAAATATCCCTGAAATTCGGCGGGGGACAAGCGGCGCGCAATAGCACGCGCGCACACTGGGCCACACGGAGAACATCTGAAACGTGCTAATAGTTTTACAGATTAATTAGTCAACGAACAGAAAGCCCCCTTGGGCCGCTGCAGGAGACGTAGCTCTGGGTGCTGGATGGATGGATGGATGCTATGGGCATCCTGTAGCGCCACCAGGCTTATGTTATTTTGCCTAATGTCCTGCCTATATTTACAAAGAAAGAAACATCAACCCAGAAAATGAAAAAAAAACGAGTTCCCAGCATCAAGCTTTCTTAACCACTACACATTATTGTTTTTGTACATTGCCGTTGTTTGTGATCTCCGAACTTTTCTGCCACCAAACATTCCATCGCCTCCTACTAATCTCTATAGCGGACATGTTTACTTTCCCTCTGCTATCAGCGAAACCTGGAGCTTCCAGGAGGCAAGAGGAGCCTAAACCGACAGCTGGGTAGATATCTTTACATTGAAACATCTTCCATCGTTTCCGTAGCTTAACCGCGGCGTGCGCATGCTTCTTCCTTGCCGTACCTGGTTCTATGAGTGCGCGTTCTAAGACATTTTGATATCGCTTTCAAAAGTAAAGAACTTCCTTTTGAGTTACCGTAAAATGTTTCTCCACTGATCTTGTTTTTCCTCTAAGGTGTTGGCCGCCATCCATGCCGCCATCCATGAGATGCTCTCAACCTGTCTCACTTTGCTCTGGACGTTCTTTGTTGCCATTTTACTTAGTGTACCGGTGGCATACGTGCTTGCAAGCTTCCCAGTTCCTTTCCTCCACTGGGAATCAACGTTTTTCCTGCACGAATATCTGAACAATCTAGGAACCCATTTATTATTTTCCATATTCCTAAGTTATTATTCAAAATCAATTTTACCCTGAGCTTCTCTCACTTAAAAAATTACCCAGCCCATTTTAGCTTGCACAACTTCATTTATAGTGTTCGCGTGAGATCCCAATGCGAGGCGCCCCACAGACTTTTGGTTCCCATCGAGTCCTGATTGTACCCCTGACTTCAAGCGAACAACCGCATTTCCAAAAGTAAGTCCGCAACCATTACATCTTCCCACATATTTCGGAGAACCTCGTACCTATTGTATCGCCATAGTGCTCTGTGTTTAATTATGGCCGCATTTCTCTTTCCTCTCGCTATTATCGTTTTTTTTCCTGTGTCTCCAAGTGCATATCGGATGCGTTTATCCATACACTACTGAATTTGAATTCCTTTACCCGAGGTATTTTCTGGCTCTTTATTAAAACTGCCTGTTCACCGTTTCCATTAAATACCATAAAACCTGCTTTCTTAAGGCTAAATTTTAATCCTAAATTCTCGCCTTCTTTTTCACAGACATCAGCCAGACGTTGCAAATCACCTTGCTTGTTAGCTAGCAACACAATGTCGTCCGTATAATATAAACCTGGAAGCTGCTGCTCTACTATTGTATCCGCCTGTTTGTATGAGAGATTAAACCCGATAAAACTTCCTTCTGGCGCCCTCTCCATCCTCAGCATGTACATCATAAACAGCATTATGAATACAGGGCACACCTGCATCAGTCCCTTGGTGATATCCACTTTCTCCTCGCTCGTCATCCCTTTTCGGTATTTTCTAGGTAACTCTCTCTCAAAAGCTGTTAACAATTGTCGCTTAAGCCTTACCCTTTCCAGAATATCATGCAAAATGTTGCGGTCTATATTGTCACACGCTCCTGCAATGTCTAAAAAAGCCACGTATAATGGTGTATTTTCTACTCTGGACATTGCAGCACACTGAATTAGAACAAATAGGTTATCATCCAGACGCCTACAGATTCTGAAGCCATCGGAAGTTCTCCAAATAGGCCATTATTATCTGCGCATGCTCGCAATTTTACTTTAATCACCTCGATAACTAACCTGTATATTATCGATGTAATGGTCAACGATGGTCTACCAATCTAATGGTTTATAAGGATAGATCGATGGAAAAACTTTGGTGAGTATCCTGAGATACGCGATTATCTCGCAGCGTGCCGCTTTCACGTTGGGAAGGGCAGGCCGAGCCTGGCCGCCGCATTGTGCTCTCTTTGTCCCCCTTTCATTTATAAATTAAATTCATTCTACCTTCTCGCCAACTGCACGGCATTCGCCTATGTTTCAAGCATTTTTCTGCTGCTTTCAACAGAGCCTCCTTACTTTTTGTTAGTTCATTAATCCGCCTAACCGAAACGATTGTCTAACCCTGTGGCTGTGCGCTTAAGAGCTTTCTCTTCGGCTTTTTTCCAGTTGAAATTCCTCAGCACCAGCTCCTTTTCCATCTGGTTCTCGTTCATGTTCTTTTTCTCTAAAGCAACCTTTTCATTGCCTTTAAATGATTCAGGTGCTAATTTTCCGGTGATATTTAATGCCGCATCCCCTTTCAGTTTGTCTCCATCTTCTTCCAGGATATGTTGTAGTGTTACAGACTTCCTGGCTAATAAGGTTAAGTGGTTCCAAAGTATTCTGGGTGCGGTCTTGTTTTTCTAACGCATTTCTGACAACCAACGTTTACTTTCAACTTATGTTTTTTCTTGAACCCATGCTTTAACCATAATTTTTTTCTTCCGGTATACTTCCCATTTTCTGTCTTGTTCAACCAGCGGCAACTGCGATTTTTTTTTGCCTGTTCTCTTGATGTTTTATGTCGTTCCTCGAGCGCTTCCCATATATGCTAGTTCCAACAGTTTTATGGTTCCATTTTTTCCCAATAAATCTCTTGCTTCCCTTTCCTATTATTTCTCTCGTCCTTAAACTTAGCTCACTATATTTCCCCTCTCTGCCTCGCCATGTGCCAAGTTGTTTCTCGACCCTGGTGAATATATTTGTTCAGCTTTTAAATGTGGACTAGTCACTCATCGCTCGTTGCTCTCTTTGCTAACTTCGTACCATATTTTCTAAATGATACGTTTATGGTCACTCCCTATGTTGATATAAACTTCCTCGTCAATGACCATTTCTCTCAACTTATCATAAATATATTCTGCCACCAGGCAGTAATCAATGGTCGATTGCCTGTTTCCGACTTTTACATGTGATCTGGTCATGACATTTAAGACCCGTATTTAAGATAACGAGGTTACGTTGCTGACAGAGATCTAGTATTAAGTTCCCGTTGTTGTCGGTATGACCGTCTAGTTTCTATGTGTGGGCGTTCATGTCACCTAACAGGATAATTTCGGCGTCAATCCCGAAAGCATTAATATCCGCACTAAGGTATTCCACCAACTCTTGGTTCATCTCTTTGCAATTCTTTTCCGTTTATGAGTAACTTGCTCCAAGCCAAGTTTTCCTTCCACTCATCGTGCCTTCCAACCAAAGATGTTCTTGACATTTTGTATTTACTCCCTTTCTTTTGCCTCCGTTATGTATGAGCATTCCGACTGCCCCTCTCTTTCTTTCCCATTTATTTCTGTTTTACTCTTCTAAAACATAATTCTCAATCATTGGTGGCTCCTGAAGAGGCCAAGGTGCGTTTCGTTAACCGCATATACACCCATTTGTTCTTTATTTACCTGCTCCTCAGTCTCTAACCACTTTTCCTTTCTTCTGCCACCCTGCATGTTTATGCGGCCGATTTCACTGTGAGCTCTCTTGTTTCTTTTTTTCCGCCTTTTTCTCTTATTGACGGCAGTGCAAGTCTGAGGTACCACTAGGGGACCTTCTTCTTCCTTACTACTTACCCTGGCCTCCTGAGCGCCCATAGGCCTTGAAAAAAGCAACAGCGCGACCACCAAGTCACTAGCCCACTTCACTCGCCAGCCTGTGATTGAAGTTGATCTCGTCTCGTTGAAAACCACCATACATTCTCACTTCCCTGTTTATTTCTAGAACCTCAAAACCCTTCTCTCATCTCTTTGCCCATATCACCTCATTAGAAGCTACTACGGCTCATTGTACGTGACTGTCACGTACAGGCACCTCCGGCACCGTGCACACCACGATCTGCACCTGAGCGGATGTCTCGCGCTTGTCGTTTACAACCCTTTTGCCAAGCGCTGGGCCAGCCCTGCCTCTTTTCTGTTTAGCACGTTATTTATCCTACGAGCTACTACTAGAAGTTTGCGTCCCTGAGCATTTTCCATGAGCTTTCCTTTTTCTCGCTCAATGACAAGCCCAATGTTCGCCCTGGAAATGTCCCTACCGCCACTCTTTTGTCGCCTTTCGCTCTCTCAGTATTTGACTCGGAGCACATAGCCAGGTTTGAGTCGTCGCTGAGAATCACCTTTTCACTCTCTCCTACTGCCGAGGCTTCTTCTTGCATCTCTTCGCCACCTTTTTCTGCGTAACTCGAGTTTAACACGGTGCGTTGACCCCTTCGTTCCTCCTTTTCCTTTGTAGCCGTTTCAAGGTAGGTGCGTTTCTTCTCAGCTGCTCCCAGCCCACGTTCCACGTGCCTTGTTGACAGATCCTGTTCTGTTACGCCGAGAGACGGTATTCCATCGTCCCTACCGTCTCAGTTCATGATGTCGGCCCTGTTAAGTCTTTCCTCGGCTGCTCGAAATATTTCTTCTACTGCCATCGGTGGATCTCGCTGTAGCGAGTTCATTTTTCGGCTCTTCGATCCGCTTCACAAGCTCATCCTCTATATCCCTTATAAAGATTTCTAGCAACATTTTTTAGACAGTCTATAGACTTTTGTTACTAGAACCTACCAACAGTCGATTGAAATCCTACCAGCTGTCTTTATACATCCTGACAATGCTCTAGTAACACCCTAGAAACAATTGGCCACCAACTTTCAATAGAAACATGTTCATAGGATGTCTTTAAACTTCCTACCAATTTCCTATGAACATTTGTCTTTATACACCCTAGTAACATTCTTTCAAAAGAGAAATGTTCTTATATTTTCTGTTAACTTCCTACCAACCCCCTATTAACAAACTTTCTTTATACACCGTATTAACATTCTTTCAAAAGAAGAATGTTCATATATTTTCTGTTGACTTCCTACCAATACCTTATTAACAAGCTTTCTTTATACGCCATATTAACATTCTTCCAATTGAACAATCTTTGTGAACGTTCTGCCAACTTCCTACCAATCACCTATTAACATTTGTCTTTATACACCCTAGTAACATCCTATCAAGAATTGTATCCTATCAAGAATTGGCTACCGTACTTCAACTGAAGCATGTTCATAGATGGTCTGCAAACATTCTACTAACCGTCAACCAACACAAGTCTTTAGGCTCTTTAGTAACACTCTGGCAATATTTTACTCACATGTGCTTATGTACTTGCTATTGACGTCTTACTATTCTCCTAGTAACATTTGTCCCACATACGACCTAATAGCATAGTGTAAACATTTGTCAGTATGTGTGAACACGTTGGAAAAAGGTAGTATGCAACCTAGAAGGTGCTCGTAAATGGAAAACAAATGCAAGTTTGCACTGAAAGAAGTTTATTCACACGAAAATATTTACACAGAATTGTGAGAGAACTAGTAGAGAAATTTTAAAAAATAAATGAATAATTACTTAGTTGATTACGGCATGGCAGCTGTCGCATAATCTCTAGCAAGCATCGATTATGCAAGCTGATGTCTCGGAATGCTTGCAGAATGAACCAACCCTGCACAGAAACAAGATGGTCAGTGTTAAAGGGACACTAAAGGTTACTATTAAGTCAACGTGGACTGTTGAAATACCATCACAGAAACCTCGAAACGCTTGTTTCGTGCCAAGGAGAGACTTATTTTAAGAGAAAATGCGTTCTGAAGCGTCCGCGTACCTCTAGCGCAGTTCAAATCGCCCGCCCCCCGATCGAGGAGTACTGACATCATGGTCTCATAGTGACGTTGCGCCATCGGTGAGTAGAACGGCGTCCGCAGACGGCGCTACGGCTTTTCTGTGCATAACCCGAACGCACGGCCAGAAACAGAGCCAAGACAGAGCCGACAGCAGAGCGAAAGCGGGAGTATGGTGGCTAGCGGAAGGAGAAACGAATTACGTCCCACATTACGTCCCACGGCACACGGAGAGTCCGTTTTCGTTAAACTATAGGCTGCGGCGAGCTCGCAGCGTGGTCGGCGTGGTCTATGAGAAGCGACGAGCCTTTTCGCACTCGCAACAGGGCATAAAAATGTGCGAATCGACGCAAAACTCGGCCTAGAAACGTGCTTCGCCACAGCCAGGGCTCAATACGACCCAAGCTGGCGCGACCCAGATGTCGTTTCCCGCACCGCCACCAGGCGCCGCTACTATACCTCAAACTCCAGCGCAAGACACTCATAAGCTGGTACTTCATTCTATGACGCTAACTTCGACGCTCGTCGCAATGGACCCTGACACCGACAGATTGGCTCGCGATGGTGGGCTCAACTTCAGCGATTTGAGCACCGACGAGCGCGACCTGCTGCTGAGGGCTCGCACTGCCGGCGTCGTTGCGTACTACGACGGCGGCCTCGAGACACCGGCTCTCCGGAGCGGGAAAGCAACGAGGGCTTCCCACGACATCACATGGACGTGGCATTCTCGCTGCTTGTTCCAAATGAAAGTTTCGCGAGCCAGCAGAACCCTCACAGCACGACGCGATAACGAAACTACTGAAACTCCAAAGCGTGCGCGGCGCAGAGTCGAGCGCGCAGAGTCGAGCGAAAACGAAACCTTTCGAACACCCATATTACTGAAGGGCAACGTCAAAATGTTATTTTTTCTTAGAATCGAATAGACGTAGACAAGTAGCATTTTTTTTCGTCTTATAATCGAATGAAATGATATTTTTAATACGAGTAGTTGAGTATTAGTAACACAAATTATGAGGACTCCTTTCGTCATCGGGCTAGTACCGGAATGTCGCTGGGGGGTCTCAAATCGTGTCATGCATTTACCTCAATTTCTCGGTTACTAAAGCTCTGTTCGCGATTATATTGACGCCTTAGACGTTCTAGAACATTGCTCTACCACTTTAACTTAAGTTTCTGGTAACCTTTAGTGTCCCTTTAACATCATGTTCAGGTTAGCATATCACATACATAGAACAGCTTTTTAAGGTTCACACGAATGCTAAAATTGTGACCGTCATCCCTGTTTACTTGCAGAGGAGATGGTAAGGATGGGGCACATTATGCAATGCATATCCTTTGCTGCGTTGTATTTACTACGTGTTATTAAAATTAGGAAAGTGTACAAAATGGGTTTCTCTACCAATTACCTGCACAAATGAGTTACTCACTAAAGGAGTTAATTACATGGTTTATTCACGGTGAAATTTGTAGCACGCACAATAGACACGGACGCAGAGAAGGCGGACACGCGAGCGCTTACTCAAAGCTGGTTATTTTTGGAAGGAATGAACGCAACAGCGCCAGCTAGCTGCACCGAGCATGTGCAAAACGTGTTATCCATTTTTATATAAACAGATGACAGAGCTTGAAGCAGTATTCAAGAATACAAATGCTTTGTCAGTGATAGCAACCAATGGCTGAGTGATGCATTTTTAAGCACGCCTTATTATATGGAACGCTTCTGTAATTTGACGTGTTCGTTTATTTTTACTCGAAAACAAAATATCAGTGTCAAAAAATATCGGTTCACAATGACATAGGTTGCAGTAGTTAAACAGGTGCGAATGATTTTCTTTCACATTCGCACATGTCTATCCAGTGCAACCTATGTCATTGTGAACCGGTTCACTGAAAAATATGTAATTGTGAACCGTGAAGCTATACGCTCAATATTTTACTGTTTCTCATCCTGTGCAGCCAGTGTAGGAAAGAGCAAAGAATGAGTTCATGATCAGACAATATTTACCAGACCTTAGGTCATTGCGAACGCTGTGAAAACGAAGTATTTGTACGCTTCGTGTTTATAGCAACTTCAAGCGAACCCCATGACGCGGGGCAGCTGAAAAAGGTAAGAAAATCGTTCTTAAAACATTTCACGTCGTTACAGTTCGCGCTATAATAACCTGCCAAAATGCGGAATTAGAAACTGAAATAAAATAACATCAAAATAATATGTTTACGAAGAATGATGGAAAAGAACATACCTTTTATTATAATTTGGAGATAGAGAAAACTTCGGCTCATAGCAGTCTCGAGGAACAGCTGTTCGCTATTTGTGCAGTTTAAAACACGGACAGTGCCAATATTAAACCACTTCACGCGACACTGCATCGCAGCTGGCAGAGAAGTTCCAGAAACGCTCACATCACGGAACGAAGAAAGCACCGTGGGCTTCGCAAACACCTTGCTGGTTGGCTTGCATAGATGAATTAGCCACAACACCAGCATAAGCATAAATAGCAGCAAAAATAGCTAGATTGCTGCTACAATACGCCACGAAACACCTACAACGCTCCGACCGTACCATGCCGGCGTCGCAAAGGAACTGATGGCGATTGCGATGGCCTCCCTCTTTGCCTCGACTCGGCCAACTGTCAAATTTGTGCGCATGCGCGGAGAGGCATGTGACATTCTTTCCATCCACCCGCTTCGCCTTGACCCGCGGAACTAAAGCCCCTCTTTAAGCCGAAACATGCCCCTCCTCCCCTCCCCCGCTACCTTGCGATGGTTGACTCACACCTAGACATTCCTCGCCTCTTGGTGACAGCTGTGGCCGGCCTTTGTGTACGCACCCCTTTCTGGGAACTGCACTTAGAGGGAGGAATGTACCTCACTGCCGAGGTTGAAAAAAAAAAAAAAAACTGAGAAGGCAGCCGGCTCAATTTTGTTGGGCATTTAGGGGCTGTATAGTTTCATCTTTCGAGACAAGTATTCTTCTGAAAACCGACTTTTTTCTCGAAATGTAATAAACATAGAACAATAAAATCATATTGGGTAAATTATGTGGTTATTCTATTTTGCGCAAGAGCATCCTTTAGCACTTGCTGCTTTCAAAGACAAAACATTGCTCCCTGGCGCCCAGCGGTGAACGACATTGCAGTACTATTTTTATAGTCAAATACACGTCCGAAGCGTGGCGGCTATGACGTTAGCAGTTTTCAGACGCCCGAAGCACGGCAAAAGCATGGCCTTTTGATATCCTGGCTGTTGGTATACGGAATGCCATTATTACGGATGTCATGATGACCCCTTGTCGGAGCTCAAAATTTTGTCGCCGTGTTGTGAAGCACGATCACTGAATGTTAAGAGTGCATAGTTATTTCTTTTCGATCTGTTTTCACACACAGCAAGCTAACATCGCCATAAAGCACATCAGTTGACAAAGTTACATATATGCTCCATTTTATTTTAGTCTAACATCCGCATCACAGTGTACATCAGTCGACTCCATTTCCTCGCCATTCTCATCCTTCCCCTCGTCTACCTTGAGGGGCCCCTGCATGCTGCACGCTTCACCGTAATGTTTGCCATAACTTGCGCTTAGTTTTTTCTTATGCAAGCATCGAACGTTTCAAAGTATGTACAATCGCGGTCAAAAATACGCGGCCCACATCTCCGGGCGCAGGAGTAGCTGCGGGGCCACACCGTGGCGCTGCTGTCTCCTTTAGGCTAAGCATGGGGCTCAGGGACTTTACTTTGGGCGCCTGCCTTGACGAGACATTCATTGGAGGGATCGCCAGTCGTTTGTGCGCAGGCACGAGTAAGAGAGGGCGCGAGAGAGAAAATCTGGGGGCGTTTGCTCATTGAATATATGACTCTGCCTATACTCCGTTTCATATATCTGGTGCAACGCTGTGGAAGCTACGCAAGTAGGGCAATTTCCAAATTTTATTACACCGCGCGTTCCGGCTATGCTTCGCTGGGCCCAGCGGCGTTCGCTCGCGCGAGCATGCAGGTGCGGCTGCCGTGACGGGATGCAATTAAAAAACAACGAAATGAAAATAATATAAATCAACATGTTAGCAGCCAAATGAGCGCATGGTTCGCCTGTTTCTAAGGCTGAATTCTTATTTTCATTCAGAACTGATCTTATATAAAAAACGTCTTCACAAAACTACGTCAAGAGACACCGAACTGTTTCCAAGTGCGAACGCGGCCACTGCAAGAAGTATGTCTAGCCTCCACAGCGTTGCAGCTGATGTATGAAACGGAGTGAGTATAGGCACTACGGAGGTGGTTTCATGGCGCGTGCTCTAGGCGTTTTTCGCTAGGCGTGCCGGTGTTGCGTAGTGGGATCGAGTTTGTTTACGCTCTGCCGCTGGCTGCCCGCGCGGTGAGGCAGTGGGCACGACGCCCCATTAGGTGATCGCAGTGCCTGAAGTGGCAAGGTTCCGACTGGTGTTGTATGAGTAGCGGGTCGCTTGGTTCGTTGCTACGATAGATTGGATTTTTTCAAGCACTGCTCCGGCAGGGTACATGTAAGCGGCAAACGGAGGCCTCAGGAGAGCGCCTGATGTTATAATAGAGCAGGCGGCGCAGGATCTCCAGTGCACTCAAGGGGTAGGGGGGGATCAAAGCTGGAAGCAGGGCGGCCCGTGGGTTGGGGCCACAGAGGCCGAAGCGTGCCAGGGGGTGTTTGCATAAAAAATTTGCTATATAGACAAAGAGTTATTGTAATCGATGCTCGGGTCACCGGCTGCGGCGACGCAAGATACGCACGTAAGGTAGAAAGGTTACTCCCCTGTTGATTGCCGCGAGAGGTCACGACATGTGAAGTGCGTGCGAAGGAGGAACTCACCGGCTTTAAGGAGCAAAGCTGCTGGTTCCTTCTTTTTCGCTCCATCTTTTTTAAGAATGTAGGACCAGGTAACTGAACAATAAATCTTCGTATGTCACCTCATGTGCTACTTACTCTCAAGTGCTACTAAAGTGACCACATTCCGATGGAATCAGAATGCGAAAGCACTCGCATAATCCCATTTAGGCACACGTTAAGTAACAATAACGGAAAATCTCGTCTAGTTGGATTATAAGATAAAAGCTAATTTTACAACGAAATAAGAATTTCTAGCGATAATGGGGCTTTTGTATGCGACAAAATGCAAAAAAATTAAAAATTTGACTTTTCTACCTCGCATGTGACGTCAGCCCTGGCTGATTCCCAGAAATCGACATAGAGGGAGGTCGTGTCAACTTGTCCGTTGTTACGCAGGCGATTAATATTGAGGGGCAGCAGCGGGACAAGTGTTTAAGAAAATTATATTCAGTGAACTCTCGTTAAGACGAACTCTGTTAAGCAGAGTTATCGCATGTAACGAAGAATATGGGAACGTTTGTTTAATTTTCCGTAGACTCAATGCAAAAAAAAAAAATCTGCTTCAGATGAACCGCCTCAGACATGATCTTCGGTTAAGACAAATATTCGAAGTAACCGTACCCGGGCTTGCGCCCATCAGTGCACCCTATTGGAGGCCGGCGGTGCACACCGGCCGTGGACAGAGGCAAGAAACAAGAGGAGGAAATAAAAGAGATACAGGGACGTTTTACTTCGTGAACACGGGTGACGCGAAATTGCATCGGGACTGCAGTACATACGAAACCATCAGCCCTTAGTGCGCCTAGACTGCAGTTGTCGCAGATCGTATTTAGGACAGAACTCGTAAGGCCGCGCCACACGCAGCAGCCGACGGAGTAGAACGCCTCCCTTGTAAACATTCGCTTACTAACTAAATTAAGTAGCGTGGTGTCAGCGCGCACAGGCAAACATGAACACATCACACTCGATGACCGTGGACTCTTGCTGTCGAAACGTTGGCGGGAGGAAGCACGGCAGCAGCAGCGAGCGAATTGACCTTCGCGCTGTATATCGCTTCAACGCGAACTGAGCGGCGAGAACAGGGCGCACGCAAAGCTACCAGCCATCGGCCTACCTAGACTATGCATATCGCGTTCAAGATAAAGTCCGCGAGACCTCGCGTAGCCGAAGTACAACACCCCCCTCCCTCCCTTCCCCGGTACCATGCGCACGACGGAAAGAGGGTGCGCTTCCCTACCTCCCCTTCCATGTTTTGTGCACGCGAGATCTAGCCGCCATCGTCGGCTCACCGTTGCACGCTTTCAGTCGCACACAGCTAGCGGCGCGCGAGGACGATATTATTAGGAGACGAACCCAGTACGTCCGTATCGAAAATGAAGCCTGTAGCAACTGCCAGAGGAGGTGAGCGCAGCGCGCGTATGCCTACCTTCCTCCTCCGCGACGCTTCGCCTCGTTTCTGCTTCCGCACTTCGCTGAACATCACCTAGGCTTTCCTCTAGGTTGCTTTGTTTAACCGCGCGCCCGGCGCGCTACTTCGTACTTCCGCTAGCTCGGAGCCTTCAGCCATGACCTCTGAGGCGGCAGATGCCTGCTTTAACTCCCTAGTGAATTTTTTCCATTAGAACAAAGGCACAGAAGGATTTTTAAGGCCATTAAGTGAGATGAGATCGTTTGTGGCTGCTCACCAATTTGCACAGAGGCGCCGAACATCCATCACAGACTGGATCAAACCAAGCATGATCACCAATTGAAAACAGTTTTCTATTAAGTTGAGCTAAACAAATTCCTTTTATGTCATCTCCCCCACCCCCATTTTAAGTCTACTTCACTTACTGCTTAGAAGTAAGATATTTTCATACACCTGGTCATGTTGCCAATTACTGTTCTGATAATACGAACAAATTTTCATGGTCCCACCGAGTTCGTCTAGAAGCGAGTCTACTGTTTTGGCGCACGAAAAACGATGATGGATTTCTAGAGAAGTATTCTGTCTATCTAACTCCACTTAGTATTTTCACTTAGTGTCGGTTTAAAGGAACCCAAGGTGGTCGAAAACATTCCAGAGCTTCCGCAGCGGCATCTCTCTTAGCCCGCGAGTTCAACCATCGGCCAACAAGGCAGTGAAGGTGATCCTGTGTTTCTTAGGGCAATTAGACTGTGTGGACATCTTTGACTGAGTGAATGCGCCTGCTTACAAGAATTCATCGCGTCTTTCCTTCCTCTCTGTGTCTTCGTATTCACCTGTTTCCAAGGAGACGCCCGTTTCTCACTAACATTCCTAACTTCTGTCGTTCTTTACCCTCTACTTCGCGAGCCCCATAATTTGATTTGATTTCTAAAGTGCATAAGACATCTTAATGACTACCGCTGTAAAAGAAAACAAAATAAAGAAACAAAGACGGCTCTGCAAACGCATGCGTGCCCGCTAGCACCTAACAGGTAGTGATAGGCAAACGGACCAAACGGCGCAACCGACAGCGCAGTGACAGGCAGAGCATGCCTCCGCCAGCCGTACAGGAGTTTACGGCGGCCCTCTTTGACGGCGCGTGGCTTCATATGCGGGAGCTGTCAAGCAAAAGTCGACAAGTGTGAGAGCGAACCCGTCATCACGGCATCACGTTCTTGTCCTCCCATTTGTTCCGGCTCGCGCAACAAGAAGGACCTTGTTCAACTGCCTTCATCGTTCTCCTCCGGATCGGCATGCCTGAGGTTGACGCGGACATCTCAGTGCCTGTCAGCTCAGTGAGTACCTGGCTTTCAACCTGCACGTGAACGCACGACGGTAAAGCCGGCGCTAAAGGGGACAATGAACGGCAGAACTGCGTGCAATTGAAGCCGGTCGACATTCACGTTTAGAAAGTCTGAATTGCAGCAGCGAATGAAGCACAATGAAACCCCTGAGAAAGACGGCTAAAGGCATTTTCTGGTTCACGACGCAGACAGACATACTGAATGCGCCAAAGGAAAAGAGTGGGTAGTTTCCAGTAATTGGGTGCAGCACCAATAAAGCCACAGTAGTAGCTAGAAAGTGCAGCTGCATTACAATTACTTGGGTTCAGGCCGCTTTTATGCACGGTTCTCATTTGAAGCTAGCTAACTCGATCTTCACCCCCTCCCTCTGTAGAGAGTAATCAGTAATCCTTTAAACCAACTTCAAAAAAAGAATTATACGTACAAACATCTTGATGCCATAAATGTGCGTTGACGCAGACCTTGATTCTAAGCTAAAGTGTCTGGTTGCAGACATTTGATCAAGCCATCGTAGCTGTGGTGTAAAACATAAATAACAACAGGGATCAGAATATGACGCCCACCACTGAAAAAAAAGAGGGTGTCGGTGGTTGTAGGTTCGTTGTAGAACTTTCATCGCCGCTACAAAGTGCGCGTGCTCTAACGCAACCGTGCTGTGTGGGCATTCGTCGCCAACAGTAAATATTAGACTACTAGACTACTAAGACTTAGACTACTTAGATGTGCCATCCTTCCCGAACGCAGCACCCCCGCACGAGCGCTAGCCTTGAGACGCCGGCTAGCTCTCGCGCGACAACACATGCTGAGTGAGACGCAAGGTTCTTCGCCTACACGCTTACACAGAAAACAATGTACTGCAGGCGTGATTTTAACGGAGCCGAACTATCATCATCATCAACATCGACCTATTTTAAGTGCACTGCAGGACGAAAGCCTCCCCCTCCGGTCTCCAATTACCTTTTCCGGTGAAACCTTCACATTGCCGCCCCATTGCCCTCTCTGCCAAACTTTCGCTATAGCCCGGGGGGTTCATGAAATTTGAAGAAAATAAAGCTTGCCGTCGCAACTGCCGTACATAGAAATAATCAGTTTCGGAAAACTACCTTAGCAGTCTATATTCTCGCACCGCCTTCTTTCAATGCGGTCGCAGTACGAGAAGGCTCCGGCACTGTTACAGATGTACTTGGTAGAGAGAGAGCGTAAACTTTATTTTCAAATCAATAAGATTTGAGTCCGGCGTCCTTTTAGTGGGTCCGTGCTTCGGACGCGGTTCCGAGACATTGTCTCCAAGCGGCTTTATATATATATATATATATATATATATATATATATATATATATATATATATATATATATATATATATATATGTATGTGTGTGTGTGTGTGTGTGTATGTGTGTGTGTGTGTGTGTGTGTGGTGAACGTTGTTTAAATCACGGATCCAGCTTTTGCCTTGACTTTAGATAGAGCCGCATGGTAGCTTTGGGTTTTATGGCGCGAATTGGAGCTGCAGGATAACTAGTCAGGGTTGACCTAACTAACGCAGTTCGAATTGTAGCTGAGAATCTTGCGTAGGTATGATAACGAAAATTAGATGCTCACCTTGAACTCACTTACCGGAACACTAATTGAGCTAAGCAAATGTATGTCGAAGCTGCTACCACACTTGCGTATAAAGTGCACAGGCGTCCTCGATTTTGGCGGGACCTGTTCCGCTGTTGTATTTTCCGCCGCTTTCACTTCCACAGCCGAATTCAAGTTGAGGCCAGCGGCGCGGCTCTGCAAGCCACGCTATCGCAAAACGTAGCCTGTGGCACGGAATACTCCCGACGAAACAGACCATGTAGTCCAGCTCAATTTCAAGCAGCAGGCGTGTGTGAGAATGCCCTAAGTTGGATTGCTCAAGTCGAGAAAAAAAAATAAGCGGTGACGTGTCTGTATGGAAAGGAGTTGGACAACCTACTCCACTATCCTTTCGTCGGTCACATGTATAGAGTCCGTGTTCGTGCTGCGTAGGCGCACTCTAAACTTTTGAGCTCGAACGAGACGTAATGGCCATATAGCCTAGGGCACGCGCGTTTCCTTTTTGTCCCTATTGAAAAAAATGTTTACTATGCAATTCATAATACTTATATTACGTGTCTGCACTGAAGAAGTGCTCACACCTAGTATAAACTCACACTTTTCCTGAAACTTGTATAGTATTCAAAGCAAGGTTTAGTATTCATCACGTGGTGAATACACCGACCGTGATTGCTCAGTGGCTATGGTGTTGGGCTGCTCAGCACGAGGTTGCGGGATTGAATCCCAGCGACGGCGGCCACATTTAGATGGGGGCGAATTGCGAAAACACCCGTGTACTTTGATTTAGGTGCACGTTAAAAAACCCCACATGGTCCAAATTTCCGGAGTCCTCCACTACTGCGTGCCTCATAATCAGAAAGTGGTTCTGGCATGTAAAACCCGATAGTCTTAACGTGGTGAATATCTATTTATTTATTAATTCGGTTACATATTTATTCAGATAGCTAGTTATTTAGTTGGGTACATAGGTGCGTATATTGCAGCCCTGAATTAGTTATAGCAGAAGTGCTGAAAAGCAGATACAAAAGGCAAACAGGGAGAAAGACATCAAGACAAGCACAAGCAAATTAGTTTGCGATCGGGGCCCAGTTGGTTAAATATGGCGATGGATAAACACGCTGTATTGCGCAAGAATGACTTCGAGACGAGACGGATCCGGCTCTGTGTGGTGCGCGTTCCTTCCCGTTTGAATTTCGTTCGTGTGCGGGACAGCGAGTTTAATCGATACTAGAAAATAATCAACGTGATTGGCATGCTTGTCTCGACATGCAATTGACAGCTTCATCGAGCTGTAAACTCGAGGGCATATCGCCTCGCCGTAGTTCCTCAATAATCTGAGGTCAAATTCAGAAAATTATTTGTTCGCTTAAAGTCCTTGCCACTGGCCCGCTGCCTACGGGAATTCTATTTCCAGCATCAGGATTACATGACATCTGCTCTTAGAAAGAATTGAAGCGTAGCAAAATTTTGTGTACGTGGGCCCGGGTTGTCAAGTGCGTTGAAATACGGTGACTTGCTAATTTATTATCTTTAGCATGTAGCGCGAAAATTCTCATCGAGAAATATTATGAGGAACTAAGCATGTGTACAACCCTAAACGCTTCTTGGCTACAATAAGGTTACAAAAGAAAAACTAAAGGTGTTTTGTCTTGAACGTTTGCCAAACATGCAAGACACTGCATTTTTTATAATGTTGTGTACCAAACGTTTAGAGAATTCAGACAAGCATTTAGACCAATTATAGTATTTCTGTTTCTTTTTGTTTGCGGTTGTTGATTTGGCCGAGTCCAGGTAAGAAAATGACGACGCTCCTTTGTACATAATACGTAGCTCTGCGCTCCCAGCGGCTCTGGCAGGGATGGAGCGAAAAGTTGGGCTGGCCATGCCATAAAATCAGACACGCCAAGTTAGGCGTGCCCTTTCAAAGCGCAGATGGCGGGGCAAATACATCTGCGCAGGACACGCATGTCGGGAGCGCAAAGTAAGCATCGCTTAGACTCTGCGAACTGCAGGCGTCGGCCGCAAAGCGCTCAAGCCGACATGTAGCCTGCGTGTGCGGCCCCACGGTTGTGTACACGCCCGCGATAGATGGTGCTCGTAACAACACACCTGTGATTGTGTTCCAAGCGCACGAGAAGCGACCCCGGCGAAATGAGATCAGCTGAGGCGGCTTTCTCGTTACTTCCTTGAGTGACACCTCACGGTCATCATGTGTCAGGCGCCGGTGGCGTTCCGTGTTCTTTTCAGGGCAACGGCGCTCTTTTGTACTCGCTTTGAGACGCGGCGGAATAAAAGCGCACGAATGGGCGTCAAGATATGCATTGTTATTGATGTTTGCCTTGCCTCGCGACCTAACACGCGTAGCTGCTTCACAAAACCATTTAGAAAACTCTGTAGAAGTAACGAGCTAAAACCGATGAGGAACCGTATTGACAGAGGTGTACGTTCACACGGGTTTCTTAGAATGTCAGTGGCCCGCCATCTAACAATAAATGGAGCATCAGCCTTGGATTCCATTTCTTGTTGTTGTTCCTCTTTGTTCACCTTAAATCCCTGACTTGGGTGGAATTAAATAAGTGGTGGGTATACATACATATGCACATACAGAGAAAAGCGTTTATGGGTAAAATCATTTTATGAATACAAGCCTGGGTTGGTTTTCTAGATGAGCGACTCTACCTTTGTACACTAACCGTGGTGACCGTGGGAAAACATCACGTCATGTAAATACTTCTAAGGTCGCATGTTGCTTCCAGGTTGTGGTTTGAGCACAGGTCAAGTAAGATTTGTCCAGCAAAGGAACTTGGTGAAATCAACAACTGAGAGCGCAAGCGATAGAACGGCTCTCCGTTTTTGAGGCAAAATAGACAAAGCACTTCCAGAGTAGCAAATATTTTTATTTTCCTAATCTCCTTCGCTATGATATTCTCATTAAAACTTTCTCATTTTTTATGCGCCCAGTGAGCACTGGCAATACTGCGCACGTTACATATGCAGGTGGCACCACCAGTGTCGCAAGGCCCATTAAGGCTTCAACAAAGTAGAGCGGCATTTAAACGTGCAACAAACTCGAGCACACTTCAGGTGTTAAACCTACTTCTCCACAGGCTGCCTCTCCCGCCCCCCATTTGAATTACAATATGTGTGTCGCAAACACTCCAGAGACGTGCAGTTCTATCTTGAAGCGACAGACTCTTTCAGCGCTTCGAAAGGTACAAGCCTTTATACGCGTGCTATAGAGTCACCCTAGGCTCAAAGGATTTCGAGGGCTTCTTCGTTCAGCTCATGGCTCTAGGCCGCGGACTATACGTTCTTCGCAGTCTAATTGATGTTCGTCTTGTGGTGCTAAAACGCTAGAATATCAGCTTCTTTCGGCTTATACACAATGTGTCGTGAATAATATTTAAAGACTACTGGCAATCTTCAACCCGTTTAAAGGTTGCGAATGATAGCTTGCCCATACGGTCAATTTTCCAAGGCTTCTTTCACATCGCGGAAAAAGTTTAAAATCGAATTCCTGAAATCATCTGGCACCGGCGATGTCCGAACCAGCTGAGCTAGATTTCATGCCATCCACATTTTATTGCCTTTATCATTCAACGACGCGTATGTCATATTTTCTTAGTTGACTAGGACAAGCGCTGAAGCATGAATTTGGCGAATTGATAATGAACCAGTTTTCAACTTTTTTGCTGCCTTCTTATAACTACGAAGAATACCTAGTATGTATTGCCGCGTAGCTTTGACTCGAATCTATAGTAATAATATTCGATAGACATTTTTTTAGATGCCTGCACTAAAATCTACGAATCGTGCCCTGTTCTGTAGCTCCTGGCGAAATACGTGAAAAACAGAGGAATCGAGGGGCTCAATTTTCGCAAGAGGTAAACCACCTTTATCCAGCAAGAAATGAAGTCAAGCGAAGCGTGGGCGAAATTAACTCTTGTGTTAGGTTGAAGGAAGAAGTAATAAGAAAGAAATATATGAAAGAAGACGAAAAGGCAGCTTGCTGAAGGAGCGAGCCGATCCCACGCCTTCTGCATTTACGCGTGCGGTGATCAACCAGTTTAACCTGAGCAACATCTGTTCCATCTTTCCGCTCCATGGGCATTTATGTACGAGCCATATGTCTAGCCTTGCGATTGTTAGCCAACGCCAGTCACGGCCATCATGGTAACCAGTCTACTCCACTTCGCTGCTTAACCCTGCAAAGCTTTAAACGGCGACGTGCGTGACAGTTCTTTTTTTTTTGTCCATTACATGCCAGACGTTAACATTGTATTATTGCCACCACATCCACCAGCAGTGCAAAAACTGCATTTGGCGCTGCTATTATACTGAAGCTTGCGTGCTTTCGGAACCTGTCAAACCGCTTCGGCCACGCGAAGTGGCTTTAACGAGATCGATTGTTAAGCGTTCGGCTCAACAAACAAAAATGGGCGCAATTTCACGCATGGCACGACCCTAGACGATGTAAACGACTCCCGCTTTTCAAGCTCAACAACAACAACAAAAGAATAATCGCTCGCAGTTTGTCCTATAAAATGCAATGCGGCTCAGACACGCACGAAGGTGTCCCTGAATAAACGTATACACAAGAACTTCCTGCAACAAAATGCATTCTTTCTCTTGCATTAAATAAAAGATGTATAACAGACAGCACCGAAATCCCATCATTCTTCAATAACAGCCATTCGGGTGATTTACATGCGGTGGTGTAGCGATAAGTGGCCATTGTCCGGAGGAGTTTTCAAAATACGCAATTTCGCTGCCTTCGAGCTAAGAAAATTTGAACGCTTTTCGGGTGTTGATCCGATCAAGGAGAAAGGATTGCTTTCGTGGTGATGTGTAGCGACAGCTGCATGGGCGCTTAAAAGCGCTAGATTTTCTTCCCGGAAGCGAGAGCTGTATCGTCGTTGAGCCACCATGGTAAGGAAAGTCAGCAGACATAAAGAGTACGGTGCACCGGAAAGCCGAGGCATACGATCACAGAGTTGATATTTCTGATTAATTCTAGAGGTAAGCCCGTGCGAATGATTGGCCACCTCAAATACACCGCCATAATTTAATGTTCTTTTGTCAGCTCAAGTATTCTCAGAAAGGCTAAAAATAATGATAATATATGCCACGAATACACAACACAAGTACAAAACTACACATCCGCACATTATACGTAAATATGTCGACTGCATGTTAATTACGTATGCGTTTAAAAAAACTGATAGGTATATTTAATTTTCAGTGCGTGAGAGTATGCGTTTTCAGACGTCTTAGTGAACTAGATGGCTCCGCCGAATCGCGGAAGGCTCAGCATTCCGCGTTTGCTCTTGATCGCACGTGGGCGTCCGCACTTTCAGTGGACTCGTGCTGAAAACTCAACGTTACCCTTACTGAGCGCCTCAAAGACACCTTCGTCAAATACCATAAATCTGTGTTTTTCCACCATAATCATACAATCATGTTGTCTACTGTTATTGTTCTTACTTTGAGCTTATATGTGGCAGGCGTCTGAGAGGCAGACAAGCACCAACTCGATGTATCATGGCGGTGCCCTTGAAGTTGCCTATCGCACGCACTGGCGCAATGAAGAACTCTTTCCGTAGCGTTACCCATTGGATCATCATACCACTTACGGAACTCCCCGTTGAACTCCCACTCAATTTGCTAACAAGCCTATGGCAGCTAATTGACCTAAGCATCACCAGTGAGCATGAAAAGAAAACGTTTTTATTGCACTGTTTACATTGCACTCAACTGTGACCTATAGATATTTTTCTCCGCGCTGTGGCAGCCATCGTGTTTGTCGCACCAGTAAAATTCCGGTCGGGCGTCTTTGGTGCCCAAGATGACCAAGAAAACAAAAGCATTTTGTCCCACAGTAAAATATACGTACATGTTCTGGATCTGAAACAAGCCGCCACGTGTATAGGTAGCGTTCCTGGGCACTTGAGACAAAATTCATTTATTAATTGCGTTCTATGTGGGGAATACCAAGAGGGCGCTTTGTCGCAGAGTCCACAATCGCGCTTTTGAAGGCCACGCAAATGTTTGAGTGCCATATTTTTCTTCAACGCTTTTCTATGAATATCTTTCTTCCATGTTAGTCCTCAGCTCTGCTGTGCGATATCAGAAACTGGCTTTGTACATAACACAGTACACGCTCGTTCTAACGAATTTTCTCTTGACCTGATTCGCCTATTCGAAAATTAGTTCGAGTGTGTGAGGTTGTTATCACAACGCACGCAATATTCGGTGAATTCAATATTTTTCCATGTTAACTGGGCACCATAAAGCGCTTATGACATAGTGAAGGGCTAGAAGACTTAACTGTACCGCGCAGTGGAGTAAAAAATAAAGCAAACCAGTTGCTGTCCTTCGTTTTGATATATAGATGCAAAGTGCACAGCGAAGGCTACTCAGTGAGGGAAAGGTATAGCGCTTAGAGACTATGAGTGTTTATTCCAGTAATAACCGAAAACCTAGCCAGTTGGCGTTAACAGCTGGCGTTAACAGCCACTTTGCCACTTTAAATTGCCCACATCCACGCTGCACCGGCTGGTTGATGTCCCATGATGGGAGCGAAATCTTACCACAACCTGGAGATGGAGCGGTGATTTGCCAGAACAAAGAGTCACGCCAAGTACCTTAAAGATCTTTCAGATTACTGTCGTCATGATTATGATCATATCCATTAGCTTTGTCACCTTAGATGCCAACCATGCTTAGTAAGATCCGAAACAAAGTTGCTGTGCAGTGGCAACGAAGAGACATCAGGTCACGCAGTGTGGCACTCATGAACAGCATGAAAAGTGCATGCGTGCTTTTATTCTACCTTCACTAGTAGCGGGGCACTCGCGATGCCATGGAAACGCTTGTTTCCGCTCCGCGATTTCCAGAAATCAATTGATGGGGCTAAAGACTTCCTAGGAAGCAAACCAATACTGCCACAGATACAAGACTAGCGCCACGTTGTACCTGTTTGGCCTCGTCCTATGCGCGGTCAAGTGCATTGGCCATGTATGAACAATGATCTGAATTCAAGACACGCTTCTTGAAGTTCTCGGAAATATGACGACAGTCCTTCGACGCCACAGAAAGGAAGATAAAAGCGTTGCTCGAAGGAAAAAGCGTTGAATAATTTCTTCCTCCTGGATCGACGAGAACATGAAATTTTTGTTTCAACATGTTTATTACAACAAATTTCCGCAATATAAACATCCATACAGCTTCAATGTACAGCTCAAAAATTCATTCAAACATGGCATTGGCAAAGCGTCGCTCCGCTCACAAATATAAAGCAGAATCATTTATGAAATCTGCCAACCTTAAAAAATTAAATGAGCGAAGTGAAAAGACTCATGTTGAAAGGCCGGAAGGTGAACTGTTCATGTTACTCAGCAGAAGCGCATGCGATTACTCAACCATAAACGCAACTATCGTATCGGGTGTGATAACCTTTCCATTAGTCGCGATGAACAAGACTCAAGAATGAGAACGCGCACCATGTGTTTTCAATAAAAGGCAATGCTTACAATGAGGCAACAGGCACTGTACACAAGAGAGCACTTCTCTGCTGCTTGTTTAAAAAAATGTGTACACACATGCGCAAACCACGGCACATGCTGAAACTTAGAATGGCAAGTATGTGACTTATGGAATGCGGCATAAAATGGCATTGTACATGACCAGAGACAACCCACTGGCATACAACATGGCTATACAATGAGGCGGCCACGTGAGATGAGAGCTGTTATAACGCGTACCTCCTATGAGAAACAACAAGCTCTCGTAATTTCCACAGCCATAGGAGAAATAAAATAAAGTTATAAATGAAGGTAGCGCTCGGTAGAGCATTATCTAGATAATATATTAACACGTGTAGTTCTTTATCGAGTGACCTCATTTCATAATCTAACAAATGTTATCGCTCAGCGCAGGACGCGCTTACATGTATCGGAAGTTTATGGAATGTTATCGATGGTTTTACCCCTGTCTGTTGTCGCCGAAGCTTGTGTAATCTGATTGCATGTATGCGCGACGCGAATGGTGTAGAACTTTCTAGAAGACATGCGGGCATCAGCAATTACTTTGGAACGTTCGATGGCTCATGTATAAAAGCCGACGCGCTGGACACGCTGATCAGATTTCGACGACCACTGAGAGCGTTCGCCGCTATCGTTTTTCTTCGAGTACAGCCTGTTTTCGAGGGCGCATGTTCGCAATATCAAACCTTAGTTTCACCATTCACAGTTTTGCTGCTTAGTTCACCGTCACTACTACGTGACATCTGGTGGAGGTGCTTTTCATTTATGTATCGGACGCCCCTGACAAGCCGTGATCCAAGCCCGGACCGCAAGGACTACACCAAAGTCATCCCGGACCGACGAACAAGCCACCGGCTATAATAGCTGACCCCGGAGCATGGACTTCTACGCGAGACGACCAAGGTTATTGTGGCCTAGACAATCTCAATGGCAGCCGCAGCGTACACCATCGTGCTGCAACAGCCCAGAGAGAACCACCTACCTTCCATGGATCATCATCTGAAGAGCCAAAAACCTGGCTGGAAACCTCTGAACGAATTGCGACTCCTATTGGCTGACTGACTGACTGACTGGAAAAACCTGGCTGGACACCTCTGAAAACTATGCGACATACTGGAAACACGTCGGTTTTTATCGAGGTGTCTGAAAGCCGGGTAAGCCATATTATCATTAGGGAATATAGAATATCCTGGACATAGGTGCCTTTTTATTACACTCCATTCAAATCGGTTGTTAAGCAACAAAAGAGAGCACAGATGAGCAGACACCCTTATCACGTTGTTCGCGAAGATCACTCACAAAAAACTATCCCATGTTATCGCTCTTCCTATCTGAATGTCAGAGAGAGAAAACAGATCATTGGAATCGCAAAACACTCTTTCGCATTGAATTTACTGATCAGTGAAGGCACGGGCCCACAGGAAGAAGAAAAACAATGGCGCACTCAGCACGACATCGTGAGTTCCTCACAAAGCAACAAAGAAGATATGCGTACACAAGAAGTTCGAGACTTCAAGGAATCATCAGAGCTCGAGCAAAAGATGTTTCGTGAGACAACCCTCCAACACGGTGAGTTGTCTTCGTCGGTACGTCGTCGTGTCGAAGTCCCCACATCGAAACATTAGCTCTTAGCTCTTCCTTTTTTCGAACACTGTTCACAAAGCAATGCAGTGTCTCGAAACAAATTTTATCCTACAATACAACTCTTTTCCGAGAATAACTACTTTAGCCAAAGTTACGCCATTTCCAAGAGCACCGGTACTCCCTAGTGGAGCGTTATCTCTAGTGGAGCACGAACAGTGAAACGTCGTGAAGCATCACAACTCACGCAAATGGTGCTACACTTGGGACACGCAGTTACTCACGCATAGGGGTTGCCAGTAATGTACAACAATTAGAATGTGACAGCTGCTGTCAGAACTGTTGCAAGTATTTTTTTCAGGTGCGTGTCAGTAGGAAGGACGTCCCCAGCTGTGGAATGACGGAGGCATTGGCGGCGGTGGCGGCGGCGGCATCGGTGGCGGCGGAAGTTTCTCAGGCCGCAACAGGCACCAAACCGCGGGCGGGAGGAAAAGCAAAAGCAACAGCGGTGCCAGGAACGGCCACAGCGGCATGGGACGCGAGAACTCGGGTCCCGTCGCCTCGTTGGTCGGATCAGGTGGCGCGGGCCCTTCCACGGAAAGCTCGTCATCGGACACGTCAGAATTGTGGCTCCCGTTTCCTGCCGAATCGATGGGAACGGCCGCTGGTGGCAGGAAAATCTGCTGCTCGCGCGCACTCGGATCTTCATCGTCTTGGCTCTTCGTAGCTTCACCACTGGGAGCCTTTGCCCCGACATTGGCTTGTTCGGCCAACTGGTTTCCGTTGACGTCGGTTTTCGGGAAGCTGTGGTTACGGCGACCCTGCGGTGAATCGTCGCCGTCTACGAGATAGACGTCTTCGCCTTGGACGTTGACATGATCGCGGTTGGCTCCCAAGGAGTTGTGTAGTTTCGGCTGTCTGGTGGCCGAGATTGACCTTGCCTGTGTGGTCGTTAACGTTGGTGCCTCCTTTGACCGAACACCGGAAGGATAGCCAGGGGATGCCAGGTGACTGTGAGATAGAGATGGTGACCGGGGAATCACGAAAGAGTTAGTGACAGAAGGTGACTTTTGTGACACATTGTTGGAGTCCGTTGCAGTGTCTTGGAAACTGCGCAGCGTAGGCAGTGCTCGTGTTAGAGTTGACAGTTTTTTCTTAGAAACATTGCCCGCAGCTAGCGACGGACTTAATGATGGTGACAAAGATGTGGTGGATGTGATGACGCTAACAGTGCTCGTCGATAACGCGTTAGCGTGAACTTGCGATGGTTGTAGAGTGGGTGCCACGTATTTCGTACTTAAATTCCGTGAACTAGATGAAGAGGGAGGCTTCGAAGGTGTCTTTGTTTTTCCTGAACCTTGCGAGCTCTTCCTCGTTGACGTGCGTACACTTTTACTCCTAGACGAGCTGGAGGTACGGCTTTTCGCCAGACTGGATACGCTTTGTACATTGCTTGAGTCAAATGAAGAGCTTCTAATTTGTAAACGCGGTGTTTCTTTAAGTTCGTGTAGCTGCGTGGCGTACACTGAGGCTGTAGCCAAAGTTTCACTCGTCGAATTACTTAGGAAATTTTCTGTGTTGTTCTTTTTCGAGGGGGCCTTCTTCACAATTCTCCATTCTGAAGTATATCCGTGTTGAGTGATTCTGCGGCTTTTTGTCACACGAGAAGTGTCGATTCGCGAAAGCGACGGCGCAGGCAATACGGCAGTCGTCCGAGAAGTACTCTGTTCAGTCTTTTGTTTACTATTCAATCTAGTCCAATTCGTTGCGCTGCTAGCCGTTGAAGAGCCCTTTGACTTTGCCAAAACGAGAATTTTTCCTCTAAGCGTAACATGAGAATTTTTTCGCGAATTTGACGTTAACAATTCGGGCGGCGACGAAGAGGCAGGAATAGTTGGAGTTGGTGAAAGTATAAAACTGTCCAATGGTTCGCCTGTGCGAGTAGCGTTAAAAATGTTTGTAGAGCTTAGTGAAGGCGATAGCGAAGGCGTAGGGAGGCCGAACAGCGAGAAATCAGTACCTAAAATTTGCCTTACGTCTGATGACAGGCGCTCGCTGCTGTGCTCGGCGGACTGCTTCGATTTCCGTTTGTTCGCTTCCTGAGGTCTGTTTCGCGCGTTCGGCAGTAATGCTACGCTAGAGTTTCCACGAGATTCTTCGGTGCCAAGGTCGGCTAATTGGTCGGATTTGCCCTCCGTTCCCGAGGAAGACCGCATGTGTAATGTTTTGTTTCTGGACTGCGAGACGGGAGCCGAGGGTTTCTGAGTGAGACCACCAACCGAACGACGACCGTCGATTTCAGTTCTCGCTCTTTTGCCTTTAGATGATCGTGCACTTGTTTGGTTTACGAGGGTAGAGCTGAGCAAGTCGCCGGCGCTGATTGTGGTGCTTGACACAAGTACAACGGGTGTTGCGCTGACAGCTGTGCCTTTCGGCGAACTTGTGGCAATGTTTGCGACAGCCGACGTCGGTTTGCTGCGGCGAACGAGAGTCCAGAAGCACGTATTTTGGCATGTCGGAAACTCGTCATTGTCAAAATTGCGCGTGGAAAGCGTTTTCGTCAGCTGTGGTGTCGGAGTCGGTTGCAACGGAGTGTCGTACAAAGGCACGACTGCGGCTCCCGACTTTGATCGATCCAGGACCTTAGTGACCGTCAAACTCGAAGTCGGACTTCGTGTGCTGCTAAAAGAGGAAGAGATGAGCGGAGTCGGCGTTGGTGTAAGTGCCTTATGATTTAGTGTAGTCAGGTGCTCCACGGAAACACTTGCCCCTACGGTTGAGCATACACTAGACAGCAATTGCGGATAAGTTTCTTGGGATGACGGGAGGATTTCTGCAGTTTTGACGGGTATCTTTTCAAACGTAAAGGACTGCGAAGATTTAGAGGCCACTTCAGTCGTCGATGGCAACACAGCCGTTTCCTTTCGTACGGCTTCCGCCTCTTCGTTTTCTGATTTTGCTTTCTTCACACTCCTCACTGTAGGTGTTTTAGTGCTCGTTGACGTAGCGGAGTGAAACAAATTTCGTGATGTTTGACTGGCTTTGTTCTGCTCTTTCTCACTCCTCGTAAAAGTGGCGAGCAAATTTCTCGCGTTCTCCGCGGAAGAATCAAACTGCGGCCGCAAAACTAGATCAGATGGTCCCAGAAGGCTCTCTTTCTTTAACACAATTTCTTCTGGTGAATCAGTCGGTGCTGCTGTTGTCGCCATAGTCACGTTGGTGTCATCAACTTCGGAACTTGGTTTAACTACAGAATTTAAATAAATATTTAGTACCCGCGCTGGTCTAGCGCGGCCTGATGGCACACGCCTTTCGTTTTTCTTTGAACCAATGACTCTCGGAATTTTTTGTTCGTGGTTCGCTCCCATAACAGTTGCAGGCTCACCCAGAGCAATGCTTAGAACTCGAGATTTGTGCTTGTTTGTTTCATCGTCACTGTTCTCTCCGTGTTTTACGTTCTCATCAGCTGACGTCACCTCGGTCACGCTTTCTGAGTCTTTGTCACTCTTTTCGTGCAAGTCCTCTTCCTCATGAGAGCCCCCGGGAGACGCAGTTACAAAGTCAATTTGCCCCGGCTTCTGATAAGGTGGTCGAACGGCCAAGGGCAAGTCATCTTGAGTGTTGGGAACAAAGGAGCCAGGCATTGAGCTATCCGCCTTGTTTGAAGGAACCGATATTTTAGTTGCTCTTTGGCCAGCGTCGTGTTCATAATCATGGTCGTACTCCTCGTCAAAGGAATCTACCGGTGCTAAATTGCTCTTCCGCTCACCATTGGCTTCCGCTTGCTCTCTCTGTGCAAGGGTCCTGTTGTTTTCCTTAGAAACTGGGTCAATGTACGCCTTCGAACCCACTGACTGTCCCGGCGGCTGTACGTCAGACGTCGCGCTCGTCGTCGCGGGTTCTCGATAATTTTCGCCGATGTCGTCTTCGTAGGCCTTATCAGTAAGCACTCTGTCTTGCGCAGGCCGCCGCGTTCTGGATAAAGTGATTCTCTTCGTGAGCAGCGGCCGTCGCGACCCGCGGCGCGCCCCACTTCGTTGCTGCTGCGCTTGTTCGTCCGCAGACGCGCCGCTAGGATACCCGGAAGTTGTGTCGGTGTTTTTTACTCGTACGCGAATCTTCCGGCGCCTCGGGGATGTCCTCGACGCCGGGTTGGCCTTCGAACTGTTCGTAGCCACGAAAATCATACTGACCCCTCCCGTCGTTCAGCACGAGAGGGGTCTTGACGTGGTTCTTCACCACGGATGACGTGTCTTGGCTCTGCGAAGTCTGCAAAGCAACCGACGCAGCGGTAGAGGACGACTTGTCGTCACTGCCGGGGAGCTGCCTAACGTTTTCCTCATCTTCATATGTAGGTATAGATTCCTGAACGCCACTCTCCAGTAACGTGCCGCTGGGTTCCTGCTCACGTTCGTCTGCAGGCCTGGATAGGGGAGAGACCACACCTAAACTTTCGTGGTCAGGATTCCGGAAGGGCACAACCTCTTGAGGGGGCTTGCGTTGGGCGCTATACACTTCATCTGCTTCGACTTCCTGAGATGCGAGGTCGCCGGCCTCAAGCGCAGGTGAGGGGCGAGGTTGAACCACTAGCGTAATGACGGCAGCTTTCTTCCTGGTCACATCCGGCTGACCCGGGAGCGAAGTAGCCAGTGGTGAGCCAGACTGAACCACTGGCCCCAGCGGCTGTGAGAGTGCAGGTTGCGACCTCACGCTGGCCGAGAACGGCTGCTGCTGTACGGGCCCATTGGCTACGTCGGGTGCGACGAACGGGACAGTGGGCACGGCGCGAGTACCGATTCTGGGTCCGAGACTAGAGAATGGAAGTGGCTGCTGAGAGTGGTCCACTTGGCCGATGAAACGCTGCGTCGGCACCGGAGGCCCCTCGGCGCCGAACGGTTGCGCGTAACCCTGAGGAAAAGGCACCAGCGGCGGCACGCCACTCTGGTAGCTCGGATGGAAAAAACCGGCCGACAAATGATCGGGCGGCTTGTTGTCGTAGTAGACCACGCTACCGTGTGGCGTGCCCAGTGCGACCTCGACCCGGGTGAGGGCGCCGCCATGAGCGATGGAGCTGGTGTAGCGCGAGGTCCGGCTGTTGGGAGGCGCCACCTGGGCAACGTCGTCCACCCGTACGTCCGCAGCACCAGTCCGAACGCTGTAACCGTACCAGAGCACGCCGGGCTGCTTGAAGCCCGTGGGAGCCAGGCCAGTGGGCGACGGCGCCGCGAAAAGCAGCGCCTGCAAAGAAGAATCAGTACGTCAGTCAAACATGTTCACTGCACGAATACAAATATTTTGTGCAGGGGCTAAGAAGCGAAAAAAGTTACGACTCACGTAAACAACTCTTTGAGTGTGTACTGCTGAGTGACCTGCTAAAAGTGGCAATGTGGAGACGCCTTTGCTTTCGTCTGCTTATACAGGATTGTGTGCTGTTTTAGTGCAAGAGCAAAACTTGAGACACAAAATAACAAACATAGATGGCGCTGACTATAAAATAGAATGTCACACCTTGCTTGTTTTTTATCTAAAATTAGTCACGCCTGAAAGAGGAAGACACGTCGTATATATATTCGGAGTGCGGCCAACACACCGAAGTAACGAATGTGAAGGCTGTGTGAAAGATGCGAAATTTTACGAATTTTTAAGGCGGGCGCATTCCTTATGCCCGGCATCACAATCGTCTCCATAGCAGTAATGCTATCAGATCATCGGAGAGAGTTTTGCTTTATTGGACGACAGCCGATTTCGAAAGAACATAATTTAGGAAATGTTAACCATGCGCCGGTGCCACGCGGTATACCCAAGAACACTCCAGTTATTGCTGCAATACAATCGTGGCGTTGCGTATGGTCTAAGCCACTTGCTCGACGTGGTAAACAGAAGCGTTTACTGACATCCTTCCTGACAAAAGCTTTTCTATGGAAATGAGTCTTACATCACGTAATATTTGCACTTAGGAGTACGTGCAAAGTTTATGCGTAATTTCGACTTCGTATTTTACGTTAGGCGGGCTTCCACGTTATTGAGAATGGTTTGTTTTAAGCGTGTGATGGTCTGAAGTATCAAGTAGGAGAAATCTGTCAACCGAGGACTTGTAGCATCAAACACACACTGCGGCTCAAGAGGACTCAACACATTGCGATCCCACTTCGTGCATTCTACGTCATTTCGAATAATTTGCTCAGCGGCACGTTTAGGTCATGCCAAGAAGGTGAGATAAATTACTTACTAGACAAATTTGTTGAAGACGTACATTTTCGAACAAACCATAATAAAATCAGATAGCCTACATCATGATGTCGCTACTCTTGAGTCATTTGATTTATTTGCTTCTCCATTACTAATGAACTGTAAATGATGCTTTCGGTGAAATGTTTTCTGCCTTCAAAAGGTGTGTTTCTTTTGATTTTCGGTTATTAACCTCATCCTGTACACTTTCTTAACCTCAGCTTACCCACCCATGTCTTCTAGGACATCTGCAGTGATAAGTGCATGACCTTGATAAGTGCACTGAGATAATCAATCCTTCCAGGCACCTATCACCAGCCTGTACATGATAGTCACAAAGAGACAGCTGTGATGAATAACTGCATGCTACAATCTTAGAAATACCTTCCCTACGTTATAATACCCCTGGAGAAACTTGGTAGAAATTTCTCCACATGGTTCGGAGTCATTCTCGTTTGAAGCTTTAGCTGTCAGCCTTATTTTTACCATTTGACTGGTATTTTTTACCATTGACTGGTATTTAAATACATAAATTGCATACTGATATGACACATACTGACGAATAACTATACAATCATGTTTCAGTTCACTAATGCGCAGATCAGTACTTTCAGTAATGAAGAGACACATGATGTTCTGCTTTTGTGCTGACAAAGTGTGCTGTGTCAGTGTTGTTTCTAAAGTTCCTGCGCAGCAAATGCTGCTCGTGTAATTTTTCTGTAGTAAAGTTCATTTGAAGTTCGACCACTGTCCTCTGTGTATTATTTCTATGTCCTGTCCCAAAAACTCACCGTTATAACCATGTTCCATGAAGCTAAGGACGAAGTCGTGGGATCAAATCCCGGCAGCGACAGCCGCATTTAGATGTGGGCCCATGTACTTAATTTAGGTGCACGATAAAGAGCCCCAGGTGGTCCAAATTTCCGGAGTACACCACTGCGGCGTAATGAAATCGTGCTTTTGGCACGTAAAACCCCATATTTTTTTTAAATACCCCGCTAATCTATTGGCGTAGGCTGGATTAGAGAGGTTGCGTTAGAAAGTTACCGTTGGATTTTGGAACAATGAGCCACATCATAAATAATAAATGGCGGTAGAAAACTCGCTATTCGCTTTTAGCCAGTCTGCCCCTCTCCTTCACATTTATCTGCACTACTCACGGAATAATTTAACGTTATTATGACCCGTATAGTGGACCATACAGATGATTGCAATGCCGTTACGACCGTCGTTACTACGCGTGAAGGTTGTTCCATCCGGCACTGATGATGATGTCGAGTGAGTAGATTTGGACTTTAACGGCGCAGCAACCGATTGCTGGCTATAATACCCACGAACAAGATTATTTTTCTCGTCAACAAATAAAGGTAGGTACCAAAGTGTGACAGATGCAAGATTTGCCAGTGAGGGTGATACGCGTACGGGCTATTCACTATTTCGTTTTTTTCCACAGATATGTATGCGTTTGCTAACGAGAGTAAAGGTTCCTCTCGTAGCAAAAGTTCTGGATCTATACTGGCGTCCGACACGTATGATAAGTAGTAACCAAGTGTCGCCAATTCGTTTCATAGTGTGAGCAAGAAATTAAGACACGCTCCTAATTTAAGTTTTCGTATTAGACGTACAGGCTATTTTTCAATCAATACAACATCATTCGTTAGTCTTCTGTGTCCAATTCAAAGGTGACAATGAAATTGCAATTAAGACGGCTGAAGCGGAAGAGGAAGTTTCATTCGAGCGTATGCGAGGCTCACAGCAAGAAATTCTTGTGCAAACAATGCCTCCCCAAAAACATAACGAGAGCGCGGAAGACAGCGCTGTCGCCCGCCGACTACTTCAGCCGCAAAATTGGCGTGCAGTAAGTTATCGACCTGATTTCGTTAATAACAGACGTGAAGCACAAATAACCGGGGAAGCTGCATTTCCTAGTTCCAGGTTTGCCGCAGCAACTCAATCATGATCGATATCTACATACGCCGCAACTCGACGGCCGCAAAGGATTTATGTCCCGTTCGCGGAAATACTTTCTCGAGGTATACTAGTGACACGGCGGGGGGAAGCCACTCTTTCTGGCGCCGTCGTATTCGTGTCCAACGCCATTAGCGTTGTTGCCTTATCGACGCATCGAGAGACGCACGGGAACAAGCAGTGAGAGAGACAGAGAGAGCGAACACGCCAAGCACATTCCCCGTTCTTCCCAGCTCAAATATTAAGCTATTCTTGTCAAAACTATTTCGCGTGAGAAGGCCTAGGAATCCATGATCCTGCTTCGCTGTTCTTCTAATGACACTGCTGGTGCGCCACACAACAGAAAGACATGGTTCGACGGAAATTCCTTTGTCTAATCGCGCTCAGTTAACGAAAGGAAACGCGCTGCGTTGATGGCATTCTGCATTGGAAAGCCACGTGCTGTAACAAAGAGATATGTATCGTGCGTTGATCGCAACTCTCATAACTTTTCTCGAATGCAGCACTTCGTTTTCAAACTTAACCACAATAGAGCTCGAATACTCGGAGAGCCTTGACAAAAAAAAAGCATCACGTCATGCTTGTCTGTGCTGCCAATCGCTTTGCGCACTTCGAGTAATCAGCGGAAATTATAAACGTTAGCATTCTGTCCGCGATATGGCTTATGCCTGGAAGTTCTGACGTCCTTGGCCCAAGGTGATGCGGTCCTTGGTAGCTGCGGCTTTTGTTATGCTATAGTAGGCCACAGTGGAGCAACTGCATCTATTTTGTGTGTATGTGTTTGTGTCCTCACTACGTGCTCTGCATCTGTGCCTGTTAAACGCAGTTACCTCGTGTAGATAACCGCTGTTCAGAACTTGTGGCATCACCTTGAGCTTCCAGGTTCACTAAAGAAAACTGGAAACTGCAAAGTACGGCAAGCTCCATTATACCTAAACTGCCGCTTCTTTCGAAATTCTACATCTCGTTCCGTAGATAGATCAATCACCCTTGTTGAAACCAAACCAAAATGGGGCAAAATTAAAAGAAAAGAGAACATTCACCGACGATTACGATAGTTTCTAATCAGATGACGCTTATAGAGCACGAAAAGACGAGGACAAAGAAAGACGTGGTACACACAGGCGCTGACTTACAACAGTGTTCATTTCTAGTAAGAGAACCACATATATAGGCAACAACGGGAATTGCAACAAGTGCTGAGTTTACAAGGCTCACCTTTCTTTACGCAGGTAGGATAGGTAAGTCTTGCAAACTCAGCCCTTGTGACGATTCCTTACCTTGGCTATTTATGTCGTTCTCTTACTCGAAATAAAGACTGCTGTAAGTCAGCGCCTCTGTGTACCACGTCTATCTGTGTCCTTGTCCTTTCGTGAGCTATAGTCCTCATCATGCAATACCAACACTCCCAAAGCGCTGCGTTTCTATTCAGAAATTTGAGACCTTTTATCACATAAGAGAAAAAGGCCATGATATCTCTTTTCAATGGATATCAGGTCATTGCGGTATCATAGGAAATGATGACGCACATAAGGCAGCTCATATGTCAAACTAAGAAGACCGCTGCATCCCCATTCCTCTCTCAAGGACCGACGCCGCAAGACAACTGCGCAGTCTACCTCGCACGATCTCCTTAGCAGAGTGCAATACCGCCCATACAAGGCGCACACGACTGCACAGACTTAACCCGTCGCTGCAACTCAGACGTGCGGCCGGTCTGCGCCGACCCGAAGCGTCTCTTCTGTGTCGGTTGTGGCTTGGAGTTGCCTTCACGAATGCATACTCAACACTAATTGTAATGGTTGGTAGTCCTGCATGTGATGCTTGCGGATGCGGAGAAAGTATTGACCACTTGTTCTACCATTGTCTTCAATTTCAAGCACAAAGACAATCTTTGTCCAACACATTGAGGAAACTTGATTATCGTCCTCTGAGTGACCAGACAATACTAGAGCGCCGTGCCATCGATCATCGGCTCAGAAAGCAGTGAAGGCACCTTTGTGCTTTCTCAGAACGTCTGGTTTGCGCGACCGGCTTTAGCTCAAGTACTGCCCATACACGTCTCTACACATTCTCTCTCCCTTCTCTCTTCTCCTTCTCCCTTCCCCCCGTAGGGTAGCCAACCACACTCTTGACTGGTTAACATCCCTGCCTTCCTACATTCGTCTCTCTCTCTCTCTCTCTCTCTTGAGACCTTTTCATTGTTTACAAACATAGGCCCTGGATGATTTCCGGTTTTGCTCATTGACGTAGCCCGCGTTAAAATTAAAGCCCGCAGATTTTTAGCACTTTTCCTTTGTACATAAGAATTTTACAAATGAATGTTCAACTAAGTTACACGAACATTTTTATGTATTTGTCTTAAGGCGTAAGGTGGATGTCCTTTATCTGAAAACTTTAATTTAGACCTTCAGCCAGTAAAACAACTGAAGAACTCGCTTTCTGTTCCGGCGCCGTAGACAGATGAGGCCCGTGACCGGAAGTTTCTTTGGCGCGCACTCTCGCTGCAGTCATCGCGCAAGTGAAACCGTCTATTTTTCGCGATATATTGGCTGGCGCGGACAACCTGCCTCGTTCGACACGTTCCAAACGGAGCAAAGTGCGGCGCTACATCCTCGCTAATTTAGAGATCGCGTAAGGCAGCACGTGGGTGACGCGTAGGGGCGATTCACAGCAGCCTCCACAGGCAGAACTCTCATACAACGCGTGCTACTCTGGCGCCATCTCGTAGCCGTCGTCACCCCACTATGCTTTTCTTCTAAGTTTTTGCCATACCCTCCTCCTCCGCTTTCTTCCCCGCGTCTTTCATGCCCTGGCTGCGCTCCGCATTCGTACTTTCATTCTTCGCATTGCTTGTACACTCGGTTACGCCAACGCCGACGCTCGCCGTTGGAACGGGTGCCTAATCGCCGTATGCAGAAATGCATCTTAACTTGAAGCCCACGCTTGACTTGGTCTAAATCTCGCCTATCGTGAAAGCGCCGGAGGAAACGCAGTGAGCGTTTGTAGGCACGTTAACGCCAGGCGTCATTTAAATGGAGTCAAGCATTGGCTACAACTTCGGTTGCATTGCTGAATGTGGGGCTAAGAGCTGCGGTGTAAAATAGGCCTCCACCTTCCCTCTCTTTCAGCATAGCGGCGCTTTGATTAGGTGCTCCTACCGCGAGAAAGCCCCGATGCCGCTTAGATTTTGAGTAAACTTCCTTCTAACAAGACGAGCTTCACTCCACGTTTTTCACATTTAGCGTCCAGATAGGACGTGACAGACAGCAAGGCCCTCGGAACGCGTGCAGCAAATGCAAGCGTGCAAACAAATGCAAGCGTCCATTGGGTGCAAGCTCTCGACTATGACAGGTCTGCACCGAGATGTGGAGGCAGACGACTGCGGGCAGCGTGCCGAACAAGCCCACAAGACGCGTGGCGAAAGAGCGACCGAGACAGGAAGCGAAAAGCGAGTGGCGGCAGACGCCGAAGTACCGCGCCTCGATCACTTCGTCTTTCTCACTTCTTTTTCTTTATTTCCTTCGTTTGCACGCGTCGATGCAGATTAGCCCCATTTACCAGCGCGACGGCACTGGACAGAAACCCCCGCTCTCCGTCTTGTATCGCTTGTATCGCGTTCTCGAAACGGCACCGCTGCAGCTGCGCGACAGCGACAGAAAGCAAAAGTGGCTCGCGCCGTCACAACGCGGGCGAGCGGGCACGTGTGAGCGCTCCCGGCGACCGTCGTTGTGCATTTATTGCGCGCCGTTGTGCCACGAAGAGCTGGGTGCACCGTCTAATGGGAGCACGTTAAGTACGCTCCGACTCTTGTCCCAGATAAGAATTGACTTCGACGTCACATAGGTAGTATGCGCAGCGCGCGGTATCGTTGAAACGGATCGCGAAAAGTCCCCGCAGGACCCAGCCTCCGGGTGCAACGCCACGCAAGCGTATGCAAATAATGGCACTGGCTCCCCCCCCTCCCCCCCCCCCCCCGTCGAGGCTGCCTGAGCTATACGTGTTTTATGCCGTCAAATGGCTCTTATAAAAGGGGTGCAGCCATATATGGGCTAGTCGATACGCTACTCAGGCGCCTTATAGGACGGTAGAAAACAGGGCATACTTTGTGTGACGCTAGCGGGGTGGACGTGAGATTTTAATACGTGCATTGTACAAATGATTACGTTGATAAAAAGTAAGTCGAATTTCTTGCTCGCTGTACTGCATACTCAATTCCGTCGCGCCAACGACCGGTATCTACATGTCAGGAACGGAGCCGCCAAATCACCGCGAAACAAACTTGGGTGTTTTTGTGCCTCATGTATCGGCAGTAGGAGTGGCATGGAACGGTATTGCTTTTGGAATTCCTTTAGATATAAAAAGGACTCGTTTGCGACGTGAAACGTTTCTAAAATTGTTCAGAGGGGATCACTTGATAAAACCGCATGTAACGAAAACATCTTACAAATTATCGCTTACATCTTTCAACCGTACTACCCGCGTGCCTTACGTTGATGCCGTTGGGTTCAGGAAAGAAGCCGTGACTCCATCATACGTATGTCGAGCGCACCGATGGCGTAGTTGTCGAATCATGCCTGATTTAATCTAAAGCTAAATTTACCCTCGGGTGCAGCACTCCCAGATATACAGGGTGTCCGAGCTGCCTTTAGCCAGAGTGAAAAAATAAATATGAGAATGCCACGTAGCTGGACAGAAACGAAGGTAATGTTGTTTGCCGTTGTTTGGAGATGCTCAGATCTTTTTTTCATTGCTCATAATAAGATAATTAGTCTTAATTAATTAATGAACTTCTCAAATAATATAATTAAAGGAAAAGTGTCAATGAAAAAATGTAGAGCAACATGGAAAACTGCCGATAGAGCTTTCTGTTGCTCAATACGTGCTACATAAAAGTGTTTTTCCGAGTGCGAAAGAAGCCTGCGAATATATATGCAAACTGCGTCGAGCGGTCCAGTCGCGAAGAAATTTTGGATGCTTTTTAGGGCTTCTTTCACGCTCGGAAAAACACTTTCAT
This sequence comes from Dermacentor variabilis, assembly GCF_050947875.1. Lineage (NCBI taxonomy): Eukaryota > Metazoa > Arthropoda > Arachnida > Ixodida > Ixodidae > Dermacentor > Dermacentor variabilis. The sequence continues at coordinate 130,124,188 of NC_134570.1, read as the reverse complement.
GTAGCACGTATTCAGCAACATAGAGCTGCATCGGGAGTTTTTCATGTCCCACTACAACTTTCTCATTCACAGTTTTCAGCTTATTTCAATACTTGAGAAGGTAATTAATTAAGGCTAATTATCTAATCATGCGGAATGAGAAAATAATAATTTGACTGTGTCTGCAAGACGACAAATAACATTACCTTTATTGTGTCCAGCTACATGGCATTTGTATTTTTTTTAAAGTTTGGCTAAAGTTACGTGGGAAAACCTGTACATCTGGGGAGTACGTCTGTCCATCCCTGCAGAAATTAATGGTCGCGTTTCAGACAGCTATGCCATAGCAGGTATGTATAATTTATTGGACTCAAGCAGCATCTCATCAAGAGGTATGAGGCCTGCCAGTTTTGACACTTTTTTGCAGAAATGTCACGCTTGCTCGGCTGTGGCATCAAGTATTACATCAAGTAGAACGAACGAGCGCACCTTATGAATGCACTAATAAGGTTGACCTGCTTCATGACTCACTTGCTAAGTTTATAAAAGAAATGTGTACTGTGACGTTAGATACACCTGCCATTGTGCCGCTATACCCGAAAAATTGCTACATTCGAGGTACCTCTCTCCCGCTTCATTATATCATTTCGCCCAGTCGGGAAACTTTGTGTGTCTACGTCTTGTCCGTGTGTACATCTTCGCGCCATAATATAATCTCTTTTTGGCAAATATCACAGATGCAAGGAACCAGAGAGAGTGCAATTGAAAGTACCGTTCCTGATAATTGGGCGAGGGTTACCATGACGGAAAGAATATGTTTTGCCGAAATGAAACTGAAATGGACGGAAGCGATTTGTGGTAGTAGTGCAAGTTCAAGAGACTAGAGAGAGAGAGAGGCAAGGAACATTAAAGGCACGGATAAATGGCCAGCATAGGAAGTCTGTCTTGCTACCCAGCACTAGGATATAGCGGGGGGCCGTAGTAGGAAGAAAAGTAAATTAGAGATATTTAAGAGACACTGAACAGAGGCGCACAGAATCCCATGCAGCAGAATGAACACCGACAGACACAATCAGCAGTGGATCTATGAAAGATCACATGACATGAGCCTGAGTGAGAAAAAAAAACAATGTTGATCAGCATACCGTGCGGGAACAAAGTGGACAGGCCTATTCTAGTTATCACATTCTTAGTCCCTGGATAAGTGAGCTTAATTACCGCCTATGTCTCGCCATTCCCTGCGAATTACGCTTTCTTGTGAAGGTGCCAAGAAAATGCATTTTCATGGTGCACGGGACCACAGTTTATGACTTCGAAAGACAGCAAATGTCATCTAAGTACGGATAACATGGCTTTGCAGTGGAGTTTCAACAGTTAAAATTTCAGGAACTTCACAATAATTATAGCGGAACAACTTGCTCCATTGTAAAAAAAAGTGGACAGGCTATGATGCCTTTCACGACAAGTTGCTCAAACTCTAATGAACGATGGTATCCTACATATGGTGGTTTTGTAATGGAACCCACGTTACATAATATGCCCTTCGGCGCTGGAATAATCATCAATAAGTTAAATGTGGAACAGACCGCTTCCACAACACCGACCCTAAACATGAACGACGGCAGAAAAGAAATAAATGGGAATAACGAAGAACCGCATTTCCCCCCAAAGAAAGATAATATTCACGCAGACCAATGTAATGATTGCAGCGTTGCCGCAGCACTTAGTATACGACAGTTGTGGCCACGTCGCGCAATCGGTGAATCGCGTCCTTTAGTCAACAACAGGTCGTTTCGTAATGTCGCAGAGAACGGGAAACTGCCCCAGGTCCATTTTTTACGGCATTGCCGCGAGCACTCAGTTAACACTGGCAGCTAGGCTAGGCAAGGGACGTAGTCGTAATCAACGTTATGACACGGCGAAACGCACAACGCACTCTGCTTTAACGAGACGATAAAAGAACTAGGACATGCTGAACAGCGACAGCGCTTGGTGGGCGGCAAAGACAACCGAGATAGAAGGGAAAATTGTTATATCGCCCCTGGCTGCGGCAGCGCGACTACGAGTGATATTGAGTAACCGTGGCTGATCAGCGGACCTCGGTAATTAAAATTCCCACACAGGAATTGCTCGCTTGCTGACAGGACGACAGCGGACGGTGCAGCCTTCGCTGAGTGGCACGTTTGCTTGTCAGCGCAAGAGGTTCCGATCAGTGCACGTCATTACTTGGATCCTCGTGCGACTTTTGCGCAAGAAACCTTGCGCGAACCTGTGGATGTATAATTGCGAAGACTGTAAACGTCGTCGACAAGCAATTGTTTAACAAGGGGATATATCGGAATTCGCATACCTGTCGGCCAGGACAGGCTCGGAATGTTGTCCTGGAGTGTAAGCAGAGTAGTGTAGTTCACGTCGGCGTTAAATATAGCCCAGACGTCTGTTCTTTCTCTTTTTTTTTATCTTTCTAGCCGTATTTCTTCTTTTTTTTTTTTGCGGAAGGCTGTACGATTTCACAGCAGGAGCGTTGCTAAGTTTTCTTGTCAGCCACAAAGCTGACTTAATTTCGTAAAAGACTAATTCTGACTTTATCAGCGATACGAAAAATCGTGTCATGGCTAAACTTCGTTGGCCGGCTCGACTTTATTCGAAGAAGGTAAAGTCGTTTGCTTGTTTGTTTCCTTGCTTGTTTCTTTCTTTATCTCTTCCTTTCTTTCTTTATCAGATAGACGACAAAGCCTTCCACACTGACCTCCAGAATCTGTATCATAAGAAATGAGTGTGTTATGTGAACTGGTGCGGAGGGAAGGCTTTCTTTTTAGGAATAACGGCCTTCCATTCGCCATAATTAAGCAATTCACTAAAAACGCTAACAATTACAAGCTGACAGAGATAACAACCCTTCTTCTGTTATTTCCCCTACCAGTCGCGTATAGCGAACACTGGTAGGCTTATCATGTGCCCAGATCTAAGCCGGCAATCGTGCAAGACCTGTCTCACTTTGCAGTATTTTGGAAACACGGTCTAGCACATCACAGCTGCAGAAAGCCACAAGAGCCCCACCACTGTGAATTCTTCCTTGTATAGTTCTCTAACGGCGGTTAATACTGCATTTCATCGAAACTTAACTTTAGTTCGAAGTTAGCGCATGTCCTGTCGTTTTCTCTCAGGCCATCGCCTTCATTGCGGTATTAAGACAAACATGCATGCATGTTTCAGTTCTTTTACACGATGAAATGTTTGATATGTGTTATAATTTTCAGTTCATGCAACTGATTTTTGGAGTCAGCCGAATTGAGTGACGATCCGTGACCAACGCTTTTAACTCCAATGCATCGCTGACTCCAATGTACCTTAACCCTTGACATACTCTCCTTCTCTTAACTTCCCTCGATGCAGGGTAGCCAAACGGACTCAGTTATGTATAACACCTCTGCCATTCAATACTGGGACGCGACTGAGGCAGTAGCAACGTAGCAATGTTCATCATTTTCTCTCACTCTGTGTATCATCATCTCTCACTCTGTCTATCTCTTACTTGAATTGGCTGTATTGTTGTCGTTAGCCATACAGATTACAGCAATGGCAGAAAACTGAGCCATAGTTCCAGGTATGGCTGCTGAAATAAGTTTACTGCATTCCAAGAATCTGCTTGACGTAAGTTATACTCGTGTTTATCTGGTGCACATGTTTGCCCATTATACCTAGTCTTGCACTGCGATGTTGCGAATGTGACTTGATTTCCCACATGACTTCCGCTATGTAGCCTTTCATATTTCTGAATTCGTTGCACGATACCTTGGACGTTATCTCTTCTATTTCGTTTTCCCTTCCGTTCCAGTTTCTTCATCTTCAATTTCTATTTTTCTGTGGATTCCTTCCTGAACAGTAGTCAGGCATTGTGTCATTTCCGGGGGCAGCTGCCCGCCTGCTTCTTACTTTCTTGCTCTCTCTTTCCTCCATATGTATTCAATAATAATAATAATAATAATAATAATAATAATAATAATAATAATAATAATAATAATAATAATAAAAAAAATTAATAAGGTTGAGTGTCAAGACGTTTATGATTGCATAGCCACAAACCCAGCGCGGGCATCTCGCCCATTAGGAATTTGCTAAGTCGTTTTAGAACACGTCAGGCCCAAAAACTATCGCTAAATCTTCGCATAAGGAATATGAGAGACGCAAATGCTTGTACTAATTTTCCTCAGCAGCTTGTTTCAAGCCAACCTTGTGACGAACATACTTTTTCCCAGTGACCTCTGTTCCTCCCCTCTCCTACGCTAGCCGAGTGTAGCCTAATGTGTCAAGATACTTCCTAATTCAATTATTCCACTCATCGGTTCTCCAGCCTCAACTGCCTTTTACTTTTCGTTTCAGATGCAGTAATCAGTACGGCGTCTTTCACTGCGAGATCAAAATTAAGAGCTGGCAACAATTTGCCACCGCTAATGCGACAATGCCTTACAAGCTCCAATTTCAAGGAAACACGCTTACATCTACTATTTCTAGATGTGCCCAGTGGACTTCGTAAGAAGTAGTGCTCTATTGCAAGGAACAAAACCCGTCTTTTTTGTTATTTTATGCCAGACGTAACTAACACGGAATCTTGCCACAACATGCACAAGAACAAGTGCCACTACCAAGTGAACCTTGTTTAGAGCGGAAGCAATATTTATATTTATGCAGTTCACTCATTAGCACCGTACTGCAAGAAGGCGCTAGAAAGGAGGCGAATGGACGTGATATATCATTACGGATAAGGCCAAAAGCAATAATAAAAAAAAACTCAGAGCCATACTAAACAATAGACATATTACTGCACGTACTTCACCATACGTCTTAATGTAAAGCGCCTCCGGTCTCTTAAGGTGGTCTCCTTGGTCGTTTCAAGAATTTTTACATAGCGAAACCATGGATCACACCCACAATATGACACCCACTTTCCCAAACGAACGCTGTCAGCCCTACTTATATCTGGTGCATGCTACCTTATTCTGTCATTCACTCATTCTTTTATGCGTCTTGTAAACACATTGTTTCTACTCTATAAGCGACTTCAGTTTGTAGCAGCATTGGTTTCTACGTGTTTGGCTCGGGTCCGCATAGTGTCCGCAGCGGCTACGCCATGGCACCTGAGCGCCAACTAGCTCCACAAAAATCTTTGTTAAAATATTTTAAGACTAAGAGTAACACGACGAAATAATAGAGTAAAAGGCGCGCTATTTGTAGGTATACATCGGGCAAACACTCCTGCGACACGACGCAGTGTGTTTGGTGACCCGGCCCTGCCTGAGACACATGAATCACTACCTTATTCGTGCCTAGCCCACCTATTTGCATTCTTATAATGCATCGTCTAGAAACATTCGCTCAGCCTCTTTAAGGAGCGGGCTGTTGCCTCTGCGTAGTTCGTGGCGTGAGTCCATTGTGTTTCAATCTGATAATACAGTTAGCGGCGCCTCGTCGATAACACCCGCTTCGGTAGCCGGGGCTGACCCCAGCGATGGCGGGCGTCTTGACGCATAACGAAGAATATGGCGGGTTAATTGCGGGCTTAACCCGTGTACGGGAGCTAGTGCCGACACCTGCAGCACATGCACCTTTGCCGCATGCACTCTCGTTGCATGCACCTATCGGTGTCAAAACCTTTCGGAATCCTGCTCGCAGAATGGCGCGCACGAGAGTGTGGCGTTGCGTACGTAACATTGCGTACGTGAGCGTACGATATCGGCCCGACACAATGGATGTGCAGGAAAGTTGGCGCAACGAATTGATATCTTCTCGCGAACGAACACTGTTTGAACTGAACTAGGTCGGGAGGCGCAGACACGAAAAGGCGACTTGGAGAACAAGTCCGGCATTATCCGTTTTCTTTTTTTTTTTTTGCCATTTAAACTAGTGTCTTGTGGGGTCACTAGGGCGCAACCATCAATATAACCAAGTCAGGAGAGAGAAGGCAGCAAGAAGAAGAAGGTCGGTTGAAGGCGTTAGGAAGATGAAATTTGTGATTGGTAGATACATTACACGATAAGTAATGTGATCAGCGCAGTGTACGCGGCATTACGCCAGGAAGTGTCGGTAACGTGTACATGCAAAATGTGCAGGATCTATGAATAAATAAGGAATTTTTTCGAACTGCAGAGGTCAATGTTATATTTTATTCCTTCGGGGTACATTCTTCAGACCTCATCTGAATAGCAGTCCTTTACTGAGGTTCTTGTCTTTGCAAGGGTCCTTCATTAATATGAACGGCTGCTCCGAAGTAAGGGTAATTGGTCGTGAAGTAAACTATCTCGTTGTTCGTTGTTGCTTCAGTGCCCCCGTTTTTATCGCACTTCTTTCAAGATGAATCCGCTCCAAGTATCCTAACTCACAAAGTTGCGGTGATTCCTGGGAATGACTGTGCTTTTAATGTATTCCTTTGCTACATTGTGAACTGTTGCGCTGAACGAACATATCGATTTCAGCTTAACCATAGTTTCCTCACACATTTCATTGTGCCTTTCTATCGTGCCTCATACTTTCGCGCAACACGGTATCCTGGTATTTCCTCAGTACTCTATGCTCGCTGATTACTTGGAGGCCGCTGTGCTGCAAGCCTAGTTTGTACGCGGCCCCCAATAAAGCCGGAACACTTTAACATTACTAGCACGATCATTTATTTTTATCTCAATATAGAAAGCCAACGCCAACTGATTGAACAAAAAATGATGCCACACCTTGTAAGTTGCGACAACCTAGTAATTTCGGAACGCAAATGAAAAGTCTCGGCTATGTATTTAATCATTTATTTATTTATTTATTTATTATTACCTCAAAGGCCCCGGTGTGGTGTATTACATGAGGCATGGGTGACTACTTCAGTGGAATGTGGACTCAATGGCAGCCTTGAAATTATATGGATTGGAGTGGTGCACGGTGTCGGCGGAAAGGTCATTCCAGTCCCGGGCAGTCTTCACAAATAAAGAATGTAGGTGAGCAGTGGTCCGGGCATGCGGAGGGTACACAGATTTTTCGTGACGTAATCGGCAAGATTGACGGTGTACTAGAATGATGGCTGAAGTACTAGGAGCAGAATGATAAAATTTGCGATAATGACACAGTCTGAAAACATGACGCCTTATATCTAGATTGGAAATTCCCGCTTATTTTAGCTGAGAGACACTAGTGTGGTAAGAATAATCAGAATAAATATAGCAAGCTGCACGATTCTGAACTGCTTCTAGAGTGTTAGAAAGGGTGGTTTGGTGCGGGTCCCAAACAGAGCATGCGTATTCTAGCTTAGGTCTGACAAAAGCTCCTTAGGTATTCCTTAGGTCTGGCGGCCGAACCAACTATTGCGCCCTGCCATTAACCAACTTCAGGAAAGATCATACAGAATGAGCGCGAAAAACAATGGCTAGGCACAGAACACTGCCATCGTCTCCTCCTTTCAGTGCTATGTGAACGAGATCGAAAAAGCAAGGCGAATCGCGAATACGCAGGTGTTGTGCCCATCTACGCTTCGTATGTTTACCAGTTACTCGCCCACTTCCTCCTTCACGCGTATAGGTTACTAACAGAAAAGAAATGTAATGGGTTGGTGAAGGCGCTCCGTAGGTGTCGACGAGGACAATCCAGAAGTAATCAGAGCAGTAGTAGGAGAGCTCAATGACTACTCTCCTAGTTCTTTTGTTGCCAGAAATATGAATGATAACTTTCGATTTTCACCTACATTCCTAAACGGCGAACGCGTTTCCCCAAGTGTGAAACGCTACTACTGGCGCTATTATTCTTTCCCGTTGTTTTCCTTGCTTTTTCTTTTTCCCGCCTCATTTCTTCCTGATGCGGCTTGGCCCTGCGGCGAACAATGCGCAGTCAGCCGACGGTGACAAGGACGTAGGCAGCTTGCCGGTTGTGTTTGTGCGTGTCCTCGATTTTATAACGCGATTCTTTTGAAGCGGGCCCACTGACCGCATTTTTTCGAACCAGCGAAGGCGGCGTCGCCTTAATCGGACGCGGTGGCTGCGCACGCGATGAGCGTGGCCTGCTGGTGGCCGCCGGCAGACGTGGGAGAGAGAGGAGTCGACAAAACACTTTCTTCACGCATCGCCTGGCGACAGTGTACGCGAGACTGTAGCGCACACACACACCTTGTAGTACACAACGAATGTGCGAGGTGAACGACGCGGGCGCATCTTTATTGTGCTGGCGCTAAGAAGACACGGCCAGTGACCTTTAATTTATGGCGCTATGGTTCTCCACGACCGCCTCGGGTATAGGGTCTTTTCGGTTGTCGGGAGCCAGTGATGTGGGACACGGTGTGTTATTAAACAATTTTCTCTCTCTCTCTCTCTCGCTGCAGCTCTCGGGCGTGTCGCAACGGGTGCTTGAAAGGCTGACCTCTGGCTGAATCTGAAGTGTAATTCGTACTGTTGTAAGGCGAGTCTACAGCCACCAGTCCGCGGTGTCTATTCTGGTGTCACTTTTAGGAAGCCCATCGGCGTCCAACTACCATTTGTGAGCCAAAAAGTTTGCGGTCCTTTAATGAGAAGACACGTTTCTATGGGCCTCACGCTGCTTCCTTAAGGCCCACTTCTGAGCACCGAGGAAATGCTTGGTGCTATTTTAGTGAACGTTGACCAGTATAATGATTCATTGTACTACCACTGTGACATTTCCCAATAAATCACGTAACCCAGAGTTTATCGGAGTCGGAAACGAGGGATCCGAAACTGAAAAATTCAAGGTTGTTTATTTCATATGAACTCACTCTTGCATGAAGGATTCATTCTAAATGGCAGGGGCAAGGTTGGAAACTCCGACGTTTCTGGTAGCGCAATTAATGTTCTATCTACCGCACAGTACGTACTACTACGTTGGTGGAACAGCGAAAGGCTTAGTTTAACGAAAGGGCACTGCAGAACAAGCACTTTACTATGGTCTTTGCCTCAATTGGTCTTTGTATGCACAGAACAAAAATAATGCACCCACCATGTCGCGGGAATTTTTATAACTCTATTACTCTGAACACGATTCACTAACATGGAAAAGCGAAATATCCGTAGTAGCTTTTCATTCATGCAGATTGGCTGTAAGTTTTAGTGATAGAAATCACCAAAAGAGCCATGTAAATTAGCTCATATAATAATCAGCTTCTATACATTGTTCTGCTGGTTGTAACGGCAACCACCTCTAATATAGGGAAAGATGAAAGTGTCTGTTGTTTCACGCCACTTGCACTGCCCCAAGCATAACGCTGCCTACCAAACCTTCACACTAACCAACACAAGAATAAGTTAATTATAAGTAATTGGCTTCCATGGAACGTGGCATGTTCAGTGTTCCCAGGATGAGTTGTCCGGAATAAGACCATTCTCAATTAGTGGTATGGGAAGTAAAATGCCATATAGTAAATCTCATTGAGCGATCTGTTTTACATATACGAAGAATTGTTTGCCCCACATATTTGAGCTTAGCTTTAAAGAATCAAATGTGAACCTTATTTCAAGATGCATATTATATAAAAGCACAGGTATAATGGTACCAGTCACATTTTAGTAAGCAATCTTGGTCCAAATTTACACAGACCCAGACGGGCTCCACGCAAAAAAAAAAAAGAAAAAATAAATAAATAAAAAAATTGTCTGCAACTTTTTTATTTGATTGGCTTGTGTTTAAGCGATCAAAGGGCAGAATATACCACTTTGTTGCTGTTTTTTTCTATATTGACAGTTAGGGACGTTTACTGAATGCGCTTTGTTGTGGGAACGTTTTTCACACCACCGTATATTAGTATCATTTGCACCAACAATTAGTGCATGCAGCAAAGCCGCACCACAGTATTTCACATTTTCGATTTCATCCAAATAGATCCCTAATACAACTACTTAAACTGAAGCATTAATTCGGTAACACTAGCACGCTAGAAAAGTAAAGGCTGTTCTGTCATGCAAATATAAATAAAACAAAGAGACAGCAAAAGCTAGCCAACAATGCAATGCCCCGCCCTCAAAGCCTTCAACGGCCTCTACCAAGGCAGCCTCTAGGAGCTTGTTCTGAAAGGTCTTGCATACCAAGGGCCGACGTAATTACACAAGTGGCCTACACGGGAGCAGCCAATGACATCAGTCACGCCGGTAGCAATTATCATTCGTGAAGTAACAAATACAAAGGCGCTAGCACGAACACATTGGCAGTCTGTTAACCTCGCTGACCTTGTTCATCTTACTATGGCGAGATTCAACGCTGTATTGATTGTCATCGCAACAGAGTAGTGTTTATGTTTGCCTGCCACCACCAAATAACCAAATACCTTCTTATAATATCTGTCTTGTAAGCAGTACAGTTGGCACGAGCTTGCAACGTCTCTGTAGATTTATTTGTGCAAATACCTGTGCAAAGCCTTCTTTCATAACCACATGCCGAATTAGTATTATGATGCTGACGGCACACAATGTTTACTTGAATAGATCCTCAAACACCGTGAACCAATTAGTGTCTAAAGTATTTGAGAGAAACATGCAGAAAAATCAATGGCAGCTAGATGACATGAATTCCAAGGTAATGTCCTCGATGCTTCTAATGTTGACTTCTTGTTCCAAATTCTGCGCGCCTGTGAACTTACCGCACTGTCACGGTGGAAACTTCAGTGTGCAACATCGTTTTTGCCTTGACCCGCTCAGCTACACAAATAATTTTCCTTCCGAAACGTACTGTGAAGGCTTTCCAACTTGCGCGTGTGGAGAGGCGGATGAAGACACAATGCGTGTGTTGCTTAAATCTCTGCTTCACGTCTGGCACCTTAACGAAGGATGCCACGCAACTTCTTTCCCTTCTCACTATACGTCATCTGTGGTTGCATTATAGCCACAAAGACGGGGAATTATTTGGAGAAAGAGTTTTCGATGGGAGATCGTCAGTCATTTCTTCAATATGTTCTCTTATATGCTGCCTGTGTTTATTTGTGTCCACGAGCAACGTGTACTCTGCACCATATTCGAATCGGTGCCGCGTTCACCAGGCGCTGTGCACACATTAGAGGTTGCGTTGACAGTTGTCCAATCTTTTGACGCTGTCAGGTACCAGGAACACCTGCGTTGAATTTGTCCTGAGCACGTGCGAGAACGAGAGAAGCTGGTCACTATGATTGCGCAAGTCCACGGACGGTCACTATCTGAGGACGTTGTTTGGGACCCTTGGCTTGAGGCAACCAGCGCAGTCCCGAAAGTTAGGATAGCCCCAGCATCGTCACAAACCGCGATTGGTCCGACGCTGCAACGTAGTTGACTTGCACATGCGCACCTCCTACTCCCATCATTATGATCATCATTCTTTTTCCTCCCCGTCTTATGCTTCGCCGGGCAGAACAGCACGCCAGAGCAAGTTGTAGTTCTGGCCAACGAACATACCTCATAATGTCCTCTCTCCTCCGATAAAATAGAAAGAACGTAGAATATTTATTCGCATCATGGTTTAAGGTGCACCTTAGAAGTAACCACGGCTGGTCATGTTTTAATACCTTTCCACGCATGTATGATGCACGTGCACGGTTTTTTTTTGTAGAATTGAATAAGACGTCACAAAACCTGAAAAGTAAGCACTTAAGGCACCTGGACCTCTGCACCCTGATCGCATTGTTCAATTACGGTATAAGCAGATGTCACGGCTGGTTCCTAACAACTGAATTGTCTGAAAATATGCAAGCCCGCTGTACAGGCCTGCAAATAAATAATATAGGCAACTATGATAGAATTGCGTATGGTTTGTTTTCTTGGTACTACTGTGTGCTGTCGTGCCGATGGAAAGTGTTCTCGGTGTTCCGAATTCTGAGTGGCGGTCAATCAAAGCGACCACTAGCTAGCCGACCGAAAGTCCTCGGCACATTTTCAAATATACATTACGAACTCGCATATCTACCCTCATGTACAGATTGCTGTTTGCGTAAGTAAATTCACTATTTCAGATTCGATCGAATCACATACAAGGCGCAAAACTAAGAGCAAGAAGTCGAATGAATGGTGCCGTCTTATAAAGAATTAAGTACCAATAAACACTTTGGTTACATAAGTTAGCAATGTTAGTGGTCAATAAAACGTAAGAAAAAAATATGGCGGCGCAATGGCCAGAAGTGCATATGGCCCATTTGCTCGTTAAGATATGACACCACAAACGGAAGCGAAGTGAACGGTCTGACAGCGTCGATCGCTTTGCCAATGTGCCACAAGGGCGGTATACTGCTACCAATCATTACAGCGGCACCTTTGTTACCACGCAGTCAGCCCCTCCCCGCAAAGGCGCGTAATTTGCATCTCATATGGCCACGTCTATCTTCCGGTCGACGCGCCCTATCTCGAATGGTCCATCGCGGCACGCGCGCGCCCAAGCCAAATGGCTGTGCCAATTTGCATTTCGCTTATGAAATGCGTTTGCGCAGCCTCACGTAGACAACGCAGAAAACGAAAAAGAAAACACTGTGAACTCTGTTTAGTACAATAATAGTGTATACCAACGGAAGCACCATTTCGCACAAACTCGCCCGCCCGCAGAGGGTCATAATATTTTTTGTACAGTCTTCGTATATGATTTCCTTTATTGCTTCTCCTTTGCTGGTTTCCCTCCCCACCGCAATCACGGTCATTGGCGCCAGAGGCAGTGCCTCTGAAGGTGCGGTCCTAATTGGCAGGCAAATTACCCACCGACAATCGAACTGGTCTCCCGTTACCTTATCGGTCTGTTGTGTTTCTGGCTTGCCGAAAGAAAATTGTATATACGCAGTAACTGTTCAGCACGCCTCAGAGAGCGAGCGTTTTCTGCGTTCCTCACGGACAGTGAGATTGGAATGCGATTAGTCTCGAGGGTCGCCGAACTTGATACATGGAGATGCAGGGGCCAATTGCTTAATGGTAGAACCTAGTGTTCATCTGTTGCTGCTTATTGGTGCACAACCAAACTAGAAGTGCACTTTCTTTAGGGCTAATTTTTTTACGAACGTTTAAAGCGGTAGAAGATGAAAAAAGGTTCAAAAAAATATATATTTAACAAAAGCAGAGCCAAAAAAAAAAAACGAACTCCTGAATGTGTTTGTACCCTTTTCAAAAGCTTCACTGGTACCGTGAAATAATTAACGACGTCCAGGGCACATATATTTATTATAACTAGTTGTTGCAGCACCATAAGTGATGTAGCTTGCCCAGTTACTTAATTTCGGAATTAATGATTATGCGCCTTTACGGGCTATTGTATAGCTGACCCGCGTACCCCGAAATTGCAGTTGAGTTAGTGTCTCGTGAAGACTAAGCTACTAAATTCGGTTCTATGCTTCTGCTCATGTGAATTCAGGGTGATGCATCTTCTTCCAGACTCTTTCAGATGTAATACCTTGCATTCGATAATGTCCTTGCAATGAAAAAAAAAATACTTCAAATTGCTGAAATACGCTATCTGAAGCTCTCAGAAGCGGACACAATGTAAAAACCCAGGACTACCAAAATAGCACTCACGACTGCTTGCAGACACAGAGAAACTTAGTCCTTAGTAACGCATGTCGCGTTGTGTATAAATGGCGAAAGAGGTACTCATCTACAACATTCCCATTCCTACAAGGCGATCACCATATCGCTCACGTTAGGACTACTGTTTTTCCATCGCTATACTGGACTTGTCTCGCAGTTCGCAATTTAAGGTGTTGTGCAAGAACTATACAAAAGCGTCTATCGCACAACGTCGACCTATTTGTCAGTGCAGAACCCTGGGAATGAAAGAAACGATAAAAAAAAGGACTACCCCGGTTCTTAAAATATTGTACTTCCGAGATCACCGCAGGCGTTACTGTACAGTTGCGGAAAACATTGAGCGTAGAGGAGCCACTAAACAATATCGGCCACGCCTGGTGGTGATTCCCGGTGAAAAATATCTTTCAACAGGAACGAATGTTCGCTTGGCGACCACACGCCTTGCAGTAAGGCCGGGAAAACCACGAAACGGGATCAGAACCAACTGCTATAAGTGTTCTCACGCACACGCCATCCGGTTTGCCGCGCGTTACGTCCTTTATTTTTTTAGCACTACGCTGCTGCTTACTCTTATAGTGCGCATAGGAATGATTTCCTTATTCCCCCCTCTGGACTGCGTTAATATGAATGAGAGTTGTTTTTAGGTGCCGCACGCGAAAAAAGAAACACCGAAGCTATTTTTTCTATGTGGCGGAAAAACATCGAAGGGTCAGATGGCAGAAAACATTATTGAGTCAGTCGATTAGGGAAGCGAACACGTGAAGAGACGAATACGCAGCTTACTATTGCATAAGCTTTGTATATTACACGCATCGCTACATAGAAATGAGACATAATCTGCCCTTTGCGTGTCGTATATTGCTGTGCGTTGGGAAATAAGCAACGGCAGAAAGCACGATATTTCCAATGGTAAAGCGTGCAACTCGTTCTCTCTAATGGCCTATGTTTGAGCTAAACCAAGCAGCGTTAATATTTTGAGGACACTGTGTCGAAAAAGCAGACACAAGGATCAATCAAAAGCCCCACAAACAGCAATTCTAATTAGGCTTTATTAACATTCAGTGAATTTTAAGAAGTCATCCAGTGAAAAAAAAAAAAGCCGTCAGCCGAGAAATTCCTGGGATCATCGTAGGTGATTTGTAGATAGATTCGTTATTTAGAGGTAAGAATTTGTCGTCCAAGAAGCGGCACTGCTTTACTGAAAGCGATTCATTTCACGCTTAGATTGAGAAAGACAGAGCAAGGGAGAGGGAGCCAGAGAGCTCTTTAATAAATTCGAGAGAGGTTTGCTTTGCGGCGTGCCACTCCAGATAGATGTATAATGAGGAATGAAATGTACAGCTCTTCTCTCAGATTTACAACATATGCAAGGCATCCTCCCATATTACGCAACACACTAACTAATTTACGTGTCTCAGTGTGATCGCCGTCTATAAGGAAGGATGTGCGACGCACGTACACAGCCCACAGCGCGCACCGATCTCGGATGACAGTGGGAAACAGCACAGGACAGCGTTTGTCCCGATTTCTTGTCCTTGCATAGCCTTTGCGTGCTGTGTATCAGACGCAAACGTCTCAAACCAGTTAGCAACCTGGAACAGCCCCGTGAAGACGCCCTTCAGTTAGAGCACTAAAAGGAAAACGAGCCGCTTTGTAGGCTACCGATCTTTCTTTTACGGCGCAGGTATCGCATGCCAGGAGCACCACTGACCGATCGCGCGATCGCCAAGTTATCGGGGAAGCGAGAACGGCTAAATTTATATGCGGAACGTGAACTGCGCGGGCGACTGTGTCAGCACTGCGAGCTTCTCGAGTAAACGGACAAGTGTTATCTTTGTCTCTGCTTTTCGTTGGCCTGCACGAATGCGCGAGTACGGTCATCTTGCGCGTCATTGCCAAAGCATGTACGCGTCACTGAGGGATTTGTGTTCTCTTTCCCTGCGCGTGCAAGGTTTTGTAGCTAAGCAGAAAATAACGAGAGGATATTCTGTCTTCGGGTTTATTAGATTGCCGTCTGGTAAATCTGATCGTGCAGTCCTGTCGTTGTCTTCTGCAAGCTTGAACAGGTAAACACGCATTCTGGCTTGAACAATCTGCTTCATCACCTTCAGCACCGTCATCGGCAACGCAGCACTGGACGTTAACTAAAGCCACGACTGTTCAGTGAATGAACGACGCACTTTTTAGTCCAGAACGCATATAACATTTTCTCAAACTGTATTACTCTTGAACAAACTGTTCATGTGCTACGATAGGTGCGCAGCATTTAGTTCTCCAGGAGCTTTATTTTTCTTCCATGCTCCTACTGGGATTCAAGGTACTAGGCGCAAAAGAACTCGAAACCGAACCAGCGGGTATGGCCAGTCAAACAGATATTCCGCGAATTCGTTAGATATAATCACGCTAAAGCGCCGAGCATTTTCAGGCTTAAGCGCGGTTGCAGGTGACGTTAGTGGATTTGTGCACACACGCGAGAGCGCATCGGCATTTGGAGGAAAATTCTACGTGCTTATTCTCTTTCCAAAAGCTTTTCACACGCTCCTTCGTAAGTTGTCACATTACGTGCAAAGGAGCTTAGCAGAAAAAATAAATAAATAAAAAGCGAGGCAAGAACTGAACATCCCTGTGTTTACGAATCACGACATCAAATTGCTATCCTTATAAGAGCACACGTAGTTCTATTCAGGCCCATGGGGCAAAGGGTGACGTGGGGGATCGCCGGTGACTGAGGCTGAAAAGCGCGCATGTGTTTTTTTTTCTTTTCTTATAGGCGTCACTTTCCGGTGTTCAACGGCTGTCGAAAGCTGTCGTAATTTGTTCCGCTTCATTTCTTGCACAGCAGCAATTTTGTCTGTACGCGTTGCAAAAGGAAAGCCGACAGCAAACAAAACGGAACACGCCGAGACCGTTACTTTCGATCTGCGCTATACGCTCGCCGTTCTGGTGGCGTCAAGGACGAGCTTTCAGCCGGGCCGTTTTTCGTGTCATACAAAGAGCGGTGATCAATTTTCTAAGCCGCGCCGGTGTTTGTCGGCCGTGGCCAGGGTGCAGTTTTCCGAGTGCAAAGAAACACGCCTCGACAACGCTTGCCAAGCCACCAAGCCCTGCGTGTCGAACGCTCGCCTGCATTGGTTGTAGCCCTTCCCTGATCAGCGCACTGTTCGGTTAGGTTTGTTTGCAATTCTTCTCCTGGCTTGAAGGTCATGGTCGGAACAGCGGTGTTGTATATACGGGCACCGAGGAATGATGGGTATGTCTAAAAATTCAAGGCCAAGCGAGGCGTAGGTTTGACAGGCGCCTTCATGACAGCTTAAGCCAACTTTTGTTCTGACGTCGTAATGGAATGTCATTTGCAGACACGTTTAGGAGCGCACAGCTTATCGATTGATGATAAACGCGCGTTTTACGTGTGCAAGAAAGAATCTGACTGATTTTCATCTTACGCGTTGGCTCTGAGCGCAATTTCAGAGCAAGGAACTCTTCAATTGTGAACAAATATATCAAATGTGTTGCACAGCGTGAACCATACCCTTACGACGATATTTTGCTATAGGCCGCATCACTATTTCCTAATTTTCTTAGGCGTAATATTGTTAAAATGCCTCCTCTTTTTTACAAGTTTGGCTGTAGTCGGTAGCTCTCGCACAAGAACTGTGTGCCGGTCACCACTATGTCATATTCTGACGGGAATTGAATGGGAACACTAGCCCAAAAATCTCAAATAAAGTATTACAAACAAAAAGCAGACAACATAGCAAACGGGTGGCTAAACTATTAGGGGCCACGGCTTATGGCACGTCCCATATATAGAATCACGACGCGTAAAGGTAGAGACATCAACTTGCGAAAATTTCAGTTCGTTTACAAGTAAGGGATCTTGCGAATCTTGTTTCATCTGATGCAAAGAAGTTAACATATAGGAGAACAAAGTGGATAGTAATTGCGGCTTCTTCCTGTCGAGTATACGAGGTTCTGTAAAAGCAGTCGGTAAAAACGCCGGCTCACCGCAACACACAACCGCTTCGGGATAGTAAGACAGGCAGAAACTCAGCTGTTCAGTTCACACCGACGTGGTTAAAAGCGCAGAAGCATTAGACATACAGACGCGTGGCGCATTTACATTATTAGAAATAATTTTCTTTCTAAACCACGGCCATTCTGAAAGTGTCTCAAGGCTGCTTTGAATATTCTAATATGCTAGATTAAGTATTCCTCTATATTGTCAGAGAAAGACGACGAACAATGTTCTATTGTACGTGCGTGCTTGTCTAGCGAACTGCATAAAGGAATCAAACTAAATTTGATTCACAATAGCACTTCTAGGCCACACATGCTCAAATTTGGCAGCCTAAAGGTGACTTGGTAAGAAGGAGCAGAAGAAAATTACAGTCAAAAAGCAACCAGGAGCAGCAAACGGCGCACGAAATTTTCTGAATTCTTCATGTTAACAGCGCCATTGTTTGATATTATCGCAATATCGTTACGAATATTTCAAGTGCTTTTGATTATACACCACGAAGTTGAAGTAATACTGGCACGCTCCGTCGTGCCTGCCTTTTCAGCATTTTCCGCACTATGAATCCTCCAACTAACCGAAATCATCACCTTTCTTAGGGAAACCTCAAAGCACGCAAAGTTTGACTGTATAGAGAAGCCCTCGACTCACCGCAAATAAGACGATCATCGCTGGCCGACTGCGGTCAGTGCCAGCCGGCAGGAATGTCGCACGAGCGCGACGCCGTCAGCAAAGACTTCCAGGGACGCCTGTGTTCGAGCGAGCGTAAGCCTGGCACCGCACGCATCATGTCGCGGGCGGGCCGCGCGGATCAGTCGTCGTCTTCCACTCTGGAGCGAGAGGCGAACTGCCCGCCGAGTCGCACTGTTCCTGGGCGGTCGCTGGTTGAACACTGGAACGACTCCTGGACCGCAAGTGAAGAACGGGCACGTCTACGACGTTTCACACCAGTGGCTGGAGAGCGACGCCGCGACGAAGCGGAGGCGACAACCGCGCACGCGCGCACACCGGGCGGTAGTGACGCTCGCAAGACAACCACGTTCGGTGCTGAGGGCGACAACAGCTGTAGCGGGCACGCGAGAGGCTGCTGCGAACGGTCCGGCGCCAATTACCGGTACTGGGGCCTTCGGGGCTTTCGAAGCTGGGGACGTTCCGGGGAAAGCACGTCTTCTTCGGCATGCGCGGCACGCTTGCCCGCTACTCTTCTCGCCCCGTCCTCTTCTCCCTCTCGGTCGCTTTTCTTCTGCGCTCGAGATTCCGTCGCACGCGAGTCCTCACGGCGAGACAGAAACACACAGGACCGCCACAGACAGCGCAACTCCTTACCCTTTCACTCTTCCCCGAAACCGTTACGTGCCCTGTGTACGCGCGCCTGTAGTGAGCGCGCTGCGAGAGTGAGCGAGTGAAACTGGTAGATGAAGAAAGAAATATCGCTGGAAAAAGAACCAGTTCTCTAGCTCACCCTCTTCCTAGATCCCTTTCTCTTCGCCTTCAGAGGAGGGGGATGAACACGGCCAACTGCGCGGCGATGATCAGCGCGCCGCCGTCGGAGAGCGAACGTTACCGGCGGCAACGTACACGCGTGCCCGCGATGTGGGCCAGCGATAGATTCCACCGGCGGCACCTCCGAAAGTCTGATCTGTCCCGATGCCGAATTGCACGCTCGCGCGCGCGAGCGGGAGGACCTGCTTGCTTCCGAGCCGCTGGGACACTTCGGGCGAGGGTGACCGCGAGAAAAAACCCACTCCCCACTATGCCGTTCTCCTCGCCCGTTTCTAACTGCTGCGTGTCCGCGTCACCGAATAACAGTGAAATTTGTTCGCGGTACGACGTGTCCGAGTCGGAAGAAAGGGACGTTCGGGGAGGAGGGGGGTGACCGGTAGTCGCCCACCTCCGCGTATGCTCCCTTCCTTCACCTTCTGCTGCGGCTGGCCCATTCTTCCGGCCTGCGTGTTGTAGTGTGTGCCTTGCGTCGTGCTTTGCTTATTAACCGATGCACGCATCTGTTCGAGCTGGCAGGGAGTCGTGCTATAGCGGTTGACTCTCCCACGTGCCTTTCCCTTCCGCTTTTTTTTCACTGATGGGGCGCCGTCTACAGTTGCCAGTCCGGCGTGCCGGCACGTCACAGTGCTGCGTGACACAGTTGGCGTGCTGCCTCTCGGCGCTCTCACGGGCTGGCATTCGTCCTGGTGTTGTCGTCCAGAGGCAAGACATCTTCATCTTGCTTTATTTTTGTCATAGACGTGGGCGTAGGACGCGTTGATTCCACGTGACTGCGAGTGTCGTACACTCGTCGTTCGGGTGGATTGCCAATCGCGCCGTTCTGGTCCACTCACTCGATGTCACACTCTCCACTTAGCCGCACGTCGTCATCATGTGGCCACAGTTCATGCGGTGCGATGGCATTGAGAATCCATTGACACGTGTAGGTATACACGTCTGCTGGCTCAACACTCGCTAGCAACTTCCCTCATCGCTGGGCGTGAACGAATCTGCAATCGACGCATTGCGAGTGCTTCGGAGCTATGAGCACCCCGGGTCTATTCGTCCCCTAGCCGTAATCGCAGCTTTCAACCATTCCTGGGGTGTATGGGCTCTTTGTCCTCTCGGTGTCTGTTTTCACGGAAAAATAAATGAAAAGAACACGCAGGATCTTTCTGTACTATACTGCACAGCCAGCTGCGCAGTTCGACTGCTGTCAGCATTCGAATTGTGCAGTTCTTTCTTTAGCCTTGTACGTCGACACCACATTACACCTTGACACGACGATATTCCCAGAGAGACTGATGAAATGACGTATTGAATATTTTTAAATACATACCAACTGACATATACCATCATTGTTTTGTAGATAAATCTGAGTAAGAACGTAATCATCGAGAAACGATATATGTCCCGTAAGGTGTCCGGAAATTGGATAAAAGCCTTGTTTTGTTATAATAAAATGCAATACCGAAGCCTTTTGCCAATTGTGGATGGATTGTGAACATATGTGAATCTGAAAGCGCTTGAGAAAACAGGCGGAGAGTTCGTATCCTGACAAGGCCTTACCAATGTTTTCTTGTAGTGACGCAGCAACCGAAGGAAATTAACTCAGAGCATGCCGCTTCAACTTCAGTCCGGGAGACTTGCGGTATACATAAAGCTGGGCGAAAAGAAAAGCCGTCCACAGTGGCGTTTTAAGAGAGGACACCAACGGATAAGTGATTCAAGGTTACGTGCCTGCCTGCATGCGCAATCAAATGAACCACGTTGCTTTTCTCAGAAGGAGATCATCGCCCTCCAAAGGCTTAGGTGTAGACAGCGGCGTAAAAAGCTGCGTTCAAAAGGGTCATGCTCTGCATACAGTGCGTGATCACTTTCCTTCTGCACGGCATTCAAAGCGCGAGCGAAAGAAAAGATGTACTGACTGGGCGAGCACGTACTGCCCATGAGAATTCACCCGTAGAAACAGAGAAAGTCGTCGGCCTATCGTGAAGCTTAGGATTTGTTGCCTTTTTTATCGTTCGTTAGGCATTGAACACTAGAGGGGTGCCATTATTCTTTTTCGCCTTGATCACTCCGGTCATCGAGGCGAATATATGCCTTATTCTATGAATACGACACTATTGCTTGCACCGAGGGCATAAATTGAAACAAGAGCAGAAAACGACTTATTGTAATGTGTTCGACTCGTAATTAATTAAAAGTGAGAAGCGTAGTTGCTCGGTTGCTGGTTTTCGAGTAGAGAGTAGTCCCGAGTGTACATTTAATAAAGGGAAAATGAAACATTCACCCTGTCGTAGGAATTGCTACAATGGAAACCCATACGGGTTCCTCGAAAGAAAGGCCCGCAGTTGAAGAAAAATTCGTCCTAGTCCGGAACTCCAACCTGCGACCATCGCCTTTCCGGGGCAACCGCTCTACCATCTGAGCTAGCCAGGCGGCTAGCAGATGGCAAGGCGAAGTCGAACTTATCAACAACTCGAAGCAAAGGCAAGAGTTTTGGCGCAATAGTTCTGCTGGAAAGCCACAAAGTGAAGGGAAGACTTCTCTCCACCTTGCGGGTTTCCCGCAGATCTATTACGTCAAGTGTACAGTTCGGAGTCTGAAATAGGCGACTGTTAAAAACCTAGGTGGTCCCGCAAACGGAGCAACACATTCGAGTAATTTCTGAATTGTTTGCGTTGGAATTTTCGCTTATTTAACTCCAAATTTCGCTACTCTTCTTGCGTGTGTTTTGTTGGCATTGACAGCTGTTTTAGGCTCTCAGCGCGCTCGCATTTATCAGTAGTCATGGGTATTCATGAAGGTGCGGGTCAGTACACTGTAAAGAGGCACCGTAACATTTTTAAAGATGTAAGTTGGTGATAATCTATGCGCAACCCAGTGTAGTTTGCTTAAGTAACGGTAGCAGCAACGCAAGCTTGTCTATTTCGCTTTTCTTTTTGTCCAGGTGCGGGGTGAATCGCCTATGTTAATAAAATTTTCGAGGGCAACGTGCAATTACCTTCAACACGCAAATCCATCTCATAAGTTGCACGTGGACGTCTGGGGACGCCGATCCTATAAGTAATTCCTGGCATCCACGCACTTTACGCCGACTGAAGGACACAGCGTGCACGGAAGAAAAAAAATGCAGGGATCATGGAATCGAGCGTCATATGCAAGGGAAAGGCAGCCAAAGCAGTACTCCGCATTTTCAACACGACAAGGCTCAGTGATAGCCTGGAAGGAAGGAAGGAAATCAACTTTATTCAGGTCCTGCAGGCCACGAGAGCTTCGGGCTCTCATGGAGTGGGCGTCTCCCACGACGGAACCGGGAGGTTGAGTTTCCTGGCGGCGTCGTGGACCTGCTGGACGGCCCAGAGTTGGGGAGCGAGTTCTTCGCTCCGGATTGCCTCTTCAAACTTGCGCTTGTCCTGTTCGTAGTTTACCAGAGTAAATGATAAACGTTAAGGGATGTATTGCAATTGGTGCAATAAGACTTGTCGTAGAGCTCAGGCATGTAATGGTGTAATCTGTTTTGAGTGGGGTATGTGTCTGTTTGTAGCATTCTGAGTGTAACTGCTTGAGCTCGAGTGAGCGTGCGGTGTGGCGTGCTATATTGTCTGCGTTGTAGGTAGTAGTGTTTAGTGACTTCGTTGTATGTAGTGGGCGCGTCCTTATTCTCCGAGTGGTCGGGTGAAGCCGCGCGGTCTGTAAGCGCGCGCGCAGCCTCGTGTGCCGCCTCGTTAAGGTTGGGGACGTCGCCGAGCTTTGGTCCTAAGTGTGCCGGGAACCAGTATATGAAGTGTTTCTTAATCTCTTTCTTTGAAACAATTTTGAGAGCCTGTGCGCAGACCGTGCCCTTCTGGAAAGCTCTGATAGCGGCTATGGAGTCGCTGTAGATATGGGAAAGATTGTCGTCGGTGAGCGCAACAGCGATCGCAACCTGTTCGGCCTGTTCAGGCTTCCTTGCAATTACCGTGGCTGCATATCTTGTGGATCCGCGGCCGTCCACAACCGCCACTGCGAAAGCTTTGTTTCCCGTGTATGCCGCCGCGTCCACAAAAGCTGAGCGTTCACGGTTCGCCAAGGCTTGGTTAAGAAGGAATTGTCCTCTCGCTTGTCGTCTGCCCCTGTTGTTTTCGGGGTGTACGTTTCTGGGTATAGGGCGGACTGTGATCCTGGCGCGTATGTCCCGTGGGAGGTCCGCAAAGTCTTTTTCTATGTGTCCTTGTGCAAAGCCTAGCTTCTCTAGGATCGTGCGCCCCGGAGGCGTCGTCGAAAGCCTAGCAAGCTGGGCGCGCTGCTGGGCTCCGGCAATTTCTTCCAGGGTGTTGTGCATGCCCAGGTGCCCCAGCTTCTCGTTGCTGGTGCTGGTTGGAATGCCAAGGGCTTGCTTGGTGACCTTTCTGATTTGGGCATTCAGTCTGTCTCTTTCGGATCGTGTCCAATTGAGCATTGCCGCAACGTATGCGAAGTGACAGGTGACGAACGCGTGTATGAGTTTGATGAGGTTATGTTCCTTGAGGCCCCTGTGTCTATTGGCAATTCTTCTGATGAGTCCAATAGCGTTGTTGGTTTTGGTGATGAGCTTCTGAACCGTAGAGGCATTGACGTCTTTAGTCTCTACGATCATACCCAGGACTCTGATTTTGTTGACGCACGGTATGGCGTGTCCCGAAGTGGTTCGTACGATAATTTCTTGATTATAGTCGAAGTCTGACGAGTATGGCCTGCGGCCTTTCTGCGTGGGTCTGCGTACGAGCAGCTCAGACTTGGTAGGCGAGCATCTGAGTCCTGTGGGAATGAGAAATTCTTCTATGGCGTTCACTGCTTCTTGCAAAATGTCCTGCACCATGCCCGGGGTTCCTTTGGACACCCACATGGTGATGTCATCTGCGTATATGGTATGCTCGAGCCCGTGGATCTGCCCTAGTTTCTCAGCAAGTCCCGCCATGGCAAGGTTGAAAAGCATAGGGGAGATGACCGAGCCTTGGGGGGTGCCCCTGCTCCCCAGCGAGAGTGTCTCCGTGGAGAGGTCGGCAAATCGGAGCGTAGCCGTCCTGTTATCCAAGAATGACTTGACGTACGAGTGGAACCTAGCTCCGAGGTTGAGTTCGGAAATGGTGTCCACAATGTATTGGTGAGAGAGGTTATCGAACGCTTTCTCTAGATCCAACCCAAGAATGGCCTTGGCGTTTCTAATGGGGTCATCAATGATTTGGTGCTTGATTAAAATCATGGTGTCTTGAGTTGATAGACCGGGTCTAAATCCGATGAGGGTGTGTGGTAACAGCCCCTTGGTTTCGAGGAATCTGGAGATTCTGTTTTGAATGGCGTGTTCCGCCGCCTTACCCACGCACGACGTCAGTGATATGGGTCTGAGGTTCTCGACGCCCGAGGGCTTGTTGGGCTTTGGAATGAGAACCGTGGTGGCGTTCTTCCATTCCGGTGGGACCCTGCCGGAAGCCCAGACCTGATTGATTTGATCCGCTAGGAACTGGACGGAGTCTTCATCCAAGTTACGAAGGGCCTTGTTACTAATACCGTCCGGACCTGGGGCCGATGTGCCATTCAAGTTTTGAAGGACGGTCCTGATTTCTTCCAGGGTGAAGGGTTCATCGAGGTCGGGGTTGTCCGCTCCCGTGTACGGGGAACCGGATGCCTCGGCCTCGTTTTCCTCGCTGCTCGAGAGTGGCATGTATCTTTCGGCAAGTCTTGCCATAAATTCCTGTTCGTTGGAGTTTTTGAGTTCACGTTTCGCTATCTTGTCGGCCGCCTTGGTCTGGGAGCTCCTGGTTTGACCTTTGTTAAGAAGGTGTTTGAGTAGGTTCCAAGTTTTTCCATATGTCACGCTGCCATCGGCCCTTGCACATACTTCGTCCCATTGTTGGTTGGAGAGAACTACACAGTGGTGCTCAATGTCCTTGTTCAGTAGTGCAATCTTTTTCCTAAGTCTTCTATTGAGTCGCTGGGTACGCCATCTCTGCAGTATGGATCTTTTCGCTTCCAGCATGTGAGCGAGCTTAGCGTCCATCCCGATTGTCTGGGCATCTGTTTCTATTTCCTTGGTCGCGTTGCGGGCGTCCTCCTTTAGTTCTTGCGTCCACTGTTCTAGTGTAGCGGGCTTGTCGGTGCGTTCCTTTCTTATCTGTCTAAACGCATCCCAATCCGTGTATCTCCACTTTCGTAGTGGTTTCAAGGCGATTGCTATTGACGTTTCCACAATGTAATGGTCGCTGCCGAGGTCTTCGCCGGTATTATGCCAGGTGGCCCCCTCGGTGTTGAGAACGAACGTGAGGTCTGGGGTGGTGTCCCTCGAGACCGAGTTGCCCATTCTGGTAGGGTAGAGCGCGGACGTGATAAGGTTGAGGCCCATCTCTTCCGCATCGCTGGCCAGATTTCTGCCTTTGGCGCTGGTGATGCCGTAGCCCCATTCTACGTTTGGGGCGTTGAAATCTCCGGCAATAATCAGTGGGTTGTCCCCGGCTTTGTCCCTGGCCTTCTTCAACAGTCTTCTGAAACTTTGCGTTCTGTGGTTCGGGCTGCTGTACGTGTTAAGTGCTAGTATGCTCTTAGCCTTCTTGCCTTTGGGAAAGACTTCGATGAACAAGTGCTCGCATTTGCTGTCCGGATTACTTCTGTCAATTTCGGCCCACGCGAGCCTGTTACTGACAAACGTCGCTACGCCGCTGCAGGCTTTTGTTTCATATCCCGGAAGTGTGGGTGTGTCGGTGTTGGTCTCTTGAATGAGTATGATGTCCGGCTTGTCTGTAGTGTGTCTGATGTGCTGTTGCAAGACCGATTTCTTGTTTCGGAACCCGCGACAATTCCATTGCCAGATTATAAGCTTGCCTTGATTGTTCGTTTGCGCTTGGTGCCTTTCGGCTGGTTCTCGCTTATTTGCCTTCTCCATTTTTGCTTTCTACTATGGTTGCGGACTTTACCGCCATTTTGGTTGTGACGATATCGCTTGTTGCAGTGTTCCTTCTGACCATGGGGGAGGCAGGGGAGTTGACCGGTGCCGTGGAGTGAGTGAAGACGGTCCTCTCGAGGCCCTCGATCCTGGCACCGAAGCCCTTCTCCATCACTTCTACCCTGCTCGTTAGGCCATCGACCGCCTCTACTAGTCTGTCGTGCCCCTTCTTTAGTGACTCGACATCGAATTGTAGTTGACCTAGGGTACTAAGGATCTTGTCCAATTTACCGTCTATGTCCTTGGCAGGCGTGTCGCATTCCGTGGTCTTGGCCTTGCGTTTCTTGGTAACTGGTATGGCCGCGGGTGGGCTTTGACTAGTCGTTTCTGATTCCGCTACGCTGGAGGGATTCGGACTGGGTGAAGTGTCCATGTGCATGTCCTGTGTATGTGCAGTTGGTGAGCTAATTTGCGTTTTAAGCAATCTATTCTCGTTAGCCAGTTCTGTCATTGTGCGTCTGAGTTGAGCGTTTTCGTGCTCGAGTGCTTTGATTCTCTCTAAGATGTCTTTGTGTACAGTATTCTCTGGCCGCGCTTGCAAGCTCACCTGAGATTGGTCCCTCAGTGGCCCGGAGTTAGTGGGCAGCGTCCCTGCCGTTGCCGAGGCCTGGCATCCCGTTGTCGCCTTGACTCGCTGGGCCCAGCTGTTAGCTCCGGCCGCGGGTGCGAAGCGCACGCCCGAGGTGGAGCGGCCCCGGCTCCCGGGTGTGCGGGAGCGGCTCCTGCGACCTCTGCTGGCCGATCGGGATCCCGAGCTCCCTCTGGATCTGGAGCGCCCTCTGGGCTCGCGCTGTCCGTCTGGATGCTGCGCCGCACCCGCGCCGTTCTGCCTTAAGAGACTCGTCGCTTTTTCTCGAAGTTTCTTGGACGCAATGGCTGCCTGCTTGTTCTGGATTCTTCGTTTGCGTACCACGTACGGGACCTGGTATCTGCTCTTGCATTCCTTGCTGGCCGTGGGGTGTTTCTCGCCGCAAAGCGCGCAAGAGACTTCTTCACAAGCGTGATCTTCTCCGGGGTCTGGAATGCCGCAATCCCTGCAAGTCTGCTTCTCCGGTGTGGGGCATACGTCTGCTCGGTGCCCTAGTTTGCCGCAAGCCTGACATATGGCGATCTGCTTCCTGTAGAGCGAGCACTCTACCCATGCACATCCGTATATCACGTGGTTGGGAACTTTGTGCCCTTCGAAGACTACGATCACCGTCCCGGTTTCCTTAATGCGCTTCGCCGCCAGTGCGAGTGGGTTTCTCGGGTTGACGATGGACCTGGTTATCGTTTCTTGCGTGTGGTGGAGCGGAATGTTGCGAATGACTCCCTTGCACGTGTCGTCCGGTGCAGTCTGGTAGGAGAAGGCCTCGTACGTCTGCCCGGCGATGGTGACGCTCTGAATTTTCAAATACCCGTTGACGTTTTCGGGTAGCGGGGAACTCACGACCATGATGTTCTGTTTGAGGTTGGGGCAAATCGTGTCCCCGTCGCACTGCATCCGTTCGAGTCCGGCTGCTTCTTGAATGGCCTGCACAATTCCCACGTGTCCGGCTTTGGCGATGTTCAGTCCGCCGCGGATGCGAATTACTACTTTGGTCTCGTTTTGAGGGAGTAAGGGCATTCTACTTGCCTTGATGACTTCTTTACGGGCCGACATGGGCTTGGTTGCTTTCGCTCTGGCGCCGGAGGCTGCCACGTTGGCAGCCATGTTGAGGTTAGACTTAGGCTTGGTCGCTCTTCGTGGGGCGATGTCGCACCACCCGTTCCTGACGGAAACCTCCGAGGGGTCGATTTCTCGGCCGATCACTTCGTAATTCATTGTAGTGCCGTTGGCAAGACTTGGGTAGATGTCTTTGTGCCGGTGGGAGCCCCGGCGTCCGTCCAAGCGAAGAAATCGTCGGCGGGTACGGCGTTAGGGTTAGCCGACGTAGCGCCCGCTTCGGGCATAAAAGTCCTCGCGGTAGTGCACAAAATAAACTCACAGGGTCGAAAATGGTCTTGAAGTGAAGCATATATCTTCATAAACGTGATGCCGCGGTGCAATGGCACTGGTTTCGCAAAAATCACACTTAATTGTGGACGATGACGTCATCAGCTAGGGCGCATCCCCTCTTATACTTTTCCTTCACCCTTTCCCTTTTTTCTTTTCTGCCCGCTTCCCTATCCCCCAGTGTAAGTTAGAATACCAAGTGAAACCTGGTCATCCTACCTGCCTTTCCTTTTCTGCGCCGCTCCTCGCAGTTGAGTTGCCCATAAATTTTTCCCAAAATCTTAATTACCCGGGCACTAGCGTAGAAATATATTTTACACATCCAAACTGACCCGTATGTTACCGTTATTCGCGGTACACACACACACACACACACACACACACACACACACACACACACACACACAGACACACACACACACATATACATATATATATATATATATATATATATATATATATATATATATATATATATATATATATGACGCTAGCCACGCTAAGTTGTGAATGCTTGCTCCTTTATAAACTTATCGCATTTGGAGTACTTACGTAGTATAGGGGCTCGTGAAGAATCCAGGCTTATAGGAAGCGGTGTACCTAGCAGTCTGCATTACGCGCCGTTGGCAGTTATCTGGAAGCAGAGTTTCGAGCTTAAACATCTTTCGTTACGGGATTTCTTTCGGGTCCAACAATTACGGTCCAACTATGCAATAAAACAAACAAAAAACGACTGGAACTTGGGCCATATAACGTAAAACTATTCCAATATGTTTTTATTCCAATCTCCTGACGTGAAACTTACGTAACCACCGACGCAAGCATAGGGCCGTGGCCCGCTGTTTTACCTCAACAGCTCAATCAAACGCTCTTCTCATTTATGGGGAGGTCACTTTTGTTTGCTTTCAAAACAAATAACACTGCCTACATTGAACGGTATTTCTTATCTAATTGTCTGACAAGATGCGAGGAGAACGCTCAAATGGAAAGGGTTTTGATGGGGCCGACCCAGCGCACTGAGATATATAACCGGATAAAAAGGGAGGTGCCGGCATCGGCGATTTGTCCGCTTTCCCTTAGTTAGTCTGTGGTGGCTTGTCTAAAATCGTGGCGGCATGCAACGGACTGTTAGAAATGCCGCTAAAACGGATCCTCAGCAAACAAGAGCTGGTAGAACCATGTCGTACACGTGCTGAAAGGGCTCGAAAACGTTACATGGCCACGCAAGAAGTTTTGTTATACGCAAATAATCCCATACGCTCAGGCAGGTGCGAGCAGCCGGTGCCTTAGCGATCGGTGGCAGCCATCTTCTATTCCGTTCGGAACGGGACAGTCTCCGGCTATCCCCCCCCCCAAAAAAAAACGATCCAGTTTTGTACAGCATATTAATGCATTTTTAACGCGTACACGGGTGCTATAACGTAAAGCTATTCCAAACTTTTCTATTACAATTCTGCAATCAGCCCTCAGCGATTAGTCGAAAACTTTTTCGAACCACCCGCACTTCGCTAGTCTTTCACACGACGTCACGAAAACCGCGACAGCTCCCCAACTGATATGATGCGTACCCACTGATTATGCAAGATTTCCCCGAACAAAAGAAAAATAGTAATTTCTGATTCGACGCCTTTTCGCCATTAGCCTTCTGCGATTGGACAAAATTTTCGGGCTGCACCCACTTCACGAACCTGTCACGCGACGTCACCGAACCGCGAAAACTCACTACGTGAAAGTGACGTGTATGCGTTAAAGATGCATTATTATACCGAACAAGAGTGAATTTTTTTCTGAATAGCTGCAGGCTGCCCCGTTCTGAAACGAATAAAAGATGGCTGCTGCTGCTCTCTCAGGCAATGGCTACTCGTTCCTGCCGGAGTGGATGGGTTTATTTACGTACAATAAACGTCTTTGCGTGGCCGTGCAACGTTTTCAACACTTTCGGCAGGCTAACGACCTCGCTCTGCCAACTCTTCTACGTTGAGGATTCGTTTTAGCGGCGTTCTTAACGTTCCTTTGCATACCGCTGCGATTTTCGACCAGCCACCTCAAACCAAGTAATGCGAAGCGGACCAGTCGCAGACGCCGTCATCACCCTCTTCATCCGGTTATCGATCTTCAGTGCACTGGCTCGGCCCCTTCAAATCCTTCTCCAGTTGAGCGTGCTCCTCGCCTCTTGTCAGCCAATTAGATAAGACAAGCCGCTCACTGTAGGCAATGTTATTCGTTTTTAAAGCAAACAAAAGTGACCTCCTATAAACGTGGAGATCGTTTGATTGGTCACGCAAATTTGACGTAAGGACATTAGGCTGAAAACACATTGAATAGTTTTACGTTATAAGGTTCCACGTCACTTTCACGGAATGAGTTTTCGCCGTTTTGTAACTTCGAGTGACACACAGGTGAAGTTGGTGCAGCCTGAAACCTTTTGTCCAATAGCAGAGGTTTAATGGCAAAAAGGCGTCGAATCAGAAATAATTCCTTTACTTATGTTCGGTCAAATCATGTATATTCAGCGTGTCCACGTCATGTAAGATTGTAAGCTGTCGCAGTTTTCGTCATGCGCATGACAGACAGGCGAAGTGGGAGTGTTAGAAAAAGGAATTTTTAACCAATCGCGTAAGGATGACTGCAGAATTGGAATAGAAAAGTTTGGAACAATGTTACGTAATAGCGCCCCTGGTCTTAAGCAATTTAGGTTCGTTTGATGTGCTCTCTCTCCCTCTCCCCCTTCCCCATCCTTCATCTCCCCCATCCCTCTCCCACGTGTATGGTGGCAAACCGGTTAAGCTAAACTGGTTAACCTCCCTGCCTTTCCTTCTCCACTTTTTCCTTCCTTCCTTCCTTCCTAGGTTCGTTTGCCCAA
This sequence comes from Dermacentor variabilis, assembly GCF_050947875.1. NCBI lineage: Eukaryota > Metazoa > Arthropoda > Arachnida > Ixodida > Ixodidae > Dermacentor > Dermacentor variabilis. Next base: position 130,093,414 of record NC_134570.1, on the reverse strand, counting down.
CTTAATACTAAGCACAAGAAAACAGCGCGAATTTATTTTGCAGAAACAAAAATGCAAAATGCAAAAATGCAAAAAAAAAAGAAAAAAACGTTCTTCAAAGAAGGAGGAGGAAATAACTTTATTGGGTCCTGAGGAACCCCTTTCCACCCACTCTTGGTTTAGTGGTCGGCAGGGGTCGCGGGCCGCACCCACGTTGGGAAGAGAAACCCGTGAGCCTCCGCACTTTCGTGAGCCCTATGGACGGCCCGGAGCTGGGTCTCGTCGTCGTCGCTTCGCAGGGCGTCCAACCAGTCTTCTTCTTTACTGAACACGGTGCCGCTTAACGCGGAGCATTGCCAGAGCATATGCGCTAGCGAGCAGTACGATTCGCCACAATCCGGACATTGCGGCTCTTCTTCTGGTGAATAACGCCTCAGTCTGCTTCTCGAGGGGAACGACCCAGTGTGAAGCATTCTGAATATCGATGACTGTGGTCAATTGAGTTTAGCGTGGGGGAGCGGGAAGGTTCTCCTCGACAGCTGATAGTGCGTTGTTATTTCGTTTAAGGTGAGCAGAGGGTCTCGGTGCTCCCCTCGCTCCCCGCCACTTTGCTCGCCACGATCACCGCGGTGCCTGAGTCCTCGCGCGCGTCCGTGCGCCAGCTCGTTGGCGTTGGGAAATTCGGGGTGCACGTCGGCCCCCATGTCGGCTGGAAACCATTTGACGATGTGATGACCCGCGGCTCCCTCGCTGCCGAGAACGGCCGCCGCTTCAAAGATATATAAAAATCTGAGCATGCAAAAAAGATGCTTGCCTGTTTATAGTGCTGCATGGTATGTGGATGGCGTCGGTGATGCATCACCGACGCCATCGACATACGCACGCTTCTGGTCTCACACGCAAGCTGCTTTGCTGGACCCGGGCTGGTACAAGATACTTGAAGAAAGTCATCATCATCATCAGCCTGGTTGCGCCCACTGCAGGGCAAAGGCCTCTCCCATATTTCTCCAACTACTCCGGTTATGTACTAATTGTGGCCATGTTGTCCCTGCAAACTTCTTAATCTCATCCGCCCACCTAACTTTCTGCCGCCCCGTGCTACGCTACCCTTCTCTTGGAATCCAGTGCGTAACCCTTATGGCCATCGGTTATCTTCCCTCCTCCTTACATGCCCTGCTCATGCCAATTTCTTTTTCTTGATTTCAACTAAGATGTCATTAACTCGCGTTTGTTCCATCACCCAATCTACTCTTTTCTTATCCCTTAACGTTACGCCCATCATTCTTCTTTCCATAGCTCGTCGCGTCGTTTTCAATTTAAGTAGAACCCTTTTCGTAAGCCTGCAGGTTTCTGCCCCGTACTTGAGTACTGGTAAGACACAGCTGTTTTACACTTTTCTTTTGAGGGATAATGGCAACCAGCTGTTCATGATCTGAGAATGCTTGCGAAACGCACCCCAGCCCATTCTTATTCTTCTCATTATTTCAGTCTCATGATCCGGATCCGCGGTCACTATCTGCCCTAAGTAAGTTCCCTGAAGAAAGTATTAAAGATAAAATACCAAATACCAAGGTATTTTCAAAATAATTGTCAATGCACACACTAAGAAATGTCTATATCATTTCAGTGCTTTATCTTGTCAAACAATGCGAAGCGTCAAATTACCAAAATCATTTGCTCGCCATCAGAAATTGCTGCTTTTAAACATCTTTGTTAGACACGCTGTCCTCTTCTTTTATATATCGCGCTCACACTGAAAGCAGCTGTAGGGTACAACAGCCCTGTGCTTAGGGGAAAAAAAGGGCTGAAAGGGAGGAGTACTTCAATACGACTGTCGCATCTTAGTCCCACTGTCGTGCTCAATATTCGAAGCGCAGTGGTTGTGCAATAGCATTTTCAGTGTTGTTCACCCGCGAATGGTGCAAAGGGAGGTCCCCGATGTGTGCCTCATTTTGTTTTTCCGTTTCATTTAGTGTGAAAGAGGTCGGCTAAAGAGCAAGGCTCGCCGACTTGCTCACAACACAGTCAGGCCAGCGCATTTGCACTCAGCCAACACAATAAAGGGCAGCGTGTATACTTTTTGGGCGCTGTTTTGTAACACCTGTCGCAAAGCTTTATTCTATCAGCGATTACACTATACCCTTTGTTTCAGCTAACGTTAGGCAAGGTGTTCAAAGAAAAAAAAATTCCTAATGCGAAATTTGAGCGCAGCAAATAAGCTGTTTCACCTTCTCGATAGATTGAGGCAAAGAAATCGAGCAACACATGTATGCGCTATCACAGAATTTTTTTTTTATTTTTCACACGTATTCCTTTAACAAAGACTCCACTAACAGTTCTTGACAGTCATGAAGGAAGCTTTGTGGTCGGAGAAATAGACTGATATATGTTCGACTTGGTACACCAATGCTTGATTCTCAAAGACGAGATCTATACAAGTGCCTCGCGAGGTTGTCACAGCCGTGGGACGCGTTACGAGCGAGAGGAACGGGATGTTCTCCCGCATAAGTGTTAGGAAATTGCTGTTTGTCTTTATGTCAAGCCGCCACCGATCTGGCTCTCTGATTGCCACCGCACAGGGCGAACGGCAGCGGCAATTTCGGCTCGGGCGGTGCACATATACAGATCCGCCGCCACCTATCTGGCTCTCTGATTGCCACCGCACAGGGGTTGCATTGGAGGAGGAGCGAAGAAAGGAATTAAGTTCGAGCCGGCGCTTTGACAACCGGAGACTCGCAGGAAGAGGGGGGAGGGGGGCGGCGTGTACACCCAGCGGCAAACGATGGGGGCAGAAGCGCGCGCAGCAAGCGGACAACACGATAAAGGGAGGAGGGAAGAGATAGCAGCGACTGACTGATGCCGCTGACGCCGATAGTGAGTCAACCCCAGCTGCGGAGTTGGTTTCAGGGACAACGAATAACCGGCGCGTCGGCAACTGAAGAGCACCCTATCCGCCACACAAGAACAGGGGGGGGGGACCCTTTCCTCCTCTTTCTACATGGCGGCGACGGTGTTCTATGCAGTCACGTTATCTTGACTCTCTAGCGGCGTCAGCGGCATCCAGCGGTATCAGTCGGTCGCTGCTAGCGCTGGGGGGATGAAAGGGGGGCGGAGCTGGTTACGAGGCCGACGACGACGACGACGCGAAACCCAGGAACGGACGCCAAAGAGCTGCGCTCTAAAAAGACTTAAAGAACACGATGCAAAATACAATTGTCAGACCTGTGGTATCGGGTCGTCAGATGTCTGACGACCAAACGTCGCAGATATGATAATTATATCTTGCACCGCGTACTTTTAATTACCTTTTTTCGTCAAATAGCTTGCCTAAGGTTACACTGGGACACCCTATACAAATCTCACACCACCAGAATTATCCACGCCTTCGTGCTATGTCGCCTCGCTTATTCAGGGGCTATGCACAACTGGCTCGTATCGGAGCGCAACAAGATCACTGCCCTAATCAGAAGAGTCTTCAAGCTTGCCCTCGGCCTTCCCATCCGAACGCACACAAAAGACCTCCTCAGTTTGGGAATTCACAACAGGTTCGAAGAAATCGTTGAAGCCCAAGAATTTTCCCACTTTGTCAGACTCTCCGGTACCCCAGCGGGCCGAGCTATACTTGGCAAGCCGGGACGTAACCCCATGGTCGTCAGTCTCGACGCTGTGAAGCTGCCCATCGACGTAAGATCCAAGATTTACATACACCGGATGCCACACAATATGCATCCCACCTACAGCGAAGGACGAAGACGAGCCAGGGGTAAAGCTCTGCTCGCCAGTGCCCGCTTGAACACGGACCGAACATGCTTCGTAGACGCTGCTTCGTACGTGTGGTGATTATGCGAACTTCGAACATGTCCGGTGGGGCTGCGCCTCTGCCGGTCCTGCTTTCACCCAAGAGGAAATGATGAAGCTAATTAGGGCCCAGCGTCAGACCTCTCAAATCCTGGCAGTCCAGAGGGCTCGCGAGAGGGCCGTCAGGTTTCACCTGATTGTCCCAGAGTGGGCCTAGCCAGGTGACGTTGAGTTTGCTTACGTCTATAGTGGACCAAATAAAGTTGTTTCACTCACTCACTCACCACCAGTGAACTGTTTGGCGGTAACAAATATCAAACGTCACGAGTGCATTACTACCATGCGTGCCTCCCGAAGGTGACGCGCTCAAAAGCGCTATGCTTATACCGTTTTTTCATGGGCGCCGCCACATTGCGTAGGAGGTGGTGCCATACATAAGCAGCCGGCCCGCTGTCTTAGGCGAGTCCTGCATGTTTTAATGCGCGGTACACGCTCGCCAGCAGTTTCTGGGGGTTATTTTCGCGCTCGAGGGTCATACGAAAAGTTCTGTGAGACAGACAGAAGCGATTTAGGTCGGCATGGCCCGAATTTGTGCTGACGTTGAGACACACGCAGCCTCAGCGGCATGAGTGCGCGCGTGTTTGAGACTGCGATCAGCCTCGATCAGCCTGTATGTATTTCTGAATATCCGTTTCGCGAACAGGATCTTATTGTCGCAATCTCACTGCAATTCGAAGCACCGGCTTAGAAGCAAATATTATATCTACGATACATAAGACAATCCTAACACCGTGAGTATGGTTCTGCCGAGGAATAAGTTATGCTGTGTACCTCGATAAGAGTCCAAATTCTTATCGGTAAGCACATTACGCGATTACCTCGTTTGCTTGACGAGATTTCCGCCCACAAAATAAGTAATCTTGCTCACTAAATACAGCATACAGTACAGCGTTGATAACACGTGTCGAGTTGTCGGGTGACAATACGCGGACTGCGCGAGCGTCCGAAAGAATGGCAACTGCTGGGTTACAGACCTGTTTGTTCTATGTAGCCCATGGTCAAGGCACGCGGCGTGACCATGCGAGGTCTTATTGCGGCGTTACCCAGTGTGTGCCTTTGTTTTTTGGAACGAGAGACGAAAAATAATTTTTTTCTATTCTCTGTCTTCTTCGTTCTGCTGTCTGCGACAAACTCACCCGATTCACGGAAATTGTGTCCTTTCATATAGCCAACTGATTCTATTTATGAGGTGCCCTTTAGATATTACTGCTGTACAGAGCCAAAAGGCAATGCTGAAGCACAAAACTTATATGTGCCATGCTGGTTTACCAGCCGCTTATATCGCTGTGTTGAACAACGCCTTCAGCCCCATACAGGAGGCTAGCGTAGATATAGTATAGTCATTTCAAGTCTACTCGACTTGAAATGCGCGAGAGCGATGGCGGCGGCTGACGCAGATAGTTCATGACGACTGGCATTTAGATGTTTCGGGCTGGCATTAGGTTGGCCGTACACGAGCACTCCTATGTTTTAGTCCTTGTGTAAAGTGGTGAGATATTGAGACGATTTTCTGACGAATGCTCGCATTTCTTAGACGCCGCTCTTCTTCATTTAATGAAAACTAATGCAGACAAAAATACTTCACAACACGCACACACAAACACCGCGGCTAATGATGCGCTTGACATGTTTGCACAGCAAAGGAAATATTTCCGCATACTTTAATTACCGCAACACGGAAAGGCTACACAGTAGTTCTTCGATGATCTCGAACCGATATCACGTAAATTTCGCGGAGGACGACGTAAAACATCTCCAAATCATTACGCAGCACGCGACCGCAACACATTCAAGCTGTGCCACGTCGGCTCCCACAAGCCAGAGAGGAGGAAAAGCTCATCGTGCACCACTTCCTCCTCGCCCGATGAAACGGTCTATGCTTGTGTTTCTTAAATGCCAGCAGGCTCCTGTGCACTCACAAATGAGTTAACATGGTTGAGCCCCATGTGCAGGCAAGATACGCATGAAAAGCTCCTGAGAATGTGGTGAACCTGAACCGAAAGCCGTTATTTTTTTTCTTTTAGGTTTCGTGTCGGAAGGGTAAACAAACAATATCATAATGTTCCGGTTTAGTGCTGCTTTACGCTAAACTATATATGTTTTTACAGTTTTCGATTCAGTTGCGTCTCGATAACCTGATAACCCGCGGTTCCAGCTTCATAACCTGGTATTTATATATTTATGCAACCTACTGAACATTACATTTGATGAGTATCTCAGAACATCGGCGCTTTAGACGTGGCAAATGAAATCGAGTTGTTATCGAATGCGACTGTCTTGGAATTTTAATTAAAACTAATACCATAGTGGACAATTTGAAACGTGTTATTAAGAAATGTTTCTTAATTACGTATAATCTAACTCTCCATATTTGCGAAAATCGTTTCCACCAAAGCTAGCTGTTGTATGCTAGCTGGTTTCCACCAAAGCTAGCTGTTGTATGCTAGCTGGTTTCCACCAGCTAGCATACACTCTTCAATAAAAATACTAATAGTTTAACTTAGCGAGCCTTGTGCAATCAAAATTTTCGCAACATAATCGTAGACTTCGAAGCACCAGCCGCAAAAGGCAATCCTGACTTATTTGTACAGTATTTGCTAGGGAAGAAGTGCACGTCATCCGCTTGTTTACTATGAGCTGGAATACATTTCTGCACATTTCTCATACCCTCTTCGCTTTTTTTTATTCCGGTATTCTGCCTCCATCGTGGAAGTTGAAGAAAAAGCATTTGCACAGTGCTGCGGCGTAGGTTCTGTCCGCAGTGGCTACACTGAAATTCTATAGATTCCAAGAGCAGCGTCGTGGCAGTGCAGGTAATACGTCTACTTCCGGCATATGCATAGTGGTCAGACGTTATTGTGCCAAACGTTAAATGCGGGCTGGCGGTGCAATGAAAGGTAAACTGACCATCCTAGCTAGCGTGGAAGCTAAGAGGAAACGGAGTCATCACTGCACAAGTTGGCTAGATGCGATTTTTCATGGTGTATGAAAGTGTTTCAGTGGGCTAAAAGAACTTGTGTTAAGCAGATCTCTCTGGCGTCACCAGGAGTCAACAGTGATTCAACAGTACATAGCTACAACAAACATTAAAGGGAACGTATTAGGGCAGAGCACATTTCAGAGGGAATGCGAGCCCTTCCTCTGGCAAGTATGGGACCACTTGGCTTCGCTGTGTACGGCTCATGATCGCTACAGCCATGACACTTGTCTACACTCGCGTGAAGTCATCGACAAAGCTTCAGTCGGCATTTGCAGCGAGAGTGTCGCCAAAGCTTTAAGAGCAGCAAGTGGCCGTGTTTCCTTTAGCAGTGAACTGTATATGACCATGACACTATATTATAGTGTGACTGCATATGATAATAAGTAACCTAACGTCAGCGTTAATTACTTTCGTTATGCCTGGGGTTTTATTGCGAAAACTCTCAAGGGTCGTTGCAGTAATACGGTCGGCGGATACACGTTCCAGTACTCTTAGTAGAGGACAACACATTCACTTCTCAAGCAATTGCTGCACCTAACGCAGCCTCGAGGGCGGCAACATAGTGAGATTCTATTTTGAGCCCCCTCGACGTTTCGGTACATCCAAAATGTCTTATCAGAAAACAGCGTTCGCGTTGCGCTCGGCGTGCGAAACGCCACTGCGTGCCGCCTGTACTTTAAAACAATGGCCGATCGCAGGGCGGGACCGCCCACGCCTTTCGGACGGCGCCTACCGAAACGACCATTAAAGTAAAAAAAAAAACAAAGCGCCGGCTTTTATCTCTTCTTTTTTTACTTTTGTGCCCGAAACAATGGACATGCCTTCTTTCTCGTTGCACGCTAAAAACAATGGGGGCATTGAAAGTGTCCGTGTACGCCCAAACGCGACCGATTGCCCCTTCAATGACAACTCGTACTTGGGAGGCCGTAGCGGTGATAATGAGTGCCATATAGAACTTAGCCACATCTCTGCTCTTTGAACGTCCCCTTCTTGCCCGACGGTATCTGAAGAGGCAAAAGAACAGAACGAGTCCGATGTGCAAACTAGGACCATTGACCGCTACTGCTGACAGACCCCGGTAAAGTGATGAACATCGTGATGTAAAACTAGCGGATTGACTGGTTTTGTATGGTAGATCACATTACCACGTGCTGAAAGGCTGCGCAACTGAGAGTCAATGTGCAAATCAATGACCCTGCCCTATAAAGAAACTCTTCCTCAAATTATTTTTTTTGTGATTTGGCTGCGATGTATCAAAGAAACAGATTTGCTCCCTGGCAGAATGCCCAGTCTCCGGTCAATGAAGAAATTGAGCCCGACATCTTATTAAAAGGAGTGAAGCACAAGGAAATGCGCAGTTTCACTGTCCCCTACTGAAACTCTGACAAAGAAAGTTGCTGGGGCTGCATTGTGACTTGATGATATGCTGGATATCCTGAATGTTCGCTTGACATGCTACTCCAGGTGCTGGGTGATGTTTATGGCATATACAATGATAAACATTTAACCACACAGACACACACACGCACACTCATATATATATATATATATATATATATACACACTATAGTAATATTTACAATGTTTCGTTGAGGATCCTGGGCCCCAACAACGTCAGAAGCGCCTTCGCGGCACGCAACGCGCAAGTAGAGCTTTGCCGTGAGCCGAGAACGTGCGCAGTTCCAAGCTCGAGTTCAATTGCAGGCGTAGTGCCGCCTTCAAAAACTGTCTGGCTGACGCCTATTGGCAGCAGTCGAACACAAGTTAGGGGTCTCGAGCGGCGTTTCATTCACAGCACATTGGCGAGTTGTCAGTTGAATCTTGCACTTGAAGTAGTTCGTGTGAGCCACGTTCAGTCCGATACAGTGCAGGCATGATAGCTCTTGTATATTGAAGCCTCGCGGCACCTAAATTCAAACAATGGATCAAGTTTGTATAGGGGTCCGTATTGATGACTTGTGTCAGTCCAGAAGCATCGCATTGAAACGACAAGCGTGTGTCGCGGCGTCTTTTCTTGAGAAAACTATCGAAACCAGCGTATAGAGTGTCAATACACTTGACCAATGCGTAAATAAAGGTTTTGATATTCATATCATTAGGGGCGGACTTGCACATTCAGTGAAGCTGAAAGAACCCGATAAGACGCTGCTTATCCTGGAACTTGTGGAGACCATGAAACAGACAAAGGAGAGGCAGAATTCACAAAGGTTCCCTTTAACATATTCTTTCTTGCCAGCAACCGGCCGCGCTTTTGATAAAAATATGCACGACCTCATTAGTGTAGGGCATCTTCTCTTTCTAACAGTTCAAGCGCAATATCTTTTTGGGAAGCCGGGCCCAGGTGTACTCGAAGCTGCGGATGTCGCTAAACTACGGCTGTATTTCACAGCTAAATATAACGTGTGATAGGAGTGAATCGTCATGCAAACATTTAGTTTTATGCAGGGCTGAACGCGCTCATAAAATTGTGCATAAATTTGGGAGTGTGGAAATTTCTTCGCAATTGTTAAGTGGCTACACTTAACAAGACAAAAGAAAACCAAAGAGAATTGGAACAAGGGGAAGTATGAGAACGGCGTACACTTCCTGCCAATATTTCTTTTTAAAAGAAATAGCATCTATCTGCCTATTGACAATGGAAATATCAACAAAACAAGATGTCCTGTAAGAAATCTTTAAAAGAATGTAGTGCAGTATGTAAAAAAATTTAGGTCTACTGTGGAAGTTCGGTTTTGAAAGGCTTGTACAAGATCTTCTTGGCTTACGTAATTTTTTTTGTTGACGACTGTCAGATATGCTGCAGAATGAAAAAGGGACGCTCGAAGTCGGGGCTTTAGCGCCTTTTTGTACAATAAATTGGGGTCATGCGGCACCAAGTAGTTGGATGATATCCTTCATGTCAATGAATATATTTCATGTATGCAGTCATTAAGGTGGTAAATACTTACCACATGGGCTTGTGACATGTCTAATGTGGCCTGTTTTGCACATATTCAGGTAGCAGTTAATTGAGTTACGTCTATTTATAAAAACAACATACCGATAGTTCTTGCTTTCAGCTACGCGAAATAGCTGATATTGCTTCAAGTCTTCAGTCTACGTTAGCATGTGAAAAAATAACGATGATAAAAAGGCAGCTTTGGAGCTATTATCAAATGAGAACAATCAAATTCCTTACAAAGACCGTGTAGGGACGAATTCTAAATAAGCACAAAGAAGCTTTCACGTCAAATAATTATTGAACTAACCACGAGCACTTCTGTCAATGAAAGCTACACGAATGTGTTAGAAGTATTGCCGGTACTAACAAGGAACGTGACAGCATCTTCCTTCAAGAATTTTGTGGAAGATATTGAAGCAGTTACAGGGACTGCGGATCTGCATTTATATGTTCTAACATACAAAGGCTTTGGGTGGGCTGCTGGTGTAACATTAAAAAAAGAAGTCATCTTTTGTTTGTTCTATATCAATCGCATCAAAACCTCGATCCGCGCGCCACACCCGGCGCCTAGAGGATTTGCCACGGGCCCACCTCTTACAGTCGAATAATTAATGGTAACCAGCGCGTATGGGCGCTTACTGGCAGGTGAGGCGCACGCGTTAAGACTTGAATGCCTAACATGCATGAACACTTTTCCAAGGAACTAGAAAACATATCCTCTTATACAACAAAGAGCTGAAAAGAATAGAAACAGGCAAATTACTAAAGTCGGTGAAGTTCGCGAGCTTCCGCAGGCCGTTTTTTCCTGCACCCTGCATCGCATGCCTAATAAGCAAGGAGTAATTATGCGGCGCACGCATGGACAGAACTCGTGTTTTAAGTCCTATTGTTTCGGCTGGAAGTTACGTCAGATTAGGTGAGCCAAATCATCGCCAATTTGGCAAATTGCCGAAGGCTGAAGCGGAGATCTAGGATAGGACCCATTACGTTGCAGCGCTATGTCTGAGTTCCAGATGTTCCATCTTGTCTCTTCAGCCTCAAAGAACAAGTAAAGCCACTTCATGCATAAATGTATCGAACTCGAGTCATTGATTCCCGACAGTGATTATCCTTGGATAATGTTCTTTTTTTTCCTTAACAAGATAAGTCAACAGAATCGTCTCAAGGCTAAGCTTCAAGACAACACATAATTATTTTACGATACTTACGCCCAGATCAAGATTTTTCGAGTCAGACCGCACCGTGTTGAGAGGCAGATATAGGTGTGAATGTGGGAACGCTTTCTCTATTGCGCGAAATTCTCTGCAGAGACCGGAATGGAGTTTCCGCTGTTGTTGTGGTGGGAATCATCTGGTACCTGCAAAACAAGATACAGAATAATATTCCGGTCACAATCAGAGAACAACAAAGCAAAAGTAGTTTATATTTCCTAATGTGAAATGTCAATAGGTTTTCAGAGAGAAATGGGAGGAGAAGTATAGGAAAGGGCACTCGGTACAGTTTCTCGAAAGTCCTAATTCTGAGTGATTGAAAAGCCTAAATTTGCTCCAGATTACTTTCCGTTTTCAGCACAACAAAGTTATGTGAACGAGTATTTTTCATCGTGAATTAACTTCTAATATGAACGCAGAGTTCTTTCTTTACGAATATTTCGAATACTTCATAGTTATTGCCGATTCAAACTTTTTACCAAATAGCAAAATTCAAAACTCGGCTGCATCATTTTTAATAGCACTCCTCCAAATCCACTGCTGAATAATACAGGATTACGTATTGTGCAATTGGATTTTTTCAATTTCTCCAACTTAACAGGTAAAAATATGCATTTGATATTTGCATTTCATGGATGTATGTCGTCTCGCCCTGCCCTATCCTATCGTATTGGCGTATATTCATGACTACTCCAGCATAACTGTTAAAAAAGTTAGCTGACACTTTAGTGTTTATTATTGAAAGCTGTGCATGTAGGTACAACTGATCACCATCACGCGCTTGACACTCCAACAAATCATGAACGCAGGCGTCAGAGAGAAAGATATCGGAAGGCCCCTGATGCAGCATATGCAATGTACATTAAGTAAATCATCTGTTTGGCTAAGTACGCATTCACTTTCATTCATGTGTTCGCTCGCGCCATTTATAAGTTGATAGCCTAATAGCAAAGGAAGAGCATCAGAAGGATCATTCGAGCTTGAATTTACCAGCACTTCGTTCACTGCCGGGCTGAGCTTAAAGAGACACCAAAAGGAAACAGGAAATCAGTTTGTTACAAATAAAGTACATTTTCCCTTATTTCCCGGCAAGAAGTTAATTGCTGGACGAGAAACTGAAGGGCCGAAGTTTCTTTCCTTGAGCTCCGAGTAGAAACCCCGTCATCGGCACGTCAGTGCGACTTCACGAATTTGAAAGTACGTTTTCGTATTTGAGCTATTTCAAACACAATGCAGCATGTCTTTACCGATTATACATCAACGAAGCCACAGCAGAAGGCATCAAAATATATCATGTCCCGGCGAAGTGGTGCGAAAAGTTCCAATTGGCTTCGCCACCGTTTAGATATCGCAATATTTGTGGCTTACTAGCACTTTTCATTCGTTAACAATGATCTTTTTGTTATTTCGTAAAGGTAATTTACTAATAGATCTAAATAGATTTTTCTGTTTATTCTCCCCTAGAGATGTGACGCAACACAGTAGAGACCGAATGGTTCGCGTAATGCTCTCTAGTTGATTGCTGCAAGAAAAAAAAGATAAACAATAAAATAAAACGTTATTTCTTTAGGAACATGGGGCACGACAAAAAATTCGGCATCATGTTACACTCCTGTAATACGTGAAGGCGAAAGCCTGCTCCACACTTGGCAATGCGCAGTCTCGCATCGTCGCGTTGCTGCTTTCGCAGTTCAGCTCCTTCGGCTCGTTTTCGACGCATAGCTGCAGCACCGCGCGCTCATACAGTGGGGTCAAACTCGCGACGACGGCGTTTCTCCTCGGCTTTACCTTACATCCTCTCCGCAGGGGATCGAAACGTATGCTGTTCTGCGTGTTGTATGGATGACTTCAATGAATGTGTGCCCAGTTATCTTAACCTTCCTGAGCGCTTGTAGCCTCAGCCTTACGGGGGTATTAGTCATTGAGAAGGTCATGTGTTTTTTTTTGTACTGCTCGTCTAGACGCCGCGTTTCATTACTATGTATGCGTGAATATAATGAATGCATGTGCTGTACACTTAACTTTTATGAGTGCTTGTAATCTCTGCATTACGAAAGGGATGTGCCCTTGGATTTTTTGCTTGCTTGGAGGGGATGTCAGCCATTGCTGGTGACGATAGGTTTTGTACCATTGGGCCGGACGACGCGTGTTTTTTTTTTTTCAAGGCCATCGGGGGTATGAGCAAGTTAAGAGAAGTTAAGTTAAAATAAATTCATATTGTCGAGAAACAGCTATGCAACTGCTTCCGAATGTAGCTTTTTCTTTGCCAAGTTTTATTTGTATATGGTGTCATAGACGGCAGCTAATTAAGATTTAAACGTTTAAATACGTACTTGATCCTTCAGGCATCAGGCGTGTCGATAGAATGAGAACTTAAAAAGTTGGTTTGAGATTTGACTACGTAATTCGCGCGATCTTTATGCTACTAATAGATTGCGCGTCATTGCAATATATGTGTTCGAAGCGCCATTATTTACATATAATCACCCGCCGTGGTTGCTCAGTGGCTATGGTGTTAGGCTGCTGAGCACGAGGTCGCGGGATCGAATCCCGGCCACGGCGGCCGCATTTCGATGGGGGCGAAATGCGAAAACACCCGTGTACTTAGATTTAGGTGCACGTTAAAGAACCCCAGGTGGTCAAAATTTCCGGAGTCCCTCACTACGGCGTGCCTCATAATCAGAAAGTGGTTTTGGCACGTAAAACCCCATATATTATTATTATTTACATATAATTTCTCCTAGCTTTCTGCACCTGATATTGTCCTTGACGAAGGTACAAAATATTCTACTAGTTGGCCACAAGTCCAGCCGTTTCTACTAATTCTACTAATTTAGAAAGCTAATCCATATTTCTTCTAGCGTCAGTTAGTTAGTCTGTTTGTTTTTTTTGTTTATTTTTGCAACCTCAAGAACGGTGGTATGATAGGGGTAAACAGAATTAGGAAGACTAAATAAGAACAAAAGTTGCGCATCTTCTATCTTCAGTAGCTAGTAGATGGCAATCTGAAAATTTCAAAGCCATGGATGCATAGTTGCAGCTGCTCATGGCTCATAAATATAGGAATCACGTAAGACAAAGATAGATATCTCCAATAAAGCAAAGATAAAGAGGTATTTGGAGAATGGCGACACATACAGCAGGCATAAGATGACAAGCGAAATATATGTCTCAGTCAAATGCTTCACTGCTTCCGAGTATTCAGCAACGGATTAAAACCACCACTTCACTCGTCGCTCCACATCACATTTCCTGCGCGGCTTCTGAATGCTTGGCACTTGAGCGGTGGTGAAACAGGAAGCTAGCCGGAATCAATTTCAGCAAAGAAGATAAATCCACTGAATATGTGTGAGTACAAAGCATGTCGATACAACCAGGAAGCGCTGCCTATAATGATACCGACACATAAAACAATTTTCCGAAGCAAAGCACAAGCGGTTCGAAAAGTCTGCGTAGCACGAAATTAGACCAACAATCTACTTTGACTCTTACGGTACTCAAGTCACTTGACGCTGTTCTTATTTCTCTAGAAATCTAAATATAGACTCGTCGCCACGAAGCTTGCTACGTCATCTAGTACAGATCTCGGCTCAGCGTTTCCGGTGGCGCGCCAACGGCCTGCTAATGACTCTCATGATCAGCCACAGATGCGACACAGAAAGACCGAATTACGTATTGCATCGGATAAATATCTCAATCTCCTAGCTATAGTCACTACGCAAGAAAGCAAATCTAGCATTACTTCGTTTCCTCGTTCCCTTCGAACGCTGATAAAAAAAATAATAAAGAACAATCGCGAAATGCCTCACGTGAAAACGTATGAGCGCCCCCGGCTCTGAAATGCCTAAATTCGGATATCTCTTCAAGAATACTGCTTCTTATGCAAGGCGACAAAAACGGAGCAGCGACAAAGCGTTTGCGGATAGAAATGACGCGAAACTAAAACAGTGCGCTTATCCTCACCCTGCTTCACTCTCTCTCTCTTTCTTTTTTTTTCTTTCTGACGTTGTCGGTTGGACAGCACGTCGGCGCGGATCGATTCCGAGCGGCGTGTCCAAGTCAGAGGAAAACCAGTGGCCGACAGCCGCCCTCGTTATCGCACCCCGGCTGAAGGCGGCGGCAATTTTCAATTGGCGCGGCTTCCATGCGGGGCGAGTGCCGTTCAACGGCCCGGCGCTACGCGCGCGCATAAGGCGAGGGCGGTCGTCGCCGAAGTCGTCCGCTTGTTGTTCCCACGACCATTGCGGCCAGCGAAGCTTTTGTTCGTCCACGCTGCACGAGGAAGCGGGAAGCACTCTTGCGGTCGGCGTGCGCGACTTTTCTTCCAAGACGGCGCGAGCACGACTCCTCACACGCGCCGTTCGTTGTGTATGGCCACTGAGATGGCCTGGTGTCCCCCCGAAACCGATACGTATATGGCGAGGCGATTTAAATGGAGACGTGGGAGACGTAGAAGTGGGCGAACAGGTATGAGACTTATATACCACGTAGTCTCCGGTGTGTATCCCGCAGTAAATTCTATCGGAGCCTGAGAAGGAATGTGAGGGGAGACACCTTTCGAATGTCAATGGCTAGTAGGCGAAATGGCGATCTCTAATCGCGAAATTGGAGAGCTGTGCAGCTTCCGCTGGTTACACACACCACGGAAGCACGGGCACACCACGATGAGATGGCGAGACATTACCCAGGATGCTGAACCTTATAGAATACGAGATGTCATTGTTGAAAATTTATCTTCAGCTGCAACTTTGAATAATCCGTCCATTTCTGGGCCAATTCGCCATTGGTGGCTACGAGACACGTCTTTACCGAATAATGGCAACAACAGCGAGTACGCGAAGTCTATTTCGTGTGCGCCTCACATGGCTACGACCGTTCGGCTGCACTGTGGGGGACTGCAGAGTCTTTTGAAACTGCGCCGCTCGAAAAGAACGCATCTTCGCACTGCGTTCCACTCAGCGCTTCCCTGCAGCCATTGTTCCCCAGCAGACGACCGCTTGTGCGGTCGCTTAGCCGTACGCTCTTGGTGTTTTTTTTCTGTTGTTCTTGTTGTTGACGATTGTAGTACATGGACAGCGGCTACGAAAAGTGCGAGATTCACAGGTACGAAGCCTACAGCGCTTCGTGGGAGGCAAGCGAAAGAGAGCTAGACACGCACTTGCAATAAAAAGTGCCTCCGCGTTAGGAGGAACGCCGAAACCGTTGAAAAACAGAAAACCAAAGTTGCAATGACCTACGATTCCCATGCATTGAAAGCGGGAATGAAGAAGTTTAGAAAAAAGAAACAACAGAGCTGCTGTGAGCTTTAATGGAAAGCAACGTCTCCATGTAGCGGTTTGCGAACGGCAAAGTTTTCTAATCGTATGGAATGCGAGGAATCACAACTTCCACAGAGATGAGAGGAAGAAGAATAAAAAATGGGCTTACTCTTCCTTAGTCTTTGCAATCTGTTGCATAGGGCGTTTTTTAAATAAGGAATGCGCGATGAGTCATCACCATTTTAGTGTACGTTGCGCGCCCGTGAGGAGCGTTCAAGCTATGGCAAATTGGGGACAGACCAACACGACGTGCGCGGAACCGTGGTCGTACCGAAGTAATCCTGTAGCAACCTTCGGGATGCCAGTTGCAGGAAGAGAAAGAACTTACGCAGAACGTAAGTTTAAAATTCAAGGTGCTACTAGAAAAATCAGGACGTGTATTTACGAAAGCTCTTAAACGTTAGAATTCTCCCTAAGGAACTTGAGAAAATGCTGATGCTGGATGCATTAGCGGGAATAGCCGGCTAATGGCATTGAGCTCACACGTGCAAAAAAATCTGCAGGGTCAACAGGCTCTGAGAACCGATTTAAGGAAAAGCTTTCATCGGTGTTTGTGAAGAACGCTGTTTCTGCTTAGCAGCGATTTGCAAGTTGACATAAGAGGACCCAATTGGAAACGTTTTCACTGGCAACCTCCTTACTCAACATAAACTTGTTGCGTTCAAACGTGTTCATGTGCTTAAGCGTGCACGTACGACGATGAAGGAATGAGGACGATAAAGTGGCGACAACGGTGTGACAACGGTGATATGACAACCACGGCATGACGACCACAACGCTGGAGTGACGAAGATAGTGTGACCACAGCGGCGCGACAGCAATGTGATGCCGATGGGATGACAATGACGGTGAGACATAGGATACGACGGTGCTGAAATCACGAAGACAGCATGGCGACAATGGGATGACCATGCTAAAATTATTGCAGTAGTATGGAATATGATGACGACGGAATGAACATGACGGCATGAAGACGACCCTGTATCAGTGACGCAATGTCGGAAATAGCATGATGACGATGGAATGAGGACGAAGGACTGATGAAGACGGAATACCAGTGTTGGTGTGACGACGATGGCTGTAAGATGGCGGCGTGATGATGACGATATGACGACGCAGTTACAGCGACAGAGTAAAGACGGCGGAAAGATGGCAATGACCTAAAGACGATAAAATCAAGATAACGGAATCTCGACGACGGTATGACAACGACGGCGTGTTTGCGTTAGAGTTCCGGTGAGTATTTACAAACATCACCTGCCGCCGCAGGCCGCCTCAATTTGTACTATGTCCGTCTTTTGTTTGCACATTGTCCAGTACCAGTCAATCTTTCAAGACTACACAGTAGCCAGCAGGAGTGACAATGGTACGACAAAAAAAAAAACGGCGCATTGACGACATTACGTTTAGTGCGACCCACGCAATCGACAATACAGCAGCCAGCATCTTCAGTAGCCGGCAGTTCGAACGCCTAGGCAAAGCAACCTTGGTTCTAAAAGCTTTCTGAATTTCGCCCCAGAATCGTTAACAACTTCACGACCACTATAGAACAAAAAAATAACTATTCAGTAAATTTGCCAATTGGATTCCAACATTGATTGATGGAATAACAATCACCTTATGTCATTTTCCTTAATTGTCGAACAGTTTTTCTGTGAGCGTTTGCTCTACAGGAAAAAGTGAATGATGATAAAAAAACATACGCCTGAAGCAGCCAAGTATTTCTGCAGAGGTAGTCGATTTATTCCTTGGGGCGCGGCAAGCGTACAAGAAACTGCCATATTTGCGACCCTTCCCATAGAGAGCAACAAGACAATAAGGCCCCAGCAAGCAGATTTATCTGCAATCAAAAATTATTGCAGCGTATATTACGTTTGAAAGCAGCGTTATTAGATTACTAGCCTATATCTCGAATAATCGCTCCCTTCTATTAGATTTCCTATAGCCTACAAACCTTCTACAGTCAACTTGAAGAATTGTATGATTACTTCCTAACATTCCCTTGAATGGTTTGTACGCCCAAATATATTAATTTCCAAAAAAACAGTACACTTATTTTACGAGAGATTCTTGCATGCAGCTGTAGAAGCTGAAGTTTGCGACAAGACCGTGTATTTTTTTTTGTTATTTAGCTAGTTACTTGAAGATCCTTAGAAGCCTCAAGTGTGATTGCCCACAGGTGGATGTGAATGAAAAGCAAGAAGAATAATGTACAAAAAAAAAAACAGCTGCGGCACCAACAGCAATTTCTTAGACGTATGAATTCATTGTTGTTACACAAGATTCAAACGAAACAAATATATGCATGACATGCAGTACAAGAACGATCCACCGCGTGGAAAAAAATAAAACGATAGTGGACGCTCTTCAATGATGACGTACTGCAGACTGCTTCCGCAGTCGTTAGGAAGTATAAATAAGATCAAGTTGGAAAGGTTGTTCATTTTAGTTGCGGATGCAGTAGTGGAGTAATGATGAAACAGCAAAGGCCGCAGTGAGTATACGACGTATATTGTGAAAAACCGACAATGTATAGGTGTAACCACGTGAAACAAATCAAAAGCCAATTCTCATATTAATGTGCTTATGGAATAAACATTTTGTTTTCATGGGGAAACCAGTCAGAGAAAGCGAATTCAAGTGGAAGGCAAATCAACATTCAATGTGCTCACTGCGTTGCCATTTGAAGAATTTTATGTGCAGTATGTTTTTTTTTTGCATATATTTTCTAGCTCAGCTTTATCTAAAGATCACGTATTTGTAACTCAGTTCCATCCTACTAAAATCTCTATGAGAGATTGTACTATTCATATATACATAAAATTATTAAGGTAGCGAAATTAAAGCATTCGGTTTGAAACATCTGAGCATAACGGAAGACCGCGTAGGCTATTTATTAACGATAACACCGAGCTTTCAGCTTCCCTGCTTATATTCAAAACAAGATTTTCGTTGAAATTATAAAATCATGTAGACACATGTGTACTTGTCACTACAAGACATCACTTCGTAGTTTCAAGCGCTGAGGTTCGTTACGAGTTTGATTGCGAAAATATTATAGTACATTATCCGCACACGTGGCTTCGGCGGGGAGCGTCTATTTCCCCACCTTAATTCGGGCTTGTTACTGGGCATTGCTATCTGTCCTCGAAAAACAGCGCCTTAAGACCTCTTTAGTGCTCGAGGCTGCTATAAACGCGCTGAACATGTTTGCACATTACTTCTCCGAATAGAGAGCTTGTGCAGGTTCCGCCCTCTTGAACCAATGTTTATCGCCTCGCGATTTTCATAGCGATTAGAATTTTTTGGAAACTTTCATTGCTTTGTGGTATGTTTGTCCGCGGCTTCTTTCCCGCCAACTTAGGCCACTCGGTCGTCCATTGTTGAATAGGAAGATTACTGAGGGAATCGTGTTCCAAATGTCACCGTCGGACCAACCTGGGTCACTGGGTATGTCACACAGAATATGGGCCATTCTTCGACGAACCTGGTTATGCCAAGTTGGGTCACCGGATATGCGACACACTAGGTATGTGCTGCTCTTCAATGAAACTATGCGCGCCAACTTGGGTCCCTGGGTGTAAGACACTGGGTATCTGCCGCATTGTAATTGACGCCTTCGGCGTTAACGTGTGTAATCGGGTGTCTACCGCGCTCAGTGAAGCTCCTTGACCCCAGCTTGGGTCACCGCATGTGCGCAGCACTTCACTGAACTTTGTTGATTCCATCTTGAGTCAGTGGGTATGACCAAATTTTCAATGAAACTTTTTCAAGTCAACTTCGGTGACTGGAAACCGGCTACTGGGCCACTCGCACGCATATGTCCGCCTCTGCAATGAAAAAATCAATCATTTAAAACTTCTTTGTGCTGGGCGGAAACAAACTCGTACTGCTTGCATATTCGGACAATCTTGTCTGAAATATAGTGCTCCGGTCTGAAATCCAACATATTCTGGTCTTAATATACGTGCATGGTTTGGTTACGATATGTACGGAGGCCGGATCCAAACTTTCAAGATGCGGGAAGCAATCAGGTGTTGGTATAGCTGGCTGTGATATAGCATACCTTACCGTTCCTCAACTGTTATTGTGGATATTAAACAAGAGCACTAAATGGTACTGTCACAGAGTAGCACGTGTACTACAAAAGTCCTAGCCCAAACAGGGAGGGGCAGGAAGCGAAAACAGAGCGCGAAAGACATCTGTGCGACCAGCGAGGGACTCGCGACGAAAAGCGAGCAGAGGCTAAGTGCCGGTAAGGGGCTCGTCGTGCCCAGTTTTTGGCTTTGAACAAGCCGAACCGCATCCTGAGGAACACAGTGCAAGTCCGGTTGCGAGTCTCGGGCTTTTCGCGTCGCTTCTTTAATTCCAGAGTGTACGTGTTTTTGTGTTTTACTCAGATCCTCAAGATCAAATTACGCATCATCGCTTGATTGTCACTTTTGTTTCAACCCACCGCAGTGGGAAAAATGCGCTTTGACACATGCCGGTTCCAGCACGAGTATCGGGAAATATGGCCTTCGGAACATTGTCGACCGCTACTACTACGCAATGCGACAGAGGAGCGAATCGACAAAAGACCAGCTCAAAAATGCGCGTGGGGGTGTGCAGAGTAGATTAGAGGGAAATCTGGAAAGATGACGAATCAGCACACTGCTGATTGTATTCTTAAACAATGTCCGAGGAAACGTAACACTTTGTTGCATGCGTGAGGGCACACCCACAACACGCACGAATGCTGTCATCAGTAAATCTGCCCCGGCAGTCCTCGATTCCCCTTATGCGCTCCTCTACGTTGTCCGTCGCATTTCTGCGGGCGTTCCAGAAAAGAGTAATAAGTACTACCGTTTTAAGCGCCAAAAGCACGATCTCATTATGACGCACGCCGTAGCGGGAGACTCTGGATTAGTTTTGTCCACCCGGACTTCATTGAAATGCAGGTAAATCTAAGTGAACGAGAGCTTTTGCATTTCTCCTCCATCGAAATGCGGCACGCGCCTTGGCCGGTATCGCACCTGTGACCTCGCGCTCGGCAGTGCAACACCATAACCGCTGGGATACCGCAGCGGGTCACCTTCGAGAGTTAATTATAGTTAAGAATGAATAGTGAACCGGAAGCTTGGCTTGATGTAAAAAAGATTTGGCCTTCCTGGTCACGCTGGTACTCTCTTTCAGCAGAGCACGTGGGCGTCGCTCCAACTCGCACGCATATTGAAAGCAGCACCATGTGGTCTGCCTTTAGCATTCCCCTTCCACATCGGCCCGAGCCGCATTCCTCTACGCGGACGCGTTGTCGTTGCGTGCCAAGGCCCCGTAGACGGCGGTGCCAGGGAAAGTGAACTTTCGCGGGAAAAAGAAGCGGGACTTCACGATGCTGGCCGCCGCACGGGCCTTCGTAAACCTTCTGACGGGGAAGCAGCAGATGCAGCCACACTTACTGCCTTAAACGAATTCGTTTTTCTTTTTGTTTCTTTACTTCTACTTCTGCGTATCGCACCCTATAGCTGGCTGCTCTCGACCGTTCCGCGGGGAAGGCGCGGAGCACGAAACTGGCGCGGATGCCGCCTGCGGACTTTATCTCGAGACCTTGCATTTTCTTTTTTTTTTCTCGTTTCGGCATCGTACTTGCTTTCTTTCTCTTTGCCTTGGAGCGATGTCCCGTTGTTTTATCCGTTACGTACGTGCCCGGCCAGGCGAGTCGCGTCGCGTCGATAGCGTTGGCGAGGAAGACCCTTTGCGCAAGGCATCTTCGGTGAAAGACGACGCTCAAAACACCAAAGAAAACGCCCGCCCACCGGTACGTCTGAAACACGGAAAGAAGGAAAGAAGCCCTTCCGCGTTCCAGCACACAGGAACAATCCTCGTAGAATTGGAGCGATAGAGGCGGTGCAGACGTACATCGAATGGGACTAATACGTCACGTGTCGCGTGCGTGTCGTCGCCGCTGCGCGGGTACACTGAGCACGCTAGCTTCCACGACACCCGACAACGGCGGGGCTGCGGATTTTACTTTTCGCGTTACAAGTTCTAAACACAGTGTCACGGCCACGCTGACTCTGGCACGGTTGATACAAAGTGCCAATGGAGTACGGCACTTTGGTCTGAACGCGTTTTAACCCTGAAAAACCTTATAGTATCGTAAGGATAGTGAGTATTACATGTAATTATTATAAATATTATATGTAAGGATATGTTATATTATTATACGTAAGTAATATAGTAGCGTATAATATAGTAATTACTTATAGTAACTTATAGTACGCCCTGCGAGCTTGAGGCCATAGCCGGGAGTGTGGTTCAGTGTATTGAATCATGGCTCGAGTGAAAAAATTGAGGACCCATTGCACTCGGTGAAAGTGGATCAGCAGCGAAGTTGTAGCACATCACACAGGGTTAGACAAGGGGACATGTAATTCTTTTCGTCATTTGGCAATCGCAGTGCCGATAACTTCGTGATAACTCTGGTATATACAGTCTGGTTCGGCCTTCAAGCTTGGACCGAACTTCGCCGAAGATAAATCTGTACATGACCTTTGCTGAGTAGTTGAGTGACTTGACTTGGTGTGGCACTTCAAAACAAACTCTTCTAGCACAAATTGAGTGAACCATTTTTTGTCTGGTTTTGAAATGTCCACATTGAAGTTTCCAACGATGGTAGTGTCATCGCTGCTAACCATTAACTACTCGATATCACACTTGCGTGTGCCTGGAGATCCATACACAGCCGATATGACAATTCGGTCTCATGTTTGCACGGCACAGACACCCCCGCAGTCCGTGGCATTGTTGTCTTGCGAGACAAGGGTGTACGCAAGTACATACATTTTGTCCTTGGCGCATATGGCTACGCCTCCTGCTCGTGAGTACAAGTGCTGTTAACAAAGAATTACGGTATAGGTATTGACTTGAAACAATCGATTGTTAGTTATTTATTCTTTGTTATTATTTATTGGTATTGTTCTTGGGGAGGAGTGCTTGGAACCTGTTTCACCTCCGCTGCAAATCGGCGCGGTATTGCGCTATCTCCGGGATTGTCCTACACTTATGTTTTTTTATTGTTGACGGTCGGACACGAAAAATAGACGAAACCGTAGCCATACACAGCTTCGCTGTCAAAGTACTGAAGATTTGTGTCGTTGGACTTCATCCATACATATTTGTTAGTAGCCCTACTATTGTGCAATCTCTCTCCTTACAGATTGTTTATTTTTAATGCATAAACAACAAAATGATTAATTCGGTGAGTGTGAAAACAAGAACAACTTGAGTCTGTAATGCGAACAAAGCACTTCCTTTCACAATGACACATGTAAATAAAGCGTGCTTCTCTACACTACACGTAAGCCTCTTGTTTGTGACTAGAAAACAAGCTTCGTTTCTACACTTCAGCTTGCGCTTGCGCGATCACTTATTTCCCCTCATATGTGTCGGCCAGGTGCGTGTAATGCATATTAAAACCTTTTTAGAAGATTCCATTGCGTGGCGCGTTGCGATCACGCTATTTTATAGTGGGATGCAATCTGAGATTGTACCATATATCCTTCGGGGTATGCTATATGCATGTAAATTACCCCCTTAGAGCGAAACAAAAAAGTCTTAATTTTTCAGCGGAACCATCTTTACCGGCCTACATCATTGATTAATCTACTATTTACCTTTAAGCTAGAGAGAGACACGTAGCCATAACAGAACAAAAATATTATGAATGTACGGCGAGTTCGACCCGTTAGATTTATTCGCTTTATCGAATTTAACCGTTTGCTGTCACAGAGTATTGCCTAAAACATTTTTCGTGGAATAGTGGAGGCTAGCTAACTCTAAAAAAATATTACTATAACCAAGAACACCTAGGCCTAGGCTTTATAAAAACAAGAGGTACGAATCAGAACAGGGAGAACGTAGCTCTCGTGCATTGTAGGCCTGTTATGTTTATCAGCGAGCCATCTCAATGCTTCGTCTAAGCAGCCATTCCTCGCCTTTCTTTTATCAGCGTAGTTGAGCAACACCCTTCACGACTGTTAAGCACACTCACTTTAGAGACTGTGATGCAAGAAATAACCGCCAACAAGATCCAAGTGGCGGTTCCGCCATTTCTTGCTTATATATGCAATAATGAAAATAATATCTGACAAAACGTCGGCTTGTTCACGTATTCGTGAAGTTTATGAAGGTGGTGCCGCCGCTTTATGCACCACGCGCAGAGTGCATGACTCTTGGTTTCACCACACCAACTTTGAAAGAACGTGTATACGCCCGTGTTCGTTGGCTAATTTGCACGCATTTTCCGCGTACAGTGTCGACGAAGCCGAGAAGGAGAACAACCGACTATGGTCACCTAACGCCGTGCGTTCATACTCTGGTAAAAGAGGTAAGGGCTAACGTAAAATTAGCTGTCGGGGAGCGCGTTCGCAATAAGCTTCGATTCCTCAAGCGCCAACTCAATCCTTTCATGTGTCACCGGGCGTGTTTTCACACTGGATACTTGCTTGTGTGTTTGTGTATGCGCGAGCGTGCGTGTAGGAGTGTCTCGCGGAAACCCCTCAATTACGACTTGTATCCGTGTAATTCTCAATGTGTGTTTGTTTCGTTGCACCGTGTGTTGTGACAGCTTCCTAATAGGACCATATTAACAAGCTAGCTAAAGGAGGGTTATCAGGAGCAATGCTTGAGTAGCCAGCCATCGCGCAACGCTACTTGACTTCCAATCTCGGGTTATGTACTTTGTGCGCGAGTCCTGCAGAAGCGCCAAAATCCGCGGTTACAAACGTGGTGCCTCCCTTGTCATTGTTTTCCTTTATTTATTTGTCTATGTATATAAATAAACAACAAATTACTACTACTACTAGTGGTACATCCCGCCAAGAGGTGAAATAACGAAACGTACATGTCTGTCGGCAGTAACGGTGCGGTTTCCAGAGCAACACAAGGTATACTGTACGCAACAGTAAGCTGCCGTCTACGCCGACTTCTTCGTGCTCCGTGGTTCCTGTACGCGGAAGACGGAAAGCAAAAAAAAAGAGAAAAACAAACTGTCCAGTGCCGGTGCTGCTCCGGAAACAACAGGACCGACGTAAAGGGGAGCGGCAAAACAAAAACGCGGAGCAGGAGCCACACAAGGTCGTCCGGTTAAACGGCGACCGCGTGCCGGCTCTTTTGTTCACGGCGAAGGCGCGATTACCGGAGAGAAGCAGACCGGGCGGCCGGGCCGCTCCCGCTAACAAGGCGCCACCACGTGCCGACGCCGGGCCGAAGCTATACACACACGCGCGCACACAGCCCACCTCGTGTGTCTGGCCGTATGCGACACGGTATACGCCTCGTGGACGCGTACAAAGAAGCGGCTTGCCTGCAGAAGCCAGCGCACTATGCACTCGCCCGACCCTTCCCAAAACCCTTCGCCCGCTCAAGAAATCTGCAGGCTGGTTGCGCCGCTTGAGGGGGTTCCGAATGAAGAAAATAATAAAAAAAAATAGATTGAGAGAAAGTAGCAGCGGGGACGAAACGACGTGGCCCCAATTGCCACTCGCGCGGCGCGCCGGACCCCTTCCTATGCGGGTACGCTACGAACGCTTGCGTGGCTTGAGCCGTTAGTTCCTCGCCGAGAGAAACAAACGCCGCGAGCCACCAAATCCTTGTTTTCGTCTCCGGGTTTTTAAGTCAACTCTTAATGACGAGGAAGCCCCGTTGAGCTTAAACCCACATGGTCGCAGACCGCCCTGCTCCAAGCAGCCCGGGGGCGTGATAGCGTGATGAAGAAGAAGACATCTCTCCCATAATTACTGGCTTGCCGTTCTTGCTCGCTCGCAACCCACCGTTTGGCCCGCAGCGAACGACGACATGCTGTTGCAATGAGTTCAAAAAGCGTGTCGCCTGGCGATGAACTCGATTTCCCGGGTTTACCGCGCCGGCCGCGTTTCGATGGCTCGGGGCAAGGCGGAGAACGTCCACGTATCGTCGATGTACCCGAGCCTACGTCCAGGAACAACACACCCGCGCTAGTCGAAATCAATTTCGAGCTCTCCGCGGCAGCAACGTCACTGGACCGCGGCGACGCTTTAATTCGCGCAGCCTCGCCAGTGTGCCTTTCTAGGTGGGTGCAACTTTGTTGCCTGGTAGAAAACAAAAGAACACTTATATTTCTTGTTCCATGGTACTAGTTTTAGGTATATAGTGTATGGTCGTCAGCGACCGAGTGGCGAAACTAAACTGTGCGTCTTGTGCCTATAGGGCCGTATGCTGCAGTTTTGTCTTAGTTCTCTGTAGCGCTCTTGGAGTTCAGTCTTTTGCACCATATTCACTAATATTGGATCACTAAAGGAACATATCGTGGGAAGTAAAAATTCCTTAAGAAGAAATCAACGCATCGCAGCACTCCAGATTGAATTCGCGTGGGTGCTCCGCATAAGAATAGCGGGTGCGATTACACGTGTATGTTGCGGCTGTTTGAGCGAAGGTAAAGCTGGCTACACAGTAGAAAGGACAAGGCGAAACTAGACGTTTAAGCTGCTGGAGCAAAAAGGACGCGCTCTTCATTGCCGCTCCGGCAGCTCTCAATAGAATAAGAAGTCATGCCGCAGTACTGGCTGTAGTCAGCTTGTTGGCAAGACTTGCGTTATAATTTCAAGACTGGGCTGTACCATGCGTCACCGTAAAACGACGCGCGGATTTGTACACATAGTATGCGACAAGCAGGAATTGTGTGTGTGTGTGTTCGGTGAGTGGTGGATATATGTGAATAAATCTTCCCACTGAAATTAGAGGGAAATCTGTCGCCACGCGCCGTTCAACGACCATTGAAATGCCGGACAGCACATAGATTTTTCTCTAATATGGCCATTGCCTCATTCGGAAAGTGAACCGCAGCTTCTTGTATTGTCGTTCATTATTCAGAATTGTTGCGCACTGGTCTCGCAGCATTTCTTTTGAGCAGTGGAGTGTTGAACACTGACAATTACTTCATTCCATTCAGTAATCGCTCATTGAAAATAAGTCTCTGCAGTTCCAAGTGTACTATATTATTTTATCGCTACTTGCGAATACTTCAAAAGCTCCCGGAGAGAGTTTCACGCGAGGGTTGGGCGAGTGCTGTCGTGAGTGAGCTATCAACGATGTGTACGAAGTGAACAATACTTTATTTAGGTATAGCAGCAGCGGGAAGGCCCTTCCAGTTCTTAGATGCCTACAGGAAGACGTAAGTATGCATGTAGCGACATTTGAATGGCTTTGCGGCAGTGACACTGATCGTGCGTAACTAATAAGAATATTTCAGAAATCTATTTTTGATTGTGCTGCTCTGGAAACAGCAGAATAGAAATGAGTGTATAATGGTGGCTTTTCACAGCCATACAGCAACTGTCAGATGTCAGTATTAGGTCATTTCAAGATCTCGAATGCCAAGGAAAGGTGGAGGAAGTTTGAGTAAATGTCCGTACTATGGGATGACGCTCCCGCTCTGTTAAGTGCTATAGCGGCAGCGTGCGTTAACTTTGGCACGAGGTTTTTCCAACGTATTTCTTGCACGGAACTCCGCGGTACTAATCATGCCGCTAACGTCGCGCGAGCGGGAAGCATGTTTCTTCCAGTCTTTCGTGTAAAATGCGAGACTGCAAACCGGTTCGCCTCATCTCTCCATCGAGGCTCGAGCACAACGATACACGGCTTCTCGTTTGTTTCTTTGTGGCTTCCGGCAGTCAGAACGGCGATGCCGATACGCCGTATAGGAACGCACCACGCACGTTCGGCCTCGCCCATCTTCAAATATTCCCCTCGCGCTCGTCCCGGACCACGCCTGCTTTCCTCTTTCACGGAAAAGTGTCACTGCGACGCGAGAGAGGAACGACGCTCCGTTACCTCGGCTTAGAATTTCCGCTCACGCATGGCGGCTCGGAACACCGAATGGGGGAGGTGCCGCTTCGAACTCAAGGCCGAGACGCTGAAATCCGCGTGAGAAGACAACGGCGGGGCGATAATGGGGCACGCAATTCGCGCACAACGTGAAACGAACCTACGATGCCTGTAGGTCCCGTTATGCTTTCAACAGGGGGCCTCGTTTACGCTCGTGCCCCTTGGCGAGAAGCAACTACTTCGTAGCGAAGCGCTCGTTCACGTGTTGCAAGTTAACTATCCGGATGTTGTTAAAGCGCCGTCGGCAGTGGACGCGTGCACTTTCTTTTTTTTTTTTTGCACGCCGGAAAATGGGGCGCGCCTTGTTTCAGAGGCGCTGCTGTAATTATTCTCGGAAGGCTAAGAGCGCTTCCTCGCTGGTTTCGTAACGCGGGTGAACTTAAAGGAGCGCTACCGCGCACTAGGAACACGCTACGCACGCGTTGTGGTAAACGTGACAAGACTGCTGTAAGCTTCCGTTTTCCTCGAAGACGCGCGGATTAGAGGGCACCGCAAAACGGTGGGACGCGGAGACCTTTCTCTGGAGGAGCCCAGGTAAATTGATGCACCTTGTACAAAGGAAAGCGGCTGCAACACCACCTACCATCCTACCACTGTACCGCAAGCTTTATCATTTTGCTCGTACAGTCGTATCAGCGTCTGCACCTGACCGTGAAGCTCTTTGCCATGCGGAACACGCGAACGTCTCATTGTTCCTAGATTGTCCGGTCTCTGCTCGTAACCGGGTGCACCAGGAGCTGTGTAACTTTGTAACACGCTCCACGTGTGCTGCTGTGAAACGATAATCTCGCTAGCCCATGCTATTGAGTAGCCGTAAAGAGAGAGAGAGAGAGAAAACATTTATTTATCATGAGTTTGGGCGACTTCCTCGCAGGGTGGATCCCTTAGTTCAGGGCCCCATTGGCTCGCGCCACTCCGCGTGCCCGCCGGATCAGCCGTCGCTGCTCTTGCGGGTCTGAGCTGGTCAGCGCAGTCTCCCAGGAGGAAGGTGAAGGTGAAGGAATAGGGGAGTAGCCCGGAGGGTGTGGGCACTCCCAGGTGCAATGATATACTGTGGGCTTTGCTCCACAACAGGGACAGTATGAGGGATAGTGTGTGGGGTGGAAGAGGTGAAGATAAAAGAGGCAGGGAAATGAATTAGTTTGAAGCTGTCGCCACGCGACGGCATCGTCTCGATTAAGGGAATTGTGTGGTGGAGGGAAGTGTCTCCTGGTGTCTCTGTAATATTGTAGAGTTTCAGTGTAGTTCAGTGGTTCCGTCGGTGCGTCGTCTGGGTTGGACAGCTCTTCCAATGGCGCCCGGTTAGCGAGCTCTCGGGCTACCGCATTAGCGCGTTCATTACCATGGAGAGAGGCGTGTCCAGGTGTCCAGACGATACGCACCCTGTGTAACGCTGTGGGGTGTAATGATGTAAGGATGCGGTGTGTGTAGGGTGTCACCCTCTCTTGTGCCAAAGTCCTGCAGGCGGTCTGAGAATCAGTGACCGCTGTGACAGGTCCATCCGGCGCCGGCATGGTTGAAGCGTGTACGATGGCTAGGGCAATAGCAGCCTCTTCCGCCGTGCCACTATGCACAGTATTGAGCGTGGCCGAAGCTCTCAGAATGTCTGCACTATCTAGTACGACTAGACATAGGGCGCGTTTCTGTGGGTAGCGGGCCACGTCGGTGTATAGGACTGGAGTGTTTGACTTGTCATCGCCAAATAGGCGAGCCCATGCAGCCGTAATGGCGCCTAGCTAGCTCTACATTACAGCGTGTGTGATTATTTGATATTGTTTGCAAGTGCTGAAAACGTGTGCTTTTTTTTTCTTCGCTGACGTACACGACTGCTTAGGGATGTTGTACGTTAGCGTGGACGCTGTTTGCATTTCTGCTACGAAGTCGCTGTTGGAGATGCCGCAGGCGTTTACATATTCCGCATTACTGGAATACGGTAATTAAATGGACTCAGCATAGATCTCGTGTATTTTCTTTACGAATAATACAGAAACGACAAGCACTCTGAGCATACAAAGGGAATGATCATGATGTGAGAAAAATTAAAAAAGCTTGTAGTGGCTACAGTGTTGCGTGCGTTTGGTGTCGTTCTTAGGCACGTATAAGTGAAAGGAGCGTGACGCTGCAGGACACAGGACAGGAAACAAGAGCAGCGCGTGCTTGCTCTTGAAATTTTATTTTGTTGGGATTCGAATACAGGACAACATAGCTGTTTTTAGATGCAGGCTGTGTGCTAATTGCTCGTTCCAATAAATATGAAGGAAACATATATTTGACAAGCTATCCGTGAAATAATATAATATAAAGCTGAAAAAAAAATTACCGAGTTAGTGAGCGTGACAAAAAAAGCGCACACACACGCAGGAGAGGAAACTAACAAAATGAACCGGGGAGAGGCGTTACTCTAAACTGTTCATTTGATAAGTAACCACGAAATGTTTATAGGTGGTATGCGCATACGCATTACACTTACTATATTGAGTATTCACCAACTAGTCCCTCAGCAAGACCTTTTAAGGAACAATATACGTGCCACTGTATCTGCGAATGTATGGCATCCTGCTTTTGCGCACAAGGTCGTGGGTTCAACTCCCGTCTGCTACTGCAGCATGCCATTCTGATTGGAAAGCGAAAACGCTCGTGTAGTTCGATTTACCTGCAAGTAAAGAACCCAACAGCTGGTAAAAAAGTAAAGTGGAGCCCTCCACTACGGCGTCCCTCACAACCAACCGTGAGGTTTCCGGACGATATAACGTCATGGCGTGATTGGATTTTATTTGATCTGTTCAAGAAAAAAAAAAGAAAAATCCAACTGGCTGCGCTCAGAGTCTCTGGCCCTGAATGAATGAGAGCGCTGAGCAGGTCCACTGCCTTCTACGGCATCGCTTGATGTAGAAATTCTAGTCCGATCGACGACCCACCGAGTGTTTACAGAAGTAATGCTGAGGACTTCTCCTTACTTGAAATTTCCTTTGTACTGTTGAGGAAATACGACTGCACAAATTCGTCGACGAAGCGGTGGTTTCGCTTATCCGTAAGCAGGGATCCTAAAAGATAGATTCCAGAGAAATAGATTTCTTTCGGAATAAATGACTTCTTAACACGAACCGTTGGACCTAATACAGAAATTAGGCGCACACACTAAACATTTAAACACCCTTAAGGGTGTAAATAAGTTTGTCGCCGGACGAACACCCTAAGGGTGCATAATACATAATTGTAGTGTACTGTACATTGTATTGTATTGTATTTGTATTGTACTGTACATAATTGAATCGCTGTACATAATTGGATCGCTGTACAATGTAATTGAAGGCGTGTACTGCCGAACCTGCCTTCCATACACACTAGAAATAAAAGGGTGTACACCCTTCCAACACACACATAGATGGGTGTTAATTTGGACTAGCACCCTTACACCCTAAATTTATTTTGCTGGACACCCTTCCTCTAGGGTGCTATAATTGCACCCCAACTTTACACCCTACATTTGGTGTGCAATTATAGTACGAGCAACGACAAAACCCCTTCTGTGGTAATGACAGGAACCTCGCTAGGATCGATGGATCGTTTCGGTGCATCAAAAAATCATATCTGGAAGGCCCCCAAAACAGTTTGAAAGTATCTATTGAAGAGCTGAGCTATTTCCTTCCCGTTGGTAACGAGGCTCCCATCATCACTTTTAATTTCTTTTATGACCTCTTTTTGATGGCCAAGGCAATTCCAAAACTTGCAGGGATCTGTTTTTATGAATGAAGGAAGAGTAACCCTAAAATAATGGGATTTCGAAGTGGACAGTTTCTGTGCTAATTCATGTCCTAAATTCTGCAAATACTGAGGAGATGTAGAATGATGTCGCCTAAGACGTTGAAGTCTCCGCTTGAAATGAATAATATCACGACTCACCCAAGGGTTTCGACGCTTATTTCTCACTCTCCGTTGAGGTACAAAATTTGTGATAGAAAATATTATGCCTTCCTTAAGGCGTTCCCATAAGCTGTGTACATCGCCCTCATTAGTACGCAGCAGTCCATCATCCAAGTAATCAATAATAGAAGTGTCGTTAGTGCGGTCAAAATCATGGACGTAGGCAACAGACAAATTTCGAGTACTATCAACGGAATTAGTACGACAAGAAAAAAAAAGCAAGTGGCGACCAGAAATACCAGGCTCAACTCAGAGTTCACCATTAGAGAACAATTCACTGGCAAAGAACAAATCTAACACAGCATTTTTACGGGTAAAGTCACGCACAATTTGGTTAAGGTTTAAAGCTAACGTGGTGTCCATAATTACATCACCAGAAGCACAGCTCCCGTAAGCTAAGCTCCTCCAGTCCAAGCCTGGTGGTTTGAAATCCCCCGTCATAATCACATTGCTTTCACGCTTGGCTAATAAGTGGTCATATAAGCTTTCAAGGAATGTTAATGGAGAATCAGGAGCACGACATACCGCGCATAATAAGAAGGTCAAGCCCCAACATGACACATTTAAAAACAGGCTTTCGTGCTCTGGAATTCGGTCGAGAAGAGTGACCTGAACAAACGACTTCAAAATAACTTCGACACCCCCACTTCTTGATCCACGATCCCTTCTAAAGATATGATAGCCAGGGGAAATAATTTCATCATTACTTATCTGATCATGTAGCCATGTATCTGAAAGAACAAGAATTTGCGGGTCATAGGAAAAGGAGTAGTAGTTCAAGGGCGTTAGTTTTATTCCTAATACTTCTGGCATTTAGAGACAATATCCGTGGTTCTTGTGCTTGGTCCTGCAACCGCTATCTTTCAGAACTGTCACCTCTGCTGATAGATGTTGGCGCCCGTGTACTCGATACATCATCCCACACGTAGTAGGTGTTATCGATTCGCAGTTTGTCGTGAATAAGGGAAACCTTCTTGCCACTATTGCTTTCATTTTTTGCACTATGCCCAAGTATTTTACGCTTTTTGACTGTTTCAGCAGAATAGTCGTTTTAGCTTTCCAACGTTTCGCCAAGCGTCCTGTTTTTCAATGTAATCTTGAAAATGCTGGATAACTGGAGAATTCGCAGCTCGGCGACCTAACCTGTGAGTACGCGCCACCGAAGAACAGGTAAGTCCAAGTTTATGGTGGAAAATTTTGCAATAACGTTATGACGCAATGTTTCTTCAGTCTCATGTTCGTCTTTTTTGATGCCAAACACAATCAAATTGTTCCTTTGACTTTTATCCTCTTGGTCAACCAACCTTGCTTTCTGCGATTTCAGTGTTTCCTGGACTAATGCCATGCTTTCATGTAGGTGCTCAATTTCTTGCGTCTTTGCTGATATTTCGTTCACCTTTTTGTCTAGTTTGCTTACGCGTATGCCAAAGTTTGCGAGAGTTTTTTCTGTCTGTTCTAGCCCAGTAATAACATTGGCCAGGTCACTACGTATAGCTTGCTGGCCTTCAACAAGTTGCTTAAGAAGTTCTGGCACAGAGGGACCGGGACCAGGGTTTTGCTCAACATCTCCGCAAAGCAGTAGCATCATTGCACAGAAGCATTCAGAAGCAATGGTCAAAACCATATGGGGGCTCGGCACAACTACAAGACACCTCTCGTCACTTCTGTACAGACAGACACTACCAACCTGGACAGAAAGCAGGAAACGTTGCATTGGAGACATGATCCCCGTCGCCTCGCCGAGCCCACTGCCGAAGCATCGCTGAGGACAGTCTTTTATAGGCCATGTTGGTGACGTCACTGTAGCAGGAAATTCTTGGAGTGGTACACTGCGCATGTCGGGCAGCAAGTCCGTGTCCGATAAAGGGCAGCTTCAACTAATGAAGCCATCATTGCTGTCGTCCGATCCAAAGTGGCGACACGTGCTTGAGAATGTCGACGTACCGGCAGTGGCGAACAGGGCAATCTGGACATGTGTGAAATATCACCAAAACTTTTGTGGCGAGCATTTGAGGAACATTGTAAGCGTTTTATTGAAGAATGTTTTCTCAGACTCCACCAATGCAGATTTCAGCATTTGATTGGTTATTG
This sequence comes from Dermacentor variabilis, assembly GCF_050947875.1. Classification (NCBI taxonomy): domain Eukaryota; kingdom Metazoa; phylum Arthropoda; class Arachnida; order Ixodida; family Ixodidae; genus Dermacentor; species Dermacentor variabilis. Next base: position 130,059,208 of record NC_134570.1, on the reverse strand, counting down.
AAAGTTCTGTTGCCCTGCTTTTTTTCTTCCTTAACCTTTTTATCTTACGCCTAAGATGTATGATGTTCCTAGTAATCCATTGATTTCTTTGCTTTGATTTCTTTATACGTGTGGGGACAAAATGATCTATGCAGTATTTGATTATGGCCTTTAAGTTGGTCCCATAGTTCTTCTACACTTTCGCGGTTGGATGCTATTTCAAATTCATTAAACTGTTCTTCCAAAACGTCTAGGATAGACGTGCCATTCGCACAACCATAATCCTTACCATGCATCACGACATATGCTTGCTTACAGATTCTTGTGCGCAGCGGTACATTCAAGCAAACCATCTTATGATTTGACAAACCATTCTCAACTGATACAATATAGTCAGGTATTCTACTGGATATGAAAACCACGTCCAACAATGACTGGGACTTTGTTGTAACTGTTGTGAAGTCTTTAACTATTTGGTTAAGGTTATGTGAAAACATGACCTGGGCCATTTTATTGGCGCTCCTTATTTCTACATTACCCGTTGATAGACTTTTCCAGTTAATTTGCGGCAAATTAAAATCACCAGCCATTATTAGTCTTGTGTTTTCATTTACATGGGAGCTAAGAAATTCATTCAAGCCATCCAAAAATTCTGGCCGAGTGGCGGGGGGTCTGTATACAGTCCCTAATATATACCACATGTCTGCACAGCGTATCTTGCACCAAACCATTTCACGGGGACTGCAATCAAGAGCGACTGTGTGTATAGTACTTTTCACAACAATTGCCACGCCACTACCTCTGGAATCCCTGTCGCATCTAAATACCTTGTAGTCAGGAGGAAAAATAGTACAGTCACTAATTGCACTATGTAGCCATGTCTCAGTCAACATCAATACATCAGGATTCTGAGAAATTAGTAGATACTCTAAACCAGTTACTTTATTTGCTATGCTGCGGGCGTTTACAAGTACAATTTTGAGCTATGACCGAGAAGAATTGCCATCCGTGTCAGAAGCCTTGTCTAAAGTTTGCAACTGACGCAATATCTGGCCAGCAGTATTTCCCTTCTTTTTGAATTGAGGAACCTTATCTTGCTCAGTACGGTACATACACCGTTTATTCCTTTCACGATCCCAGACGTAGATATGATTGTTGATATTAAGCTTGTCATGCACCAGTTTTACCTTCTTGCTGTTTGCTCGTTCCTTTTCACTGCTTTGCCAAAGTTTTTTTCCGTACTTCTGCAGTTCCTTTAGCGTAGTCTGGACTTATGCTTATCGAGCTGCCTTTTAGCTTGCAGTAGTTCTGCATCGCGGAATTTTTCTCGCGAATCATAAAAATGCATGATTACCGGCCGATTACTACCATCTTTTTTCTTGCCAATGCGATGAATTTTGTCGATCGTGTTCACTTGCACTCCCAGGGTTCCTTTAAAGACATTCTCAATAACAGCTTGTTTCAGGTAGCTGTCTGATTCACCCTTGTCCTCATCGACACCAAAAACCATGAGATTATTTGATCGGCTTCTGTTTTCATATTCTACTAACTTCTCCGCCTAATGACGAACTAGGGATTGTAGGGTTTGTACTCGCTTGTTCAATTCTGCAATCACGTTAAGTGCAGTGGTCATTTTTTCGCATTTCTCGTTCATCTAGGTCATTTCAGCTCTTAATGTATCTATTTTAGCATCTGATGAAGCCTGATTATCTATGATTAATTGCAACATTTCTGCGGTTTTGGGCCCAGGATTTTCTTCAACATCTCCTGAAACCAACAGTGTCATCATCATAGACCAAGAGTCAACCAAAAAATTCAGGTAACTGCGAGGGCACGGCAGGGCTAACAAAAAGTGGTTGTCGCTTCTAAAAGTTGTAGCATTAGGCAAATAACGAACCTGCAACAGCAGTAACGTCCGCTTGGGCATGTTGTCGCTAGGCCAGGTGCCGTGCCCTCTGGAGCCTCCCTCGCTGCTTGGCTCCTTTTGTAGCCGGTCCACTGGTGATGTCACCGTCATCGATGAAAGACGATCCACGAGCCGGATGCTATCAATCCCAAAGTCCTGATAAGGCGTGAAGAAAAGCGGTGCCTCTTTCGGACTGCAGACCGATTTAGCGTTCACGAAAATCCATGGCGAAACCTGCAACAGCAGTAAGGTCCGCTTAGGCATGTTGTCGCTAGCTCAGGTGCACACTTTCACAGCAAGGGACACATCTATGCGACTTTGAATATTGCGATCATGATGAGCTAAATATCACTTAGTGGCGGCTCCAGGCATGATACTATACAAACACCATTCCTTTGTATATTGTATAGGATTATGCCTGGCGCCGCCACTAAGTGATATTTATGTAGCTCATCATGATTTGAATATTCAAGGTCACCTGGTATGCAGGTCTCCAGGTTTGTGGACGACTACCTGGTATTTATGGATTGCACTGATCACGCATTTGAGCCTGCTGATTCGGGACTCTTGGAGATCTTTAAGAAAGAGATGTAGCGTCTAGAACTAACACATGAGGTCCCCATTGATGATTCCTTGCACTTTCTAGATCTCAGGCTGTGCCTTGGAAATAAACATGTGTGCTAGTGCTTCGAACCGAGAAGTACGAAGTCACTCTTGCCCTTTAACTCTGCACATTCAAAGCTCGTTAAACGAGGTATTGTAAAATTTTGCCTCGTTAACAGCCTCAATAAATCTCGCTCACACGAAATGCAACATAATCTTGCTGCACAGTTTGATCACTTTTCTTGGGTTGCCTACCCTTTGGCCTTAATTTCAGCCATAGCGGAACAGCTTCTGAAGCGCACAAAATGTCATGAGCCCACTCAGTCAAGGAACCAGACGGTTGAAAGACAGGTTTGCAGCATTACCGTACGTGCATGATGTCTCCCATAGGCTAAAAAAGATTGGGCAACGTGCAGCAATCAGTCCTTTGCTCAGCCCCGGAAAAGCTGGCAAGGCTCCGTAAGCGTGTAAAGGCGCCTAAATCGCGTTGGAGTTGTTGCTCTGTCGGGCACAGAAAACGTTTTGTGATATGTGCAGTGAATGCTGTTTACCAAATTACCCTGTTTTGAGGCAGTAAATATTTTGGACAGGCAGGCAGGTGCCTAAATGATCTTTTAAGAGAAGCACTATAACAACGTCCATCACACTGTTCAAGGCCACTTGGGCATTCATTGCCGGGACTGCCGCTGCATGCCCCTCTTTGAAGATACCGAAGTTTTAGCGAGACACAGCTCACCCAGTAAATTATTGAAGCTGATTTCCCCAGAAAACTGGGTAATACGTGCGTTAGTGCCCCCTCTATCACGCTGACCCCTAGAAAAGTCTTGCATCTCACCAGATAGAAATTGTCATGTTTATTTTTTTCAAGTGACCATGTTCTTAGCACAATGACTTGCTGTTAGAGCACCCCTTGTGACTGCCTTTCATTTTCTGCGCATGGCACTTCTTGCATATATACACACGATGTGGTAACGTAATAAATATTGTTGGAAGTCAGCGCAGTGTATGTCGTCTCTTGCAGTCCTTCTCCTTCATGCTGTACGTCATTCTTTATCATACTGAACAGTGTATATTAATTGATTCAAAATTAGAAAAAAATTTGGTACACATTCGAGCTGCAAAAATGCAATTGATGCAGCAAATGGCATTTAGCATTCAAAAGGAAAGAAAGAATACTGTTCACGGTTAACCATGAGATGCAGGGACTCCATTCTCTGAGCATCTTGACCAATAAGTGCAGCGCATGGTATCACTGAAATCTTGCATCCTGCATTAGCAAAATAAGAGAATCATGAGAGTTCAGTCTGTGCAATTACGCATGTACACTGCGGAAAATTTGATAAAGCAACAAGCTCCTTAAAGTAACAAACTTAATTAATGTGACGTGACAATGCACAGCTCAGGCAACTGAGCAAGACAAGTGAGAGGTAGCAGAAATCTTTATTTTGCAAACTTAGGAATTGCGTGTTATTGTGAACACTAAACCACTGTCATGTGAATACAGCACGGCACATACAGCAGCAGAAGCAAATTAATGTACAGTAGCCTTTTTACCATAGAAAAAAAGAGAATAAAATTTAAAGACACTACCAATGATATCTCTCAACAACAGACATTTGTCCAGGAGTGTGTATGTGACCTCAACATATAATTGGCATTATGAAATCTGCAATATATCTGTGCATTACACTTTATAAGTACTGCAGCTGAGAACCTTACGGGATATGGCACATTAAGACTGAGATGCACAAGACATGAAAAAATAACTGTTTTTACACATTATTCCACTAGGAGACAAAGCGTACTGTTTTGCAGAGTGCACACAAAATGAAAATGACGAAACCTCCACTGAAATTCTCATTTGCCCTGCAATACATGCATCGAGCCCAATGATCGCCACCTCTCCAATGCAGCTTACTGGGCCCTTTCTGTATCCTAAACTTTATTGTGTATTTCTTATTTACTAATTCAGTAAGAAATGGCATTTCGGCATACTTTCCTGGAAAATTTAGCACCTGTTGTCAACTATTTCCCTTAGAGCACACGCCCTTCTTTCAATGGGTTAGCTTGGCAATACACTCACTAGCATTCCCTTATTTAAACTTGTGATCCTTCCTCATGCGCCCAATTTCTACTTCATGCTCTAAACTGTGATGCCCCTCCTACGCACTTTATGTTAATCTGCGACTATTTATATGGTCCTTCTTTCTGCAGCCTCTCAACTAGAGCCTGAAATTTGTTGTCTCCTTAAAAAATCATCTTTCCGCCCGAAACATATTGCACGGTTACCCCTCACAGGGGGGGCGGGGGGGGGGATTGGATATAGGTGTTAACATATTCAATGAACGTCAGCGCCACAACTATTTCTCATCCTGTGTTGCCACACCCCCGTGAGTCGCAATGGTTGCAAATTGGGTATTGGCTATCTGCCCTCTCTCGCTTAAAAGTACATTTTGCCACAAGGAAAGTGACCACAAGCATTGCATTTGATTAAATGAGTGCTCCTGTGCATGTTTTTTTTCTCGTTCGTAATGGCTAGGTTCAACATGGTCAAGTTGTCTGAAAACTGTCAAGCCCCAACCAATACATCGTTTCAAAATTATGAAACATTTATTTTTCGAGACTTGTCCCAAATTAAGCAGTCGACAAATTTTCATGATGCAAAGGAGGAAAGGTTGTACTTAGAGACAATGATAGGCCTGCTATATCCTGTAAAACTGTGTGAAATGAAATATACTTGCAATTTTCATGAGCAGCTAGCTCAGTACAAGAAATAGGTGCATTCCATGCGGAAATGCATTCCACGAGAGGTCCTGGTTTCTTGTAATTTCTTCAAATCCCTTGCAGTCTAGAATGCAATCCGGCGGATTTTGATTTTGATAGTTTATTCAAAATAAAAACAGCTCAACTTTTATGGTTTTGAGAATTATACGGGAATAAGTTAAAGGTAGAAGAGTGTAACGTAATGAGCAGATAACAAGCTCATTGCAGGGAGTAAACAAATATTCCTTTCCTGCAAATAAATTGGTAGCAGGAAGTACATACGAAATTAGCACTGAATGCACAATAAAGAGTACGATGCTGCAATACCCCATTCTGTAAATATTCTTGCAGAAAGAAAATCATCATTATGAAAGGCCATCAAGAAAATGCAAGTGTATACTTTGAATCAGCAGTCATACCTGCAGTATGCACTATACCATCGGCAATATTTAAAACCGCACACAACTGCACAAGATATCAAGCTTAGGCAAACAAGGAGCCTCAGAGTTATAAATTATAACTTGACTTATTATATTACCCTATGCACCTATATCTACATATAATGTTGTCTTCCAAACTGCTTCCAAGAAGACATCAACCATCTGTCTGAAGGCGAATGCAAGTGGTTTGCTCTTGATGGAGGGCACCAAGGCTGGGTATTGTGAAACTGCTGCTATCGTCTGCATGACCTGCGAGAAACGACGCTCTAAGTTCAAGATAAGCAAATGCTATTAGAAGAAAAGACAAGGTCCCTGGCAATGAGCCTCGTTTTGGTTTGCATGAGAAAAGCCAAAAATATGGACTTTGTGCTGCTACTGAAAAAGAAGCAAACGTCCATCCAAATGTTGCCGTCATGCATTAAGATTGTCACACAGCTGCATGTTTTTATGCTCATATGCTGCTGTCGCTACTGTGCCAGCATGCTTTGCATAGTTTATTATTTCAAGTTATATTGATTATTCTGTTGCCAATTCTTGGCAAACAGCACCAGCAAAGAAGTGGCTCATTTACACACATACTCCCGTGTGAGGAGCCAATTCACACACATGCACGCATGCACACACGCACGCATGCACGCGCACACACACAACACACACAACACACTACCAGATTACTTAATCATTTATGTATGCTCTGGATGTAACGTTCCTTTTACAAAAACAATCAAGGATATCGATTCATCAGGGCATGGGAGGGAAAAAGGACGAAGCGTATACATGACGCCTTCCCATTGGTCCTTCCGAGAAACGGCGCCTCATACAGCAGTTGTCCAGGGTGGCTTGAAACCAAACTCAGCTTTCAGGCGGGAACACTCGCCGCACCAAATTGTAAGAGTTTTATTGCGAGTAAAACTTTACCGGCCTTATGTAATTCATATGCACGCACACAAAACGCACTCGTACGCACACACAAATATACGCACTCTCAAAGCGCAGACACAAAAGCGCGCACGCGCACATTGATAAACACAAACAAGTACAGATACATGCAGGCAGACACGCTAACACGTGCACGCACACACAGCGACCCACGGAAACACACTCACAAAACACGTACGCACTAGACACACGCAAACACGCCGGCCCATACAAACCGGCATAAACGCGCGCGCGCGCGCGCGCGCGCACGCACGCACACACACACACACACACACACACACACACACACACACACACACACACACACACACACACACACACACACACACACACACACACACACACACACACACACACACACACACACACACACACACACACACACACACACACACACACTCACACGCACGCACGCACGCACGCACACACACACACACGCACGCACGCACGCACGCACGCACAGACAAAGCGAACCGAAAACATGCTGAAGGCGTCCGGCAAGCAGCAGCAGCAGCACGCGACCGCATCAGGGAGAACCAGTACCGTGCCGCTTCTTTCGAAAGGTGGCAAAGCCAGTCGTCTTTTTTCTACGCGACGCAGAAGTGTTCGACCACATTTACCTCAAGTGCGAACGACCGTATTACAAGAAAATTACATCTATGAACGTTCAAGCGCTGAGAAACAAAGCGTAACAATGCAGGCGCACCACGTCCGATGTAGATTTGACAGACATTAGTCACACGGGGCGCGATCGAGGTAGTTAACTTGCCCTACTAGGAGTGCAGCTGCCCTTGCTCTTACATTTGTGAATTATGAATTATGCTACGAGATCACAGTGAGATACTTCTAGAGCGAACAGAACAAATACCAAATAGACGGGCACTTGCCTGAAATTTGCCATTATGCCAGTACTACCGACCGGGCACGTTGCAACTTCTCGTTTCAGCCTTCGTGGATCCATCTTCCAGTGCGTATGAACGCTTTGCTTTGAAGTGGGGCACGAGTAATACACAAAGCACGAGCCACATCTTTTTCTACAGCGCGCACAAAACTAATCAGACGTTTAAAATTATTTCGCACAGCGCGAGACGCGAACACAGGCAAAAACGTAACAAAGCATTTCATCATTTTTTTCATGTAGCATGGCGCAACTTCCGCCTTCCCGTCCTGCCGCGCGCCGAAGTCAGGGTACAGCGTCGTTTCCTCACTTCCGGTCGCTTTTTATTGGGCAGGGGGCGGCCGTGCAAATTGAACGTTTATTCTGACAGGTTTCCTTGCTCGCATGGCCGCCTGTTTCCTGCTACTTCGTTGTGGTCCCTAACTAGAGCGGTGAGGCGGGTAGTTGCTACTTCGTTTCGTGCCAAGCATTTTTTTTGGGGGGAGGGGCGCAGTCTGTGCTGCGTCACTGAGGGTACAGTACACACATCGGGACCGTGAGCGAGACGATCGGCTCTCTTCTACTGGTGCGATTAGATTATTCGCTGCGTCCGAACGAAGCAACCTTGCGAGGTCACAGCGTAGTTTCAGCGATATCGTGGCTCGATAAAGACGCTCACATCTTGGTCGTGCGACAGCGACGCGGAAACATTCTTTTTTTTTTATTTGAATATACTGCAGGCCCTTCACGGCCCGTGCAGGAGTGGTACATAGATGCAATAAAAAAATAATAATTACAAGTCAATACACTGAATGAAGTTAATAAAAGAGTCGATGTTATTGCAACACACAATATCGTTAGTTAACTTGTTCCACTGGGAAATGGCCGACGGAAAAAGGGAATGCTTGTGAACATTTACACGACTTGGGGGAAGATATATTGTTTTGGAGTGATTAAGTCTGGTTGAAGGTTTTGGAGGATCTTGCAGGTAATGAGAACGTGCTATTTGGAAATGACCATGGTATAATTGATAGATGAATTTTAGTCGCGAAAGTGCTCTTCTCTGCGAGAGGGGTTTTAGGTTAGCCCTTGCTAGCAGACCCGAGACACTGGACTGCCTTTTGTAGTCCGAATATACAAACCTAATTGCTAATTTTTGTATGCGTTCTATTTTATTTATAAGGCATTTTTGATGAGGGCTCCAGATTAGATCAGCGTATTCTAGGCATGGTCTTATTAGTGTTTTGTACGCATTTAGTTTGAGGTGTGGTGGTGCAGCGCGCAGTCTCCTTTTGAAAAGGACAGTTTACCTATGGCTTTTTGACACATGGTCGAAATATGAGGCTCCCAATTAAGGTTAGGCGTGAGTTTAATGCTTAGGTATTTTACCTGGTTGCTTTTGTTGATTGTTGACCTTCCAATCGAATATGAAAAGTTAAGCGGGAGTTTCTTATTTGTGAAAGACATGTAATGTGTTTTTGATGTGTTCAGTTTCATGCCCCAAGTGTTGCACCAAGAGTGAATCGTTTGAAGTGAATTATGAAGTTCTATCTGGTCTTCTTGGTTGTGTACGACTGTGTACACGTCACAGTCATCAGCAAACAGGCGCATCTGAATTGAGTTTTTAATGCAAAACTGGATGTCGTTTATGTACATCAAGAACAAAAGTGGTGCCAAAACTGATCCTTGAGGTACTCCGGAGTAGACATCGAGTGGTTGTGAAAGATTATTATCGATTGAAACGCTCTGTTTACGATTGGTTAGAAAACTGTTGATCCAGGATATTATTTTATTACTAATACCGAAAGCCGATAATTTTGTGATTAAATCCTGGTGAGGAACTACGTCAAACGCTTTAGAAAAGTCTAAGAAAACTGCATCTAATTGGCCATCATTATTAAGTACGTTAGCTATGTCATGAGTTAACTCTGCTAGTTGGGTTATGGTTGACAGGCTTGATCTGAAACCATGTTGTTGTTTATATAGGAGTTCGTTTGTATCTAGGTGAGTTATTATGGCCTTAAATATTACGTGTTCCATTATTTTGCAGCATGAGCTTCATGCTTCATTCATGAGGAGACTGAAGACTGCGTTTGCAAGAGCGCATGCTGTAGATAAGAAATTACAGCTTTGACGACACCAGCCCTTAATATATAGGCTGAGCCTTACAAACTGTATCTGAGGATGCACTTAGAAAGCAGATCAGTAGCTTAGTAAACCTATGAATAAATTGGGCAAGGTACGTGGAAATTCGGGCTTGAGAACTTCCAACATGATTTCGCCTCTATAAGTGTCTTCTTTATGGATTCACCGTGCAAATCGTACGTTGATGCAGGGGCTTGTCTGACAGCACGTCTCTGTTTGTTCAGCAATGTATCCAAACAGCTCCTTCCATTTCGCCACTTTTTGTTGGACTGTTAAGGGCAGCCAAATATCCGTGCAGAATTGTGCAAGTTACTCGCGTGTTTTCGTACTGCTACTGCAGTTTTTCTAGAAGTGTGTAATTGCATGTTAATATTCCTGTGAGCACGAAACATAATGATAAATAAATTGTAAGTGATAGGGCGTACTTTTTCTGGGTGATACATTTTTGGAGTGTCCGTCATGCTGGTAACATCAGAATCCTTGAAAAAAAATCGACAGTCACTTACGAATGCGAAAACTTAATCACTTCACGCGTCTACACTTGCAATTGTCCCGTGACCGTGATACGTTAGTTCATCATTGTCACGTGTCTTTCACAATTCTACCCTAATCTCCCGTAATCCACCCTGCAATAGTTTGTACCAACCTTAATGCAATTTATCCCACCCTTATTCATATTATTTCACATAAATTACCCATAATTGCTCATAATTAACGTTGTTGTATTTACTACCTTCTGTATCACTACTGACGTCATACAAGACTGTGATGACGTCATATTTATTTAGTTATTATACATACATTCAAGGCCTAGTAGGCACAACCGAAAGAAGTGGTGAAAATATACAATATTTGCAGTGCAAAGCAAGAATAGAAAATCAAACTAAGACAATTTGTACGGTCATATTGAATAAGTGGTGTCACCAATTGAGATTGTGGAGGCGAGGAGGCGGTTCCATTCAGTAGCTGTTCTTGGCAAAAAGGAAGAATGGCACATCTATTTTGTGTTGATGGTCGATGCGAGACGAGAACTTGGTGTGGTGACAAGATTTTCTTTACGAGAAGAGTTAAACTAGCATATTCTATGAAAAAGACAGAGACGAAAGTACTTTCGACGCAACCAAAGGTCAGGTAGACCTAGTGTTCTTTTCATGGACGTGACGCTAGAATGACGTGAATAATTTGGGGAATAAAATTGGTGGCGCGGTTCTCAATGATTTCTGGATGCTTTCAAGGGAAATGGCAAGATTGGCATGAGCAGGGTCCCATATGCATTGTTGTTGTGGAGAACGGCAGCTTTTCTACCTGAAAGGACATAATATGCTTTCGCATTTAAAATGCAATGCTAAACACATTGCTCAATGCGCAGACTTGTACACGTTACCCAGATGTATGCATCAATGCGTTCACCACACTTCAGTCGTCAATTTAATACCCTTCTGCGAGCAAAGTCACACCTTATGTATGCATACACCCTTATGATAGGGTGTTTTGGCCAGAAAGGGGGCTGAACGGGTGTAGACGTGGTTGTAAATGATGAAAACACCCCTTTAACACCCATGAGGGTGTTAAAATGGTTAGTGTGTAGGCGAAAAGGGTACAAGGGACGTGCTAATTCGAATCCGTCGCTACCCAGTTTCAACGAGGTCTCTCATGATATCCATCCATCTATCCATTCATCCAAGTGGAGTCATCCGTTACCAGAACTGTAAGTAACGTCCATCTACCAGAAGCACTGCGATTCAAAGCGGATGGAAGCATTACCTTTCGAGCGGTCCGATAGAAGCAAGAGATATTAAGAGCATTGGTGGGGAAAAAGCAGGAAAGAAGCAGATGAAACAGGAGTCATAACACGCACAGGTAAATGTGCAATAGAGAGAAAGAGATTTTGCTGACGAGAGGGAAGATCAACGAGAGGTAGGCAAAATGCTAGACTGCAGTATATGTATTGTAAAACAAGATTAACTCAAGCAGGCTAGGTGACTATCTGTGTCTGCCCAGTTTCTACGCAGCCGTAAATGAAAACCTTGATGACTACGATGAAAATAATGGGCGTATCATATGCATCAGACACGAATAACGCCTCCAAATATATTCACATGAAAACGTAACGTTAGCGTGATGTTACGTGATATTATGCATACAGAGGCAGACGACGAGGTCATAACGGCTTGGTGCAGTATGACAAATAAAAGTAAGTGGAAACCATCAATGGTAACGAACGAACGAACGAACGAACGAACGAATGAACGAACGAACGAACGAACGAATGAACGAACGAACAAACGAACGAACGAACGAACGAACGAACGAACGAACGAACGAACGAACGAACGAACGAACGAACGAACGAACGCTTTCCTTGCCTAGTCCGACCACAAAACAAACACGAAAGCGTTCAAAAGAGGCACGTAAAGCTGTACGTTTTAAAACTGAACATAGCGTAATATTTCGCCCTCTTGCATACAAGGAATACATCTCAATGAGTGACATCGTCGCAAGGGTCACGCTGATGCACTTTTATGGAAATTCTGAAACGAATCGGCAGTTTTCGAGAAAGCGCATATTTTCCTAACAGTAAAGCCATCCACACTCGGCACCCATTTATGGGAACGTCCCCGAACGGCCCCTTCTCTACGCCCTGCTTCTGACATTGAATTCCCTGCGCCGAGTCTTCTCTTCCCCAAAGGAATGCAAGACAATTATATTCCACGTATCGTTAGCAGAAGTGCGGCAAAAGCGGGGCAACAGCGCGCATTTTTGCATCAGAGCACAGCTTTGCCGTTCAGTTAGGGCTAATGTTATTGTCCTCAAATAACATAAGCTAAAGAAAAAGATAATTTGCAGAGAGCAAAGAACTTGGAAATCATGCGGGTTGAGTATTCGCTAAAAAGAGTGTCAGCTCAAACCAAACGCCTAACTCTCCCCCCCCCCCCCAAACAAGGATTTGCAAATTAATTCATGAGCACTTTCTAGCCTCTACATCGATCACGAACTCTGAATGAGATTACATGGAGACCAATATATCCCCGCAGAATAATCTCCACAACCTTACTTATCGTCTGCCCACTCCGCCAAGGATTAGATTACACTCGTAAATTATTTCCAGGCTTTCTGGCTTTACAAAACACTCTTTAGGGTTCGAGTCCATACTTAAGAAAAGCCTAACCAAATTTTGTTAGCTTTCACATCGATAAGCTTTTCCTTATGCCTCTAGCAATGATAGAAAACCGTTTCACACACACTGCGTATGAAGGACTCACAGGACGGAGTACTCAAATGACCGTATATGAGGAAATAGCAGCTGGCACAAGAAAATACGCGAGCGAAACCAATGAATTTGCTAGCTAATTGTCAATAAATAATTAGGGGATGGGTCGGCAGAATTGGTTGCGCCTACTATGCAATCCACCGGTGGAATATGGGAATTTATTGTGTGTATGTTTCAAACAATTTGCGCCAAGGCTGTGGTGGCATTAGCTGGACTTTTTTTTTTGTAGGAAACGTATGTCCATCTGAGTTTGCTAAGCTTGCTGGTGGGGAAAATTCTTGTCCAATAACTAGTTCTTTTTTTTTTCTTTGACAGTATATCGACGCCGTAAGCCACAAATGGAATCGAATCATAAGAAGCCAACAAACACTGACACCCAGGACAACATAGGGGAAATTACTTGTGTTTAATAAATGAAACAAAGAAACCATAAATTATTGGGAATTAAAGTGGATTAAAAAACAACTTGCCGAAGGTGGGAACCGAGCCCACAACCTTTGCATTTCGCGTGCGATGCTCTACCAATTTAGTTACCGCGGCGCCGTTTTCCCATCCACTTTCTTAGGTATGTAAGTGTCCTAGTATAACCCTGGGAGTGTTAGCCAGCGCCACCACTCACACACCTTGGCGGCGGACGTGTAACGCCCTTTTTGCCGCAGGCGTCACGAGAACGTGATATTTTTGGGTGAAGGCAACTGGTCAATAAACCCACATATGCTACCTGAAGCCATCAATGTGGCCGGATTCGAGACCCTCGTTATATTGTAAACGAGAAGAAAGGGGGTTAACCGAGGGGCCCGATTTTTATTAGTCATATCATAAGAAGCCAACAAACAGTGACACCAAGGACAAAGTAGGGGAAATTACTTGTGCTTAATAAATGAAAGAAAGCAGCGATAAATGAATGGAAATTAAAGTGTATAACAAACAACTTGCTGCGGGTGGGAACCAAACCCACAACCTTCGAAGAATGGAATCGAATACAGATTATCTAAGAAACAACATTTACGACAGACCTAAGCGTTCTTTTCTTTTTTTGAAGGCAAATATTTTTACCACGCTGCACATGACATCTGATACGCTAGTTTGCACAAGGAAAAAGATTGAATGATTTGCCTAGGAGTGGAAGAATTTGAAGAATATGAGAGCGCATTTCATAATGATATCTACTAGTAAGGCACCACGAAGTTTTTATTCACAGCTCATTGAATGGCGAAACGTTCAGGCCTTTCGGCACCTCGCAGCAAACTTTCGCTAAAGCTTGAGCAGAATGCCCATTTCTCATAAGCGCTTCAAGAAAGCAAAGATCTACCATCCGGCAGTGTAAGAACAGGGAGAAACAACAGCAGGTGGACGATATTCGAGGCCACGAACGGAAGGCAAGCCAGATGTCTGGTCAAGGCTGCTCCGGGTGACGAGGGGTCACGAGCAGACAAGAAGGCGTAAGCCAAACAAAAGACGCTTACGGCGAAGACAGAATCCCCGAACTTGACAACTGACACGGGGAAAAATCACAGCCGGGAGAGCCCAGCCCACACGATTCGAGCCGCCGAGAAGAAACACGCTCAGCGTAGCCATCCGATTCGAGCACCTCGGATCTCGGCTCGCGAGTGGGTGCCATTGTTTCTCCTCAGATTGGATGGCAGACTGTCGAAAGATCGTCGCCGTGCAGAGAGTTCGAGATTCGTGCTCGAGTGGCGAGAAAGAGCGTGGACGTCGGAGCACTTTGGAAACGAGGTCTCCGGAAACAGCATTCCAGCTTCTGTGTTTACTCACCCGGTTTGCGGCGCCTCGCGGATACGAGAAGCGGTGGGCGTGCTTTTTTCTGTTACAGGCTGACTTGCCATTCACCGCGTCCCACGCTGCGTAGGATCCGCGAGGAAAAGAGAAGCAAGATAACGGATAAAACCTCACGCTTCTTTCTGAATTCAGTAGCAAGCTTTTTCTAGACTTATCTCTTTTCAGAAAATGCGACTACAGTGTGGTGGTGGGAAAGCTGCATATAAGCGTGGCATTGATATAATTTGCGCCAAAATGACTGAGCAGCTCTAAATATGGCACTGACTTCTCTTGTGTTTCTCGACAGAGCTTGCAGATTACGAGAAACGCACAAAGCCCGCATCTCACCACGCAACACAGCAAACCGGAGGCGCATCTCGTTAACCTTCCTACCATTCTCTTCTTTCTTGACTCATCATTTTATCGAGCACCTTCGTGGAGCACTTTGTCTGCCGCTGTGTGCTATCTAGAATCAAGCAATGGTTGTTAAGCCCAGTTAAATCTCTGCAGGACATTTGGAAGGCTTCGTAATACGTATCCTAGATATTTATATTATCGGTGAGCGTTTGGATGTATAATTTAACCTCCTATCCTTTCCGAAATGCTGTCTGCAACTGATATGGGCGGAACTTAAAAACTTCGACGAGACTTGCACGTGCTTGCTTAAACTCTTTGACACAGAGAAGTAGGAGAACTGTTATCTGACCGCATTTAAGTAACGTGCAGTTAGCCCCTGGTTCCGGCTGCATTTGCCATTCAAATCGCTTTTTTTTTTTCAAGGTAACCAGTCGAAACGTGGCCACCAGATAGAAATGTGAGGTAAAGGACAGAGTGGGAAAGAAAAGAAGTAATAACAGATGCCCGAGTAGCTCTAGAAGACCGATACAATCGCTACTATGCATAGACAAAAGAGCCGAGACGGCAGTCCCTACCGGGAAGGCTGTTGAGACAACGCATCCCATCTCGTAAGTGAAACGCAAGTGTGGAAATCGACCTCGTTTGAACAACCGCAAAGGAGAGTGTGCAGCAGGGAGAGTTGACAAAGCTAATAGCCGCGATAAAATGCCTCGCCGACTCCCCTCTCAAACGCCCTTGCCTGACTCGTGTCTTTTTCGCTGTCGTCGTCGTCTTTTCAATGTGGGGCATCACGATAGTCACCTACCAAGAGTGTGTGATCCGCGAGGCCTTCGAGCTGCCGGGAAACGCGATAGCAGACTTCGAGGATCTTCGAGCGGACTCTGGTATGCGCTGAAATCAGTGGCGTAGACTTCGTAAAGAGCCGCGCAAGGCCTTTAGCGCGGTCGCAGTCGCCTTCTTTGGAACGTTTCCTATCATTTCCGAGATTGTCGGTGCTCGTTGTAACGAATACAAAGACGGAAACATCCACTCACCGTTTCCCAGTTTCCTGGCAGTCGCGGCTTTCTTTTTCTTCTTTCCTCAATCATCAAACTCGTTCGGGTGCTTCCGTCGTCTGCAAATAAAAAAAAACAAGAAGAAACCTTGCTTACCGAGAAAAGCACTTTATAAAGTTTCTCCCTCAGGATGCATATAACAGTCGAGCTCTTTCTGCCGACAAAATATGAGAACTCCATACGCAGTTGACTTCCAAAGAGAAATATGGAATCCACGTTTCGCTCAACGCCGCATTATGCATGCAAACCTTGCGCCTACACAATGGAAGGATGATTGCCGTAGAGGCCACGATGCCGGCTAGCAGGGTAACTTGCAGCTTGAGCCGTCCGGCATCACATATTTAAACGGGACGTCGTCGGATAAGCGTTCTTTATACTTCCACTTTCCCGTTACGAGTCCTGCCAAGTGCCAACTGCTCGCGCACTCGTGATAGTCTTTCCGCGAATGAGCGGGTGATATACGCAAATTGCAGTAACAAAATGTTCGGGTGGTTACGCTGCACTAAGATGTCGTTACAACACTCTTTAACATGGAGTGACTCACCACTTCAGTGCTTGGTTAGGGAAAACGAGGTCCTGCACATTTGCATGTTACCTTCATCCAAAACTATGATCTGAAATGCGCTGAAGCGGATCGCAGCAGCCTCTTTTGCCGACAAAGTTGCTTCATTGCATATCGTCATGCCTCCATTGAAACCGTCTTCAATCGTGTCTGGGCCTGCACATGAGAATAGGTGTCATCGAGGCTTCATCGATTCAAGTAGCTGCAATATATTGTGGCGACTTGAATTTCGATTACTTACACTGAAAGAACCCTAGGTACTACAGTACTTAAGGTTCCTTAAGTGTAACGAATTGCAAAGAAAGCTTAAAGCCATAAGCAGCCATGTCCTCCTACTGAGATTAAAACAAGATGACCTCGACGCTATGTCATGAGATGAATTCGGGAATTACCTGATACATTTTACAGCATTCCTGGAAAATAGAACGAGGAGGTCTCCAGCGAGTAAAAGCAAGGCCGCGAATTATCATATCCCCGCTAGGTCCGGCCATGCGTGATTTGTTGACAAAACTTGCCGACATTGAGGAAATGTTACAATTAACAGAAACGTTATATACATTGTGTTCTCACGAGGTGTTCCTTAGGTAACATGCTTTGTACATTGAAATGTTGTTTTTGCGCTGTTAAACTTCTTCAGTAGCACTTGATTTTGTACAGTGTACTGCGGTCTTCGTCGTACTATGCGGGGTTTTCTGTTATATGCATATATAGCGAGAAACCACAAGAGGTAATTTTGTGCATGTGTTCAATGGATGCAATTTACTTCCCTCATCAAAACGAAAATAGAAAATATACTTAACTGAAAGATGCAGTGGCTGCACAAATTTCTTCATTTGCTTGAACGCGACGTCACAGCTTAATTTACTTAGGGCAGACATATAAATGTCACTGGAAATTAGGCTACTCGATCAGACCTTTAAGTACATCCTAAAAAAAATCCTGGAAAAAGTCGTGCAGTCTGAACAGGTGAGGACAAGTTTTAATGACGTTTATTCTTCTATGGTAGCATCAGAGCGTGCAGAAAAAAAGAATTTTTACGAACTCTACAACAGAATGCCAACTTTGACTATACTGAAGACTCCACTGAAATTCTCACTGATTTTATGAATATGATTGGAAGGGATATAATGGACATGTCAAAGTGTCGCAAACAGAGCCTAAACATCCTATAATGTGACAGTAGCGTCTACAGTGACAGGACTTCTTGCAATAATGCTTAAAGCTGAAAGACAGCGCATGCATTCGCAGCAGAAAAACAAAATGCGCTCAAATTAGGACGCCGACAGAACAAGAGAAAAACTGAATGACTTATACCGCGTACGTCGGAAGATCGTGTGTGTTAGTTCTTTTTTTTTTTCCGAGTGTAGGTCTTAATTTCTGCGCTATTTATTCACCACGAGCACTGCGTTGTATAAGAATGAACGAATTAATGAGTTCTGAGGTTTTACGTGCCACAACCACGCCGTAGTGCGGGACTCCGGATTAAGTTAGACCACCTGAGGATCTTTAAGATGCCCGCAATGCACAGTACACGGGCCCCTCTTTTTTTTCCCCCTTCGCCCCCATCGAAATGAGGTTGCCACGGGCGGAATTTTATCCCGCGACCTCGTGCTAAGCAGCGCAACACCACAGCCGCTAAGCCAGTACGGTGGTTGTGTGGAGACTAATATGTGCGACGACTATTTTTACAGCTCGGTCATTCTTCGTCTAAGCTCTTTGTCACGTGGCCAAGTACGGCTGCAACATCTCTGTGATCTTCTTTTCTTTTGCCGATTAAATTTGTGTAAGGACATGCTGGAACCGTTTAGAGGCGCTGGCTAGTCCTCCGCTCAGACACGTGGTCAAATTAAAAAGCGTCAATGCATTGGGTACAAAACCATAAGTGTCTGAGTGAAATGGTCCGACTACCAGGTACGTGGCGGTGCACACAGCCGGCCTCAAACCGATGCACAGTTCCCTCACGCGGCAGTGGTGTGCGAAACTCATCAGCGAAGGCACGCGCCATTTTAATTGTGTTTGCCTCTGAAGAACTTTGTTTCATTTTCTGATGCTTTGTACAGCTGCTCAGAAAGTACAGTACGGGCTCATTTTATGCAGCGTTACGTGTTTCAGGAAGTCCGCGGCTTAATTCGTGCCTACACTATTAAAAAGTGCTCATAGTAGTTAATACATAGCGTCACACCATATGCGACCTTAGCATAATTGGTAACCATAAACTTTAGTGTCATTACTAACCAAACAAGGCATTGACTATTAGTAATTGGACACAGGCTACCAATTCCAAAGGCAGTTCGCCCCACGTTATACAAAGATCCTTGCATCTGTTGCATGTATCGTACCAACTGTGGCGTAATACTGAGTGGGTCCGATACACGTGCTATAAAATGAGAAATCTTCAATCCGATTGTGCTAACTGCGTTCCGAATTCGTAGTCTGTGACTCATTACTAACAGTAACTACCTTATTTAGTCAGTAATGTTACTAACTCTATCATTACGAACTACAGTTAAACCAACGTAGCCAATGACATGACACTATGTAGTACCTACTACGACTGTCTTTTTAATAATGCAGTGCTTTTATAAGCACAACGTTATCGTCATTACATTGCTGGTGATAGGAACACTACGTGAAGCTGTAATGAAGAAAACGCAAAATAATGAAAAATCAGAGGTCATCACAACTTCAGCTTGATTCCAGCAGAGACCTCCCGGAGTTCGAGGCTGGCGCTCCAACCGACAGCGTCAGCGTGTTGTCGCTAACCCGAATGGGCTCATTTTTAACATTGATCTAACGTCTTTTTATCGCAGCCGCGTGGTGAGCTGTGCTCTGTAGTACAGGCCAATCACAAATAAGCAATCAAGACGAAGAAGTCAAACGACGCCAGGCGGAAGAGATAAGTAATAAAAGCATCGGAGGCAAACTAGCGGCGGCTCTCTGAAATGTACTCGGGATTGCATAGTCGATGGGTAATTTTATCTAATTGTTTGGTTCCTATCCAACGTGCCGATTGAGTTATGAAGAACAACTTACAGTTAGTACATCCGGAATAAGTTTGACCATCTGGATTTTTTGAACGCCCACTCCAACCAGAGTGCACGAGCATTTTTGCATTCCGCCCCTACCAGAACGCCGTGACCGGGGCCGCGAACGAAACACTGCCTAGTGCTCAGCAGCGGTTCGCCATACCCACTGAGGTACCAGGTCAGGTAGACAAGGCGTAGAAGTATTGGAGAAGAATAACTTCTTAACATCTTAACTTATTAACTAATAACTTAACTTAATAACTTCTTAATTTTAAACTAAAGGCGTAGAAGTATTGGAGAGGAATAACTTTAAAATTAAGAAGGTGATAAGGTCCAGCGTATAAGCTGTATATTAAGTGCAGACAGTTTTCCCCAGCTTCAACACGTTTCCAAATGTTGGCATACAGAATGATGCGTTGATCACGTGAGCAGGTGGCGCGATAGTGCGCAGAACGAAGTGTGCCAGCTACGATCTTCGTTAAGTTTCACTGACTGTTGCAGTATCTTTTGAGGGGTTCGCTATCATGGGGTTAGAAAGGTAAAAATTAATTATCTTCATCGATCATACACCAAGCCAGCGTGATAATAAATGCAAGTAGGTCGTTATGGAAAGCTACCGACGTCTAATCACGTTGTTGATCAACTTTCTGCGTACTTCCGCGTAGTACTCAGCACAAGGATCGTTAGGGCGTATCGTACAGCATTATTTTATGGAGGAACACCTCCCGGGAAATTGACGACCGCTGCGATGCGATGAAAACGCAGAGACAAGCCATCCAAAAGCCAGCGCCATCAGTGTAATTAAGATGGAGTAAGCAAGCCGTGATCGCGCAGAACCGTCCACGTGATAAGGAAACGGATGATGTTCGTTCACTGGAGCAGTGAAGGCGTGCAGTGGATGCATTTAGTTCGATTGTACTAAAAGGAGGTCAATACAAAAACAAATGACACAAGGACCATTGAAGCGCTTGAAACATGGTACGCTCAGTCTTTCAATCGTTATGACCGGTTTTTCGATGATTAGGAGGTAAACAAGTCTTTTCACGAAGATTTACTTTACAAAACTGCAAGGTTGTTCGAGAAACTACAAACTACAGAGTGAGGAGCAAAACAGAGAGGGAGAGAGAGAGAAAGAGAAACATTTAATTATACAAAATGCAGAGTGGTCAACCTGAGGCACAATCCTCTTCCCAAATACATTGCACTGGGGGAAGAGGGAAATGGAAAGAAACAGGAACGCATGATGGGGGACGATGATCACAGAAGGAATATGCAAAACATACAACCGATAATTGTGTCCACTCCAAGCTTACTGTCCGGACACGTACTGTTCAAAAATTTAAGTAAGGCGTAAATCACCTAAAAAGAAACAGATTTAACGTCACGCCAAAAGCATAAAATAATGTCATCCTACGTCCGTGGGCTATCGAGGCATGCTGGATCATTATCAACTTCCGCCGATCTTCGACGTACTGAGAGCAGTCACACAGCATATGTACTACGGGGGGATTATTTTCATGTTTACCGCAATTTTTAACAATCGCCTGCTGCAGATAACATAAGTCTAGTCCTTAAATAGGATTATTCAGGCAGCCGGACATTTCTTGCAGAAGAAATCGAAACGCATACTCAATTGATAGAAAAATCACTAATTAGCTTCCTAAAATATGAATTTTATAACTTTATAACGTGATAAATAATAACTTTATCATACGTATTGCAATTTACAAGTCGCATCTGGTGAGTTTGCAAGGCATTTACACTAGGAATTAATTTCTGGAACGATGCCAGTTTGCGAATATGCGCCCCTGAAATTTGCAATAATGATTCATTGTTCTTCACCTTTTTCACAAAAGGCTCTTTTATGCATACAAACACAAAATTAAATTAAATGCCCATGAGTTTTATCCCAAATTTCGGGAAAAGACTGGTGTCATTGTTGAGATTCGTTTTCAGGTATACATACGACTTACAAGCTTACCAGCCACAATTCGCAAATTGCAACATGTGCCGTAATGAATAAATTAGGCAATTCTTTAGTGAACTGTTTCTTGATAAGTTAAATACATATTTTTTATTGCTCGAGCTAGTAGTGTCCGCCTCTTCTAATAATCCAACTCAACGACAATAATCGTGTTACCTGGTACAGGCGATACTTAACAATTCCGGAAAACTTGAAAATGATCCCCAGTGCAGCCTCATGCACGTGGCACTGCTCGTAGTCAGGAGTCTCGGCGCGTCGCATTAGGTGCCCGCATCCTGACGTAAACGCAGAACCTTCAGCCTAAACCTGTGCAGAATATTCGAACAGCTGCGCTCAATTTTCGGCTGAAGCCTAAATTTTATGTCAGGGTCCAATCTCTGCAGACGTCAGTGACGATTTACCAGTTGATTCCAGTGCTTTTCTTTCGCTTTTCTTATGACACTTGAGATAGGACGGTTGGTGCCCGCTCTTTCAAAAGGAATTGCAAGCAGCGGCTTCGATTCTTCGAATGCCTTCATTCCTTCAGCTTCGGCCAGTTAATTCCCATGTACACCAGATTGACTGGGAATCCATTGAAATGTAAAATGGTGGCTGTTGCTTTCCGCTAGAGCGTACAGCTGGGCAGTTTCAAGAGCCAGTGCTCAGCAAGAACTTTCTTCCATTACAGCTCTATGTAGCTGCAGAGCCGATTTCGCATGGCTGAATACTATCCATACTTGAAGAGGCTGTCGCGAAATATAGACGACAGCCTATATGATTCCAACTAGTTCCGTGGATGCAGACGAAACCTTCTAATGACACGATGTGCAGGCACGACGAAAGCAGCAGCTGACGCGTGTGACGATACCAATTTGTTTGTGTATACATTAACAGAGTAGCCATAGCCATTTTCCATATATTCGTGTTAGATGTCTGAGGCGTGCTGATACTGACGCGTGTGCTTTATCAGGGATTACGTGGGCAAAGCCAATAATGGCCACATTCAACAAGCTCGGGCTGCGCCCTCCTCCATTCGGCACTCCGCGGACAACACCTCTACCGGTTTCCACATCATTCGTTGAGATGAAGACTGTGTGACCGTCATGGTAATTTACAGTTCGCATGTAGAGACGGCTGCCGATGCCCAAATTACTGAGACATTCAAGAATGACTTCCTAAAGTAAATAGCCATAGGCACCTTTTGCGTCTAAGAAAGCCGCTCCTACAAGTCGGTGCCTCCTTCTTAAGCCACCTATTGTGGACTACATTTATTTATTTATTTATTTATTTATTTATTTATTTATTTATTTATTTATTTATTTATACTGTAATTCCAATGTCGGGATTATCGCAGGGTGGGAAAAAGAACTAAGCAATTCTGCAAAACAGGCAAAACGTACACAATAAAGTAAGGGTGCAGGTTGAAGCTCTGCAGCCAGAATTAGGAATACAACATTTGAACAAGATGTGAAACAGTAGAAATAAAGTATACAATAGAACAATAAACTGACAAAATGCAGTAACGCACACTAGGTAATATGTTGTGCGAACAACCTCAGTGATGGTAGCAAGGCTCCATTGTCGGTGAGGTTATTCCAATAGGTTATAGTT
The DNA here is from genome assembly GCF_050947875.1 of Dermacentor variabilis. Taxonomy (NCBI): domain Eukaryota; kingdom Metazoa; phylum Arthropoda; class Arachnida; order Ixodida; family Ixodidae; genus Dermacentor; species Dermacentor variabilis. The sequence goes on along the minus strand of NC_134570.1, from coordinate 130,035,932 downwards.
CGTGGAACGAATGAGTACTTAAAGCAGTTATTACGAACGCGAAAAGATGTGAAAGTTAGCTGATGTCGTGGTGGAGTCATATAATGCCCAGATGAAAAATGAAGTAAATGGGTGAGTACAGTTCTGTAGTGTCTTTTAATTAATTGATGCAGAAATCTAAGTCGTGCAGAACCATTTCGCTTGGCAATCGTCGGCAGGCCACCTTTGATTAAAAGATGCGTTAGCGATGTACATCGGTAATTGTTATATATGCATCTAGCAGCTCGCCTTTGCACCCTCTACACTTTCTTTATGTTAGTCTTATAGCGAATGTATTGAATAAGTATATTATTCCCAGAAACCAATCGCGCAGTTCAACGGTGGAACATATTAAACGGTACATAAAATTGATTAACAACATTTTAAAAATTGAACGAGAAGAAATGGAAACGAGGGACTCGATTTTTATTAATCACATCATAAGAAGCCAACTTGGCTTAGGAGTTACTTATTATTACAATTTTATTTAATAATTATCACTCCAGGCAACAAGCTCAGAAATGAAGCCCATCAAACGCCGCGTCTATTTTCTTGCGAATTTACCGTACAGCTTCTTGGACATTTTCATCGAGAAAATGGCTACACGGAACATTACTCTCCACTTATTTTTACTGAGTAATACCTACGGGTCGCTCCCTTGCGACCCATCACGTGTGAGTTGCCGTAGCACTAAATATAATCATCATCATCAGCAGAAGCAGCCTGTTTTACGTCCACTACAGGACGAAAGCCTCTCCCTGCGATCACCAATTGCCCCTGCCCTGCGCCAACAGATTCCAACTAGCGCACGCGAATTTCATAATTTCATCACTCACAACGTCCTCACAACATCATTGACTTTCGTCAGGGGCTGGTGACGCAAGACTCTATGAGGCTGGTCAAAAGACAGATACTAGACAGCCCAACAACAGGCGTCAAGGCCATACAGACCTCAAACCAACAGGCCTGCGGTTCTCGCCGAGCAAGTCCGAGCTGCTGCTAAAAAGACTCAAGAGACGAGGGACTAAAGGGATGGGACACAGGCGCCGACCCATGCGTGCGCCTGTACACCGCTGAAGGCAACACGATTCCGGTGGTCGGTCACATCACGATGTTGGGCATCAGAATAGAGGGGGAATGGCTCGAACACAATCGCAGTCTCTAAGCTTACCGCGAAGGCCGTGAACGCCGCACGCCTACTGAGACGAGTGGCCAACCAGCATCACGTGCTCAAGGAGGATAATTTGCTCAGACTGAATTTGTTAGACTGAATTTGCTTAGACTGAATAGAAGAACCTGAATTTAACGAAACTGGTGACTGCAATAGAGTCGGAGAAAAAGTTGAGCCTTGATGTATTGTTCACGGCAAAAACTCAAAAATATAACTGCCCCTTCCGCGTCATAGTCTCAGAAAATGGGTCATGGCAAAAACAGGTCTCCTTGTTTCTCCAGCAAAATTTGAGTAGACTACCCATTGACGAGCCGTTTCGCGTGAAGAATTCAGAAAGCGTCGTAAAATACATTGCACAGAATGAGAACAAAATGCTATCCGCCTTCTCTGTTGACATAAAAGACTTGTATTACTCGATACCACAAAATGATTTGATGGAAAGCGTCAATGACTGCATCGATAAAGTTGGAGCAATTGCTTTCCAGAATGCCTCTGGCATAGCAGTAGGTTCGTTTTTGGAACTGCTGTCCGTTTACCTGAAGTCCACGCACATAAAATGGAACGACGACGTCTTTCCACAGAAAGAGGGTGTCTGTATAGGTTCGTGTATAGTCCCTGTTTTAAGCGACATCTTCTTAGCTTCGCAAGACAACCTGTTAAAGCAGTGCATATCGGGGACAAATGTTATGCAGATCTTTAGATTTGTCGATGATTTTTTAGTGTTCTTAGATTGTGACAGCCCAAAATTGGAGACCCAGTCATCATTAGTATTGACAGAGTTTAAAACAGCCTTGCATCCTCTAACCCTGACCCATGAGCTTGCGGCTGATAACTGTTTAAGATTTTTAGATTTAGAGTTCACTTTTTCTTCGTGTCATGTGTGCTGGCTGTTCAAGCCAAGGGCTAGCAAACCTATCCTCTCCTACCATTCAGCTCATTCAAAAGTAATAAAACGAGGCATCATTCAATCATGTTTAACCAACGCACTTAACAAGTCATGCGTGCATCAGCTGCAAAGCAGTTTTCATTGTCAGGTAAGCCGCCTCAATGGGGGAAGTTATCCTCACCATGTGATCGTATCTGTTGCGGAAAGAAATGCTCAAACAGCTCAAGCAACCTAGCGTCGTAAACCAGGGTCCAGCAGGCCCTTCTGAAACCAGGTTTGCCATTATTCCATATGTTCACGGCATATCTCACAATCTCAAAAAAGTAGGTAAACGAGCTGGTGTTCGTGTTATATTTTCCGCTCCGAAACGTCTTGGTTTGATGTGTGTCAAGGTGAACGCAGGAAATCGGGAAAACAAACAGGTGTGCGCAAAAAAAAAACATGGGCAGAAACATGTCGGATGTGTACAGAAAGTAGTTTATTCTGTTCCCTTGTCATGCGGTTCATCATATGTAGGCCAAACGGGCAGATGTCTGAATGATAGATTATATGAGCATAGATATAAGATGGAAAACCAGCTCTCCGGTCATATAAGTGCGCATTGTAAGGCTCACAAGTGCATCCCAGATTTTGATACAACCAGTGTTCTGTACAGAGCTGATCATCAACTGACAAGGGAGATATTGGAAGTGCTTGAGATAAAAAAGCGTGGTGATGATTGTATCAGCGAAGCCTCAGTTTCTCTTTCGACAAAGGAGCTGGCGTATCTTGAGAGCGACACTTAGAAGTTATTCTGTATCTTGGCTTCCTTGTGCGATGCAGATGACTGCCCTGTTTTTTCTTGTTGTTTTGTTCCTTCACAGCAGCTATATATTACTATGTCAATAAATAAAACAGTCAGTTGTTAGTGCGCCTACGTGCTGTCTCGTGTCCCCCTTCTTCGTGTGTTGTTTTATTCGGCGCCGTCTTTGTAATCATGCTTAGGCAACTAGCCCACCAACACAATCTCAGTTGCTTAGACTAGCGCAGGCCTTCGTAATAAGTTACTTCGTGTACATCGTGGCCATGCACAATTGGTCCAAAGTGGAAAGAGACAAGCTTGAAATGCTCCTGCGCAAGCTCGCGGAGAGAGCCATGCACACGAACACGGAGGCACTGGACGCATTAAGCACGTACAACACGCTGAGCGAGATTGCGGAGGCACAGGAACGGGCACAGATCACCAGGCTGTCCGCCACACCTGCGGGCAGATGGATCCTGCAACACATTGGCGCTGCGCATGCGGAGATTGAGTGTAACACCCACGGCATACACCCGACCAGATTATGAATCCCCAGAACAGCATCGACAGAAGGCTTGCTCGAGCCAAAGCCCTCCTCTGACAGGCAGCCGCCTCCCGGAAAGCATGCTGCTTTACGGACGCAGCCAAATATCCTGGCAGGCAAGCCTATGTAGCAGCGGTGGTCAACAAAGGTGGCATGGTCATCAATGCGTGCACGGTCTTCACTGATAGTCCTGAGGTGGCCGAGCAGGCGGCCATCAGCCCTGCACTCCTTGAAGACGGTAAAAGCTTGGTGTACTGTGACTCCAAGAGAGCAATGGTGTCCTTCGGAACAGGGAGCACATCCCCGACCGTCGGCAGAGTACTTAGTACTCAACACCTCACCCCAAACTACATCAATTGGTTCCTGGCACACATGGGACCATTAAAGGGGCCACTCCTTAACCTGAACGAGACGGCACACGAGGCCTTAGGAGACCTAACTCAACGTGCGAGCCCGGACTCGCTCGCGGCAGGAGGGGAGAGCGAGCGCGACCCCTCGTCACTTACAACGATCTCACCTAGCACTATAAATTAGTCAAGCGAACTATGGCGCTACCGCACAAAGCATTCAATAAAGCACAAGAAGTCACGTACAGGCGGCTTCAGACGGGCACCTACCTATGCCCGGCCTTCCTGCAGAAAGTATTTCCGGACGCGCACCCTCACAATACGTGTCCCTATTGTAATGTTATAGCTAACCTTGCTCACATGCTCTGGGGTTGTCCCCTGTCGCCGGGGGCCAGGACCACCAAGGAAGAGTGGGGCCAAGCTCTACGCAGTTCGGAACTTGAAGCACAGCTCTGGGCTTTCCGTCGGGCCCAAGACGCGGCGGAGGGGCATGGCCTCTGTTCCGACGTTGGAGCTGCCCGCTACGGGGTAATCGCGCGAACCGAGGAACCGCAATAAAGTTATCCATCCATCCATCCATCCATCCATCCATCCATCCATCCATCCATCCATCCATCCGTCCGTCCGTCCGTCTGTCCATCCATCCATCCATCCATCCATCCATCCATCCATCCATCCATCCATCCATCCATCCATCCATCCATCCGTCCATCCATCCATCCATCCATCCATCCATCCATCCATCCATCCATCCATCCATCCACCCATCCATCCATCACTTTACCTTATCTTCTGCCGTCCTCGACTGCGTTTCCCTTCTCTTGGTGCCCATTCTGTAACCCTAATGGTCCAACGGTTACCTAAGCAGAGTATTACATTACCTGACCAGGTCCATTTTTTTCACTTAATGTCTATTACAATATCGGCTGTGCCCGTTTGCTCTCTGATCCAAACCGCTCTATTTCTCTCTCTCTTAACGTTATGCCTAGCAGACTTCGCAGCACCGCTCTTCGCGCGGTCCTTGACTTGTTCTCAAGCTTCTTTGTCAGTCTACATGTCTCTGCCCCATATGTCAGCACTGATAGAATGTACTGATTGTACACCTTCCTTTTCAATGATAATGGTAAGCTTCCAGTCAGGGGCTCACAATGCCTGCCGTATGAGATCCAACCCATTTTTATACTTCTATGAATCCCCTTCTCAAGATCACGGTTCCCTGAGATTAATTGATCTAGGCAAACGCACTCCTTCACAGACTCCAGGGGCTGACGGCGATCCTGAACTCTTTTTTCCCTGCCCGGCTATTCATCATGTCTGTCTCCTTCATATTTATCTTCAGTCTCACTCTCCCACTCTTTCTGTTAAGGTCCCCATTTATTTGTTATAATTCGTCTGCTTTGTTCCTGAATTGAACAATGTCATCGCCAAACCGATGGTTGCTGAGATATTCGCCGTCGATCCTTACTCCTAAGTCTTCACAGCTTTACTTGTTCCAAGGATGCAGTGAATAGCATTGGAGAGATTGTGTCTCACTGTCTGACCCCTTTCTTTACAGGCATCTTCCTGCTTTTCTTGTGTAGAATTAAGGAAGCTGTGGAACCTCTGTAGATATTTTCCAAGGTGTTTACGTAAGCGGTCTGTACTCCTTGATTATGCAAGGCCTGTATGACTGCTGGTATCTCTGCTGAATCAAATGTCTTTTCGTAAACTATTAAAGCCATATAGAGAGGCTTATTGTACTCTGAGGATTTCTCGGTAACCTGATTAATGACATGTGATCCATTCTATGGTATCCCTTCTTGAAGCAAGCCTGTACCCTTGGTTGACCAAAATCCAGTGTTCCTCTTATTCTATGGGACATTATTTTGGTAAATATTTTATATTATACTGGGAGTAAGGCAATGGGCCTATAATGTTCTATTATTTAACGTCTCGTTTTCTTGTGGTACATCTGCATACATCTTGGTTTGTCCTGTGCCAACTTTCCTTCTGATTTCAGGCTGCGTCCATTTTTAACGGCTTCTTCAGTCTTTCTCACGTTATAGTTTAGCATATCGCTTATTTTCGCCTTGTTGATCAGTTTTGACAGTTCCGCGAATTCTCTTGATTTGGAGGCTTTCATTATTTGTCTTTTCTTTATTAGGTGTTCAGTTACTTGGGAGAGTTTGCCTTTCCGGGCTGCGTGACAGTGCCCACAGAAACAGTTTGTGAGTACGTGCGCGTGATGTAGGTTTCTTAATTTTTTTGTCCTTCTCTCTCTCACCTATCGCGTCCCCTTGCCCCTTTATCAGTACAGGGTAGCCAACCGGAGATAATCTCTGGTTAACCTCCCTGTCTTTCCTTTGCCTTTCTCTCTCTGTCTCTCTCTCTTGCCTACTGGTTGCCTTGGTGCCTTGCCTCCCACTTCAACTGCTGCCCCTGAAGCCAGCCTAGTTATGGTTTCCTCCATTACCTCTATGTAATCTTCATCTCTCTGTTCTAAGACGGCATACCAGTTTGCAAGTAACAACCTGAATTTGCCTGCGTTTACCTTTACTGTCTCTAGGTTGGGGGAAAGTACACAAGTTAAATCAGCTCAATACCGGCAGAAAATGTCGCAAGCCGGTTACGTTTCATCGCAGCATCTTCATAAACTTAAATTATCCAGTGGCACCTAACTACGTGCGCTTGTAAAGGCAAGCGAAAATAGGCGAAGAAAAGCAAGCTTATTGTCCTAATTTTTGGAAGCGTAACACCTGGTTGACATGCTGCGACTGCAGCGAAAGAAACAGCTGTGTGCATTCGCACGCGTCACAACGCGATGTTCGGAGCCCTCATTTAAAACAATTGCGAGTTCACTGATGCGGCCGGGGCGACGCGCAGGCTGGCTTGCCAGAATTTGGGGCCATAGGCGGCATAACTTTCAAATATCATTAAAAAAAGCAGTGCGTGTTGACCTATCTTTAACGGGAGCAAATAATATGCGCATTTTGTACTTAAAAGAAAACTTTGCAGTTTAAATTTGTTTTGGAGTGCCCGACAGTATGATGGTGATTATATGTCGTGTTTTATGGCGCAAAAGCCAAGTATGGCCAAAGAGTAGCAATATAGGCAATAAACGTGTGCCTGAATACAAGTACGTGCATTCAGTATTCGCGTGCCCCCTGTTGGGTTTGTTTCATGTTCTGATTGTTGTACTTCCATAAATGTGAGCTCCTTCTTATACATTTCCCCAAGGTCATATATTAAACTGTGCTTTGAAATTTACAAAATCTGACCACCAAGTAAATAGCCAAGGTATCAAGCAATACCAGAGAAAAGAAATGATGCAGATCCAGTGCAGTTGTTTGAACCGACACGAGGCGAAGATTTCGTGCAAGGGTCAATGAATTGCTATAAAACTAACTCCGATGTATATGAGTCTCCTTATATTTATTGTTTGCAACACGCATCCCCATAATCTTGGCTCATGTACAGCAGAAGTCACAACTGTAATGGCATGCAATGAATGATAGGCTGGCGAACTCACTCGAGTCAGTTCGCTCGGGCAGATCTCTAAGGTTGAGTTCGTGTGAGCCCCGCTGAGTAGAATATTCCTGAGGATGAGTTCGAGTAAGCTTGGTTGAATAAAATTTCGGCGAGTCCGAATCGCAATGAGCTCGGCTGAATAGAATTTTGCCGGAGTCAGCTTTAGTGAGCTTCGCCGGGTAGAATTCAACGAGTCTCAGTCCAAGCACAAAATATGCTTTGTGATTCTGAGCGAGTTGCGTTAGTTTTAGCGACATGTGAATGTTTCCCCACTAAGCCGTTCAAAAAAGGGCGAAAATAATGTTTGTGGAGGGAGAAATGATGAGGAGAGCTTTGCGACGAGCAAAGTAGGGCACATGTTTTAATGCATATCATGCTTCTGTGTTGTCTTGTGTCAGAATAACTGGGGGCAGTAAACTTGGAGTAGGCAAGACTTAAATTCAAAGAAACTGTTGAAAACGAGTCACTGATCGATTAAGAGTTCTTTGTGCTTCAGAAATAGCTATTAGATGACATATGACAGTGCTCACAAATACTCTCACGCTATATATTTGTTCCATAAGTGCGCCCGTTGCACAATAAAACTGCCGTCATTAATTAATAGTTCCGCGTATAACTATATCGTCTGTATTGGAATTTCTTGTTTCACAACAAATTTTTTAAATTGGTTATTATTCCCAGTTTTCAGCCAACATGCTCAAAGCCAACACTCTACGTCTGTATTTGATAAGAAACGGTTCACATTCATTTTTCATCCTCTCGCTCACCCAGGAATAAATCTTCAATCCGAAAGATAGATGACCCGCACAATTCTGTGAGCAAAACAGGAAAGACACAAGTAATTAAAATTAGATTGAAAAATATTCTTACACAATATTGTCGCTATTCCACTGCTTATATTATGTTTCGAGGAACAGAAAACAATTTATTGACGCTTTTCTCGTGTATTATAATTTCCTAATTAAAATGCAGCCTTTACAAAGTGTTAGCGGGTCAAATTGATTTTGCTCACTAATGAGTGGGTCAAATATTAAGTACTTGACCTGCTTAAGAGAAAATTTTTCCAAAACGAAGTGCTTATTTAATTGACGTAACAAAGATAAGGAAGTTTTTGGAGAACTTGCCAAAAATCTCGCGCATAATCTCATGTCAAAAACAAAAGCTGCGTTGGATTTCATACGCTCAAACACGGCATTTTTCTAAGTGTTTCGGGTAAGAAGTAATCACAGGTTTTTCTTGTGTCAAGGCCTCTTGATGTGTTCTTTGCACTCAACCGAATGAACTACAACGAACCTTATTTTTAACGGAACAAACGCCGCCGCCGCGCTTAGAATTCCATCGTCGATCATTCTCATTCCCGTCTGCTTCCAGCCGATTTCATTACCGTGGTAGACGCACAAATATTCTATAACGCTGCACTCGCACGTAAGAGTCGCCTCCAGAACGAAGTGAACGGAGTTCTCGAAAGACATGCAGCCTACAAACGGCATGAGTGTGTGCCGTCTGTCAAGGCTGCCGTAGGAACCGAAGGGAGCACAAGGGGACCGTCGTGTTTGCTCGAAACGAGAGTCGGTGTGCATACGCTGCGCGCCTTTCGCAGCGTCGAGATATCTAGAGCGCTCGCATGCAGTCCTCGTGAGGCGTTCGAAATCCCACGCCGTACGCGACCGAGGAGAGCGACATAGCTCGACCTGGAAGCAGAGGGCGCTCTGTGATAACTTGCGAGAGCGCTAATGATTTTTCTCGAAGCGCCCTACGGCTCAGGGCCCCCGCTCTGTTCGCGAATGGGGGCGTGGCGCAGGCGCTATTCAAATGAGAGAAAAGAGAACGACAACGGGCGAGGCGGTTCTTACCGACGTTTTCGTTCTTTGCTCGATGTAACTTGTTGTCTTTATTTGTCTTTACGCATTGCGGAACAATGGCATCCTCGAGCGTCCGAACCGGTGAGGCGTAGTTGGTCGTGAGGTCAATGTCTCTCGTATGCGTATTCTTGATGCACGCGCCATACGGGCGGGATAGGCTACACGGCGAGTGGGCCTAGGGTCAGGTTAGCGAATCAGTAAAAAAACTGAAGAGGCGAAACAATACTGGACACAAGGCAGACGACCAACGTAATTTACGATCTGTTTCATGTGTCCATTTTCTGGCATGAAGCTCAACGAAAAGCTGTAGTTCAGACGATACTTTTGAAGATATGCCTCGACACGTCTCTGTGCTCCGAGTGCAATGAGCGAAAGGACATGTATTACTGAAGGTGTCAATATTCCAAAGGACCGTCCTATAATGTTTGCTCTGAGTTTCCAGTGAGGGATCGCACCTTGGAATTTACTGCGTGTTCCTGGACGATGTGTCCCTCGCTACGAAGCCACTTTTTAATTTCCTGCGACACTGACCTCAACGAGCGACAAGAGGCATACAAAGCAACCGCTTAGCTCGGTGGATACGGCATCACGCTGCAACCTCGAGGTCGCTCGTTCGCTTCCGGCCGAGGAGGCCGCATTTTAATGGGGAAGAAATACAAGAATGCTCGTGTTCTTAGACATAGGTGCACGTTAAAGAAACCCACGCTGTCCCAATTAATCCCAGGTCCCCCACTATGGCGTGCCTGACAATCATGTCGTGGCTTTGGCACCCACAATGCCATTTTTTTTCTTTAAGGTAATACAATGGGCTTTATTTTCGTTACTCTGAACGCGATAGATTATTTCCGCGTGTTCGGAGTTGCGGGTATGCTACGCGTCTGCCATATGTTCTGTGCGTACATTAACATTTGTCATCTCTCACCGGGAGTCACATATGCTTAGAGTGCCGCTGCGCAAAACTTGTTCAGTTTTCATTAAAGAGCCTATTCCTCTTCTTCTTAAAGTTCCACGTGATCCCCTGTAAGCAGTTGCTTGTAAGTTACCACATTTACCGTGGTTTCCATAGGGAGAAGAGGAGAGCTTCAAGTGCATAGAAAGTACTTTCCACCAGACACGATCGTCCTGGAAGCTACTGCAAAACTTACTTTAACAGCATCCAGGGCGGGCATTCAGAAAACGTTACTCGCTTACGTTTCGTCCACGAATGACCATCACCACTGTAACCGTGTCCTTTTCAAGCCCACGACGCGCCGCCGTTCCATATTGATTTTCGCTTTGCGCCGCTAAGCACGAGGTCGTGCAATCAAATCTCGGCCGCGGCGGCTACATTTTTATGGGGACGAAATGCACAAAGGCCCGTGGACCATGCATTGGGTGCACGCTTAAGAAGCCCAGGTGGTCGAAATTAATTGGGCGTAACCAACTGGAGCGTGTTTCATAATGTGATCGTGGTTTTGGCGCGTAACACTGCTGATTTTTTTTTTACTTTTATCACGCCGACCGCTAGAGAGAGCAGCAGGCACTCGGAACGTTGGGCTGTCGAGGAAACACTTACTTGTATGAAAATTATTTATATAGGGCTAGACTTTCTATTTAATGTTCGGTCTTCCCATTTTTACAGCCATACCATTCGTATTTCATGCCGCCACGCGTATCTCTATCTATTTATCTACCTACGTCCCATGCATCTTGGTCTCGACCGGCAAGGATTCGCTGCGGTGCCTCTAGATGGCGCAGAATGTTCATGGGGAAGCCAGAGAGAGGAGTTTCCCTGCAGTACACAGCGCAGTGGAGCTGTGTACTGCAGTTCAATACTATGCTGTGAGTCTACTTCAAATCGACGCTTGCAGGCCAGGTGACGATTTATCCCCGCCCCTTTCAAGAGGGATTACAGTAAATTGTCATCATTATCGATCATCATCATACTTCCTACACAAGGCTGTTCGACAGTGGCAATTCGCTGTGCCGGTATACTGCCTAAATGCTAAGCGCATATCCGTCGACAATCATCTTCAGATGGGTTTTTGCAGAATTTTTAGAATTAGCGTACTTTGCTCATATTTAGTGGGCTATCTATCTATCTATCTATCTATCTATCTATCTATCTATCTATCTATCTATCTATCTATCTATCTATCTATCTATCTATCTATCTATCTATCTTCTGTCTGTCTGTTTCTTTGTCTGTCTGTCTGTCTGTCTATCTCTGTAATCTTTCTTGTCTCTTTAGAACACGCAGTGACCCAAGTTTACTGCATGAACCACTAGGTTACGAGCTCTTCTTCGCGATGTCGTCCTGGTCATTCCGTCATTCCAATAGGAAAGTGTTCGTTGCCTTGAAGCGGTCGTGGCCGTTGCATCATCGTCATTCCAGATGTTTCTGCCGACTCTTGTCATGTCGTCATCATCACGCTATCGTTTTCATACAGTCGTCATGCACTTGTTGCCACACTGCGGTTGTGAGGCCGTCATGGTCGTTCCACCATCGTCATTGAACTTCGTCATCTGACTTTCTTGATGATGTCGTCCTCACTCCATTGTCCTCATGCCGCCATCGTCAAGTTGTCCTTCTACCATCGTCATCACTTGAATGACGACATCTGATTGTTATCATGCGTTCAGCGTTACATCGCCTTCGTCGTTCCATCGGTGTTAATATTTTTCCTTCATTGTATTGTAATCGTACTGTCATTCAATCGTGATTGTAACGTCATTGTCATCATGCTCTCGTCGTCAGACAGTCGCAATCATACATTCGTTGTCAGAACGTCTTGGTCATGCCACCATGTTGCTTCAGCTTCGTCATCCGACTTTCTTTAGGCCATCTACCTCACAGCATGCGCGTTATATAGGCTTCATGATAAATCTTCATGCCATTGCCATCACGCACTCGTCGTCATCCAGTTGTCCTCATACTGCGGTACAGCCGTCGTCGTCACACAGTCATCGTCATGCATTCGTGTTAAAACGTCGTCGTGATGCCGTTTTGGTAGATTTAAAATCGTCATTCGAAATTAGACATTCCGCTTTCGTCGTGCATTGTTGTCAGCGATCGTCATCACACAGTAGCAGTCATGTTGTCGTCGTCACGCGGTTGCTTTACCATCATCGTCACTTGAGTGACGTACTCCCATTATCCTAATGCGGTCACTAATAACACCTTCGTCGTTCTATCGATGTCATTCTTTGTTCATCATGCGTCATTCTATAGTAACTACGCTGCCGTCATTCAATCGGCAATATGCCACCGTTGTAATGCCTTCGCAATCATTGTGTGGTAGCCTCTGAGTCGGTATCATTCATCCGTTGTTATACCGTCATCGTCCTTCCAGCTTCGTCATCTGCTTGTCGTCATACAGTGGTCACGCTATCGTCGTCATACAGAGGTAATCATCTCATTGTCCTCATGTTGTCGTCGTAACGCTCTCGTGTTATACCATCATAATCATTTATGATTCGACATCTCATTGTCGTCAAGCCTTCGTCGTTATGCCGCATGTTACCACTCCGTGGACGTCATTACTTCATCAATCCGTCGTTGTGACTGCATTAGCATCATACACTCGTCGTCATGCCGCCGTACTCATAGGCGACCGTCGCCAGCAGTCGTCATAGCCAAGTGGGACGATATCTGAGTATGCGACCACATAGCCAAATCAGCCAAATCCTCAGAAGGACCATTGCACGCGCGTTAAATATATGTGACTTCAGGAATAGGGTGCTCAAAGGCTAATCACATTACCGCCGGCAATTGTCGTGAGATGAGTTTTGTCGTAATTTCTTATATGTTACTAATGAGCACAAAATCGGTATCCATGGCCAGCTTAGCGATTAAGCAGACATGGCAATGGTAAGCACAACACTTATTCGCATAAACTTGGTCTTTCTGCCAACAGATATATTTCTGACATTTTGATTTCGGAGGCTTGCTTTTGCTGAAGCAGATTCTTTTCACTGAAATACTTATTGTCGGTTCAGCCTCTAAAAGGGCTAGCGTTTCACGGTTTCTCGGCACTAGAGAATCGATTAGAATGAAAATAAATAACTTGCCCGTGGAGTTGTTGCTGTCCAAACGCTATGCATATGTACGAGGAGAAACACAGTAAAGTGTAGCAAGGTATTTATTTGCGGGAAACGTGCACCCCAGCTAAAATGACAAACTTAATGGAACAGTCAAAGGCTCGAAAATTTTAGAGTAACAATACTATAAGGCTGTTTACAATTTTCATTCATCTGGCTCATGTTTGCAATGCCAAAGCACTTCCTCAAGTTACTTGAAGGCTAAAAGTATACGCCCCCGGACCCTAGATCACTGCAGTCTATTGTTTTATCAGGTCCCACAACGCACTAGAGGAAATTCGCTCTTAAGTGTGTTTTCTTGTGTCTGTGGCTACCATCTTTACACCTTTGAAATGGGTGTTTTAGTGAACTAATTTCTTTCCCATTTACCCCAATAGGTGTCCTGCCAAAACTCTGGCTACATTTTCTTTTTTTTATGGCGATATATTGTATTCTATTACCCTAGTGTTTCAATTGTTTACAGACGAAGAAGGCTGGTTTACAGACGAAGAAGCCTGGAGCGAAGAAGGCTGGATGGATGGAGGGATGCTGTTAGCGTCACGTTTGAAATGAGGTTGTGGGTTGCGCCACCAAGCTCTTTTTCTTATTTCGCCTAATGCCCGACCTATATTAAAAAAAGGTAACACCATAAAGAATTCCAAGCACCAAACTTTTTGTATCGCTATTGGGAAGTTTGTTTCTTCGCGCCTCTGTTTATAATCTCCCTACTTTTCTGCCACCAAGCCTCCAATCTCATTTTACTAATCTCTATTCCGGAGCTGTTTACCTTCGCCGGTTATTCCTGAAGCCAAGGACTTCAAGGAGGCCAGAGGAGCCTAAACCGGCAGCTTCGTAGGTATCTTCACATTCTAAGAAAGCATACTCCATTGTTTCTCTAGCTTTTCCTCGCCAAGTACATGCTTCTTCCTTGGTGTACCTCACTTTATAACTACGTGTTATAAGCCACCCTGATCTCGGGTCGGAAAGTAAAGAGCAGCCTTTAAGCTATCATGAATTGTTTCTTTCCTGTTTGCGTTCTTACCACTTAGGTAGTTACTAATAGCACGTTTCTTTTCCATTGTCGCCACCCAGGATATTGTGTCGACATCTCTGACTTTCGGTTTCACGTTCTTTATTGCCATGTTGCTTAGTATACGGATCGTATGCTTGCTGGCAAGCTTCCTAGTTGCCACTGCTCACCCTAGTATTTTTTGTCACGAGTCTGGGGGGGACACAACATTTTTTCCTGTTCAGAATCCTATTACGGGTACATGTAGGTGCATATTAGGGAGTAATTGAATAAATATATTTTAAAAAATCTGTAGTGGCCATATGTTCATGAAACTGTGCCACTTGTAAAACGTCGAAAGCTTGAAGCAGCGAAAGCACTGAAAGAGAAATTATGAAGCACGGAATCGCACCCTGTAAACTAAATAGCTGAAATAAAGGACGCTGTCCCTGATACTTGCAATGAAAGCGCAGGTTGAAGCCTTAGATGGCAGTTCTGCCGAAGTAAGCGGCATAGACAACTCAGCGCAGGAAATGTCAACCAAGTATGATAGAGCACTTGGCGAAATGAAGCGACAGAGTGCTGGCATGAGCAGTTCAACGAAGTGGGTGGAAAACCACGAGGCACACACAAATAAACAAGAAGTACAAATTCTTAAGCAAGAAGTCAAACACTTCGATGAAAATTGCGAAGGTCCTATTCTGAAAACTCGTTATTTAGCCAAACAAACTAATGAAAAAGTGATAGAAAAGCAGAATCTTTTGGCTGACGACCTCGAGCTACCGCGGCTATCTGAAACAGATATTGAAACCGCCCACAGGCTTCAATATCAACAGGCACCGACGGGACCGATAAGCTAGCGACTGTCATAGTGGGCTTTTTAGCCCACTTGACTCGCGATGCTAGGCCCGCACAGATAGTTGAACGAATAACAATGTAATAAAAGGTTTTCATCCCCAAAAACTTGACTGCTCCTAGCAATGGTTGTTCTGGCCTTTGAAAATAAAAGCTAGGGAAATGGAATACCAGTTTTATTGTACTGAACAAGGCAGCTTTTTGGTACGGTGCAGCCAACGTGTCCGAGTCCTCACAATAAAGACAGCAGGTAAAATAGTTTCACGAACTTCACTGCTATAGACATCCTTGTGCCTAATTGGCACACCACTGCATTTGTTCAAACGTCTAACGCTCATAATTGTGCTTCATTTAGGTTCCTAAGAGCCAAGCGCGGCGCTAAGCAGTTGGTTCGTTTTGAGGTTCGAACATTGAGAAACAGACCTCGTAAACCTTTTCCTAGACACCTTGGACTGCCACTTCGTTCATTCATTCATTGAAGGAACAACATCCATTGCAACATTAATGGAGACTTCCCTTTCGAATGACTGCCCTACCGTGCGGTTTTCTTTGTACAACTGTACAACAGTAGGAGGCGTAGCTATGTATGTCGAAAATTAATTTATTGAAGAAATTATCCAAGAATACTCAATAATACTCAATAATTGATGCTGCCCTCGAGCGTCTATTGGTAATGTGCCTCAGCGCCATGATGGCAGTTTTTTAGAGACCTCAGTTTAGTGCTGTAATAAAATTTTTTGAATTCTTGGAACGCGTTTTGGAATACTGCTTACATGTTCCCCTGCCCGTCATAGTTATTTGCGATGTTAACCTTACCCTGCTACCAAAGAAATCACATGTAGAAAAGAAATTTGAAATTTGTTTTGTTTTCTTCCTCTGGTTATCAGAGTATAATTGACGTGCCAATAAGCGTAACGGTTATATCTGAAAGATTGCGTTATTTATGTTTTACAAAATACCAAATTGTCAAATCCTATGCAGGAGTGTCAACATCTGATTTGAGTGATCGGTTGCCTTTATTTGTGGTTTTACACCCTACATCACCAGTGCTTCACAACAATCACCAATTCCATTCAAAGAAAATATATGCAGAAAATGTCGCCTTTTTGAAGTAGTCGGTGAGAAAAGTTACAATATTCCTGTAATGTCCCCCTTCCCCAGGTAATGAGTCCTACTACTTCCCATTACTATATTCTGATAAATTTTCACAGAACTATATCACACTGCATTCCTCCCAGAAGGGCTGAAAAGGCATAAAACATCTATAAAGCCATGAATAGATCCCTGCGTGCTGCATAGAATAAAGAAACCTGAATAAATTACTTCAATTATTTACGAAAGCTAAGAACCCAGACCAACTAGCCGAGTAATAGAAAGAGAAAGAAACTAGCATCCAATATTAAAAGCACACTCAGTTTGTTTTACGTAGAAAAGCTTACTGTAGTAGGATAGAACTTAAAAATAACAGCAGTTGGCTACCAAGGCACAAGGACCGAACAGTATTTTAACTCCACCAGCCAGTCACAGAAGCAAACAAAATCGTCATCATGTGACCATCTAAAATTGTCGTTGTACTTGATACCTCCGGAGCGTCTGCTGTTCTTGAAGAGTCTTTTCACCGGCGGAAGCGATGAGGTGTGCAGCAGACATGAAAAAGCGTATGGAGTCTGAGTACTTGACACTTGAAAAGTCGGCCGTACATTTCCTTTCACTGTTGACCCTGTTTTACTCATGGAACTTCAGTGCTAACTGAAGTGAAACTCGACAATATATATTTGCAGCGAAGTGAGCATTTCATTTCAGTTTAATAAAGAATTAGGTTCTCACCGTTCCACTACAATAAACGAGTGAAAAACGTAGAGAAATTACGCGCTTATCACTTTATTTTTGTGGTTAACGCTTTATTTAGGTAACTGGGAAAGATTGAAGTGCGAACTATTTCCAGCCTCGCGGAGGAAAAGTGGCTCGTGGTTATGAGGTCGCGGGTGGGGCTTCACTGCAGACTTGAGTTCTTTCCGACTATAGTGTTTCTCATGATTCTAAGAAATTTTGGAACTCCGTACATGAACTACAACAGAAGAACGAGAAAGCAGTTTTCCTTTTGAGAAGTAACTTAGAGTGCACCCCACACATGCTGTAGGTACTTTGAATGATCATATTCTGAACGCTGGTGTTTGCGCTTCTTCATTGATCAGTAGTGTTAGCTGTACGCCTTAGGTTTGTCATATTACAGATTCGCCAATATTTATGTTGCCGCCAGGCATGCATAGTCTACAGGAAAAGCAAAAAGTAATAGTGCTTGCGGTGCAGACGAACTAGAGCCATAAGTTGGCAAAGCAATCGCCCACATAATTTGTCTACCTATTTCTTACATATGCAAGCTATTTCTTAGTTGCCTAACGTTCCCTGTTCGACTTGATTAAGCTCGCAATGGAGTCAGCCTTTTTTAAAGGAGCTGATCAAACGAGCATAGTCACATACATAGGAGCATACAGAACAATCTCTCTATTAGCGATAGTTACCAAATTTATGGAGGTAGCAAATAATTTCCGAGTTACAAATTTTTTCAGCATGAGAATATTGTCGAAAAAAAGTCGATATAATTTCCAAAATGATCTACAGAAATGGCCTTACTTCACATAGTGTACAACTTCGAACGGAAGTTCATTATAATAGGCTTATCCCTTGACTTTACACATTAGAGATATCCGATTCTGTAAAACATGACATTTATTGCTCAAGATAACCAGGTACGGGGTTAGAGAAACAGCTATAGACACCGTGAAGAACTACTTGGACAATAGTTTACAGTACATTAACGTCGGCAATGCCAAGTATAACGTGGGTGAATTTACACGTGTAGCTACACAAGGTTTCATCCTTGGCCCTCTACTATTTATTATGTACATTAACAGCGTGTCTAACATAGTACAAACTCCTGACATTATTTTCTATGCTCATGATAGCAATGTACTTTTCTATGAACTAGGTTTCGATGTTTTTCTGTCGCCGCCTTAGGGGTGGTACGAAAATTATGTACGTAGCTCAGGGCAAATAGGTTATGCATAAACTCTAAGAAAACAAATTATATTATATTTCTCCTCTTCAACAAGACAGCTTGCAAAAAAAACCACACTAGTTTCGAGGCACAACCCAATGGCCGTGTTACGTCGCACAAATTCCTTCGGGTTTTCTTTCACGAATACTTACACTGATCTGTCCACATGTACGTACTACCCACGGAGGATCTTCTCCCAAGCTTATCAACGGTGTGGTTAAAACACAAACTTACTGCACAACAATACCTTCACACCTTCATTATTCCCATCTTTAATGGACGGCCATGACACAAACTAACATAATATACATACGAATATTAAAATAATAGCTTGCCTTTTGATACCTGCACTGTCGCTCAGCTGACATACACAGACACATTTGAGGGCACATGAACTGCTCTTAATTAATAATATCAGGTACGAAAAAATCACATGGGCCGTATACTGCCAAGTTAAAGTTGAGCAATTTTTTTTCAGCAATTCCCGTTCAAGAATTGAAGCGAGTATTAGCAATACATATGGGAAACGGATACACTTCGTTCTACCTCTGCCACACAAAAAATTCGCATATCAAACTGCACACTTCCTAAAGCAACATCCTCCGATAATCATGGTATTTGAGGTAGGCTCTTCTAGTGATGTTTATCTGAAGATAATGCTTACGTATTTACAAACTGCCCAATGATATCATCACACCATGTTCACTGCTTCTTCCGTCATGCATATGTGGCGTTCGTTTTCCCATTTTCAGCTTTCTTTCCAGTCCAAAGTCGTGTGCGCTGTTATTCTCATTTCTATGGGGTTTTCATATGTAAACGATCTGTATATATTTTCAGGCCTAATATGTTTGCTTCTGGCATCTAGTCGCCATGTGTCATTTTTTGTGACCTCAGTAAAAATTTTGTTTTCGTTTATTCTATGTAGGGATATGTGCGATTGGGGGGAAAGGGGTTGGGGGACAAGCACTAAGTTAGCCTGTCTAATCCTTTACGCCAGTCCCCTGGGTAACTTTTTACGGCTTGACTGAATAAACATGAACAAAAACCAAATCCAAACTGCAAGACCTACACGTTGCCAGTCGGAAGTGTTACCTCTAGGCCACTCCGCCGACACGTCCGTACAGAAAGATTAAGCAGTGGCTCCTCTAGCTGCTCTGATAGACAGCCAACACGCTCTCCGGTTTATATATAATCTAGCACGAAGCTGAAACAATTTAGGCAAAACTATCCGTAAAATTTGAAGGACAGGATTGGAGAGAGGCGGGCTAAATAGTATGGAGTGCCTTGAGCGGCCAGTCGCGCCACAATTTTGCGCGCATTCGTGGGCTTCTTTCACGCTCGGAAAAACACTTTTACGTAGCACGTATTGAGCAACAGAATGCTTATTGGGAGCTTTTCGTACCGCTCTACAACTTTCTCATTAACACCTCTAATCTAACTATAATATTTGAGAAGTTGATTCTTAAAATAAGACTAATTATATATTTAGGCGGAATGAAAGAATAGTTCGAGTATCTGCAAGTGACAGCAAAGAACATTACTTTTGTTCTCTCCAGCTACGCGCCATCTGCATATTTTTAACCTGTGGCTAAAATTAGCTGGGGCACCCTGCCTATAACAGCACCGTGGTGAAACAATTTAAAGAGGCTGTTTGGTGAATCGCAAAAGATACCAAAGCAAATAAAAGAAAGATCGCCGTTCGCGGTCCCTGTCTCTCCATTTCTGTGCACTGGACGCCATATGCACAAACTAGCAGGAAGGCTGGCCTGTGCACTGCACTGTGGCCATATTACGTGCTCTGGGCTCCGAGAACGGCTTGACGAAGAGTGCTGGGAAAGAAACGTGTACGGCTTTTTGGTAGCTTGAAATGTCGAAGTGCCAGACGAGTCTTCAATTCTGTAAGGTCTTTCGCCTACAACACTATTTTCACACATTTAAACTAACCAGAGGGTACTGTAAATGTGTTGTACTAACGAGCAGACAGATTTTCAAACTTTTCAGAAAAACTAAGGGTGCAGAAAGGGTACTTTGCTATCTAAACTACCCCAGCGGGTGTTGTTTTTCTGAGTGTGCAGCGTTTGGTAAAGACGTAGTTCAAAGTGATCCGGCACAAAAGGAAACTTTATCTAAAGGGCGCCTTGACTATGGCTGGCGGCACTGCCTGATTACGCGTAAATCTAAGCATATGATACGATTTTCCAAGGTAACATATGCGACATCTTTTAAATGACCCCGTGTATTTCCGTAGCCCAATTACACCCAACAAATTTTCCACCTTGAAGAGCGTGGCCTTCTCCTGTGGGTAACAGCCATACCATAAGGGTTTAAACAATTTTAATAGTCAACAACAACAAACTCCAACTAGACTAGCGTTGAAAAAAGGCATGTTTTAAAACTGTGTTATTAATTAGGACAGCCTTGGATGCATAGAAATATCTGGGAGGAGAATTTTACAGCGATCGCATAGAAAATTTTAATGCACTTTTTGAGCTGTCTGCCACAGCTCTAATCACTTTTCATGCAAGAAAACGTCATCAAAGAGGATACAATCACTGGTTCCGACCAGCGATTTTATCTTATCACTTAAACGTGAAGGTGTTAGCTGTGAGACAACCAAGTACCCTTTATATACCCATAAAGGTGTAAAATTTTGTATCATTTACAAGCAACGATAACAGCGCGAACCAGAATTGTGTACGCAATATGTTCCCGTGTGCAGTGCGCCATCTCATTATATTGGCACCTAATTAAGATTGTGCATGCCTTTAAGAATTTAAACTCTCTCAGGCTTTATAGTGTCGCACTGAGTTCGATTTCGCGAGCAACTAGGTTAAATGTCGCAGTGTTTCCCGGCGGCCCGAACTGCTGCATGTACCGCTTTTGCAATGAGCCAACCAAACGGTCACGACGCTATGAATTCACTGTAAGGACATAGCACTTTCATTTTACGAGGCTTCATTTAGTTCAGTATGCATAGAGATGCAGAAATGAGATGAAGAGAAAAAACTTTTGTTATTAGGGCAGAGAGTGCTGCTACTGATAGAGAAGCCATCAGTGCGCGATTTCTACTAAGACAGAGGTAAACAACTCCGGATCAGTTTCGAAAGTATCTGTTTGTTCCGATTTCCTTGCCTTGCGCGTAAGCCGATCAACCTGCCTGCCTTGCTTCTGATGATCTAGACTTTTCTTTTTTTTTGCGGCGAGGTTATCATTAATTCCAGCGACGAAGCACTCATGCAACAACTCGTCGTATTTTTTATTATTACGTGGTATTTAGGAGATGTTCTAGCCTTTAATTGGCGCCGGGTGCTCCTTTTCACGTAGGGATTAAAAAAACGAATAAATCGTAACAAAAATTTCTTCACCCACAGACGCCTTTAATTGTAGGCTAACCTTATAACAGAAGACCGCACCGGGGGCGATCACCGCTCCCCGGTGCACTGGAACTTTTGCGTTTTAATTCTGCGAGATCAACCCGAACCACTTTCGGCATTCATTTCTGTACTTCGCCGAGTCCTTGGTAATGGCGCGACGGATTAACAGGGCTACTGCATTCGGCGGTCATTTCTTTTTTTGGCATGCCGAAACTGATTGATTCCTGATACAAGACGCAAATGAAATAAAACTAAAGAGAACGTGGGAAAAATTCTCTTCGTGGATGTTTTAGACTTGACACATTTTCTAGCTTAAGTTTGGTGTTTTACCTAATCACTGAAACGCGGCCTTACATTTCGTCGGCGGTTTAATCCCCTGCTTCACTCTGCTGGTAACGCAAAAACCGAAACGGCAAGATGTCTAGCCGTGGCCGAAAAGGAAATATTACGAATGTATAGAAACTACAAGCAGAAACCATGATATAGAAACCACAAGTCCGCACAAGCCACATGGTTTCGGCAGACTGAATATGTATATGATTGGCACTATAATGCTGAATCAAAAATATATCCTTCTTCATTTCCACTTGCGAAAGAAAATGCCAAGAGCAATTTGTAGAAACGTTAGTGTCGTGTTTCCACCTCCATATCAAACAGTAAGCAACTTCATGAATGCGCAAAGGCCTGCGCTTCAATGTAATATGATTCGGGGAAAATGACAGCGAAACATTATACTTCCAGGCCACATTTTTGGCTCGAGTCCACAAATATCGAGAAAACAAAATAAATGAGCAAACACACTAGAATGGGCAAACTTGAATGTGCTGGTACATAGAATTAACGATTTTTGCGAGACCAACAGGCCTCATATGAAACGCATATTCCGCAAATGCTCGAAGCAGCGCGTCGGCTTCCATATTAGCCGCGTCACAAGCTGACCATTTCTTCTGGTTATTCTTACTGCCTAATATACACAGGTAATGCTTGCTTTAATTAATCGAAATAATAATTTAATCTCGTTGCATGATGATCACAACGGGATGCGGATGCATGCTGCGAACGGACTCTAGAAGTAACGTTGATTTTGTAACCTCGCGGAATTTTCACCTTCGAAAGGAACTTGATTACAAACGTTCTTTGTGGCGCACAAAACAGCCCATCCACCCGCTTACAGTGACATCCGCGCAGCCGCTCTTCTGTGCAGATCAATATGTTCCTGCCGCTTCTCCCATAGAGGCACATATTCTGTTTCGCATCTGTCCAAAAACAACGCGGCACAGTGTGGTCCAACAATAAGGGAAGGCATTAATGGAGAGAACGTGCAAATTCCTTCCTGCTTGCACGTGCGCGGATGCCCAGTTTGTACCAGATGACTGGTAGGTTGCGGTGCTGGCACCTTTCAACACCCCTGTTAAGAGAGACAACTTTAGCCGGAAACTCCAGCTATAGCGCGAGAAGAGTTGATGACGCAGAGAGAAGCACTCCCCTTAACAAACGATTGTATATTGCACACAGGTGTTCTTCACCTTGATGTAATGGTAAGTTTTTAATTCTAAGTCCTAAGTTTACAATTAGCTAACCGCGTCTTGCATTATGCTTCTTACGGACATCAGAACCAAACTACAATGTGAGGACGGCATGATAGCTGTTGCAGTAATCGAATGGGAGAATCTCCAGTTTTGAGTTGGGCGCGCATCTTCCTTCGCATGGGAGGCACCGTGGATTTTCAGAGATGCCGCAGCATTCAGTCTAATTTATTCGGATGAATAGAAGGCTGGCGTTGAAGGTCTAAGAAGCATCTGTACGCGAATTCGCATTCACAAACGTTTAGTAGCGAACAGAAATGTCTCAGGCGTGCCACCTATACGCGGAGACAACCGCAGAATTCACCCACCTACAAAACCGCACTGCATTTCCCTGTGTATGCGATATAAGACATAGTTCCGTAGAGACATCATTACCCGACAGAAATTTGTCTCCGCAGTCACATCGCAGAACTGAGCTATTTAATTGGCTGATCGATCTGTACAATTTCTTTAATTTGACGTTGATGTTTTAATGCATTACCATCCTTAGGGTACTTCACATACTTTCAGGGTACGCGCTAGCTATCTATCTTTGCTTGTTTGTGCGTACATATCTTGTATCTAATCGTTTTCGCGCCCATCTGGGTCACTGGGTAATCCATGGTCGAATGGGTAGCGCATAGGGCTGTTACACTGAGGGAACCGGATTCTGAGTTAACGATCAGACCAAGTGGTGCATGTGGCAATGTTTGCATATGTGCTCCTGTTCAACGAACCTCTTTGATGCCAGTTTGGGTCCCTGCGTATGTACCAGTATGTGTGTGTGCTCTTCAATGAACGTCTGTGATGCCACTTTGCGTAACTAGGCACGTGCCAGTAGGAGAAATGTGGCACTCGACAGTGACAAAAATATTGATAAATTTCTTTGATGCTCAGCGAAATCGAGCCCACGTCAGAAAGGGTTCTTCAAGGACCGCAATCCTACGCTTTAGCAGGCTGCTCCACGAATGTAATCGGCGTGTACTGTTCTTCAAAGGAACCACCTCCAACGTGGATCACTAAGCATAGGCCACGGGGTATGCGGCAAGCGAGCGAATGATCCTTAGCGCTCGCAGGTGCCGGCACGTCACGCTTCTCATCTGGGAGGCCAAGCGCGAACAACTTGGTAGCACCCCTAGATGGCGCAGCCTGTACAAAAAGAAGCGCGAGAAAGGATCCCAGTTGCAGTATGAAGCTTTTGTCATAGTTCACGCGCAACGGCGCGTAATGCATTTTGGAGGTCATGCCCAGGCTACGTGGCATCGCTGCTATGAACGAAAGAGGAGTCCTGCTGCAGTACACGCCTCATACATACTTCGTTTCGATGGGGACAATATGTTGCGTCACTAAATTGATCCAAAACTAGACGTATAGCCGTCGACAGTCATCGCGAGAGGGGTTCTGCCAAATTTTGTGCCGTGTATTACTTTGGTTATCTACGTTGTCTGTTATCGGCGAACGAATACTTTGTTGTCACATGCGTTATAAAGTGTGTGAAGAAATGCAAGTATAATAGATGTCCGCTGTGCCTGCTTAACTGGACAGAGGCCTTTCTCAACCTGACAAAGCCATTCGATAGTGTTGTGGAGCCCCGACCTAGCAGTCTTTATGCAGTAAAATGGGCGAGAACACGAACATATTGTGGATAACACAGTAATGTGATTAAAACGTCCTGGTAGGAAGCTTGGACTTTCACAATAACGATATTGTTTGAAGACCGCGTGTATACCCCGATATTTGTGGTTACACGTAGGCTGAGAAAATAGGTAGGATTTTAATATACCAAGCAATTGTATTATGTTTTTACGCCAACAACGTTCGACGTGGCAACACATGCTGCAATATTTGTCGTCTGGCTCGCAGGCTTACATTCAACGCTGGTGATAACGCAAGTTCGTACACCCCGTCGATTCTATTGTGTGAAGCAGCACGCGAGTGTTATCTTCAGAGAGACTCATTGCCTGTGTCAGCGCACACACAATTCAAAGATAACGCTCTTTTATTTTGTCAGAGTGGCGAGACATGTACCTAGAGTAATAGCGAGATAACTCAATGCGAACATCGGTAGGGACACAGTCAGGCTATACTCGTAGTTGTAGTTGAGGCAGTTGTAGTTAAAGAATTTCTAAGCCTACACAGGTCTAGATAATTATTTGTGACGCGGGCTGTTGTATATGTATTCCTGTGATTTGTGAACTAAGTTCAATATAAATGACGCTAGGACTTTAATGCATGCTAGCCACAGGTGCATCCCTTCATCAAAGTTTGAATGCCATAAAGCGTATGTCGTGAATTTCTGAATGAACGTCTTTACTCCGTCTTCACTTTAATTAACTTTATTATTAGCTCTATGTATTAAACCTCTATGTTTTGTATCTATGTATCAATATTTGCTGCAAAATCTAAGTGTAGCAACCAATGTATTTTTTTACATCAGTCTCTCCAAGGCGAACAATTTGCAACAAAGAAGTACCTGCTGTTCATTTCTTTGCACACCGGTTTAGTAATGGGCTGACCGGCTTTAATATCCTGAAGCAATACGGGGGATGAGGAGGTGGGGAGGGGGGAGGGGTTGATAGTGCATGTCAACGGACTAATTTCGACAACAAAGATTTTTTAAACCCTCACCTAAACTTAAGTGAAGATGCAAGAGCTCCTCATTGGCCCACCATTAGAAGGGAAAAGTCGTGGCCTAGAATCAAGCCAGTGACCTCGTGCTATGCCACACAAAACTGTATACCCACTCAACCACAACCACCAGTGTAATCAAATGAGAGCAGTAGGTTTGAGTGCACAGTCTTTAGGATTACAGCACTGCGTGCGAAGAGCGCTAAGGGATGGTCCGTAATTTACGGATGCCTGTGAAATTTGGACGCTCTCACAGCACATCTGGTGTACCCGCCAACTGCAGTCGACTGTCCGTAGAAGTTTCATTAGATTTCGCACGAGACTGAGCGAAAGAGCAATGTAGCAATTGAATGAGCCGACAACATGAAATGGTTGAGTGTTTTTTTTTTTTAGTAGACGGCAAGAATTATTACGTACACGGACTATTCCTAAATAGCCTGTTCATTTCAAACATAGGGAAAACGTGCAAATGTTGAGGAGAGGATCGATTGCCGCAAATCGCAGCCGAGCGCACGAATTGCACGCGATGCCTGCTGTGTATACATTGTGCATGTGAAACGACGCAGATGCAGGGATTGCCGAATTGGAAGAGCACCATGCGCGTCAAGCGCAAGTTGTGAGGAGTGCCTTCTAATCACAGCAAGTTGTATTTTCTTCAACATTAATTTCCTTTTCTAATATTTAGAATGATGAAGGGCATGTTGAGGTCAACCCTCATTTATATTTCATTCCTCAGTTAAAAATATTTTGGAAGAACATTCTTTCAACGTTTTCTTGGCTTTACTTTAGGTGAAGTTCATTTGCTAGCTCAAGATAATTCTTGCGCTGGTGGAAACTGCGGTAAAAAGCGAGTTGCGAAAGATCTGAGTATGTGTGCATTTGAAGGTTACAATGCATATTCAGCGGCATAACGAGGTACACCTAAACGTGAGTGGAGTGCGCAGACACCAAAACTTCATGAGACATTAAGGAAACTGTAAGACACGACCCACAAGCGGATCAGGTGCCTGTTACCAGCACTTAGGAGTAATGTGACATTCTCGGTCATAAATACACGTGCTTAGCACTGCTGAGGACAATGCGATTCCTCAAAACGGGACGTCACAAACACCTTTGGCAGCAGTGCGGGCGGTTTCTACAATACTCATCAGTCATTTTTCTGTACAGGTGCACTCTTGCTCGGCGCAATGCATCGGCTTTTGCGTGGGTGAAACTGCGCAAGGAAGGCAGTTAGCTGACGAGGACAGACGCTTTATTCGTCGGCTATCTCTGCACTGCTATTCCCCAGGATCAGCTGGTGTACGTCGACGTCCCCGCTCCTGCGCTGTGACCCACCAAGCTACTTGACGCTGCCTATATATACTGACTGCCCTGCGTATTTCCTTTAATTTGGCAGCAGTACGTACGGTTTCTACAACACTCATCAGTCATATTACTGTACAGGTAAGATTCTGACTACATTTTCAAGTCCTGCCATTGTTTCTACATGCACTGCTGCCAACCAGGAGTGATACTGTTTCCCTTGAATCTTTTGTCATGGCAAGCGGGAGGGATCTGGGTAAAGCATCGAGAATTTCAAAAGTAAAATCCGGGCTGAGCTTCGCTCCTTCAAGCAGAGTGTAGAACATTGCAGTGAAAGCTGTGACAGTGTCAATGCGCTCACCTTGGAATTTAATACTTTACGGGAAGGGCCTGTCGCAACGCGGAACAGCAACGAAAGAGTCACTGCGCAAAATAAACTACAGATGAAAATTGAAGAATTGGAGCAGGACTCACGGGCCAAAAACCTCGAAATTAAAGGTGTGCCTCAGGAGACAGAGCCTTTTGGCAGTATCCAAAAGATTTGTCTAGCCGTGGTTGAGCCGTTGGCGCGTGATGACGTTGACATGTGCCATATAGTTGGAATAAATGAGACTGGCGTAAAGAACATTGTAGTACGTTTTGTGCGGCGGGACAAGCGAAATGCTGTGCTGGCCAAGGCAAAGAAGGCACGCCTGTCTACGACAGTAATTGGCTTTAGGGCAACTGGTCCTATATATGTCAACGAGCACCTAACAAGGCAGGGCAAACAGCTCCTGGGAGCCACAAATGCAAAAAAAAAAACGAGAAGTAGGATGGAAGTCCGTTTGGACGCATGGCGGAAAAATTTCTGCAAGGAAATCAGAATCATCAGACATATTAAAGATTATCTGCTGAGAAGATCTAGATAAAATGCAACGTTAAGGTTGGCGTTGATATAACTTTCGTTTTTAGTGTATAACCGAACAGAGTTATGGCTGCCATGGCAGGATGTAAATACTTTGACATTGAAAACATCAACACAGTGGTGTCGTCTACTTACTTCACCGCATTCCATTTAAACGATCGCGGCATTAAAAATAAAATGAACAGCCTACGAATGTTTTTCGATAGCCTATCGATAAAATTTAATGGCGTATTGTTCCCAGAATCCTGGTTTTCTGCAATCGTTAACCCGCCAAAGATACCAGGATATAATTATCACGGAATTAGGCGGTCCGCTAACCGTGGTGGAGGTATATCTCTGTACATCAAAAATTGTATTGCTGGTGATGTTGATGAACTAACTTGTATTACAGCTAATGTAGGGTGTCTAGTAGTAAGAATTACGAATGCTGTTCTTGCAGCAGTAGTTTACAGACCCCCATTAGGACTTAAGTCCGAATCTTTGAGTTCATGGAAACTTTGCTTCCTAGTCTACACTCAATGCGCACATCCTTTTTAGTAATGGGTGATGTGAACATCGATATGCTCAGTGGTGACGCATCCAGTGAACATTTTCAAAACATCCTTCGTACTTTTGCCTGCGCAAATCTGATTACGTTACCTACTCGTATTACTGGAACTAGCGCCGCACTTCTTGATATCTGTATCGCCAGCCTTCCTTGCGACCAGTACTTAGATGTTTTCTCCCTTGATATCAGTGATCATCTCCAGATTTTAACATTTATACCAGTAGCTCCCAAAAATCACAAAATTAACAACCCAAGCTATCGCGACATTAGCTCCGCTTCGCTCAATAATTTTTATTCGGATACTGAACAGATAGCATGGGACAATGTTTACACCGAAAGTGATGCCGATCAGGCCTACCGTATCTTTCTCAACAAAATTATAGCCTGCTATTAAAAAGATTTTCCTATGATACATAACACCAAACGAAGCAAAAGAATACGCAAGCATTGGATTACAAATAACTTGCATAAGAGAATAAAAGCGAAAAACAATATGTACCATAAATTCGTTCAATCATGTGATGCTGCCTTGGCTCACAGAATTCAAATCATATCGCAATAAATTAAGCGCTGATTTAAAATAGCCAAAGATCTCCTTCTATCAGTCCCTGTCTGATAAAATATACGACAGTCCAATAAAATCAGGACAGGAAATCAATCGTTTTTCTAATGACTCTAAGGTTCAGTGCTCAATTAATATTGCAGCTTTTGCTCAAGGCAAGACGGATGAAGACTTCCTAACAGAAATGAACTAATTTTTTTGCCAGTTTTGGCGACTACGTGTCTCCGCATAGCCATAGTGATTGCACTAAAACGCCACTGCGTGAACGTACAAAACTGGCTAATTCAATTATTCTTTCTCCGGTTACTGCTCAAGAAGTCACAAATTTCATTTCCAGAATTAGAAACAACATCGCCGCGGGTTGGATGGCCTGAGTGCTGTTCCTATTAAGCATGTGGCGTCTACTATAGCCTCACCGCTGACATTCATAATTAATCAAATGTTAGGGACTGGTATCTTTCCCTCTGACCTTAAATTGGCACGTATAACCCCTGTTCACGAAGGTGGAGCAATCAGTGATTTAGCAAGTACCGACCGATGTCTGTTCTGCCCACCTTGTCCAAAGTTTTTGAGAATGTCATTAACAGACGGCTCAAAAGCTTTTTCGCTAAATACTGCGTTGTGATTGATTCCCTAATACGGCTTCCAGAAAGGTAAATCCACTAAAATGGCGTTATTACTAATCAAGAATGAAATTCTTAGCAACATTGAAAACAGACTTTTTACTGTGGGACTGTTCATTGATTTAAGGAAAGCATTTGATTGTGTAAATAATATTATTCTGCTGTCAAAACTGCGTGACTACGGTATACGTCGCGTCACCCTTGATCTCATAAAGAGCTATCGTTACAATAGAAAACAGTAAGCGAAAGTCAATGGCTTGTCATCTCCGACTTCTGTGGTAAAACATGGAGTACCTCCAGGGTAGATTCTAGAGCAATTATTGCTTATACTTTACATCAATGACTAATGTGAGGTGCCTAATTCTCCCAAACTGGTCATGTATGATGATGATACTAATATTTTCTTTTCCGCACCAACTTTAGCCCACCTAAACACAACGATAAACAATTACCTAATTAACCTTGAACAGTGGTTGAACTCAAACAGATTAACCTTAATTATGAAAATAATAATTATATTATTTTTAAACCTCTCAACAAACAAAGTGACTTCGAACTCACCCTAAACTTTCAAGGAATGGCCCTGCAGCGCGTTGCATCTGAAAAATTTTTTGGGGTTCGGTTCGAAGAAATAATGTCTTGGAACATGTACGTTAATAGACTCCCGATTGAATTAGGCAAGGCAGTTGGTTGCCTCTACATACTGAGGGAATTATTTCCAATTAGACTAAAGAATGCAATATAATATGCTAAGAGAAACAAGAGAAAGATGACCGGTTTAAGAGATTGTTGCATAAATTTGCGAACCTTGTGTATAGCTTTACTTGTGCTGTATGTTATCTTGTGCTGTCAGATTTATCAGCAATGTCGTGCATAACATGCAATGCATGTATATGAAGTTATTTTTAGAAGATTCTCCACCTGCTGCCTAACCAGCCAACAAGCACAACATGCTTAGGAAGGTCAGAACTTATGTATTTGTATGCTGTATTAACAAATAAACTTTGAAACTTTGAAAAAAAACTTTAATTTTTACTCGCGGCTTTCATATCGCACTTTAGTTTGTGGTACCAGAACGACCACCAACTATAACAAACTGGAGCGGCTCCAAAAAAAAAAAAAGGAACTAAGACTCTTTGAGATCTTTAATGAACACCCCAGCCTATTACCCACTCGTCCCCTATTCATTAAACATAATATGTTTAAAGCGTCTAAGTTATACAACTAATAACTATCTCTTCATATGTATAATAATAAACTCTCAAACGATACAGAACATTCAGACGCCTTACAGAAATGGGTCCTCAGCAATATGAAGTACTAATTTTAGTGATGGGCTTTCGGCGTATATGCATTTCTCTTCCAATAAGAGGTCACACCTACTAGCATACCTTAAATACCTGCGCCGTCTAGTTTATGTGAAGTCCGCTTATTCTGGGTCTCCGGAATGAGTTGAATCATCCTAATTGAGTCTGCTGACAAGGACACGTTGTGGTCACAAAGTGGTCCGGTTTTAAATTTTTTTCCTACCTTTGATTTTATAACATGAGTCCAATTTAAACACGTTTTATCCCGAAATTATTAAGAATAATCCCTAATTTCCTGTTAGCTGCGATTATGCGCCATGCTACATGATGAAAAATCAGACGATGGCGAGTTCGAAACCTATATGCATCGCGATCTGGCTCCAAATTTCCAGCTATTTGTCCTGGAAGTGAGAGTAGATTGTGGTACTTAGAGAGCCTATACGGTTGTTTGTTTTGACACGTCTGCTTGTTTATCTTTTTCCTGTGACCGCTTATCACCGGCTAACGGATGTCGAATTTTGCCCGCGGGCGGAACACGTGCTTGTATGTATCAGAAGATTCTTGATTCTTGTAAGCGATTCTGTCTCTTGTCCATGTTCTCACTGAAGCTTATGGAATCAAATAGCATGCGTAACATTAATAGCGTTGTACAGAACATTTGCGAGCACCAGCGATTACTTTAGAAGAACCGGTGAGCCAAGTATAAATAGCCGACGAGTCTGACCTGAAAATCAGATTTAGACAATCGACGAGTGGGCTCGCCGCTATCATTGTGCTGACTGTTGCGGGCTTTTCTTGACACAGGCTCACCCAATAAACAATTAGTTTGATAAGATGAGTTGTGCCACTGTGTTTGTTCACTCTCTCTGCAACTTTACAGTATTCACTACTGAGGTCACGATGAGGTCACGCGACTGGCAGTCTGGTTCTCGATGTACGCTGCTGGACTTGTGCATCCCAACAAAAGAATACTCCTGGAGTCTTAGTGCCCAGTGATCAAGATGGCGAGACGCGTCTCTAACTAACGATAGCCGGAAGAGCGTATAGTGTATCGTAAGGATAACAAATGGGGGTCCAACAGATTTGTACTTTACGAAATACATGTAATTATTATTGCTAATCATTAAAAAAATTCAGTTTTTAATTGATCAAATACGGTTTTTACTCATTAACCCTCACAGAAATTCAGTTATTGTTTTCAGCAACCAATTGCCTCTAACCAGCTACATTACTGCCGAGACGGACTTTAGTAGGCGAAGTTGCTCAATGAGCACTTTTAACTCGAATAAACCGCAGTAGAACTACATACATGCAGCAGCCTCGCGGATGGGCATGCTCAAAAAGAAAGTGGGCGGCTCTGTATGTGCTTCCTGATCATAACGCTTCACCAGATCTTGGCCGACAAATTGAACCGGCACTGCTACAGGTCGATAGGACTGGCCACTTTGGACGCCTTTTCCCAGGAAATCACATACGATATATGTTTGCTGCTTTTCATTGAATCTACCTGTAGCGCCTTCTGAGTGCGCCAGCAACAATGGAGGGCTGCGCGCCAACGAGCCCTCTGACGGCGGCAGCGCAGCACTGAGCAACCATAAGGCGCAGTGAATTTGCGCAAGGTGTTTCTGCGTTACAACGCTTCCCTTCAGGGAACACATCGAGCAAGTTTTCATTGTCAGTGCCGACGTTTTCATCATGAAACGGGAGAAGGTGAGCGAGGAATGTTTTGAAAAGCAAATGTAACGGAAGATAAACAACGGCTGCAGAAGACGCACTCGAAGAGGTGGGATTTTCTGTATTTGTAGCATATTTAAAAACGTTGTAAGCAAATCAACGTAAAAGTAATCGATTACGTTTTAGTACTTTGCTCATTTGTATTTGTGGGACAGTAATGGGTCATTGTAATCAATTACATTAGTTAAGTGAAGTACTTACTTGTATTTGTAATTGGCTATATTATTTCAGTAATGTGTACCAGTCTGGCAGCCAAATATAAGTAAGGTCAGCCGCTGGTCAAGCCAGGCCGAGGCGTTCGCATTCACTGGTCAAAAGACTGCGCCCTGAGGGCGTGAGCGAGAACCAGCTCGTGTTTTGCTTCTGCTGGGCGAGGACAGCACCTGGACGTGGCCGCTAGCGTCCTGGTGATATTGTGCTGGTGTAGATGAATCAAAATGCCCTAAGATGGGTAGCGCTGTCAGCAAGCCGGCGAGTGTGTGGAGGACGTCGCCAGTTTCACACCCGTTGAACGCTCCCACCTCCAGTACCCCTGGTTCCGGCCACGTTCTCGCAGCATGGTACAGCGATGAACACCTGATTACAGGCCATTATGCTTGAATTGTCGCCGCAGAAGTCGCTGTTGCAGCTGGTGGTACTCAATACCGTTCAGGAGCAATCGTCGTCCAGACCCAGTTTCTCCAGTGACTGCCACGATGTCCTTAGGAAGCGTATCCCATAAATGTACCTACACGCTGCTTACATATGTGCTAAATCTAGCTTCTTCCACACAACGTTCCGCCACACCTCTAAATTGTTCCTGTCTGACTCGCGCATCGTCGCCTTTTCGAGAGCTCCGTAACAAAATATTAGGTGCGTGCAACGCCTCCCTTCACCCCCTCCCTCTTTCCTCCAAAAAATGATTTATTTCATTGTGGAACAATCTTTTCTCATAGCCCTTTCAACTTTCCTTGTAACAGGAGTGTGTGTGCATAGCATCCTGTGTTCATACTGACGCTCCGTTGTATGTATTTTAAGCAGGATGATAACTTGGGCTAGTTGGTTCGGTATTAGGAAGGGTAAAACTGCGAAAGACGAGTTAAAGGAAGACCCGAGAAATAAACACCCCCTGCGTGCAGCCACGCCCTTTTTTTCATCTATTTCTTCACCATTTCTAACGTATTCGGACGCTATAGTAGCACCCTCTCTCAATGTCAATGTACTCGAGGTTACCCATTGCTAGATGTTTTTTTTCTATACCCCGGTAGCTTGAGTAACTTCTCCTCTATCCTCTTTGCTGTCACTGTGTGCCTCATATCTATTGGAATTCGAACTTTCATCAACTATATTCACTTCTATTTTTCTACTCTGGATGTTGTTTTTTCATGTTTGTTTACTCATTCCTCAATTATTCCATCTTCCATTAACATTATGTATGTTTAATTCGTTTATTTTTTCTGACTGGTTACTAGCTCTTCCTTAACTGCGAGTCAGCCTACTTTGAACAGATTCAGTTGAAAACATTTTTTCTTACATTTTTAAAGCGGATGTTGGTAGCGTACTCGCACGATCCTAACGCATCCTTTTTTGAATGAAAGGTGCGTTCAAATGTGCCCGCGCTTTACAATCGTAATAAATTCTACTTCAACTCAAAATAAAAAAAACCAAACCAATTCTTACTAATAAAAGCTCAATGCAAGGTAGCTAGCCCCACTCTCATCGAACGAATTTTTTTCTGCCTTGGTTTGTGGCATTTCTCATGCATCACTTGTGGCATTTATCATGTATTAGATTTTTTTATTTATTTATAGACAATGCGATGAATAGATACTGCGATTCTGCGAGCCGGGTGGGTATACATAGAAATATGCAAGGGGGCATGTAAACCCATACAAAATTCATCAGATATGTAGGCATTTCCAAACATTGGTGAAGAATACATAAAAGCATACAAGCAAATAACACACACACATTCATAACATTTGCAAGCATTTTTGAAACATTGATAAGAAATTCTGGGTAACAATCTCAGAATTAAGATTATTCCACTCTGTTATTGTCCTAGGAAAAAAAGAATAATTGAAAGAGTTTTTTTTTTGCCTTTTGCAAGCTGAATCGCATCACTGCCACGTGCATTGACTGCCTACGCGGTGCCTGCGGTTGGGCGGCACTATCTACTAGTGCGCCATGCGCACCTGCTGTCAAGTGCATCGCCTGTCTGCGGAGCAGCTGCCGCCCGGGAAACAGCGTGTGAAGCCACGTCAACTGAAGACCGACTACGTTTGCACTGTGCGGCAGCAGCGACGTGGCGCTAGTCCTGTTGCTACATTCCGAACCGGGAAATTCTTTCTGTAAACGCAGGTCTGTATACACAACAACTTGAGCCTCCTCCACCGCTACTTGATATTGCCGCCTGCTGCTGCTGCTGCTGCCGCGAGTGTGCTTGCTGCATGTGTACAAATTTTCTGCAATTGCCGATACTGCTCAGTGTGCTTCACGTAGCCTGTCATTTCCCCACGATGCACCTTCCATTTTTTGCGTGAGTTGTGGTTGCAGGTATCACTTAAGAAGTTGTTCGGGGGAGGACGAAATAACCATGACTCGAAAAAAGAAAAAAAAATGGAACTGTGAAGCCTGCAAACCTAAAGCAACGATTGATCCTGACAGCTCAGCAGATGCACGCAATATCACTGATGTATTCAATGAGCTAGCTGCCATAAATGAAAAGCTGCTTGAAGTAAACGTAATAAAGATAAATGTAGAGTGGTTATTGAATCTGAAGGCCACTGTGGGCGGCATCGAGTCCTTGGTGACACTTGTTTCCGAGAAGTATGATACGCTACTGGATAAGACGACAGCTCAGAAAAACAAAATCGGCACGTTAGAGAAAAGAGTTCCCGCCATCGAAGCGTCAGGGGACTGTGAAGAAACAAAAAAAAACTCAGAAATGACCTTAATCAACTTGAGCAGTATGAACGACGACACAATATGGAAATATACGGCATAAGGTTCACCGAGAATGAGGACTTGCTCAGCAAGATTAACATCCTTGCTAGTGAACTCGGTCTGCAGCCTGTCACTACAAGCGAACTCGATTCTGTTCGTAAACTTCCAGCGAAACAAGGAAAGATACAGCCGATACTGGTGAGGTTTCAGTCTCGAACTACTAAGGAAGAATGGGTCAAAAAGAGAGCTGTCTTGAGGGAGAGAAAGTCAACTGTGGGTTTGCGTGAAAAGCTTAAAGCTACGAAGAAGAGGCTACTTTAGCTAATGAAAGCAAAGGCAACTGAGAAGGATTACATGTTTACATGGATAAAGGAAGGAAAGCTGTTCGTCACGAGACGTTATTAGGATCGTGCAATTAGAATTCAATCAGAAGATGACTTGTCCAAGATAGAACAGAAGCTGACAATGTCTGTAACACTGATGTAAAATGGCTGATCTACTTAGCCAAAGAGGGAACCAATACTATAGTCAAACAACGTTCCGAGTACATGTGGGCAGCTATGTTCATAACACGCAATGCTCTTCAGTTTTTCACATGAATGCTAGATTGATTGATTGATTGAAAACTTTATTATTCCACCCAGTTGGGGTGCCCGCCTCTTAACCTACACGTAGGTAGGGGGGGAGGACGAAGCAGTCCCCGCGCGTTGAGGACAGTGAGTCTTCACGGCCTCAACGGCCAGGCGGATTGCTCGACGCTGGTCGTCTTCAGCCTCGCTCTGGAGCAAGGCCTCCCAGGCTTCTTTACTGTCAATGTTTTCCTTAGCCCCTGGGGAGCCAGCACACTCCCATATTATATGGTCTAGCGTAGTTTCTTGCTTGCAAATTTTGCAGAGGGCGTCGTTACAGTCCCTCGTCTGTGTTAAATAGATCCAATGTGGTGATGTATAATTGTTTCCCTGGAGGCGTCGCCAATTGCGAGCGTCCTCCAGAGAGAGAGGCCGATGCGGAGGCAGAAAGATTCTTCTTTCGGCTTTGTAATGATTGACAATTTCCCTGTACGTGATCATACTATCTTTTATCCCTGGAACTGGCTGCTCTAGAGTTGCCCGGTGGTAGAATGCTAGAAACCGCAGGAACAAATTTGACGAAGTTAACATGCTTCTTGGCTTTCTGCACTATAGTTTCAATGTCTTGGCTTTTACAGAAACCTGATTCAGTTCTAATGATTTTATTCCAGAATTTGAAGGTTACAGCTGTGTGTCTATGTCGCGATGTAAACGAAGAGGTGGTGGCGTTGCGTTCTATTTTCGCAATGGCGTATTGTAGAAGGAGTTAAAAGAGTACAGTATGGTTAACGATGATTCAGAATCACGTGTGGTTGAGTGTGACAGCCTGCTTCTTGCTTTCTTGTACCGTCCACCTGCAGATAGTGTGAATATTTTTTTTTTTGCAAACTGTTGAAAAGATGCTGGAGCCAAGCTTGTTGTTGAAAGTGGCAGTGTTACTCATTGGTGACTTTAATATTGACCTCCTTCTTGAGAACTCGCATAAATATGACCTACTTAGATGTTACTTACTCTTATGGCTGTCGGAATTTAATCGAGGCGCCAGCAAGAATTAATGTCGAAACAAGTGTAATGTTAGACTTGTGTATAACGAACCATTTAACTCATGAAATTGTCTCAGGCATATTATCTAGCGGCATCAGTAACCACTGACCAATCTTTTGCATTATACCGCGCTCTAACCATCGTAGTGGTTTGCAGAATGGGAACTAAACTAGAGCAAGTAGAAAATAAGTGACAATAACATCACGAAGTACCAGGAGCTTGTAACTAACACTGATTCGAGTGTAATAGAGAGAGAACAAAATGTTGACCAGGCTTACAGTAAGTTTTTAGCACTCTTTAAAGAAATTTACGACACTTGTTTCCCACCAGAAACGCGCAAAACGCACCGAAAAATTAGAAAATCTTGGGTCTCCTACGAACTATATAAAGAAATTGAACGCCTTAAAAAGTTATTTGAAACATTCATTAAATCGAAAGATCCACACG
Organism: Dermacentor variabilis; assembly: GCF_050947875.1. Taxonomy (NCBI): domain Eukaryota; kingdom Metazoa; phylum Arthropoda; class Arachnida; order Ixodida; family Ixodidae; genus Dermacentor; species Dermacentor variabilis. The sequence goes on along the minus strand of NC_134570.1, from coordinate 129,998,304 downwards.
TCCTGCAAGCCTACAAGCAGCTTCGAAATAAAACAAACTCTAAAATGGAGAAGGCTAAACGCGAGTACTATCAGAATAAGTTTACTGCCCGCTGCGAAAAATCCTCCACTGCTTTGGAGAACATTTCGAGAATTAGTGACGGGCAACAAAGCAAACTGTCCTCAGTCCATAGTTATCGATGGGATAACGTTATCAGGGGAATGCCTAGCCAACAAATTTAACTCGCATTTCAAGGTTTCTGCTGCGCAGTGTAGCGATGCTCCTGTAGGCTGATGTGAAGAATACAATAGATATTCTGATATGCCCACTATATTCCTGTACCCAAGAAGCCCAGCCGAGATAACAGACGTCATATCTACACTAAAGAATAAGTGCGCATGAGGAGCGGACGAGATAAGTACAGAGCCTCCAAAGAGCGTAGCGCAAGTAATATACCACCGCTTTCGCATATCTGCAACCTCGTCTTATCGACTGGTGAATTTTCCGTGCTCATGAAAATTCCGACAATAGTGGCACTGCATAAGGGGGGTGCGTTAGATAACCTCAATAATTTCAGACCCATCACAGTCCTTTCTATCTTTTCTAAAATCCCTGAACGTATTTTAAATAAAAGAATAGTTGGGCCCCTGACAGAAAAACAAAGCACTAGTATCAGCACAATTCGGGTTTCAGAAACAAAAGTCTACTGAGCAAGCGCTTTTGCATGCGAAAGACCATTTAATTAATAACTTTGAAAAGTAGACTTACACTATTGGAGTGTTTTGGATTTCTGAAAGGCTTTTGACTCTATTAATCACGATATTTTGCTACTAAGGTCACCTTGGTATGGCATAAGAGGTGTAGGCTATGCTTTAATTAAGAACTTTTAGAGCTCCCGTAAGCAGTTTGTTTGCCTAAAAGATTCTAAGTCCTAACATTCTTGATTTAAACTGCGGTGTTTCTCAGGGCTCAATCCTAGGCACAAATTTGTTTCTGCTCTATATTAATGATATAGTTAACATCCCAAACACAAGATACATAACTTTGTATGCAGATGACACCAGCGTTTTCTTTTCTGATCTAACATTCAAGAAGCATTTAACGCTGCCAATAGATGGATGGGGGACCTCAACTGTTGGCTAAATTCAAATAGAATACAACTGAACTGCGAAAAATCAAAATATGTCATATTTAGACCTAAAGGAAAGCAGCTGATGGGCCACTACGAGTTAAAGTTTGGGGGGCGCTTTATAGAAAACACGAAGTGCGTAAAATTTTAGGCGTATGGTTTAACGAAAACCTGTATTGGTCCATTCATGTAGAGACCGTCAGAGCCGACATTCGTAGAGCGACGGGAATGATTAACATGTTAAAGCATCTTATTCCAATGAATTTAAAGAAACAGCTATAATACACACTAATACACTCTCGTCTACACTATTCCCTTCTGGTCTGGGGAACTACTACAAAAACTAACCTTATGTCACTATATAGGCTGCAAAAAAGAGCCGTAAGGGCAGTTTGTAACCTACCTGTTCTTGCACATACTAAACCGTTTTTGATAAGCTTGGCATACTCCATATAGACCACCTGTTTTTGCATAAACTATCGCTCGAGGCGTTCCGTCTCCGTCAAGCTGATCACATACAGTTTAATCAGACCTTCGCCACCAAAGAAACTCCGTATAATCTCAGACATGACCGAATCTCTATGCCGCTTACTCGCACGAACTACGGGAAACAGGCATCACACTTTCAAATATCGACGTTACTTAACAATAATCCTACAATCGTGAAACAATTACAAACCTCGAAATCAAGTTTGAGGTTCAGGAAATCTGTTAAAACATATTTTCTTCGCTGCTTTATTGTATTACTTCCTTATATACCTCAATGTTATTGTTTTGTTTTCCTTTTATAACATGTTCTGATTAAGAATCGAATTCTTTATTGTTTTGATGTGTTATCATATTTTGAAAATTGTAACAGTTGTTGTGCTGTTGTTTGCTGCAGAGTATCAACATGCTTTGGGTGCTGCAGCCTTTGCCAGGCAAGGCCTTTTGCTGCAGCACCTGAGACAGCTGTATGTCTCAAACAACAAATAAATGAAATGAAATGAAATTCTGCGTGTACAAGGGGGTTATTGATAAAGCATGCCTTCGTCTCGTGTTATAACCTGATGAATAAGTGAAGAACTTGGAAGTGTTAACCTTATAATGGCCGTTTACAAGTTGAAAGAGGGACTTCAGTCGGCACATACGGTTGCGCACCGTCACCGGGCGTAATCCACTGCGTCTTACGAGATCACCAAGAGACGCACGGTCGTTTGAATTAAAAAAAAACCCTAATCACCTTATGCTGTACACGTTCCAGTTTTTTAATGATGGAAATGAAGATGATTTTCTGTGGTTGGTAACTGTCGCCGGACTCCGATAGCGACTAGCCGCTTATATTTAGGTGTGTGCCTGTCTGTATGCCTTTGTATGTTCCACAAAATTTTTTCAACACGGTACGTGTCGACTCGGGTTTTGTTACTTGATGTGCGTGGTAGAATAGGCACCAATGTATTTGGCTGGATATGTTGGCGATAATTTAACTGCGCATTACAATCGCAGGGGCGGTAGATTGGTGTAAATACCGGTATGTGCGACTGAGTATGATGAATACATATTGTAAGATATAATTACGCGTTTCTTTTTTACTGGAAGATTTTGTCTTTACATATTACGTCGTATGGGTACTTGGCATATACGGGAGAAGACGAAGAAGTGGCTCTTGTGTGGAACCCCGTTTTCTACTGTTCTCTTTTTGCGAGTATTTTTGCGTGTTTTCGGGAGGCGCCGCTTCCGAGACCTTCGGCGATGGAAGCGGAGTCAGCTAGACGTCCGGAGGAGACCGACGTCACAGCGTCGAGCGCTCCGAGGAAGCGCAATCACCTGATGAGCGACACAGGCAGCGAGGACACCCTGCTGTACTACTCTGCTTCCGAAGAAGATCTGTCGGATGACGGCGACTACTTGACAGTTGTGAGGCAAAAAGGACAGAGGAGAATCGTCACTGCATCCTCGTCTTCAACAAGGACGACGGCGGCAGCAAAGGCCCATGACACCGCTCATACCATCCTCTTCTTACCCGTGACGCCGACCGACAACCTGAATCGGCTAAACAGGCAAGCCGTATCTGTAACACTAGAGGCTGTTGTTCCAAATGAGATCACGGATATGAGAGTTAACACCCGTAAGAACATTCTCGCGGTTGATGTCAAGAACAGAGCAGCATTGGATATCTTGAGTACAGTGAAAATGCTGGGCAAGATAAATGTTCGCACCATAATACCACAGGACAGCAATACTATATCAGGTGTGATTTATGATGTCGATGAGTCAATCGACGACAACGATCTGCCTATTTTGGTCAAACCCGCCACAGCAGATGTTCCTATTATTGAAATCCGTCGCCTAGGAGATTCACGCTGTGTGAGGATAACTTTCAAGGGAGGTAGCTTGCCGTCCCACGTGAAAGTTGGATTTTTTCGTCATCCAGTGCGACCGTTCATTCCAAGACCACTTCAGTGTCGTAATTGTTTGCAGATCGGGCATGTCAGCGGCATATGCAAAAATTCGACCGTGTGCGCGAGATGTTCTGAGCAGCACAGTGCAGATGCTTGCCGTGCGACTCACTTCAAATGTGCCAATTGCTCCGGTCCCCATGAAGCATCGTCGAAAGACTGCCCGAGACACAAGACAGAGCGGAAAGTCCTCAAACAAATGGTGAGAGACAACTCAACTCACAGAGCGGCCGCCGCCAAAGTACGCCGGCGTAGTGTCCGCCGTCACCGTAGACGATCCTCGTCTACAAGAAATGCTGATACCGTCGCGAGACAGCCGATACTTCCTAAGGCTGGTGCTCCCAAGGCGCTCACCCACACTAACAACACGGTGTCTGATGACGCAGTGCATACCTCTACTGCAAACGACTGGCCTGCACTTCCGACATTAAGTCCTCCAGCCCAACAAAGGTCGACGGTGGACTACCGACGAACCAATGAGGGCACAGACCATGTGCGAGGTCAAGACAAGCAAGTAATCGCCATAATAAGATATCTAATGAATGTCATTCGCGTGTTGTTAAATGACATGCAGACGCCATCTGCTCGAGGTGCACTACAAGTGCTGGACGGCCTGGATCCGGTTCTTGAGAGCCTCGAGTAGCAAGCACAATGGCTCTACCGCGTCAGCCGTTCTTCAGACAAGTCAAGGAAGCATCTATTATGCAATGGAATGCCCGTGGCCTGAAATCCCGCAGTGATTTTCGCCATTACGTTTTCACCAATCGATTCCCCATTGTTGTCGTCTGTGAACCGAAGCTACAGACACCCGTCCGGATCTCAGGCTATGAACCTCATGTGTCATCGACTTGTATTGACATTAGCAAAGTGACCATCTACATACGGTGTGAATTGACTTATGTTGTTCATCCAGTGCGGCCACATGACATTAATCAGTATGTGTGTTTGACCGTGAAACAACAAAACCTTGCGTTTACTTTAGTGGGCGCTTACCTTTCTCCATCAAGTCGTTTTGATAGGCAGAGACTGAGTGACATTATAGATGCGACACCTGGTCCATGGATTGTTGTTGGGGACTTCAACGCGCATCATTCACTTTGGGGAAGCAACAAGATAAATTCGAAAGGAAGAAACCTCGTGTCCTTTGCTTGCGACCATGAACTTTGTTGTCTAAATGATGGCAGTCCCACGTTTCTGCGCGGCCGGACATACAGTAGTTGTTTAGACTTAGCATTTGTTTCGCGATGCCTCACTCGCCGCGTCCATTGGTTCGCAGATATAGAAACCCACGGAAGCGACCACATTCCTACCTACCTGAAGATAAAAGGCCTCACCAAATCCGTTCCATCAAATTTTAAACAAGCAATAGATTGGCCCGTGTTTAAATCCCTTATGGAAGACACATGCCACGAAAGCATTTCGTCCACACTAGAATTTGAGATCGCCAAGGCTATGCAGGATTCTTTGCGATCATTTCGGCCATTAGAGAACTACACGGATTTCGATTCGGAAATACAGAGCCTCCGTGCAATCCGCCGGCGAGCGGAGCGACGGTACCGACGGACTAAATCACTCTACGACCTTAGAGAGGCCAGACGCATTCAAAAGAAAATTCAGCGTCGCCTTGCTGTACTCCACAATCAACGCTGGAAGTCGTTTTGTGAGTCTCTCAACCCACGTAAACCTCTGTCGGTTGTCTGGAGAACAATCCGTGGTCTTCGAACAGCTCCTCAACAGCGTCGTCCATTTAAGTCTCTAGCCCTACATCAAGGACGCCGAGAAGTCGAGGTAGCCGAAGATTACTGCGCAAGGATTGCGGGTCCGGCGCTCACGTATTCACCTTGCGCACCTATTCCCATTGTGCCCCCTTGCTCCCGGGATCCTCGTATGGACGCTGCTTTCTCCATCGAAGAACTGGAGGCCGCACTTGCTGGTTGCAGGCGATCTTCGTCACCAGGACACGATGGCATCACATACTCTGCGCTTGTAAACCTTGGTCCAGAGGCCAGAGATGCCCTTCTTGGCCTATACAACGCATCATAGCGTGACGGCTTGGTCCCTACAACGTAGAAATCCAGCCAGCTTGTTCCACTCCTCAAGGCTGGCAAATCCCCGTTGGAATTATCATCTTACCGTCCAATAGCACTGGCCAGCTGTGTCGGCAAGGTAATGGAAAGAATGATACTTGCACGGCTAGAATGGTACTTGGAATTCTACAATGTCTATCCAGAGGTAATGGCTGGTTTTCGACGTGGCCGCTCGTCAATAGATAGCGTTATCGACCTGGTAACATACGTACAACACCAGAAACATCTGAAACGAATCACTGCGGCCCTATTTCTTGATGTTAAAGGTGCGTACGACAATGTAGATCATCAGGCAATTCTGGACGCCTTAGAAGCTGTAGGGATTGGTGGACGCACCTTTCGCTGGATATGCAACTATTTGCATGGAAGATCTTTCTTTATTTTGACTGAATACGGACCAACGCCATCTAGCTATACCAGTCGTGGTGTACCGCAAGGCGGAGTACTCAGCCCTACCCTTTTCAACCTGGTGCTCGTTGGTCTCGCTGATTCGTTACCGCAAACCGTACAGCTCTCCGTATATGCAGACGACATTTGCATATGGGCTTCAGGCGTGACACGTGTACAAGTCCGCGCACGACTTCAGAAAGCCTGAACGGCTGTGTCAAGATACCTAAGAAGACAAGGCCTGGAGCTTTCTGCTGAGAAATGTGCAGTCGTTGCTTTTACTCGTAAATCGATGTCCCCGTATGCTTTGCGGATTAATGACCAAATCATACGATATAGACGAACGCACCGATTTCTTGGCGTCATCATTGATAGAGACTTGTCTTGGAGCCCTCACATCTCGTACATGACGAAACGTTTGGCCGCCATTGTGGACCTTCTTGCGTTTCTCGGCGGGAAGTCCTGGGGCCCAACAGTACCGTCAATGTTGCAACTATATCGAGCACTGTTTTTGGGCTTCCTGCGGTACAGCTTACCTGTAATAGGTAATACTTGTACTACGAATATTCGCAAACTCCAGAGCGTGCAAGCCCAAGCACTCAGGACTTGTCTCGGTCTTCCCAAAACAACGTCATCGATTGCGACAGTGGCCATAGCCCGAGAGGCGCCTTTGACAGTCTACATTGATACAGATGTCCTGAGAGCGCACATCCGACACCTGACTCGGATTCCCTCACACCATCTTGCTTGCTTGCCCGCAAAAAGGCCACTTTCAACTTTTGCTAAAACTATTGTAAGACATCAGTCGTACTTGCCATCAGACTTTACGCCCGCTTCACGATTGTCAGATGCATTGTGGTGTCTGCACCGGCCGCAAGTGCAACTGACAATTCCAGGAGTCAGAAAGAAAGCTGGAGCGCCATTGCAATCTTTGAAGCAAGCAACTTTGGAGCACATTCACAACGTGCACAGATTCTGGAAACATGTATACACAGATGGCTCAGTAAAACTCAACAGCGCTGCTGCTGCAGTCATCATCCCGGCACAATCTGAGGAAATCAAGTTAAGAACTTCATGTGTGACCACATCAACGGGTGCAGAACTCGCGGCGCTCCGTGCTGCACTTGATTTCATTAAGCAGAAACCACCGCAACAATGGACAGTCTTCAGTGACTCCAAGGCAGCCCTTCAGTGCATACGAAGCCCAATGCGCCACGGACCCAATGAACAACTGGCCTCAGAAATTCGGCACATATATCATGAAAGCTATGATAAGGGACACAACATAATCTTTCAGTGGCTTCCAGGACATTGTAACATCAGCGGGAATGACCAAGCCGACGAAGCCGCCCGATCGGCACATGAAAGTGGTCAACGAGTCTTCATTCCGCTTTCGCGAACAGACGCTGCGGCTGGGCTGCGATTGATGTCCCGTGAGTGTACTTTGCCCCTGTGGGACTCAAATGTTTTCACCATGTGTCGGTTGCGTTCGTTTTCTCCGGACATACGGATACACCTCCCGCCTGGATTACCACGACGTGAACAGACCATGCTTTACCGTCTGTGGCTAGGCGTTGCGTTTACAAACGCCTATGCTTTCCTCATAGGAATGGCCGACAGCCCCACGTGCGACACATGTAACATCGACGAGACGCTCGCACACGTTATCTGTGTCTGCCCGCGATACAGTGCTGAGAGACAAGTGATGTGCAGGGTACTGGACAAGCTGGACAATCGTCCACTTTCAGAACTAAAAGCTTTAGGCCAATGCTCCGAAAGAACATCCGCGTTGAAGGCCTTATTCGCGCTATTAACATTCTTGCGGTCTACGGGGCTTCACGACAGACTCTAAGAATGCCACCCCCTACCGTTCTGTAGTGTACGCGCTTTGTTCGTGCTTGTCTCCCTTTCTTTCTATCTCCCCCTTCCACTGTGTTTCTCTTTTTATCCCTCTTAACCCTTCCCCCTGCGCAGGGTAGCCAACCGGAACTACCTCTGGTTAGCCTCCCTGCCTTTCTCTGCATTATTTTCTCTCTCTGGCATATACGAGGTTCTGGCTTCACCAAAATATTGCCTGCATCTTCTCTGGCCAGCGGAACCGCTTGTTGGCCTAGTTGGTGCTTGCTAAAAGACGTGATTTCTGTCACAAGTTAAAACACACACAAAAGGAAGAAACATACAAGCCGCCCGCCTTGTATTCCATGTGTCTTCCTTTTGTTTGTGTTTTAACTTGCGGCAGAAAACGTGTCCTCTTGCCACTTTTCCAGGTGTCATTAGGTGCCATAAAACCGGCACCCTAACGCTTTAAGCGTGCACCTGCGTCAATGTGGCACAATGTGTTGAATATTCGACTCGCCCGAGCCTGAGAACCATTTCGCGCTTAACTCCAATCATTCCTTCTCTTTCACGGGGTGTGAATGTACTCACCATCCACGTATTGCTGTACTTAACACAACGAAAGCTTGGTGGGTGGCCGAGTACAGTGGCTGGGGTCTTCGATAAAGACAGGTAAAATAAATTTCGCGATTAATGGACAATTGTGAAGAATGTATGCGCCTTACGCAATATTCTTTTGTTGTTAGGGCTTTAACATTTTTCGGAGTTTCTTTTCTTTTTATCACATGTTGAAGCAGAGGAGATGTTGGCCACTGCCGGAAGCACTTAGGCTCACATATAATTAATGATTCCAAAAAATGTATTTGCTTTCATCCCTCCCTCAAACTTGTGCAACTGTCCTATACACTGAACGCTATAAACGTAGAAGCAAAAGCTCCACAGATTTTCGGACAAAAATTTTTTTTCTTGTTAGACACCCCCTTAGGAAAGGTAGGGATCATGTTTGATGGCCACTACACCTTTCAGTTTAGGCAAACAATACACACCGAACACAGAATGTCTAAAAAAAAAGGTAGAGAAGGAAGATATAATTAGCAGCAACGACAACTGCGAAAAAAAGTCAGAACGTGTTGACACATCACCTAAAGAATGGTGATAAAGACAAGGAGATCAACCCTTAACTTGAAAAAATGGCTCTTTGTCTAACCTACCAACTCTGTTACCACGCTGTCCCTATTCACAACTGCAAAGCACAGCTTTACAAGCCTGTAGAAGCACATTTTACTCCACTGCAAACTTAATTTACGGAGACGGTCATGAGCGCTTTAATAAAAAAAAAAAATCACTCAACAGTGCGCTGCTGTCGCTGGCCGTTCCCACCAGTTTCAACAGACGCTTACTGCGCTCGGAAAGTCTCGAAACAGTTCTGATGAGGTGTGGACGGATTTTGCACCAAGCCAGTGATCTTAAATAAAGCTTTTTCTCCCTGCGCACTCCATCACGAAGACGCATTTTCCACATGCACTTGTGACAGTATTCAGCCTCAGCAGAAATTTATCTTCGTGCGCTCGCGTCGCCTTAGGTGCTTCCATGTGAAAGAACTATAAAATTAAGCATGCTACATTGCAGGCTCTTGCACTAAGTATCTGCTTCACGATTAGCTTTTCAACATTACTTGACGAATCCAAGTGGCCACGCTGTTTTGTCGCTCACACCATTGTCTGGCGGCTAAAAGTGTCACTTGACGCTACTCAAACGAAGGACATGCTCTCACGCATAGAGTTTCTCACTACATTACCTAGAGGGAAATCTGGCGCTGCTGCGCTGTGGTAAGCATGGGAATGCCGGTATATTGTGGATTCGGATTGGCATCGTTCTCGTAGAGACAGGACACCTTGAAGACGCGCTTGGCAAGTACCGTTCCGTCTGTCACCATGATTCATTTTCTACTAGAACAGCACGTGAAAAGCTGTTTTAGCTTTATTATTACGCGAAAACATGTTTTGTTTAACTATGAGAAGTTGTTATTGTGTGTGCGACTACATGTTACGTAAAAAGTACCAGCGGGCCGCTAAAGTTGGAGGACAGACGACAAGGTTCGCGCTTGCTTTGAAACAGTTGGTCGTCTATTCTTGCTTTTCTTCGCTTCATCATGCGCTGTGGGTGAGTAAAGATGTAATATGCGTGAATGGAAACATTTTATGAAGATTTTACTTTGAGAACGCGTTATTTGCGTAGCCATATCCACGTTTTAGACGAAGCCTCTTACAACACCAGCCAACACGAGCCTCGCAGACACATATACCGTCATTCCCATGACGGCACGGTGCCCCCTTAAGAAACTGCCATAGACGGTGGCGCCAGATTACCCTCTAGGTGTTATAGTGAGAAACTCTATGCTCTCACGTATAACTGGCCAGTTTCTAGAGTACTCAAGTAACCAAATTTACTCTACTTTTTATACTGTCAGGAAGTAGCAATAATAAGACACAGAGACAGAAGAAAAGATAAAAGCAGGGAAGTATACCGTACCGAAAATCCGGTTTGCTACTGTGGCTTTGGCGTTGCGATACTATTGCTCGCGATTGCGGCTTCAATCCCGGCCACTGCGGCCCCTTTCCACCGGCGGGCGTGGAATGCAAGAACGAACGCTCTTTTACCGTGAGTTAGGGGCACGTTATAGCTCGACAGCCGGTAAAAATTAATCTGCGGCCCCCCATTACGGCGTGCTTCATAATACGATCGTGGCGTTGGCAGGAAATACACTAGAGCATCATTAATTTTGCCTTTCGCGATGGAAGAGTGGGAAATAGAAGTGACAAAGTGAAGCGAAAGACAATACATACAAACGATCACAGCCTATCACCAACACTGCACGCTACCACAGCACAGCATCGAGTGCAGATCAAGAAATTTTCACTTAATTTTAAAGTCGTCCCTGCAGGCTGGCTTTCTTTTGGAATTGTAGCAGTGCCTTCGACGTCCTCTGCTGAAATGGCTCGTGAGGTCTCCATTGCCAAATGGTTTGTTCCAGCAGTGGTATGTGATGAATGTTATACAGCGCAGCCGCATGCGGTATATGCCCATCCCGGGGGGGGCGACAGAAGACCTATGGGCCCCGGTTGACAGACGACCTAGCTACGCCACTGCTTGCGTCACCACAAGCGGAGTGCGAAGTTAAACCAGGACAAAACTCCATGTTATATACCACAAATATAGTGCTGTACAAGCTGTAACAAGGGCAATCAAACTGAACGTGTTTAAGTATCTCCTCATGATCGCAGTCATCGTACGCAGTGTTGTCCGATATTCTGATTCGAAAAGGAAATAACATTCAGCTCTTACAGTGATTATAGAGGGGGTGTCGGTTTACACGGTATTCGCTGCTGTACCAAGATTTTAGGTTCACCCCTGTAGCAGATAACACCCCACTCCCGTGCCAGTGGACGCAGCAAAATGTTCTAGAGAGAATAAGCAATGCCTTCACTTGCATCGTTCCAGGAAAACTTATCAATACATAGCCAACCTTGCAAGTGTAAGTATGCCTAAGATAACAGAAGAAACAGGCGCTGTCGATGTCAAAGTATCGTTAAATGAAATCAGTGATTCGGACACTGATGGAATAGAAGTGCTCACTGCAAGTTAGGACGCTTGCAATTCAGCTCAGGATATGCCTAGTCAGGTGCTCCTCGCGCAACGTTGAATACGTTGCTATTTCAGGGGTTTTAGTATAGAGCTGGCAAAAAAAAAAGTTGAAACTGGCCGGATTGTCTTTGAGCACGTTTCCTTTTAGTAGTCGTTCCGTAATCAAGGTAGGTCTGCTCGTTTTTTTTTTAGCATTCCTGGTTTTCGCTGCCTCCAGAGTGGAGACTGGTATACATTTATTTCAACAAATCGAAAGCAATAAATGTGCTCTCAACTCTAACTTTAACTTAAAGCTACTTCTGAACAAGACATCAATACGTCCTAAGCTTGAATATGCCTCTTCTGTCTGGGACGCTGGCTTAGATTACTTGACAAATGCAATAAAATCTATACAAAATGGTAGCGCACGTTTCATTCTTACTAACTATTCTCGGACATGAAGCTTAACGTCTATGAGGGCTACTTTGAACCTCCCTCTCCTCTCGTCCCGTAGGAATTTAGCAAGCTTATCACTGATGCACAAAATTTATTACTACAATCTGGAATGAAAAAGTGAACTTTTGTCCGAACCTGCATATATTTAATCTTGTACTGACCATCGCCATAATTTGAGCGCTCCACACTGTCGCACCAAACCTATCTTTTTATTCATTTATTCTTAAAGCTACCACTGAATGGGATCATCTGCTAGCCTCAATCGTTAACAATACACATACATCTGCTTTGAGAACTACTATTGAAGTACTACTACTACGTTAAGGGATAAGAAAAGAGCAGATTGGGTGAGGGAACAAACGCGAGTTAATGACATCTTAGTTGAAATCAAGAAAAAGAAATGGGCATGGGCAGGACATGTAATGAGGAGGGAAGATAACCGATGGTCATTAAGGGTTACGGACTGGATCCCAAGGGAAGGGAAGCGTAGCAGGGGGCGGTAGAAAGTTAGGTGGGCGGATGAGATTAAGAAGTTTGCAGGGACGGCATGGCCACAATTAGTACATGACCGGGGTTGTTGGAGAGGTATGGGAGAGGCCTTTGCCCTGCAGTGGGCGTAACCAGGCTGATGATGATGATGATTGAAGAATACTTTTGTTAATCCGCACTTTCTAATTTTTTTTTAAATTTTTATACCCTGTTATCTGCACATGCTCTGCATTTCGTTCCACTCCCTTCTGTAACGCCTTCGGGCCTTGAAGGTACAATAAATAAATAAATAAAATAAACAGCCTGTGCAACGAAGAAGCTCAGTAATATTCGTATGCTACCGCGACGAACTTACTTATTGCAGTGTGCAGTTATGGCTGTCTTTGTAGAATCATACGACTGCCAGTGCATGCGGACACTGTCCCCATATGTGCCTCTAGCATACTTAGGGCGAAACTCTAGAAGGGCAGCGGATTGGGCGAGTTGGTGTCCCATAGTAACAATAAAATTCAAACAGCGCTAGACGACAGGACCAGAAAGAGGAGGAGACGCCGTGTTTGTCTCCTCCTCTTTCTGGTCCTGTCGTCTAGCACTGTTTGAATTTTATTGTTACCATGAAACTCTAGACTTGTTTGGTGAAACTACTTTACAAGTCCAACAATAGCTCAGTCACGGTATGCTCTGCTACGCGCTCTGGGGTTATTGCAGTTGTTAGTTACCCATCACGCGACCGGTGGCTCACTATCATAACGTTGTTATCTCATTGACGTTGTCTACGCTTGACTGAAACAAAGGAAACTTCCAGAACCTACCCCAATGTGACTCTATGCACTCGTGACTATTGACGCCGTGCCACGTTCATTTTTCATTCTTCTTCGCTTTATCGGCTCTTCAACGCTCGAGATAGAAGGGGTGCGTTACTGAGCGGCGGAAACGTTACTCACAGTCTCACTTACACGCAAGTCTGACAGACGAGGTAGGCGTCGCCCTTTATCGGACGACGAGAGAAAAAAAAAGTAAAACCTGAACAAAGTGCAGTTCCTCCTATCGCGAACCAAAGCCAACGCGCAAGCAAGAACGAGGGTGGTGATAAGGAAGTTACTATATATTGCAGCGCCTTCACGGGCCGCCGGCATTAGAAAGGAAACCACGCGGAGACTGTACCAGGCAAGCACACAGAGCGTGACAGAGAAGAACCGTAGAGAAGAAAACGATGGCTGTGGAACTGTACAACGCTACGGGCAGCCCGCCCTGCACGTTCGTCAGGGTCGTGGCCAAGAAGGTGGGCGTCGAGCTCACGTTGCACGACCTTAACCTCATGGCCAAGGAGCAGCTGAACCCTGAATTTGTCAAGGTAAGCCAATGCAAATCGGGATGCTGCAGCCTGTGATGTGCAGCCGGCGTGTGGTGGTAGCTTTCGAGCAGAAATGAATATGGGGGAGACGCTGGCATATTTTCGCCATGCTAATGCGAAGTGTTCGTCAAATAATCAAACTGTCGTTGTGGCAGTTGCACGGCGCTATTAGCCGATTGCTGCTGCGAGGGACAAGAGAGACGAATAGTGACAAGGTCAAACTATAGCCACTATAATATAGGATACGATGGGCCGACGAAAATTTTTGACCGTTGGGCGGAATGGCCGGTGCCATCAATAGCAGCAACGTGTGGTAGTGTGCGACCAAATAACAGAAATGAAAATAACCGCATTTTCTGAACTTTAGTTAGAACCAGTTGTAGAATCTGCAAAGAGAAAGTTCGACTGAAAACATATTTTCAATCTTTTCTAGAACCAGTAAACAGTATGTCAGGAAATATTTTATTCTCAACAAATAAAAGCCTCGGGCTTTTATTAGACTGCTTCTAGCAGGCACTTATATACGCCACATTATTTACTATCGTTGGGGCTTCCAGAACAGAAGTCAAGCATGTCCGATTCGACCAACGGTTTATTTATTTATTTATTTATTTATTTATTTATTTATTTGCTTTAAGAGCCAGGATGCACTAAAGAAAGCACTGGGGGAAACATACCAAACAATGTTTGCAAATAACATTGCATTTTAAGCAAGTTCCTCGATGTCTTTATCTCTTTCAGAAAATTTAGTTGCTGCGCACGCTCGGCTACACTGAGCTTAAACAATGCCGTGAAGGCTCTTAGTCTTTCCGGTTCCAACACAATTGCTCTGTTCTGGGCCCATTTTATGTTGGACATCAATGCTTTGCAGATTTTGCAATGATCGATGTTTTGCGCATGTACTCACAAATAAAAGTACTGAAAAGAAATCTCTCGAAACATTGCGGGCAGCATTCGTTTGCGTATCACTCGTTGCGTAACTTGCATACATTGCTGTTCGCGTGTGGCGGCTATTATATCGGAGTCGATATTGCAACGTGTTTACTCCAATAACAATTTGCAGGCGTTGTCTGGCCTCGCTTTCCTCAAGCGCGCATCGATTCCTACTAAATAAGATTATGTATAATCCCCTCACCGGGAAATTTGACCTTTTAAACTTAGAGTGAACTTACTGGTTTGTAAAAATTTACAATTACAACATAAAAAAATAGGAATGCTCGCGTTGATTCTTTCTCTTCCTTCTTCGCTCCAAGCCGTCGCAAGTTAATCGTACAGTGGGCATTATTCAGTAATAGAGCTATAGTACCCAAGTCACAACGAAAGCTTAAGAATATTTTTCAAAGCTAGTTTGCTAGGCTTCATTTTTGATAATCTCAATCGTTATGACTAGCCGCCAAATTTTCTCTACACAGCATTTTGAAATCGAAATTAAATTGGCGTTTGCTCTCATTGAGGCCTCGTAATATTAGCACGAGGCTTCGAGCGCTTAACGTCGGCCAAATAGAAAACCTTTATTAACAAAATACTTTCGTTCTGTTTCAGTTGAACCCCCAGCACACCGTCCCCACACTCAACGACAATGGTTTTGTTCTGTGGGAAAGGTAAGCTGTGAAGTCGCTTCTTTTCGCATTTCGGACGATCGCAATTTTCGCCAACTGTTACACACAGAAGCTGTGCGTAGCACAGCCTCTGTGTTAACAAGCAACACATTAATATCATCATTGGTCATCAGAATATATACATAGGGTTGAGGGAGAACGGTAATCTGGGTTGGGGAGGCTGAGCGTGTGTGCTGGACACTCCATTTTATAGAAGGGTGGGGGTTAGGCCTCGTTGCTTTTCCATAACGTAAAGTGTTGGAGTGCGAAGCCGGGCAGAGCGGACACAGAAGAGACGAGGACGAGCGCTTTTTGAACGAGGACTCTGTGTAACGTAGATTATGTAGCCGAACATTATTCGTAACATCGAGCAAAGAAACTGGTTCGACCAAACAGATGTTTTATGACGGAGAACTTTGGCTTCAATTACGCTTTTTCTCGACTCACGGGGCAGTTGCGTCATAACAGTTGTGCGGCTTGCGATGACAATTTAGCCAGCATTTTTGCTTTTCCTATTCACTTGCTTGTATAAAAACGCAAAACTATTTTTTTTATTGACAACATATCAAATATCTTCCACCTATAATATAGTTTCCGATGTTTGACTTTTTCAGCCGTGCCATTGGCATGTATTTGGTGGAGAAGTACGCACCGGAATGCTCGCTGTACCCCAAGGACGTGCAGAAGCGAGCGACCGTCAACAGGATGCTGTTCTTCGAGTCCGGCACAATGTTGCCAGCGCAGATGGCCTATTTCGTGAGTGCACTGTTGGCTCTATCGGCTTGATAGAAGGTTTGGCAGAGACACCATTGGGGTCTTAAGCAGCTAACTTTTGCGGGAAAGAACTGCCTTTCATACGGTGCAAACCTTCAGAAGAAGGGACTGAACACGGCTCCGTAGACAAACGCGAATCACTCCAAAAACTGGCGCTCAGAGATGTCGTTGGTCAGTGGGTTGGTGCCTTATTTCGTTGTAGAACATATTATAAGCTCTAAATGCACGGATACGCCACAAAGAGTCGGTGCTCCTTATTTCTGGTGACACGTCTTGTGTCGTGTACTTTACCGCTCGAATAGGCGGGAAGCTTGGCCTTGAAAAAGGAGCATATATACTGGAGGATAATGTATGAGCAACAGTGCGAAAAACCAAAACTCTGGTACGGTCTCGTTTCTTAATTTTTTTGCGTACTCGGACCTGATTAACGCTCAACGTGCTCCTCCTTAAAGACATCCACGATGTTCCATAATCATCAGTCGCAGGAACGCTGTGATTCCTCCTCCCCAGCACCACGCCCAAATAACTAGATTTATTCTTTATCGGACGAGTTCTGTCTTTCTCACTATTTTCCTTTCGTCAGTATGCATAAATTATCTTCCGGCCCTATAGTTTTAGCCTTCAAGTTCTAGGTCTTTTAAAGAAAGCTATTCATGAAGTTACGGCCGGGTCATCGGACATACAGGAATTCGCTGCACTGCGGGCAGCTGCTAGCAACAGAGCCGCGCGGATTCCAACTCCCGCGTTCGTCAAGCCTCCCAGATGCTTTTAGTCACCCGGTTGACATGTGCTTAAGGAATCATTATTTAAGTCTTGGTGTAATGCAGAAAAGGTCCCCGTTCGAATAGAACTGAAATGGTAATTTCTCATCATCTATTGCATGTAGCGAACAAGCGCTAACACTCATAGATTTTTTTTTGTTATTTGGCGGTGTAGACAGTGTTTCTGTGAATGCGAAGGTAGACGGCAGCAAAGCGTGGGAATGAACTAACGTTAACAAGTTGCTGGTCGCTCTTCCAGAAGACAGTGCAAAGGTTTCCTTCGTTCATAAAGAAGCACTTGTCTATCACTTTTGCGTGGAGTTGATGGTGTGTACGCTATTGCCTTCTTTTAAGCCACGCCTTGAGCTCTGATTCGAAAAGTGTTTAGCGCGAGAAACAGGTAAAGCGCGTCGTCAGTTATTTCTTCTGTAGAAAAACCACGTCGACGTCATCACTGCCTTAGGGAGCAGTCGTAGAATTTTGTCCGCCGGCTCCTAAGTATCACTGCCTTCCCTTTCTTTCTCTTTATTATGTTCTGCGGAGACAGGAGAGGAGGGTGCAGAGTGAAGCGTATGAGAAATGGCGCACACAGCTGAATGCAGTCTCCTTTTCCTTGCGACGCGTATAGAAACAAGCGCGCTGAGGTCGACCGACTCGAGCACATTTTTTCAGAACCGTTAAAGGTCAAGAAACTCGTTCAGAGTCTCGATTTTTTAATGTTTTTGCTGCTAGAACAGTGCGAGTGTTTTTGAAGAGCCAGAATCACAATGGGCGCGTGAACAGGAGAAGTCATGTTGAGAGCATTAAAAAAACAACGAGCGCGGTTCTTGCACTGTGCTTTTGAGTCGCAATGATTCCCAGCTCATTGTCTGTGTAAGTGAAGGGAACTGGCGGTACCGGACAGCTGAAGTATAAAATGCAAGCGCTTGACTGCTGCATCCTAAATGCAAAAGATGCTGGTTTAATTTATTTGTGTGTGCGCTGTGGCCCTCTCCGCGTAGACTGAGTCTTTGCGCAACGACGTGGTAGTCAAGCACTGTAACCTGCAACTGTTCTTTGCGAATGACTGTGAACATCATAAATTCGCCTGAGTGCAAAATGATTGATTGAAGCGGGTACCATTGCATTCTGCGAATGAAAGCGTTACTTAACCTTAGAATATGTTCGAACGTCGAATGAATGGAAAACATGCCATGGTTAGGCATCCACTTCTTACAGAAGTGAAGCGGCAGATTGGACCACTTATATATATATATATATATGTATATATATGTATATATATGTATATATATATATATATATATATATATATATGTATATATATGTATATATGTATATATATATATATATATGTATATATATGTATATATATATATATATATATATATATATATATATATATAATGTGCGTCTTATCATAAGAAGCCAACAAACACAACATAGGGGAAATTACTTGCGCTTAATAAATGAAATTAAGAAACGCGAAATTAACCGAAATGAAAGTGGATGAAAAAAAAACAACTTACTGCAAGTGGTGAACGATTCCACAACCTTCACGTTTCGCGTGCGATACTCTACTAATTCAGCTTCCGCGGCGCCATTACCCCATCCACTTTCTTATATATGTGCAGTGGCGTGTACGCTGGGCCTGCTGGCTCGCTGAGCTATAACTCTCTAGTGTGGGAGTGGTACATAGAAAACCCGCGATAGCTTCAATCCAGAAGGTAGAACAAAAGCCTAAGCAAAATATTTGTTCGCCAGCCGTAGACGCGTTTTCAACATCTGTGTCGGACGTTGGCTCCGCAGGAGAGGGCCCAGAGATAAGGTAAAAGCGTGCGCCGGTCGTGTCTAAATAAAGCGCGTTTAGTACCTCGACGACGTTTCAAACGACTACACCAGCAACGAGAACTGCAAGAAGGCCCGTTATCTGATTTCTCTGATTTTGGTTTTCTTTCTCTCACTGTCGGTTTCCTCTTTGTCTGATCGCCGCAGCGGCCAAAGTGGTTCAAGGGTCAGGAACCGACCGCCGACCTGAAGGAGGCGTACGATAAGGCCCTAGCCACCACCGTCACGCTGCTGGGAGACAAAAAGTTCCTCTGCGGCGACCACGTGACCCTGCCGGACATCGGACTCGCCTGCACTCTGGGAGTAGCGATTGAGGTGGGTGGAGTTGTGCTTTCTTGCATTTGTTTAGAAAACTTTACGAGGTTTGCAAAGTAGACCTGGAGTCATTGTCAACTACAGGTCTTGAATTTCCGTATGTGATGCGATGCATCGCGGCTTCCATTTCTTATTTTTTCCTTCTTTAATCTCGTGGGTATGATGTCCTCTTCAGAATACTATTGCTAGTTGGCTTCCAACTCTCTCTGTAGGAGTGGTGCTTTGAAGTTTAAGGCATTAAGATTATTATTGTTGCATAGAGACTAAGTAAAACGAATGAAACCTCGTGAATTACGTCATCCCAGACCCTTCGGTTTACCTTTTTGTTCGCGGTCATAAGTGGAGCCCAGCTCGAGTTTAAAGCGGCTTCGTAACAAACGATTTCTAGTGAGAAACACCTGTTCGTAATTTTTGTAGCACGTGCAATATCATGCAATTCTTACTTTAGTTGGCTTGCGACGAGAATTGTGAGCATATAATACTACCGCTTAGAACAATTATTTTCAATTTTGCATCAAGGCTGCGTTTGTTTTTCGTCTATTTCTATGAGACACTTCGTAATATTCAATTAATATTTATCAGTACTTCTAGTTACCGAAAAGGGAGACACGAGTCGGCGTCGCCGTAGCAGCTTGCTTCCATGATAGCGAGATATTTTCTTAACTACATTTCCTGTAAAAAGTAGAAATCGAATGCTTTAAGCACGACCTTGCGGCGCAAAACAAAAAGGAAAACGCATCTCTCCCTCATAATTTGAGCAACCAGAAACCAACGATACGACCAACCGTTTCTAGATTGCGCTACATAGCGGATCAGCGTGCTCTGTAACTCAGGCGCAAGAAAGACCGATTTTACGTCACGTGAGGGGTGCTGCAAAAAAAAAAAAAATGACGACAAGACGCACGTTGGTGTGTCAACTTTTCTGACTCGGGAAAACAATGCTCTGCACGCGTAGTATCCAACGTTCGGCCCTGTAGGAGAAGGAGGAGAAGGGCTGTCTGGGGGGGTGGGGGGGGGGGGCTTGCTGCAGACGACTTACCTTCGCAACAGTCGGCTGCAAGTACTCTGCCCTGAGTGCCACTGATCAAGCATGGTAACGTCTCAAGGCGATCCCTTTCCAACTAAGTCACGTAATAGCACTTGGTAGCACAAAGAACTTGACATGCAGCGGAACAAATTCTGCGTCATCCGTTCCACGTGAACCGACGCCTCACCGTTGACACTCAACCCCCGAATCACAGAGGAACATAGAAGCAGTCAAACCACCTCTCTCTCTCTCTCTCTCTCTCTCTTAAATATCCAGTGTGCTTACTAGAACAAAATGTCACCTAATTTCGCTTGTATGCGGAGTCATCTTGCGCTTCAATCCATCTAATAATATTTTATCTTTTTGCGTCAAGTTCAGGCACTCCAGTTATTAACGGACAATATCCCCAACAGCTTGACAATGCACGCACCGCAAAGCTGCAGTTCGCGCTTACGCTGTGCTGGTACGATAAATGAAAGCCGCTTCCGTTCTCTGAAGTCCCTTAGTCACACTAGGTTGGTTTGGCGGAGACGACCCCAGACGGAAGCTACTTAATTTGCCCGCTTCATGACTCTGTTTCCTGAGGAGCCTTTTTCGTTGGCCTGAATTGCAATGCTTTCAGCGCAATGTTTTCAGCCGGGTAGTTACGTGCTATGCCAACACCTAAAGGAAGCCTCTGGAAAACGATGGTAAAACCAATGTTTTGCAATTATTTGATAGCATGCCACCTCCACTGGCTATAGTTGTAAAGGAAAGCCAAGCTGTATTAGTAGCAGCGCAGCCTTGCTGTTTTTAAACAGAACAGCATTCTGTGGCTGGTTGAGCTACAGTTTCCGCAAGGCTCATTGAATGGTGACACTTTCCCATGCTCTAGAAGCCATGACGTGGTCAAATTTGGCAGCCAGTGTGACATTGAGCACCGGGATCACGTAATGCGATCCATTAGCTTCATTCTCTTTATCAACACACCCATGAGTGTATTACTGGAGATGGCGGTCGCACATCCTACCCAGGTATTTGAACACCGGATACCTTGCTTCCCCCCCTCCCCCCGAGTGTTAGTCTTGGCCCTAACCTGCATGCGTACTTCCGCCTTGCGTATCATTTGGCGTAAAATTATTCCGAACTTTCTAAGTCCACAAAAATTACCGTATTTCAGAAGATAGAACACGGGTTCTGTCTTTTTAAATTTTTAGCCTGAAAATACGCTTCGCGTTATATTTCGGTTCGCTGAACCTGCAAACATATACATATTTTTGTAAGATTTTTTTTATGGTGTGACGGAAAGCGTTCCCTCCCGTAATATTTCCGGTCAGGCTATTTACGTGCAAATAGGTTACTGTTAAGTGCAATCGAAATGTTTGTCTTCAGCTAAAAATAAAATATAAAGAATCACAGCTTGCATAAACGGTAAACTTTGTGAGAATTATCTCGTGTCACTGTATGTTAGACGGGAAGCAGCGAAACTGCACTAAACCAAAACTTCCTTTGCACGGCCTAAGGTATATCATTTCTTTAAAGCGGAATCCACGCAAGATCACCCGCCTTTCATAAGCATCGGCTGCCTGATCTGTTATACGGGGGCAATCATTGCGTCTCTGTTTGGCCCAATATTTGGTAATACAGGAGCCTGGACGCACTGAAAATATAAACTCAACAGCACAGTTTCTTTTGGTTCTTGTTCTGTACCCGGCTCCAGTGGCAGAGAAAAGCCGGCACTTAACTACCAGGCAAAAACACAGTGCCGTGGACACGTCGTCAAGCTATGATCGAGGAGGAAGGCAAAAAAAAAAAGAAAAAAAAACTGCATGTCGTGCGTCCTAGATCGCAAGCGGAGGCCTTATTCACTTTTGTCATCATCGTTTATTTCTTTGGCTGATAAAGCCGCTGCTACCCGCGCGGAGCTTATAGAAAACCATTTCTGTACGCCGAATATGGAGAAATCAGCCCAGTACCCTGGAGCGTCGTATGTGGTGGCGCTGAATTATTCGCTGTATTTCCGCGTGTGGACGTTTTGATTAGAAGCAATATTATGCCTCTAAAGGGAAGCAATTATATCTTCTGTTGTTTTTGTTTCAGGAAAAGAACTTTATTATGCGCAGCCAGTGTCACTTTCAAACACTTTGCGTGTTCTGTGTCTTTGTTCTTGATTTAAAATGATTTAGATACTTGTGGCGATTTATTCAAGTGTCCGTTCACATAATATTAATTTCATATGCAATATGGATAATATGCATTCGATATGCATGCAATATTTACCCCTTTGGCTACAAGTCGAGAAAGGTACAGCTGACATAACAACTAGTTGAAATCATTTTGTCGTACCGGAAACACCCTTCTTTTCTTAGCGCAGGTTTCGTCTACAATGCAAAGGAAGATGCATCATATGTCCAGACTATATAATCACGATCATCTCACTGAACTTTCACTAACAAACCATAGCTGAGGCCGCAATTTCAATTGGTCAATCAAGAGAACGTCTCCACTTGTGCGTGACGTCATCTCTAGAGGAGCACCTCATTGGAGACATGACCATTGTGACCTCGCTCAAAGTGCACGGGGACCTACTCCAGGCAATAAGTATTCAGCCTAATCAATGATGGACATCAGCCACCACCAATTCCATGCAAGTGGGCCGCATTGAGTTTCCTTACGCAAAAAACTGAGGACCAAAATTACGTGCGACTCGCTAATTCGCCTCTGTTCGAAGGCATACATCGCTCGTACGCACAGGACTCTTGCTAATGGCGTTCAGCGCATACGGTTTCTGTTTTGTTTTTCATGGTCGCTCTGGTCACAACAGAACTGGTTTATTTTTGCAAAGTGCTGAGAATGGTTATCCGCAAACAGCCGTCGAAGTCTACGTTTAAAACTCACGACAACGATTTGCGTTCCTCCGCAGGGCTCAGAGTACGAGGGCCTGGACAAGTTCCCCCAGCTCAAGGAGTACTACCAGCGTTTCAAGAAGGCCTTCCCCGAATACGACGAGGTGGCTTCCGAAGCCCTACAGCGCATCCGGGACATGGTGGCGCGGGCTAAGAGCGGCAAGAGCCCCCACTGACAACCCCCAAGCGCCTCGAAGTGAATGGCACGGCTTCCACAAAATGATTTTGCCTTTATTTCCTGTACATGATTGCAAACCGAACGTGCACATATGAAGCATAATAAATAGGTGTGTTTCAAGAATATTTGCGAACAGCGACCGTCGGATGTCAGATTGAATAAGAAGCATTTACTCATTCCTGCAGAAAGAGACATACGAAGGTTGCAATGAGTGACTATGCATATGAGATAGCCAGTGCGGAAATTCCCAATCGGAAAGTGTAGATGCAGACAGAGCGCTGTTTCCCAACTATTGTTTACGCGCGCACGCGCACACGCACACGCACACGCAAACACACACACACATACATACGCGCACAGGTAGATAACGTCCATAATAAATTACTCACAATAATTGCGTCCCTAGACAGATGCCGCTGCCCTGGCCGCAAATTCAGCCAGCATTGAACGCCGATACGCCGATGGAAGGGCTTGAGGCGGCAAACATGCATGATCGCTGTTACGTGGCAGGGTCGGTCATTCGGTGTATCCACAGATGTAACGCAGTAGTTCACTGGGGAGGTCTACTCTATTTTTTTTTTGTAGGGGTCAATGTAACGAGACTGGAGCTTGTCAAATGAGCCATGCAAGCATTCGCACAGGGGTCGAAAGCGGTACATTGTCGCTAGAGCGGTAGAAAACGACAGGGTGAGTGACATCATGCCGACTCTTACGGTCTTTTTGGCTCGCACAGTGGCAATGTTAAAGAGTACACAAACTGATCCCCAATGACTGGCGAAGTGTTGACAGGACCAGACAAGAAACATAGAAGGCTGAGACTGGATGTTGACCGTAGCCCAGAAAAAGTTCCTGAAAAGGGTTTCACGGCAATCGCACCACCAGAAGGAACCGCACTGAAAAGAACTCCATGGAGAGGCGCGGCAATAGTAGTAAATTTCTGGATGAAGCGTCGGAAGTACGAGGCAAGACTGAGGAAGCTACGAAATTCTTTTGTACCAAGTACGTGAGAAGTTGAACACTGTGGTAATCCTATCCGGATCAGGCTGAATGCCGCATTTGTTAACAAAATGACAAAGAACTTTAATCCTTATGCTGGTGAAACAGAATTTTTTGGTTTTTCGTTGAACACCACCATTTGCAAGGCACGTGAACACCTTGTTAAAACGCTTTAAATGTTCAGGGAAAGTCAACGAAAGGGCGATAATGTCGTCGTGATATCATCTCCAGGTTTTCCAATTTAGGCCGCGAAGAACAGTGTGAATTATTATTTCAATTGTGGCGGCAGCATTGAGTAAGCCTAAAGGCATTACGTTGAACACGTAAAGGCCATCAGGAGAAGAAAAGGCGAGCTTCCTTTCTTTTTGTCAGCCTCGTGCAGTGGAATCTGCCGGTAGGCGGAACGAAGATCTAGGCTGGAGAAGTATTTCGCCCCTTGCAAAGTATTCAGCGCGTAGTGTGTACAGGGCACCGATAGACATCCTTGCGCGTAATCTTATTTAGCGCGCTGTAATCGAGACAAAAGTCTACTAATCCATCTTTTTTAGTTCCACTAAAACGACGGATGATTGCCAAGAAATTGTGGAGGAGCTATGATGTACCTTTTGAGCATGTCGGCCACGTTCTCCTCCATGATTTGGTGCTCGGCTAAGGAGATGCGGTAGGGGCGACGGTGCACAATAGTGTCACCATCGGTCACGATTTGATAGGATGCGACTGTCATCGACAACACACAAAAGGCTTTGCGTGTAAATCACGTTAATGCTGTGCATCGGCTGAAGTGTTTAGCGACTGAAATACTCACCACGTTTATCAATTTAACAATATTAAACATACATCTGGAGAAAAAAAGAAAGACGAACCGTGAGAGAAATTTTGGACTTGGACATATCGCACCTAAAGTGGCCACGACTGCGAAATGGTCGTGGACACGTCAGAATTCGCCAATTATCATGCGTTCAACGAAGTGAAATTTAAGCGAGGAGATAAACATTAGCACAGGCGCCCTTGCTGCATAAAATAATATGGACAGCTCTTTGTTGTCGAGTACGCTGTCAAAAAGTTAAGAATGTTTGAACACTAGAATATTATAAAAAGAATCAGTTCATAAGAAGTTACTGCGAGAAGTTAAATTTAAGAGTGGGAGGATTTCCTATATGTGCTTTAGAAAGCAACTTTCAGTTTCTATGAAAATTTGGGATCTAAAGGAAACAGTTTTGCTGCAGAGTAACAGTATTCAAAACACAATGTAAAATTCAGCTGGAGGTAACTCTGTATATCTTCAAAAAATCTTCTGCCAGCAGGGAAGCCCAATTCATTCGCGGCTCTATCTGAAGTTCTGTAATAACAAATATATTAGGAGAGAAGGGGCGGGGGGGGGGGGGGGGCTCATGAGTTTGATTTGCAACTTCGGTGATTCACACAGGGATCTCTGCCCCTGCACTTGTCGTCGCTGAAATTTTACTCTTTGAATGATTGAAGTGGTAGTGAAGGTTGTGGCCTTGTGGCGGACGCGGCTTGTGTCAAGACATTTTGGTGTCACATTTCAAACGTATTACTGTACTGTTTCAAAGAGGCTGCGCTTTGTTCATCTACTCTCACGGACTAGTGTCTATAAACAAAGCAGCAAGTTTTTTTCTGACCATCGTAGCGAACTTTGAAACTACTTGAACTACTCGTAAATCAAACATTGCGTGGAATTCGCTACAAGGGACGATGTCGCTAAACGTGCAAAACGTACCTACGCCACTCTCCACTTTTTAATGGCTTTTACAAAGATGTGGCATATAGGTCCTATTAATGTTAAGATTACTATAATCATTATATGCTATTTAAGAGAAGCTGTCGCCTTTAATTGGCACCCGCTAATCCTTCTCACACAGGGATGAAAAAAAATCATAGTAAAAGTATTCTAATAATAATTATAGAAATTAGTCACATAAGTACACTATGCTACACTATAGGTGAAAGTCAACTCAGAAACAGCAACACAAAGTCCATTCACCTATGTTCACTGAAGTAAACGCAACGTCCGTTCACATAACTAGACTGAAATCAGGCCACATATGAAAGCGCGAATTAGGTTTATAGGAAGGTATATAAAACCAGGCGCTGAATTGGCGAAAGTCGGGCACGAAAAGAAGCCCACAGAATGCGTTTGTCACATTTAAACACTATACTCGATAGTCTCCGAGAATATAGCTCGCTTCAAGAAAACTTTCAAGGGTCAGTAACGCTCGTCTTTCAAGTTAGCATGTTGGCCAAGGACCTAAGATCCACTTGAGGCTTAAGGGCATGCAAGCTAATGCCACTAAAGCACTTGCTAGGCGTTGTGTCCAATGTGTCCTTTTGTACTTGAAGTGCGTGCTAAGTATGAGCTGACCAGATCTAATCCGACTGCTACTTTCCCCCTCCCCGTTCTCTGCATGCGCGGAAAGCTACACCGGCCCTTGTCGGCTTGGGACGCTTCTCTAAAAAGATCTTCGCTCACCATGCTCTTCGGAGTCCTCTTCTTTAACTTCTGCTTCACCGAAGATTTTGACAAACCAGGCCGCAATGACCGCAGCGGGCCGGTGAAGTAGAAGTTGAATATGCTGCGAAGAGACTGCGCAAGACACTCCCGCTGGTGACAGGGAAACTAATCCACTAAGAAGTGGCTTTGCTAAGCCCTGGCACACTTCAACGACGCCAAGGAATGTAAAACGTAAACAAGCCCCTCGGTATCTCCTTGCACAAAGGGATGAATGCCATCTCAACCATACTCTGCGGCGCTGAGCGCAGGATAGGGACGTAAGAGAGCATTTTACCCATTCGAATCCTGATGTTATTGCACTATTTTCCCGATTGTTGGCCAAAAATGTGATCAAGTTAGTTCTCACGTGCGGCTTTTCCTCAGACAGGCGAATATTATAAGCAGCCACACAAATATCAGAAAAATATTTCTTCCTGGGATAAACCTTTTTATTCACAGTAGTCATTCCCCGAAAACAGGATACAATGACACGTTGATGATGAGAAACAAAACTTGCAGAGATAAAACATTTGAAGCCGGTGCGAAAGCTAAGTCATTGTATGTGCTCGATAAAATTCGCAACGCGGTGAACCAATTCTTTAATCTTCTTTGTGCCCACGATATTGGGTTCTCTGTCCCTGGCTTGATAACTTATAACTGATTCATACTTGAAAAAAATCATAAACACTGTACTATAGTTATAAACATATCGATAAATATAGCTCATGGCAACAGAGCGAGAGAACCTTCAGTCACAACATTTGCTTAAGTACTTCAAAAAGCTGCCTTTTTAGCTATAACGTGACACAAAACGCAACTTATATAACTGACCGGTTGGTTTTCACACGAGGCTGTGAATACGTTTTCTTCATAGGAATCCCTAGAATGTGCACGTCTGTGGCGATGTTGGCTTTTCGTACCATGGCCACTGGTCAAGGGTCCTTCATCAGCCCAGCCTTGAACGAAATCTGTGCATCCTGTGTTTGTAAAATAAATCAATAATTGCAGTTACTTATACGGCAAAATGCACTTGTTTTCTTAAAAACACGCATTATTTTTAGTTTTCAAAGCTGCCCATTAAGGAATAATGCCATTAGGGGACTATGAATTCTAATTTTTTGTGCAAGTTATGTGTGCCTCTTCGAGTAGACCAGCCCATGAATTAGAATTGTGCCGTCTGCCACAGGCAATCTTTAGTAACCTATGATAGTGTTCGCTGAAACACATGGTATGACGGCTTTCCTGCTAGAATTTGTATGTGCGTGATGGAAAAGTTCCGCTCGTGCGCTCGGCGGAATGTTAAGCGTGTGATTTGCGTTTGTTACGCGGGCGTGGCTCGCTCATACTCACAGAAGGCGGAATCACGCACTCTTGTCCTCACGCTTACATGAAGGAATGTCACACTTATTTTCGGTCACGTGGGCCTTGAAACGTTATACACGCCTCATATATTTGCGCACAATTTATAAACTTACAATTTAGCGTCAGGTTCAGCATGGGATGTTTTAGAGTGCATCATAAGCGTCATCATCGCGATCCTCGTGGGAATCATAGCGGAGCGTTGTCATGCGCTGACCTTGCTCCGGCACATACAATGCGGGCTCGTAAGACAGCATTGTGGCACGACCTATGGGGCCCTACATCGCATTGAAACCGGAAAAAAACAGACTTAATGAAGTGGGTAATGGTGTACAATATAATGGTATCGCCCGGGAAAAGCTAAAGCCACCATTGTGAAAGCAAGCGCGCTTCATGGGAACCGGAAGTTGCTTTGTCAAAAACGCAGTCTTTATCGCCTACAAATATATATATAGACGCCTCTGAAGAAAAAATTACTACAGATCCCATGTCACGATGGCTATCGACCGTAATTCTTTAAAGTTGGATCTATATAATGACCCAACGTATTGCTACCGCCGAAAGAATAATGAATGAATTCTGGCGTTTTATATGCGAAAATCACGATTTGGTTATGAGGCAAGGCGTAACGGGGGACCGCCGACACATTGCGACTACATGGGGATATTTAACCTGCCCCCAATATACGACACACCGGCGTTTTGCATTTCGGCACGTCAAAGTGCGGCCGCCGTGGCCACGATTTGATACCGCAACCACTGCGCCACTGCACTGGTGGTGCAGTGGTTGATACCGCAACACTGCACCACTATAGCCGCTAAGTTACCGCATCGGGTGCGTCGGAACTAGCTATGTATGAGGCTCTTTGGCGTTTAGCTCTATGTCATCTAGCACCGGCGCCGCGAAGCATGCGGGTCGCCTCAAAATGCATTGCGAGCGGGTGCGTGCGAACGGTGAGCAATGCGTCATCCGACGGCCACACTCCTTTGCCGCGCTTCTTTCTGGGCGGAGTGCGCCATCTAGGTGCACTGCCGGGAAGTCCACGTGGGTGTAGCGTCCTGGTATCCTGTATTTGCGCACACCGGCTGGTTTTTCTCTGGCCGTCCCAATCACCGCACCCCCCAGCTAAAGAAAACAAAAAAAAAAGCTGCAATGCAGTGCGGGCACCCGGCTAAACCGGGAGGGCGCTGTAGCCGAGGGCTAACTAGGGATACTGTGCCAGTGGATGTGAAGTTTGAAGGCAGACCGATGGGGGTCTCAATGTGCGCATTGCCTCTTTTATTCACTTCTTGCGGAGCATTGTCGCAGCCACGGGGAAGGAGCAGCGTCCAGATCTTTCAGATGCATTAAAGGTAAGTTTTTGTTAGTGCATTTATTTTGGTATATACACTTGTATATATATATATATATATATATATGTATATATATGTATATATATATATATATATATATATATATATATATATATATATATATATATATATACACACCTGTAGTTCTTTTCACAACGAGCTTGCAAACGAAAACGCTAAGGGCTAAGGGTAATTGGGAGCAGGCATGGCGAAGGTCGGCAAGCACACCTATGAGCCGACTCACTCACACTCACTCCGATTGGACCGCGAGTGCGAGCCTGGCTGAGTAAAATTTTGGCATGATCCTGAGTTAGACTTAAGCAGAACATAAACATTGTGAGCGGGTTATGACTACATTGTGATTATATGGACAATATTTTAAAAAATGCCAACGATAATATCGTTGCGCCGTATCAAAGTACAAAATTGACAGTCACATAAGTATCCCTAGGTGATTTGGTTTCTTTTACTTAATCCACTTTAATCCCCTTGAATGCACTTTAGGTCACCTTTATTTAAGTTTTTTCACATTAATTCACTTCACTACACTTTAATTCATCTTGCTCTAATTTCACAACTCTACCTTAACTCACTTAGTTCTAATTAGTCCAAATTTTATCCACCATAATCGAACCGAGTCCACTTATTTCCTCCCTAATGCACTTTAATTCACCTTCATTCACTATACCTTAATTCACGTTACTCTTCGTTAGAGGGACACTAAAGGCAAATATTAATATTAAGTAAAACTGAAGTCACAGATTGCTGCTCCAGAGGCTCTGAGGTTTCAATGTTATCGCGAACAGAGCCTTAGTAATCGTGAACTTAATACAAATGCAGAACACGAATAGACATTCACACAGGACATTCAAGTAGTTGCCGAATGATGAAAGGACTCTTTTAAATCTGTCACTAGTACTGAACCATTCGTTATAAAAACATAATTGCATTATAAGACGAAAAAAACGCTACTTGTCCAGTTCTACTTCATAAAAAAAAGTACCTGACATCTTTGACAACGACTCGGGCGGCCGAAAGGTTTCGTGTTCGCGCGACTTTGCGCCGCCTACGCTTTCTCGCTTCTTTAGTTTCGCTACCGCGTTGTCCAGCGCTGGTTTTGCTGGCTTGCGAAACTCGCACAAACTGCAACTAGCAGAGTATTCCACTTCTATGTGATGTCGCGCTGTGCCCGAATGAAGCGCGCCACCTGACCAAAAGCAGCTGTAGCGGCAAATCCACCAGTCTGTCTTGGCTTGCGTTCTCCATGGCCGCGCGTTTGCGCTTTGTGCAATACACCTACCGCCGTCTGTCGGGCTTCATTTTACTCACCGACGGCAGCAAATGGTGGGGATGGCGTATGCATCGCCACCCCTTTCCGGGATGGTGGCGGGAGATTTGAATTGCGGTAAAGGCTTTCGGACCCTTCAGATGTAATTTTTTCGTAAAGTAAGTCTTTTCTCAACACGAAAGAAACGCTCAGATGTTTCTCGAGTAGTATTTAAACAGTCAACATATACTTATTGTTTGCCTTCTGGGTCCCTTTAAGTAACCTTAATCTAACTTCTTCTAACTTTATTTCACTTTACCTCGCTATATTTCACCTCAATTCACTTTAGTTCACATTATGTGTATCCTAATTAACGTTACAATATTATACCATCTTCTGTATTACAACTGAAGTCATACAAGAGGATGATGACGTCAACTCCTCCCCATTCGCTGCGCTACCACGCGTTTAACGACTGCACACACTATGCCACACCTTCATTCAACCAGATGGCTCTGACGTGGCGTGTGCAATTGCACACGCACTAGGCGCACCTTTAGTAAACCACAACCGCGTAGCCGCCATGGCGTCGGGGAAGCTTGGTCCTCTCGAACCCCAGTGGCACGGGTTCGTTTCCCACCCAGAACAAAGTTTACCAGATTTTCTTTTCGAAGGCAAGAATTTACTTTGTTTACAGAAACCGCTGTAACAAATGTGACGTGTTCTTGTCGTGTTTCTAGTCGCTTAGCCACGTCCGCTTTTCTGCCTCCTCGCACATATATTCCTTTCGCATCAAAAGGTTTATCGTAGCGGTGCGTGCAGTACTCCGAATGGCTGTATGGAGAGAAAAGAAACACCCGTCGCGGAACGGCGCGTCCGCCGCGTTATCGGTAGCAGAGTGCCCTCGTACCTACGCTGAACTTCATCATTCCTTGGCACGGACAGTCGCACGCGTGCGCGCACTTTTACGCAAAACGACCTTTACGCACGCGCCTGTAGCTCCAGTCCGATGCCGTGTCAGCGCCAGCGACGCTAAGACTAAATGCATGGCCAGTCCTTCCACCCCCCTTCCTGCTCTGTGCTTCTCGCTGTGCTCCTAAACTGTGAATCCCCTCTTCGCGCCTCCGCGGCACGACGGAGGGAGTTTGGAAGGCAAACATGCTGAGTCTTGGAGGTAAGGGCGGAGTACTGTGCGTTATAGGAGCACAGCTTTCGCATTCGCCTCCACCGGCGGTGCCGCACGGTCTGGAGTCTCCTTGAGAGGAGGGTCAGGTGTGGCCAGTCTTGTGGGCGCATGCGAAGTCGCGGGAAGTGAGCACGATGGATGCCGAGTAGCGAGTTTAGTCAGTTCTGTTAGCGTTACTTTTCAGCGTGCGCACGAGCCTCTTGCTTTGTAACGTGCACATGCTGCTTAAACTGAGCGTTGGCGCTGTTGTCTTGTGCGCGTGCGACGCTGGCGTTCCGCCCAGCTGAGAGGAACTGTCGATGTCACCTGTGTGTACAGGCGGTGGTAAAAAACAAATCTAAAAAAATTATGGGGTTTTACGTGCCAGAACCACTTTCTGATTATGAGGCACGCCGTAGGGGAGGACTCCGGAAATTTCGACCACCTGGGGTTCTTTAACGTGCACCCAAATCTAAGTACACGGGTGTTTTCGCATTTCGCCCCCATCGAAATGCAGCCGCCGTGGCCGGCATTCGATCCCACGACCTCGTGCTCAGCAGCCCAACACCATAGCCACTGAGCAAGGACGGTGTGCTAAAAACACATCTATGGTTTTGTGCATTTGTATATCATCTGTGATGACACCACTGAACTTCGGAAAGTCCAGTTTACAGCGCCTGTCGTCCAGAACGGTGATGCGAGCACCGTCCGGCAGCGACGTTCAGAAGCTCTCTTGTGCCGTAGTTAGGTTAGACATCATTTACTTGAAGCTTTTTTTAATATTCTGTCCTAGATTCACCTATTAGGTGATATTACAGTCGGTACCATGACATGCCTTTTTAGCATGCGATGTATTAGCGGACGGGTTGGCAAAATCGGCCCCTAATGTTGTAGAAATTCATCTCAACCTTTTATCACCAATGGATACGCAATGCATAATAAGAGAACTAAGGAACAACTTGGCGTATGCCAACCTGGTTCAATGAAAATACCAAGGACTCGATTGTTCACCTAGCGGACCCTCAACTCAAATGCCGGCTGGATGTAGAACTTTCGGAAAGTAACGAGACACTAATTCATGGACTACGCCTTGGTAAAGCATACGCCAAACTTCTTTATATCGAATGAAACGGGGTTCTTCCTAGGCTTGCTTCTGTGGCACTGACGATGAGGATGTTCGCCATCTCCTCCTCGAATGTGCCAAACAAGTGACGCAATGACAGCAGCTCGAATAAGAGCTACACTCCATTTATCCTCACCGACCTTTCTCACTTGCAAAATTGCTGGGCCCAGAACCATCGAAAATAGCAAAGCGAAAAGTATTGAATGAGACAGAAGATTTTTGCGAATATACAGACATCCTTAACAAGTACTAGTTATCGCACTGAATAGACACAGAATGGGACTACGATTTGCTTTCGCTATTTATACTTATTAGCTGTTGTACGTTACGTGTCTACTCTTTTGTATTCTATGTTGAAACCCACCCTTCACTGTCATAATCTGTGCGCGCATTATTTTAACTGTGTAATTCCTCATGTGCTCACATGCTCATCGCAGTCTACATCGCGGCCGCTTGTGTGGCTCTGTTTACAAACCCATTGTGGTGCAACTTGATTTTTCCTTTTGTATATATATGTTGGTGGGAGTACAAAACTATGTGCTATAGATATCTGACCCTTATACGTCGTTTCTTTTCATTTGCCTACTACATATCTTTATTTATATATTGTATTCTTGGAGCGTAAAGAAGAGAAAGTGCCCAGAGCTCACTGGTGCTCTGGGCCTCTCGCTGTTATGCATTTTTTTTACGTTCTTGCCATTTTCGTGAGAGTCATTTCATCAAGGATGAGCAAGAAGATGTTCCCAAAACCACCTGAACCAGGTCAGTCGTCTACTTCATCACTCATTTTTGGACGACGTGCCTTTGGAAGCTCGGACCAGCTCGATTCCTGGGAGAGCTCAACGCCAGAAGCCATGGACTCTGACAGCGAGTACACCGTAGTCATGGGCCGCCGTATGAAGAAGGTGCGCTGCATGTCGACTGAGGCGACTTCATCGCATCAGAGCGAGCAAGAATCCTTCATGGTTTCTTACGTGCCGCTCTCGACGTCCCACAGCATGAACTCCCTCAGCAGGCCGTTTCTAACCGAATATTTTGAAAGTGTGGCCCCTGGGCAGATTAACGAGATCAGAATCAACGCTCGCAAGAACATCCTGACAATAGATGTGAAAAATTCCGCATTACTTGAGAAGTTAAAGACCATTCCACAGTTAAGCGCAATCCCCGTCCGCTCCTTTATTACTTACGGGAAGGAGACAACTGGAGTGATTTCCGCCGTTGAGCTTGAAATCAAGCATGCGGACCTCAAGCGTCTTTTGAGGTCATCGGTGCGCATTCTTGAGATTCACCGCTTGGGGCACTCCCGATGTATGAAGTTAACGTTTGCTTCTTCGACATTACCAGCGTCTGTCAAAGTGAGCTACGTGATGCACCAAGTACGACCATTCGTTCCGAGGCCTATTCAGTGCCGGAAATGTCGCAAGATAGGACACGTGAGCGCTGTTTGTAGAAGCAAAGCCACCTGCTCGCGTTGCGGCGGAGAGCATGATACCACCTACTGTGAGGCGTCCTCATTTAAATGTCCCAACTGTACTGGCTCTCATGAAGCAACTTCAAAGGAATGCCCCAAGATGAAACAAGAGGTTCGTATTCTTCGAAAAATGGCAAGAGACCATTCTTCACGTAAAGAGGCGGCTCAATCTGCTCGCCAAAGTGACCAACGCTTGCGACAGAAGCATCACAAAACCATTTCAGGAGAACTACCTAGCGTGGCACAGGTACCACGACCACCTCTGCCTGTGCGTGCATCGAGGACGGTAACGGCATCTACGATAATTCAAGGTCGACGAGAGCCCGCGGCAAACATTCACCTCCACCGGCTGATACAGACACGGAATGGACTTTGCTGCCCTCTAGGCCCACGGCCATACCAGCGGGCACTAGCGGTCCTCTGCGCCATGAAGCCAAGAATGATAGGGCAAACGAAACCGGTGACACTACGGTCAAGCAAGGAGATGAACACAATGAGAAGGAGAGTGTACAAAAAATGCTGGAGCACCTACTAGAGTGAATGCGCGTGATTCTCGGTAGTCTCGAGACTCCGGCCCCTGAAAGTTCCCTACAAGTGCTCGCCGTGCTAGAGCCGCTTATCGCAGCTCTTTATATGCTATAAAGATTTTGTTCGGTGCTTGTGCTGTTCAGGCAGGGGAGGCCCACACACCAGCTTCGTCCTAGCGGCTCTATATTTAAGTTCACTCGAATTTTTGACTACAGACTTGATGCGAAATCTGATTGTGGCTTCATGGATGACATTTGTGAGTGTCTATCATCATAGTGTTGAAGTTGCTTTCCCCTTTGCGCATCCCTCTTGCTATGTCATCATCCCTCATCACATCTTTATGTCCCCGTTACCCCTCCCCCTGTGCAGAGTAGCAGGCTAGAACACCTTAACTCAGGCCGACCTGTCAGCCTTCTTTCAATTAAATTATCTCTCTCTATATATATTGTTATTTCTGCTGCGCGAAAAGGTGCAGCCGTCACCATTATAGGGTGACTACATCTCCTTCTTTCATTTTCATTTCAATAAAAAAAGAAAATGTAGTTCATTGGAAACTTAGTTCATGGCGCTTACAATTTCCCTCAGGATGGAATCTTGGCAAGCGAGCGTCACAGTGCCATGAAAAATTAATCAGTCGAGTGAGCACCTAGTATTCCAATGCTTTTACATTCCGTACTCTTTGCACCTTTTCAGTTAAATTTTATTTTTCTTCCCCGTACTGTCAGCGCTACGTTTGATGATTGCTATGCATGATCACTATATTCTCATTCTTACAATTCATTTTGGATATTGTGATGCACAAAAATAAGATGTTTCGTTATATGTTCGATACTGCGTCGTTTCCTCCTTGAATATGTGTCGCTTGTCATGTCTTTGCATGTGCTCAATATCAAACTGATAATTTTTGTAAACATTCACAATTTCTTATATGTACTCAAAGATATTCTGCAAAATTACG
Source organism: Dermacentor variabilis (assembly GCF_050947875.1). Lineage (NCBI taxonomy): Eukaryota > Metazoa > Arthropoda > Arachnida > Ixodida > Ixodidae > Dermacentor > Dermacentor variabilis. Next base: position 129,962,411 of record NC_134570.1, on the reverse strand, counting down.
ATGCATCATTTATGAAAAGGAAAAAAAATACATATTTTGGTTGCGACCTTTGAAATATTCGCTTTATATATACCTAAATCAGCGCGCACACAGTGGCTCCACGAGGCACCTTACCCCTCGTACACCTTTAGCCGTCATTTCCCAATGGCTAAAAGATCATATAGCAGCGTAAAAGCATTCCGTTCTCACCTAATCAAAGCCACGGCACCCGTACAAGAGCGCCCGGAAGCCTACCCTACGCATGAATAGCTCTTGGATGCGAGCACAGTTGTGCGTTAGAGGAGCCGGCGACGCTATTCTCAGGAATTACGCTCTCTTCGTGCTATTTGGACGGTCGGAGAAAAACCTGCCAGCGCGCGTAAATCTTGTAGACCACGGTATTGTCGCAGACGAGAAGCCCACCACACCGGTGGCTGTGAACTTTGAGGATTCGTTCCCTTGCTCGCCACACACTTAGTGACCCAAGTTGGCCAGAGGTTCATTGAAGAGCTGCACGCACACAGTACATATGCATTCATGGCGCTGGTCGCTTAAGTGCTAACGTGAAAGACGTTCGTTGAAAAACGGCATATACGCTGCGCACTTGTGGCGCGGCCTGCAAGTGCATCGGATTGCTGTCCTGGAGCTATCCTCGAGACGTGGGTTCGATTCCGCCTAGCACCGGTGAAATGAAGGGATCTTTTTCATCATTGTGCACTGGCACATTCCCACTGGCACAACCCCTGTTACCAAATTTGGCGTCGAAGTCGTTCATTCAAGAGTGACACACACCTACTGGCCCATTGCGAGTGACCCTAATTGGAATTAAAGAGGCTCACTGAAGGCCAGCGTGGACTCAGTGGCGCATACCCAGTATTCCAAGTCGGTGTCAAAGAGTGTCCCGAACAGTAGTGCCTACCCACTTCCTCATCTACAGTGACCGAAGGGAGGCTTCGAACAGTGGCACCTACCCAATGCCTAGTCTACAGTAACCCATGTCGGCATGAAAGAGGTTCGTTGTAGAGCGGCACGTATGTACACATGGCCAGGTACTCCATAGCGAAGTTCCTCAGCATGGCACCCGATAGGCTACCCATTCGACTATTGAATACTGAGAGACTCAGGTAAGTTGGAAAACGTTTAGATAGATAGATATAACCCCGGAATGCGCGCGAAGTGTCCTAAAAATGACCTAAGAAGTAATAAAACTCTGTATGCTTAACGCCTGCAAGCTTCACATGTCGTAAAATTTTCACCAATATAAGAATGAGCACAAGCACGAAACAGCACACCTTTGCAAACGTCACCTGCTTGTCTCTTGGTTAGAAGGAAAGACGAAAACACAGGAGACGACGCATGCTTTACGAGGCTTATAAAAACGGATTGGCTACTGGTATGCGAGGTGTAGGTATTGGAAGGTTCGGCCGCACCAACGTTACTAGACTAGTTTCAGTTTTCAAACTCGGCGCCGTTGCGCGGAACCGCCACCCGCCCGCGCCTTCGTTGCGCTGCAGTCGCGCCCAGCTTCACTTCCTCACTAGCCGGCTACGCAGGCGGGCCGGACTAAGCACGCGGTGCAGCGTTGGTGTATTCTGTGGTTCGTTGTTGATCGGCGAATTTCAGCAAGCATGTCACCCGCGAAACTGTAGCCTTCCCCGAGTTTGTTAATAATATCAGCAGACGATGCCGGCATTCTGCGTACCTGGCTGCATAGGCGGCTATCGGAACGATGTCGACAGTTCGGCGCGCCACTTTTTGTGTGCTCCCAGCAATGCGACGCTTCGCTCGGCGTAGAACAGAGCGATTCCTCGTGCCGACCGGGAACTCTCTGCGAAATCCATGGCACGCGCTCGTGCCACTGCGCCCGCGTTCATCGTCGTCTTCCACAGCTGGCTGCGTTGCCGTTCATCATTCCAGCGCAGAATTTCTCTTCTGTCGTCGTAACGGGGAGGCCGTGTTTACGGGGGTATGAGCCATTGCTTGAGGGAGTATGAGCCACTCATTGTCTTACGTAACGGACAGATTTAATTTGAAGAACTTTAATTTTGAAGAATCATAAGCGGCAAATAGCGAACGAAGGCTACTAACCAAGCAAACTCGAGACATCGAACGCAATCGACAACGGCGGACTGCGGGCATACCGTCAGTGACGTCGTTCTCTCCGTCACAGCCGATTGTGTGTGTAACCTCATAATTGAGAAATATTTTAATGAACCCTCGGGATTAACTCAGTGATAAACACAGGGGCCGCACGTTGCAGCTTCGCTGGTTAACCATCTTCACGGAGTGGAAGATCCGACGATCTCTTTATCTTTTTTTTTGTGGCTTGTGTGTTCAAAGACTGACCTCATCTTTCTTTTTGCAGCGCTTCTTTGGCGTGGTGAGAAGCATTGGTGGGGATGAAGAGCAACCCACAATCGCGCACTTTGGCCAGATCTTCAGGCACTGAACTGCGCGTAACGTTACGACGACAGGAAGAAACACACATTTAGAAACGCAGCTTCTGCGCTTCGCTATATGCGTTTCTGCCTTTCGTGCAGTTTACCCTTCTTTCAGTGTGAACTAACTGGCCCGATAAATCTTATTGCTGTAGGTGGATACCGCTTTCTCATGGCATCAATAATTCGGACAAGGGAGAACGCCAGCGAGCGTGCAACACGCGCAAACTGTCCGTCCGCACGAGCTCAAGGCTGCGGCGAGGCGTCTGCAGTGGAGCTCGATGGAACGGCGCTGCCATCTGGCGGCTGTCACAGAAGTGGCGACAGCGACTGTAAACACGCGGGCGGAGAGTTTCACAACTGAAGGTAGTCTAGTAACGTTGGGCCGCACATACAATAATGAAAACAAGTTTACATAAGCGCGGTGCAGAGTGCGGCAAATAAGTGTTTCAGTCAGTCCCCTTTTCCTCATATTGTGGAGCCAGGAGTTTAAAATCTTTTAAGCTATCATCATCTGGAGCACTGTCATAGGATTACTTTTCACACACTGTGGTTATTGCCCGGTCACTCTAACGTGGTTCAGGGCTGTTTCTTAGGCAGGCTGAAGCACGGGCAGTCAAAAAACAATTGTCTCATGGTCTGCTCATCGCCATATTTGTCACGTGGCGAGCTCTTTGCGACTGCGGCGCTGAAAGCAATCATCATCAGTCTGCTTTTATGTCCACTGCAGGACCAAGGCTTCTCCCTACGATCTCCAATTACCCCTGTCCTCCGAAAACCTGTTCCAACTGGCGCCTGGGAATTTCCTAATTCCGTCTGCCTATGTAGTCTTTTGTCGTCTTCGGGCGCACATCCCTTCTATTGGCAGCCATTCTGTAGCCATAATGGTCCGCTGGTTATCTAACCTATATACGCATCACATGGCCTGGGAATATTTTTTACCCCCTTTGCTCTCTTAGAGCCATCACTGTCTTCCTCTCTCTTAACGTTACGCGTAACATTCTTTCGTTCCATCGCTTTGTTTTTCTGCCTTCTTTCACAACCTCAATTTTTCTGCATAATATGTTAGCATCGGTAAAATGCATGCATTGTACACCTTCCTTTTCAATGATAATGGTAAGCATTCAGTCAGGAGCTGACAATGTTGGCCATATGCGCTACAACCCATTTTTATTCTGTAAAATTCCATCTCACAACCAGAGTCACCTGTGAATAATTGACCTAGGCAAACGTACTCCTTCACAGACTCTAGAGGCTGACTGACTAGCCTGAAGTCTTGTTCCCTTGCTAGCCTATTGATCATTATCTTTGTCTTCTGCATAATATTCTTCGACCCCGCTCCTATAATCTCCCTGTTAACATCCTCAACCATTTGTTGTAACTCATCCCCAATGTTGCTGAACAAGACAACGTTATCTGCAAACCTAAAGTTGCCGAGATATTCGCCGTTGATCCTCACTCCCAAGCCTTCTCAGTTTAATACCTTGAATACTTTATCGAAGCATGCAGTGAATAGCATAGGAGAGATTGTGTGTCCTTGCCTGACCCCTTTATCTTTAACTATATTTCTATTTTTCTGATGGAGAACCAAGGTAGCTGAGGAATTTTTGTATACATTTTGCAAGATATTTGCGCAAGCCTCCTGCAGTCCCTGATTACATAGTGCCTCTATGACTGCTCGTATCCTACTAAATCGAATGCCTTTTCATAATCTATGAAGGCATTATATATAGGTTGTTTGTGCTCTGCAGATTTCTCGATTACCTGATTGAAGACATGGATGTTATCAATAGTAGTGTGCCTTCCTGAAGCCAGCCTGCTATCTTCATTGGCCGGAGTGTTAACGTTATTCTAATGTAAATTATTTCGAAGATATATCGTACAATATTGGAAGTAAGGTAATGGGCCTGAAATTTATCAATTGTTAACGTCTCTTTCTTTTATTGATCAGTATAATATTGGAATTCTTCCAGTTCTCTGGAACCCTTGAAGACGTGAATTTTTCGTACAAAGGGCCGTAAGCTTTTCAAGCATAATGCCTGTTCGAACTTCGATTAAATCGACCGTTATTCCACCTTCTGCTACCGCTTTTCCCTGTTTCATGGCAAGCAAGGCCTTTTCTAAGTTCATGGCTAGTTATAGAAGGAGCCTCTGCAACTTGTTCATAACTACTTCGAATGGAAGCACCATGGCTGCTCTGCTGGGTACTACACTGGTCAGTGTATAATTGTTCCGCTTCTTTTGCTATGTGTTCGAAAAAGCTTATGATATTACACTGCGTGCATTTTTCATTACTTCCTCGGTCTTTCTCACGTTATCATTTCGAATATCCCTTACTTTGTCCTTGCTGATGAGATTTAACAGTTCCGCGAATTGTATGTGACCTCTTGAGCTACTTTCATGCTTTCTCGTATCTGCATTAGGTACTTTGTTACTTGGGTGAGCTTACGTACTGGTTGCCTTGGCGCCTTACCTCCTACTTCAATTGATGCTTATGAAGCAAGCCTAGTTGCGGTTTCATTCGTTACCCCTATGCCATCTACATCTCTCTGTCCTAAGGAGCAATATGAGTCCGTGAACACCATGTTAGTCAACAGACAGCCAATAAATTGCTTCTATGTCTGTGAAAGATGCTTTCTGTGTACAGAATGTAGTTGAAGTTCAGCGTCTGTCATGTACGGTGCCTTGTTTATTGTTGTCGTTCACACTGCCCGTTAATACGAGCACGGAAGCGTTACTTCACTTTGTCGTTTCGAAGGTAAAATTCGCACCTACATAAGCGCACTCGAATGGTGCATGCAGACGAGTGGTTCAAATTTGGACGAGCTCCACGACGCTAAGTGAACCCACGTGGAAGCAAGCAAAGCTGTTTAATCAAACATTGCTTTGATTGATTTCGTATCTAAATTACATTTCATTAATTTAAAAAATAAAGGCTTTGAGGGGACCTACCTAAGTTAGTGGGCTCTAGCCGTCCACACACCTTTGATACGCCTGCCTTTCAATAGGGCTAGCGCAAGTTTTAGAGAATATCTGTGATTGTGAACGACCGCAATACGCATCATGCGGACGATATTTAAGACTCTAATGCACCAGCCTTCATAACCGGAGTCATGACCGCGTCGCATGTTTCCAGGTTCAGAAAAAAAAACTGGGTATTGCACTACAAAGCTTGATGACGGAAGACGGTAGGGAACCGTCGGTGGTGTTGTGGCCCGAGTTGGCCAAATTGAAAACCATTCCTGGTGATCAAGTGGCACAGGTTGTTGCGCGCCTTCCTGCCTTCGTAGAAGGAGCGAAGAAGGAAGGATTGTAGAGGACGAGTGTGAACCACGACGTGCGTGAACGTGGACCAAACGTCGCGCGTTTCATGCCGTCATACCAAACCTCACTAACTATTTGAGAAAGAATATGTTAGAGGTACAAATCAGCAGTGCTCCTCCTAAAGGCGTGGTACTCCTTACCACTTCTTACAGAGTGGACTACTCCGATAGGCGTGAGCATTGAACTAAGTGCAACTTCTTGAGCTGGTCAGGGCAAGCACCTTTCCAATGCCCCGAACTGGTCCCGGGTCATGGGAGGGTCGACACAATTCCACTTATTTCTCTCTCTTTATGTTCATTTTTGCGTAATAAACACTTTTCACTTGCTATCTAGCTAAGCTGGCATGGCGATCTCATAGTTCTCACATTTACTTTTGCTTCTTCGAACCTACAGTGAACATACAGACGAAGCCGGTAAATAGTAATATAGCCAGCGCCACCGATGAACAAACGAGGCATTTGTTTTCAAACCACAAGTGTTGAGGACTAGGCCAGTTGGTATTGCGTGATAGAATTGGTACAGCGCCACAAGAAAAGAAAGAAACAAGCCGAGATGGCTAGAAGGAGGAACAGAGCGCTGATTTCCAACTGCCTTTATTAACAGATTGCCCGACATATATGGCCCCAAAAAAGAATCAAGCAATGTGGTCACAACAAGTCATAAAACGTAACAACTTAACAAGACTAAAGCATCATAAGTCATGGAACACGCACACTTCTGTGAAGCACGGCTAAACTGATGAAGACTTGTTACTTTTTTTCCTAAATATATTTAAGGAGAGCTTGGTGCCTAGGTGTGGCGCCGGCTACTCATATTTTTGTACGTGATAGTTATCGTCGGAAAGGCGTGAACAATCACAAAATAGGACTAACAAACTTGTCAACAAAACTTTACCTACTAAGTCTTAGCCCTGCGATATAAATAAATGCTCGCTACAACAGAAGAGTTCACATAGCATAAGTACTAAGAAAACCGAAGTGCTCACACGCAACACATTAGTTCAAACAGCATAAATGTCCACAAAAGCAAGATGCTCACAGAGAAAATGTTCGGCATTTGCGAATTAGGTCCCTCTTGAATGCCGCACTCTAAATACAACAAATACAAATGCAACATGAAAACGAAGACAAAATAAACATAAATCTAAAGTGCCTGTTAATAATAACAATGCGAGCAATAACTATTACGATTTAGTATTTTTGTGATATTTTTCATTCATTCAAAAAGTGCACTAAGGCAGGCGCAGCGGTGAATTGAAGTTTGTCTGTTGGGCATAGACCTAAAATTTTTCCTAATGGTAGTGGCCATCTATCCAAGCTATTTAGTTTTTCTAAAAGCTTCTTGCGGGGAACATTAATATTTTTTAAATTTAGAGGAAGGTGTTATATGTCCCCTTCAGCCTCTTCAGATCAGCATGTAGCACTGTTAGTTTTCTTACCCTATATAGGAATCCTTTAGCGTAGGCAATGCCCAGCCGAAGCCTATGAACTGTTGTTTCAAGATATCGACTAAATTTAAATATTATATTGAATATTATTTCAGGGCCAACAATATATAATTGAGAGTTCTGCGCATCATTTATGAACCAAGTTTAGTTGGACGATCTACTACATAGCTTGTCCAATAGACATCCGCATCACTCGCTGCTAGAGCAAGTAGTAATAACTGATTCTCCTGATGTGCCGAACGTGCCATGTGATCAGCTATTAAATTTCTTATCGTTTCACCGTGACTTGGAATCCACTGGAAACTTATGTCGTGCTCTAGATCTTTCGCTATGACTTACGTCTTCTGTATTTCGCAGGTCAATGTGCTGTTTGCTTTTCTTAAGCTGATTTCATTTAGGCACAGGAATGAGGCTTGTGAATCATTCAGCAAAGAAATTTACCCAGCAAAAATATCTACCCAGTCCCTCGTCTATAGTGACCGAAACACTTTCTATGAACATCGGTACTCACCCAGGACCGTCTGGACCATCATAGCCATCTGTCATGCAGGACCACCCGGACTTCCATAGTTCCGGATGGTCGATCCGTTGACCGCGGTGGGAGGAGGCAAGTGGGGAGAATGGCGGCGCTCAGCCAACGCAGTAGTAATGACGTCAATCTGGGCACCAGCGTCGACGAGATAGCGGACTTTGGTGACGCCGTTGTAGACGTAGAAAAGGTGAGTGTAGAGGCCTGGAACCGTCGTCCCCGTCAGTGTTCGGCCTATCCCTTTCCCGCCTAGGAGCAGGGCTGGCGGCACTGCTTTGCGTGAGGGCCATAGCGACGGTGGTGCCATAAAAGCGTAATCGGAGGAGCAGAACGGCTTCCAGAGTGACCGGGGCTGAGGCGGCCAGGTCGTGACGTGAAGGCGACCGGCGTGTTCGGATGGCAGCGATCTCAGCTGTCAATCGGGCTACTTGCCCTGTAAGCTCCTCATTAGCTTTTAGGAAACGGGCATAGCTGTCGCCAGCGGCTTCACAGCGGGAACGAGGGTGAGGAAGGCGATGAACTGTGGCCACAGAGGGAAAACCGATATCCATAATCTTGTGGGGCAACTGAGTCAGATATTCAAGCGTCGAGGTTGAAGACGTGGTTAGGATCATGCGCACCTGCGGTGGAAGGTACTGCAGGAAAAGTTCCCAGAGAAGTGTGCGGTCGTTTGAAAGAGCCAGGTCTCCAGTCAAGACCCGCATGCGGCGCAATACGTCGGTGGTTTCGCGGTCGCCGAGATCCCACAAGACACCCCCACCTCCCCTGCCTGCCCCTGCAAATCTTTCCCCTAAACCCCATGCCGGGTGCCCCACAGAAGCATCCAGCGCCGACGACCAACGGTAACTTGCGGCGGTTATCAGTGCTGCACTGACGAATGCCGCAAGCGAGGCTCTGGGTTGAACTCAACATGAAAATAAAGTTTTCTCTCTCTCTCTCTCCAATATAAGAAGTTGCTGTAATCATTGCCAGTCCGTTTTAGTGATAAGCTGGATGATCATCACCTTAACGATGTCACAGGGGTGGTCGATGGGCAGGGAGCGCAGAACATCGCGAACAATCGCAGCAGTAGAAGGCGGAAGCGCTCCAACAACGTGGTCAAATATAGTCAACTGCGAACTAGGCAGTTGCGACGGAACAAAGATTTGGTGGTGAGGAACCAAATTTCCGAGTGCGGCGACCCGAACTCTGGAAGCTTGAGAGCGGAGACCTTGGGATCGCGCGGCAGTAACGTTGACGGCAGTACTTGATCTGCAGAATCCGAGGCCATGAATGACTGGCGAGAAGGCTGACTGCGAAAGCAGCGGGGCTCCAGCTCTTTGCTGCGGTAGGCCCAGTGAAGCAGCTGAGGCACCTGGAGCTGAGAGCGATGACGCGACGTCAGGGTTACGCATTTGTGGGTGAAGAAAAGCCAGACAGACGCTAGTGCCTGGTGTCCACCAATTATGTATTTCGCCGAGCGCGCTCAATCAGGCGGAAGCCTGATTCTGCCGATTCCACTGCTCGCGCACCGTCAGCTTACTGGGCGTGTCCTCGAAGTCTTTTGTGGTCGGGCTATTGTGGGTCGTAGTACTATGCTACAAGGTTCTGACTCCTGACATATATAACGTAAAGCAGAAATTACTGCTTCAGGTTCTGCCGGTGTGGACATCGTAATTTGGCAAAACTGATAAGCTCTTTCCTCTTGCTTTGTAGATATATAAAAGCCAGATGTAGAGCTTCGTTTTCAGAATGATCTATGGTATACACGTGAATGCGACCTAAGTACTTAGTGTGAAGATGTGGTAAAGTTAATTGCTTTATCGCAACTACTGCCATATCGCATATCACTACGTACTCCAGGAATTGAAGTTACTGTTTCTGGCATTGCAAATCATCATTCGGGATGAGTTGCGCAAGTACGCCAGTATTCGTAAGCAGGCCGTAAGCTTTGCACCGCAGTATGTCTTCATGTATGCGTGCAGCGGCTATACCCTGAACGTTTTTCGCGTAGTGGATTGTTAGCGTGCTGGGTTCCGAAACGAAAAAAGTGGCACGTTTCCACAAATGTCGGTGCATGAGAAGTTGGTTTGCAGGGCTCTGCAATTGCCAAAGTACTGGCAGATGGAGTCAGAACACCAAGATATATGCGAAGGCTTTTGGCCGGTGATCTGAATTTTTTCCTCTTGATTACAGGATATTCCACGTAGCACAGCTGCAGAGTATGCTATTCTGTACCTAATAATCACTGAGTGAATGAGTAATAATAATGAGGATGAACTACCCAACCTCACTCCAGCAAATCAACGAATAATGCTGATTAGGGGGTTGGCTTACTCCTCTAATGCTTTTATTTGGTGATCCCATAATAGCCGTCTGTGATATTACAGAAGAACTTGTGTTGGGGTCGCACATGTTCCAGACGCCGAGAGTCTAGCATAAGCTGGAATATCTTGCGGCATTTCCCTGTAAATGAAGGTACAGCAACACCCTGGCCCTTGCGCCATTAAACGTGAAATATTCATTCATTCAAAGTACAGCAGTTTTCTCATGTGTAATGATCCTACCTCTGTTTTAAAAAAAAATCATTATTGTTCGGCCAGCTTGTAGTTTTTGCTGCATGGTTTGATTACTCGATTCAGATGCCCATATGCCGAAGTCGACTGCATATCGTGAATAATTCAAGATATCAGGCAGGATATCGGATAATTCAGCCATACCAAAGTTAAGTAGAAATGGATTAAACACACTACCTTACCGAACGCCTTGATTCACTTTTTGCTCTGTGATTTTGTTATCAGCAGTTTCGATAAACATTTTTCTGTCTCTTAAGAAATGCGCTATCCATCTCAGTCTTCAGTCAACTATGCCCTACTGAATTAACCTTTGTAGCACGTGAGTGTGGTTCGCTGTGTCAAATGCATTGTTCATGTCTGAAGCTCTGTGATGTTGAATTTTCCACAGCTTCTCTGATCATCTACGTATCTGGTAAGATCTAAAATAGCATCCATCGTACTCGGTGCTTTCGGAAGACCACCATATTTTCGGGTAGTACGATGGTGCATTCTTGTCCACCACTGAACCCTAGCGTTTATTATCTTTTCCACAAGTTTACATAGGCCACTTGTCCGACTGACCGCGTGGAAACAATCTAGCGTAAAGATGTTTTACCCGGATTTATTATCGGAACCACTCGTGCAATTTTCCAGGAAGGAGGAAGACATTTCGATATCCCCACATCACTCAGTAATTTTGCCAAAGTATGTGAGGCCACAGAACCCAGGTTCTTGAGGGCAGCATATGTGACTTCGCCAGGTCCAGCTGCTGTCTTCTGGCGGCTCAATACAAGTGCGTTCTTTAATTCTTCTAATGAAAACGCCTCACCTAGGTTACGATGACGGCAATTTATAGAAAATTTTATCTATGCTTTCACTTCTTCGGCAGAGTTATTGTATTCAGGTCTGTTTACTGCTGTACTTGGGCGTTTAATAATCTGGCAGAAGTCGTTTGCAACAGTCGTTTCCGGTACTTTGCAGCCTAAAGATTCAGCTCTAGATGGTTGTTGGTGCGTCACTGGCCCACTGAAAAAGCGAAGAACATTCCACAATATTCATTCATTTGTAAAACGAGTCAGTGAAGTACGAAATTCCTGCCAGCGATTTGTATCTAGGCGCTCCAACTGCCGTCCCATACGATCATACATGTTTCGACATTCTCGGTAATGTTCCGTAAGGCCTGTGCGCCAGCATTTTCTTTCACCTCTGCAGCGTATAGATATGAGCCTTTCGTATTCATAGTCTATACCAGCGTAATCTTCAGGAACCTTAAGAAACTTCGAACAAAGGTTTAATTTGCTTTTTATAAGCGATAATAGACACTGTATCACTGACCACATCAGCTGGAATTGTAATATGATATCGGAATGCCTGCCCATTTGTTAGCTTTGCAGAGCACCGATATTTACAAAATCATACTCTAGGATGTTTATTAGAATAGGGAAATGATCGCTACACCTTGTTTCAATATCTATTCTCCATGTTGCTCCACATGCAACATTGTTTATGGAAAGCGTCAGGTCCAGGGAGCTGGAGTGATTAAAACCTCGTAGGAACGTCACTGAGCCGTGATTCATCTTCGTCACTCTTCTGAATCGCATTTTCTAGTTCATTTCCACGGCGGTCCTAGTACAGGCGCTTCCGCACATGACATGCTGTGCATCGAAATCTCTGCAAAGGTTACATCTTTTATGTATGTCTGAAAGAGTACCGTCAATGCGGAAAGTGAAATATTTCTAGAAGGTTGTAGATAAACACTGACTAAAAGGATATTTACTCGCCCAAACCGAACTTCACATGCTACGTGTTCTGGGATGTCTGACGCCGCGGCACTTAATAGTGCTGACGGCCGGTCCCTCTGAACACACATGATCGGTCTGCTGAGTCCTGAAGATCGAGATGACGTATAAACAATGTAGTTAGCTAGTCTAAAAGCGCTGCCATAGCCGGCCTCTGCAATTCATAACACTGGAAAGGAGAACCTAGCCACCAGTTTTCTAAAATACGCTCACAAAAATATGGCAACATTTTGATAACAATTATTCATGTCCCGCCTGCTCAGTGTCTGAAGTAGCATTTTGCATTCTCACTTGTTCCATAGGCAAAACGGCCTTGTCCTCCGAGAGGTTATTAGTCTGTACAATCGCAGCAAGTAGGACTTTGAAGCACATAACAACATTGTTATGGCTAGTTCATCAATAAACGCAGACAAGTTCTTCTGTTTCGACACACATACTGGTTGCGGTGGGCTTGTATTGTGTCGTATGTTCGTCATCTGGTTGCTCTTCTGACGAGATCACTCCTGCGCTTCTTGTCGAGCTTGATGCTGGCTTGGCAATATCCCAAAACTTTGCTTTCGTTGTTGTGGTCCGTTTGCGACCTTTAAATATAGCACAGGAATGTCATGATGCTTAGGCACTTGTGACCGAGGCGCTGGATTCATCACATTCATGTTTGGTTCCGGTGCAACGCGCTGTTGTGTGCCACCATTGACAATGTCGCGTTGATATTGAAGAGAGGCCGCTTTGTTCTGCGGGCATCCAGAAAATGATCCATTGTGGGGCCCATTGCAATTAGCGCACTTAGGTTGTCCTATAAACTTGCAGTATTTGTGATGGTGGTCTTGTGCACGTATCTTTTAGCGCCTTCTTCCTCGGCAGTTTTTCGCTAAGTGCCCAAATCTCTGGCAGTTGTAGCAGCGTCTGGCTGGCCCGAGATATTGATCAACTGGATGACTAGTGAAGCTAAGATGCACTCGCTCTGGAATTGGTCGGTCATAACGGAATTGCAAAATTACACTTCCCACGGGGCGCCATTCTACGGTGCCATGTTCTTGGCGTATTTAATGGGTATGTAACATCAGCTCTATCGGATGTCACTCCTGCCTCTCTTAAATATTCTATTATTTGTTCTGCTGTGTATCCTAGAGGTGCATTTATGATTTTGCCAACATTTCGTATGTATGACTCCACAATAAATGGCTTCACTAGTAAGCCAGCCACCTGCACACATGACAAACTCTTGGCTAAGGCGAGTGAACGCATAGCAACTGGGTTGTTTTTCAATTCCACTATCATGAGGGATGAAATAAATAGGCCAAACTAGTCCCTGCATTAATGAAAGTATAAAAGAACATGATTACAATGTGCGGCTAGCCATATTGCGATATTGAAGTAGTGTTTGCGAAAATAGAAACTGGTTATACCATAGGCGTGGTCTATGGACCTCCCAAAGCGAGCCTTGGCAGTTTTCTTGATAAAATTGAATCAATTTATCTTGCTTACGAAGGTGCCAAGTTACGCAGGTTGTAATCGTTGGTGACGGGAACATTGATGTACTTAATCCAATACATAAGGATTATTCTTAGCTCTTTAAATCGTTCAATTTCCGAAATTTATTATGTCAACCGACGCATGTAACATGCACTATGGTTAATCTAATAGATCATGCATTGACAAACATCGAGTCTGGAATTGATAGTAGAGTGTACAGTCTGCGTCTTTTAGACCATTTTCCTATCTTTACGGAATTCAACAGCCAAAGTCTAAAGAACAAAGGTGACGGGAGGCTTATAACTTGATTAGATTATAGGAAGTTTACAGATAAAATCCTTGAGGCCAACCTTGAACAAGTGTACAATGATAATGTACACATAGAGGTTTCCAACTTAATTATTCATTTGATAGATGAGTGTAGCAGTACATATACTCAAACTTTTTATAATCAACCTATCTGTCCATGGATGACGACACAAATTTTGGAAATACTTAAAACAAAATAATACTGATATAACAAATGGAGGCATAATAGGAGTAATGCTTACTACTTAGGTGAGTACAGGACATTTCACAACAAGGTGGTGTCCATGATGAGGGTCCGAAAGAGATATTCTATATCGCAACGTATCAGTCAAGCTGCCGGCAATTCCAAACAGCTACGGCGAATAGTAAATCAGGTTACTGATAAAAATAAAAAAAGACTGTTTATCCTCCCACTGTCTATGCAGACCCTGTTGAATACTACAACACGTATTTTACTACTGTAGGTCCAGCACTGGCCGCTCAACTACCATAGCTCAATAGTGAAGCTCCGTCAGCTCTTAACCCAGTACTAAATTCGTTTATTGTTGGAGCGATAGAGCTCAGTGATATCATTTCAAACATAATAAATGCACGTAGAAATAAAGCATGAGGACCCGACGCCATTTCTGTAAGGGTGTTAAAGAAAAGTAATAATATAGTAGGCCCAGTTTTGTGTCAAATGTTTAATCACTCTATTACTCAAGCAATATATCGATATTCCCTAAAAATTGCCGAAGTCGTTCCAATCAATACAGAAGGCGATCCATCGGGCCCTTCAAATTATAGACCAATCTCTGTTTTAAGCATAATCAATACTGTTCTTGAAGAAAAATTTATCGAATCAGATTAAAATATTTCTTGATAAGTACGATGTTCTCTGCCATCAGCAACATGGCTTCAGACCTCGTTTCTCAACAGCTACTGCAATCATCACGTTAACGCCAAAGATAATTATGACTTTACAACTAAATAAACTAGTAGCTGTCGTCTTTATAGATTTAAAGAAAGCATTCGACGCAGTGGATCATTGCATCTTATTGGACAAACTTAAACATTGTGGGTTTTGAGGCAAAGCATTTGACTTGTTATCAAGTTATATGCACGATCGATCACAGGTCGTGAAAGTCAATAACATAACTTCTTCAAAACAAAATATTGTTATTGGAGTCCCTCAGGGTTCCGTATTAGGTCGGATTTTTTTGTATATAAATGACCTGCAGCAAATTATAGACTCTGCAGAAATATTGATGTATGCAGATGACACATGTATTATAGTAACTGCGGATAATACTGCAGAACTTAGTCACATGGTAAATCTGGAGTTAAACAATATTTCTGACTGGTTCTTGTGTGTGTGTGTGTGATAACTTTATTTGGAATCCGGCGATTGGGAGGCCCGGGCCTGGGGCCGCCTAGATGGCCACTGGGAGCTGCTGCTCCCGTGCGGCTTCCTTGGCTCGCTGGACGGCCCAAAGTTGGTCTTGGAGTTCTGAGCTGAGCAGCACGGCCGACCACCGCGCCTGTAGATTTTCTGGGGAGACTGCCATCTTATTTTGGTATATTTCACATCCCCACAACATGTGTTGAAGGGTGGCTCTAACAGACTTGCATAGCTTGCACATATCGCTCTCGTACATATCGGGGTAGAAAGTTTTTAGTTGCACGGGACTCGTATAAGTTTCTGTTTGTAGTCGCCTCCAAGTAACGGACTCAGCTCTGTTCAGTTTAGTGTGAGGCGGTGGTAATACCCGCCTCCGATTTTGATAGAATTTGGTAATGTCACTAAATCTTGTTAATACATCTTTTTCTCTCCAGATTTCCTCCTCCGCGTTCTCCTGACCGATGGAAGTCACTCTTTGCTCAGCTCGGCGAGTAAGACCTCGAGCTTCGCGGTGTGCTACCTCGTTGAGGTTGACTGCGGGAATGTCTGGAGTCGTATGCGCTGGGAACCACATCAATTGCCTGCCGTTCTTCTCTGCATTGGAGAACTTTGCTTCATTGACTCTGATGATGTGCCATGCCTCAGGAGAGATCCTACCTTTTGCATAATTTCTAATGGCCGCTTGAGAATCGCTAATGATGTACAGAGCATTCGTGGAGACCAATGCTAGTGCAATGGCTACCTCCTCTGCGGTCTCGGAATGTTTGGTATTAACTGATACGCTTGTAAGGGGTTTTTGGGTGTGATCTACGATTACTGCTACATAGCTATTTCTGTCTGGGTATTCAGCCGCGTCTACGAATGTTGCTCTGTCGTCTGACCCAAAGCTTCGGATAATTTTCCCTGCTCTACTCTTGCGTCTGCCGTCGTTGTAACATGGATGCATGTTCTTGGGTATATTTGGTACTAGGAGTTTGTCACGAATTTCTCTCGTTATCGTGCTCTTTTCCCCGTATAGATTGTGATAATTCATTCCTAGTTTGCTTAGTATATGCCGTCCCGTTTTGATTTTGGTTAGTCGCTCTGCTTGAGATGTTTGTTGTGCTTCTGAGTTCGTCCAGTGTGTTGTGGAGTCCTAACTTTAGCAAGAGATCCGTGCTCGTACTGATGGGAACCCCTAGCGCTAGTTTGTATGCTTTTTTTATCATGTTGTTAATTTTACGCTTTTCAGCTGCAAACCAATTGTGGAAGGCTGCTATGTATGTGATCTGACTGATTACGAATGATTGTATCAGCCGTATGATACTTTCTTCCTTCGTACCTTGGTGCTTGTTAGTAATTCGTTTGATTAATCTCATGGTGTTTGTTACCTTTGTGTCTAACTTCTTTACGGTTTCTCTATTTGTGCCTTTGTTCTCGATTACCAGACCCAGCACTTTGAGCTGGTTGACTATTGGGATATTCCGCCCGTTCTTGGTGACTGGTTCTTGGCTAACAAATTATCAATTAACATAAAGAAAACAAAACATATGGTTTTTCAGCCACGCTTCAAAATAGTAGGTACTACACCTTTAAATATATATATATAAAGAACGTCCTACTGGATGAGACAAGTTCTTACAGATACCTTTGGGGTAATTTTGGATAAGCACCTGCGATGGGCAGATCATATAAACAGCGTCTGCTCTAGATTAGAATCTGGTTGCTACGGTTTAACTCTAGCCCGCGAGTACTTTGACACATCAGTTTTACGAATTATGTATTTTGATTTTATTGAAAGTCACTTAAGGTATTTTATCGAATCGCGGGGATGGGCATACACAAGCATATTAAATCCGATTGTTAAGCTCCAAAAACGTGCAATTAGAATTATATCTCATTCTAAGAATTACGATCACACGGTTCCATTATTCCACCATTATCATATATTACCATTTGACTATTTACGTCAGCAGACTATATAATTATGTGTTTACAGGGTTGTTAGACTCAACCACCCATTCAGCTCATGCATATTTTGCGCGTCTTCGCGTTCTACAAGAAATGTAACTGCAGGTCATTTTAATCTCGCAACGTGTAGCAATATATATGTAGAGCGTATGCTACATTCCCAGGCATTGAAACCTGGAACGGACTCCCAGCGGGAGTCATTAATTCCTCGAACTTCCCGTATGCCCTGAAACAATATTTTCTTTCTTTGTTAAAGACAGAGTAAATGATGGATTTCTTGACAGATCTGTGCAAAGGAAGAAAAATTATATTTTTTAGACTATTTTCCGCTTATTCTATGTAATTAGTATGACGCGACTGTGTTGTTTTGTTATGCATTGAAATGTCATATTGCTCTCCTTTTTGCTCATTATGTACGTATCGAATTTCAAAAATTGTATACTTTATCAGCCAGTTCAGTACTAATCCATAATGTTTCCAACTTTTGGTGTGAAGCGTAAAAGAAATGGACATCATAGTACGCATGCTCACATTGAGATATGTATTCTCCTGTATTTAATCTGTGCCCCTTACACTGTTCTTTGGTACTCTGATGTATTCACTTACTTTTAGTTGACTTGTGAATTGACAATCAAGAACTTTGTATATACAA
Source organism: Dermacentor variabilis (assembly GCF_050947875.1). Classification (NCBI taxonomy): domain Eukaryota; kingdom Metazoa; phylum Arthropoda; class Arachnida; order Ixodida; family Ixodidae; genus Dermacentor; species Dermacentor variabilis. Next base: position 129,944,596 of record NC_134570.1, on the reverse strand, counting down.
TTACTGATGCTCTATTTTTATTCCGGCTGTGCTAGGATTTCCTTTATATTTTTTTACCGAACCTTCAATGAGCCCTCGCATACAGGTCCGACAATGGTTGTTACATGTGTATAATAATCTGGAAAAAAATAAACATCTTTCTTCCTTTCTTTCTTTCCTTTTTTCTTTCTTTCTTTCTTTCTTTCTATTCAGGGACATAAAGGAATTCACTGTCACGATTGTGCATGTAAGCCGAATTTTTATCGGTGTGAAGCGCTCAAAGAGTAGCGATCTCCACTTACGAGGGAGATTTTTGAAGCGCCTGTTCATAGCAAGGGATGGCAGCACCTGTGTTAGCGCTCCACATTTGTGCCTGTCTTCACAGGAAGTAAATATTATTGATCAGTTTAACCGTGCATGACAGAAATGCGCATGTTCTGTGACTTGTGATGGTGCAGTCCTCTTTCGCGGTTACGTTTTGTGATGTTTAGTAACGACATTGCTGAATGCTTTCTTGTGGCCATATATTTCGTGCCCTTTGCCAATAAAGACAGTTGAAAGTCAGCGCTCTGTTCCTTCTTCTAGCCAGCTGGGCTTGTTTCTTCTTTCCTTGTTGCGCTGTACCAGTTTTAGAATTATTTTCAAAAGCCTAAATATATGCTCTCATAATGAGACCATGTACTCAACACTGTGCGAGTCCCGTCAACCTACGTCACCCGCTTTCCTAGCGAACTCCTTGCTACCACTCGCACTCGCATTCCCACAAAATTGGTCTTCCGCTGCAGTTGTAATGGGTGATGTCGCTTCCTCGTGCACCAAGTCGAAGCCGCCACCGGCGATTCAACTAAAAGGAGAAGGTAGAAGGATAGCACTAAAAATTAGGCAGGCACCGTTAAACCTTCTCTACCGCGTCTCGCCTGAGCTAATTCATCTTTCTATGTCGATTTGAGTGAGATAAGCATGCAAAGTCACGCACATTAGTTTATTATGAAAACACTTGAAAGGTATACGATGATAACGTCATGTGCATCGCGAAGAAGACACGTCCCCATTATTCCTTCCACGAAAGAAACAGATGAGACGTACAACACAATTTTTCAGCGATTTCACTGATGTGAACTTTTCCAATATTCTATCGTATGTCAGCATCCCCCTTCTACGATCTAAGCACAAGTCTAAGGGCTCAACTCGTCCCTTTTGTGTTTAAACATTTACCTACCAAGTGACTGCCTCGCGCTTAACGCTAGGGCTCACCCCGCACGCATTCCCACGAGGTCACATCATAAAACACACGCTTATTGGTACCGATGCAATGTTAAGGAATAGCGTTTTCTCGATTCTATGTCTTTCTCGAATCATCCGCCACTGCCGATCGGCCAGTCGTGGTGATAACGTATAGGCAGAGCGGAGCTTGGACAACTGATGAAGATGAAATAGAAAAAAAAAACAAATTACTCTATGTTTACATTATCCCGACCCAAAAACATAGAGTTTCAGTATTCTTCACGCGGCCTGCAACAAATTGCACTGGCGACATAGCTTTGAACTTCATGGCGCCGCACCACTCTAACCGGCAAGTGGTACAGGTTGGTCACTCAGGGTCGAGCCGGATCCTTTGAGCCGCTCTTATTACAGAAGTCAGCCATGGTTCCTCAAAGCTAGCGGCGGTTTTTTTAGGCAGAAAGCCGTGGTTCGCTCTCGTTGAGCGAGAATCCGTCAGTGAGATATCATTTTTTTCAAAGCCAAATAACCAGGCTAAGCATAACACATGTTACAGGTTGACATGGTAAGCCGTTCAAATGAGCCGGTTCATATCAGTGAGCTGAGCCGTTCCCAGCCGCTGAGTGAGCCGTTTTGCCCACCTCTTGCAAGTGGGCCAGCGACACGCTCGCCACACCTCGACGCCTCACTGAATTTGAGCCGTCATAGTTTTACCGGGTCACAGCAGATGGCGCAAGCATGCCGCTCATGCTAGGATGCCTACATATGGGCGCGAATGCCCATGTAGGCTCGCTATCTCTTGATGGTTTCCTTGTAGTAGAAGCTCCCGGGGCACTCTCTCTTCATAGGAGTAGTGTGTAACGACGGCCCGTTATCGGCGCCTAAAATCAGGGGGCCCGGTGGGGCCTGGCCCCTCCTCCATTTTTCAACGAGGGGCTCGCAGTCCCCCTCGGCAGGTCAACTGTAGCCCTGCGGCACCCATTTGACAAGCACTGGAGGTGACATTATTGACTTGATTACCAATAGTGCCATGTGCGGGGCTGTTCTAATTCCCCAATTGTTCGATTAATGATGCAATTGCGGTTCTTCGATTGATGTGGTCGAAGTGCAAGCCGGTTGCCCGCCGAATACTGATATTCAACGCTTCACATGATATATATATGAGACAAAGTAAAGACGATAACAACCACCAAGTTTGGTTTGTGTCTTTATTCCATCAATTAGTAATCCCCATATAAATCAATGTAGTTGTCATTATAGTAATTCCAATACTGTTTCACTGATTATCCTTCTTCGGAGTGTGGAAGGGCAATAATTTTTTCCAGCCAGCTTTTCCGCGCTTCTTCTATATATATATATATATATATATATATATATATATATATATATATATATATATATATATATTGCAAGCACTATTAACGTACTTCGTCGTTTTCATATGTACATAGCCATCATCATCTTCCCTGTTCTTCTACTTCTTAGCACGTGAGCTGGGGCGGTGCCTTTTTTTGGAATAAACAGCGCTGGACAACTTGATCGGTCTCGGTATTGTAACATTTTCCAGTATATATATAAATATATATATATATATATATATATATATTATATATACAGTGCCTATTAAGAGCTCAGCTCTAGAAAACAGAATAAATAACGCGTGAGAGAACAGATTATTTCTTAGTCAATAAAGGCCCACATTCCAAGAACGATGCTGGAGAAGTAGAGAAGCAATTGCAGCAACATCGTGGGGAAGGGCTATCTGTTATGATGCTGTGCGAGAAAAATACCAAGAGTAGTTGTATGGGAGCGTGGCCATAAGGCTTGTAGTGGGTGCCCAGTTCGTAGCAATAAACGTGCAGGTGGTGTGCTATGTCGCTCAAGATTTAAGGAGCTGTAAAAAAGCTTATGAAAGAGGAAAGGACTAGCTGTAGCGCGCCTGCGTGCAAAAAGGGTGTAGAGCAAATTGTGCCCCTAAATATGATAGGCTTGCGTCATATAAGTAGCATGAATGGATGCATCTAAACATGTTTTTGAAATGACTCGAGTGCGTTATCGAGATAGATTTGATCTGGCTTTCAGATGGGTGATGTGTATTCAACTTTCGGTCCGATTGGAGATTTGAAAGGTAGAAGCATTACTTTCTGTGGGGCATCACGCTAGTGTCGTCTCATGAAGCGAAAGTTCTGTTAGCTGATGAAAGTGTGTTGGGAATATACGTGCCCCAAGTGACATCCTGAGCAAGTGTGACGCATATGTACTTCTATTATTCTACTGATTCGATGGGACCGTTTACTTTTGTACTGTGGCCGGTGGAAGATATAAGTTTACATTTGTTGGAATCAGGAGTGATCAGCCAACGTTCACACCACGACTGCACTTTTTAAGATTTTTTAAGGGGGCTTTTATCTTTAGCATTCCAAGTCGTGCATGGGAATGACTTGTATACACGAACGAACGAAAGTTGATATTGTTACGCCAACAAAGGATTAAGACTGAAGACTATTTACAAAATATATTTACAAACGGTAACTGCAGCGCTGGCCAGTTTAGCCAACAGCTCGTAGCCAGAGAGCGTTCGTCGTCTTCGTCGGGGCTCCCACATGCATCGGCCGCAAAAAACGCGCAATATGCAGTAACTCCATGCAGCGCAGTAACTCCAAGGTAAATCACGCAGTGTTCGGCGAATATCCGGATCTTGCAAGATACGTTTAGAGGTAAATCGTTAAGATAAGTTGAAAAGAAGTGGACCGAAAGGGACACCAGAAGTTACAAGTGGACGAGTTTTGCATAAAAAAATAGGGAGCAGTTGGTCCTAATTTGTTTCTAGAAGTGACAGATAATCCACTCTTCTCCCTGTAACTTTGACAGGGGAATTATTTAATAATTATTACTTATCTATTTAAGATAAATACAAAACAATTGTCTGACTTGCTCCAAGCGATGGCAAAGAATATTACCAGTGTTCTATCCAGCTACATGGCACTTTTAAAATTTTGGTACAATGCCGTGGGACCCACTATATATAGTGATCGATATATCCGAGTGTAGATATAAATTGCAATTTATTAAACTACTGTCACTGCTAGTTTTCTTGAATAGGTTGCCTGGATAAACAACCGCGTTGAAGAAAAGGGCCGTGCTAAAATTTATTTGGTAGATTTTTCCTATTGTGAACTTAACTAAGTAGACAGGAAGTGCGTGTAATGTCATCGCTACATATTGTCACGGCTCACTTGAGACAAGAGCGGAGAGCGTTATTTATTCTAGACAATTAGAACAAGCGTTCAGTTTTAGCTTCTTCTTCTCTAGTGCGTTCGCTTGCACCACGAGGTCGTCGTCCTCGTCGTCAGCATGGTTGGGCACAGATGGCGTCGCGGCATTTGCCCCCCTTCAGAAGGAGCATCGTCCCGATGCTTGGCGGGTAGCACCCGGTGTCCAGCCCACCAGCAAGTGTCCATGTCATTCACCAAAATAAGGTTTCATGCGCACCACGTGCACAGTCTCAGGCAGGTCCTGACGGCGTCTCGAGCAGGATTGGCTGTCAGGAATGACTTCATAGTTGACGTCGCTAAGGCGTCGTAGAACCTTGTACGGTCCGAAGTATCGGCGCAGAAGTTTCTCCGCGAGGCCTCGGCGGCGTACTGGAGCCCAAACGCAGACTCTTTGGCCGGGCTGGTAGACGACGCATCGATGGCGTTGATTGTAACGTCGCGCATCACGGTCTTGCTGGCTAGTTATGCGAACGCGTGCGAGCTGTCTTGCTTCTTCGGCGCGCTCTGTAAAATCTGCGGCATCAGTCTCGGAATCGCTGGAATCATGAGGACGCATAGCATCCAGCATTGTAGTCACTTCTCGACCGTGGAGGAGACTGAATGGCGTCATTCTTGTTGTTTCTTGCCGAGCCGTATTGTAAGCAAACGTTACGTAAGGTAATATTTGGTCCCAGTTCTTGTGTTCCACATCGACATACATGCACAACATGTCTGCGAGAGTCTTGTTGAGGCGCTCCGTAAGTCCATTGCTTTGCGGGGGATAAGCTGTCGTCCTTCTGTGTGCTGTGCCACTCAGCGTGAGGACAGTTCGCAAACGTTCAGCCGTGAACGCGGTTCCCCTGTCGGTTACGATGACCGCTGCAGCACCGTGCCTAAGGACGACGTTTTCGATGAAGAACTGCGCGACTTCGGCTGCTGTGCTGCTCGGAAGTGCTTTGGTTTCTGCATAACGCGTAAGGTAATCTGTCGCAACTATGATCCACTTATTTCCTGCAGTTGATATTGGGAATGGGCCCAAAAGGTCCATCCCAATTTGTGCAAACGGTGTTTCCGGCACTTGAACGGGATGTAATAGTCCGGCAGGTTTCGTAGGTGGCACTTTTCGTCGCTGACAGTCAAGGCACGTTCGAACGTAGTGCTTCACCTGTGTTGCGAGCCGTGGCCAGTAGTATTTCTCTTTGATCCGTGCTAATGTTCTTGTGTAGCCTAGGTGGCCCGAGGTAGCTTCATCGTGACAGGCCTGCAAGATTTCACTGCGGAGAGTTTTAGGGATGACCAGTAGATATCTCTTCCCTGTTGAAGAGAAGTTCCTCTTAAAAAGAACACTTTTTCGTATGCAGAGTGATGACAAGTTCCTTGAGAACAATCTGGGCTTGTTTGTGGTGCGGCCTTCTAAGAAATCAATTAGTGAAGCGAGCTCGTGGTCATCTTGCTGTTGTTGAGAGATGGTAGCTGCACCAACAACTCCTAAAAAGCCTGCGGATTCGTCATCATCTCGGCCTGACGACTCGATCGGTGATCTGGAAAGGCAGTCAGCGTCTAAGTGCTGTCTTCCCGATTTATAGACCACTGTCATGTCCTACTCTTGAAGCCGTAGGCTCCAGCATGCCAAACGTGCAGATGGATCTTTCATGTTGGTCAACCAACAAAGAGAATGATGGTCACTTATGACTTGAAATGGGCGGCCCTATATGTACGGGCGGAACTTGGTAACGGCCCATCCTACAGCCAAGCATTCCTTCTCTGTGGTGGAGTAGTTCGACTCGGCACGTGACAGTGTTCTACTCGCGTAAGCGATGACTCGCTCAGCGCCGTCTTGCCGCTGAACAAGGACGGCACCTAGACCCACATTGCTGGCGTCGGTGTGGATCATTGTCGGCGCATCCACGTCAAAGTGGGCAAGAACAGGCGGAGTTTGTAGACGGTGCCACAACTCGTTAAACGCCGCCTCCTGCTCCTCTCCCCACATAAACGTGACATCTTCTCTGGTTAGGCAGGTGAGCGGTGAGGCGATGCGTGCAAAACCCGCAATGAATCGCCGGTAATATGAGCATAGGCCCAGGAAGCGTCTGACTGCCTTCTTGTCCGTAGGCGTTGAAAACTTTGCGACGGCTGCGATTTTCTTAGAATCAAGTCTTACACCTGTGTGACTTACAATGTGGCCCAAAAACTGTAGTTCTTCATAGCCAAAGTGGCACTTTTCAGGTTTTAAGGTAAGCCCAGCGGACCGTATGGCTTGAAGAACTGACCGTAGCCGACTGAGATGTTCATCAAATGTGGCAGAATAAACAATCACATCGTCTAGGTACACTAAGCAAGTCTTCCACTTAAGGTCTGAGAGAACAGTATCCATTAGCCTTTGGAACATGGCTGGGGCGGAGCACAAACCAAAAGGAAGAACTTTGAATTCATAGAGCCCATCAGGTGTCACAAACGCAGTCTTTTCGCGATCCCGCTCATCGACCTCTATTTGCCAGTATCCACTTTTTAAGTCCATCGATGAGAAGTAACGTGCATGCCGTAGCCTGTCGAGGGAATCGTCGATGCGTGGTAAGGGATACACATCTTTTTTTGTTACCCGATTGAGCTTGCGATAGTCGATACAAAACCTCAGGCTGCCATCCTTCTTCTTAACGAGTACCACGGGCGATGCCCAAGGGCTTTTCGACGGCTGGATAACATCATCGTCCAGCATTTTCTTGACTTGCTGCTGTATTGCTTCACGTTCTTTCTCAGCGACGCGATACGGATCTTGTCGGATGGGTATTGCTGTTTCCTCCGTAATGATGCGGTGTTTCGTCAGTGGTGTTTGACGCACTCGGGACGTTGTAGAGAAGCAGTCTTTAAAATGGTCAATCAGTTCTCTGAGCCTTTGTTTCTGTTGCGGCGCTAAACCTGGGTCAACGTCGACGACGGGTGTAGATGGCATCGTATCGGTGGTTGATTCCTCTGTTACAGCAAAGCACTGTTGAACGTGGTCAATTTCGTCAAAGTACGCCACAGCGGTGCCTTTACTGATGTGCCGGCGTTCATTGGTAAAATTTGTCAGTAGTACCTCTGTGCGACCGCCGATTAGGCTGACGATACCCCGAGCGATGGCAATACCTTGATGGAACAGAAGTGCAGTTAGTTGTTCGGATACACCGTCCTTGTCAAACTGTTCTCCGCAACTTACGGAGACAAGACTGCATGATAGTGGTGGTATGCAGACGTCGTCGTCGGCGACGCGTAGCGATGTACGTCGGCGCTCTTCGTCTTGGCTCGAGTCTGTACTAGTTGACAAGGTTATCTCGCCGTCCCGTATGTTAACCACGGCGCCGTACTCCCGCAAGAAGTCCATTGCAAGGATGAGTGATCTGCAGCACTCTTTTAAAATCATAAAAGTGGCGACAAAAGCTGTATTTCCTATCTGGAGCTGTGCAGTACATTTTCCTGTAGGTACCATTATCTGGCCCCCGGCATTTCGAATATAAGGTCCCGTCCATTGCATCGTGACTTTCTTAAGCCGGTCTGCCAACTGCTCACTCATTATCGAAAAGTCTGCACCAGTATCAACTAAAGCTGTCACGTCGTGCCCATCAATTGTTAAGAGTAGGTCGGCACTTACAAATTCGTCGGTGTCCCGTTTCTCCGGGTTGCTATGCTCGCTTCTCAGTAATAATGGGGGATTTTCGGCGGTTCGACGACTTGCAACCTTCCCCCCGGAGGTCGCTGATTTCAGTTTCCCCGCCGTGGGCTTGGAGAGCGGCCTCGTACCACGTCGGCGAAACTGCGACGGTTCGGCGAAGAATAACGTAATGGAGACGGCGAGTGCGACCGCAGATTAGCTGAGCTGCCTTGTTCCTGACTGACACTGTCGTCGAAGCGTGGATGTCTCTCTGGAAACTGGCGCGGAGTGGCAGGTGATATGTCCTGGATGCCACCCTGGCGATGAGGGCAAAAACGATAAATGTGCCCTGGTTCGCCACAGTGAAAACACAATGGTCGGCGATCAGCAGTGCGCCATACGTCGGTCCTGCGAGGCTGGGGTCGCCTGAAATGCTCCCTCTGTATCCAGGCAGCAATAGGTGGCCGCTGGTGGTACTGCTGTACCGGCATGGTAGAAAGCGGGCGACGAACAGCGTCTGCGTAGCTATATGCGCGTGGCTCGAAGCGCGGCTCGGGACTCGGTTCAGGGAGTGGCTCAGGAGGTGCTAATGCTTGCCGAATTTCCTGGCGAACAACTTCAGCGACCGAAGCAACAGTAAACTCCTTCGGTGTCACAGTTTGCTTCGTAATCTCCTCGCGCACAATGTCTCTTATCAGTTGACGCAGCGAGGTCTCGTCTGTCACTCTTAGTACTGCGGCTCATGCAGGCGCATCGTTAGTCAGGCGTTCGTATTGCCGACAACGCTGCTGGAGCGCCCGCTCGATTGCTGTGGCTTCCTTAATGAATTCTTCCACTGTTGTAGGCGGGTTACGCACGAGACCAGCGAATAGCTGTTCTTTGACGCCGCGCATGAGATGGCTCAGCTTCTTCGAATCCGGCATGTTGGGATCCACTCGACGAAATAAACGAGACATGTCCTCGGCAAACATGGAGACACTTTCATTGGGCTTCTGAATGCGCAACTCGAGAAGTCGTTGTGCATTCTCTCGGCGATCAGTGCTTCCGAAGGTGTCAAGTAGCCGACGACAAAATTCGTCCCACGTTGTCAAATGTGCCTCGCGGTTTTGGAACCACGTCCTTGCGCTACCTTCAAGAGCGAAGTACACATTGGACAGCTTCTGGTCAGGACCCCACTGATTGACCTTAGCTACGCGTTCGTACTGGTCCAGCCAGTCTTCGGCGTCTTCGTACGTATCACCGTGGAAGCTTGAGGGGACTAGATTGTTTTGGATAGTCACCTGTGTTGGACTTGCAATCGCCATTTCCTGAGTCGTTGAGGTCGCTGACGAAGTTCGTTGCAAGAGACCGAATTCCGGGGACAGACCTTGCAGGCGGCGGCTTACACGGTGCACAGGTGTCTCGACGCGTGGATGATGTCTTGAAGGGCTGGACGCAGGGCTACTCACAGGAGTCGTCCCTATCATTAGACGATGATGCGATACCCAGCACCTCCACCAGTGTCACGGCTCACTTGAGACAAGAGCGGAGAGCGTTATTTATTCTAGACAATTAGAACAAGCGTTCAGTTTTAGCTTCTTCTTCTCTACCACGTTCGCTTGCACACACGAGGTCGTCGTCCTCGTCGTCAGCATGGTTGGGCACAGATAGCGTCGCGGCAATATGAAACTTCGGCGTCGTTTGGTGATTACGCGTATTTACCTGTGGCACAGATGATCCTGCCCATGCTATTCACAGTTCTGCGTGTAATGATTAGTGCCATTCCACACGCAAACAACCTACCAGAGGTAAAAGCACTGTTTTCTGTGGAATCGTTGGTGCTTCCACAACCACGAACAGCTCCACGGCAGGCTTACAATGAATAATCGTTACAACAATGTTTTCATATTTCAGTGGAATGTTAATAGCCTTCAAAATACGTCAGCTGATTTTGCAAACTACTAGCTCAACATAACTTTCTGTTTTATGTATACAGGAAGCTGGCGTGCGAGATGACTTTCATCGTTCAAACTCTTATATATAAATGATCGCACATTGCTGGAAGTAGCAGAGTGATGTTATGCGTGAAAAAAGACCTGCCGTCCTTTGATACAGTCGAGCGATTTAGATAAATTGGAGTTCGTAGCAGGCAAGATATCTTTTAGGAATACTAGCGTCAAAGTGATCAGTCTCGATCTACGATGTTCTAGCAAAATATGAGTAAACAGCTTGGTGAATGTGTTTGGTATCGCAAATTCACATGTGCTGGTTTGTGGGGACTTCAACACACATGACTTAATCTGGGGCAGTGAATATAATGACTCCCGCGATAGCATTATAGAGTCTGCCGCAGAAAAATTAATCTGATCGTGTTAAATGACAGCTCTCCAATGTTCTTGCAGGAGTTTAGTTACTCAAGCTGCATAGATGTTACGCTCTGCTCACAAGACCTTTTTAATAGCGTTGAATGGTCAACGTACACAGAAACGCACGGTAGTGATCATTTTCCGATCCTGGTAAAACAATGCCTCACACGGAGTGAAGGGACCCGGCGCTACTCAATATATGCTAATTCGCAAATTTTCGTCACTGTTTCACTACCTAGAACACTAGAAGGTTTAGAGTCGCTGCAGCAGTGGTAAACCACACGGGCGAACCAATTAGCTGCGCGACCCTGAGAAACTGCACGGTAACGGAGGGGGAAGAAGTCGCCATAGCTTTAGCGGCGGCTGAAGGTTACCGCAGGAACAAATCTCTGATAATTCTAACAGACTCCAAAGCAACATGCAGGAACTACATACAAGGCAGAGTTAGTAAGGAAGCACTGAGAATCCTCCTCGAAACAGAGCCTCCTAGCAAAAACATAAAACATAGGATCTTCTGGATACCGGCACACACCGGGATAGAGGGCAACTCAAGGGTGGACAGCCTAGTGCGCGAACTCACGCACCGAGCAAGGCAGTCGGAAACCCTAGACGCCCCCTTAACGGTGGAGCCAACGTATGCAGAAATACTTAACCGCTACAGAGGAAGGAGACTTAAATACCCCCCACCCCATACATCGCTCACACAACACAAGGCAGTCAGCTGGCGAAGACTGCAAGCAGGCACGTTCCTCAACCTGCACACACTACACAAAACGTTCCCTACCCAGTACAGGGATACATGTCCGTGGTGCGGGGCAACCCCCACGTTATACCCCATCACGTGGGAATGCAAGCGTAATTTCGCATTCAATAAAGTAAATAACCCAAGTGCGGAACGATGGGAGGGTCTGCCGACTCGCAGCGAGCTCGCAGGCCAACGGGGAATTGTGCAGCACGCCTGCGAGGCAGTAAGACTCAGCGGTGCCCTGGAATAGGGGCGCCAACCTTGTGAAGCGGCCAGGACTCAATACACGAAGACACCGGCCCACCGCCAATCTCTCTGAGATATAGAGCAGTAAAGATTAGGCTGAAATTCAAAGCAGAGCAGAAAATTCAAACTTTCGAAGTTTTGCATATATATTATGTGAGTCTTACAAGATCTGCACAAAGCAAGTTATTGTTCCAGATGAACACGCTGCACTTGACGGGGAACATGAATGTTCAAGAGCAATTAGATGACGCGCAGAACGTGCTTGCCGCTGCAGTGGAAAACTGAATGACTACAAGGTGGCACAGAAAGTTGAGTCAAATTCGCGCAGATGCTAACAAAAATTAGGTGTGAGAAGATGGCGAGAATACTGCGCGTCGTTGTCTCCGTTTACTCCAGTGCCCAGAATGTGGTTAGTTGTCCGATCTTTTAGTGGTCCAATTACCCAGAGCCATCCTTTCCGAACCCTTGCCGTAGCTCAAAGCACTCCGGAAACATATGTTGCTGACGAATGCTGTCAACTAATATCCAGACCAGGAATTCCGTTTACTTGCCTACAATTTACAAGTTCGACAACACTAGCAGAACAGAAGGTTCGTGCGTGCTTTATGCTAAAACACCCTCAACTTGACTGTGAGTTTGGTTTAAATGAATTAAAATGTGCTCTTTCGTCATGCCGTACAAAGACAACCGCAAGCCCAGATGGTGTTACGTATGTGATGTTAAAGTACCTAGGTCCAGTAGGAAAAATAGCTCTATTGGAGATACTTAATGATATCTGGATAAGAGACACTCTTCCAGATTCATGGAAATTAGCTTGGGTAATTCCATTACTAAAACCAAGAAAGACTCCCCTTTGTCTTGACTCCTACCGACCTGCCAGTCTCAAAAGCTGTTTTTCCAAACTATTGGAGAAGATGATAGACAGTCGACCGCAATGATGATGTGAACACGCAAATGTGTTTTCCAACTACAGGACCGGTTTTCGACAAAATCGGTGTACAATGGATGCAGTATTAGACATTACCACATGCGTCGAACATGAACGAATTTGCGCAAATGTCACAGTAGCAGTATTCTTAGACATTCAAAGACCATTCGACACTGTAAATCACATACACGTCCTTGTTGGTATGCTAGAGCTTGGCCTACACGGTCGAATGCTGCGATGGGTATCAAAATTCTTGAAAGATAGAAAAATATTTATGGAAACAATCGAAGGAGAGAGTAATTATCACAGCATCATGCAGGGCGTTCCGCAGGGCAGCGTTCTCAGTCCGTTTTTATTCAACTGTGCCATGGCAGCCTTACCACAAAAACTCCCGTCTGGTCTACAGTATTCACTGTACGCAGATCACATCTGCATATGGGCCTCTGGATCTCATATACAAAACATTCAAACAACGCTGCAAGAGGGTCTTGAGAGTATCGACACATTTTTAAAAGAAAGAGGCGGGAGTCATTCATACTCAAAGACAGCCGTACTTCCTTTCACTAGACGACAGCTTGATAATTTTCAACTTACGCTTAATGGGCAAACTTTGATGTTTGTGAAAGAGCATAAATTTTTTGCAGTTATTCTTGACCGCCAGCTAACGTGGGCATAACACATCCGCGCAATTTAAAAGCAGACAAATGCATTAGTAAACGAACTTCGGCGACTCGCTGGCACAACGTGGGGGGGATCATTCTCTTCACTATTACAAGTTCATGACTCACTCATAAAGCAAAAAAATTATTACTGGGCATCTATTCTCCATGGTTTATCGCGAACTTCTGAGGAACGTCTTCAACGTTTACTGGCAAGAGGGCTGCGAGTGTGTTTTGGGGTTCCGAAGGCTACCTCGAGTTATAGTAATTGCTGATGCTCGTTACCTACCATTTCCAGTCGTACGAACGGTTGAAACATGCTGACATATTTATCGCATCTTAAACCAACACGAGAAGCAGCCACTAAACCTCGCACTTACCGAAAGAAACGAAAGCCGAATGCACGATGTTGTTCGAGAGCATACAGCATTATTAGCAAGATTTGAATTATGTAGAGTGGATGTTAGTTACCCTCCCTGGATGTTAACATGTCCTAAAATAGAGTTATCGGTCGACGGGATTACATCTATGAGAGAGATGTTCATGGTAGCCGCACAGCAACTGGCACTTTTGCAAATTTACTCATTATATCCCCAGTACACCCACGTGTATACCGACGGTTCATATCATAAAAATTGCTCGACTTAAGCATCTGTAATTCCACATTTGGCGCTAGAGCAAACATTTAAATTATCCGGAGAGACATCTTCCACCGTGGCAGAACTGTTTGCAATTCTGTGTGCTTCGCGTTTCATAACATCAGAAAAGCATTCGCAAAAATGGGCTATCTTTAGCGATTCGCAAGCCGCCGTCAGATTACTACAGAGCAATAAGAAAAATTATTTGAACACTTTGCTATTGTATCAGACGCTCAAAGAACTTACAAAAGCAAGCGCAATGAACCACGTAATTTCATTTGAGTGGATACCTGGGCATTGTAATTTTCCTGGTAATACTGCAGCCTACGCAGCTACGAATCGGGCGCACAATAACGCAGAGACAACCAATCTTCCCCTATTGCGTAGTGAAGTCCGTCTGATCCTGAGGCAGATTTCCTGTCGTCTCAGCAAAACTACCTGGTTTGATCAGCCAACCAAGTACTCGGAGTTATACTTTATAGACATGTATAAACCTATCAATGCCGGAAAATCTAAGAGACAACAGAAAATTTGAAACATTGGTACACCACCTGCGTCTCGGTACTGCCTTTAGGAGACAATTCTTGCGCAGGATAAAACGTGTCTCTAGTCCGCAGTGTTCTTGTGGCCATCCAGACGAAGATGTGCGTCATCTTCTCCTCGATGCACGAAATAACATCCACAAAGAAGGGTACTGCAAGCAAATTTGTTGCTATTATACTCCGTTTCATACATCAGGTGCAGCGCTGTGGTGGCTAGAGATACTTTTTGCAGTAGCTGCGTTCGCACTCGGAAAGAGTTCAGTGTCTTTTGACCTATTTTTGTCAAAATGTTCTTTAAGGTCAGTTCTGAATGAAACTAAGAATTTACCCTTAGAAGCAGACAAACCATGCACTCATTCGGCTGCTTACACGTTGTTTGATATTAATTGGCTTTTCGTTGTTTTATTTGCATCCCATCGGGGCAGCCTCACCTGCATGCTCGCGCGAGCAAACGCCGCTGGCGCCCAGCGAAGCATAGCGAGAACGCGCGGAGCGTTAAAATTTGGGGACCGCACTACTTGCGTAGCTTCCCCAGCGTTGCACCTGATTTATGAAATGAAGTACAGACAGAAGACCATTCACCCTAGCAAAGATACTTGGCCCATGGCCAATTGCGGGGCTTCAGAAAAGAGCACTTCTTACTTTAAACAAGTTTTTAAAGGAGACTAACATTTTGAGAAAATATTAATTTTCAGATGATCGTAATACGCTAAATGAGTAATGCAAATGTTGCTCCGGGTTCAAAATTGATTTATGTGGTGATCGCAATTTTTACGCAATATGTATAATTCTGTTCTGTACTTCCAGTGTATTACATGTGGTGTGTGATTTGGCTGTTCAAAATATCTGACTTTATATATGCGTATGTGTACTGAGCTCATGCACAAAACTGCGATTTGTGTACTGTGGGACCGTATCTTTTTTTATTCATCCGCTCTATTACTGAGTGTGATATTTTGTGTAACTATTCTCCATTTTTAAGCAAATTTGATTCCTTTGCCAAGTGACAAGGAGCAGCCGGTACCGCCATAAAGGCGCCAACTTCTCCTAATATTCATTTGAATAATAAAAAAATCGTGGTCTCGCACGATAGATAATTTGGTTCGAGCACATTTGTGCGAACTAAAGACAAGCGCCTAGTCACACGGTACTTTTTGTACATATTACGTCTAGCGCACCTTCTTTTGAGGCCCACAACTATTTGAAACATGGCAGCTATTTCCATGAAAAGATATCATTTGTGTACTTCGCAATGGAGTCTAGAACTTACTCGTGGAAGCTTCGTGTTTAAAGCAATAGCGTAAACTTCAGGTATCTAAATTATGGTAATCAGTTATTTAGGCGCTTAAAATAATACTTTTATTCGATTGAGGGGAGAGTGAGCAATACGGAGTTGTTTGCATTTGATTACCCCACACATTTGTTTTTTTACGTGTTCGGATAAGTAAGCTGTAACACAATGTCTATATAGAAACGTTAATATTCGAAAATAATCTAATTGCGCAAACCATAAATAATTTGCGCGTACGGAGGACGCACGACACTACTTCCATCAGGGGCACAGTCGTGTTCACTGCCGAAACACTATCTTAGGCATGAGTCAGAGGCGTCGTATCCTTTTCGCAAAAGCCGTTTATTTTTGCGAACGTTCATCTGAGTGACCAGACTCGAACCGTTGCTGATAACCGCAGGCAGAAATAGCCGCATACGAGAACCAGACGGGCACCGTCCCCGAGCCCGTGTTCCAAGGTTCGCGACCTTGAAGCAGCGAACGGTCTCGTCATCACTCTGCACACCGTAGACACCCCAGCATGTGCCCCGCAAGCGCGTAATCTCTGGTTAAAAAGCTGCTCTTGACAGCGTCAGGCGACAAACAATGGGACGAAACCCGGCGATAGGGAGGAGTTGCGCCGCTGTTTTTGACTTCGCGGTGCCGGCTCGGCAATATTTAGTCACGCGAAGGGATGAAACTTTGCCGCCCGGTCAACGGCACTGTTCCAAACAGTGCGACATGTCCGAGCGAATGAAAGGCGTGAACGCTACACAGCGCTAAAACGTACGCACATATTTTCCAGTAAAATTTACTAAAGGGAATGCTGGCCTTGCAGTAGTTCAGCCACCACAGGAATGATGGCTAGTGCACGTATTTGTGCCATCTTCGTGCCTGTGGCTTCAAACAATTTTCAGGCTTTATTTGTGGCGCTTTATCTTTGTAAATTTTTAAGGAGTCATAGTTTTCTAAAATAAGAATGGATATTAGGCTCCTGACTCGTGCGCAATCATTGCGAATCGTTGTATTTACGGCGCAACATTTTGTTGAAAATGATCAATATCTCGATGTAGTAAATTGGTTTGAAGTTGGAAGGGCGACGTTTCGGAAAATCCATCCACTAGCATTAGTTAATCTAGCACTCAGACGCTCCATGCACGGCCATACCTGTCGATGCCTCTAGTATTTCCTAAGACTGTAAATCAAATTACACCCTGAAGGACCCCAGAGGGTGCAAATTGATCTATGTCCCACATCCTTTCACTCTGAAAGGTCTGAGATATAGATCAATTTGTCTTTAGCTCACACCCTTACACCCGTAAGCGTGTAAGGGTTTGGGTACGTTAGAGACAGAAAGTGTAGGACTCTCTGAATATTTGTACTTTACGCAGCACCAACTTTTCTATCAGGCTTTTTTATCACGCTGACTTTGAAATGAACTAACAGAAAGAAATGTAGAATAAAGTTCCATTAACGCCTACGCAATACAAATGATGGCGCTTAAGGCTTTGCCGTTACTTGCACGAACTAGCTGATCTTAGATTTTCATCATCTTGAGAGTTTTTTCAAGCGTTCTTGTACAAAACATTACATTCGCTCGGAAAGACAGCTTATAGCTATTCGCGCATGCTGTCGCGTTATTAACCAATTTCGCGAGGAGAAGCGGGAGCAAGCGCAAAAACGCCAGGAAGCGTAGCCACGCATGGTTCATACGTGTAAAGTGTGTCCTGCATTGCATCATCGCTTGCTTTTTGTGCGTGCCGCCTCCTCCGTGGCAGTTTAGTTTGAGAGAGAATAGGACGGCGGGACAACGGTGAGACAATGGTGAAGCTTATCAAAATTGTTGCTCAACCGTAATTTTGCTAATATGTTTTCATCTGACACTCTAAATGCAGCGCAGACTATTCAAACAACTTCTGTAAAAATAAGGACAGTGAATGTCGAGAAAGCTTCCGGTACTGCTCGTAGTGCTCGGTATGGCTGACGCTAGCGATCGAAACCTTCCCTCAATAGACGTTCTTAGTTTATGGTCTGCGACAGGCTTATGAACACAAGCCACTCACTTATCAACGGTCCGCATACGCGAAACGTAAACGCAGCAATTCTCGTTTACGAGTCGTAGCGTATGTAGCGCTGTAACGTCGGCGACACAAAACTTGCCAACATTGAAGATTTCTTCGATTATACAAATCAGTCAAGTGGCGATATCGGTGACATTGTCAAACCGTTTGCATATTGGTGAGCGGTGAATTATGAGCGGCACTGGCCATCGCCTGGCATCACAATTTCAAGAGTTCGTAGACCTTTTACATGAAACACAAGAGGGCGCTAAGGAACGCTCTAAATCAAAATTAAAAGAAGTGATCTGGTAAAGAGATTACTTTAACGCACAGCACCCTTGCATGTTGTGCACGCAGCCTATGCCAAAGCTGAAGTAAAACTGTTTTGTAGCGCAACACACTTCGTTTCTGTACCTCTGTATTGTGCTTGATTTTTATCGCTGTCTGCGTTCCACTATTAGCTGGGGATCTGCTAGGTTAAATACATGGGAACGGAGAAACCATTTTTCTCGGCAACCACTGCGTGGTACATAATGAGGTTTGTTGCATTTAAAAGAAAATGCTAAAGTGTAGTAACCATATGTAGTAAATTTTCTATTTCTGCTGTAAGTATATTAGGACATAACGTGAAATTCACAAAACCTGATAAAACTCAATCATCATGTATAGAATTATAACTCAACAATAAAACCACACCGAAATTCTGTAAACTGCACATAATGAAACATCAACAGCGGCCAAAAAATATGTATTACATGGACGTGAACTATACCACGATTTCTTGAGCTGTACTTATGCGAATCCCTCGTGAATATTTACCGACTTCCCTTAAGTTGTAGATTTGTATATCAAATTTCTCCACTTCAGATGCCTTAACAGAAGCAGTTTACTACCCTGCTATATTTATTTCTGTTGCAGAGTTGCGGGTGTTTAATATTCCTCTTGGATTGGTAGCGCGAAGTGAATACGGACCCAGAAAGCAGCAGACAGGACGAGCGCTAACTCGCAACTAAATATATATATATATATATATATATATATATATATATATATATATATATATATATATATATATATATATATATATATATATATATATATATTCACTTCGCGCTACAAATCAAGATTATGTTACCGTATCAAGTAGCCCAACTTTCTATCCTTTGGCTTGAATATTCCTGGTTCAATAGTTATTAAAACAGCGTATTTGTCGATTTCTGTAAAATATTTCAGCCAGAAAATCAAACCTTTGCCCAATTATGTCACTATAACATAGTTTGCTCTCGGAAATGCAACAAATGTCCTCCGTATAGGTGCCGCAATTGTCTCAGAACCACATTTGTGCCTTTCACAAGTACTTGAACAGAGAAATTGGAGTTATGCCTGAGCAAAGGCTACCTCTTCAGCCACCTGATGCTTGCATTATATTTATAACGAAATAGCGACCAGAGCATAACACATTATAGCTAAGCTCGTTGTCACTTTGCACAAATGATGGCTCTGTAATTGGTACTGAGATAACCGATAGCTTTTCGTGAAATCATGCACCGAGGCCGACGTTTCCACCGTTCACTTCGCTGCCAGCTCTACAAAAAAATGAAGTTTGCTCTGCGATTGGCAGAACAAAGCCGTTTGCGAGTTTCTCGTGGTTTGCGAGGAACGCTTATCGCTGTAACTAAGGGGCAAACAGTTCGAAATTGTGTTTTCGGACGAAACCTGCAGGCATCCTCATCCAATGCAACTAACGTTGTCACTCGGATACTGCGGTGGCAAAACATGTGGATTCCTTCACAGTCTATTGTTCGCAACGCATTGTCTTTGCTGCAAAGCTAACGTCTCTGAATTGTTCTTTTTAGAGAGCAGAGCATTGTCTGTCGCGATAGCCCTTAGATTGGCCTTTTCGTCTTAAGCGTGAAGCACATCCCCTATCAAACTACTCAAAAGCCCGCCCAGTCCATTAGCCATGCACATGTGTTATCTGTCACGTCTTTTTACAATGCGTTCTACTCATCAATGCCTACTTAGTAAACTAACTTCACTGCACTTGCCATGTAAACATATTTTTCTCATGCGGCTCTAGGACAGTACAAACTGGAAAATACTACCTAGAATACACATGTTTGCCAGTGTACACTGCTTAGTTTCCCTTTGAGAAACTATATATAACAGGTAAAAAAGCTCCATCCAAGCGTCCTTTTCGTGCAGCACTTCTCGCTCAGTTATTTTCCGCATAACAATTTTTGCCCACGTAAATTATTGAGGCCGATTTTCTTGTCGTGATGAGGTCCGCAGTGCACTGTTCAGCAGCCTTCTCGTTCTTCAATATTAGTAAGTAAATTGGCGCACAACTATCTCTCTAAGCATACAACATGATTATTTTTTTTATTGCGATAAAGACTTGCCCTTAAGGCGTAATTCTTGGTGCGTATATGTATATTATGTGTGTCCTGTGAGGCCTGTGTTGTGTATGAATTGAAGCAGTGTTTTGTGGAATCTGTCGTCATGTATCCAGCGGTTCATTGCTCCGGACATTGTGATGTGAAATACACCCCAAGGTCCGTCTTAAGCGCTAACGAAACAATTCATTTTCGTAGTGAAAAATGCCAATAAGAGGTGAAGATCAAATTTAGTATGAACTACGCCATAGGTGTGCACATTGAGAAATGCTACGCTTAAACAAAACCACAATATTCGCACACGAGGTCCGGCTTTCTACGCCTAGGAACACGATACTATTTGTTTATATATATATATATATATATGCGTATTTATTTATATGTTTATTTATTTTCTTATTTATTTGTTTGTTTGTTTTAAAGAACCCATATGTGCCTTGGAATTACAAGGGGCCTAAGCGGGGATAGTAAATGAAGTGGACATATAACCACAGACAGATAAAACACAGTCACAGCAAGGATAGTTAAAGTCAGTACAAAAAGTATAAATTATATGGTAACATTATCGTACACGATCAGTAGTTTCCTAAATGTCAATAAAGCAAATGACGCATGAAAACAATTTATTTCAACGCAAGGAATCCTAGTTAAAATAAAGGCGACGCAGCAACGAAGGATAGTACAGAAGACAACTATCCAGCAGGTAACAATGTAGAAAAAGAAAACAAGAGCAAACAAACAAACCAAAGCGAAAATGTATTATATTAGACAGTATAACTTCTGAGGGCAAATTTCAGTTACTATATGTGACAGCAGACTATTCCAGTGTGACGTTGTTCGTGGAATCAAGGGCCCTGCTGAATGGCGTGAGCGACAGATGTGTGGCTTTAGTTGGCACCTGTGATCGCAGTAAAAAAAGAAGACTGGTCAGTTACAGAAATGTGAAATGAAACAAGTCCCAACGATAGAAGGTACAGAGACGGGGTTTCTTACGCAGACTTTTTGAGAAAACTTAGGCTTCTCACAATTTGTTACCCCAGCTCTGATCTAACAAGAAGAACCAGTCACCAATACAGCTGCAAGCTTACCACCGCAGCTTGTCAGGACTAATGTTCATAACTGCTCCTACTTTCTGGAAACGATTTATGAATGGAATGACTTGCCAGAAACTGGTAATTGTTACTTGCGAAAGGAAAAGCACTAGCTACTTTCTTAGGTGTTTCTCCATGATATTTTGACAATTTCTTACGTGCCTTGTTACCGGCGATTGTCTTACCTTATATAAAATACGTCTTCGATATACGCATTTATTACGAGTGTCTTGCTGGCTTTCTTGTGCGCTTGCGAACGTTACACGTTATCTTGTTGACTATCTGTAGAACCATTGATATGTCATTTTTGCTTATTTGATCCCAAAGGAAAAGCGGTTTTCTTCTTAGATCTTAGAGAAAAGTCTGTAGGAATCTGTTAACAAAAAGGGAAATAAATGAAGAGCGCAGTTCCGATACGTCTATGCCGGGCGTTAAAATCTGTCATGAAGACCGCAAGACACGACCCGTGCCATTTGCGCTCACTGCGCTTTTCCACATCGTCGTTTTCCTCTAATATTTAACAGAATTCATCACGAAGTGAATAGTTATGATACGTATTGTGAGATTAATGCGAATAAGACAGCACCCGTCCCCAATGGAGCTCAAGTAAGCGCCAGAAAACAAGCATCGCCTACACGAGGCTTTAGCGAGGGCCTCGTTCTTTCTAATCAACGCAGACGATTCACAGCTTTCTGTGACCCACGCCGCGTGACAGCCGCCGCTGACGCACGCCCGAGATATGCCGGAAACTAGACCCCGGGTGATGCACAGCGTGAGGTCCGCGTTTCGCGCGAAGAGCAGCATGTCTTGATTTTAACCAAACATGATCATCTGATAGTTAGAACAAAAGCTGTCAAGTCAGCCGCAATAAAGGCATCCACGACAGCTGACCGAACGTGGCGCGCTATGGTGTGTGCTATTTTTGAGTATTGTAACCAATACAAAAATGTCCATTTGCGTAAAGCTTTCGGGCGTACGCCCTTGATTATGCTGCTTTTTACTGAACGCCTTGGACATGGACGGCCGCTGTAAGACCTGACCCGCACGATGCAAACACAACCATATGGAGCCCTAACTTTAACGAACGCTGATTGCAACAAACAAAGGTCGTATGCGTTGTTTGAAAGCCGTGTTACTCTGGAAATTTCGCGGCACCAAAACAGGAAACACTGAACGCCTTCCGCAGGAGTAGCGAAGGGCCGTTTATTGCGTTTGCGAGTTTTGTGTGACGAGGACACTATACAGAGAACTTTCAACGAATGCTTTTCGCGAATATAGAGCCTACTGTTTTCTTTTGCGTTTAAACTGTCGCTTTAGAGTTCTGTTTGCGACACCACCAAAATTCTGTATGCGCGCCTGTTTAAATGAGAAAATTCCGAAAACAGGTAAATGTTTTTGTGACGTTGCAGGCCATTGACAACTCGCTGTTTGCTTTCTCGCATGAGGCAAACATGCAAATTATGTCACCTGTTTGTATCCCTTCTGTATGTTCCGCTTATAGAAGTATAGAAGAGGAAAAAATACTAGCTGTGACAAAAATATATAGGACAAGTTAATATAGTTTTATATATGAAGCATGCAGAGCATTTTTGACGTTAATGGTAATTCTAAGAAGTTTCCTCAGTTAGTAACGCCGCCACAAGATCAAATCTCATTAGGCTCGCACTGTAGATTTTTTCCCTGATTATCTCGTAATCCATATTTATAATCAGGCGATTGGGTTCGCATTGTTATAATCACAGCGAAAATAAATTCTATGCGTTTTTACCTACGCACATAAGGACTAAGGCAATTGAAGTTCCAGTAGAGCGACGTCATGAATACAATTACGTAAGAGCTACAGCGACGGCCACGCGCAATAATGCCACAAACGTCGTTATAAAGTAACCAATCACTTCAACACCGTACGATATGCGCTTCTTTGATAAAATAGACATTGGCAGTTGCAAAACGCATCGATGTATAAAAATCTTGACAACTCAGTCACTGTGGCTTTGGGCTGCTGAGCAGGTGGTCACGGCAGGTTCGATTCCGGCAGCGGGGGACACTTTCCGTTGGCAGTGGAATGCAAAGAAGTACTGCGAAAACTCCCTAGTGGAACTTGTCAGATAGTGCGTAAGCATTCTTTTCAGTCGCTCATGTATATATACTCATAATCACAGATCTCAGTAGTTATACGTAATCATAAGACATTGTCAAGTACACCCTCATAGGACCCCATGTATACATACGGAGCGCATCGTCTCACGTTTTACAGAAAGATGGACGGACGGACAGACTTCCAAGGCTAATAGCGCTAGAATGCTTACGCAATAAGATGTTTGTGGGCTGTGCCTTGGATGCACGTTGAAAAAATTCCAGGTAGTAATCCGGCTTTCCGGCGTCATAATCAGATTGCGGATTCCTTGCGTCAAACCTGGGAAAAAATAAAAAATAAGAGTTGTGCAACTTGACGCAGCTAAACTGAGTTGGTTGCGTTTCTTCAGCGTCCTTGTGAGAGCTAGCTAGCATTTGTCTTCCCAATAATGTGACACTACATCCCTGTATAAGTTTTGCGCTCGCATAATAACAATTTAAGAAGTCATAATGCTTTCCAGCTAACGTCTAGATAGCCAGTTTAAGGCTATTTCTCTTACCCAAGTAAGCTTTCTTGACATCTATATTTGTCTGTTTTTTCACGTACAAGAAATACTTGGGAGAGTGCGTATTGAGAGACGTCCGAGTGCCAAGAAAATGTTCATAGGACAAGGTCATGTCTAAGATGTTAAAATGCTTGAGTCGTCACATACTATCACTTGTTTTGTGCTTTTTGATAACATTGTGTAATATCTTTTCTTGGGGAGGTCAGGTTGCATTCTCAGCAATGGGGACTCACTCCACTGCGCCCCTATGCATGTGCGATTCCGATACAAAAACCAGCTATTTCGAGGCGAGAGAGAGAGATAGAGAAGGATATACTGTGAGGTCAGAGTATGCAAACGCGCACTAGGGAAAGCGCCATGCAGTAAAGTTTGTTGTGCGCATCACAAATCAGCTCAGCGAACGCGAAATGCATCCTCCGGATACGTGACCTGTCCGTGCTTGCGACCCGCGTGTCCACGAACCTGGAATAGGATTACGTAACGATACCATCCCAATTCGTTCCGGGGCTTAGTCAGTGGTCCGAGGGGCGGTGCGGTTACGTTATTACGAGAGTGACCTAGTCGTGATTGATGGAATAAATGAAAGCTGGAAATAGAAGTAATAAGAGAAAGACAGGGAGGTCAGCCTGTCGCGGCTTGACACTACTTTGTTACTGATATTTTGATTTACTTCCCCTCCACTTTCTTTCTGTACTTTTTGTATAATGGTTGTATAACTTGCGTAATTCGTCAGTTCATATCATGAAAATGTCTGTATGAACTGCCGAACATAATGCCCTTCTGGGCCTGTAAGTAATTGGGATTTTTAATAACTAACTAACTAACTAGCTGACCAAGTAAATAAATAAATACATAAATAAAATGCTGAGCCGGTTTGGCTACCAGGTATTAGGAAAAATGAAATAAACGATATACTTATTTCCTTTCTTCCACTAATTTACTTACGTTTATCTCTAAACAAGATAGAGGCAAATACAAGTGCAAGGCAAATACAGCGATCTTCGCCAGGCTATTCCCGGCTGGGTACCCTAAACTGAGGAATGTGGATTAAAATATGTATTTGTTTCCTTTGACCATTTATTCATGTTAATCGGAGCATAAAATGGAAAGAATAAAATTCAGTCAGAAGAGCCCTAGCTTGATACCGGACCGTATCCTGCTTCTGTGCTATATAAATGCGAACTTATGGCATCGCCACGGTCCATGTAGATTTGGCTTCACTTGCGTCCACACTTGCTTAGACGTTCTTTCTCGTTTAATGGTCCTACCAAACTGGAATTTTAAGGCGGCGCGAAAAGTAACAGTGTTCGCAGTGGCGACACAAGAGGACGACGCAGCGACTATACTGCGAACGAGAAAGAATTCGCAGCATCTGTAACCTAGATAATTGCGGGTAATTGGCTGCATGCCATGTAGAGATACCTCACAGGAACGGGATCGATTGACCCTCGGGAGATAATGCTTTCGTCATTGCTTTGTTTATGTAGCGTTTAAGTTGAGTAATTCTTTGTAGAAGCAGATTGATTTTCATTTTTGCGGTTGTGTAATCCCTGACCTGTCAGGGTGAATTCATCGTTAGAGTAAACTGCATTTTATACTACAGCCACACGAACCAAACAAACAGAAAGCCAGGAAACTCACATGGAAAAGAGGGCGAAAGCGAAAGCAAGGGGAAGGGAGACACGGAGGTCAATCAAGACGAGCACCCGGTTTGCTGCCGATACGTTGGGGGTAAGGGATATGCTGACAGGGTATAGGAAAAAATCAGTCTGAATATTGTGCGCGCGCGGGATTACTTATGTACAGGACCAAAAAAAAAGTTTACTAGGAGTTTATTAGCTGTCATGCCAAATAGAATTGGGGAAATATCCATTATCGTATAATAATAACCATGATAGTTTTTCGAATTTCCCAATAATCTTCCCATGCTTTGATCGCCTCTACGAATTATACTGTTGCAATTATTAATAAATGCCCTTTTGTTGTATTGCAGAATGCAAATTAGAAATTCCACGCTTCTACCACCGCTACGGCATTGAAACCACCTGTTCATGTTTAAGTATTCTAAGCGTCCAAAGTAATGCATGAGGTAACTGAGACCGCTACGTGATGCCATGTATGTGGAATGAGTGGAAGTGTGCGGTGCGCTTGCGAAAAAGTGCAACTCGCATTTTTTTTTTTCACTTTGACAGAGTGGAATCCGGAAAGAGGTTTCTCGTGCGTGGGCGAGAAGCTTTGAACATCTATGCACGCACTGGTCGCCCTAATGGACCTTTTACCATGCGCAATGGCCAAATTTTCTGCCTATGAATGCATATGAAATTCTTGAATATGAAAGTAAAGCTAACGTCTACACAGACTACGCGGAGTATCAGAGTTAAGTTTGACGACATTATCTCCAGCTGCACATTATAGAGCCGTCAAAAAAAATTGAATTTCCTACGCAATGACCCGCTTGTATTTGCCAGCTTTGTAGGCCCTGGCAGAACAAATGTGACCCCAACGCCACTCTACATCTTTCTTGGCGTTTGCGCGGTCAGTGCCCCGGCCGCTCGGTTCGTAGCGCGCCTAATTGCATGATCTACGAAAGCAAGAGATGTGGGCTGTGTAAGATTTATGGTACCTCGGGTCGCCGAAACGTTAATCCAATTAGGCCCAATCGCTGGCGCTGGAGCCATAAACACCGGTGTTGCTGCGTGGCGCCTCCTACGCAGACGCTATATGCACTATTTCGACGAACTAGCAGCCGCTCCAATGGCTTCTCCTATCAATTATTCACTTGTGATATGCAGCGAGAAATGTTATTTTCTTTTATTCTTCTTGCACTATACACTTCCTGATATTTCTCACCAGATTCCGCCGCAAGTTTTAGTAACCGCTTACCCCTTGCATTCATTAAAATAACGATAACATGTATTCACTCCTATTACTTTCGCATGACACTCTATACGTGCTATGCTATATTACGCGACCTATTATGAGGTTGTTTTGATATAAAGGGGCGCACTGTTCCATAGAATTTCTTGTAATCTTTAAGCACTTTTAATTTTTGCATCATTTGCTTACTACTTCTTTATGTTTCATTGTTCATATTACCTCTTATGCCGCGAATGATCAGACGATGGAGCAACATCGTAAATGGGTTGCTGAAGGATAACACTTGTTTTACAACCTAGCAATAGTGCGCGTACTTCACATTTCGGCGGTAGCAAATGGCCGCTGGTTTCTCCTGACTGAGTTAAAAAAAAGAGACATTAACTGCTGCGCTGTTACATGCCGAAAAGATAATGTCACTTCGTAGCGATCCTCAAGAATACAGTTGAAAAACTTTAAATTGAAAAACTGACTGTTATTCTGCGAACACAAAAGCAAGTGACAATGAACGAACAACGAAAGCGGCAAACACAGCCGGCGATCGCCGGAAATCTGATCAGCGGGTCAAGTGTGTCGGGTTTCATGCATCAGTTATTGAAGGTTCCACAGAAGTCACTGGTGCCTGCGTGTTATCCAGCAAATACTACACAATTCACGTCACGCGTGCATGCAATGAGAGGACACAAGGTTCGGTGTCAACATACAGCGGATAGGACCATGCAATATATTACAGAAACTTCGGATACATGCGGGCGCGTCCTGCGCTGAGCGATAACATTTGTTAGATGATGACACGCGGTCACCGGATAGAGATACACAAGTACATGGGTCAATAATGGGATCATAAGGCCTGCTCAAGTGGGGGCACTTCGGAATTATTTTCACCACTTGGGGCTCTTTAACGTGTTCCTATGCTAAAGTGCAAGAACATTTTTTTTACAGCGGAAGCTGTCTATGGCTGGGATCTAGAAAAATGTGTGTCCGGGATGTTGACAAAAACAAATTATCATGTGGGCCGATCCTGGTGATAGTGCAGAAAGGGTCCCAGCTCAATGACACATACACCTGTGGCCTTGCTAGGCCGTGGCGTTGCGTGTACAAACGTGAGTGTATATGTGTAATGGAAAAAAATAAAATAAAAGTGAAGAAATCACAAAATATAAATACAAAAAGGTACAAGCGCTAGTCTCCTGTACAAGCGCTATAGTCTATGACGATGCGTGTGGAAGCGTCAGTGTGTATCTAAAAAAATAAATAAATAAGGTGAACGAAAAGTAAGAAAAATGAAAATAAAAAAGAAATAAAGATAACCGTGGAAGAAGAAAATAATAAAAAAAAAGACCAAACAGAGAACAAAGTTATGTGTTTGTGCCTTTATTCAAGCAATATAGCATTAGCAGCATATAGAACTTAATATAGCTATTCAGAAATACAGCTTGACTGATCGCGATAAAGAAATTCAGAGCCCTTCCACTACGTTAACTTGGACGCGTCCAAGTTAACGTAGTGGAAGGGCTCTGAATTTTTTTATTTTGAGCCCATCGCATTGCAGCTACCGTGGCCGGGATTCACACTGCGTTCGGTGCGATGCCGTAGGCCCCACAAGGTACAGCGACGGGTCGGGATGGCTGCGGTATTTCACTTTTCTTGGAAATCCCTAGTCCACCTGCATGATACGCAAACACTTGTGGTCGTTCACCGGCTTATTGTCACGTCCACCCAAGCACTGAATCTCTATTTTCAGGCTGTAAAAGCGCTGTAGATTGAATACACGACTATGTGATTTTACGCAATGGGCTCTGAAAAAGAAATTCTACTGAATTTCAGATGGACTAGATGATGCACATTTCGTAGCCTAATTGACCACGCAGCCACACAAGGACACTTTAACAGGACGAGCACCAACTAGCAACTCAGATTTTGCTGCACCATGTAAGAATACACGTGGATAGCGGGAACATTGTAGTGCGCTTGCACAGGCAGAAGAAAAAAAAAAGGACAGAGAATTACCATGCAGTGCGGTCTAGGAAGGATATCTCAGAGCTACATATACTGCAATATCAAGGTACCACTCAGGCGGACGTTCTTTTCGTAATGTGTTAAGACTGCTTTTGTTTAGAAACGTGCCTCCGACTTCTAGAAAGCACGTTGGGCAAGCGATTTTGCCAGGACATTCAATCGCGAGCTGATGCTCTCTGCGCACGGTCATTCACAGAGCGTCCTGCTAAGGCTACACCGGGCTTCCTAAATGTTACCCGCGTTTCTCAAACCGCTCTTTTAAAACGAAATACAAATGGCTTACCGTGCTTCTTACTGCATTGTCCACTGCATGTGCTGAAGGGTGCGAGTTCTCGCGAAGCCGCTAACCACTCCGATTCCGTACCTCAGGCTTCAAGATTCTCAAGATTAAGCGATATCATGTACGCTTATGGATTAAATTACTTCTCGATAAGCCGTAGCATGCAGAAGCGGACAGCTTGAGGCGTGGGTTCCGTGCGCGTCCTGTACTTTTGAAAGCGTTCCGCTTTTGGGGAATGAACCGCAATTTCATGCGACAGTTTGACCCTTATCGTGGGCCGCCGAATACAAAGATATTGCAGTCTTGCGCAGCGGTAAAAACCGCACGGACATACGATACCACCATGCGGTGTATACCGGTGCTACCGGAGGCAGCGCACTGCGGCATGGTGGTAAGGCGAGCGTCCTTGAATACATCCCAAGTGACAGCTATTGCTTTGAGATGCTGTTCATGAGAGGGCTGTGCCTCTGGTCGAAGACGCAAGCACTGCCGTTTGAGACACTGCACGGGGTTTAACGCACTGATCCTTGAGAAAGTGACGCTCCAAGTACCAGTTCACTTCCGCGTGCGCGTAAGGCCCCGTGGTAAGCGTAGCGCCATCTACAACTCCACAACTCGCACTGGATATAGTGCCACCAATAATTAGCTTTCAAAGCATACTAAATGCGTTCTTCAATAGAAACCAGGCTTGATTATTTATAACTATTTCGCAGGAAGGTTTCAGGGACTGCTGTCAGAACCACTAGCGGATACCCAGCTGACCCTAGCCACCGAATGCGCTCAAAGAAGCTAGCTTCTATTGCGTGAACACACGCCTTTCTTAACTGTCACAAAAGAAAAAGGAGAGTGAAGGAATTGTTAGGTGATGATGCGTCGGTCACTTTGCACCCTATTTGACCAAGTGCTTGCATTTAAAATTGTTCAATCTACAGGCCTACAAATATGCTTCAACAAACCTTATTCGAGCCTCAACTCTAATATTTACAAACATCGTCCTTTGACCTGCCTATAATGACAATGTTGAGCACACAAGTCATGGACTGCCATGTGTGCAATGCCGCAAAAATTTCACTTCGAAGAGATCCCGCGGATGTTCGAACTACCTCACGTCTTTCATAAAGTCTAACTAGAAAAAGATTGTTCCAAAATATTTCGCGTGAGTGTTGTTGTTGTTGTTGTGCGTGTGGCGCCTCTTGGATTTGTCCCCCATTGGAATACTGCCGCCGAGGCGGAGGTCGAAGCCGCATCTTGGTGCTTCACAATAAAATGTCACAGCCTATGAGCCTACGCTGCTGGCAGCAGAACCACGAACGCGGGATGAAATCCCGGCCGGGGCGACCTCATTTCGATGGGGGCGAAATGCAAAAACGCACGCGTGCCGTTCATCGGCGCAAGCTCAATAACCCCAGGGGGTCAAAATTATTCCGGAGTCTCCCACTGCGACGTGCCTCATAATTGGATCGTGGTTTTGGGAACGTTAAACCCTAACATTTATTAGTAGCACCATCAAAAACAAAGTTGCGAAAGCACCACCCTGGCTCTGCCTCAATGAAAACAAAAACTGCCTAAATATCGCCCTTCCAACAAATAGACGTATAAAGGACACCATTGCTTTATTAAAGTGAACTTTCCCGAACTTTCTATGCCTCCTTTCCGAACAATTTGGCCAAACTAGCACGTATATTTATATCGTGCCAACGCAAACTACTCCTTTGAGACGGTTGCCGCGCGTCCATGATCATGATTTTGGTACTATGGCACATGCCTACGTCGGGGGACTGGCCATGAAGCGGGCGATACATCTAAAATATATAAGAAACGAAGAAATACGAGGCAATATTAAGAGATTTCACACGGCGTAGCGCGTGTAAGAGTACATGCGCGCATGCCAGTTTGCCCCAAGCGAGTGCAAATTCATAAAATTTCATTAACATCGTCACAAAAGCTTCGCTTCACATAGATTCTCAAAGCTGCCATTGCATCTGCATAAATCTGTCTTCTTATGCAGAACAGTGAGGTACCCGCAGCCAATAGATAAACATTGGTTAGCGTAGCACGGTTTCAGTTAAAGAACTGCGCTTCTTTCTGCGCGTATAGTCCGGGCGATGTTAATCTGGGAACTTTAAAGTATTAATAAAGAAAATTCAATTGTGCCCTTTCACTTTCTGATATCGTGATATAATCTCGAGGTACGCCTGAGTGTGGAGCTCCGGATTAATTTGCCGGGCCTGGTTCCTCAACGTGCGTATTGTGGACAATACACGGACGTTATTGCATTCAGACCCCAACGAAACGCTTTCCGACCCCGTCGCCCGCAACCTCGACGCCAGCAGCGCAACTCCATGCATCCAGTGGGTTACCGCATCGCGTGCTTAAAAGCTGCGGCCGAGGGTGAGATTTCTTGGCTCGCCACGGATGGCATTGATAAACTTGGACAGCTTGACAACGTAATCCTCCGTTCCTTAATCGACATAATAACTTCCTTCAAAAGTGATCAATATAAACGTACAGTCTAATACTCAGCTGCTTTTATTCAACCCTTTAGCTGGTAGTGGAGGGCAGATATATATAAGTATTATAAACACGTATATTACGCATACATCAAGTAGTAAGCAAAATGAAAACAGCCAAACGCACTACTTGGAACAATTTATCTCACTATACCGAAGCCCCATCTTACACGTTTGGCGGCTGATCGAAGTCGGGAAAGAATACGCTAATGATGGCCATTTGCGAACACTGAAAATCGTGTGCACGCTTTCGTAGATAAATGCATCTCATTATAGATAGAGAGCAGAGTCGACCCGCCCCATCCCCTCCTCCTCACGGAATCTCGCCAAAACACGCTCATCTTTATAATAGCACGACTTACCTTTAAACGGACCGCGGCACCAAACAAGCTCCACAGTCACCATTGAAGAACCAAAAATCTCCTATTACACAACCTCAACAATCTTTATTCATACAGCCGCCTTACATGAGCTTGGGTTATTCGTTTTCTTTGCTGAATATCTTTGTTGCATATGTCATTTTTTTTGCCACAGTAGAGGCAGGGCGATGGGATGGAGAATACAGCCCTTTGCTTGTCTGATATATATATATATATATATATATATATATATATATATAGCAGGCCTTTGGTTGCGGGCCCGGATTATTGATTAAACTAAACGTTAGATGCAGAGGCACCATTGTTCGCTTAAGACCATAACTCGCCCGTGACCTCTCGTATTCTGGAAGCACGGAGCCTGTCATGACTAGAAGCATGTTGGCTTTTGTACAGGAACTGCCAGATGTGTCACGAACAGGGCTCGCTCGATGCTTCGCGCACTAAGCAAGCCCAGGCCATTTATGCGATCGTATCGACTTCAATGTGCATCAACGTTGTATGCGCGTTGTCGAATGGTCGAAGTAATACAACAAAGCATTATTTCCGAGAAACACCAGAAAGACTTGTGCTGCGCTCTCGCGCTGTGCTTCCGCTTGAGCTGAGCGTAACGTTGGAAGAATCGCGAATACGATCTGCGCGTGCCTGTAGCTTACAGCTTAAGTA
Source organism: Dermacentor variabilis (assembly GCF_050947875.1). Classification (NCBI taxonomy): domain Eukaryota; kingdom Metazoa; phylum Arthropoda; class Arachnida; order Ixodida; family Ixodidae; genus Dermacentor; species Dermacentor variabilis. Next base: position 129,912,226 of record NC_134570.1, on the reverse strand, counting down.
TAAACATCACGGAAGGATTAAGAGCTCGGTGAAATGGTCGGTGCAGTAAAGCGAGGATCGTAATAACTTGTTCTCGGTGGACTTTTGTTTTCTATCGTTATTTTGATAAGTAACGATCGTCCACCCTTGTATGGTCGTTTTGCCGATGGTGGTGCTGAAGAAATGTTATTTGGCTGCTTCCAACTAGAGCGCCAACTTTATTCATCAGTATAATCGGCGTACGGTCTGTTGCTTACATGATAGAAATACAGTTCACTGTGAAGCCGCTGCCCCAGCTTCTGTTGTGCACTCTCATTTGGTGCGTGTCATCTGCTGTACAATTACCAAATCGTTCAAGAATAAGCGTAATAACTGCCTAGGTGGTTGTCACTTAGCTCCTGTTGATCTTTGCTTTGACTGATTCATTGATCGACAGATCGATGGATCGACTGATTGATTGATTAATTTATTCTTAGGGTCCCAAAGCCACGCTCTAAGGCTATCAGAGAGGCGCCATAGTTGAGGGCTCCGGGTTCACTTTTGATCATGTGGGGTCCCTTAACCTGCATATAAATCAAAGAACACAGGAGAATGCTTGCATTTCGCGTGAACCCTCTTCAAAAAGCGGTCGTCGTCGTCGCCGGGAATCGAACCCGCGCCCTCGAGCTCAGCAGCAGAATGCAATAACCACAAAGTCACCGCCGAGGGTAATCTTTGCTTTTGCCTGCCTGTGCAGGCAGGTTCTATCTGTGCCATCAATTCGTCAGCTATGAGCGCCTGATAACTACACATATTTTTTGCTGTCCTTTTTCACCTAAGTGGCCACATTCACGCTCTTTTTTACGTAAGGACATTGATGCCGTAGTAATGAAGTGAAGCCTGATTTCGGCGACACTGCGGCAAAGCAACAGGCTGGGTGTTCGTCCGCGAACCGCGGTTGCCGTGTCCTTCCGGGACCTTAAAACCCATGAATCTATTCGACCGGCTAGAAAGATGACGCTTAGGTTCACTCGAGCGAGAAAACGTAGCAGACTAAAAAAAAAAGTGAACTTTGTGAACCGCTCGGATACCCCAGCTATCTATCCCGAAAAATAGACGCTCTCTTTCACTGATTCGTCTCTAACGCGTCAGGGAGCTTGCGGTTCTTATTTTCGCAGGCACGAACGCGCACTTTATTCACCGTATATACCATCAGCCTTTGCCGCTTATATTCTCAATGGTGCTGCGGGCTGCGCACTTTGAACAGACTGACATTTTCCTTGAGAAAGCAGCGTGGACGCTGCTTTCCTCTGCAGTACGACTGCGTCGGGTACGGTTACAATCAACGCGGCAAAGCGCATCGCGCGTTCTTTTTTTTTCAGCGCTTTGTCTACCTTTGTTTTGATTCCTAGACAGCTGCGCAACCATAGGGTGCCTCGCAGCGTGTGACATCCGGGATAGTCGATAAACGCTCCGAGAGGCCAGACGGTCCGCATCCGCCCCCGAGGCGCGTGACGACAATGCCCCCGATTCTGCCGCCTCCTCTCGCTCTTCCACGCTGAACATTAGATTTGCCAGAGAGTTATTACGAAATCACGGGATAATCGCAGTGCTGATTACAGACTGACAGTGACCGCTTGAACGAACCACTTTGCGTGTGATAAATCTATTCATATGGAAAGGTTTTGGCGAGTTACAGAAAGGTTGGCGCAGTAAAGTGTAGAAAACTGATGGCAACTTTCCCTTCTTTGTCATTGAAGTGCTTGCTTTTGCGGCAGCGTAGCTTTACCTGCGCACAGCTGAATCTTTATTACGCCATCGCGGAAGCAGGCCTAAGAGCGCATGACATTTTTAATGAGAAGAATTCCTTGCTTCATTGTATACAGGCACGTTGCGCAGATAAATATGTTCCTATCGCGCGGCGTTTTGGGCTTATTCTATAAAAATAAAGAAATAACGTGTTCGTCCATGGGATGAAACCTGTATAAATGATGCGTGATATTTAACTCTGGGTTCATTTGGGCGACGCCCTAGAAATGAGGCTGGAATGCTGTTCCGGTTGCTTTCATAACAACTATTGACCTGATATTTCTTTCCAGCAAGAGAAACCATAAGTCTATACGGCATGACCAGAAAAGGTCATGGCGTTGTGACACTACCCTAGGAATTATACCTCGCAGCCATTCATTAATTATGCTTGCTTTCAAAGCATAATTGATGGGTTTTAATGGCGCAAGGGGTTGTTTCAATGTAATAGCAGCAACTAAGAAGAGAATGTGGTACGGAAAAGTTGGCGCGAAATGTTAGCGATGGATGCGGAAACGCGACTGTATAGTCGATGCAGGAACGGGACACTTATTTGTATGGTCAGACGGGCAAAAAAACTTCCTCTTGGCTATACCACTGGGCTTATACATGAGAAACAGGCGTCAAATGATTTTTAAGGCGAATCATTATTTGGATTCATCCACGGTTTCCTTCGTACATCTGGCCGGTTAGTCTGGTGTCATTTTCACCCACACAATTGTGCAAGCGAGGGAAGCTCTATTAAGCGTAGTCAACGAATAAATGACGACACAAAACCTCTACATCTAATACAGGCTCGTAGGTATCTCTAAACCAAACACGCGTCCTAACGGAATTGCGCTCTATATTTAACAGCGTCTCTGATCGTCTTGGGCTGCACATACGTCGTCACCATGTCGTCGTCTCCGCGCCATCATCGTCCACCCACACCCGCCGTGGTTGCTCAGTGGCTATGGTGTTGGGCTGCAGAGCACGAGGCCGCGGGATCGAATCCCGGCCACGGGGGCCGCATTTCGAAGGGGGCGAAATGAGAAAACACTCGTGTACTTAGATTTAAGCGCACGTTAAAGAACCCCAGGCCGTCAAAATTTCCGGAGCCCTCCACTATACGGCGTGCCTCGTAATCAGAAGGTGGTTTTGGCACGTAAAACCCCATAGTTTAATTTTAATCGTCCACCCAGCTTCGTCATCCGACACTTGTTATGCTGTCGTCATCACGTCATTGTCGTCAGGCACGTGTAGAGCAACATGCGGCAGCCTTCCCTTAAACGCTGCTTGCTGCAGTCGCCGGCACGCGGCGACACAATTTATGCCTGCGCCGTCGCGGCAGCAGCTCGCTTCCCCGTAACTGTAGGCAAATGTGCACTTTTTTCTTAAATACCGGGCAGTTAACTATGGTAAGTGTTATACTAAACTACGCAAATTCCAAAATGCGTTATTTCTGTAAAATGTCAGCAAGAATAATGCGGCGGTGAGCGGAAAACCTTTCCTCGAACGTACGCAGAGAAATATGCAGAACCCTGTATGCTAAGAAAACGTGATTACAACGAAGGTGCCAAATAAAACTACGGACGAAGGAAGACGGCACGGGACAACCACGTAGGCGCACTAACAACTGATCGTTTCATTTCTTGACACAGGAATAAATAGCTGCTGCCAAGAATCAAAACAACAAGAAAAAGACACGAAACAGTGCCGTCATCTGCATCGCACAACGAAACACACGAAAACGTGACTAGACAAATACGATGCATGGCTACGTTCCTAGAATGCTAATCGAATTATCATTGAAAGTCATTGTGAGATGATCTCTCCAGTGATTCTTTCTCTCTGGTGCACCACTGGTAACGCCAGTGGTGCACCAGAGGTAACGCCAGTGGTGCATTAGGTAACAAGCTTATCTAATGGTTTCAATATTATCGGTGCATTCCGAGAGGAAAAAACGCTACTACAATCCTTTCTGGAGCAATTTATTTTCGTTGTCGAGTTAACATCCCCCCAACCCCCAACGCCCCTCAGAAACGTCGGGAGGTCATGTCATCTAAATAACTTAATGATAAACACGTAACCAATTTCACGTCTGTGCTGCTTTCATGTCCAGCGATTCCACTGGTATCCCGGTGGTGGTTGAGCGGATTGAACGAACTACCTAAATAAGCGAGTCTCTGTGGTTCTACACACGCGACGTGGATAACTAAGCGTAAATCGGCTTTTAAGGAGCAATGATTAGGAAAAATAGTTCAAGCCAGCGTTTACCGTCGCGCAATGCATGTTTAACCAAACATGAACACGCACTAACAGCTCGCAAAGCTACAAGCCAGTGTCTGCAAGTGCCAGCCCAGAGAACTGGGCCTTGCTCCACGCGCGAATGAGTGACGTAATGGCCACAGGGTTGGCTAATTACAGTTCAAGAAAAAAGAAAACCCGAAGCGCATCACGAAGCTCAAGATCACCGACTCACCACGCCTACTGGGGACTGGGTCATTGTGGCTTTCCTTACGTACGAGTTTGCACACGTTCCACTTTTCCCCCCAAACCATCCACCTTAGGACGTTATTGCACGGATTGATGTACAGGCGCGTCCGCTGTTAGAGGTAACACGGCGCACGTGGCCGCGCTCCTCGGACCACCAAGCGGGCGCCCCGCGAAGTATTGCGGCGCAAGCGCAGTGAGCGCCAGAGGCGTAGTTAGCTGCGCGTCGCCTGCTATGGTTCCTGCCACTTTGCCACACGCGCTGTGGTACGAAAGAGTGTAGCAATGGTACTCGAAAGGAAGGAGACCTTCATCTAAGCTTCATCTGCTGCAGTGGTTTGGGCTTCTTTGTATTTACCATATAATAAATCTGAAACATATAGTTATAAATATGCCTTGTTTGTCGTGTGATTATTTTACTTCCTTAGCAAGCGAATTTTGAAATCGACCCTCCATGACACAAGGGACACTGTAGAAACAAAAGGCGCATTTAAAATTTTAGGTGTGAAGCATGCCTGCTTGCTTTGACAACTGATTTAGAATACTATCTGTTGACGCCCCATTGCTAAGGGGTTTGTGTACTCCAAAGCGCGCGCGCAATGTAGGTTTCGCGGCGAAGTGGGAGGAACCGTAGCAGACTACCCGCAGCTAACTGCATCTCTGGCACTGATTGCGCTTGCGCCGCAATACTTCTCGTGGCGCCCGTCGTGGCGCTCCGCGGAGCGCGGCCACTCGCTCCGTGTTACTTTTGACAGTGGCCGCGCCTGTACTTCCGATCCCCGGTAACCTGAACGACGATATTCATCGGGACCGCCTACAGGCCCATGCCACCTGACTCGCCACACACCGCCGTACACCGCGAATTATATAGATACTGCATGCGCATAAGCCGGAGCGGACGCTTACGGCCGTAGCTGGGCCATCGTATTCATACGTAAATTTCTACATAAACATGTGGACTGCCTAGTAGACAGAACCGCAGATCATTGTAGGTGCCCTCCGCCAAGGCGCACACGACACCGACAGAACAACGACACAATTCGTTAGCCAAGACGCCATTATAATACTGTCACGGGGCAGTGACGGTATAGGACACAGCAACACAACTGTGAATGGCAAAACTAACTTTATTGGGCGCACCTGTGCCTAGAAAGAAAAGACAAGCTACACTGAATACTCAGCGAAAACGGCGAACACAGTCAGCGATTGTCGAAAATCTGATCAGCGGGACAAGCGCTTCGGCTTTTATACTTCAGTCGACGAAAGTACCAGAATAATCGCTGCCACCCGCGTGCCTTCCACAAAGTTCTACATTATTCGCGTCGCGCACACAGGCAATCCGATTACACAAGGTTCGGTCACAGACCGCGGATAGAACAGTCGATAACATTCAAGAAACTTCCGACACATGCAGGCGCGTCCTGCGCTGTGAGATAACATTTGTTAGGTGGGGAAACGCGTGGCCCCATAAAGGCAAACATGTACAAGTGTCAATACCCCCCTCTTAAAAAGCATCGACCCAATGCTGCAAACAAACGAAAATAATAAAAAAAAACACCCACAGCAACGAAAACAACAAAATAAGTTCGTCAGCGTACGTAAAAGTGTTTAAGGCGCATCACGTGGAGCACTTCAGATCATGCGTGGCGCCACTGTGAATGTGAAATGCCGTCTGGCACGACCTCATAGTCCAGGGCGCGAATGCGTCGGATTACCTTGTAGGGTCCGAAATAGCGTCGCAATAGTTTCTCACTCAGTCCTCATCGGCGTGTCTGGGTCCAAAACCAAACAAGGTCGCCGGGCTTGGACTTTGTACCATCGGTACCTTAAATTTGGAATAGGTGCACGCATTAAGGTACAGCATGCGTGCGTGTCTTTCTTATTTTAGCAGAATAAATGTATTATATCTTATGTCACACACCCGCTACGGCCGTCTAACCAAGAACAGCAGGGTCCATTCAGAACGTTAATTGAAGAACGAGCAGTGATCCGGACTTCTGCATTTGAAGGGCCAAATTGAAAAAGAACATTGATGCCCAGCCGGACATTGTGCCGTGCCTGTCACTACATACCATCGCCAGCTCGGCATGACTATCCTTGGCATTGTGTCTCTTAATTTACAGAAAACGGATCACTTGTCATAAACAGTTGGAAGTTGGGAAGTTGGGGGAGGCGGCAGGTCTGGATCCTGGTGGCCCTGGATTGGCCCTGGAGTGGCCCTGGATCAGCCAGAGCATTCCCTCTGGTACACTGGCAATGCTACTTTATTGAGAACCAATGATGCATGTTATCTTATTATTCAACCAAGTACATTCCAAGTTTTGTAATAAGATGACGTTAATGACGCTTTAAATCAGTATAAAATTAAAAGTATTGTTTTAAACATTTATAGTCAGTTTCTTGGTAATACATTGATTATTAGAGAAAATGAAGGTCAAAGTAAAATTTTGCGAGTGTCGCCCCAAAATGTTCTTGCTGAAACCTCATTGTGACATTATGGATTTAATGTATCTTTAGGGTCGTCTTGGTTCAGTAAATATTCTTAAAGCTTGTTATTTTCCGTATTTGGCTTCATTGGAGTGCAATAAAGAACACCTTTATTTTTATGTAAGATATTAGCTGCACCCTAAGAGGCACCATGAAAATCCATAGCGCCACAGCAAGCTGGTGCGGGAAGTTCAAGGCAGCAGTGCCAGCAATCTTTCTTTTTGCGGCTTTTACAGTTTACTCAGCCTCTTGTCATGGTACGAGTGAATCCTTTTTGTATGGTAGGAAGGACATCTACAAATACGTCTGGAATTATTTGTCTCCTTAGAACTCAATTGCCTAGGTTGCTTTGTGGCGTTGGCACTGGGCTGCTAAACACGTGGTCACGGGCTCAAATCACAGTTTTTTGATACGGGAGAAATGCAAAACTAACCCTGTACCGCGCAACCCCAGGTGGGAAAAATCCGGAGTTTCTCACTATGGCAAGCCTCAAATTCAGATTGTGGTTTTGGTACGTAAAGCCTTGGAATTTAAATAATTTTATTGTCTTTAGTGCTCATTTAAGCTGTAGCATTTATAATCTCTGCAAGAATTTATGCTCAATGTATTCTCCATAAGGATTTAGTAATAATAGTAGATAAACTGTGTACTTATGACTGTAATTAGTGGTGATACGTGATGAGCATCCTTATGAGGCTGGAACTAACGAGACAAGAAAAAATTGTGATTCAATGTGTGATATACGATGACGCGCTTCGAAAAAATTATTGAGTCTCCCTCTGGGGCTCTGACCTGGACATCAACTGCCGGCCAGTTTATGGTGGCTTCTCAAACTTGTGCTCGTCCACAATGTTCTGAGTCCACTCTGTGATCTCGTGCAGCCTGTGCATTGCGAGTCAAATGTTTTAATTGATGAGATGGTGGCTGGCGCGCGCTTTCTCTGTGGCTGATGTTCACTTTGTATAGCAGAGTACAATCTCGCAGATTACTTCTGGAGCACAACAAGCGAATCTGATGTGTAGTGATAATCACATTAAGACCGATAGTCATCTTCCGCTTCGAGCTGCTGAAGTTGCTTGCGAACAGAAGCAGTAGCAGTTGCTCAAGATGGCGTGAAAAAGTTTCATTGAAGATTGGCACATACCCAGGATTACATACCAAAGCTGGTCCCACATTTGAATGTAAACCCGGTTCCCTCAACATAGCAGCCCGACACTCTACCCATCAGATCGTCGACTACTCAGTGAAGCAAATGGGCGGGAAAATGGTTACATACATACACCCGAAAGTATGGGAAGTATGCTAAGAATGCTTATCACATAAGATAATCTTGGAGGTTTTGGGTACTATGCTTTACGTATCATTTTTCTTGTTTGCACTAGATAAATCCTTCCCTTTCTGAAGCCCGTGGTCAAGTAAGATTATAATTCTAGATTTGCAAGAGGGACTATTGTTGTGATTGATATTCAGTACGGCTGTTGTGTAAGTGTGCTTGAAAGGGTCCAAACTGCTTTACTAACATTTATTGAACGTGCAGGTTCACCTAGGTTGGAGGAGTGCGCCTTGAGGAGGTTATGCTGGCGCAGCTGACCATTGCCTGCCATGGTGGACCAAGAAATTTTGAAAGGGCTTTGCTGCACCGTATGTTCAGAGAAGGAGCTCGTGGGCCATTTACTCATGGTAAATAACACCAAGGTGCAAAAAGAGCCTCTTGACACCATCGCAGGTCAAAATATTGTAGAGAGCTCCGTACATCCTTTGTTGTTGCCTCTTTTGCATTCACATTTTCTATATTAAACATGCAGCTTGCATTAGCATAACAAATTACTTTCTAGTAGCATGTGGATGCAACTGTGTGCTACAATAACCTACCTTTTGGAATGTCTGTTCATATGATCATAAACGCTTATCGCCTCCACACTAAACTTCTTCGAAATTTTGTAAGCTGTTCTAACTGCCAGAAGCTTTTCGCGGCTCCCCCAGACAATATTAGATGCATTTGCGCATTAGTAGTGCTACTTGAATGTCATTGGATTGGAGAGTCCGTGAAGCACGCTACCAGTCTAGTAGCATGGATGACATGCTTCAGTAGCCTGGAGGTGTTAGTTATTACAATACAGGAATTGTGGAGGAGCTATGCTATAGCTCACTTACTGCTGAACTCAAGGGAAAGCACTTGCAGCAAATTTCAGTAATCAAATTTCCCTCCTGGTTCTGTAGCGCGGAAGACAGTGGTTTTACGAATTTTAACAGACCACAGTGAGTTAAAGTTGCTCCTGTCTTGAAGAGGTCCATGTGATACCAGACATCACCCTTTAAGCAGAGGGAACATGAGTTGTGTGGCATTTTTGTTTGCTTGCTTCAATCAAAGCAACACTACGGACAGAGCTAACAGCATCCGTGTCAAAAACACTGTGTTTAGCGAATGCTTATTCATTCTAAGCACCTAACCTTCCTATTAACATGCACATTATCACTTCGTATTCTAAAATATGGCAAAAAATGCGGATTTAGATAGCCGCACTTTATCTGCACATAGATAGCTGCACTTTCGAAGCTGTGCAGCAATTATTCATGCTTACTCAAGAGTCCTGTGCATGCGAAGAAACTACTTGTTTGTTGCTCCATTTCTGCTTCTGGTAAACATCTCTTCGTAACGTAGTATGCAATGACAGAAACTTGCTAACTTTATGAATGCTAGGGTGTGAACATTTGATATTAATTGCGATAGGTAGGAATTATTAGACAACTATCCAATATTCGAATCGTTTTGGCATTTCTCGATTGGTATTCCATTAAGTCTCAAATATCGCTATTTGCTCATGAATAAAATATTTATTGCAGATTTAAATTCTTAGGAGTGACTTTTCAAGAAAAAAATGGCTAAATAATTTTAAGGGGCAGTAAAGTGACAAAACGTTTTCACTATTCCCAATTTTACACATGGTTTATTGTTTTATGCAGGAATAAGTAGCATATCCTTAATGTAATGAGACTAACAAATCTTCTTTTATAATTCACTACGTTAAGTGGCGATACTCCCAAGCTGCTGCAGGGATAGTCATCAAAGAACTAACAGAAAAAATTTTTAGAGAAAGCCAAGGAGCGACAGCAGAATAAGAATCTTTTATAACCGTCCAATAATGCTGCAGCACCTGCAGTGTGATGTTAAACAACGCTTTGTTCGGAAATGGTGCATTTTTTTCAAATGTTCTGTCGCTACCACAGGATGTTTGGCGGTGAACCTCAAAGAGCTAAAGATGTCATTCCACTCACGCGTGGCACTCCCAAGACTGAACATTTTTTTCATATTTTGAAATTCTGCATGTGTCAGTGTAACGAGCTTGGCGCGCAACTACAGAGAATGATCATTATAACAGTCATCGAAGCAGAGAACACACCGCGCTATAGGCAGTATATTTTTTAAAGTAGACAGTCCTAAGAGCAGGCATTCTAAGGCTAGAAGGACACTCCAAGTGCATGTGAACTTGTAAAACGTAAATTCAAATTAAGCCATACTCAATTTATTGACATCACAGCATTGTAGTCGGAGCATGGCAAAGCGCTATAAGGTGCTACACATTTTAATTATGAAGCTTACAAGAAATAATTTTAGTTGTCAGTATTCACCCCTTAGGTTTCTTCGTGAACAACATGATGTTTGTTTCACCAGTTTGTTTCTAAGCAAGCGAAGTTTACATATTTGATTGAGGATATTCATTAAGTTATTCTGCTACAGTGCACTGTTCGTCTTTTCCCTTTCCTGCAGTCGACATTTGTGGGAGTCATGTGCCACATTGAATAAAGTGGTCATGCTCTGAAGTTCCACCCACGAAAAACTGGAATAAAGTAAAGCAAGTAAAGCAATCTCGTCATAACATGGGTATACTGTATGCCGCTCCCTTGCATTGAAACGTGGTTTTTTAAGCTTGTTCTGGCTTTTTGCTGCTTTTTCAAGCGTGACTTCTCACAAATTTTTAGGTAACAGCATGCCCTATGTAACGAACGGCCTGGCCTCGTTTATCGCATGGGACCTAAAGCTTGCGAAGAGCCCTAATTAGACGGCTTAAACCAAAGTATCGCGATCTTGTAACTTTCGGTATTTTTATGTTCATTTATGTTTGTTATGTTAGTCTCCTGAAGGTTCCAATCCAGATTTCTCAAACGAATGTACAAATGAAGCCTTGCCATTTTCGGTTAATTTTAATTATGTTATTTATGATGGTGTCCTCTAAAACCTACATTTGATGGCCCAAAGCAGCATACAAGTCTTTTGGTTAGTGATTTCTCACTAAATTATTGTGTTAATTTTTATATATTTACAATAAATGAAATGTTTCTTTACCATTTTATTGTTTAAATATCTTAGGTCATTTCGTGCCGAACAACCCAGTTTTTTTCATGAACTGTTCCATCATGGCACAGCATTTCATGTTTGCTTGATAAGCAAAAGTGTCCTGGTTAACAGTCTTCGAAAAATTTGTTTCCTACATGCGCCTGGATCACGCCATATCAAGCAGTGTTTTTTTTTACATTTACAGATATAGTTCAAAATATTTCGATGTGTTTATTGAAGTTCCAAACTCTTTCTCCCCATTTATTTATCTCCGCGAAGATTTTCGAGTATTTTGGCAAAAAGCAAGTATTATTGCCCAGCAAGAACGCACTGATCAACGTTTCTTTTCAAAAAATAAATTTTGGGAGTCAAACATACAGATGGTGCGCATCTCAATACAATGAAGAGGTGTAACTGCCAAAATAGCCAAGTTTTGAAAGATTTCAACCGTTCTAGCGCTTTTGTTACCGGCAAAAACAAGTAAAATTGAAGTTTGATATTTTTCTCGATGCGCAGATAAGTTTAGAAGAGACAAAATAAATGCAGAATGGCAGCCTGGTTGACATAGTATAGCCGCAAAATATTTCGAGCCTTGGAGGTTCAATTGATTGCCTAAACAAACGAATGTTGAAATGTTCTGCAAAAAGCTTCGTGTTCAGGGTCAAAAAAAGTAATTTTGGTGGTCATCGTAAAAGTACATGTAGTACACAATTGCATAGCCTTACTTGTCTGCCACGCATGTTACAAGTTAAACATGCGATTTTTCTTTAAAAGAGAAAATTTTCTTTCGAAATGTTCATTAGTGGATCACGCATATAGCATAAATATATGAAGCCTTGCCGTCAAGCAAGGAGAGATTGTTAAAAATATTAGCCGTAAAAGCAATTCAAGCACCTGTCGCTGCCTTTACTAATCAATAGGAAGGCAAGGGACTTAGTGTGCCGCAGTCTCGACTTGCACTTTTTAACATGAACACAAAAAGTGATCGCGCACCACGCCTTACCGCATCAGACTGAACACAGTACATATGACTTTTATAGATGAGGTTATACAGGCGTTCAAGCAGTGGTAACACGCAACGCCACAAGAATTTGTTCTCGCGCATGCAGGGTTTCAGTTGTAATTATGAAGGTTTTTTCTACTTCCATCGTCATATGACACTCTGTGGGTTACACGGAGCAGGGCACCAACTGTCCTGGTTATGTATGGCCATTGCATGTTGATATGTCACATTGTATTGCATTGCGACATGTCTTTTAAAATGCTTTGCATGAGCAATATGAGCGCTATTTCTGGATTGACAGGCTACATGAAAGCCAATATTTTTTTTGTGAACTCCATGAAACACATCTTTTAACACTGCAGGAGTCCCTCACGAGTTTAACATGTATGGACATTTTATGTGCAATGGCTGTATGGTTTACCCGGCCCACACCAAGGACAAGCCTCGTTATGTTAGAACATGCGCTTCTTGGGAACAAAATGTCGAACACAACGCCGCTTCTCTATCATCTGTGTTGCATACGAAGCCAGCTTTGTCTTCGGCTTTCCCGGCCGGCAAGCTTGTGCGCACGTAGGAGAAAAGTTGGTTCTGATACAAAAATTAAAAACGTAATTGATCGCGTTTAATGTAACCCTTTCTTTAATTTCCCACACGCATACCAGACATGTACAGAAATTTAATGAGTTATTACGTATTTTAGGCCAAACATAGAAGATGCTTTTTTTTATTTTAGCACGAAGCTCCTTGCAAAAGATCTGAACTTTGCAGTTTCTTTGCAGGCGATCAGCTGAACCTTCATAGCTTCAAATATTTTTCTGCTGTACTATGCCAACAGGGATATTATTGTGTATTTAATTTCTGTCCTTTGAATTTTTCTGTGTTATGAGAAACAAATTCAGACACTGCAATTTTACTCGTTCTTGCCGGTGCCAAAAGCACTCGAAGTAGTCGGATATTTAGAGCCACGGCTATCTTGATAGTACCATCACTTCACCGTCTTTCCATGCACACTATTTGAAGGCCTCGATTCATATAATGTGCCTTTGTAAAACATATATTAATTGGTGCCCTGAAGTTCAGCTTGGCAGGCAAACTAAACTACCGCCAAATTGCTAGAACATTTTTGGCAAGAATAAATAAAAGTGGGGAAGGCATGTTGAACTCGAGTAAACATGTATAAATTTTTTTAGCTATATCAGTGGTGTTGAAGAAACGATGGTGAATTTTGCGTGGAAAGACTTACCTGAAACTGCATCTGTGCTATTGTTAGAGTGGTTCTGTTCAAGGAAAACTGTTTTTTACATAGGTTTGGGAATATGGCTCGTTTTGCTATCAAAAACATGATTAAAAGTTTAAAGACACAGGTTAGCTTAAATTTCAAGTGCAACCAAGAGTCTCAAGTAATGTCAATAAGTGTCTTTCGTGTATGAATTAAAGCAAACTTTTTGTGAACGTTGTTTCATTGTGTTTGCGGTATTCCAATTGAAATAGAAGTCACATAAGCAATAATCTTTGAGAAGTCTTCCAGCAGGTCACTCTATAGCTATGGTTTCTCGTACAAAAACATACAGCAGCAAAAATGAATGAGTCACTAGATTTGGAATGTCCTCAGGAACGTAGTTATCATGGCAGAAAACACCAACGAGTCGCTATCTTGTGAGCGTTCCATAAGCCGACGTTCGGTTTCGTCTCGCGCGATGGGCCAAGATTAGTCTAGGTCAATCGCGTGAGCTGAGCAGACATCGGTTTTTCAAACACGTACGGGATAACGTCCCTGGTTCGTGCGACAAGCAATGCAGGACAATAAACGGCTCCTATGGCATCACTTGTTGGAAATGACTTGTTGTTTAAAATGTAGATGATGTTTCAGTGAAATCGGCACCCACCATTAAACCAGTAATTATGGATTATGCGGAGTGACCATTTCTCAGATTTACAGAATATTTAAAAACTGTCGCTCGCAGATAGCATAATTCTTGTTCTTGAGCTGGATTATTCAGATATGGATGTTACTAGCACAATGGAACCACATATTCAACTGATTCTCAGAAATTTACGAATTTATTTATATGCATTGCGGCACATATTGGAGGAGGAGGAGACAAAGGAGAGGAAAGACAGGGAGGTTAGCCAGTGTAAGTACCGGCTGGCTACCCTGTGCTGGGGAAAGGGGTAAAGGGAATAAAAGGAGAAAGAAGAAAAGGGAAAAAATGGAAAAAAAGAGAAAATTCACACAGTTAAGCGAAACTACGCGCTACAACGTTCAAAGGCGGTCGCACAATTCGCAGTTCCTTAAAAACTTCAACAAAGCCCTTAAGGCCTTGAGTGCCGAAGCCCGTCTGGACCAATGTCTTAGAGCTTTTTCCTCTGTAAAGGGGCGATTGTCCAGTTTTGCGAGAGCGGTCACGAGCACTTTTCTTCGCACTGCGTAACGGGGACAGTCACATAGGAGGTGTTGAATCGTCTCCTCGCAGCCGCAGGTGTCACAAGTAGGGCTGTCGGCCATGCCAATGCGGAATGAATATGAGTTCGTGAATGCCACGCCGAGCCACAGGCGGCACAGAAGTGTTGCTTCCGCTCGTGGCAACCCTGGTGGTAGGCGGTGTTGCAGACGTGGATCCAATTTGTGGAGACGTGCGTTCGTGAAATCACTGGTGTTCCACAGATTCTGCGTAAGCTCGCGGGCGAGGGAACGAAGACTTGTGGCTGCATCTGTTCTTGACAGCGGTATGGGTATAATCTGGGCACCATCATGAGCCGACCGGGCAGCGTCATCCGCACTGTCATTTCCTGAAATTCCACAGTGTCCCGGTATCCACTGGTAGATGATGTTGTGTCCCTTGTTGATTGCGTGATGGTGGAGCAGTCGGATGTCTGCGACTAGGTGCTCATTTGGTCCATGGTTGAAAGGAGACATCAGACACTGAAGAGCTGCCTTTGAGTCACATAAGATGGACCATGAATGTGATGATTTGTGAACTATAAACTCCAGAGCAGCACGGATAGCTGCGAGTTCTGCAGCCGTCGATGACGTAATGTGAGATGTCTTGAACTTGAGGGTGACGCACTCTGCGGGAATCACCACTGCTCCAGCTGAACTATTAGAGGATACAGAACCGTCTGTGTAAACATGGATGCGTCCTCTGTGCTGTTCATGTAGCACTGAAAGCACGGTTTGTTTGAGGGCGATAGTGGACATCTCCGTTTTCCTTTTGATACCGGGAATAGCAAGAAGAGCCTGGAGTGGATGGAGGCACCACAGCGGTTGAGGTGGTCGTGCTGCAGGCGTGAAGTTTGACGGTAAAATTCCATGGTTGGCGGCAATAATCTTGCTAAACGCTGAACGAGGTCGAGCGGCAGGAAGGGAGGCGAGATGATGCGATGGAAGGCGGGCGAAGTGCCTGATATGCATCCTTAAAGTGTCGACTTGAAGATACGTGTTGATGGGGTGGTCATGCGCGATGGCTATTGTTGCTGCCGTGGACGCACATCTGGGAAGACCAAGGCAAATTCGCAGAGCTTGCGCTTGTACAGATTGGAGGGCACGGAGGTTGGTCTTGCCGGTCCCACCCAGTACAGGTAAGCTATAGCGCAGGAGACCGAGGAACAGTGCGTTATAGAGTTGGAGCATCGCACTCACAGACGCACCCCATGACTTGCCCGCAAGAAATCTGAGCACGTGGGTTATCATGACTAATTTCCTTTTTAGGTAGGATATTTGAGGACTCCAGGAAAGGTCGCGATCTATTATCACTCCTAGAAACCGGTGCGTCTTCTCGTAGGCAATTGGCTGTCCATTAATTCTGATAACGTACGGTTTCATTGCTTTACGCGTGAAAGCGACTATAGAGCACTTTTCGCAGGACAGCTCCAGACCTCGTGCTCGAAGATAACCTGATGTTAGTGTGGCCGCTTTTTGAAGTCTGGCGCGCACCTGAGGACGCGTCGCTCCTGATGACCAAATGCATATATCGTCTGCATAGATCGACACATGGACGGATTCCGGAAGGGCATGGACCAGGTCGATGAGCACCAGGTTAAATAGAGTGGGGCTCAAAACTCCGCCTTGTGGTACGCCTCGGTACGTGTTGCGTTGTGATGACGCACCGTCCTCTGTTTGCACAAAGAATGACCTGTCCTTCAAGAAGCTGCATATCCACCGAAAAACAAGGCCGCCTAGGCCGACCTCACCCAAGGCGTCCAGGATGGCTTGATGGGTTACGTTGTCATATGCGCCTTTGACATCCAGGAACATCGCCGCTGACAGTCTCCTGAGGCTTTTTTCGTGCTGAACAGACGAGACAAGATCTATAACGTTGTCTATAGAAGAGCGTCCGCGTCGAAAGCCTGCCATAGCGTCAGGATATAACCGGTAGTGTTCTAGATACCACTCTAGACGCGTCAGCACCATCCTCTCCATCACTTTTCCTAGACAACTGGCCAGAGCAATGGGACGATAAGACGCCACATCTAGGGGTGATATACCTGGCTTGAGCAAAGGCACAAGGCGGCTGGACTTCCATGCAGCTGGAACTTCTCCATCACGCCATGAATTATTGTACACGTCTAGAAGTGCATGCCGGGCTGTGTGACCGAGGTTTCCAAGAGCTGCGTATGTCACCCCGTCAGGCCCAGGCGATGAGGAACGTCTGCACGCTGCCAACGCCGCCTGCAACTCCTCGATGGAAAACAGATTGTCCATACGAGAATCCCGCGAGATTGGAACATCACGGGGATCACGTATAGCGAACGATGGCGGTAAACCAGCAACTTTGAAACAGAAGTCCTCCGCTACGTCGATCTCTCTGCGACCTTGGTAGAGAGCCAGGCATTTGAAGGGGTGGCGTTGTTGCGGTGATGTTCGAAGACCACGCACTGTTCTCCATATATGTGACAGGGGTTTACGTGGATCAAGGGTATCACAGAAGGTCTTCCATCTTAGAGACTGCAGGGAGTTGATCCGACGCTGGATCTTCTTCTGTATGCGTCTCGCCTCCCGTAGGTCGTAGATGGACTTGGTGCGCCTGTACCTTCTTTCCGCGCGACGGCGGATTGCTCGAAGCCGCTCCAATTCTGTTTCGAATTCAGAAAATTTAGGAATAGGCCTGAAAGATCTTGTGGCTTCTTGAGCAGCAGCGTTAATTAGCTTCTCGATGTTGCCAGGCAGACAGTCCTGGATCTCTTGGCATACTTGCGTATGCCGTCGATTTTGACATATGTTGGAACGTGGTCACTACCATGCGTTTCGTTGTCCGTGAACCATTTCACACTGGCACTGAGGCATCTTGAAACAAATGTCAAGTCCAGGCAGCTGCTGTATGTCAATCCCCGCAGAAAAGTGGGACTGCCATCATTTAGGCAGCAGAGCTCATGGTCCGACGCGAAGGATAGTACACGTCTGCCTCGACAGTCCATCTTTAAGCTTCCCCATAGCGGATGATGCGCATTGAAGTCGCCGGTAATAACCCATGGTCCAGGTGTCGCTGTTAAAATTGCACCCAGTCGTGCGTTGTCAAATCGACTATTAGGTGAAATGTAGGCACCTATGAGCGTGAGTGCGACGTTCTTGCATTTTATAGTCAAACACACATACTGATTGTCGTCATCAGGTGCCACTGGGTGTAAAACATATGTGAAATCGCATCTGATATAAACGATGACTTTGCTGCGGTCGGTACAGGTGGCAGACATGAAAGCTTCATATCCTGATAGGCGGATGGCGCTCTCAACGTTGGGTTCACAAATGACGATGATTGGAAATTTGTTCTTAAAAACAAACGGACGAAAGTCCGAAATACGCGATTTAATGCCTCTGACATTCCATTGGAAGATAGACGCTTCCTTGACCTCTTTAAGGAACGAATGTAGAGGAGCAGCCATGGTGCTTCTCAAGACCGGACAGTACCGGATACAGGGCATCCAGTATTTGAAGTGCGCCTCGAGCCGCCGGAGTGTGTATGGCGGTCAGCAGTGCTCGTAGCGTGTTCATAAGGGCCCTTATCATGGTGACAACTTGTTTGTCGTTGTCTTGGTTGCTGCCAGAAGGTGAAGCATGATTCGGCGAGCGTGCTACATCTTGTCGCTCCGCTGGTGGATCTAGCCGTGGCAATGGCGGCCACTCCTCGCTTGAGGCAATGATATGGGAGACATTCTGCTGAGGAATCTCATTGCTGCTATTGCTAGTTGTATGCAGAAGTTGCTGGACTGTCAGTGGACGCGGTGCATCCTTAGCAATAGCAGTGGGTTTCCTAGATCTCCGGCGACGTGAACGTCGACGTCGCACCTTAGCGGCAGCCTCCCTGTGCGAGGAACCATCCCTGACCATTTGCCTCAAGACTTTCGCCTCATTTTTCACATGTGGGCAATTCTTCGAAGTTGCATCGTGAGAGCCCTGACAATTTGCGCACTTTTGGTTTTCTGCACGACAGGCGTCGGAGCTGTGCGAACCAGAGCACCGTGAGCATACGGCTGCGTTTGTGCAAACCGCACTAACGTGCCCTATCCTTTGACACTTCCTGCACTGAAGCGGCTTTGGCACAAAAGGCCGTACAATGTGTCGGAAGTGACCGACCTTGACGTGGGACGGTAGGCTGTCTCCTTTGAAAGTTAACTTGACACACTGCGAGTTTCCCAGGCGGCGGGCTTGCAATATGGCAATTCCCTCTGTCGCCGGCTTGATGAGTATATGCAGGTCAGCATCGCTTATGGAATTATCTACGTCATACACAACGCCGGCCGTAGAGTCATGATGGTCTTGTTTATAGCAGCGTATCCACTTGAAGTTAATTTCAAGGATGACACCAGTTTCAAATTTTTCAAAACATATGGGAAGAAATACTTGGGCGTTCCAGTTACTTTCGTGCTGCAATGCATGAAAATATGTTTTGTTAAAAAATAAGTGGAACAACAGGGCATTATTACGACCAGTTTGGTTGTGTGTATCTCATCAGTGGTCTCATTCTGTAAATTCATTCTAAGTACATACACCTTGTTATCTGACCAGCTACAATTCGCCAATTGCACTAGCTGCCTTAAAGTAATTAAAAGAAAGTTAATAAAGTAAACTTTTTGTTAATTAGCTGAATATGTGTTTTCATTTCCCGTGCAAGTAAGGTCTGATGCTCTAATCCAGCTAAAGGTCTAGAATTATGTTAGCTGCACAGCCCTTCTTTAAAAATTCTGTAAAGCTTAAAGATGACTACCCCTTATATCAGCGTCTGCCGTGAGCTCTTGCGAACCGTGCTATGGTTATAATACCACTGACGACATAACAAAGAAGGCAAGTACCTTTTCTGAATGTTCTGGTTTACTGTCATGTCAGTCTGCTTGCACATTTATTTATTTAGGTATTTATACTTTTTTGCAATATTGCTTTCTTTTGAGAAATGTGTTTTACTTGAAGGCCACAAGGGGGGGGGGGGACTACATCTGTCTGTATTCAATTTTGTTATGGTGTTTAGCAGCAGGAAATTTCTACTTTGAAATACTTTGTGAGAAGTCTGTGATGGTCTGAAGCTACAATTGGTTGTATATCTACACAAACCTTTGGTTGCAAATAAACACTCCACCTAGAAAAATTGATGTTATTTGCATCAGTTCTGCACTGTTGATTTCCTGAAGGACGATTGATATTGCTGTGTTAAGCCAATTGAAAAACTGGCATAACAGTTCAGCTAGCAGCTTTACAATAAGTTTATTACAGCGAATCTAGGAGCATGCCCTTGTGCCCAGGGTGACCGGCAGCTGCAGTACAGAAGGGCCTGTATTTAAATTTACCCCTGTCCTCTCGTATGCAAAGATATGACATCGAAGGTAATGCTTTGTGACACGTCTTAGTTCCGCAGTATTTTAAGAAAAGAGCAGTTTTCGACACTACTCAACAAACATTGGGCCTGTATTTAAATTTGCTCCTGTCCTCTCATATGCAAAGATAACATAACATCAGAGGTAATGTTTTGTGACATGTCATAGTTCAGCCGTATTTTAAGAAAAGAGAATTTTCCGACACTACTCATTATACATTGGGGGTATAATTCAACGGCCTTTCAACGTAATTGCATTGTTCATGTTCAACAAACCTCCAACGACGTTTCAATGGAACACATTTAAAAAAACTTGAATGGGATTTCAAGGTTTATGTTGGACACATCAACAATGCTTGAACGGGCTTTCGATATTGTCATTCAACGTGGTTTCAACATTACACCATTGATTTCTTAAACTGAAATGCCTAAATGGTGTTTTGACAAAATTTCACGGGCCACTTATCAACACTTGTCAACAACTTCCTCAGTAATATTTCAACAATATCGCAATGTGATTTTAATGCCAATTGTTAATGCTGACCAGTGACATTTAAATAACATTTGAACTACTTTTGGTGATGGAATCCCCAAGACGTCTTCGTGCATGTTCGTATAGGATACATGTTATATTGTGTGTCTGCTCCAACGCATTTAGCATTGTTAAAGAGACGCTAAAGGCAAATACTAAGTCGACGTGGATTGTTTAAATACCTTTCCAGAAACCTCACAACACTTGTTTCGTGCTAAGAAAGGGCTTAGTTTACGAGAAAATTGCATCTGAAAGCTCCTTTTCTAAATTCAAATCTCCCGGCACCCAACCCGGGGAGTGGAGATGTTGCATACGCCATCATTGCCCTTTGCATCACCGCCAGACAGACGGCGGCACCGAGCCAAGATAGCGCGGTGGATTCGCCGCTGCAGCCGCTTTTTCGTCAAGCGGCGTAGACTGTTCGGGCATCCCGCGACATCACATGGAAGTTGAATTCTCTGCTACTTGCAGTTTGCGCGTGTTTCGGAACCAGAAAAACCATCGCAGCACTACGCGATCAGGAAAGCACTGAAACGCGAAAGTGTGGGCGACGCAGAGTCGAATGAAAACGAGACCTTTCGACCGACCGCGTCGTGTGCAACGGTAATTTCAATGAGCTATTTTTTCTGAACATGAAATGGAACTGGACAAGTAGCATTTTATTTCATCTTAGAATACAAAACGAGGATGTCTTTTGGAACGAGTAGCTGAGTACTAGTGACAGAATTCAACTGAGGAGTGCTGTCGTCATCGGGCTAGTATTGAATGTCCCAGGGGAGTCTCTTATGTGCTGCATTTACCTCAATTACTTGGTTATTAAGGCTCTGTTCGCGATAACATTCACGTCTTACAGATTCTCAACCGCTAGTCTATCACTTTAGCCTGACTTAGTATTTGCCTGTAGTGTCGCTTTAAATATCTTCATGCACTTCCTTGCGGCTGCCTATCTGCCTGCCTCTCTATGTTTCTAACCATTCTCCGGCTAACTTGGGTCACTGTTGCCTATGGTCTAATGGTTAGAGCATAGGGCTGCTGTGATGAAGGAACCGGGATCGAAACTAGTCATCGGGCAAACCTGGCTGACGGGTACATAATTGAGTATGTGCTCCTCATAAGTTAATCCGTTTCGCTCTAACTTTGGTCCCTGGATGTGCCACTGAGTGTATGGCGCTCTTCAATTAGAAAAAAAAAGGAATTTAAATTTCTCCGGTTCAGGGCGGAGTCGAACCGGCGTCGCATATATTCCGGCAATGTTTCTGAATACGTATTCCGACACGTGTCCCAAGGGAATTTTGCTGTGGCGACGCTAGATGGCGCGGCTTGTGCGAGGAAAGCACGATAAAGCAGCCCAACGACACGCACGCCAAATATCAGACGCGTTTCGGTGGTTGGAATGTGATGCGTTGATAGATTGCCTCAACGTATGAGCGCCGCATTCATTGTGACAGGGGTGTTGATTGATCTTCTTTGGTCTTTATTTAGCTTTTTTTCACACGCACAGTATCAGGCTTGTCTTCTAGCTAGCGAGCTTGAATTGTGAACCTGTGCTTTATACGTCATGAGTTAGATACTACTCGCGGGAAGAATTTGTTGCACGATATTTTTTTATCGCTTCGGCTTTGTTATTCCCAGACTGCTCCTTTTTTTAGTGCTCGTCAAAGATTATGACCAGCCTTACATGCATTTGCTCAAATGCCATGTCCTTCCATACATTTAATAAAGACATTCCGACACTGGTCTATCCTAGGTTTGTAAGCGTGTACCAACAGCGCACACAGACACTAGCCTAAGATTTACCTCGTTCTTTGATTGAAATTCGATGTTAAAAACTCGATGTCGTGCCGTATTCGAGACCGCTAAGAAACGGGGTGTCACCATTTCCTCAGAAAAATCGCATACATTGGCTGATGTAAAGCGAATCTAACGATGGTCTGGGAGCACAATGCACAATCTACCCGTAATAAAATGCTATTCTATGGATTGAATGTCGCGCTGTGTAACACAGGGGAAGAACAAAGAATAATAAGGACTCCAACAATGGGCGTGTTGAGCTGGACGCCTGCTTAAACACTACGCGATCCCTGACCCCAGTACTATCGTTCGTGCATGTGGTCTTGCTGGAGATATACGCGAGAAAAGTGAGATAAAAAATATGAATAGCAAGGGCGACGAGGGACGAGGCACGCGCGTAGCTGCTTAAATTCTTTTATTATTTTTCTTAAGAGTCAATATGAACTCCACAAATAGGTACTGATTGAGCGAGCGAGATTAAATAAAACAAGCGCAGCGATACAAGCACACATGCGCAACGCATCAAAACGTCTGGGTTCAGGTATTCTGCAGATCATAATTGGGGTCTGTATCCCGCAGGAATAACCTCCGTGGCGGCTCCGTGTTGATGGACTTTTTCCGTGTGCTTTCTGTTTCATAATTGTTCGTGTGTAATATATATGAATGCCAAGTTAAAGTAAATTAGTAGTACCGCAATTGCAGTTGAATTCCGCAAAACTATGGGCAGAGTAGCTTAGGGAGAATCATCGTCAATGTGGTCCTTATTTAGTCTTAAATTTAGCATGTTATCTTAGCTTCCCAAGCCACCGTGGTTGCTCAGTGGCTATGGTGTTAGGCTCCTGAGCACGAGGTCGCGGGATCGAATCCCGGCCACGGCGGCCGCATTTCGATGGGGACGAAATGCGAGAACACCCGTGTACTTAGATTTAGGTGCACGTTAAAGAACCCTAGGTGGTCAAAACTTCAGGGGTCCTCCACTACGGCGTGCCTCATAATCAGAAAGTGGTTTTGGCACGTAAAGCCCCATAATTAAAATTTTTTAATGATACCAAGGTGTTCCTCTGGATGTACTACTTCGAAAGGAAACAGCTGAAGAAACAGAGTCTGGGTATCGCAAGTGCCAAAGTGGTAACTGTAGCTATTGCTGTTCCTTTTCTTATATATATATATATATATATATATATATATATATATATATATATATATATATATATATATATATATATATATATATATATATATATATATATATATATTTGGACGTCGAGCAATGCATAGTACGATGCCTCCGCGATAAATTGGTTGCAATGACGACGCTCACATTTACGTCCTTTTCAGGTTGTTTGCTAAAACCAAGAAATAAAATGAATAAAAATTAATGAATGGCAGAGCATTATGGTGGAAGAATTGGTGCGCAGATAATTCTGGCACTGTTTGTCTCATTGTTTCTTCATCGTGTTTTTTTTTTTCGTGCCACAGTATGCGTCGGTTGGATGGCAGACAAATCTGCAACATACATTATAAAGTTGGTTTGTCACTATTCGGAAACTCCGAAGGCTTAAGTCAACGCATGTAGAAGTTGTATGGAAAATGATTATTAAAAAATTATTATATGCTGTTTACGTGCCAAAACCACGTTGTGATTATCAGGTACACCTTTGTGGGGGACTCCGGAAATTTTACCACCTGGAGTTCTTTAACGTCCGAGTAAGTCTATGTACACGGGTGTTTTCGCATTTTGCCCCCATCGAAATGCGGCCGCCGCGGCCGGGATTATTTCCCGCGACCCCGTGCTTAGCAGCCAAACACAGCAGCCACTAAGCAACCACGGGGGGGGGAGGGGGGGCAGGATGGAATTTAGGCTGCTACAATTCTGCAAGACGATTGCTGTCGTCTCACCAGTCGCAACAGCCAGCCAAAATAAACACGGTTATATAATTCTGTATGAATGCCTGCATGCGAATGTAGCTGATTTCGTGAAGCGATTCGAAGTAGAGTTAATCTAACGTTCACTGAATAACACACTCAGGTTGGGCGACGGGGAAGGGACTTCGGAAGAAGTTGTCAGTTATTATGTTAAACCTTAATGAAGTGACACACTAAGACAGGAGGGCAGAACATGCAACTCAGTCTTATGGGCTGTCATACCCAGCACTGCCGTGTGTTGCTAATACAAGGAGCAGATTAAGTCTATGATGTACAAAGTAATAGCCTAATTGCATCCTTGCGGTCTTCTTCACTCCAATATGAAAAATGGAGGCCGTGTAGGTGCTTTATTCCTTAATGATGGCATCACAGAGTACTTGTTGTTTTGTTGTTTCTTATTTTTTTGCTTCAGTGACCAAGAAAATCTTCGAGCAAATTAGTCTCCCTCTCACTTCGCGGTCAACAGGCAGCGATGGATTGACAGTCGATTCTCGAATAGCGCTTCTACACGAGCCAGCGTTTATGGTGCATGGATGAAGCAGCCCAATGCTGGGCCTCGGCCATTCACTGACGGGACGGGACGCGCCGAAACAAGCCACATCCGCTGTTCCACTTGACGGTGCCGCGCACGATACAGAAATGAGCGGCGCGGCGCGCGCACCTATATATTTTTCACAGTGTAGGCAAACGCGTGAGTTGATCACTGCCCTGTCTAACCACACGCCAGCTGAGAGTATGCGGTTCATAGGAGCAGTTGCAAGTGCTACTGCGCTTTTAACAAAGTTGCAGAGCGTTTCTACTGTGGGCAATTACTTCGATGCGGCAGCGTTCTGGGCATTTCGCCGTAGGGACGTCATGGTGTGAAAGAGCACTCGAGGATGCATCAAAGTCACTTCGGCGCAAAAAAGAAACGAAATAATCAAAAAGCTCGACTGACTCAAGGGTTATCGATATTTATTATTTTTCTTTATCTAATATTGCTGAGATATTGCTGAAAGGAGATACATTCGCACTCGTGAACAGCACAAATGGAAACGTGGAACGCAGAAGCTGCGAACACAGGAAGAGGAAACCAAGGTTACATTTTAATTAGTACTAACAGGGGAAGATATGCGCTTTTAGAGGAGAATGCAATATATTTCTTGCTCGCGACTGGGCCATGTGCACTCATTAATACTAGGATCTTGATGTGAACCGAGATGTAACTGTTATTCGAGCGCAGCACGTAGGTACCTGCATATAGTCGGCGAAAAATGCGTTGAGGGGCTGTGTAGCAAAGGTGTTTTATTTAGTTTTGTAAAGCCTACGTAGTCTTCACTCCATGCACTTTACTCGAAGAAAATGGCCTGTTCACCTGATTAGCACGAAGAAAGATTTATTCCTGACAAACTGCATCTGACTTAGCGGAAGCGCAGGGAGGACACATACAAATCTTGTTGGCAACTCGCACGAGCGTCTGGTCACATCATGCGCGCTGTACTAGGAAATGACGCGTTCAGTCACGGGCTCTAGGTCCTACGACATTAAAAAGTGCATTCGCGGGAGCATTCAGAGGAATGTACGTGGGAATGCTTGTAGAGTTAAACAGAAACTTAATGACTGAGGGCCACGGCACGCTACATCGCACTGTCGGCGGCGGGCACACCGGGTAGCAAATGAGAGATACGCAAGATGGGCAGTGGCATACATTTACTGTTTCTTTTCTTTGGTGAGACGTAGCGAGGCATCTGAGGAATTGCAGTGGCCAGAGTAGATGGATGAACTGCTACAATAGGAAACCCAGGCAGACAACTCGCGAGATTCCACAGGCACACGGCAAGCGAAAAGAACAATAAACGAAGAAATAGTAGCAGCGGGGCAGACGTCGAGATGAAAACGCCACAAGAAAGGTCCTCCATTGCCAGACACAGCGGCACCTCGTCTAGGAAGCGCGGCCCGCCTGTTTTGGCGCGCGTGGCCTATTCTTCACTGCTCCTGACCCTTCTCCCCTTCCCCCGCACCCCCTTCAAAGGCCGCTATTCGGCGCTCGCCGGCAAGACACGCAATCGACCGTGCAGCAAAAAAGACAAGAAGGCAGCGGACAAAGGTACACCCTCGCCACCCATTCCTTCTCGTATTCAATGCCAAGCTGTGCGAAGTTCGTAGGTGCCAGACGTCTTGACCGCGGACGCCCTTCTGAGGCGTCTGCCTGACGTCTGAGAATAGTCTGACGTATTATGTGCAGTTTTGGAAAAGATGAGCACGCGGAATTCTCTTGGGCTTTCTTTAACGAGAACTAAAAAAGAAATATTGCGTGCAAGACAGCGTTTCCCGAGAAATCAAACACTTCCGCAGCTGAACCAGCAGTGTCTTGAAAACCACTACAGCGAGGGCTTTAAGAGGCCGACGCTGACCGCACCAACGATACATCTTTCGAAGCCCATCTCGTGTAAGCAGTGTGTTCGCAGATGCCCTTTCGCTTACCGAGCAGGCCTATTGATGCATCTCTATCAAGGCTGCACAGTACTAACCGCTCAGGTGGCACCACAGGCGAGCGAGTGGAGATGGAACGTCGGGGCTAGAGCGGCCGCAGGCGGAGGCGAGCATGATTCATACCGGCACCGTCGGGGTAGCCACAACAACGATGCCTTCGAGGTCGCGTGCGCAAGCGTCGTGCCCACCCGAATGAGGCGAAGAGCGGTGCCTCATTTTTGCGTTATTTTAAACGCGGTCGCCACTACGTACAACGCCGGTCTAGGGTCTGCATAGTAAGCGCTGCGCGTAAGAATCACCGAGGCATCACCGGCCGCCAAAGGAGTTCGAAACGCCGCTCCTTTTAGCGAGCTTCCCGCTCTCTTCTTCGGGCTACCGTGAAATTCGTTGCGTGGCTTGAAGACGACCTTTCTTTGTCTGTATAGAACGCTGCGTAATTGTGGCTTCTGAAAGCACCGGGAGGTTTTAGAGAGCGGCACGTACTTCCTTCGTAGAACGGAAGTTGGAGCTTCCACGTACCAATGCGGATACTTCCGGAAATGTGTAACAAGTTTTGACTGTGCAACCACCCGTTGCGGTGGTAAATTGACATATATACTGTACTGACACTGCTTCTGACGATTAGCGATAGGCTGTGACAGTGCACATACAGTCTTATATTGCTCATTCATGCTGTCTACGTTTTTATCTATAATATTTCTTCGAACTCACTATCCATACTTGACCTTTGTTTCTCTATTTCTTGTAGGATTCTGCATGTAAGATGTCCTGCAAGATTGTGTTTTCGAAACAGTTGTCATTCACAGACTACAATTACCTGTCTTAGTGCACACCTCGCAGGGAGGAAGCGGAAACAGAGAGTTCCTCAACACGAGTTGTCGCTGTAAGATAATCTATTTTCCCGTTTTTTTTCTTTTCTGCAGCCACAAGAACACAACAGCACAGAGGGGTACGCGTGGTCAAGGCAGTAGTAAAGGCGAGGCTGCTGTTTGGCAGGAATAATTTTTTCTTCTATAGTTTGGTGGTCGAGTGTTTTCGGTTGAACAACAACATGCGCAGTTTCCTTCAATGATTCAATCAATGTTTCAACAAGCAAAACACTGTTGGTACTCTGCACACTTATCGAACTGCTTTGCCGAAAACTGTAGAGAGACAACTTGGAAGGGCAATGTTTCTTTAATGGGGAATGCGTCCCCATTATTTGCGATATAAAAGCCAGGAGAGGGGGGAAACTTCCTCAAGAACTATTCGTACCTCACACCTATATCAGGACTAGGAATCGCGGGATAGCAATACTCATTTGCGATGAACCACCGAACGCCTACTCACCACCGCTGAAGCATACAAAAGGGTTCCAGCCGATGTCTTGCGTGAATTTTTAGACTCGAGGGGGTTATCTACTAGAGCAGAAATAATCACTCGCCAAAATCAGGAAAAACAAAGAAAAATGAAGTCATGTTCAAATCAAAAATTGTGTTCCCTAGCCTCGCGGCCACCTAGTGCACGTGAAGGACTACATGGAGCATGCCTTTATCTAGGCGCTATCTACCAAATTTTTTTGTAAAGACTGTGGCGCACCCTACATCGGTGAATCGAGCAGTTTTAGGGAAAAAAAAGAAGCAGCACCGTTACGACATGGCGGTACCCTGCACTGGGAGAGGGGGAATTGAAAGAGGGGAATGAAGAAGTTCACAGTTTGCACCTTCGCACACACAAGCTTTCATCGCTGAGTCAATCAAACCATAGAACCTTAAATCCCATAGTATACGTGCAAGACCGTGCCTTTCCAATTGTGCTCTATTTATTCTGGTTGTTTAACAACAACCTGTATCTTAGTAGAGCATCTGCCCTTTGTTGTCGCTTTTCCCAGTGAAATTTTGCGCTCATTCCGGGCCTCTAAACTACCTGTATAACTACAACAAATCAAGGAATCGCCAGGAAAATCTACTTTTGTGCTAGGTATTATTCATGTAACGGTGGCCTAACATGGTGGGTGCATTCAACTTTGTTCAACGTGAACTGCTGTTGAAGGTAATGTGAATGGCTCTATACTGTTTGACTTCCCATTAAAGACATTGAATGGAGACAGCCGTAGAACAAATAACAGGTATAAGTGGTGTTGGACGGATTTATTCCAACCTCACATTCGAAATGTTCATATTTTTGTACAGCAAAAATGAATTATACTTTCACACGGAAATTCTCGACAAAACACCTTCTCCTGTTATTTGAAGCGCCTTATTCATACTTGATTTGGGCGGGGACTATATTTTACAGTAAATGGATGAGCTAAGACTACACGCTTTTGCGTGGATACAAAAAAAAAACCAGCATTGTCACCTCAGCAAGCATAGAAAATATAACAATGGGCATGTGCTTGTATCAGCAGGCACTGCCCTTTTGTAGCTCAACTTCGCGACAATCAGCTTTTTCGCCTCACTGTTGAAAGCTATCTTGAGATAACAGGAGCAGTCGAAGCTCGCTACGCTCGTATTTTGCTTCCTTAAATCTCGTTTTCCACTTGTGGGACGTGCGCAGCATGTTATGTCTTTTTGAAAGCACTACAAATATGTGATCATAACAAGAAAAGCTCCTTGCAATTTCAGTTTGCTTCTTTGGGATGAAATGCACAACTTTCGCAAGGTATTGCGACACTCTGCATTACACGACACTCTGCAACGACACTCTGCAGTCTGACCATAAAATACAAACCACAAGTTTTATAAACTCTTCAAACTACGCACAGTGCATGCTTTACTCGAATCTAAAAAAAAGATATGCGAAGTGCTATACCAAAGAAATATATCTATGCACAGTATCGTCACCAAAAACGCAAGCCGTAGGTTCATAAATACGATTCGAGGTATGTGCGTACCATTGTAATTTGACTGCTTTGTATTGACGAACCACAGGATATCAAGTAGATGTCCCACTCTTGCCGTAATTTTGCACGAGAGTCAATTCAGCGCACGTTAAATTTGATTATTGATATTGTGACAGTTAACGCGTTCCCGAAATTCCGCAGCGGATTGTGTGAGTGCCTCGCGGTAATGATCTGGATTAATACTGACCGTACTGAGTTATTACGGAGCCATGCCATGTACAAAACGCGTTCTTGCGCTTTACCCATGTCGTAATGCGGGCCCTGTGGCCGGGTATCCAACCCACAACCTCGTGCTCACCAGCGCTACGTCACAGCTACTAAGCCACCACGAAGGGACCCTTCGTGGTGGCTTTGTCATTTGCAATGCAAAGGGTTATTCTATCATGACACAGTCGACGAGAATTTCATGAACGGTTACCACTGTGAGTTTCACGGACTGCGGTCCATGCGTTGATGTTTCCAATATGATTGTACACGTTGAGGAACTTATACAGCGCACCGAACAAGAGAAGACATCATAATCGTCACTCGAAATGACCTGGCGCTTTTTTTCCTTCATTGAAGTGTTCATTACTGACCGAAGGCTCAAAAGCGCTACAGCACAAATAGAATGACCCTAAGGACTGTAGAATTTCTCCTGAGAAGACGAGGCGAAAAATGGTTTTTCCGAAGAGTATGTCTTTGACGTACCTGGTGCTTACCATGCCCCACAAACAAATTGGCGTAAACTTGTGGCGCCCAGCGCAAGAAGGCCTTACAGGTAAAGCCACACGCCAACACTGCCACAAAATATCCGTTTCTCTAAGGAACTTTGGAAAGAGCCGTAAATCTGAGGATTCATTCTAAATACTCGGCTACGTTGGAAAAATTTAACTGACGCAGCAAACAACTACGCGTTATAGTAATCAAGTTTCACAACGCCGCGAAATGAACAGTGATGACGTCTTCATGATGTCCCATTCTATGCAGCCATATAGTCTTGTCGGTTTTACGCTTACAGCGTACGAACACTGTTGCGGACGCTGCTTCTAATGCGAACTCAGCGCTTGTTGAAGTGTTGATTAGCCTTGCTGTCGCAGATACATTATTACCTTTGCAACATATAGCATCGATGCGAGACTTACATTACGGCTCACGAAGTTCCGAACTTTCATAACAGACTGATTCCCGCGCTGAAATACATTTGAAGGGCAATTAGGCATCTGTAACTGAAACAAGTGTGCACTTTGAAAGTGTGGGATTGTTTATCTTGCCGATTCAAGCACGACACGCCGAGAAAGATAGGCGACTCCAAGAAAACAGAATGTTAAGGGCCTCGTGCTCCATTCCGTACAACTGCCCACCCCTCTCATTTTTTTATGCATATTTTGTTTATCTACTTACAAGTCCATTATTTCATTGTTGGTCGACCGAGGAAAGAAAGCATGGGCCGTGTTTCTCTCTCTTTTTTCCCAACTTTCTTTCTTTCTTACTTTTTTTTTTTCTTTTCCCGCCTTGCTCGTATCTGTGCATGCCAGGGGGTGGCGCGCCACGCAGCCGGCGGGAGAGGGCGCAAGTGGTCCTCTCCCCGGCGCCGTGCCGCCCATCAAAAAGGGCCCCCGCCGTGCGAGACGCTACCCATTCGCGCTCATCCGCCGACGCTCCGTCCCCGACTAGGCCTCGCTCCTTCGGTCAGCTCGCAGCCATGCCAACCCAGGCCCCCGTTCTGTACAACCTGCCCGGCAGTCCACCCTGTGGCTTCGTTCGCTCGCTCGCCAAGTACCTGGGCGTCGAGATTACGCTCAAGAACCTGGACTTTGCTAAGAAGGAGCACCTCAGCGAGGAATACCTCAAGGTTTGTGGGCGTGGTTCGTTCTCTTCTGAGAGTAACGAGTGCAGGCCGTTGCATGTTCACAAGTGATATCCGTGTCGGCTAGTAGTTATTCGCTCGTGTTCCGATCTCGAAGTGATATGCGAGTGAGTTTAGTTGTCTGCGTGCATTCCGAGCTCGAAGCGTTGTACGTGAAGTTAAGACAAAATACATGCTTTTTTACGATATCGCCTTCTATGAATGTATTTGCAACAGTGGCAGTATCGCACAGTATTAAGAAGTTGGAGCATTTTACGCAACATGCTGTCATTAGGTTCCGCTGTTTGACGCAGTCTTCTTTTTTGCGGTTAACTTTCGCTGTCCGGCCGCTGTACTTATTGCGAGCGTGTTTTCTTAGTACCTTTGCAATTCATGTAGGGAAGCCCATCTTTTTCTAATGTCACCTCGCTAATTACCTTTTTGAAAGCGCTTTGCGCGGCCTGTGCTGCAGGCTTTTCTGTCCACCACAAAATTACGACTGCTTTCGTTCTATCGCGCAAGTACATCATTCAGTTTACTTTCTGCGTTCTATGCACGTTCCTTCAAACGTCCCGGGATGCCTCCGTGCCGGGAAGTAAAAGCCCTACTCCCGATTTTAGTGTGGCCGTACCTGCGCCCTGGCGGGCCTTCCTTCCGAGACCGCTTCTTTCCTGGACGTGCTCACCTTGCCGTCCTCAGCCGCAGGATCGGTGAACCCCTGCACCGGTGCTTACGTCACTCCATCGATCTGTGCTCCACTACGAGTTGCTTCGTACGCAGCCGCATGTTTATAGTGTTTATCACTGCCTTAACGCGCATCGCTGTTTTTTTTTTTTTTTTACCACACCGGACTTCCACCTCTTTTTCAATTGACGCTCTCTGGCCGCAGGCCATTCGTTTTGCATGTGGCTGGCTTTCCATGCATTACTTTTCTGTCTGATCTATGCAGCCCCTTAAACCAAGGGAGTTGGATGATGGCTCCTGCCGACCCTCGATTATACACCACTTCCATATGCGAACGTTTAAGTTCAATTGACTTTTATGTTCTGAAGGAATGGCCTCTGAAAGAGG
Source organism: Dermacentor variabilis (assembly GCF_050947875.1). Classification (NCBI taxonomy): domain Eukaryota; kingdom Metazoa; phylum Arthropoda; class Arachnida; order Ixodida; family Ixodidae; genus Dermacentor; species Dermacentor variabilis. The sequence continues at coordinate 129,879,858 of NC_134570.1, read as the reverse complement.
CACGTGATGACTCCTTACATCATACCATATGTACATATGAGTGCTTGCATTATCAATTTAGACTTTTTGTACACAGTGTAAACAATGTGCTTTCTGCACATGGATATGTTCGTATGCAAATTGATTTTCCGCCGTTCTCCCACGAATATATTTCCTGGGTACGACCTTTCATGTCTGTACCGCAGCACCCATGACACTCGCTTTTCCTAGCATTCCGATTTCATACGCCCTTCAGTCATGGCGCTGGCATTTTCTGTTCTTGTTGCATGCAACCATCATTTCGAATGGCTCCACCGCGATCAGCTACGTTTACTGTTTAGAACGACAGAAAGCTGAGCTAGTTGGTAAGGATTCATTATACAAAAAATAGGTGAGGCGTTCAGACAGGACAAGAGTCGAGAAGTGGACAACACGAGCACAGACTATCGACTGAAGGGAACACTGAGGCTGAAAAAGAGACAGAAAACTCATCTGCACAAGCTCTGGAATGGTATCACCACGTGTCAGTCGGGTACATGTGCCGGTCTACGTGAGACATAACTATTCAGGCACTTAATCTCCTCCTGATGTCAAGTAATCGAAGACTGACTCATGCACACACTTCCACCATTATAGATATGCCGTGCCTCTACCACAAGACGCGCATCTTCATTCTTATGCCTGTACAATATCGCACATTCATCTAACTCTGGCGTGCAGTTACAATCTTGTCAATGTAAAGAAAGATCAGACGGCGATCCACCGGTTAACGACCTTTTATGTTCCATTAGACTCTGATTGATACACCGCCCCGTTTGCCGTACGTTGAACTGGCCATAGCTAAGGGGATTTTTATAAACTACACTCATACGACAGTCGGTAACACAGTTTCTCTTATTGTGCTTCACTGGACAAATCTGTTCCTTTTTTTTTCCTTTTACTTGCGCTTTTTTCCTCTGCACGGCAGCGCATATCTTACCAGGCTTATTGGGAGCAATGAAAGCAACATTAACATATCTACTTGCAACTTTTTTTTAAACCTGTGCGACACTGCATGAATGTACAGAATAGCCACTACTCTTTTTTTTTTGTTATTACTACTTTCTGTAATCACGTCCGTCGCCCTCGAAACCTACTTCTCTAGGCGTTCAGCCACAGTGGCCACTGCTACACTAGGTTACCCTGCTTCTAATAGGCGCCGGACCTGCGCATTCATACTGGCGCTCATATTGTACATGCAGGATCGGGCGAGAAAAGTCTTAAGGCACGACATGGCAATTCTGTTTTTTACTACTTTGGAATGCTTCGAATGAAAGTTTAACAACGCCTTCACAGATCTTGGGGAGTACTGCCAACAAACATGATTTTGTTCGAAGACCGAGGTCATGTCTAGCAACCTCAATACACGTTGCTGAGGAAATTCCTTGCTCCTTGGCCGGCACATGTACCCGAATGACACGTGGTGATACCATTCCAGAGCTTGCCTGATGAGTTTTGTTTCTTTTTTCGCCTCGGTACTCCCTTCAGTTGATATTCGGCGTTCGTGTTGTCCACTTCTCCACTCTTGTGTCCTGTCTGCACGCCTTACTACTTTTTTTGCATAACTATGTATACTGTGCCGACATTCTGCTTTTATGCGTGTGTTCCAGACGGCATGCACCATTCAGCTTTCGTGTAGTACACCCCCTGCCGTACGCATTGTGTAACAGTACAAGTTTTCTGCAAGCCCATCTCTTTGCATTTGCCATATTATGGCTATCGTCTCTTGCCTTCCCGAAAGAGTACTGCCCCACCTTCGCTGTAGCTAACTTTCATTTTTCTTGCTGCTCCTTCCCCTAGTGCTGCGGTATGCTCAATCGAGCCTTTCCAATTCATTCTCACTGGCATACTGGGCACGGCGCGGTACTTCTTGTTGCGAGTTTTCAGTAGGTTGCATTTCGGCCAGTTGTGTTCTTGTTTCGAACACCGCGTCCCTCGGCCCCTTCCCTATTTTTAGCACTTTTGCCTGGACGACTCCGTAGACTGGATGTATCCCGCCATGACTGAGCCCTTTCGGCTTGTCTCTCGCAACGTGATAAGAGGGCGGTAAAAAAGAGCGAAAGGAGCATTGCAGTGAACGGCAGCACCAACACAAGGCGTAAGAACAGCAAGCGTGTGGATGGCCGAGCGAGGGAGGAAAGCTATAGTAACCAAGCAATTCCCGCAACTGCACTTTTCCAAATACTCCCGCACACGCGTTCTCGCCGCTGCTTCATCGCCTGATAATTCTCTTCGTTAATATACATTAGTTAACCGTGATACTTCCCGTGCATCTTTCATTTTCCTGTATCATTCCCTTCTACTAGTGTATTTCTCGGTTGCTATAGCCCTCCTCCCTTACGCTGCCAACCATACGCTTGCTGCTCATACATTCTTTCTTCCTGCTGCCCTTCACTGCAATGCCCCTTTCGTTATTTTTCACCGCCCTCTCATGACTTTATATTTTCTCATTCTTTCCTGTGCCACCGCTACTCCTCTTTAACCAACTTGGAAGCAGTACCACAGTGACCGACTACGGCGTTGCTCTGTCAATATCTCCTGCTCACTGTGCGAGTTCGTCGCGCACGCTCTCACAATTTCCCATCCTTCTTTACAGATCAATCCCTTCCACAAGGTGCCCACACTTGTCGACGACGACGACTTCATCGTTTACGAAAGGCAAGTCTACGCTCTGCTCTTCTCACTCTTACTCAATCGAATACCACGCTTGCAGCAGCCTGCGTTCTATAACCCAATTTAGGTTCTATTTCCTTTACCGACACATTAACACAATCGCCTCGTCAAGCTACGATAGCACGTTTATTCCGTCATCGCGCCCTTAATACATAAACTAATCATTCTGTTCGCGGTTTACAGCAGCCACTCGTGTCGCAAATGTCGAAACACGGCCATCCAGTGCTCGAACACCATCCCAGTGCTCGAACGCCATTTTTTTTTCCCTGTCCACCACCCCCTCTGTTCCCGGTGGTGCAACCCGCAGCTCCGCCTCCACGTAGACCCCTTCGCTAACAGCGGCCGGCACCAGCTGAAATCCCACTCGGTCATTCACCCGACGCACTCCCTGCGACCTTGGCATGGTAGCACAATGTCTGGCCTTCCTATACAAGGCAGTCACCCCTACAATGCATCTTCGACAATAGTCTCAAGCAAACAACCGTACCAGATGGACGCTGCCTTTGCGTTTCCGGCCCGTGTGTGACGACGGGGGCCCGCCTTTTCTCCTTTGTTGCTCAGCGCGCTCCGGGCCTTTTATTTGTTCGCCCACTGAATAGGTAGTCACAGTGGCGACGAACACTCAAGGTTGGCTCGCTGGGCCTTCTAGCGCTCCGGCTACGGGATGCTCAAGTGTAGCGCCACCACCGTAAGATCTTAATATTTTTGCAGAATAAATGTTTTCCTTGTTGTTTTTTCACCCGCTTTCCTTGTTCTTTCTTTTTTTCACTTTGGCCCACTTCAAAACTACGGGGCTTCACGTGCCGAAACCACTTTCTTATTACGAGGCACGTCGTAGTGGACGACTCCGGAAATTTCGAACACCTGGGCTTCTTTAACGTGCACCTAAACCTCAGTACATGGGTGTTTTCGCATTTCGTCCCCACCGAAATGCGGCCACCGTGGCTGGGTTTCGATCCCAAGACCTCGTGCTCAGCAGCCCAACGCCATAGCCATTGTGCAACCACGGCGGGTTTGGCCAACTTCGCGCAGTTGGCACGCACCGTTACCATGTATACATTTTCATGCCCATTTTCTCTTTTTTTTTTACTCGTACCGCAGCAATGCTATTGCCTACTACCTGCTGCGCAAGCATGCTCCCGACTCCGACCTCTACCCTAAGTGCTACAAGGAGCGCGCACGAATCGACATCGTTCTCGCCGCTGTTGCCAGTACTATTCAACCGTTCCAGCTGCTCTTCTTCGTGAGTGCATTCTCTAATTGTTTCTACGCCCTAAATGACTCTACAGAAACGGCTTTATGCTCGGGAACTTGGGCCTTTCCCCGATCGAGTGCAACACATGCGATGGTTCGAAGCCTACTGTAGAGTTCATATGTAGAGTTCAGGCTCATAACCATTACATTGTTGTTGCTATGGCATATTATCATCCTTCAGCTTGCATTTTCGAAATGCATATTATATCTACGGCCGATATACAACGATTTGTCCCCGTCGCCCTTACGTGCAATGACGGGAGACGTGCCGCCTCCCTAGCTCTTGTTTCGCAGACAAGCGGCACACACGAACTTTTTCTTTGCACTAAAGGTGTTGCTTTGGACGAGCGCAATAACATGCATCCCTCGCGTTCCCGTGTAAAGCGCCGTTTCTTTCGTCAACTTTCTCCAGCTCACGCGAATCCTTCACTTAAAGCCAGCTCATTACTTCCTGTCTGTGCTTATAGCTTGTCACCACTGCAGTCCACATCCAACCACAACTTGGTCGTGGTACTATTTGCTTTCTGAAATTCACACCTTTTATGGTCGCCTTTCCAGCGTCCGCGCTTCTGGGACAACAAAAAGCCATCGGATGAAGAGGTGGCAGCCTTCGAGACCAACGTCGTCCAGGGTCTCCAATATCTCGTCAGCGATGGCAAGTACGCCACCGGGGACAATCTCACACTCGCTGACTTTTGCCTGGTCGCAAACCTGACCATTTGCCTTGAGGTAAGTTGCTGTCTCCGTTCGCTTCAGCTTAGAATAATCGTCCTAACCAATGGCACTTCACGATCGGCTATCACGTTTTAGTTGCCACTCGTATTATTCAATGCGCGCTGTATTCCTACTCGGTCGCCATTCAACGCTTCCGACTCCAACTAGTTCGAATCGTTTGAGCGTTTTTCACACAATCGGTGGCACTCCCTTTCTTATGGCCCTTCTGTGCGCTATAGCTACAGTTCCTTGCGGCATTCATTACCTCGCCACTGCTGTGCATTTGTTAGTAAGCAGACCGCGCTATCGGGAGGGTAGCAGCAGACGGTGGTTTGCTTTTCCCTGAATCCCTACACACTCTGCTTTTCAGAACGGCTCCGTGGATACTTCTAAGTTCCCCAAGCTGACTGCCTACTACGAACGCATGAAGACTGAGCTTCCTCACTTCGAAGAAATCTACAGGCCGGGTATCACCTACCTCCAGCAGCGCTGGAGCGAGCTCAAGTGAAGTTACAAACCCAAATCGCAGCCCTGTGACCATATACGCCTCTCCTCTATACAATAAACTATACCGTCTTCTTTCGCACCTCCTGACTGTGCATGTCCTGATATTACACCCCTCGTGTACGAAGCACCGCCTTGCACGCTTGCCGAGTGTTGAACACATTTTTTTGTACACTGCTTTCGGATAAGCGGATTGAAAAATTCTGAGTCTTCTGTTAGGAAACTTCGGGTCGAGGCCTCGATCTTTGCAGCTCCAGGATTCCTGCTGCTGGGTGTAATCGTGAGGAAACACGCGCGCTCGCGTGGCATAGTTATGAACAGCTGCGCAGTGCTCGAATGGATCCGTAAGCGCAAAGAATCTTTCGCGTTGCAAGGAACCAAGTGTACACGGGCGGTCGTCGCCAATAAGCCAAGGGCTGCGGCGAGGTGTGGGTCGCGGGCATGCAACCGGTGGGTGCAAGTGTTCGACTGTGCGATATGCTAGTACTTAGACGATTGTTGTTGTACTTTCGAGGGATATGGGTGGCTTACTGACCATCGCTTACGCATGCGAACCCACGGTCCTTAATCTCGACAAACAAATGTTCACAAATGAGGGCTTCTGGGAACAGTACTTGGCTCGATTAAAAGCACCCGTTCCCTATACTTGCATTACATAACTTGTCTCTTTAATTTCTAATATACGGAATGATGAACCGGGAGAAGGAAGTGGAATGAAACAAGTACCAGCTCAACCACTCAGGTCGCTACTGGGACGCTGCGCGACGTTGAGTTGACCACTGAAGGAAAACTTGTGTGCGCAGTGTTTCGCTATTACGAAGTACCACTTTCGCGCTCCATGATTAAATGAGCGCTCGGGTAAAACACTACGAGGCACACACAAAAGAAAAGAACCTATACATATATTCAGAAAGAAATTATACTCCCGCCAAATTGTTTCACAAGTTAGGAACACCACAATTGCAGGTTTACGATGTATTTGTTTGATGGAATTACGTGCAAAATGTTCTTGTATAGTCCAAAACACGCAAGCAAACAGTGCGTTGCGAAATTTCATGCAGTATACAGTTCGCAGACGTATTCCACCTCAATAAAAAATTTACAGGTACACAACTTCCGGAATTATCTAGCGATGGTTACATTGACTATTCAATGGTCTACCACACTTAAAATACAATATAAGAAAGGGGGCTGACACATACAATACAGTTTTATTCGCCCGTTTTTTTCATACACATGAATCTGCTGGTCAGCCTAAGCACATAGTGCTTGACGGCTGACCTTGCAGCTGGTGGATACATCGGCATTTACATGGCTCAATGATATACCACACAAAGATCAGATAGCAGGATCCCGTCCTGTGCAACATAAGAAAGAAAATAGATATGAAGAAAGGAATCGATTATCAGAGAAGCAAGTACAACTTGACAAGCTGCGATAAGTAGACTAGACGCATGACTTAAGAGTAAACATGGAACGGAGCATGACCCTAAAGCCACACAGAATTTTCATTCTTGCATTGTTTCTAAGCACCTCATGCTAATCTTTTTCACCAGTGCTCTTCTTTTTAGAAAATCGCATAAATCGTCACTGACATCATTAAATACCGCTGGGACATAAGTTCCTCGTTTTTTGGATAGATCCATAGAGCAGTACACTGCTATAAAGGTTATAAACAGGGATAAAGTCCCTCAGAAAGACTGGCCAATGTTTAGATCGGATGACTTACCTTCAACAAAGGCAACTTTGTCATCCTCGGTAGCTTAGATTTAACAGGTTAGTACAGTAATGCCACGTGTGCTCGTTACTGGTGGAGGTTAGCTGCAAAAGATTTGACGGAATAGAAAATGAGCGCTGTGGCTTGACGTTTTCAGGCATACTTTCCAAGTCCAGGAGACAAGAGCGGACGGGTGGGAAGGCGGTAGATAAAATAGACATAGGAAAGCGTTGGGGGGGGGGGGGAGGGGGGATTGTGCGGTGTTAGCAAGCCTTCAAAGAGCTGAGCAGAAGACGTAGGTGACGTAGTCGGCACGCGTTTGTAGTTTGGCATGGCGGGAGGCGCCGCTTAGTGTTCTCGTATATGCTCCCGCAGAAAGCGGAGCTGCGCATAGGTCCGGCATTATGTTTCAGCTATGCAGTGAAGCTACTCCTCGCGGGCGCAGGAAGCAAATGCTGCACAGTGTTTCAGTTGCTTTTTTTTGTCTGCTGGTAGCGTGCTACATGCGGCCCTGTTCTCAAATGCTGAGAAAGGTGGCTTTTTAATGCAGGCTACGCTCGAACCATTGGCGTAACCGGAGAGGAGTAGTTTTGCAGCCCCCTGAAAATTTCAGTTTGCATATACATATACGCACGAAAATGCATATAAATGGCAAGACCCGCTCAATCACCCGAAATAAAATCCTGACTACACCCGTGGCTCAAACAGCTCGAATCTTCGCGTGCAAACCCGCAGTACCTTGCAACAAAACGCAGTGCAATGTTTTTCAGCATGCATATGAAGTTGTCTCGCCGAGGCCGGAAGGTAAGAAATGTTTTAAAGGGTGTTTGAACAAAACTTCATACACGTAAGGCGTAGAATTATATGAGCCAATTTTGACTGCCGAAACAAGCCGGTTAATGATCGTCGCCAAGCGAACGATAGTTACTGCAGTTATGTCACAGAGTGTTAACAGAGCGTCATTTATCACTAGCCCTCATTCACAGCAGCTGCACCTTTTCGATATATGTGATGCAGACACGTAGATTTAAACGCATTTCTAAAGTTTACATTCGCACATTTTATGCATAGCTTATTTTTGCGATTCATTCCCACCGCAGACTAAACAGATGCTTCGTAGCAGCAAAACTGCAAGTGGAAAAAGATTCAATGTGCAGGAGTTTCTAGATCAAATTTATTTCGTAAAAGGGAATGGATGACCAATGGCTGCCGGCAGCAGGGCAAGAGTGCTGGTTCTTGAAGTCTTGGGAGGCAGAATTCAAAGCAACTGGAAAGGCAACAAGCTATTAAGAGTAACAACAGCTTATTCTTATTACACTAATCATACCAAGATGACAAACTTGCAAATTATTCACACAGTGCTGACTGTAATATGAGAACGCGTATTTCTTGATCGCTCCATACTGCTCAGGTCAATTTATTATAACACAGCGCGTATTAAGCATACAGGCTGAATTTTACATTCGTCACGTCGAGCAAGGCCAATCTAACAAGGAAGATATTGCGGCCGGTTAATGCTGAACTTATCACAGCTGTCTAATAGGAGAGAGAGAGCGCACTTTTCGCTTACTACGCAAAAATGAACACTAGCACATCAATCAATGTTACATGAAAATGACAACACCTGCAAAAAATAAAAGAAAAGGCTGAAGGGAGTAACACCAGGGTACAGCGGGCAAAGTGTACCTGCTAGAATTCACACTGTTCTGAACACACTGTTCGACACCCACACAGCCAGCACAATCGTACAAGCAGCAACACAGCAAATTGGGCGAGTTGCTAAGTTAAAATTCTTAGTGTATATGTGCAGCGCGACACGGACATATAGTTCATTATTCGTCCCGCGTCTGTGTCGCGCTGCACATATGCGCCGAAAATCGTTCAAGATGGGAACAACCTCTCATGCCAGGCGTACGCATCTCGGCGTTAAATGTGGTGTTACGCGGGATAAATGTTGCTTTAGCGCAAACAAGGCGAATGCACCTCGCATACCCAGGTCCCTTTCGGAGCCGGCCAGTCTCGGCCCGTAGGCAGTAGCCCCACCCGTCGTCGGCGCACATCTGTCTGCCCGCATGACACCGCGTAAGAAGCTTTGCCACCTTCCGTGCGGCTTCTGCAGTTTGGTGCGCTGCACCCCGTCATACTTGCACACGAGCGTCACGATGACGTGTTTAGTGTCACTTCGCGAGGGTCCTTGACTTAATCTCATCGAATACCGTAGTTGCGACCGGCAGGCGATGAATCGAACGCACGCTCGATGGTCCGCTCATTGCAAGGTCAATGGCACTGACGGAAACGATGAGTCGGCGCCCCGCCTGTAAAGTTGGCTTTGCAGCGGCGCAGTTTACCATTTGACGTTATTTTGCCCCATGTGATGGCGCTCGGCGAATAGTGATGCGAGCGGCGCCGGAAAAGTTGCGCGCAAGTCTTCCCCCTGTGGGAGCATATAGAGGAACACTAGGCGCCCCAGTTTTAGAAAAACCGGTGAGTACGTGCGCAAGTAATAAAAAGGCATGTGTACGAACATTGACTTGAGTCGCGCAGGAGCAGTGCCTAGGGTAATTTTGAGCGTTAACGCTAAAATTGGAACACCGAGTCCTGAGGCAATGGCTGGGGAAGTTAGAAGGCAGCGGCTGGGTCTCTCAAGGCTCTCAGTAGTTGGCGTAGGCGTCGTCACGGCGGTATATAGGAGTGGCGCGGGCCTATGTGGTGGAGGTGCCGAAAAAGGTATTCTGGGGTCTGGGTCTTTGTAATGTGTTGGTGAGGGTCTTCAAGCAAAAGAAAGAAAAACTGCGGAAGAACAAATAAGAGGGTGACAGCAGAAAAAGCAGGAGGGGGCAGTTGTACATTGGGAAATGTTGTATGGTTGCTGCATACATAAAAGCTTGGAAGATAATATAAATTTCGGTTGTGGGGGAGAGGCAGGGAAGAGCTGGAAACGGAGGAATAGGTGAGCTGAATAATCGAGGTTAGCTGTTGGCATAACGTCTTACGTGCCTTTCTTAATATGAGAATTTCAGGTTTAAGTTACAGCTTTTAGCGGTGATAAGTTGCCACGTGAAGAATCGATTGCAGTCGGCTGGAGGCAGTTCAACTTGGGTATGTGTTTTTTTATTTGATACTATCAGATGCCCTTGTATATAAACAACACAGTCCGACAGGGAGCCTCTCCATATTTCTTAACCATGTTAATGGTGATTTACCCAAGATAATTCAGTTCTTTGTACAAGATACACCCCCTACCTTCTACTGAGAATTACAGGGGACAATAATACTAAAGGAACAATACCACAAAACATCATTCTCGCAACAGTAGGCGTTACGACCCTGTTGACGAACATTGTAGTCACCGATGGTTTATTTTCAGTAAAACAAACGGTGCCAAATCACAATGCACAACACTCTATTGAAGTCCCCTTGACTCTTCTTGAACTAGTTCTAACATATAACTACTTAGAACTTGAAGGCAATTAATAACTACAAATACGTTGGAGAAGTATGGATACACATTTTGCACCAACCTACGCGAACATGTGGGGACACTAGAAACAGATTACCTATCTCGCTACACAGGGACGCCCCACACATACTTACCATACATAGACGACGTACTTATAGTACGCTAAGCACGAGTTCGCGTGATCGAATCCCCGCCACGGCAGTGGCATTTCCGTGAGGCCGAAATGCGAAAACCCCCGTGTACTGAGATTTAGGTGCTCTTTAAAGAACTCCTGATGGTCCAAATTTCCAAAGTGCCCCACTACGGTGCGCCGCATAATCAAATCATGGTTTTGGTACGTAAAACCCATTACTTAATTTTACTTATGATATCGGGACATTGCCCGGACAGTCTGCATAGATTTGTAACATAAACAAATTATTTTCACCTTGAAGAAAGCCTATCAAACAGGAACTGCCCGAACACTACCATTTAAAGAGCCTGCAACGGTGATACCAAGCTTGAACGAGTCGATGTCCCCAAACCCCGCCGTAAGATCACAGGAACCCCCCATCACCTCTTCTCCCTACTCAATCCTCAACAGCACTCCCTAACATGAATAATAATATTCTCAATAAACACTGTCCCATTCTGACCAGCAACCATAAACTCAATGAAACTTTTCCCCATACGGCCAGAGTAGCCTAGAGACGCAACACAAATTTGATGGACATTCTGCTACATGGCAAACTAAGGACAGAGAGGAAGTCAACATCCCGTCCCTGTGGCCGCCCCAGGTGCTACGAGTAAACACAGACAATCTACTACTACAGTAGAAAAAACAACGTCGGATTAATTTCACAAGGTAAATTGGGCTTTCACGCGCACGTCAAGCAACGCAGTCTGCTCTCTATAATGTACCGCTTGTAACAAACAATACATAGGTGAGACTGGAGAAATTCGTGCAGGACTCAACGGCCATCTCACAGATACAAAACGCAATTCACCTGAAGTAGTAGTTTGGAACATCAATGAAAATGACGATATATTGGATAAAGCAAGGCTCTGTGTGCCACAGACAAATGTCCGTCCGCCTCGCGCCAGCAAATATAGAGAATTATATCTCATAAGCATGTTTAAATGCCCGCTCCCTACAGGAATCAATTTGGCACGAGCAACTTAGAATCGCTAAAAGCTATAACTTAAACCTGACGTTCTCATATCACGAACAAAGACATGAAGCACGTTATACCACCAGGTGACCTCGATTCCTAAGCTTCCCCATTCATCCGTTTCCAGCTCTTCCCTACTGCTCAATATTTTCTTGCATGCTTCTTTACACATATATCAACCAACCTTACAACCTTCTTTTTTTATGTACTCTTGCCCCCTTTTCTTTTTTCCACTGTCACCCTTCTACTTGATCTTCTGTAGTTTCACGTTTTGCCTTCTATCTCTTCTTTATTTATTTCTTTTATTTATTCTTTAACACCACCGACATATTCCGAAGACCCAGACACCAGAGTGAGCCTGGAATTTTTTTTAGGTGCCTCCACCACAGAGGGTCGCGCCACTACTGTACACGGCTATGTTGGATACAAGGGGCAGGGCGACGGCCGCCGCACGCGCGCCCGGGAGAGACGCGCCCAAAGTGCGATGACAATTTTGACCGCCGCTATAGGGTTGCTAGGGGCCGCTGTTGTCATCTGGAGTACGTAAGGCCTCAGTGCGCGCGTTGAGCCGGCGCTATTCCCGAAGCGCACCGTCTATTGAACGAGTAATTTTGTTGCGTGAGCTTCGCACAAGTGTGATGTAGCAGCGCCGTGGTTTCGAAAGCAGCACGTGTTTTTTTTTTTTTTTTTTGCGTGGCGCAAAAAATGGGTACCAAATGCGCACGGCAATGAAACGAAAAAGAACTGCTGTTTTCTTGAGCTGCGCAGAATGCTTTCTAACAGAAGAAGTTGGCCCATAACACAAAATAGAGATACACCGAGCTCATGACAGCGTCATTTGTAGACATCCCTTCGACGCAGCGTTCAACCAAAGCCCCTATCGCCGCACGATCACCGGTGAAGTTGTGAAAATGCGGCGCGATCAGTCAACGCCACATATGCTTCCGTGTGCGCCGCAGTATCGCGCAGAAGAGAAATTAAACCTCTGTGAAAAAGGAACTCGCGCTGCTAACTTTAAGTGTTTATTCCATGTTGCCTGCCACGGTGGCACAGTTGCTACGGCAGTGCGCAGCTGAGCTCGAGGTCGCGCGTTCGATCCCAGCCCAGCTACCACGTTCCTATGAGGACGAAATGCAAGAACGATGCTGTACCGCGCATTGGGTGCGCGTTAATGAACCATAGGTGGTGAAAAATTAATCCGGAGGCCCCGCTACAACGTGCGTGACATATACAGATTGTGGTTTTCGCTTGTAAAACGAGAGAATTTAAATTACAACGTTCCGTTTTACGACTGCTGTTTTGGGCTCCTAAGCACGAGGTCGCGGGTATGAATCCCGGGCACCGCGTCCCCACTTCGATGGGGGCGAAATGCAAAAGCACCCGTGTACTTAGATATAGATGCACGTCAAAGAACCCCAGGTGGTAAAAATTAACCCAGAGTACCGCACTACGGCGTGCCTCATAATTAGATCGTGGTTCTTACACATAAAACAGCATAATTTCATTTTAATTTAACGACCACTGTTCACGGCCAAGAAAATTGAAGAGCACCGCAAAGGCGAGCGACAGTGCGGCATGCAGTGACACCATTTATTCAAGAAAAGGCTTTGCTGAATATATCATACTGCGCACGCGCCTGACGAATGAAATAAAAATAGAGGCTACAACAGCGTGCAGATCCGTTAGGTCGAAAAAAAGAAATACAAGAAAAAAAATGTGAAAAGTTCAAACCAAACCATTGCACCAGGCAACGATCACTTAATCGCATAATCTAAGGATTATAACTATTTCTGCGGGAGAGCTAGTCGGGGCTCCTTGAAAACTGCAGTTTGCCTTTTCATATATATGTATATATATATATATATATATATATATGACGCCTGTATATAAATATAATAAACATGCATGGTACGCTTAACATATTTGACTCGTCACTTGGTCTGCGTGGTGCAAAACAATTTTTGTCGCAAAGGATTGCCATATCCGTGATCCTGAATAAAGCAACGAATTCTTTAGAGAGAGAGAGGAAAGCGGTAAGGCAGGAAGGTTAACCAGAGAAAAAGATCCGGTTTGCTACCCTACGCTGGGGAGAGAAGGGAGGGGGAGGTAAAGTGGTAACAAAGTAGAGACAAGGAAGGGAAGGAGCTTAGACACGCAATCACAATCGGTCACTTTCGTTGTGCATTATGTGATTGCAGAATACGTTTCAACGAAAACAGAAATAACAGCATCTTAATCCACTGCTCAGGTTTACTCGATCCGACGCGTGCAGTGACGGAATAAAAAAACGTGTGCACCGTGTGTCATAGAGGTTCCTGACGTCAGTCACCGACATATGGCAAGTACAACGCGCTTCTGCTTGTCATTGCGCCTATTCTCTGTTTTTTCAGACGCACATGCAAAATCTGGCAAATAGATTAAAGCGCATGAAAGCATAATCTTGTAAGAAGGCCAACATAATCTTAATTCATGAGAAAGGGGACGCCAAGGACTTGAAAAATTATATACCAATCAGCTTACTGTCCGTTGCCTGCAGAGTATTTACTAAGGCAATCGCAAATAGAATCAGGAACACCTTAGACTGTCAACCAGAGGTCCAGGCAGGATTTCGTAAAGGCTACTCAACAACAGACCATATTTACACTATCAATCAGGTGATCGAGAATTGTGCGGAATATAACCAAACCATAGATATCGTTTTCATTGATTACGAGAAAGCGTATGATTCAGTCGAAACCTGATCAGTCATGGAGACATTACGGAATCAGGGGGTAGACGAGCTGTATGTAATAATAATGATAGATATCTACAGCGGCTCCACATCCACCGTAGTCCTCCATAAAGAGAGCAACAAAATCCCAATAAAGAAGGGCGTCAGGCAGGGAGATACGATCTCACCAATGCTATTCACAGCGTGTTTACAGGAGGTATCCAGAGACCAGGATTGGGAAGAAGACCTGGAAGATTGGGATCGGGAAGCCGCTGCCTTCCAACTACCACATCCATTGCCCCCAGACTCCCTGTCGCAATCTTAGCACCTTCAAAATTACCTTACGCACTGCTGCTACACTACTGAAATCATTCTTTCCACTCATATCATTCACTTACTCGCGCACTGCCCACATGACCGGTTGAACGCCTATTCTAAAACCTGAAACGCACGCCGCCTACAAAGTCTATATATTCTGTTCGGTTCTCCGTCAGCTTCGTAACCTCTCGTTAGGCCCCTGCTATGTTCTTCATTTCTTTTTTTTTAATCGCAGCTCTTAGACGTCAATGCCTGCGCTGAGCATCATGCGTTGACCTATCATGGAGGCCGCATGTTTATCACCTAAAGAAGAGGTTAATTACAATAATACATCTCCTCAAATTTCTCGGCGGAAAGTCATGGGGCACATCGGTGCGGTCAATGCTGCAGCTTTATAACGCCTTGTTCCTCGGTTAAGCAAGATACAGCCTTCCTGTGCTTGGAAACACCTGCAAAACAAACCTGCGTGTACTCCAGGGACTACAAGCTCAAGCCCTAAGGACGTGACCCAGCCTTCCGAGGTGTGCGTCTACAGCGGCAACGATTGTGATAGCCCGAGATCACCCAATGTCAACATACTTGGCAACTGACGCTCTCAGGGCGCATATTCGGCACGTTGCCCGACTACCTTCTCACCCTCTTGCCGCTCTACCCACAGAAAGGCCACACACAACTTTCAGTCGCATAATTGATGCCAATCGTACCTCATTCTCATCGAACTACATGCCTGCAGTAAGACCGTCCTCACCTTTTGGTGCCTGCACAGACCTGAAATGCACCTCACCATCCCAGGAATCATGAAGAAATCCAACATGCGGTCGTTTGTCCTTAAGCAGGCCACATTAGAACTTTTACATGAGGTGCACAGCGGCCGCGTAAACGTTTACATCGATGGCTCAGTCACATCTACAAGTGCCGCTGCCGCTGTGGTGATACCCAGACGATCCGTCAAAATGCAGCTAAAAACGTCACATGTATCATCAACGACAGCTGCTGAACTGGTAGCCCTGCGTGCGGCTCTTCATTTCTTTCATGAGGAACCACCCCACGCATGGTCAGTCTTCTGCGATTCCAAGGCAGCCCTATAGAGTGTACTCTCAGCACTGCGCCATGGATCACATGAGCAGCTCGTCGCAGAAATCAGAGAATTCCACCATCGACTAGTTGACGAAGGACACGATATAATATATCAGTGGTTGTCTAGTCACTGTGGCATACATGGCAATGATCGAGCAGACGCAGCTGCCCGATCTGCCCATGAAGGCGTTAACTGCGTTGCCATTCCTCTTTCCAGAGCCGATGCAGCGAAAAAACTTTCCGCACTTGCGCGTGACCTGACATTTGCCCAATGGAATTCATCCGATTGCATAAGTGTACGCCTTCATACACTGGACCCCAATTTACAGCTCCCTATTCTGCCCGAGCTTCCACGACGTGACTGCACCCTTCTAGTCGGTCTATTGCTTGGAGTAGCATTTTCAAATGCCTACTCTTTCCTTATCGGAATGGCCAACAGCCCACTTTGTGACTTCTGCGGGTGCAGTGAAATAAGCGAGCATCTTCTTTGTCAGTGCTCTCGTTTTAACCCACAAAGAGGGATCCTCTCAGCCACCCTAGACAAACTGGACAAGCGCCCAATGTCAGAAAACAAGATCCTTGGAAACTGGTCTACGCGAACATCAGCGCGATCTGCTATGAAGGCGCTGCTGCGATACTTGAAAAACACGGGACTTTCTGACAAATTGTGAATGTACACTGTGTGACGTAGGACTGTACGGTGACACTGCGTAAGACTAGGAACGCCTTTGCGGGCTGCGTGACAGTGCCCACAGAAACAGTTCGTGTCTACGTGCGTGTGTGTGTTTAGGTTTTTCTTTTCTTTTTTTATCCTTCTCTCTCTCACCTATTGCATCCCCTTGCCCCTCCCCCAGTACAGGGTAGCCAACCGGAGATAATCTAGGGTTAACCTCCCTGTCTTTCCTTTGCCTCTCTCTCTCTCTCTCTCTTGAGCATCAGGGTGTCTGGACGTCGCTCGTAATAGAGTGAACGAGCACAGCGAAGAATGAGAGAACGAACGCGCAGCGCAGCTGGTGATGAAAGACAGCGATAGCGAAGACAGCTCACCCAGGAAAGCGGAAAAGGCAGATGCAGCCGAACCATCAGGCGGAAAACGAAGGAGGAGGCTTAAGCGAAAGGGTGAGAAGAAAAGCGCGTTGCCTCGTACAACAGGCTCTGCGGCGAAGATCGCTACGAGAGGACAACAGAGTAGTGCGCGTCACATATATGGAAACAAAGCGCTGCATGAGAAGAGGTCTGTCTGCGGCGGCCGCTGCGAATCGCGCCGACACGTGACCCACGCGCCGCCTCTAGCGATCTCCCGATCAGCGAGGCAGTCGCGCCACACATCGCTCCATTTACAGCGCGCCACACGAGACGGATGGTCTGCGCCAGTCAATACATCGCGAACTGAAAACACGTAAAAAGCTGCGCTCAGATTTCGCATTAGGGAATATCGTAATCATCGGTGAATATTTCCATTTTTTTCTGCCGCCTTCCGTATATACCGCTCTTATCCCCTCGTCTAAGAAACCACGCCTAGAGACGTCAAGCAACAGTGATAATTTTTCTTTCAGTATCTCCCTTTACAGCCAGCCGACAATGACCACACTTGACGCCATTCTGCAAACCTATCAAATATAACCTGCCTAGAACGGCAAGGCTGCCTTTGACGAAGATAAGTCTTCCTATCGGAACGTTAACCAGTCTTTCTATGGCAGCTTATTCCTGTTTGCTACCTTGACACCACCGACTACACTGAACATGTAATGCGATAATTTTGGGAGAAAAACAACCGGGAGCGTGAACGGTGATAAAATGATCGCGCAGACACGATGTCGCGAACAGGAAGCGATTGCAGAAGACGCTGTACGCGACGTTCCTTTGGATAATGACGTTTTGGTTATCCACTTGTTTCGGAGCTTGTGACGTCAGATACGTCCAACAAATGCTCTCCTGTTTATTATCGTGCTTGAGGGCTACCTCATACACGGTCCTTCGTAGCCCGACGGAGCATGTTTCAATACAGCAGACATGAGTCGAACCATCAAAACCCTGTGATGACTCAGCCTTCGTTTACACGACCTCGTCGAGAGCTGATGGGTAAGCATGGACCTGACTCCGCCACACTTCTGTGACTGCATGCATCATGTCAAGCGAATTCGGCGTTTGAGCCTTCGTGTGTGTGTGTGTGCGTGTGTGTGTGTGTGTGTGCGTGCGTGTGTGTGTGCGTGCGTGCGTGCGTGTGTGCGTGTGTGTCGGTGTGTGTGTGTGTGTGAGCAGCTGGGTATACGTCCAGAATTCCTGCGCGCCGGCTATTCCACCACGATCACCATCGAAAAGCTCCAAGTAGTCATGTGCTAAATCTGCTGCGGTATAACCATTCGTAAGGGTTGCCAGTGGAGTCTAGAAATGTGAGCCTTCCTCGTTGGTATGCACTCGCGAAATGTGGGTAATTCCGTGAATTTAGCAGACTAGAAATGCGGGCTGTTCCTTGGGTATGGAAAGTTTGAAAAAGTGGGCCAATCCCGAAGACAGTGCAGGAAAAAAAAATACGCAGTCCGATATTCTTTCTACTCCCCTCACGCCAGAAGTGACACGTATAAGTGTTGTACGCAGTGACTCGGCCACGTTTCACAACTGGCTGAGGCATTGAAAGAGGATTGACTAGGACAAAGAAAACCATTCACGCC
The DNA here is from genome assembly GCF_050947875.1 of Dermacentor variabilis. NCBI lineage: Eukaryota > Metazoa > Arthropoda > Arachnida > Ixodida > Ixodidae > Dermacentor > Dermacentor variabilis. The sequence goes on along the minus strand of NC_134570.1, from coordinate 129,861,590 downwards.
ACGTACGATATGGTAAAAATAATGAACAACATAAGAGTGGTTAAAGAGCCTATGTATCGTCCTCCAAATATACAGGGTAGCGCTGGACCTTCAAAGAAATATAGGCACTACAACTTCTCTAAAAGCTAAAATAGAGCTAGTCATACATTCCAAATATATGCAAGTTGAATAATTGCGTCTCAGTGCCTTCGTAACATTTACATCGCTGACATGTGCCGTAGCGGCCGTGACGACGTGTGCATAACGCCTGATTCGTATGACCCATGCCAGGCAGATAAGAGAGAGAGAGAAACTGAAACACATACGTGTAAGAATATACAAGCTGATTGCCCAACCTGCACCCCATTTCAAACGGAAAGTGCTGGCTGTACGGGAAGCCCACCTGCTCTTTGTGAAAATCATTCTGCTACTGTTTCATGATGTTCCTCTGTGTTCTTTTTCAAGCACTGTGCACTGATTTTCAAGCAAGATAACACAAAACGGGGTTAAGCCCTACAACCGGAAACTATATGAGCCCTTAGCTGCTTTCGAGTTCACTTTCTGCTTAGAAAAAGTAAAGCAGCCGGTGCGCATACACGGCGAAACGCCCAGAACAGGAAACGAGTTTACTGCTTGCGAGGTAATATCCACTTCATTGGGGTCTGGTGTTGATTTAACGGGAACGACGAAAGTCAAGAATTTGACGGCGCTTTAACATTGATGCAAGACTTTCGCATCGAGGCTGCTTAGTGGCTTTGGCATTTCGCTGCTAAGCACGAGGCGGCGGCCGCATTTCTATGGGGGTGAAACGCAAGATCGCCCCTGAACCGCGTATTGAGTGCACGTCCAGGAACGGGGGGTCAGGTGGTAAAAATAATCCTGAGTCTCCGCTACGGCGTGCCTCATAAGCAGCTCGTCGTTTTGGCAAGGTTCATCGAAATGGGTTGCAAAGCTTCCCGCGAAAAGCGGATGAGAACCAATCGTGACCGACATCAGCAACGGGGGTTATAGACGCACCTATTGGAGCACGACCATAGACAGATTTAGTTTAACGTTAGCGTTATAGCGGGTTTAAGGGACATAGCGTAACCGATCCGCGATGGGACATTGCAGAAAAGGTTTAGTAAAGCGTGACAGCGTAGTTTCCGCGGGCGATGTTATTCAATGACGCTTTAACTACTGTAAACTTATTGCACATAAGCGATTTTATGTATGGGACAAGTTTTGCCTGTGCGTTAAAAAAATGGCAGGAGGCAATGCATGGACAGCCACAAGTGCGTTGTACTTGTAGTTTCCATGTATGCCGATCCACGGCGAAATGAGTAATAGCCTGTCTTCCGGCCTCCGAGATCTCGAGATCTCAGAAACCTAGCGCCGTTGTGCCTATTTCTCGATTCCGCCGATAGGTGGCGCTGCCATCTCGAAGTTTCTGTGTACAACACCTTTATAGAGATAGTCGAGGCGCAGCAGATGTCACAAGTTGCAAGACTGGCTTCCACGGAAGCCGGCAGACAGCTACTAGCGCATATCGGTCAAGGTTCATGCATCACCAAACAGAGGGAGTGCGCGCTCCCCGTCAAAGCCAGAGAAATGTATTCAGTATCCCAGATACCTAGAAATATGCACCCTCAGCACAATTACGGCAGACGTAAAGCGAGGGCCAGGGCCCTCCTTAGCCTGGCGGCTAAGATTGAGGACAATGTCGCCTTCTTCGACGCTGCGCAATACGCTGCTTCTAATCATTTTGTTTCGGTGGCTACATCGCTGCGGGGGGAGCTGCTGACGTCGCTTACGCATCAAAATGTGAACGCCGACAAAGCCGAACAGGTGGCTGTAGCCATCGCCATGGCCACCACGAACCGTTCCACTATCTTCACAGACTCGCGAGCTGCCGTTAGAGCATTCATGAAAGGCTCGGTATGCAAGGAAGCCGCTCGCGTTCTCTCAGCAGCATCTTGGACAGGCAAAAAGCACTTAATCTGGTTCCCCGGTCACATGGGCTGCGATGCTCATGAAGCCGTCCCCAACGCCAACGAAGTTGCTCACTCCCAGGCGCGAGATCTTACCCGCCGCGCCGGAAGTGGGCAATCGGAGGCTGGGGGATGGCAATTGCACAGGGACCCTCTCCTTACTTTTAACGAGGTCTGCAGGCACTATCAACTAGGGCGTTGGAAGTTTCCACTTCCACACCCACACCTAAACAGACCACAGGCAATCACCCTGCGAATGCTGCAGACGGAGACGTATCCGTCTCCATTTATTTGCTCAAAGTTCTTAGGTGGCATCAACCCGGGCTGTCCGCGCTGTGGACATCCCAGATGCACTCTTAAGCACATGCTCTGGCAGTGCCTCGACTTGTGCAGGGGCTCAAGGTCTCCCTCTTCGGAGGAAGACTGGCTCCGGCTCGTCACCAGCTCCGCCAAGGAAGAGCAACTAAGGGCTGTCCAGAGAGCCCGCAATATCGCCGAGAGTCTCAACCTCCCGGCTCCGTCGTGGGTGCGGCCCGCAGACGCTGCCCCCTAGCGGGGACACTCATCGTCTTCTCAGGACCAAAATAAAAGTTCTTTGTCTGTCTGTCTGTCTGTGAACAGACAGCGTCATTGCAGGGCCAGGAAATACCTCGGGTAAAATAATACTTTGGTATATGGATAAGCGAAGGCAATAGGTATGCGGAAACATAGGAAGACACAACAGCAAGTGGAAGAGAAATGCGGCCATAATGAAACAGAGTGCTGGGAGATACATTAGGTACGAGGTGCTCTGGGGTATGTGGAAATGTGTATTGGTTCCAGGACCTTCATTTGGAAATGCGTTTGTTTGCTCGAAGTCAGACGTGCAATCAGGACACGATTGCAACTAAACGTCAGTGGGATGCCTCGCATTGGGCGTTCACGGGAAGACTTCAAATGGAGCTGTGCAGGGTGATATGGTCTGGACAAGTTTAGAAGTAAGGGAGGTTCAAAGTAAAATTGATTATGAAGAACTACTGAGGCATATGGGAGCAAGTAAATGGGCTGGGAGCTTGTTCTGATATTTGTACTGGCAAAACATTGACTCACAGTGAAGGAAGGAAAACTACGAAGCTTAACAGAAAGTATGCAACCGGTATGGTGAGCAACATAGCAACAAAGAGTGTCAAGCGGAAAAGAGAGAAGCTGAGACAGTCTGATTGGTACAGCAATGGAAAATAAACCTGCTATGAGTAACTACTTATGAGGAACAAGCGCAATCCAAAGAAAGAAATTATTATAGTTCGAAGAGAATTGTCTTATGTGAGGAGGAAACAAACAGTGAGAAATAAAAAACCTTCATATTTAAAGCAAGACACAATGTAATTTCGTTCAATGAAAATAAAATTCTTAAAACCAATGTTACACGCTAGTCGCGAGGAAAGAAAAGACAACTGTGTTTCACTTATAAACAATAAATACCGCTTTTCCAGCGCCCACTATAGGAAGGGCCTTCCCTGTGCTATCCATTGCACTGCAATGCACTTTTGAAATTTGCTGAAAGGCGCACTAACCTGCTACTATATCCCCCCTGACAAGGTAAGTTGTTTTTCTTGTCCACGTATGTCTGAATTCTGGTGGGGTGGCGTTGGCGAGCTGTTTTTCGTCGTTGTTCTGCATGTTCAGTGAAAAACAGTGAGCGACGACGAGCCAACGTTTGTTTACCTTAGCTGCCTTCGTGCGGTGCAGTGCAGACGACTGAGTGAGCAGGAGGGATTGCCGAAACGTCACGGTGCACTCTTGGTAGTCACATGAGTGTCTTGTAACGTCACGACCCGGACACCTCGTGTAAAACTTTTGAAACAGAAACTCGCCGTCCAAAAGTTGCTGCAATAAACTATGTGGGAAGCAGTTAGACTTGCCAGTATTCTTCTACGGCTTGGCGATCGAGGTTCTTGAATTACATCTCCCTGAACCTCCCCTTGCGAAAAAAAAAGATTAGGGAAGGCAGGAAATTTTAGGACAGCACATATTATTTGTCTCGGCAACGCTAACGCGTTGAGCGTTATCCTATTCAACTGTGAGATGTGAGCAGGCAACGACTTAATGGGATTCATGTTGCGGAAAACCGACATGCAGAAGACGGGTACTAAACGAACTAGCCGGACAATACAAAGGCTACGTTTGTGTCCCAAGCAGCATACCACCACTGGGCGTATAACACGGTCCTCTATTAGACAGCGACATCCAACAATGGACCCATGATGGCATATGGCGAAAGCGCTATCCAACACCGTGCTTGCTCACGCATGGCTGGTCTGCGAAATGTCATTTATGCGCCATAGCAGGCCACAAAATTATCTGCCTTGTGCTGGTTCTCCTTTTCACGTCATTTTTCGTATTCAATTTATTATGCCATCTAGCGTTAATATTAGTTAACAAAATTCTGCGCCTATAACACTACTGGTTTTTATCGGTACAATTAGTCGCACGCCTACGGGCTGAATAGGAAATCATGCACGAGAAGCTGATATGCGATTTGGCCATGCTATCACGATAAAATGTAGCGAGAAAATTGCTTATGAAAGAAATTGCTTAAAGATGTTAATAAAGGTGTTTACAAAACCAAGCAATACGCATTATCACTAACAGTGGTTTTATCACGAGTGCTACTCCTCTACTTCGTGAAAATAGCATCCTTGTTGTAACGAACTTCTTCAAATATCATCTAATAATTATGTTTCATAAATTGCTTACTAAACAGCTCTCATACCAATTCATTGATTCCAGACACCTCATCAATAACAATAATACCAGGTACCAATAACAATACCAATAATACGCAACTCTAATTTTCTACTACCTATGGTTCATTCTAACTATGGAAAAATGACATCATCAATCGCTGCTATAAAACTGTGAAATGGTTTACCCGTTGGCATTAAATCTTCATCCTTTCATACATTATTCATGCTCTTAAGATGTTTTATTTGTGTAACTAAGTTTACGTCATTCATTACACTATATTTGTCATTTGTATGTACTGACAGTTGTTTGTGCTCTAGAGGCTTATATAAATACAATTTATTTTCATTTATATTATCTTCTACGTTGGTATTTTCGCGATTGTGTTCGTTTGTTTTAGTTAGTTTGCTCTTCTTTAATACATCTCTACATTGTTATTATTAACAGAGGGTCCCGTTGCAGTCTTGGACTTTGGGACCCTCGTCTGTATATTGTATCTTTCCAATGCATAGTCTTTAAAGAATAATAAACTGAAACTGCAACTGAAGTGTCATTTTCAGTGAGTCTGCATGATTTTTGCACGGCGTTTACATCTCATAAGTTCCGTACTGATCGGCGAAATTCCTAAATTGCATCGGCCAACAAAGAATAAAAACAATCAACGCTATTATCGCCGGCTGGTGATACAAGCGATTGAATAGATCAGAAACAATTTGTTACTGTTCTTGAGCCCGCTTTCTCAGGTGCACACAAAATGAAGCAGTTGTTCCATACAAAAAGTTTATTTTTCCTTGTTTACATTGGGAATCGCCCAGCAAAAATACTGCATCACAGACTTGATAAAGACGCACACAGGCACAGACTAAAGACAAAGACCACAGCAAGAATGTTTTAGCAACGAGAAGCAACGCTTCAAGAAAAACAGGGCGCTTGCGAACCAGCCTAGGCGCATGCATCGTCTATGTACAGTGAAGTGAGGCTTTTGAGTGAGTGAACCTTTTGGGTTTTTGTGGTTTTTTGCGCATACCGTTGTCGGGATTGAATGTCGAAATGTTTTAAACTTTTGAGTCGGATTGGGGGCGTGCGTGTGCAGTGATGTATTGTGCTTTTGATTAGCGTCGACATATAAAAACGCGTGGTTTTCTGGGAATAAACTTTAGTTTGAAGTTAGAGCTCATACTGTCAGGTGTTCCTTACCTCTGTGCCCGTGTTTACTTACTTCGTCTGTTTTTTTTTTGTTTTTTTTTTGCGCTTCATGTCACGTAGGGGGGGGGGGGGCAGGGGTTGGAGGTTAAGAGCCTTCGCAAAGCGATCCCAAATGCGCATTAAACTGCTGGAGCTTCGCCGAATAAAACATTTTTTGTGATTATACAGGTTAGCGACAGGTAAAAAATTCTGCGTTTTATACCAAAGGTGTTGCGAGTGAATTTTGGAAAATTACGCGTTGGAAGTATTGCACACGCATGCTCTTCCACAAAGGACGGGTACAAAAACAAACGGTTGACTGCACGGTAAAAGGACACGCCATGGCTCATACTCTATGCTACACGTGCAAAATGCGCTCATCCAGTCCAACAAAGGTCTCGCTGAAAACTTTCTTAACCCAGGAAAAAGCACAGTTATTTCTCCAGGCAAAAGGATACTACTTACCGCAAACGCGAGGCGATGCGTTGAAAAGCGCGGTGGGGTAGGCGTAACCACCCGCACATGACCGGCGCAGCATCGACCTCTCTATGGAGACGGGGCACGTGGACGAAACGCGGTGTATGTACGATACGTTGTCTACCTTCGACGTTAAGTGGAAGCGGAAGCGTTCAGGGCATAGTTTCTTGTAACTAATTTTTAAGGATATAGTTACTCTCCGAGTTTCGTTTGAGAAAGAAGAATATCATTGCCGTATAATTTTTTTTTAACTACGTAGCGTGCGGCGATTTCTATTTCCGGGCTGCCAAAATAACTTTATCACCCAGCGCTTCCAATCGCTAACTGCTGCATATCATTAGCAAGGAACAGTTCGGAGTCACTTGTCGTTGAACAATTGTTTATTGACGCTCTACAAATCTGTATATTTAGGAAATATGGTATTTGTTACATACAATGAGAAAAAAATTACCTGTAACGAACAAATAAAACAGCACGATACAAGAACACATACTATATTACGCGCATGCATTTTCTTGTAATTTACATAAGCAGTACACTTTTTGCAAAGTATTCAATCAATGAATGGCACTTTGTTTTCAAGAACCCCCAAAAATGTTTACATAAATATTCTGATCCACGGATAGTGTAATATGGTTAGTGGCCGGACCAATATATATATACATACATATATAAGTGCACACATATATATTCAATATTAAACGAACATGAGCTTGGAACATATCTCCACTTATAATTCCACAGGCCTTGCATACAGAAAATTAAGGAGTGACTTGTATGCTAATCTGAAATTATGTGCAGTTTTTATCTCAAGGGGTGTTCATACTTTAGTTCAATTAAATTCGATTAGTCTCTCGCCATATACGTTACATCTGACCAAGTTAAAATTCAAGCAACTTAAAGAGACATCCTAGGTGGACCAAAGGTTCCGGCTCGCTCTGCTGTTCTGCTCCCGAATTCTTTGATGATGTCTTCTAAATCGAGGACTGCCGTCCTTTCCTCGTGTATAATACGAATCAGGAGGTGCGATAACCTCCTCTAAGTCATTCGGTTGCGCAAGTACGTTTTCACTCGACGCAGAGCACTAAAAGAGCGCTCCCCAGTAGCCACAGACGCAGGTATGGGCAACAGAAGCTGAGCATATTTTACGGCCTAATCGGGTAACTCACAAATAGTTTCTGCTTTCTTTCGGAGGATCTCAAAATGCTTAGGGTTGTAAGAGAACCAGCGTCGCATAGAAGAGTTGGTAGAAGCAGAAACTGCGCGGAGAGCCTGCACAGGTCAAAGCCAATTGCATGTACTCCCAAAAGCGTCTCTAGCTTATCTGCTGTAAACTCAACTCCCTCTGCCACGCTGATCAAGATGCCTTCTAATTTTACCATCTGATCCATGCCAGGCTGCTGCAAACGCCATTTTGTTTCGCTTATGATCCTGTGAGGACAACAGCGAAATACTCCTTCCGCAGTGCAGCCTTTTAAAGTCTAGTGCAACTGGCTCAGCAGTCCTGTCGGTTGCCTCGTACCTCATAGGCGCTTTTGACGGCCTGTAGATACCAGGCTCTCTCAGGCCTAGCTGAGCTGCGGTTCTGCTAGTGTTTTCGCACAGCTCATGAAACGCGGTTTCAGAGCGCAGCCGGAAGATCGGCGCACACAGAGCCCCTGATGCTTATTTCGTACCTGCGGCGCGATATGTTGCACTCTGGAGAGTCTTTGGAAGTTCTTCCCAAAGCCCGAAGGAGACTGCGGAAATGTTGATACGTAACAGCGTTTGAAATTTCTTCAAAAGTCTCTCATAACCCTTGAAAATTGTCTTGCTGCTTCTGGTCACTGAATCTGCTGTCTGCAAGAGCCTTTTGAGTGCCTCTTGAACTCCAGCGTAAACATCAACGAACCTTTGCATTGATTTTACTCTAACGGTCCATCGTATTGGGCAAAGCGACAGCAAGTTATTTGGCCTTGATCCGGCCTGTATACAGGAGCCTCGTGTTCCGTAGGAATCACTATGTCACCATAAAAATTCTTGCGCATTTTTTGAGTCACTATTGCATTGGAAACGTCTTTAACTGTGCTGAGAGCATCTCCAATGATGTCGCAGCTCCTGCTAGCCTCCTGCAGGACCGGGTCTAAGCAGTTATTGCTGCAGTGTACTTACAGAAACCCTGGCTCACAGTCGCTAATTCATTTTGTATGCTTGAAAAACGCCCGACATAATCACCGCCCCATTGAAGCAGTGACCTCGTAAACAGTGAAAGTCAAGGCTTAGGCACAAGATCATGACCTCGATGGCCGATTGCAATGTCGCAGATCTGCTGTCCGGTGCGTTATACATGCCGAGATAGGCCTCTCGGACTTGAAGCGTCTTGTTGTTCAGCCACCGCACATAAAAAGTGAACGGCTCCTCATCATTTATACCCTTGTGCCATCAGCGATAACACCGTAGAACGGGCTGGACTTGACGTCCTTCACAATTTCGCGTTGTACAGTATAGGCCATAATCTCTATAAGCTCATTTTGCACGTCCCCACTAACCCATTTGTACCTCTTAACCATCCATGTCTTAACGACTGCAACATACTCCGATCTCTCCTCGAGCAAGTCGAGCAAATTTCCGTCACCAGTACCTTGCCCTAGAAGAGCTTGATCTGTGCGGCAGAGGTAACGCAGAGAACCTACAATGACACGCAGAGTCACCCGCTCCTCACGTACCGCGATATCACGCAGCACTATCGCCTCTCTCGTCTCACTTTCCCCCCTCCGCACCAATCCCTTTCCCAGCCCCACCAACACTTATGGCGCCACCTTCAGGCTCATACCTATCTCACTCCTGCACGTCTTACCCTCTTCCACCGCGGGACGCACTCGCCGGCTTGCCGCTTATGTGACGGCTCCCGCGCCGATTACGCTCACGTCCTATTCTCCTGCCCGGCACACTTGCCCCCTGCCTATTGGTGCCTAAGCAATCCGCAGCAGTGGGAGGCTGCTTTGTCCAGCACCGAGCAGGATATCTAACTCCGGCTGGTGAACTGGGCGGAGGACGTCGCGACTAGGCATGGCCTGGACACCACAACCGGCAGCCTGAAGGCCGCCCTCAACGCTGCTTTTTAATTTGTTTTTACTTTTGGCCTTCTCACCAATAAAAGTTTTTCACCACCACCACCACCACCCTAGCCTCTTCCTGCTGTTTACTGCACTGCTGCGACTGGAGGTGCAAAAGTCTCTTTTAGGTGAAAAATTTCGGTTAGCATAATCCAAGTGATACTGATTGTTTTCATGTGACCTAAACTTTTCCGTAGCTTTTTTCCAATTGTTAAACCCAGCCTTAACTATAGCTGCCTCCACACTTCGAACGTTTCTCTTTTTTTTCTTCGTCATGTAGACGGCACTCATGACTCTTGACTACGTCGCTTTTGCTTTCGTACGAAAGCCACGGAAATTTCACGTCGCGTTGGCTCGATCTGCCCGCAGAGTCTCTGGGGAAAATGTAGTTTTCGGCAGGACCGAGAGACGAACAGCGCTGACTCGTCCTCGTTGGGTCTGTTCCTTGAATGTGCGAAGAGGAGCAAATATATTCACATTGTTTGGGGCTTCATCAGAGGTGGTAGCTACTGCTGTCTGGTGAGCAGGCAGCGTTGTTGGAACATCTGCAAATGAAATGGAATACTTTATGGTCGCAGAATTTTTCTTTTACAACATGTTTCTTGTAGTCACATTTCGAGTGATTGGTGCTGCGGCCCTTTATCCACGCGTAAGCTAAGTGGCAGCACGAGGGAAGATAAAAAATACCTGCAAATGAGCGCATTCGGCGCTGTAATGAAAGCATGCGCATGTTGTACGTTACCGGCTCTGTGCTCTGCAAATTGGCGCAATGAAGCAAAGAACGATATCGATAATTCCTCAGGCAGCAACAAGTAATCGATATTCAAGCTCATGACTATGTTGAAGGTACCATTAAACACTTCTTGAACATGGTACGGAAAATCCGAAAATATGTATAGACAATGCCGCCGGGTACGTGTGAGCATAGCCAATCGCTCATTCTCTCCTGCAGGTTTTATTCTTTCTTAATTCACGTCATCGATGACGCAGTAACAAGCAGCCTTCGGATTCCATGATTATAAGATGTGGTATCGGAAGTCTTAGGCGGGAAGAACATAGGTTTTCGAAACACTATAACATAAACCAACCTGACTATACACTGAAACGTCGTTGCACGTTTGTGTAGTTGTCCGTGATAGTTAAGAATAAACAGTGAAGTTGCCGTTGCAGGAGACACTCATATCACTAATACACCATGTTTTCACGCAATTTCATAAAAATAAGGAAGATCAGGTAACTAAATTATTTTATCTTGGTTGCTTACTTTCCACGACATCACTGCTCACTACCACCTGGGACGCAGGTAGTTTCGTGTTCCTTACCTGAAGCTAGGCAGACCCCAGGCCTCGGTGCTGAGAATGCTGCAGACGGGCTCCTTTCCGTCTCAATCCAGGCTGAGCCACTACACTCCGGGTGTGGATCCATACTGCCCCGATTGCGGGGAGGAACGGCCCACCTTAAACCACATGCTGTAGCAATGTTCTGCGTTGCACCACTCGCCTTTCAACAGCCAAGAAGACTGGGAATGAGCCGTCAAGAGTGACGACCTTCAAGTCCAGCTTCGGGCTGTCCAAAGGGCCTGCGACAGGACTGAAGATCGTGGTCGTCCGCTCCCGGCGCCGGTGCGGCCCGCGACTACGACAACGTAGTCCCTTAGGACCAAGTAAAGTTTCTTGTATGTCTGTCTCTTGGTTGCTTTTAGCAGAAAAGTGTACATTTGAAATTTATTCGATCTAGTAAAAAGTAATTGTGCAAATTAGACAAATATACTTTTTAACCGAAATAGCGATGCAATTGATCACAATGGAAGACTTGAAGAGCACGATTCGAGCAGCTCATAACCGTTTCTAGAAATGCAAGAAGTTGACGTTTGTAATGTTTACCTTTAAGAAGGTGAAATACTTCGCACCACCCCTTAAGCTGTCTGACAGCTCCATGCAGTATTATTGTCCGCAAACCGTGAGAAACGGAAGCGGTGTGCTCAGATTTGCACGAACAATTCCAGCCGCTGCGACGTGTACGCATCCTTACAGTCGAGATGTCTTATTATTGACATGCTGCGTTTTATGTCTGGCCTCAAAATTTACTGCAAAATGTTTGGTAAGGAAATTTAGTGATACGCTTGAGAACGTACGTCCACCGATCGAACGTATTCAGGGAAACTGCAGAATCCACCACTTTAGGACTGATTAAAATTGGTTGCGTAAAAAATTGATGCATACATACATACATTATATATGGAATATACGGAATCAATCAAAGTCGCTCACTGTGGACTTTCCGGAGTCTTCTAATAGCAGCAACAATTCGATTTTCGTTGCAAAACGCGTGGGAATAGAAGATGCGCCTTGGCCGTTTACGCAGGCGCGGCGCTGATGATGCTGGTTGTTGCGATTCGTTCTTCCGACGGGTCAGACAGCGTTCCAGTTTTCAAGAAAACAGTTCGCTAAATCTCTGAGGTGCGGATTTTAAGTTCATGTATCTCAAAAAGTATACTTTCGAAGTGACTTGCACAGTATTTAATATATAAGGAAGCTCATGAGGTGCTGCAAACCTTACCGCGAGATAACTAGCGAGCGATCCGTTCGGCACTCATGTTGCACGATGCACTTTGCGCCTCTTTCCTGCGAAAACTCGCCTCCACCAATGGCAACGCTCACAGCCTAATCCAAAAGCAAAATAAGAAAAGGAGAAAGCACCGACCAGCGGTGTTTCTATGTCCCAAACCTCAGACCTTAACTCTCTCTGGACATGGAAATAACTAAAAAAAAAAAAAATACTACCCATGCAGAACCCCCATACGTCCGCACCATTAGTTACAAGAAACATAAGCGACAAAAACTTCAGCAGGCTTTCGATGAGGAGGGGGGGGGGGGGAGGAGTGGAAGTAAGAAATAATGCCGCGCCTCGAAGCCTATAGACACTACAGCTCGAAAGGTCGCCCAAGTCAAGCCGACGCGAACGGACACCAGCAGTTCCTTTTTTGTAGTAAGCGCTTTGCGCTAGTTTTCCACGCGTTTTCATTTCCACTAATCGTAATGCTCGCAACTTAATTCAAAAACTAAAGAAAACAGAAATTGAAGGAAGATGTCTGTCCCAAACATCGCAACGGGTGCAAGGAACACGTTCCGCGTAGGTCCTCAACCAAGATGCACTGTTTCTAAGAATTCGGACCTTAAATCTTTCTTGGAGCGTTAATACCCCCCCCCCCCCCAAAAAAAAATACAAAGCTAAAGAGTACTGGACTTCCAGTAGTCTGGACCATTGGTTCTAAAGATAGGGCGTCTCAGATGCTTCAGGTGGCCTTTTGGCGGGGAAAGAAGGGAAAGGAAAAAGGAAACAGCAAAGCAACGGGACATTTCAAGGCTTACACCGCTGTTCGAATCCCCAACCAAGTGAAAAGGAGAGTCCAACTGACACTGGCAGTCATTTTGTTTATTTAAGCATTTGCACCTCTTTTCCGCGCGTTTTCATCTCCACCAATCGCAATGCTGGCAGCTTCTTTGAGAAAGATTGAAAATGGAGAAAAAACGGCGCCATTTTTTTTCGTGCGAAACGTCGGGGCACGCTAAGAACATAATCACCGCATTTCTTCCACCAAGAGACACAGCGCTTCGAAGAATTCGGACCATAAAACTCCATGAACATGTCAATCACTAAAAAGAAAAAAAAGCACGCGCACACACATACGCGCGGGCGCGCGCGCGTAGGGGGAGAGAAAGAGAGAAAGAGGGAATACGAAAACTCCTTCCAAGAAACCAGCGTCTGAAGGCTTGCCGTGTTGAAAGAAACAAGACAAAATGAGGCTCCGTTTAGGTTAAAGAGGCGGCGTGTAACCACAGGAAGGCATCAACCCTGCGGGAGCCTTCCCGTTAGGGTGTGTCGTTGTCTCATTCGCCTGGCATAGGGGGACATCGAGCCACTCTACTTTGCCGCATCCGGATGTACACCTCTTCTTCATTGTTGTCGGAAGCAGCGTACTCTTTCGTGGCCCCCTCTTGTTATTTAGCGTGAACCTTTCAAAGTGTCGTCAGCCGCGTTCTTTCTCCCCCTCCTAACCCCGCTTTCCATCCTTTCGGCACCGCGTTGTCAATAGAATACCACCAGAAAGAGTCGGCCTGCAGTCGAGAGGAGCATTTTCACCCTCGCTTGCCGTTTTATTGATTCTTTCGTCCTTCCCCAATGCGAGTTCCCGAAGGGGCAGTGCTCCTCGAGAATGAGACCGTAGCACCATGCCGGTGGCGTTCGAGATGCTGTTGCCCGTCGCTGTTACTGCCCACATTTTTTTTTAGTAGTGCTATCAATAGCGCCAGAGTCCAATTAGGTACACCGGTTCTCGGAAGCTGCTTCTTTAGCTTCTGCTGGGGTGGTTTTGGGTTGTACGGCGCCATGGCCAAATGCACTTTCATGATTACGGAATGCGTAGCACATGAGACAGCAGCGGGGGCATTTCGGAAAAATGGCGTCAGGGTAATGGGACGCCAAGCAAGTTCCAAGTCGCAAGAACCTTCCTCAAAAGTACCGACTTTTGTGCTAGTTGGTTACGCATAACAGATCACATTCAGGGTGCGCGCTTGACTGTGAACCTTCCTCAGTCGGTCACGGCGCAAGTTTCCGCAAAGAAAGCCCTGTAGGTCTTGCGGTCTGGTGTTTGGGATGAAAGATGGGTTTTGTGATGTCTTACAGCGTTGCACATTATTCTCTAGCATACCAGATGCGAGCATTATAAACACTTATACAAGTTTATGTATGCCAGTTCACTTGTGGAAGGCAGATACTGTCGGCTTTTTGCATTTGAATGATTTCGGCGGGACCATTTTTTAATTGCCTTCCATGTAAATGTGTCTCGTATTCTGACTGCTGACAAATAACTATGTGTTTGCGCAGGGGTAGGGTAACTGAAACAGTGTTTGGAGCAATTTCTGGAGCAAAAAAAAAAAAAAAACTTGGTTTTGAAGCAGAATACTTCTCATATGGAGTAGGCTAAAGGACAGTAAGACAAAAAAATGAATATTTCTGTATCCACATATTTTATATTTGGTGCAGCTTATTTGGAGTAGAACACTGCAAATATGAATCAGATGAGTTAAGTGGTCGCAACTTTTACCCTATAGTCCTTCCTTTCGGCATTAGCTCCTGCTGTTATGAATTGAGGCTTCAGAGGGCGCAAAAGACTGCCATGTTTCACTTTCACCTTCTCTCGCTAACAATAGCGAGAGAATGTTCAGCCCTCCTTCTGCGCGGGAGAGGGTGGGGTAGTGGGTGGCAATGCCAGGGGGGAAAGTGTAGTCGTCGTTTGGCACCACAAACTCGCCATACTTGCTCAGAGGGGATGAGAGTCCGCTTTCAAAGAGTCCCACGCCACAGCAGCATGGCCGGTCACAAACGGGCCGAGTCCTTGCAGCAAAAGCCACCATGCAGTTGCCACCAGCCAACGTTCGCCTGAGTAGCGAATCGACACGCCGAACATCCCGTGGCAGTAACGAGCAGGGTTGCTATGGGGCGTGTGGAGGAAAGCACTGATACAGCGCCTCGGTCACGCCGATATAGAGACTCACAAGAACTACGGTGCTGTGGAAATCCTTGAACACTTGTGTCTGCAGTTCAGTGCGTTTGTGGCAGCGTGGGATGAAGCCTTGAAGTGCCACAGGACGCGCGGGCTGCTGCATGACACCGTTAGCGTCGTGGCAACTCAGCACGGTGGATGTTGAGGTCATCGCGACGCATGTATGGAGCGTACATCTTGTGATGTCTTTATGGAAGACCGGAGCCATTTGCCTTGAACTTGTTCTGATATATTACTTCGTAGGTAATGAAGCGACATGATTTTATCACAACTGAAAGAGTCAACTGAGACAGGCGTGGCACCATATGAAACGAGTCTTGTCTGTTTCTCATATTGGTCTTTGTCATGTACTTTTAGAAGAACGCCACCACTGGCCTCTTTTGGAGCTTTGTATTACGGTATCAATGCGTCGATAACGTACTCTCAAACAAAAAAGGAGAGGGTGTCCTTACGGTTTTCTTAGGAGATTTGTTGTGAATGACGTAGAAGGATGGAAACATTTTTTTTGTTTGGTTTGGTGAAAAAGCTTACAAATTTATCGGTGCGCTCTCTTTTTGTGAGATAGCGATAGCGCAGTCGAGGGAATGATGAAGCCAGAAAAATTTATCTGATTTTGGCAGCGGTGCCTCATCCCACCGCGGGACCAATCAAGGGTAGGTCACACGATTTGAGCTAAACAAGGCCTGCTACCGCCAGGTGTACAAAACCACTATAAGCATATATGTGATAACCAAGATTGGTTACCCCACGCAAGCTTAACCCTTGCTGGCTGCAATGTTGGAAGTAAAAGGAAGAGAACAAAGTAAAAATGGCGAATGACAAAGACGAATGTGGGAGAGGAAGATATGAAAAGGCAACTACCGATTTCAATCGAGTGGGCCAGTCCGGAGGTGTCAGCTACGTGAATCAGAGGCCAAACGTGTGTGTTGGCTTCGCCCAGGCGCCCTAAATGCCCAAGCATTCAGAACTGGCTGAGCCCCCCCCCCCCCGATTCCCTTTTCCCAGTACATGGCTAAGCCACGCACCGTTAAGAGTGGGACGGTCCAAGCTGTGGTTGTTCGCTACGTCACGGCGCGCACGCTTTGATATCGCGCGTGTCAGAAGACCATCGCGGGTTCGAGCACTCAGCCGCCATGCATGCGGGTGGCCGCGTCCACACCTCCTCAGACCCGCTATGTGAGCCGACGCGCGGCTGCGCGCGTCGGCGCGTCCCGACCCCAGCTGGGGGAAGGCGAGACCACGCGCGCAGCAAGGTAGACCGTAGGCGAAGCACTCCGGAAGAAGAAATCACATTTATTAGGCTGGGATTGGATGCAAACGCAAGTTTAAAGAACACGTCTGAATCTAAATGTAATTGCCACACAATACTTGGCCAAATGGTCGCCGGCGGCCGCTAACGGCGCACCGCGATAGCGAGAACAAAGAACCCATCCGTAAGAGGCTGCCTACGCTTCGGTCAGCGCCTGCCATAGCGCGCCCAACACCAGAGGAAATGGAAACATAAAACAACAAACGAACAGACGGGGGAACGATCGGAAGACACAACCTTAGGACATCGATACGACGGAAGACTGCGCGCGCCCGCTGAGGCCGGCACGCCGCCGAGCCAAAGTAACCATCGGCTGGCGAGGGACAAAGGGAGACGCCGCCGGCAGAGCGGAGCATGTACGCACCTTTCGACGCCCTGATGTGGTCTTCCCACGCCCCGTCTTGCGTGCGCTCCGGGTACGCGCACGCAAGCAGGGCCCCAATCACGGCAAAATGTCGGCCAATCGGGCAAGCCCGTTTACCTTCCCGCAGGCGGGATGACAGCCGAGTGACCATGGTTCATGACCCGCTGCTCCCTCCCGGCGGTAGACGAAAAGTCCCTCCACGCCGGTTCAAGTAATAGAGTGAATTGATTTTCAAGAACACCTTAGCACTCTGATGACTGGCCGATACTTCTCGGAGTGGTGCGCAATCGCGTTTCTCCATTGCCGGGGGTTGCCACCTTCAAGGCAACTCTCACATTGCAGGGTTAGCGGGTGGCATGCGATCTTCATTGGCCACGCTCGTTGCGACCCCGCTGAGTGAACCCTCCCGGGGTAACAGTGACACACGCTGTATCCGGCCCCGCGCGCCCGTAGCAATACCAGCAACGTCTCGGCGCCCTCGCCCGTACAAAACCAGCCCTGTTCCGGCGCTCCACCTCCCTGAGTCCGTCGCACAGCCATGTACAATTATTTACAAAACGGGTCCCTCTGCGATCCCTTCAGCGCTTATCGGGCTGTTTAAAAAGATCAAAAAGACGATTACGACACCCCAGTGGGGGTGGCTGTTTTCGTTACCCCGGCTCGCTCTCCACCCGTGCTGTCCTCCCCGTCATTACCGTGGGGATGCGGGGGAGCGTCCCCTTCTGCGCGCGCGACAGCGGACGTCCGGGGCGCTTGCTTCTACGCGGAGTGGGCTCGTTTTGGGTCTCCGTTCGACTACTGCACTGCCAGTTTCGCCCCTCAATCGAGGGTGCAGAAGGGGCCACCATTAACCGGTCTGCCTAAATGGAGACTTGCAGGAACACAGGGTATAATAATAGTGCGTCCACTATTGCGGCCTAAATTTTAGCCAGGAAATGCGTGCATCAAGTGAAAGCTACCCGGCAGGCCACTGAACCGCGCCAACAATAACAAAGCACGCATATTTGCCGATTTAAGTGGCACTAGGCGCACCGTGCCCGAGCAGTCCGCATAATTAGCTGCCGTCAGAATGGTATGGATGCTAGAGACTTAAGGAAATCAGTCGCACCCATCGAATCGTTGAACACATGGGAGGACAGAATAGTCCGCCCTCCCGGTGCGAATCAGCGAGACCTCCGGCTCTCGCATGATGTCGGCAACCGAGGAGGACTGCAGCATTTCGGCCGTCGCTTGACGCCTCTCTCGTCCGGGCTTTGCAGCACAGAACATTGAAACGTGTGTCCAATACGCTTACTTTTACTGAGGCAAGGCATGGCAGATAGAGTGAGAGAAAAATAGACGAATTCGTCGCACGGCGGAGAGACACGGCTCGGTTAGCAATGGGCGTTCGCGGCAACACACACCTCAGCAACGCAGCAGCTCGGATATTGGGCGACCCGAGGCTGATTAGGCCCTTGGCCCCACGTTGGGCGCCAATTTTTGGCCTTTCGCTACGTTCACGGCGCGCACGCTCACGGCGCTTGCCGTACGACCACCGCGGGCTCGAGTACTCTGAGCCACCTTGCATGCGGGCCACCACGTCCATACCTTGTCGGGCCCGCTCCGTGCAGCGACGCGCCGCTGCGCGCATCCATGCCCTACGGGCCCCAGCTAGAGGAAGGCGAACCATGGGTGCAGCAAGGGAAACCCTAGGCGAAGCACTCCGCAAAGAAGATGCACCATTTATTAGGCTGGGATTCGATACAAACAAATGTTTGAGCATTGGCCACGGCAGTACCACAAGCAGTACCACAAGAATGCAGACGTCTAACCCGCTGTCCTTATTCATGCAGTTTGCTGTCAGCATACTCCTGATCGGTGGGAATGCGCACACCGGGCTGCTGCCGGAGGTGATCAGCGGACCGCATATATACAACGCCGGTTTCCACGCGCCAGATTGCTCCTACCCTCCGTGCTGGAACAACTGGCCACGTGGTTCGACGACCGACGCGCCCTGCTTGACACCTCACCGTCATCAAGGGCCATCTGTACAACCGTCTACATATGGTCTTTCTTCACTGCCGGGAACCATTGGGCACGGCAGCACCACAAGAATGCAGACATCTAACGCACTGTCCTTCTTCATGCAGGTGAGGAGGCGTCACGATAAGTCTTTTAGGTCTAGTAACCCCTTCTTGTTGGTGCTGCCGTGCCCGCGGTTTTTTGTTGCAGTTGCCGATGTTGTTTTTATGGAAACATCTTTTAGTAGCTGGGGATATAGAAGCGAAATCAGGCCTCCAGTTAAGCCAGATTGGTAAACAATTAAAGGATATCGCAACCGATATAAAAGATATCAAAGAACATCGGCTAAACGAAATTGAATAGCAGATAGACGCCCTCTCCAAACTTGAAGAAAAAGTAACCTCATACGAAAAGAACATATTGCAGTAGGAAAAAGCTTTAAAAGATTAGAAAGTAGAGTTGATGATTTAGAAAACCACAGCAGAAGATCAAATCTTATTGTTTACGGACTTAATTCCCGAGGATGAGGGCGAAAACAGTTCTACATTGGAAAACAGCGTCAATCAAACAATCATTAAGGAAATCCTTGGCTTGGAGCCAGTTGCCATCGAACGAATACATCGCTTAGGCAGACCGAATAGAGACAAACCCAGGCCAGTCATCTTACCACTACTTGACTCAAGTAACAAACCAGCGATACTGAAAAAAGGCTATGAATTCAAGAACACTATGTACTCTATAGCTGAAGACTTGAGTCGTAGAGTGCGGCAAAAGAGAACTCTGGGAAAGCACTAAATCAAACCGTGAGAAAGGTGAAAAAGTATCCCTATTCTTTGATAAACTGTACATAAACGACAGCATGTTTGTCTGGGATGACGAAAGAAATGTGAGAGTCGCAGTTCAAAAAAACGCCGAAAGAAGTCGACCAGTAACTCGAAGCCACAAACATTCACAGAAATAACACTGCTAAATGGTAATGCGAGAAGTATTGTAAATAAAACTGAAGCATTAGAAAACCTGTTACTCGAGCACAGCCCTGACATTGTTGCTATTACTGAAACATGGCTTTCACCAGAAATATAAAGCCACGAAATAGCACCCCCAAATTACTCAGTTATCCGTAAAGATCGACCAACTCGAGGCGGTGGCGTAGCTCTGCTTATTAAGAATTCCTTACCATTTGTATGGATGCCCGACTCCAGATGTCGAGGATGTGTTCTGCAGGATTATGTACGATGATTTTGCTATACTTACTGGCTGCTTTTACAGAAGTCCTCTTTCTGGTCACGAAAGTGTTATTACTGTACAGGAGTTCATGCAGAAGCACGCTAGCTACCGAGTTATTCTTGTGGGAGAATTCAATTTACCTGATATTGACTGGAATACCATGCGCCACATTTCACCTCCATCAAATTCGCTCATTGATTTGATGCTAAATTTCGGGCTTCATCAAGTTGGAACTTCTCCTACGCGAACTGAAGGAACAAGCGATAACATCCTAGACTTAATATTGATTAGTGACAACTTTCCCCTCGATCTACTGAACTCGGAGATATAAACGGTATCTCAGACCACAACATACCAAAATGCCAGCTGCCTCTCGGATGCACTGCAACAGCCAAAACAACTGAAATTATTGTCCCTAATTTTGAAAAAGCGGATGATTCCGCTATACTAACCTACTTATCACATGAATACCAAGAATTTTACGAAACTGCCAACGATAGTTCTGTTCACCGTCAATGATCTCTGGCTTCATTTCAAGGGTATAGTATGACGCTGCATGCGTCATTACATGCCGAAAGAAAGTAAAAAATCAAACAAAAAAAATCCTTGGATAACACGCGATATAATTCACGTCAAGCGCAGAATAAAACGCTTGCGGCCTAAGATGAAAAATGACGGTTTAAGTACACAAACAAAATCGCAACTCTCCCGCGCTGCCGACGAACTCAAGTTAAAGACCAAGCTTCTGAAGCATATATATTTCAATGAAACATTGCCTAACCTTATCAATCACAACCCTAATCGCTTTTGGAACTTTTTTCGCGCACGCCCCGCAGCGACACCAGATCGTCCACGCGAGGAAAAACTGGCACTCGCTGATAAATTTAACCAACACTTTCAATCAGTCTTTACTAAAGATAACGACGCAATTCCATATTGGCCACCGTCATCATTCCACACTGTTGACACATTAGCAATAAACATCTCTAGAACATCTAGGCAGTTACTTGAGTTAGACGTGAAGAACTCAAACGGTCCCGATAACATTCCCAACGAGTTCTTGAAAAGATATGCTGAATGTTACCGTAAATATCTTGGCCTTATTTACCGCAAGTCACTTTCGACGTCAGACCTACCTGAAGATTGGAAAATTGCCAAAATTGTAGAGATTCATAAGTCAGGCGATACTAACCTGCCATCTAACTACAGACCAATTTCGCTCACAAGCACATCATGTAAAATATTGGAACACATTATTCTCAAACACTTGAACGTAAATTTCGAAGAACATATTCTAGTAGATGTTCAACACGGTTTTAGAAGAGGCTTATCGACAGTCACTCAGCTAACAGAGGTCGTACGCGATCTTGCTTTAAGTATTAATAATCATAATCAAACTGACCTACTTTTACTAGATTTCAGTAAAGCGTTGGATTGTGTGTGCCATACTAAAGTAACTGCAAAAATTGCAGCTGCGATTGGCAATGGACCCATTACTGCATGGATAAGAAACTTTTTATCTCACCGATCCCAATTTGTCGTCATCGAAAACATCCCATCTGCTCCGGTGCCTGTCACGTCAGGGGTCCCACAGGGCTTAATGATATGTCGGCTGTTATTTTTACTTTTTATCAATGACATTAGAAATAACATTGAATGTAAAATCAAACTGTTTGCAGACGACTGCATAATATACAGAGAAAAACGTAATCACCAGGATCAAGTTCTGCTCAATAATGCACGAGCAAAAATAACCGAATGGTGTGATAACTGGCAAATAACCATTAATGCAGACAAAACGGTTGCATGACAGTAACGAGAAAAAAGCACTCATCGCTTTTGGACTACACACTTAACGGCAGCCTCGTAACTAGAGTTCAACAGCACAAGTATCTTGGTTTAACAATAACGTCGGACCTTAACTGCACAGCACATATTAACAACATTACTTCTTGTGCATTACAAAAACTCTTCTTTCTCAAAAGGTGCCTGCGGTTTGCGCCAATTAACGTCAAACTTTTAGCTTACATTACATTTGTGAGATCTGTCTTTGAATATGCTAATGTTGTATGGTTCCCGTACAATAAAACAAACATATCTAAACTGGAAAGGATCCAGAGAAAGGCAATTAGGTTTATACACCGAAAATACCGGCGCAATAATTCCCCTACTCTTCTTCTAACACAGCCAGGGCTTGCAACTTTGGCTGTACGAGCAAAACGAGCTCATCTAAAATTTCTGCATCAAATATTACAGCGCAGACTAAAAATAAATGCCTCTGCATGCGTTACTTTTTCTAAATCCCGCGTACTTTGTCATAATCATGCATATACACTTAACGAGTTCTTTTGTAATAACGATACTTTTCAGTCTTCCTTTTTCCCCCGTGTTGTTCTCAAGTGGAATAACCAAGATGCATCTGTAACTAACACAGTATCGCAGTCTGATTTTGTTAAGCTATTAGAAGATGAAATAAGTTGTTAGGAACGAATATTTCTTATGCATATATAATCGTCAGAACTCCCATTTCCTTAAGTATAGCTAAACATTTACCTCCTTTGTTTCTTTCTTTGTTTTTATAAGATTGTAATAATCCTTACGTACATGTAATCTCAAGTGTACTATTTCTGTGAGTTGCTCTTGTTATTCATATTATTAGTGTTGTAAAATTGTGCATTGAACCTGTTTGATGTATTTCCATTTCCATGTTTTCATGTTCTTACCATTCAGTATATAAAACAGGAATTGTGTGTACAATCACATGCTCAGCTGCTATGGTCTTGATATGAGACTGGCAGTATTAAAAAGAATGTTCAAGGAACACGTCTGAATCTAAATCAAATTGCGACACAATATACGGCCAAATGGTCACTGGTGGTTGCTAACGGCGCACCGCGACCGAGAGAACAAAGGACCCAGCCGTGAGAGGCGGCCTGTCTTGTCAGCGCGTGTCATCATGCGCTCACACCATAGAAAATGGAAACAGAAAGAAACAGAACAGGCGGGGACAAGGTCGGAAGACGCAGCCTCAGGACGTCGAGACGACGGAAGAGCGCCGGGAACCCGACGAGCCGAAGTGACCGTTGGCCGGCAGCGGACAAAAGCCGCCGCCGCCGGCAGAGAGGAACACGTGCACACCTCTCGACGCCCCGATGTGGTCTCCCCAGGCACAGTCAGGCGCGCGCGTACCCGGAGCGCACGCAAACAGGGCCCGAATCCCACCAAAATGGCAGCCAATAGAGGAAGCTCGTTGACCTTCACGTGGGCAGGATGACAGCCGAGTGACAGTGTTTTATGACCCTCTGCAACCCTGTCCAGGGAGTGAAGAGAAGGACGCGGAGCCCCCAGAAACGAAAAACAACGGCTCGACACAACTATAGCGAGAGCCCGAAACCCCATAAACTCCGGTCCAGAAGAGATTAAAGTATTAGAGAAAATAGAACTTTGGAGTTGTAAAGTGTGTAATAAGACCGACGACAGTTCAGACCACACACATTGTACAATGAACTCGAGAATTTCACCACCGTACTTCAGCATGGTGTATGTGCACTTTTTCAATAAATTTTTTTTCCTCTTGTAGAACGACGCGAGAAACAAATATGCGCCTTTGTGGAATGGCAATTTAAGTCGACGACATGACATGTTCCTGGACATATTCGAACGCTTTCGCCGCAAAGTATTGAGTGGAGATACGAGCAGCACCGGATCACCCAAGAGTGTCTTGCGTAACGTGGTCCTATAACGTGGTACCCTGCCGCTGCATAGAGATAGCACGAAGGTTAAGGAAACTTGATACGCGTCTGCTGGGATCACCTTCTTTTCCACCCTTTATCTCTATTATTTGCAAGTTGCAAGTATTTGACACGAAACACCCAGCTGTCACCGAAACTCAAGCACTTATTGCTGAAGCTCCGACTAGTCAAAACCACGAACTGGAAGAATTTATCTATTGGGTCGTCATTATATAACAAAAATTGGACTAATTCTATATACAAATTAACGGTATACGACATTGAGAATCTCGGCGCACGTGTCGAAGAGGCTTATGGAGGACATAGAAGAATTTATTAATTATAATTGGTGTAATAAAAGCGGTTTTCTTGCGCATTGGCCACCATTAGTCGACAAGTTGGTGTTCCTTATCTTTGTGTTATTTTTAATGGGAAGTGATCATCAGCGATTATTGCCTGCGTTTCTTGTACAGCGAAACAATACCGCTAGATTCGGTGCAGTAACAAAATTTAAGAGATTACTGGCAACACACTCAGTATGTCTACAATGTGCTCTGCAAAAAAAATGCACGAATGACTTTTAAATGCTGTGAATTGCGAGGAAACTACTTTTAACCCAGTTGAAAAAGACAACAGGAATTCTTGTCGCAACTACAGAAATTCCTGTCGCGACTACAGAAATTTCTGTTGTACGACAGAAGTTCCTGATGTTTCTGTAGTTGCGATAGACATTTCTGTCGTTACGACAGAAATTTGGATGTCGCAACAGAAACATTCTCTCGCGAAGACCAAGAGTTCTGAAGTCGCAACAGAAACGTTCCGTCGCGTCAACAAGAGTTCTGAAGTCATTACAACAGCTTTCTATCGTGACAGCAATTCTGACGTTAGGACAGAAATTCTGTCGTCGCAATAGAAAGATTCTGTCGCGACGGCGAAGAGTTCTGAAGTCGCAACAGAAACTTTCGGTCACGAAAACCAGAGTTCTGTAGTCACAACAGCTTTCTATCGTGACAGCGATTCTGACGTTATGACAGAAATTCTGTCGTCGCAACAGAAAGATTATGTCGCGACGACGAAGAGTTCTGAAGTCGCAACAAAAGCGTTCTGTCGTGACAAGAATTCTGTAGTCACAACAACAGCTTTCTGTCGTGACAGCGACTGACTTTACGACAGCAATTCTGACGTCGCAACAGAAACACTCGGTCGCGACGGCCAAGAGTTCTGTAGTCGCAACAGAAACGTTCTGTCGCGACCACAAGGGTGTATGAAGTCGCAACAAGAACTTTTTATCGTAACAGCGATTCTGACGTCGCAACAGGAACTCCACAGAAATGTGCTACTTTTTGTCGCAGCGACATAACTTCTGACGCCTCGACAGAAGCGCGTTCCGTCGCGACGCTTTATAATTGTATGTCAGTTTCGCATTGGTGGTGTACACTGTACTTTTTTCTTGCACGGTATTCAAACGTGCTTCTCTAAAGCCGGCAATGATGATAGCACCGACACCGGTATTAAAGTCGACGTGGCCAATTGTTATAGTTGTGCCTTACGACGAGGCACTAGCAACGCCATACCGGCGTTGCTAGTGCACATCCCAGAAAAAGATGTGCTACAAAGGACTGCACCACTCCTCACATGTCTTTCGAGTGTACATTTTGGCCATGTCAATAGTAGGATGAGCTGATGTTCACATTTGCATTTTAAGAGCCAAGATCCGCTATCACTACACCGCGTCCACTGCCGCATCTCTAGAAGAGCAAAAGTTGCCTTTAGAATAGCAAGTTACCTTTAGATCCACATGGAATAAGATTCTTACCGGTATAAACGGAAGCTTTTCCGTATGACGCAATAATGCTCCTGGGCCTCCACAGTTTGTGGAAAGCTAGAACGCAGTTCAACAATGTGGAGGTCAATTCGCGACCTACACGTGATCACTTCATTGAATCTGTAGTACGGTTCAGGGATGTCCATCGGGCACTCCCTGAAGAACCAACATGGATTGACATGTTAGATAAACTTGCAGCATTGAAAAAATTTTGAGGTCGTGCCAGCAAAATCCTTGTTGACATGTTTTTCCTTTTTCGGTATTGTTTGTGCATGTCAAAGCCGGCAATAAAGACAAAAAAAAAAAGAGTTGTGCAGTGGTAAGATGCCGGGCTCGGAATCATGAGGTCGCAAGTTCGAATCTTTAAATGGGAGGTTTCTTATTAAATTTTACTTTTATTTTTTTCTTTATTGTCCTAACAAATTTACATAGCCTTAAGGAGGTCTCTGTAAATTTTTAATTAAATATTGATGAAGAACTAAAGAATTTTCTACTACAGGACGTGACACTACAGACAACAGAACTACAGAAACATCGCCCCAAAATACGACAGACAAAAATTTCCTGCTGTGTTTTTCAACTGGGAAACGCCGAAGTATTTCACCACAACCTCATGAAAATTGCATTGAGTCGAACAACTGCAAATCGAATTCACCCCAATGCTCACAAAGATCATTCAGTCAGGACGACGAAATTCGAGAACAATGAGCTTCGTCAAAACTGCAAAGTAGTGATAATGATAGATTGTTTAGTATTGCGCCGTTTGATTCGCGAAGGTTTGGCATCCCGTAGTCACCCAGTGAATATTTCAAACGATGTTCGAGGTTCGAGAACGGCACTGTTGGATTGATATAGAGGGTCCTGTATTGAACGCCTATCTTTCGGACACATAGGTACTTTAGTCGATGCAAAAAGGCGCACCTGAAGATGGAATGCTGGGTGCCCAAATTGCTTTCAGGCTTCTATCAGCGAAAGCCCGCAGCAAACGTTCACACGGGACCTGAGTGTCAAAAAAACCATGGCGACAGGTCGAACGTGCCTGTGACAGCTTCCTTCACGCATGCTCCTTGAAAAGGCCATCATTGTCACTAGAATTATCGTATTTTTATTGAAGCGCTGCTTCACAAACTGGATTATCATGGTATATTTCTAGCAAACAAGAAATAAATGCCTCTTTGCTGTCAAGAGTTCTTGTGTTCCTTTCATAGAATGGAATATGTATTCCAGCTAGCGTTAACCAAAGTGTTAAAGTTATGGGGTTTGACGTGCCAAAACCATTTTCTGATTATGAGGCACGCCGTAGTGGGGGACTCCGGAAATTTGGACTACCTGAGTTTCTTTAACGTGCACCTAAATCTAAGTACACGGGTGTTTTCGCATTTCGCCCCCATCGAAATGCGGCCGCCGTGGCCAGGATTCGATCCCGCGACCTCGTGCTTAGCAGCCCAACACCATAGCCACTAAGCAGCCACGACGGGTCGCTTGCCAAAGTGTTCAAGGATAAGAAAACAGAAAAAGAACACAGTACCAGATACGATTAAAAGAGGTGCGGTTTTGGGTTGTCAGAAGTCTGACAACAGAACACCGTCGGTCATAAAGTGCTATTTCGCACATTGTTCCTTCATTTTTTTTCCTTGAACAGCTTGGCTAAAGTTATCCGCGACACCCCCTGTACAGGGTGTTCTCTTTAGCTACACCAAATTTTTAGGAATTGCTTTTGGCAACTAGAGCAGTTTTAATTCTTCATCTAGACGGTTCCATGAGTTGGCCATTAGTTCTACGAAAAATTGAAATGCTTAATTGAATGAATAATCCAGTCACGCTCATTTACTTGAATTAAATTTTCACGGCACATATTTCAATTTAGAAATCACAGTTGAGTGCGCAAGACGTATGCTGTAGGAACTAATTCTCAGCACTCCACCATTATCAAAATAGTAATTTTCAAAGTGGCCGACAAAATTTGTTGGCGTTCCTCTTGCTTTTTAAAGAAAACTCTGTTTTGTGCATTCCTATGCCAAAGTAACTCGAACACCAACGAATTTCGTTGGAGACGCTGAAAATTAACATCGCGAAACGGGCGCAGAACAGAAAATTTATTCCTAAAGAATAGGATTTGCGAACTCACTAGATAGAGTGCATAGATTAAAATATACGCCGTAAAATTATTATTTAGAAATTCTTTTGTGTAAGTACGTTAATTATTCAATTACGCATTTTCATTTCTCGTGGAAGTAAGGGTCGCGTCATCGGGTAATTTATATCAAGGGATCGAATTGAGCTATCTGCCACAAGGAATTTGTAAAATATGTGGTGCTGCTAAAAACAATATCCTGCATAGAACCCATAACTGCTGGACAGGATTCATAGTAAGGCTCGTTACAGCACAACACAAGACATGGACAAAAGAAAGGTGTAAAACGACAACACGGCGGCAGCACCTTTCGACTGTCACGCAGTTGATAGAAACGATCAACGATTTTTCAGCTTCCTTGTACAATAGAAAGCATGTCGACGCTATATCTTTAGATTACTCGAAGGCTTTCGATCTGGTCATACATAACGAATTAATTAAAAAAATTGATGGAAATGAATATAAATTATGATGTTGTTATGTGGATCCGTTCATATCTTACGGATCGGACAGAATACGTTGAAATAAATGGTAACAAATTTAACCAATTAAAAATAACCTCAGGCGCTCCACAGGGATGCATTTAAGGGCCACTTCTTTTTCTAGTTTACATAAATGATATTGCTCATCACATAAGTAACGACATAACCATCCGGTTATTGGCAGACGATTGTTTATTATATCGTGAAATCAATAACCAAAACGATCGGGCGTCCCTTAGTCAAGCCCTTAAAGCTGTAGAAGTCTGGGCCGCAAAAAGTAAAATGAAAATTAACGAATCTAAATCAGTCATGCTCAGAGTTACAAACAAAACAAAGCATGTTATTGAGTGTAATTATGAGATGAACTCAACAATTCTAACCGAAGCTGAAACGATAAAATACCTAGGTTTAACAATTTCGAAAGACATAAGATGGAAATCACACATATAAAGAATATGTGGAGCTGCAGAAAAAAAGTTATGGTTCCTTCGCCGAAAATTAAAGCTAGCAACCACACCCGTCAAACTACTTGCATATTTAACTTACATTAGACCGACGTTAGAGTATGCCAGTGTCATTTGGGATCCGTTTCAAATCAGGATTAATAAACCGCATTGAGAAGATGCAGAAAAAATCTGCAAGGTTCATTCTTTCCCGGTATTATCGTACTGACTTTGTTTCCGAAATGCTTCGGTTGCTTGATTTGCCTTCACTGGCTCAATGGCGGAAGTTGGCTAGACTTAAATTTCATTTTTCTTATCGTAAGGCGACTTCAACATTGAAGCCGCACCCTATCTTGCTCCCAGGCAGGCTAGAAACGTCAGGTCAAGCAATCATTGCATGTTCCCAATTCCTAAAGCATATCTGGCCAGGTACGCTTATTCATTTTTTCCGCGAACGATTAAGGAATGGAACAGTTTGCCGGCGTCTGTTTTGCAGTCGAGTAGCATTAAAATCTTTAAGGAACGCGGTTAACACCTTTTATGAAATTGAATCTTAGTAGTGTCGTGCAAATGTCGTTACACTATTCAAGAAATACATACAATAGTCTCTTTTATGCTGCTTCCGATATCACTGTCACAGTGTTACTAACATGTATTTCTTAGCTAAAATCTTGTATTTGTATATGGTTATTTGTTCTGCATTGTATTTCCAACATTCATTGCTTCATGTACTATTTACGTTTGTGAGGTGTTTACATTTCTTGCGCTATGTGCAAACTTGCTGTACCCACCCTGTTACGGCCAAGACGGCCAACAGTATTTGAAAATAATAAATAAAATAACCAACTGGCGCAACTTGCCGTCTTGATGTTGGACAAGATTTTGCCTAGGGAGAGCCTTGGCAGGCGCCACGAAATTTTCGAGAAATTCCACTTACAGCAAGGTCAAGGCATCAACGTGAATACGACTTTGACGCTTAGGTAACATATTTCATTGGCCCCTTTCCGAAGTTTGTAATAAGACGAAGGGAGATGGTTGCGCTACTCGACTGTATAGTGGGAATAGAAAGTTGTCAAATGTTATTTGAGTTTTTGCCGTGCTTTGAACTCACACATTATACTGCTGTATTTAATAGTTGCTATTTCTTCAGAACAAATTTCTTTTCTGCTACGTAGTCCTACATTTTTTTGTCCTTGTGAAGCAATCTCTCACAGACATTCATAAGTAACACACATGGTAGTCTCTGTAACAAATATCTTGGCGTGCTGTGATTTGTCACAAGGCGTTTGAAAGGGCATGCTATATAAAGCACGCACACTAACCTATCTTGATTCATAAACTGAACATTTGTAGCGCTTTTGATCACGGCCTCTGCAATTTACGTCCCCTATGAGCCATCCGAGAACAGGGTCACCTGCAGTCAGTTTTATTTACAATGGCAAAGGCCACACGTAAAGGAGACAAAAGAACGACCTTGCACCGGATACTTCACTCAAAGCGCTCATGATGGTCCAGCGCACTGGCTTAAACGGGCAGTTTGACATCCGGCGCAAAGCTTACGTATCCTTAGTTATCTCGAGTTTCACTGTCTCGTAACCAAAAGCAATACCTGGGACAGGCGCGTGTATGCGCGTCCAGACGTACTCATGGCGGCGTCAAAGCAACCTTCGCGCAAGCAGGAAACGTCACTGGCAGGATATATAGCAGACGCCGTGCTTGAAGCCTCCACGACTGTGTAAATGATGGCTACCTCCGCCATTTGTGTTGTTTTTCGTGGTTTCTTTTAGTGCCAAATGTGTAATTTCTCTGTATTATAGAGCGGGTTCATACAAGCTTTGTGCTTACTGATGAGGAAAACAAATACGTTTGGAGACCCAGAACTGCACTGTGAAAGCAAGTGTCCTGCTTTTCTCGCAACCGAGGCAGCTCGAAGCAAATCATTTTACCGATGGCCTTGTATAAACTTTCACAGGTTGACACGTGGAAACATTACATTATATTATTTAGAGAAGAGGTAACATTTACTGCGCTAAATAAGCTCGTTAAGTTTAGTTTCATTCGTTCAGAAAAATAAACGAATCGCACTGGCCAGCTTACCCCGGCAACAGGTGCATTATTAGCATACAGTGTTCTTAAGCACTAAGCTTAACTTTTTAGCTTCATAACATTCTTCCCCTTGAACGTAATCTGCAGTAGGCTCCATGTTGTAGTTAATGTTGAGACCCCCACGGCAAGGAGTAGCTGGCACAGATCATTGTTCTTTATTTATGCTTTCAATCCTATTGAATTCCCTTATCATCAGTGTACATGTCGACGACAGAAACAACGACTAATTCCTTCACAAATGTATGCTAACTTGACAACTGATACATCAAACACACTGAAGCTATCTAATTGAGCTCTCTCTCCTTCCAGAACTATACTAAATGTCTGCTTGCTGGAATTACCCACACAACGGTAACGTACTCCCCCTTCAGGCGCAAATTAGTATCATTCATTGAAAATTCAGTTCTGATAGACTTATTGCCTATTAATAGTTAATAAGTACATAGGATTAGGAATTTCTCTTTGTCAGCTTTATTTCGTCTTCAAATTTAAACTCGACGCCTAAACTCCCCAAAATACTTGAGGTGCAGTAAGAACACTGAACTTCAGGTTCGTGCTGATTCTGCTTGACAAACAGCGAGCAGCCATATCGTTAACTTCAGAAATGCAAATTGTTGCCGTCAAAAAAAATAAATAAAGAAGCCGAAAGCCCACTAGATGTTGTACTGTTGTTCAAGAAAACACGGATATGTCTATCTTGTAAATCTTTTATCAATGCAGGCTTCGCTCATAGAAATAAATTTTGCAGCATATATCCATGAAGTATCACCTGAGTAGGTACGCAAGACATTTTAAATATTACTATTCCAATTATTGCTTCAAATGTTGAGGCGGTACCCTGGCATGTACAATGGTGCACACAGTGCCTGAAGGTGTTAAGAAGCACTGAGATTTGCATACAACAAGAGAAAGGTGGTGTCAGTAGCGCCATCAGTTTTCAATCAGGACGTGCGAGAGAAGCCTAGTAAGCGAGGCTACATCGAGTTGGCCTTTCTGAGTGCCATGCGACACTTCCCCTATTTTGAGTGCGTCTCTGTACGACCATAGAGCAAATAAAAATTTCTATCAAATAAGGGTTTCAGTTATTAATTAAATAATAATTAATTGAGTTGAGGTGCAAAGCCTTCAAAGCGCATAGCATCTGAATCTGAGAGGACGTCCTTGTTATAAAGAGATGTGCGTGCGCCAGTTTCCATTGCGCCGCAGACGTAGAAAAGAAACGGACGAATTGTAGACCACCTTCTCACTAATTATCGCATTGTACTTCTCTCGCCATGCTTCTCTCCTTACGATACATCCCTCAACAAACATCGTCTTCGTTTCGTGACAGCATGCACTGCGTCTGCACTATGGTATAGTCGGCAAACAAAGCGGGCATTGGCACAAATTGCTATTTGCATTTCGGCATTGCTTGTGAACGGTGCAAAGCAAAAACAATGCATGACGTTACAGTTGTGGCCTGTATGTTGCATAAAGATTGCAACATTGCAATGTTTGCAATGCTGTTGCATGTTGCATAGCATTGCGTAGCATTCTATCCGAACATCTTGGCAGGGTGGTGGCTACCCAGCATCGTTTGAGATTACACAAAGCGTTCGTATGCAGATCAACGGTATTTCTCTAAGGCGAAGAGCTACGTGTCTGACGCGAACGTGTACGTGTCGACAGCAGCTTGACAATCGTGACGATGGTCTTGCGATTCCAACGACATAATTTCTACTCTTACAGCTCGACGTGAGCATACGACATGCCAAATATTGGGTTCTATGTAGTTGCTGTACGAGAGCGTAAGCGAGCGAAACACCGATTGGCCCGTAATCAGTGACTACGCCTCATACTATGGTACGTAGCTATAGCTTTTTAACGTCGTGTATACCAAAACGACGATGGCATCTGCACTGCAGGGATGAATAGCTAAATCAAGTTCGACTTGGGCAGATCATGAAGGCAGTAAAGCATCATGCAGTTCGTACATAGCGTTATTTGCTACGAGGAAAGTACTGTGGAATGGTAGATGATCCCGGGGACGGTGCAGAGACTGTAGCACAGCGTCTTCAAGCGCGAGCTGTCATGATGAATGAACGCAAGAAACTGGCACACAGCACAGGCGCGATACCTCTCAAAGAGCTAGTCGGTTTTGGCACGCAAAGAATACGCGCGCGAAGGTGGCCTAGGGATTAGGATATTTGGCTGTTGTGAACGAAAGGAGAGGCTAGATTTCCCTGCCGTCTATGCATTTATTACCTTTATGGACGTGCGAACTACGAAGACAAAGGAAAACACCTCCAACCTTCCAGAAAAGTATTTTATTTTACAGGATTTCATCACCCGCTTCATGAAAGCCTCGCTTCATGTGGATTTAGCATGTGCGTTGTACCGACAGGCTTTCTTTTTGCTGCGTGTGTGTGTGCGTGCGTTGGTGCATGCGCGTGTGTCTGTCTGCGTGTGAGTGAGAGAGTAAGCGGGTGAGTAAGCGAGTGAGTGAGTGAGTGAGTGAGTGAATGAGTGAGTGAGTGAGTGAGTGAGTGAGTGAGTGAGTGAGTGAGTGAGTGAGTGAGTGAGTGAGTGAGTGAGTGAGTGAGTGAGTGAGTGAGTGAGTGAGTGAGCGAGCGAGCGAGCTACCGAGCTATTGGCTAAGACAGCAGGAGCCACGATCTGCAATGTCCGGGAGGGTTCTCAACGAAGGTGGCGCTATAGATTAGGAGTTGAAGTTTTCACTTTCAAAACCTCAATGTCGCACAAACGCGCTTCGGTAGGCGCCGCTGAATGATTCGTAGATGGGCTGTCCCAATCAAAGATACCGTTTCCACAATTTCACACCGCACAAATCGGCGCCCTATGGGCAATGTCATCCTTTACAGGCTGTGCCCTCCTATTTCCTGATGATTCTGGGAAAAAGAACCCTCAGTTACTAACAGAAGAATCCGAAATCACTTCAATATAAACTGAAACTTAAAACAGCATCTTGGATCTTTCAAGCGATTCATTTTCTTTCATACAGGTTTCGGTAAGGCTCTCCCTGCTATGCTGGCTCCCCGAGTTCTAAAATAATTGGATCAGATAGGTCACCTCTGATGTAGAAAGAAAGACAGGCGGGGTTCAGTATGCTTCGAGTGGTGGTCATGTATTCATAATTTGCTTAGTTTGCGTTGGGAGTAGTATCGCCATATTGCTCCACAGTTGCTATAGATGATCTTTTGAAGAATGCTAGCGTTCAGGCCACCTTTGGAGTCCATTTGCCCCCTTTACATTGGAATATGATTTAGTGCAGCACTGAATCACTATCGTTGGCACGAAGTTGCACACTTAGTGCCTACAGAATAGAACAACCGCAATGGACACCATAGCAGCTCATAACACAATGAAATATAGGTGCGCCCCCTTAAACGCCGACGTGTGTCCTGGCTGCATAAAAATATAGCAATTATTTTCTTTATGCATACAGCGCCTGCGCTGTTCCAACTCGCATGCGTGGGCGCCAGCTGTGCTTCAGCATGAAGCCTGTGCTACATAGTGTGGTAGATGTGCTGGTGTATGCGGACACCGGAAATTGTGAGCCCTTAAAACGGCACGTCTCAAAGCGCTCGCCGTCAGTACGCTTGGGTTCGCTCTAGGCTCCTGGTTCGAGAACTGCCGCTCGTTTCACCGATTACCATGCCTCCCGTCCTGTACAACATAACTGGCAGCCCACCTTGCGGCTTCATCCGTACTCTGGCCAAGAAGCTCGGCGTAGAGCTAGAGCTCAAGAACCTTGATTACTTGAAGAAGGAGCACCTCACGCCAGAATACCTCAAGGTTAGCAATCAGGGGATCATGTCGAAGTATTTGTGCATGTACTCTCTTGTATTAAGCTTGATTTTTATCGCTCTCCGTGGGTCTTAAAAAACGTATTAAATAACTTCCTCGGTCACGTGGACATTTTACGATTAGGAGCGAGCAAAAATACCTTTTTTAGGCTTCATAGCACGCAACCATTAGCTTGGCTAGCACTTAGCGACTATACCGGTGTAGTTGAAAAGTTCAGGATCTTTTGGCGAGCTTTCCGATTCTCTTTTTGAAGCACTGACCACTACTGTACTTCATGCAACCGAAAATATGTGCATGACCAGTCCACCTGTGTTGCGCTACATTCTGCTATATAATTTATTGGTATTTACAGGAACAGTACTTCAGCAGTTGTCTATTTGATATTGTTCGCTGCGTTGAGTTCCTGGCTAATAAAAGTTTTAAATTGACGCCAGCGCTGACGATGTAGACGTGCAGTGGTTTCGCATCGCGTAGCTATATTTAAAACTCAGTAGTTTCCTGAACAAGACAGCATTTTGACAGCTTTGTTGCTGACGAAGTCCAGTGCTGAATGTCCTTCAGTGTGTGCCTTGTCAATCGTAACAGTAACATTACTTTAATTTATCAAGTATGTTTAAAGGGGCCCTGAAACGCTTTTCTAAATAATCACAGAACAAAGGATGTCGTATCACGAATTTCCTGCAGCAAAACTTTTTTCCGTTCTTTCCACTATCGTACTGATACCTTCCTTTCTCGCTCTTTTCGTCTTCGCTAGCGCTCCGTAAGCCACACAGCTGCGAAGCCAAAAGGGCAAAGTTCCGAACGAAAGCTGAGTGTCGCGGCGGTGAAAGGGATCGTCGCCATTCTATGTGGCGGCCAGGGTTGACTACGGTATACGGCACGCCACTGCCATCTTGCAGGCCAAGCGCAGCTCAAGGAGCTACACGCAGTGCAAAGATTACACGATTTTTCTTACTTTCGGAGATTGCAGGCACATGTTTTTTTTCATTTATTGACCTCAAACTTCGCAATTGTGCATTGCTCAGAATGCTCATGCGATCACGAATTAGCCAGTGCGGTTGATCGACCAGCTGCTTTAAATGTGACGGCATTATGGAAGCGAGGGCAAGCGATCTTGCGCTGTGTTTGACACGAGACTGTGAATTCGCTGCTGCTTGCACTGCGCTAATCCTTGGCTCGCGTGCTCACAGTGCACTCTTGGCATATCCACAAAGTTTCTTTACATTGTTAAAAAAGTGTTTCAGGGCGCATTTAAATTATAGCTCTCCCATATTCACATCTCTACCATCATCATCAAGGCTAACCAAAGTAACCCTACTGCAGGGCGAATATGGTCAACGTACCGGTGTTGAACGTACAAGTGTTCGGCATATTGACAATGCTAGGGCCATGTCCTCACAATTTCTAATTTGGTGGGTTCATATATTTCAGTCACATTCCAATGTGCGGTGAATCTTCATATTAGGTTGAAGTATAATATTTATCTTCTCCCTTTTAATTCCAAATCAGCAGGTTTGCCTTTCTCTTCACGAATGTTACTTTTATAATATTCTTCCGCATCCATCCACAATAACTATCAACCATAATAAGTATGAACCATTCTGCCCAGAAACGAGTACTGACCTCAACTTTCTCAAGAGCTCTTCCGCAACACCGGAAACACACCTTTAAATGAATGAAGTTGAAAATATTTAGTGACCCTATTTTCTACCGGGTATATATACCATTGCTATTGCTGAAAAATTTGGAGAAGCTCAGTTGGCTGTACCGATCGCAGGAAACGGAACCGGCCAGAATGTATGCTGAGGTCTGTTACTACCAGGCGAACACGAGTTATCATCTGAGATGGATGCAGCTCACTCATATCATCGACAAGAGGCTCCTATGACGACTCGCTGTACTTTTATATTCTAAGTTCCAGTTATCGTTGCAAAAATTTATTTCATGGATGACTCCGAAAGGCGACTCTTATTCTCAGTGTGAAAACATTACATAAAAAAGCAACCACCGAAAGTTATTCAGGATTGAGCGACATAACTGCTGATTTCTAGAAAATGAATTTCTTTACGATTGTCATCAATTTAAAATGAATACGCGCTAATAAATGATCCCGTCGCTACAGGTGGTGATGGGCCCGTTATCTCATAATTATTCACAATAACTGGACGTTTACTGTTCTGCAGATCAACCCGTTTCACAAGGTACCAACTTTGGAAGACTCGGGATTTGTAGTTTACGAGAGGTATGTAAACACACGAAGTTTCTTTTTTCACAGGCTACGCATGAACACATATAGTGCGCACCCAAGAGTCTGGCACTGCGGAGAAAGTGAAAGAGCTCATATTAAGATGAGGTTCAGTTCAGTTTCAGTTCTGTTCAGGTGCCTCAAGAGGTCGCATAGATATCTCGGGCGAAACGAAGAACACTCGTTTGCTGTGTATCAATTTTCTTTGATGGCCGAGCCTTCTGGAAAACGTGACTCGCAAGTAGAAGGTATCCTAATGTTACACGATGCGACGACTCTTGCTTAAGCATTATTCACTTTGCTTGCTGCTGCTAGCACCAGTGCAACTTGGCCCGTGCGTACTGAGACATTACATTAAACAACAAATTAAGGAAGTGAATAAATGAATACATTATTATTAAATTATTCATTTTTAAAGTTTATTTTGTCTAGTGAGGTAAATTCACCAAGGCTACTTATTTATCGGCTAGGTGACTGATAGTAATGTATATGACTGCGTTGAAATAATATTCTAGCGACACAATCCAAATGCTATCAATTACAGATTTTGCTGTTAGATGTCGAATAATAACGTGCTTTCTTTCTCTAAAAGAAGCTACACGCGCTGCAACTTTAATAAAAATAACGTTATTGCAAATTTTAAGATGTGCAGCAAAATAACGTTTAGAATTTCAGTGCCAGACATAAAAAAAGGAAAAAATAATAAGCACAATGAGCCACCTTCATTCTGACGGTAACGCACGACGAAATTTCGCGTCTTTTAGTGGGTGCATACTTTGAGCACTCTGCAAGGGCTCTCGGCAAACAAACACAGTCTACGAGACAAGTCGGCAAATATCCGCAGCTACCTCTGGCTGACTGCGGCGCTTTGATTTTTCCTAAACTTTTTTTGCCTTTAGTGTGCGCTTATACTGAATTAGAACCTAATATATTGGTATCCTGACGTCTAATTAAGTACACCCGCCAAGTTGCTAACTCTAAAATTCATAAAATTCTAGCGGGCATAATCAGCTCCGAGGTGGTGGGGGGCGGGCTGAGGTGATTTAGCAGGCATTCTGACAGAACTTGTTCTAGGACAAGTTGATGCCCATGCCTAAATATATTGTTGATCGCACAAAGTATAGGAACAGGGGAACAGGAAAAAGAGAGAGATCAGAGCATCTCTCATTTTTCATTTTCCTCTGCTTCATGTTCATTTACATTGCGCCAGAAACAATGTTTAGTAAATACAGATACGCACTGATTTTTACTGTTGCCGTGAGCACACACCTTCTGATGGTTACGTGCGTGTTTGTTAGCTAGTATTTACCTTTTGACGCTGCACTAAAGCAGCTGCAAACTTGCAACACTAGAGAATGACAGGGAACGCATTGTTGATCGCAGTAATCAATGTGACACGGCCGCTAAAAACAGTGTTGTCATAGTGCAGCCATGGCAATGATTTTTAAGCAACTTTTTTATTGCCGATTATGCCTGCTTCAGCAATTGCTTGATGCAAGTGCTCTTCTACTGTCCTTTCAAAATCACATAATAGTTAATGACATTGGCGAAGACATATCGCCAAAACTATGCTCGGACGTTGTTTGTAGTACTACAAACATAAGTGTTCCCATTCAGCAGGCATCGAAAGTATATAGAAGGGTGTGCTTGTGTTGTGCTGCCCTAAGAGGTGGCCGTGCAGGTACCTTAAGCTTTCAGGTGTTTTTTTTTCATGCACATTATTTGAAAACATTGCACTGCCCGACATTCAGTGCCTTCGAGCTTTGTTATCAGCATAATTTATTCTTTCGAACTTTCGCGCAACACTCGTAAAGTCCTGAATCGAGCCCCCCCGCCCCCCCCCCCCCCCGAATTCGCAAACTTCAGGAAAAACTCGCGAGAGTTCGCAGGAATGCGGGAGGTACTGACATCTTACCATATGTGCAGTAAAGGAACATAGGCTGTTCTGTCTAAAAAAAGGAAGGTGCATAAGGAACGCGCCAACTGCACGAGAAATTTCATTTGGAGATGTTGGGTATAGACCCCACGGCTAAGCCTATAAAGAAGGCTTTACACTGGAAGCGATATTTCATTGTTATTGTATACAATACTATGGGACAAAAGTGTTCTATCAGCTGCAAGCAGTTCTGTCTTTCTTTTCCTGAATAAGAATTCGCACACGTCTCGGCCCTGAGGAAAAATCACGATGATGGTCACCCAGCTGCATTCTCAGTTGAAATGTGGTTTGGAAGAGAGCTTCGGCATCTGCGGTTTCGGAGGCCCCGCCTAATAAGGTGCACCCTTTGTGACGTCATTTTCTTGGCAAAGCTGCCTACGTGTGCATAGAGGAGCATGACAGGGCCATTGTGCGAACTTATCTGTTCAAAGCCTAGAGCTTTGTAGCTTTCGAGAGTTGCTTATTTTTATCCTTGTTTTTTTATTTATATGATATAAGGAGATGTTGGCGCGCAATTTAAGGCGCCGGCTACTCCTTATCTCTTGGGTGGTTCCGCCATACATCATTGAGGGTTCACGGTTACATATCAAATAATCTTTTCACACAAGCACACCTATGTCTCCACACCTATGTAGTCGAAAGTCTCAAAAGTACAAACGATACTGTCGCCTAATAACACTCTCGCCTAATAACACTTAGCACACTATGTCTGCACACCTATGTAGTCGAAAGTCTCAAAAGTACAAACGATACTGTCGCCTAATAGCACATTTTCTAGTCAGCGGGTCAGCGGGTACATACAATATACATGGCAAATGTCTCCACACTTGCCTTAAATCTTGCAGCCTCGCCATTGCTTACTACCTGCTACGCAAGTACGCTCCCAAGTCTGAACTATACCCGGAGTGTGTGAAGCAACGCACCCGCATAGACCAGATCCTCGCTGCTGCTTCGTGCACAATTCTACCGCACAAGGTGGCCTTTTTCGTGAGTACCCCAATTTTCTACAGCAATCCACATCTTGCACTTCGACCACACTGGGTTTTTATTGGCCTCCACGAATAGAGGAGCCTTTAGGCTAACCATCCATCTGTTTGATTTGCAAGACCGGCAAAAGTTTATTTCTTAACCTATCCCTAATTCGCTTCGGTAATCTTTTAACCTGACAAAAGTGTTCAAACATAAATCAGAAATGACATGGTTCTACTGCAGGAAAAGAAAGAGAGAGATTCTCTATAAGAAGGCACAACTTTTTCTCGGCGTTTTCCCCTTTCGCGGCGCATTCGTGGTATTATACCGCTTTCCGGGCATAATAACGCTTTCGTGGCATTCTGCATATGGAGTCGGAAAATGATTAAGAGATTTGATACGAGAGTGTAAAAATTCACCGACGATTACTATACTTTCTGATGCTAATTATGAGCGTAGCTTCTTATTTTTGAATTCGCGATATATTCTGGCAAAGTGTTTGATTCTGAACGACAGAGTCCTCTCAGTGGTGGTTTTGAGCCTCTGCTAGGGCAGCTAACTTAGCAGCTGCGGCAGACGAAGCACTTCCAATGGTTCCCCCCACTCATTATTTAGAGAGAATTGGCTGACACTATTTTGTATTATATTGTCACGTGACTGTGCCAGTTGAGAAGGACACAGCGTAGAAAATGTGAGTTATAAATTTAACTCTTCATTGGGTGAACTTGTGCCTGCAAAACAAGGTATATTGAAGCACAACGACAGCGCCGACCGGAGTTGGCGAACGTCGTAAATTCTGATCTGCGGGTCAAGCGCGTGGCTTCCAGAATGTACTAAATAATCCGCATGGCGTACGCAATCAGAGTACAAAAATAGCAAGCCGTGACAGTCGAAACAAGCGCTAACGATACCAAACCAAGCAAACCAAAGAAGCGCGTGCGAGACCTGGCGCGAGCTGAAGATACTAGTACAAAAGTAGCGCCAGGGTGGCTCCGAATGACACTATAGTTTCGCGCAGGAGATTGAGCCGCGATCGCCAGTTCCCGTTGCGTCCGTCGCGAAATGCGCTGTTGCAGCCGGAGCACCACGCAGCACCGACTCCCCCCCCCCCCCCTCTCTCCATCCCATCCCGCCGCCGCTTTTCGCATGACGCAAGACTGTGCGTTTGAGCTCACCGCTTTCCTCCGGCGCGTGCGTCAGATTGAGCTCCGATCGTTGGCTTCCCTCGCGTGCTTTAGCTCGCGCATACAGCATACGATACGGGGCGATGGTGTTATCGCCCTTGGACTTTATATGGTGACCGCGACGGCAAGATGCGCCTGGAGTTTCCATTTAATTGAAAAGCATCGATCCTTCAATTACTGATGTGGGTTTTGTTTCTGCGCAGCGACCCCTCTTAGTTGAAAAGAGAAAGCCTACGAGCGAAGAAGTGGCAGCATTCGAAGAAAATGTGCTCAAGGGCTTCGAGCACCTTATCGGTGACGACAAGTTCGCCGCAGGTGACAAGGTCACGCTGGCTGATTTCTGCCTCTTCTCAGACATTATTGGAGTGCCCGAGGTAAGCAACATACGGAGCCTGTGTGCGTGCGTCTCTCTCCGTGTGTGTGTGTGTGTGTGTGTGTGTGTGTGTGTGTGTGTGTGTGTGTGTGTGTGTGTGTGTGTGTGTGTGTGTGTGTGTGTGTGTGTGTGTGTGTGTGTGTGTGTGTGTGTGTGTGTGTGTGTGTGTGTGTGTGTGTGTGTGTGTGTGTGTGTGTGTGTGTGTGTGTGTGTGCGTGCGTGCGTGCGTGAATGCGCGCGTGTGTCTACATGCAAAAATATGAACAAAATCTTTGGCATACTCGTGTAGAACTAATGAAATGATCTACACTTTTGGTAGATCATCTGTTGGCGTATGCATGCGAAAACAAGCAAAATGTGATTCTTGGTGGCGATTATAACATTGGCATGAGTGCATGTAGTGCTAGGCAGCATGACCTATTAAATATAATGTTGTGGAACGGTTGCGTAAATGTTAGAGAATCGAGCACTAGAATCACAATGTCCTCTGAGACCACATTAGATCTATTTATTTCAAATTATGATCCTTCATATGTAAAAAGCTCTGTGATCAGAATCCAATATGCATTTTTATCGAGCGCTAATTAACAAAGTTTAACAAAAATATAACTAGGTTATTTCAGAACATCAATGACCATACAATGGCAGCGTTTCTAGCTGAGTTAGAACGAGTAAGGTGGATGGACGTACTTGAGGAAAATAGTGCGGAAAGAGCCTGCAATATATTAATTGCAAAATTTTTAGTTGTATATCAGAAACCCTTCACCGTTTATTCGACCCAAATTGGAATACTCGTGCGTTATTTGGGACCCGTTTACCAAAATCAACATTTACGCCCTTGAAAGGATACAGAGAAGAGCCATACGTTTTATTTTTTTCTAAATACGGCCGCGAAGCGTCTGTTTCTGAATTACTGCGGACAAATGGCTTTCACACCCTTCAAACGAGGAGAAAAATAATGCGCCTGCAGTTCCTCTACTCCTTGATAAACCGTAAATTTTCTTTAGATCCTAGTTCATACATAACACTTTCCGCATCCAGGAAAACCCATCATTCCCACCCCCTCGCTCTCTCCCCTTACGTTGCCAGGACAAACCTCTTTAAATTTTCATTCTTTCCTCGAACCATAGAAGAATGGAACCTCATCCCATTCCGTCATCTGAACTCACCTGAATCAATTCGAACTCATATTATTAGTATTTCTTAACTAACATTGCTGTTTCGTGTTATATTGTTTCATTTCTTGAATTTCATATTTTTGCAATTCTGCCTTTTATACATGTACTTTTATTTGTTACCATGCCCCTCCTGCTTGGGCCACACGGCCTGCAGTATGCTGTAAATAAATAAATAAATAAATAAACAAAATAAACCCAAGTCGTGCGAAATACCATAGATAACAAGAGAGCTATTAAAGAAAATCAAGAAACGCGAAAAGTTATATGCCAGGTTCACTCAAACTCGTCAAATTGCTGACCTGAAAGAATTTAAAGTTTACACGAACAGTCTAAACAAGAAAATAAGGAAAATCAGAGATAACTATTATCTACAATATCTTTTCTTGTGTAAAGGAAACTCAGAAAATCTGTGGAGGTTCTTGATAATATAATGGAGCGGACACAGCGCACAGAACCTATTGAAAAAATTACCCTAGAAGGTCGATTACTCTCTGAAACAGACATGGTGAATGCGATTAACGAATACTTCCTGAACAGAGAAACACAAGCGAAGCGTCCAAAAACCACTCTATCCCTACCTGGAAACTCAAACACAATCTTTTTCCATCCAAATAAAGTTGACGAGGTCTGCTCTGTATTTATGGCGATGAAAAATTCTAACATGTGTGATTCAGACGACCTGCAGATAAGACCCATAAAATATGTCATATATGATATAGCCGCATTCTAGTCCATATCTATAATAGCTCTATTGCTTAAGGCATCTTTCCATAGAAAATGAAGATTGCTGAAGTCCTTCGACTATACAAGAAGGCAGACAGGCTCAATATTCAAAATTATTGCCCCATATCAATTTCGCCGCACTTTTCTAAGGTACTTGAAAACATAATGATTCAGTTATCATCCTCCTGTGAAAAATATCGCATTATCACGAAAGGTCAGTATGGCTTAAAAAAAAAAGAGTCAACACAGTTAGCACTTCCAGACCAGAAAGACCATATACTGCACAATTTTAAAAGGAAGCTACTGACAATAGGTATATTTATAAACTTTACTGTGGCCTTCCATCATATTAACCATAACTTATTATTAACAAAGCTTGAGAAGTATGGTATGAGG
Source organism: Dermacentor variabilis (assembly GCF_050947875.1). Lineage (NCBI taxonomy): Eukaryota > Metazoa > Arthropoda > Arachnida > Ixodida > Ixodidae > Dermacentor > Dermacentor variabilis. The sequence goes on along the minus strand of NC_134570.1, from coordinate 129,818,161 downwards.
GGCCTCCGACGGCAGTTAATTAAGTCATATTTATAAAAAAGACTGCAATGTGTGCCGAAAAATAACTTTAAATTGTTTTCTGGAGAAATAAAAACAGGAGTCCTGCAAGGAAGTATTCTTAGTCCGCTTCTTGTTAACTTATACATAAACGATGCTGTTCTGATCTACCCAAAAGCAAAATTTATCATATATGCAGACGATACTAGTGTGTTTATTTCATCGGCGTGTTACACTACTTTAATAAACAGCGCAAACGAGTTTCTCCAGAACATATCCACATGGTCTACAGAAAATTATCTAAAATTAAATTCAATTTAGATAAAAGCCATAATTTTTTATACGAAAGGCACGAAGATTCCACAAAGCCACAGTTTAGAGAAGAACAAATGGAGCATAGAAATAGTCAATGAATTTAAAGTATTAGGTACATCTCTAGTACGCTACACTGTTATCGCCATGTAGTCTCTGTAGTACAAAAGCTCAGCCGTATCACAGGCATGCCAAACAAGAATAGATATCGTCTGCCAAGATCCGTAAAAATATTAATTTACCACTCATTGTTTCCATCACACATTAATTATACACACCCAGTGTGGGGCATAACAACTGAATCTAATCTCAGGGAACTACACTTACTACAGAATAATATCATACGTATCATAGCAAACGTGCCATACAGTCACTGTGAACACCTCTCTAAACACTACAACATACCCACAACCTACTTCCTATACAACCGCTCTCTTCTTCGTATATGGTACTCAAACTCAAACTCTGAAAACAGCGTATTTAATGAAATTGCTTCTCTTCAAAAAAAGACAGCTACCTGTGTTACCCGTCATGGAAAATATTGGCCTATACCCCCTTCAAGAACCAACTTTGGCTTGCAAATGACGAAAAATAAATTACACAGACTGCTTAATTCATTTCCTGACGCCTGCATTGACATCATTAACATAACACGGTCAGAACTGTTGTCACTTATGAGAACGTTCCCCTAATTAATGAATCAAGCTTAATTTATTTTTCACCTGTATTCACATATGCGTCTCGTTAAATGTTTGTAATGACATAATTTTTCCTCATCTTTTTCATTCTTCTAACGATTCCAAAATTAATCGAGCACCATTTCTTTTTACCTTTAATTATGCATCGTCAAGTGCACGTGATTTCGCTTTTATTTACGTATTGCCAAGTGTATATAATATGGTGCTGTGTACTATCTGCATTGTTTTTACCTGCCATTATCCAATATTTTTGTTCCCCTATGGAAAATACTCTGGAATTGATTAGTTATTTTACTTAATATTTATATGTAATGTTTTCTGCATACAGTTGATTGCGCGACTCACTGCCACCATGTAACACGGCGCTAAGGGCACCTCAAGTTGCCTCACTGCAGCTTTTATCTTAGCCCCCGCCATTGTATTTTTAGCAATGGAAACAAATAACGTAAGCAAAAATTATGGAATTGAACGGAATACAAATGTCGTGGAATAATAGGTGCACGTCGAGTTCTTTGATAACAAGAAAAAAAGAAAACTTATCTATAGCAATATTAGTTACGTGCAGGTAAGGCCGTCCACGATAGGACGCGTCGACAACTGAGAAGCTTGGAAATGATGAACTGCTTTCATATACCTGGCGCACCATAACAATGACAGTAAGGTAACAAGGGCACGATTTTTCCCCACGTTAAACGATAAGGATGCCTGTAAAATATTGGCGTCTACCATGAGGACCGCCTTTTAAAGCGAATCTTTAATAGCCCAGATACCCCCTTTTGCTTGTATTTAGCTTAAAGGTGTACAGGCCAATAACATCCTAGAAAAATTAAGCTTTGCTTTAAAAGGCTAAACCTACGCATAGATGCCATCAATTCTCCACACGTTTCGTTGTAGTTTAACATGAAACGTTAAAGCCAATGTGTTTCTTGGTCACGTTCGCTCGCTTTCGTCGTGGTTGGGGGTCGGACTTTCATCGCGGTTGCAAAAGTACCTATGCATAGGGCACGTGCTATTGCGCAACTGAGTCGGGGCGTCAGTTTGTCGCCAAATGCTATTACAGCTTTCTGATATACGCACCGACGGTCGCGTGAGAACTTTGGCACGTGTAAAGGTGTATACGCTGAGCCATCTCCTTCGGTGGAGCTTTCTTTAGGCAGAGCACTCCTCTTCTCCCTCCACCCTCACCCGGTCGTGGAGGCTGCTGGAGCGGGCTCCGTCGACGGCCTCCTACGCCGGCGCTCACGTTGCTGGAGTCACAACACACGCAAGACGAAACGGCATATGTTGTCGCGTAATAGCGACGGTGAAGAACGCAGTGGCGTAACTTTGAATAAGGAAGTTATCTTTTTTATTGTCCGGAACCAGGCCCACAAAAGCAGGTGACACTGGAAGCACAACGACAGCGGCGAACGCAGTCGCGGATCGTCGAAATGCGTTCTGCGGGTCAAGCGTGTCGGCTTTTATACGCGAGTCATCGAGAGTTCTAGAGTAATCGCTGGTACACGCGTGCGTACCAGAAAATAAATACTACACAATTCGGTTCGCGCACGCAACCTGATTACGCAAGGTTGCGTGACAACGGATAGAACCATCGATAACGTTCGAGAAACTTCCGATACATGCAGGCGCGTCTTACCCAGAGCGGTAACGCTGAATATTTCTTAGCCAGTGAAAAGCGGTTACCGCAGGAAGCGAATCAAGGTCACGCGTCAATATGTATAGCCACAGTCACTTACGTGCTGGTTAACAGCTGCGTTCGCTACTGAATTTCACAGTGAAAAACCAGCGCTAGGTATAGATCCTTGCTGCAGCCGTTGTATGCCATCGAGGGCATGATCCCTTAAATAAAGCAAGTTGTTTCCTAAGGGGTTCGGCTGTTCGCTACATTTTCGGTTTCGATACAATGTTTTTCAACGCACAGTCGTCACCGCCTACGCGATGTTCGTCGCAAAAGCATCGTAGGGGCAATAATTTCAAGTACGAAATATAATTTTTTAATGCTTAATAATGAAGAGTGCGCTATGAAGTAAACATGAATGATGGAATGTTATCCTTAATTTGAATGTTATCCTCTTAATTTGCTACCATCGCGTAATAAATATTTCGAGAAGCGCTTATGTCAGAACTTGATTGGTTACTAAGGCTGCGCCAGATCACATATAGGAAATTAGAGACCTGGAATATTGATTCGCGGAGAAATTAAATGTATTATTGAAGCTTGTTCTTAGTCGTAATCTCGAGAGGGGACCACTGTTAAAGCGAACACCCGAGTGCAGTACATTTCCAGAGTTCTCTCTCGGTGTTGTGGATACAAGCACCTAAATTTCAAACATATAACTTCTGGATTGTAGCTGTGGCTCCTTTCGACACGCCTGTGCAGTTCACTGAATTCTGAATATTGCTGCACCCATGTCATTCTCTGCGTAAATCTACGTCTGAGTGTACCAAGCTTGTGGACTACAGATATGCGCTTCTTGTCGACGTACCCTTCAGTGTACGTGCGCCTTTGGGGCTTTTTAGAAAGCATAGAGGGCAATGAAGCTTTAATTATTGCCTCATCGTAATTTTCAGTGAAGTAATAACCCAAAAAATTTTGAAAGCGAAAGCACAAGCTACGCTTGGGCCTGTCCTCTTAAAGAAAAAGTCGCTTTGTCCAAGGCAAGCGCCCCTACAGTGTTCGAAGACGTTGTGCTTATATGCGGCCGCTAGAATGAGCAGCGGCTTACTTTGAAGTCTATGTAAGGTCTCATAAAACAGGAGACGTGTCCTCTTCCCCACCACCCCAACATTAGGAAGAAGTACAGTTTCAAGGTGAAGCTGGTATTAAAACTAGGTCAGCTTTTCCCGTTCAGAAATCATGTGCGCCACAGAAACTGCATCATACATTGCAAGAGAACTTGGATGAAAACTTAGAACGCACGCAGGAAACGTCAGGTATTGTTAAGGAAGAAGGCATGAAAGAGTAAGTGGATGAACTAGTGAACTAATCGATCTTGAGTAATTGTTCCGCTGGTTCAGATGAATGCCTCAAAAGAGTACTCGTATTAACCACCTCTTTGTATGTACTTCTCAGCGTAGGGCCCATTTAACTTAACATTATCTGTATCGTCCACACGAGAAGGTAACAAGGTTAGGGTGAAATTCAAGCGCGAAATTTAATTATCAGTTTCCTTAAGTTACAATACACGCTCGGCTATAAGTTGGTGGTGCCTCTTTCGTAGCGATATCTTGACGCTTAAATCGGCCCTTTCTCTCTGAAGTGCTCCATGCTGGTGGATCTAGTATGTGACCAGGCTCGACAACACCGCAACACAGTTAAGCCACAGAGATTAAAAATTTCCATCGCGATTGCAATTAACTTTTATCGATTGTAATTTCTATCACAACTGACTTTAATAAAGATTGCATACTTCGATCATTTCCAGCCTTCGTGAATTCTTTCTAATTTTTAACGAGCGCACGGCGTGGTGCTTGGCAAAACCACGAAGCATTTGACTACAGCATGGCATAGCGTGCTTTCTCGAACGCGAGTACAATGACTATGCTAACTTTTTGATTTTTAACAATTATTTTTTTCTATTGCATGGCGCAGGTAGCGCAGTTAGAGTTATTCAAATAAATTACTTGAAGAGGAGGCTGTTACATGCGCGACAAATCGTTATGTGCAGGTGGCTAGTTAAAGAGATTGACTGGTTATGTTTCAACTTATTCACTTCAGGGCAGGAGTTTCAATTCACGAATAAAAGACGAAATGTAGTGGAGTCGCATCTATTTAGCAGTAATGTCAAGGCTATATATGTCAATCTCCAACATCTGCTAAAAATTCCATTTGTGTTTCAGTTAAGATCATTCCGAAATGTTTAGCACACACTTTTAAGACCAAGCCAGAACACCTGTTCACTTGCTAGGAGATTTCAGGGCTGGATATCTTGAAAGTGGTGCAATATTTCAGTTTCTGTTGAGCAAACGTGAGTTCCCAGGGCCTCGGTTTCGATTCCGCAAGTCCAACACTAAAGTGCATAATTGAAAGATCATTAACGAATCTTTTTATTTATCTACAGGAATACTGCGAACGGTCTTGGAAGTAACGTCCTAATCCCCCTTAAACAAATCTGAAAAGCAATAACAACGCTTTTTGTCACCGGCAATTTAATATCTGTTCAAAAATGAAAATGGGTCAAGTGGTTCCCAGCACTCTAATTGCTTTTAACATTTCCAGCACCTCAAACGAGGCACCGTAATTTCTATTCCTATTCTACTTTCAAATTTCAGATGCGCTTCTTCAACAAGGCAAAGTTTCAGAAGCTGAGCAGCTACTACGAGCGCGTCCTGCCCGAAATTACTGGCTTCGATGAGATCTACAAGCCAGCGCTCACCCACATTCGGGAGCGCTATGGTGATCTGAAATGAACACAAGTAGGTCGAAAATCATGTCGCAAAATCCGCTCAGCTGCAACCGGAATAAAATGTGACGCACTTTGTGATACAAGACGTCAAAATTATTTCCTCTAGGTAATTTTGCTGCTGATGTATGTCACTTTTAGAGAAGTCTCCAAGCACTGCTTTGAAACCGAGCGGAAAGCTCGCTATACATTACGCAGGGCCTCAGAGCTTGTCCATTACGTCCGCGAACAAAATTTCACTCCAGGTAAATTTGTTATCAATCAGTCGTATGTGACAACTGAGATCAGAGAGAGGGAGACATAACAGTGAAAGAAAAACAGGCAGGTTAACCAGACGACAGTGTGGTTTGCCATCGTACGCGAGTGAAAGAAGGCTAGGGGGTAATGAGAATGAAATGGGAGAGAACACTGAGAGTGCGATTTTGTCTCGAGTGGAGAACGACACTGTCTAGCCTACTCAAGTGAGTCGACTTCAGGAAATGCATTAGTGGACGTGTCGCTTTTTGAACTTGTGAACCGTATGGCCACAGTTGAAGCACTTTTGTCACCGGGAATAATTTTGAATCTAGGTGATGTAACATGGTGTGAAGTATAGAAGGCGCTGGTCGTGACAGCGGGGAGAGATGCATAGACGTCCGACAGACTCTAATTTTCGCTGCTGTCGCAGGTACGTGTATCACTCCTCTCAATGAAGGTTGAGTAGATCTGTAAATTTTAGGCCCAGCCACAACAAACACGATATTGTTGCATCGCAGCGGGAAGGGCCATATGGTAGCTGGAGCTTTGGGAGAGTTCCATAGTTCGCAGGCGACGGTTCGATACATCTGGAGAGCTCCATTCTACTACAGTGGCATTACGAGCCGATGATCAGAATCTTTTTGCTGGGTCACTTGTAGACAAAGACAGCAAAGCTGTTTGCGTGGGCGGACCGAGCGGCACCACGCGCAGCGAGGTCCTTGCCAAAGCTGCGGCAGTGATCCAACAACTCATAAACGATGTTGTGGCCCGAGTCGAGAGTTTGATGATGAGCCCGGCGGATCTAGGAAAGCTAACTAATCGCAGGTTACGTGACGTAGGCTCTAAAACGCGCTCTCAATGACAGGCTTCAGGTCACAAAGAAGGCCCATTTTCTCGGCGGTTCTTCAGTTTTAACTATTCTATAAGTAGACGATAGGCGCAGTGACCTGTTTGATGACATGACGCAAATCTCATTATTATATCCGGATGCAAATTCCAGAATACTGCCTTCAAAAAAAGTGCCTACGCACAATTCCAGATATACATAGGGTGTCCCAGCTAACGTCAAACCAAGCTGTTGAAAGAAAAACAAAGTTAAACGAAGAAAATAAATGATGCAGGCTCGGCGCACAGTAGGAACCGGTCTCTTTTTTTAATTCGAAAGCATGCCCTTAGGTATAATACAGGAACCGGTGTTTATGCGAAGCATCTTGCAAGTACTTAGCAATTCAGCGTTGTGCGGAGTTAAGCAAAGCGACACCGTGTGGACCACGGTGTTTAAACTGAGTAGTTGGGCGCGTGTGAGTCGCGAGCATACGTGTTTGTGATGACAACAGTATGGCGACGCCGCCGTAATGTTGTATGGCGTCATCTACACAAGCCTACAACGTGCGGATTTTAATGTTCTGCATAGGTAGTGAACAAGACGAAAGCTAGGGAAACACACTGTGGCGTCATCAGTGACTAGGTGTTCCGCGCTCGTACGTACCACTGGCTAGGTTATGTTTTGTATTGTATTGTCACTGTATTGTCAAGCGATGATGGTAGTTATACTCTGTGAATAAATGTTTAAAGCTGATTAACTTGGGCGATCGTGAAGGCTGTAGAAAGTCGCACAACTTCTACGTAGCGTAAGGGCGAGAAATCGGGTGGGAAATGCAGGGAGCTTAACCGGAAGAGCTTCGGTTTTGCTGCCCTGCACTGGAGCAAGGGTTGGTGGAAACGAAAGACGGGAAGAATAGCAGAGACGTAAATCAAAAATGAACAAAAAATAACGTCTGCAGGAACTAAAATTTCTATAATAGGCCACTCCAACTTTGGAATACAAGCGGGGAATGGGCCGGTCCCAGAGATATAGTGCAGTCTAACACGCTGCCTCAAAGTGTGAGCTGTCAAAGAATGGAGACGAATAAGCGGTGCGAAGAGCACGCGGTGATTATTGCAAAGAGCTGATCTGCTTCGGAACGAGATAAGGACAAGTAAGAATGAAAAAAAAAGAAAAAAAAAGAAGGAGGCCCTATGAGTAACAGCAACGAACTTCTGGGCTTGATTGAAGAGGTCTTATTGCTCTAGTAGTCACGCATTACCTCCTTTTTAATGCGAAAGCATTATATCGCTCATGAAACGGAAAATCCCGTGGTGTGGCAGGAGTCGGTACAATAAGTCACGAGGTCACAGAGAAGCGCTTTTGCAACTGCTCGCGGATTCGCCCTCTTCTTCTACAGCTGGCTCCGATGCTACTCATCATGCTAGCGTTCCCATACTGCATCGCCCTCTTTGAAGGCACTGACGGCACTCGCCCATTGCCAGTCAGTTCGGTGATTTTAGCGACTTTCGATGGACGAACCTTTGACGGCGAGGGTACAAAAAGTCACTTAGTCCCGGAGGCAGACCGCTTCGGTGGCCGTTCAACATAAAGCACCGCACCTCACAGCGCTGCCAGCAGGATCAGCGATTTAGGTGAGTTCTGTCGTGCGATCCGATGAACGAACCTTCCAGGCTCCTTTGGACGGGGATGTACACGAACGAGGCCGAAGCACGTAATGCGTGAAATGAGAGTAGGCAACGTGAATAAAATACCATTAGGTGTCGTAAAAAGATCAATCAGGAAAGCACTACAATGTTTTTTTTTCATTTATGCACGTAGGGATACGCAAGTGCCCATGACTTTCTAAGGCGAAAGGCTTAAGCGGCTCGTTGCACTGGCTCATACTCGAAGAAAGCAGCGTCTGGTCCAGTGACGCAATAAAAAAGCGCCTCGCATTATGCTTGTTATCACGGGATGGTAGCACGCGAAGGTTAACAAGTGTCTGCGGCCGCGAAAGCTTCTATCCTTACTACGTATAACAGTCTAATAGAGTGTTATCGCAATCAATGCTTCGCCTTTAGGGCTAAACTGCGACTTATTTGTATGCTTAGCTGATTATGTCAGTTGAACCATCGCGGGTAGTAGGGTCATCCAGGTAGCCGCCAGCGCGAATAAAAAAGCCGAAACAACTCTGGCAGCGAAAGTGGTATCGTGCTATCAATGAAGGTGGTTCACCTGGAGATATAACGGCTTCGATTTCACAGAGCATCATGGTGCCTCTAAAGTGACAGAGGCGCTTGAAGTGATTCTCAATGCTCGTTTTACAGAACCTGCGAGGGGTTCCCAAAACCCACCCGTAGACAGCGCTTGAACCACCCCGACATGACACTGAATTCCATGCAACTCATGTGGAGCAGAGCAGTTTTATTGCTAACGTGAAGAACATAGTGGTGGCAGAAGCTGAAATTCTTGGTTTGCGCCCGTAAATGTAAGGCTGTTATGCCAAGCGTCATCTGAACTGACGACACTGGGCACTCTTATTTTTGCTGTGAACCTCTTGAAGGCCAGTATAAGTGAGTTAGTGGTCAGATTCCGAGCTTGCGCCTGATGAATAGATTTTATTGCTGCTAAGGTTGTTCATTAGAATGTAAACTGATTTGTCATCAGTGGCCAATGAGGTGTCGGCGAAGTTCAGGCAAACAATGTCGAAGGACTTGATCCTGGAAGCCTGTCGGTGAGAAACGGGACAGTAACAGCGTAAACAAGTATTGCCTCATGCTTTCGTCATATTCTGCAGGAATTCCTGATGATTGGTGCTAGGCAAAAATGATTCCAGTGCACAAATCTGGCTCTCCTCTTGAAATTAACAACTACAGGCCCGTGTCTTTAACTAGTACCTGTTGTACAATGTTCGAATACGTTATCTTTAAGCCTTTATTACTTACTTAGAAAATAATAATTTGCTTTATCCGCAATAGCATGGCTTTAGATCTCGCTTACCTACAGTACCTCAGCTTGCTGAAATAACTTATGAATTAATTGGTTCACTCAATATAAAAGGCCAAACAGACGCTATTTTTCGGATTTTTCAAAAGCGTTTGATGTTGTTCCTCATAGAGATTTATTAACAAAACTAAAGACAATTGGCATTAAACAGGAAGTAATGGCATGGATTGAAACTTACTTAAGAGAAAGAAAGCAGCGTGTTGCCATAAATGGGAGTGTCGCCGAAGATTTGGGTGTGTACTCGGGTTTTCCGCAGGGCTCGGCCCTCGGGCCCCTCCTTTTCTTGGTATATATTAATGATATTCATCTCTGCGTCGAACCACCAATCCAGATTAAGCTATTTGCAGACGACTGTGTTGTATACACAGCCATAAATAATTGAGATGACCAAATTAAATTGAAGAATTCTTTACACTCTATTGATGCATGGTGCGCAAGGTGGGGCTTAAGAATAAACACTTCCGAAACAGCCGCCGTTACGTTTAGCAACAAAAAGAAGCCCCTTGACTTTACTTACTCTTTAGGTAACGTTACCATCACAAGAACTGACAAAGTTAAATATTTAGGCATCACACTTACCAGTAATTTTAATTGGGAACCGCATGATGAAAATGTCTGTCGGGGTGCACTACAGAAATTGTCGTTTTTAAAAGGAAACTGCGTAATACCCCTCCTGCAGTGAAACTAAATGCTTACAAAGCGCTAATACGATACAAATTGGAGTATGCATCGGTTATTTGGAGCCCCTGCCAACAATACCTGATTAACAAAATCGAAAGAGTACAGAATTTAGCTTTGCGTTTTATTTATTCTGTTTACTCCCGTCACTCTAGTGTCAGCCACTTACGTAATAGGGTCAACCTACAAAAACTTGAGCAGCGCAGGATATTATCTAGATTAACATTTATTTACCAACTTTATCACGAGAACTTTAAGGTATCACGGGAACGATATCTTCAGGATCCTTTCAAACGATCTGAGAGAACGCACCACAGTAAAACTATTAGACTGCCAGTCAGCCACATCAATGTTCACAAGTTCTCTTTATTTCCTCGCGCAATTTAATATTGGATTACGTTATATGAGGAGGCAGTGAACTCCTCAGATAACGTATTGATTCCTCGTTAGAATCATTTGTTCAATGTATAAGTAATATCAACTTTTGTTGAAATTCGAGTCCAAGCGGTGTACACCTTTAGTTAATAGTATAACCTTGTTCGAGTATTCATTTATGTCATCTATGTTTAGTGTATTGCCATGTTTTTTTTTTCAATTTTGTATGTATTATATCTTTGCAATTAAGTCAAGTAATTAGTTTAAATTTACTTCTATTGTTTGTAATCTTAGCATCCACTCCTGCATGTTCCCGAGAAGGGCCTGCAGTATCTGTAAATAAGAAATAAATAACTAAAATTCCCTTGGCACGTATCCTTGATTTTGGAGTAAGGAATCTTTCCTTCAAACCGGCTAATACATCTTGCGCCCCATCTTGCAGCAGTCTGCAATGAACAGCATCGACGGTGAGATCCATTAAACAAATTTTTCGTGGTTATGTTGTGTAAAATTTTTAGTTTCCGGTGCGTTGAAATTTGATATTCGGCTTGGGATCTAATCGTCCATCACAGTCAAGAAGCGGCTGAAGCGTGACAATAGTCGAGTCTGTCCACACACCAGAGTGCATAGAATTCCTCAGCTGACAACGCTGGTATTCCGCGTATTTCACATAAATAAAGGATTGTTCTGCCGCTTGAATTTCCGCTCTTGACAAGAATTTCATAGTCTCTGACAGGGCACTATATACAACTTTCTCACATAAACGTAGTACCCGTGCAGTTATAACGAGGAGCATGCTCAAGTTCTTGCTTTGCTCAACAAAATAAATGAGCTAGCGAAAGAGATACAAATGCAACGTGTAAAACATTTGCAGCTGAAGGTTCCCGACCCAGACTACCTTGCGGCCAAGCATACCCAGATGAGGAAAGCTAACCGAGTCATTGCTACCAAACCGTGCTTTATAAAATCTTGTTATATGAACGCCCTCGAGTCAGCAGGAAGTTCAGCTAACTCCCTCGAGTCATCATTCATCTTTCCTAAGCATTGCCTCCACTGTTTAGGAAAGCTTATTGTTTGGATCCCAGAAACTACTCGCAACGAATATTTGTTATTTTTTTCTGTGTTCTCATCTAAATTAAGTATACGGAGTTGTAATTCCAAAGAGTCTTTATTGTAGAGCCGTGAAATGCGCTCTTCTTAATATTGACACGTATGCGGCACCGAATCCCTGAGAGACTCTGCTGCAATGCGCGGAACAAATGCCGCTTACGGAGAAATTCTCGGTGTTGCTCTTGCAATTCGATACGCCATTCGTGTTCCTGAGGAAGTGTATATATTGACGCACTCGCAACAGGCATGCCGGACGTTCCTATCAGGACATGGCATCCCGAGAGCGGCGCACCAAATTCTCAAAGAGATCCCACAAAATACACCAACCACACCTCCCTGCATCCACTTACTCTGGACCCCTGGTCATACCTCGCTGCCGGGTAACGAACGCGCACATACGGTTGCCCGAGAGATTTCCCTCCGGGCGACTCGGCGTGGTGAGGCGACCAGTTCAGAGTGGGGGGATCCCTTGCTCCGTTACAAAGACATACTCCGTCATTATACACGCATTCGTCGCACCCACGCCGCACCACCGCCGTCCTTCTCGCGGGAGGAAGCAGTGGTATTACGCCAGTTAAAAACCGCAACTTTTCCAAATCTTGTCTCTCTCAATAAATTCTACCAACACTGATATGCAGATCGTTGCCCTGGCTGTGGCAGCTCGCCCACAATCTTCCACGTCACGATTGAGTGCACTGCAAACCTCTTTCCTCCCTTGCCAACTCTCCTTTACCCCCTACGCAACAAAGAGCTGTGGGACGATGCCCTCCGCGACGGACCTCCCGAGGTCCTCCGAGCTGTGATACAACGGGCTCGAAACATCGCCGGAATCATCTTAGGGACCCTGGACTGAGGGTTGCTCCCACACTGCTCTCGCCATTTAAATATTATTATAAAGGTGTTTTACTCTCTCTCTCTCTCTCTCTCTCATTTATTCTTTTCACGGGGATTGCGTTTCACCCACTAACAACTAAACGCTATCGCTCAGCGCAAGACGGGCCTACATGATTTGGAACCGAGCGAATGTTATCGTTGATTCTATCTGTTCTTTATGTTCTCACCCAACATAGTGTAATCAAGTTGTATATGCGACACGAATAGTGTAGTACATTATGAAAGGCGCGCGGGAACCACTGATTACGCTGAAACCGTGGAACGAGTCATGCATAAAAGCCGGCGCGCTTGACCTCCACATCAGATTTTCGATGATCGCCAACTATGTTCCACGCTGTTGTTTTGCTTGACTGACTTTTTTCTAAGAATAGCTTTGCCCAATAAAGAGTTACTTTCGTGATTCATAGTTTTTGCTACTGTTTTCTTGAGCGTCACTACAACGCGGCATCTGGCGGAGGTGCTTTGCGTTCACGTGCCGGACGCCCCCGCAAAGGTGTGATCCAAGCCCGAACCGTGAAAACAAAGCCAACTTCACCATGGACCAGCGACCACAGATGGACCATGGACTAGCGTCCAGGGACGGCAGCCTGCAAGGATTGTTACCGGAATACCAATTCCTACCGAGAAAACCATTGAAACCAAGGTAAAGTCAACAACCACAATGGATGCCCCCGTGTCCCTCATCGTGGTGCAACCGCCAAGGGATCCACCGGCCTTTCGCGGGTCATCGTTTTAAGAGTCAGAAAACTGGCTGGAAACATGCCGAAGCGTCGCTCATTCCACAACTGGAACTCCGACGACAAGGTGCAGCATGCACACTTCTCCCTGGAAGACGCCGCCCGGATGTGGTTCAAGAATCGTGAGTCAACCCTGACAATGTCTGACCCTACATACAACACCTACTTGATCACCTTCAAGAGCGTCGTCCGCAGAAAGAGGGCTGAAGCGATACTGGAATGTCGCCAGAATTGCTCCCAAACGAAGCATCTAGATCTGTACGGAAATTTTACCCACCTGTTCCGTCACGCCGACCCGGACATGTCTGAATACAAGAAAGTTCGCTTCCTCGTGCGTGGTGTGAAGCAAGAGCCTTACGCCGGATAGATTCGCCATCTGCGCATGGTCATGGCAGAATTTTTAGCTAATGCTACGGGAATTGAGAAGACCCCGGAAATGCGCAATTGCCGATATAACCGCCGAAGGCTTTCGGTGAAGAGCAATAACCAAGCTGTAGGCTCCAACGAGATCCCAGAGACAATCCAAACCGTTGTACGTGAAGAAGTGCGCAGGTTGCTCCCTTAGACGCAGCCTCAAGTACCCTTAGTCGCTGACATCGTCCGAGAGCAAATTCAACAGTCACTTGGAGACCCTGAATCACCGCAGCCTCCGCCGGAAGCGATGACCTACGCCACCGTAGTCCACCGTCATTTTACCCCTCCCCGCAAGCGCTAGGACCCTGTAACGCCGCACTTCTCTCGTCAACCGCCGTCGTCAGCACACCCACCCATCACTCCGCGCAGCATTAAAACAAGGACGGACGTTTCGTGCGCTCCCGACTACCGCCGCTTTGATATCACTGAAGAGAAGCAGGTAACGTCCATCACCGATGCCCACAACGTGAGATGGGACTACGAGGCTTCGCCGTCAATGCGCCGCCTCCGCTGGTTGGCGAGCGACCATATGACACCACCGACTAGACTGCCGCAAAGCAGCGGACACCCCAACGACCTTCCCCTTCACTTTCGTCTGGACGCTACCTGTTGCCGCAGCGCCGGTGGAGCAAATGACCAGCTTTCGCCGGTCTGTAGGCCCATATCGGGATGACAAAGCAGCAAGTGGTGGAGGGGCGGCTGCTATTCATCGAAATGGCGAATATCCTCCGCCGCCGACAATAAGGTTTCAAGAAGCTCCTCGACCATGCCGCATCGACACATCGCGATCTAGACGACGCCTCAAGGGCATGCAGACACCTCTTCAAGAAAGTCCTAAAAGGTGACATCATAGCACCGGGTTAACACGACGCAGCCGGGCTAGAACGCCACGGTCTAACTGCAACGAAAGGCGAAGAGCCACCGACCTCGGCGTGCTTGTCCACGACTACGAAGTTACTGCTTTAGTGGGGACAAGAGCCAACTACTTCATCATCACTGGAACCTTCGCGGTGCAATAGAAGAAAATCAAGATTGTATGGGACGGCTCCTAAATTGAGACAGCTGGAAGATATCTAACAACGCCGACTGGGAACTGTATGGCAAGAATTACAGTTCATGACCGGATATGGCCTGCCAACTTCGTTGTCCTGCATCAGCGCTCACGCGACGTAATCATTGCCATGGATTAGCTGAGCCAACACTGCGCAATCATCGACCTGACGCGCAACTGATTTTGTCACAGAGCTCTCTGCGTCACCCCGCCTTCAGTGTGCTTGAAGATCAAGTCAGCATGTAGCAATGCTACAGTATCATAATTTCAGTCCGCACCAAAACACCAGAAGGTGTAGAAGGCGTCGTGGAAGGTGACCAACATCTGCTGCTAGACTGCAAAATTAGCCTGGAAAGAGGAATTACTTAACTGCATCGAGGAAAAGAGAATGCAATCCTGAGAAACTTCAGTCAGGAATAAAAACACAACGATCGCATACATCGAGGAAACTGTGGAAAGCAGCAATGCCCTTTCCTCTCAGATTCTGCCGCATCTACTCCACGGCGATAGTTGTCGAATCAGCCTTCGACGTCAAACACAGTCTCCCCATGAGTAAGCAAAAAGCGGACTAAAGTCTCCTCAGAGAATAAAAATACTGCTTTTGGATGTTATGGGCAAATCGACAAACACTATGGTGGCTAAGCATCGCATATTAACCGAAGAATGCGCTCGTCCACTTAACGGAGCCCACGCCAAGTTTCGTCGTGGGAACGTGAAGCCATAAAGCAACAAGTTAATGAAATGGCACGCGGAGATATCACTAAGCCTTCGAAAAGCTTGTGGGTGTCTCCAGTTATCTTGGTGAAGAAAAAGGACGGGACTGTGCGTTGTGTGTGGATTACTGTCGGCTGAACATGATATAGAATAAGGGACTATACCCGCTCTGACAGATAGACGAAGCATTGTATCGGCTTTGTAATGCTTAGTATTTCTCATTGGAGGATCTCCATAGTGGCTATTGGCAAATGGAAACCGCCGAGAGGGATCGCGAGAAGACCAATTTCATGACGGCGGGCGGACTCCACGAGTTCAAAGTCATGCCATTCGGACTGTGGTCGACACCTGCAACGTTCCAGTGCATGATAGAAACAACATAAGCAGCGTTCAAGCGGCAGACCTGTTATCGTCTATTTGGATCACGTCATTGCCGTCATGAGGATTTCGACGATCACCTTGATGGCGTTGGACGATACTAAAGGCCTTCAAGTCGTCAATGCTCACTCTGGAGCCGACATGGGGTCGCTTCGCTTACGATTAGCTTCTGTTCCTAAGCCACGTTATCAGAAAATCGGGAGTTCCTCTGATCCGCAGAGTACCTCTTCCATCGCTGACTTTCCAGAGCCGGCGGACATGAAGGGAGTTTGCAGATTGATTAGCTTGTTTTCCCATTACAGACACTTTCTCAAGGACTGATCACGCATCGCTGAGCCATTAACATATCTCAAAAAATCTAACGTCGAGTTTAAGTGGGAATGGCCGCAAATTGAAGCATTCGAAGAGCTGAAGCGATGCTTGCCGTCACCACCAGTACTCGCCCGCATCGATGCGGACGCCGACCCCAAAATTTACACCAACGCAAGTAGCGTAGGCGTCACCGCCTTCCATAGATAATGCAATGATGAATTTGAAAGGGCCATTGCCTATGCTAATTGCTCGCTGTTGAAAGTGGAAGCCAGTTATTAAAGGACAGTAAAAGGATGCCTGGTAATCACTTGAGATACCGAGAAATACCGCCCTGGCCTAAAGGGTGGTCCTCCAAAGTCGTAAGCGTGCGCAATGCCTTGCGCTGGCTGGTTAATTCAAATGACTCTTCAGGAAGCCTCGCACGATTGAGTCTCAGACTCCAGGAATTGGGCATCACCGTCGTCTACAAGTCCGGACGGAAGCACTCTGACACCGTCTGCCTACGACTACGAGTCGTAGGCAGACTGAGTCGTCTGACTAGGAGTATAGCGACGCCTTCCTAGGAAGAATAAGTGCAGAAGACTTCGCTTAACGGCACCGAGAACACCCGGGGATAAAAATCTTCGTCTACTAACTGGAAGGCAACAACGACGTTGTCACTAGGGCATTTAGTTGAGCAGTGTCCTCGTTTTCCTGCAAAACGACTTCCTCGTAAAGGAAAACTTTGCACCGGTCCGCGCCACCTACCCTCTTCTTGTGCCCTCCGTATTGCGTTCCGATATTCTGCACGCCCTAAATGGCGATCCCACAGCTGCGCATTTCGAATTCTTATGCTCTAGACGATTGAAGAAAAGTAGTACTCGCCTCCCCTGACCGCCAATATTGCCCACTACATGAGCACACATCCAGAGTAACAGCAACGGAATGCACCAGTAACAAGGCCAGCGGGATTGCTGCAGTCAATGTAGCCACCTTGCGGACAATTGCGGCAGGTCGTAATGGACTTTTTGGGACTATTTACTGTGTGAACAAGTGGGTGTAAACGAATCGTCGTATTTACCAACTACGTTATCCGTTACGTCTATACGAAAGCCGTACCTAGAGGTTCTACGGGCGAAGTGGCGAAATGCATCGTCGAGAACATACTGTTACGGTCTGGTGCCCACGAAGCCCTGATCACCGTCAGTGGAACTGCTTTTGCCGAAGAGCTTACTCAAGCCATACTACAATACAACCAGACCACTCACCGCAGGAGAACTGCCTACAAAGCGCCTGAATGAGACTCTCGCCGACATGTTATCCATGTAAGTCAGCATAGAACGAAAGGCCATGGGTGCGGTGCTTTCCTACTTAACCTTCGCATACAACACGGCGGTCCAAGAAACAACGTAGATTACGGCATTCAAGCTTGTTTACACAAAGAACCCGACGGCGACTGTCGGCGCCATGCTGCCATACGTTACCGACGAAGACACTATGGACGTCACCGCCTATTTGCCTCGCACCGAAGACGCACAACTTGCCTGCCTGCGCATCAAGAATGGACAGCCGACACTACAATCTTCGACGACGCTAAGTGGAATATGAGCCCGGTGACCCTGTTTCGGTTTCAACTCCGATACGCGACGAGGACTTATTAATGAACTTTTGCAAGGCTATTTCGGAACTTACAAGATCGTCGGGCGTAGTGACGCATTGCACTATGAGGTCGTGCCAGACGGTAGCACGCAATCACAGCGGCGCCGCTGACGTCGTGAACTGGTCCATGTTGTGCGATTGAAGCCCTCGTAGCAGCGCTAACGCACTGCCCGACTTTGTTTGTTTGTTATGTTTCTTTATTACGTCGTTTTTTTTTTTTTTGCTCTAGTACCTGTAGAATTAGGACGTAGCTTTTTAAAGGGGGTTGGGTGGAGGGGCATTGACACGTCGTTTTACGTGTAGATATACTTTTCTAGGTGACTGCTTTTCACCTGCTAAGAAGTTAAAGTTATCGCACCGCGCAAGACGCGCCAGCCTGATTTCAAACTTTCTTGAATGTTATTGTTTATTCTATGTGTTCTAGACGTTCTTGCCGAACATTGTGCAATGAGATTATATGCAATACACGACTTGTGTAGTACGTTGTATAAGGCCCGCAGGATTCAACGATTACGCTGGATCCTTGACAAGTCATGTATAAGAACCAAAGCGCTTCACTCGCTTATCAAAGTTTTGACGATCGTCGACTGTGATTGTGGCTGTAGTTGCACTTGAATCTTTGTTTTTCTGGGCTCAGTTTCGCCCAATAAAGAGTTAAGGCATGCCTATAGTCCGACGTTCTTGTTGTGCGGGCAAGCTTTGCTTGCGACTAATCACGCTCCGCCGCTTGCGCTGCGCGAGGTGAAATGTCATCCCCTGTATATTTCGATGCGCGCCCCGTCGGCAGTTCTCTTCGGAGCATGTACAGAACGATTCCCAACCCGTGCGCTGCTTTGAACGCCAGCAAGCGGCGTGGGCGCCTTTTTTTTTTTTGTTCGCGCAATGAATTTTGGCTCGGTGCAGCCGGCGCGAATAACGCGCGCATGGAGCAAGAGCCACCTCAACGTTGGAGCGCGTTGGCCGCCTCCGGTTACGCTGGCTGCGGCAGTGCGACGAACTGTAAACGTTGCTGGTCTCGCCAAGGTGACGTAACGTATGTGTGTGCGTGCGCGCGCGCGCTCACAATACGTCGAACTTTATATGAATATTTACTTTCGTGATGAAGTTTTCGCAACTGTGTTCTTTATCGTCACTACAACGTGTCTATATACTTGATGATCCTGGCTGTAACTAGTTCTGCGAACAGCTCACGCTTTAGTGATGTGAACTTTTTGTTGGCTGCAACTGTGCCCTTAAACAGCAAAAAATTGCCCGAATATTTGCAGATATTTTTTATAGCGGACCTAGGCCACAGCAGCATAGCTAGGAGAACTTGCATGACAGGAGGTGCGCAGTGGAAAAATTTTCCTGGAGCTTCCATTGACGAAAATAGGTAGCCAGAAACACTAACCTTCTTGCGGTTCGGCAGGTGGCTAGTCCGAGTCACCCATTTTGGCTCCTCTTCCTCCCGACGTGCACAATGCCATCCAAGTCGGTCGACTCATAGTTGTTGAAAGATCAAGTTTTACCTACGGCAAAGCGACAAATTATTCCCGATAGATCATATACTAGAGGAAACTTGAACTGAACCCTTCGTTGGAGCCTCATTTAAATCAATAATGGAAGAATGGACGTTCACATGCAAGGCGTCATCTTGGTCTTGTGCTACGACAAATACTTTCCTTTGTTCAGGTGGCAGTACGAGCTCCTGGTTGAGGACACTTGTTTGCTCTTCTTTTTCATTATTAAATATTTCTTGCAGGCAAACGAAAATTTGGTGACGATTTCCTCAGCATTGCTCCAGCGTCGGACATGATCGCACCAGATTGCTTGTGGAAGTGCAAAGCACCTTTTTGCACTCAGAGCTTCTAAGTAATTCCTTTACGTAACACGATAATCTACCATGACGTTGTCGTCTCCGACGATATTATCCAGGTAATGTTGAACGGTTGCTGAGAACAGCGATGGACTTGACATGGCTCCAAATGGAAAACGCATCATGCGCCACTCTTCCAGCTCGTCACACTCAGATCCTGTAGGTACGTATGGGTGCCGCAAAAAACCGAAAGCGTCGCGGTCGATTTCATGAACTGCGACTTGCAAAAGAGCCTTTTGAACATCAGCACTAAATTTGATAAGATGGCACCAAAATTTCAGCAAAAGCTCTAGAACTTCGACAATGAATATTACTTATTTGTCCACGCACTCGTTTCATTAAGGAAAGCCAAAGCAGAAAACGAGTCGTCAAAAAAAAAAGAAAAAAAGAAATGTTTTATGTCGTTGGAAAATTTTTTAGCACTTCTCTGTACCGCAGGTAATAAATAATCTATCTCCTCCGCTAATCGACAGGTCCGTCCACAATTGCCCTCCATATGGTCTTGTCATATATGAATATCAAATCTGGTTCCTTCAACAGCTGTCCTAATAATGAACTCAGTGTTCGGTTTTCGTCCAGGATGTCAATGAGATCCAAGTCCTTTCCACGGAAGAGCGACTTAGCATTGGCTATTCACTTCAATAACGCACGGTTTGAAATCCTCAAGCACCCGGTTTTGCTAAGTTGCTGCTTTGCTATCGTCAGGATTCACAATAACAAATAACATTTGTGAACGATTAAAAAACAAAAAAGACGAAAGGAAGCACAGTGCCTAAACGAAGTGCATGTGAGAAGAGACCTGGCAGCGCAAGCGAGGCAGAGGTAGACGGGCTCGAGAACAGAACAGGAACGGACGCGTCAGCGCTGAGTCATCGCAACTTCCACAATAACTTGGCTTGCTGGTCCGGATGTTGCTCCAGCACGTGGTGTCACCCAAGTCCTCCCATCCAGGGTCATGTCTAGGTGAGGCGTCGCCGCCGACAGCAAGGGTTAGAGCACGGGTGCCCGTCTAGCCGCATCCGTTTCAAGAAAGCACCCAGTGCCAAGGAAACGCTGACCTTTCAACGCGATAGCGTTAAGGAGCTCGTGTCGCAGAAAAGCCGGTGTCGTCGGCGTCGGTGTCGGTGTCGGCGTCCGCGGCGTTGGCCGTGAGCGATAAATCACGGCAGGCACTTCCTAAATAAAAAGCAACTTCCAAGATGGGCTGGGTGGGAATCGAACCAGGGTCTCCGGAGTGTGAGACGGAGACGTTACCACTGAGCCACGAGTTTTTTTTTTTCGATGCTTCAAAGCGGTACAAAAGCGCCTCTAGTGAACGCGGTGTTGCCTTAGAAACGAGCTGTTTCTAAGGCTCAGGCGTGCGTCGCTTGCTCAGGCGCACATTTCGTTGTCGTGCCGAACGCTGCGTTGCTCGACGCTCACCGCGTCCGATGCGGGGCGCGTAGTCGCTGCGCCGTAGCCCATGGTCTAACACCCCTTGGCGGGTCGACGGGAACGCTGTCGCGTTCCACTCTTGAAGGCGAAGCTTAAGCGTCCTACAATTTTTATGTTTACAAGGAAACGCTGGCCGCGAACTCTATGGACGAAGGCATCTGGAGGTACTGCAAGGAACCGGGCGCACCGCTTCGTGGCACATGAGATACTGATGCGTCGGTGCGCCCAAATGGCGGACGCCGTGGCCGGTCTATGAATTCGTGAAACGCTGGAAAAAAGGTTTCTTTGAGTTTTCGCGTAATATAATTATGTTTTCTCTTATAGTCAAATTACAATCCGACACTATAATGTCTGTAGGTTGCGTTTAGGTCGCACACTAAGATTTTTCTACGTATTTTAGCTTTCTATATTCAATTCCGTAGCTTTCTTGCGCCACAGGGAGGGCATGAATATGGCTGGTCCGAAAATCCTTTTGCCGAAGGCGACGTACGACGCCATGCGCTGGCCGCCGACCCTGGATGTTTTGCGATACGGGGCTCTTAATGCTACAGCGTTAAAGTGTGCATGCATCGACGCTACGTGGCCCGCATGTGAAATCGTATGTCTCCTCGCGTGCTAGGACGCATTTATAGGACATGTTTCCGCTGCTTGCTAGAAAGCGCGGTCATGGCTCAGTGGTAGAGTAGGAGACTTCCAAGCAGCAGGCCCGGCTTTAATCCCACTAGGAACTATGCATTTTTTCTCATTCCCGGCAATCGCTACTACGGAGATCGTTCACCGGCGGCGGATACCTTCGCCAATCAAAACGGCTATTGGAATGAGCCCATAACAGCCCACGCTTTAATATTTAAAATACTGTGCCTGAAGCAGGATAGCGAGACATGTGAACCTACTGAAAGAAAGAAGAATAGAACAGGAGATGAAGGTATTGAAAGAAAAGCATAATCGAGATTGAAGCTACGCAGAAAGCTGCAGGCACACCGGACTGAAAAACAACGTGTGGACTTAAGCTGAACAACGATGGGAATAAAGCCAGTGGGTTGTTTGAGTTGTCCCATGGAGGTCATGTGCGAAGATACCAAGTTGATTTTCAAACACGGGACTTCTCCTGATGAGTATAGCGACAAAGAAGATACGGCTACAATCGAAGAAGACCCAGGTTGAGGGTCAGCTAAGTCACTGAAAAAGAAGATAGAGCAGCAGAAGACTCAGCTTTTGAGAGTTCTCGCTTTTGCATTACCGAACAAGGGAACAGGACAAATCCAAGCTCCTTCAACTTGCGCGTCTGCCGGTGACACAACTGCTGTTGCGAATGACCCTATGAATGACAGAAAACCTGACAGGACTTGCTTAAAAAGGAAATAAGAATTTTAAGGAAATGGGGGACAAGTTGAAAGAAGAGGAAATCTACCAGAACAAGGCATGCGGGATTTAAAGACCCTAGATATGTTTGCTTTTTTCAAGTAGCGACAAGCTTTGACGCCCTGCTGACGAATCTCATTGGGCGGCGCTAATTCCGGTAGCCACGTTCTTCTTCCTAACGCTGTTCCCATCGCAGTCAGTTGCGCGCTACTGCGAGCAAACGTCAGGGCAGGCTGAAGACACAATATAGTGAGCATTCAGTATATCTGTGCGCGTTTGTATTTTTTCTTCGTGCGAAGGATTTTCTGGGGTGGGCGCTAGCGGAGAAACGCGATAGGCGTCGGTACTGTGCGACCGCAACACAACACGGCAGGCGTCGCCGTGAAGATGACAACGAGCACCATCGGTGTGTGGTTCACAATTACGGCGATAGATTTCACGCTCAGCATGAACAGTGCTGTGCTAAGCGCCTTTTGGGTTCGTATTTCATAAAGAAAACAAGTGAAATTTAATCAATGCTTCAGGAGTGTGCTCTCTGTTGAACTTGGTTCTAGAGTGCGCGACATATGTTGTATGTTACAGTTAGTGACTTTGTGTTGTAGTGAACGTTATATTGTAGCTGTGCAGGGTAGTGAAAAGTAAGGTTGAGTTTATTTTCACTTAGGTGAAATTAGGTTTTCTTTGTGCCGGGTGACCTGTGGACTATGAGAGCTCGGTAATTCTACAGTGAACTTTTGCTAGAGCATGTGGGAAACTGTGTGTGAAGTGTACTTTTGCTCGGAGTGGAGTGCAATATATTTCTTGACCTGTGTCACGGTAGAGACATAATGCCACGGTAGAGACATAATGCACATGTGAAGTATTCATAGAGCAAGAACTTGCGTAAGTGGAGGTCATTAGGGAAGATAGGCGCCATCAAACTAGCCCTACGAAGGGACTGTTGTCGCACTCATTTTTTACACACAATATTCTTTTATGCATTGAAGCACAAAAGCAACTGGAATGCCCAATAATTTCATTCCACACTTCGGGAAATATCTCGGAACTTCTGTCATCCTTGAAATTCATTTGCATTGAACATGTATTGCATGCAAGCTCACCGGCTAGAAATCGTAAAATGCAGTGCGCCGGAAAGTCGTTAAATAAGTTAGTGAATTCTTGCTGATTTGCTGAATATGTGTCTTGATTTATTGGGCTAGTAATTTCACTTCTTTGAGTAATCTAGCTCAGAGACCCGAATTATGCTACCTACCACAGGCGATTTTCGAAAATGCCATAAAACTTAAACATTATCAACCTGTACGTTCTGCATTTTCACTATACCAGGAGGGCTGTGTTTCAGCGATTTTCTGGTGTCATTTACCACTTTCATCGGTAGGACTCGCTGCACCGTTAGCTTGGACATCAGCGGACCTATACCGGCTCTGTGTTTGTCAAAACCTAGACACAAACTATAAATTTTCGGCCCCAGAGTGTTAAATGATGCAGATCATAGACAGCACATGATGTGGAGCCTGAACTGCGAAGGCTTTTTCCACTTTATTGTTATTCGAGACGTGCGCTAGGTTCTCTTTCTTTCCTTCTTTACGATGCCAGTATTGCCGCCCAAGGCTGGAATGCTTTTTTTTACCTAATCAACTCAATGATGTGGCTGACGTCACTCCCACATAGTGTTCCGCCAAACTGCACGCATGGCGTTATCTGTATTTTTCTGTACAACGCTAGAGCAGATTGATGTTCGCTATCAGACTGCAGACGTGACAAGCACACCAATTTGATGTTCCGTGCCCCATAGTCCAATTAGCAGAACGGCCGTAAAAGCACATGCGGCCGATGCACTAGATTACGTGCCTTCACGTGCTAAAGCCATTTCTGTATGTTTTTCACAGCCGTATGCTGGGCACAAAAAGCGTTCGCTTTAACAAGCGCATTTTCGCTGTTAGCATTCCATTGCTGGAGACACTTACGATAGTTCCACTTCGACCAAGATGGTAGTCGTCCTGTACAACGTTGTAGGAAGCCCACCATGCGTCTTTATTCGTTCCCTAGCTAAGGAAATTGGCCTCAATTTGACTCTTAAGAATATAGACTTGAAGAGTGGCGATCATCTGACCGAGGAGTTCCAGAAGGTCCGTATAACAGAACGCTTTTTGTGGCTACCAGTTAAGCAAGCGTTGTCACAAATGGGAAAACATGTGCAGCTGTGTTGGTATAGGTAATGTTCTAGTTAGTTAAATTGTGTCTAAAACCTACTAGAGTGCTCTAAATATTTATGGGGGGGGGATAGTGTTCGTGTATGTGTACTTCAGATCAGAATTTAATGCTATATCCTAGCCGTAAGAGCTTGTAATTTTTGTATCGTTAACAACTCTCCGACTTGCTGGTCGGTGGTCGCACTGCTAGTATGTATGTTACAGGATTGCGTGTAGGTTGTGGACTTGTCTATTCGCGCTTGTTCGAAATGAGGTAACTAATGAGGTGTTTGTAACTAGGCTCCTGCCTGGCACGACTGCTTCTGCTTTGAGGTCTGGAAGCTACTGTTACGTTGTAAAATATGTCGATGAGGGACAAAAAGAACTGAATCCCCCGAAGCAGCAGCTACAAGTAAAACGTGTTTTTGAGTTTGGTTAGCTAGGCCATTCGGGAGCATTGTTTAGGTAAAGGTTTGGCTGTTCGAAAATGTCAGCTAAAAAGTGAAGAAACTAAATAAAACCACATAATGAAGTTTAAAGCATTGTAAATGCTAGTCAATAACGAATTAAGAAAACTATATCAAAGCAAGCTCATGGGTCCGAGGGAAAACTGACAAAAGCAAAGAAATGTTGGAACAGTACGAGACCAGCCTCAACAAGTGATGGCAACATAGAAGAAATTTAACGTCTACGTATGCTACTGTTTTCTCCCATACAACTGATCAAATCACGCTCCACGAGAAAATTGCATAGAGCCTTTAGAAATAAGCCCGATTTCTGAAGGTAACATGATGGTGCAGACACTTTTGAGCAAGGATGGGGCGCCATTTTATATAGATACATCAGCTCCCTGAACTTGAAATTTACTCTCCTTGAAAAACAATTCATATAACCTTTTGCCCACATCAACATATTGCGACCTCTTGGCAATTTACCACCGCGTACAATATCCAGGCTCATAGCAATTATAGAAAACTTCCGGCAGACTCCATCTCACAATCAGTTGCACTGCTAACCACCAGGTCGCGAGATCCAATCCCGGCCGCGGTGGCCGTCTTTCGATGGGGCGAAATTCAAGAACACCCGCGTGCTTAGCTTTAGGTGCACGCGAAGTCTGCACGTGTCGCGACAGTATATGTGTTCCGGCAAGATTGTCTGAGCACGTTATACAATTTTGTTATGGAGTGTTACATTTCAAAACCACGATCTGAGTATGAGGCATGCCGTCGCGGGGGGTTCCGGCAACCTGCATCACCTGGGGTTTTTTAACGTGCACCTAAATGTAAGTACACGGGTGTTTTCGCATTTTGCGCTCATTGAAATGTGGCTGCCGTGGCCGTGATTCGATCCCTGCGACCTCGTGATTAGCAGCCCAACACCACAGCCACTAAGCAACCACGGCAAATTTCTTGCCGTTGAAGAACGGCATACTTGTACAGCCACTCTCGCATATCCAGTGAGTTTAGTTGGCACCAAATAGGCTCATTGAAGAGCGGGATTTGCCCAGCGGCCCGGCTCAGATGAAAGAGGTTTGTTGAAAAGCGACACATAACCAGTGAGGCAAGTTAGTGAGCCAAGATGGCATCAAAGGGATTTATTGATGCGCGGCACGTGCGGATTGTAATTCACACAATGCCCAAGTTGGTCCTGCGATTGGTTTCAAACCGAGTTCGATCGACTCAGTTGCCCAATAATTCAGTCGTTAGCCCATGGACTACCTAGAGACACAAGTTGACGGCAGAACAGCAAGATTCGGACATAGTCCGACAACGTAACGTGCGTGAAGCGTATTAAGTAGGCGAATGCATTAAAACGTTTCAGCTGCAGGCATTCAACATTTCAGCTATTGTAGGTTATAGCGTGCAACATTCGTACTTAGAAAAACGCCAGACGAATGCCTGTTCACAAATACATTTCCAACAAACTACGAAACCGAAAAGGTAACAGCTTTTGCTAGCTTGCATACCGTCTTGCTCTCGGTATACATAAGTGTCCTCTTGGTCGGTAGTGCCAGCAATCGTTCCGTAGAAACGTGATGGCGGTTGATTCACAGGTATTGGCGATACGTTTGGCATACTATGGAGTATATGTCGCCTTGCAGTCTCCACTGAGCATAGTATAGGATGCTAAAGAAACAAGCTAGAAAATAACCCATACGCCCAAACCTTCTTTTGAGTAAAACTATTGCACGATTCCCCGGCTAAAGGGCTCCCGCAAATAATGAAAGTGATTGGCACAAACGTAAAACGATTAGAACAGCGGTGGCCCATTGCAAGCAGCATGGACGTAAGAAAACAGTTCGAATATGGGCACAGCAAAGCAGCTAAGACACTTTGCGTCTGCCGAAGTGATCCGTGCGTAAACACCGTTGAGTGAATTTGTCCAAAGGAACTGTATGTGGTTTAGCGTAAAAAAGCAATTAGAAGCTTTATTTCCAATTGTACGCGGATTGTCATCATCAATAAGACTGCTTTCCGCATTAGTGGCGCACAGCTGATCGAAGCTTCTTGTGTGAGCTGGAGAAAATAAATCTCCAACCAAACGAATCGCCAGGCGAAATGTTGCCTTCCTTTTATTGCGATAGTAATTATACGGACCCTTACGGTGCTTGGGCCCCAACAACGACGCTGGCATGGCCGGTTGATCTTTTTTTTTTTTTTTGAAGGATGCCGTTGTGCTGTCGAAACCAAGACAACATGCGCTTGAAGGAGTAATCGTGCGTATGTAGCCTAGTAAATACTCATTTAAACTATTCAACGATTCGAGAGAGGGGAGGGAGGAGGTGAGTCGCCCGGTGTCTTCACAAAGGAACACTACGTTTCTACCGCAACTGGTTCTTTCATCAGCCTCACCCTACGGACAGCGCCTTCACCACCTCCTTCCACGGGTGTTGCCTGCTTATAGTGGTAATAATATTCGTCCTAAAGAGTATACGGCCCAGGGGTGCGACTGGAGTGTTTAGTGTCACCAGCAATGAAAAGCGGACGCTGCATCAGACCAACAGTCCTTCGAAGAAAAACAGCAAAGTGTGAATGGGTATTACGGCTACATTTGAATGGAAGGATGGGTTTGTGACAGCGTTGAGCGTTAGAACGACGGAAACACAGCAGGAAGTCTATCTTGCTTATTGTATGTTTGTTTTCAGCACTTAGATTTCTTTCGTAGTAGTGTTGAACAAAGTCACTAATCAAGAGACTTTTCTTTTGTTTATGCTTCATAACCGTTGGTGGTATACAATTCTATTTGGTGAAACCTCTATCACGAAGGACTAGGTTTAATTTAGAGCAGTATGGCTAAGAGTGCTGAAGATGACGGGTTCCCTATGTTTTACTGTGAACTGTGTGGAACCAAGTCAACAGAAATCTTGTAGCTGGATTTTCCTTTTATTTAAGTGATCGGGTACATTTGAATATACCTAAGTCAGGAACCTGAACTGGCTCAACTGCAGAATGCTTCGCTTCTAGCAAAAAAAAAAGAAATGTGCGGCAGCCCAATCATACATGACTTTCTGTCGTATGTAGCAGAGCATGCAGCTGTAGTGCTCGGGCTGTCCAGATAAAAATTGGAAGTCAATGTCATTGGACATGCGACATTTTTTCCCGCGAAACGCCATCTGTAGGTTCCACTTGCTTCGTCAGCTCTGTATCCGTTCTTGATGCAATATGCGAATAATTTCTGCGCAGGAATGGCTATTATTCTGGTGTTAAATAATGCAGCGGCCCTACCGATATTGCTTCTTTTGTTTTTGTACTTCTATCATATTCTTCAGCGCGTTTTACAGCTCATGGCATGACTCCATAATACTTTATTTTCTTCACCATGTTCACTCACATTTTCTCCGAGAACAACACGAAACTACCACATAACTGCAATGCCACCTTGTTCCACAGTTGCATAATAGCGGTGGTGCATGTGCTACTCGATCAATTTTGGCATTATCTGGAAAACGCAGCCCAGGAATTAAAAAACCGACCTAGAGTCGTCTCAGCCGGCTCTATTTTGCACAGTTACGTTAGTTCGTGTGCGACTTTGAATGAGAAACCAAGCCGGCGCGGTGTCTGTACTCCTTTGTTTTGGAACTTTCGAATCTCTTCTGCTCTGTGTTATATATTCGCATGCTTTGTGAAAGCACAACTGCGGGTGCAGTTACAGCAGCGAAACGACGCTTCCTGGGCACATCCGTCCTTCTGTCCACAATTTTTTTCTTTCTTTTTGTTGCTGTTATACCAACAAGCCTCGTGGTCGCTAAGTGGCTATGGCGTCCTGCTGCTAAACAGGAGGTCACGGGTTTCGACTCCTGATCGCGGTGGTGGTATTTGGATGAGGGCCGAATGCGGTATTGCTGGTATGCCTAGAATATAAGAAATGTTAAGTTACTCAGATAACCTTTCATTTAAAAGAATAAACAGATTCGGAGGCACAACTTATGTTTGTTTGACTACACCACACGAAGAAATGTACCATGAAGACAGAGGAAGCATAAGGGAAATTATTCGTGTTTCATTTAAATGGAGAAATAATAGTGTAAACAGAATTCGAATTTGCACGAAAATGCAACTTTCCCAAGGTGGGAGTGTAACCCACAGCCTTACGCGTGCGGCGCTTCGCCAGTCACGATACAACGGCGGCAATGCGCCCGACCCTGTTGCTGTCTATTTTTGTATGCGTACACGATTAGCGATGCCAGGCAGCCAGCGCCACTTGCGCTTAAGGCGGAGGGCATGTTGTAGCATTTCAACCACTGGTGCTACGCAGTACGTCACGTGAGGAGCAGGCGACTTGGCACTAAAGCCTCGCATGTTGCTTAATGACGTCAAGACTGCCAAATACGAGGCCCTCGCTCTGCAATGCGGGAGATGAATAAGGG
Source organism: Dermacentor variabilis (assembly GCF_050947875.1). Lineage (NCBI taxonomy): Eukaryota > Metazoa > Arthropoda > Arachnida > Ixodida > Ixodidae > Dermacentor > Dermacentor variabilis. The sequence goes on along the minus strand of NC_134570.1, from coordinate 129,788,689 downwards.
AAGCCGAGGGGTTACAGTTTTCGTCATCCAGTTTAGCGCCTAAATTTTATATTATTGCGACATCACTTACATGGACACTCCAGGCGCATTGCAGCCGTCGTCGTCACCGTGATCTTCCGTATAAAGTTCAAGGGCGATAAAACCGTCGCTGCGTTTCCTGTGCTGTACGTGTGAGTGAAAGCGGGCTAGGGGGGCCGACGACGCGGCTCAATCTCGCCCGCACGAATGGAAAGAGAGCGGAGAGGAAGCGCGCCGTCTTCCGTCGCGCGCGATCGGCACCCAACGTTGCGAGGCACCGGGAGGAGGGGAGAGGCGTTCTAGCACGCCTGTAACAGTGCATGTGGCGGCTGCGCACAGTCGCGCGGTCCTACCTTGACAGCGATATGCTTGGAGGGCAGAGTCTAGGTGCGTCGCCGGCTCGTAGCTTTGTACGTGCTGTGTGTTCTCGGCGCTTAGTTTGCGTTGAAACGATAGACAGCACGAAGGTCAATTCGCTCGCTGCTGCTGCCGCGTTTCCTGACGCCGGAGTTTTCACAGTGAGTGTCCACAGTCAACGAGTTTGATCTGTTCATGTTTGCTGTGCGTGCTGACACCATGCTTTTTAATTTAGTTAGCAATTAAGCGAAAGTTTACAACTTGATACAACCGACAAAAGTACTATTCTTACTTCGTATGGCTGTCTGCTAATTTGCTATCTTAATAAATGCTTCTCCTTTCTGACAAACTGAATTTTTTGTTGACATTGTCGGCTAGAGCTCCTTGTTTAGCACATGGGGCTCCGGTAAAGCGTCTATAGCTGGTTCACGTGGATGGGATCGCTGCCCTAGCATTTCTCTCTTCTTTGCAGGTCAACCCCTTCCACAAGGTGCCCACGATTGACGATGACGGATTTGTGGTTTACGAAAGGTATGCGTCTGGCTGTACAGTTGTTACCTTAAAGCGGCGCTGAACCACCCTTCGGGCTTGGTGAAATAAGAAGTCCTCGCTTAGCTTACGTTGCTGTCAACACCGCAGCCAAGTTTCGCTGTCGTACGCGGCGCGTGGAGCTCGCAAGCGGATCGCGAAGTACTCTTTTTTTCTCAAGTGCTCTTTTCAACAGAATGCCCTGTCCTTACTCTGTTCTGGACGCTTGATTACGTCATCGGACACTTCATTTTGTCATTCCCTTAGACGGCAACTATTGGCCGATAGATGACAAAAGCTTTGGTTGCCCACATCACGCAGATACCGCGGCTGTCACTGGCTAAGCGCACTGCGCCTCGCTGAGGACAACCACGTTTGGCTTATATCTAGCGCGTCATAGGCACCAAAATTGGAAGTCGTGGCGTCTATGTTAACAACCAAAACGAAATTTGAAGTGCGTGCCAAGGTGACACCGAGTGGTGTTGTGGGCATGCCCCACAGCGGCGTAGCCTTTCCAGCACAATTCATTGAAGTAGGAATGGGAGCACAGCGGAGGTCGTGTTTGACAGCCAATGACTCTGCTTCGGCTGAACACATTAAAGTACATTTTGCGACAAAGTATTTCTGAAGCAGCCTATTTCCACTTCAAGTGGCTTTCGAAAAAAAAAAGTGATTCAGGGCGCCTTTAACGTAATTTGTTCATTCGCAAGACAGGAAGCCGATGCATATATTTAGCTGGGGTGGAATTATTATGCGCATGGAAAATTTGGCGCTTTGATGATAATTTGATACGCTTGCGCCATAATCATTTGAAGGCGTGATTTCTTTTTCTAAATAGATATTTTATATACAGTATGAAGCGCATAAGGCGGTTTGAACTGTTCGGGTATACTGCTAGCAGAAGCGTAGATTGCTTGCAGTAAAAATCGCAATATGTAGCTTGCTAAGAAAGCACTATTTGATTACCGTTTAGTTATTTATTCGAGGTGCATGGTGGAATTATGTTGCTAAAGCCGAACTGCTGTGAAGTCATGTCCGCTCAGCATAGATCCTATTAACAACCACTCCAGAGCGATCCGCCCTCGAGATCTCAGTGTTACATTTGTGGGCTTGCTCTTGTGGCCATGGACAAAATATACCCTGACAAAAGTGTTAAGGCGAAATCGGAGAAGAGAATAGAATGTTTTCTGGCGGTACCGAGGAATGAGCGACGTAGATGGTTAGAAGAAGCAGCAGGGGAGCGGCGTGACCTGCATAGGCATGTGACAGGCGAAGTATCGATGCTTGAGATAAACTGTGGTGGCCTGCATACCATTGCACGGTGCTGTCCGTCACACTGCTTTCTTCGCACGCCCTTACAACAAACGATCATGCTACTCAAGGGTAACGCAAGAACTTGTTCGTTTCTCTCTCACTTCTTTTCGTTTTCCTTTCTCCTAAACCAGCTCATTTACGCAAGTCAAAGTTGCAGCACACGAAAGGCGTGCCCACTCACCAATTTTTTTATCGTGTCCATACCGCTGTAGGAGTGATTCTGTGGGTTCAAGTGCTGTCTAGCTGAAACAGTAGCCCGAAAGAATAGCGGGCTTGATCTTAACCACAGCGTTCTTGTTCGTAGGTCTGATCTCTAGTATCAGTCGACACACACAACAGTCCAGTGTTTCAAGTGTGGTTTCACAAAATTTGTGCCACTGGCTGACATATTAACCACTGTGTGTCTTCTTGTCACAGAGAAAAGTATCACTTTGGCATACTTCTAATATAATTTTAACCTATTGAATCTAGACCAAGCTTCCCAAAATCTTTCGTCTACTAACACTCTGAGAGGCAAAAAAAAAAAGATTTATTTCAACTCTCACATCCATCTTTCAAAATAATTTTAAGGATCCCAAACAAAATTTCTCCAGCACTGTTTGTTTTTTGTCCTCCCTGTGTCCTTCATTCTTTTTGGGGTAAGCTACTCGCGTTGCTTGGCGAGCTGAGCAGTCCACAAGCTATGATGCTATGCAAGCTATACGGCCTGTGAGCAAAGAAGTTTGAACCACTATGGACAAAGAAACAGGCTTCGCTCTTTTGAAAAGGCGCCGTTAACATCCACTTGCCCGTAACATGTCAATAGTGCCCGCCGCTGGGAGTATAGACTGATGAGAACGGGGCTTGACGAATGCACTCTGAATGTCGCGAAAAAAAGCGCGCGCAAAGCGAGACACGCACTATCACCTGCCAAGCATCGCGTCAAGGGAGCGTCGGCGGCCGCACCATCGTGAGTCGCGACGCTCTGTGTGCGCAGTAACGCCATCGCCTACTACCTGCTGCGCAAGTACGCTCCCGAGTGCGAGCTGTACCCGGACTGCCTAAAAACCCGGACCCGGATCGACCAGGTGCTGGCCGCAGTTTCCGGAAACATCCAACACCACGCAGAAGCCTTCTTTGTGAGCATTCTATCTCCGCTTAGTTCAGCGGGGTCTGCTTAGTTCTACCTGGACATATGCAACACTTCTCTCTAAATTAATATTGTCGGTCTACTATGACGGTTTAAGACTCTCGCTTAAAATTTATTATGCCACATGCAAAATTGGAATTGGAATTGGAATTGGAACGCTTGGGAGGCAGTTCATGGCGTAAGTAAGAGGCTCTTTTTGGTTATGTGAAAAAAAAAGTAATAAACGCACCGACCTGTATATTGCAACGCTCATTGGAACAAAAAGCGTACGACGCAAGAAAGTTGCTGGTTGAAGTTTAATTCGGACATGTTTACGTATGTTCGAAGACCAGCGGAATGGCCAAGTAGTGCCGACCAAAGAGGAAAGGCTAAAGATGAAAAATACACTTGATCTCTATAAGGACTTATAATCTAGTCATACTCTCGGAAGGAAAAGGAAGTAAATGCTTAGGATAAATTGTCAATTTTATTGGGTTACGGAGTCCGCTGCTGAGCGGTGTCATCAAGTGTCAACAATAACTAAATAAGCACGCTCTGTTGTTATCGGCAAGCTTGCTACATGCACCTATCATACAGTGTTTTACTAAATGTTATTCCTGTGGTCCTCCATTACCTGTACCCCTAATTCATTCTACACTAAGCAATCAATAAGCTTAACGAGTGCCTTATCTGTGACTGTACTTGAACCATCCTCAATGATCTTGAGTTTCATTTGCCTAAAGTGGTAACCCATAGCATCTACAATCCTCCTGCCAAGGTTTGAAAATAGTGCAGTCTTAACAGTTTCAAAATTCAGCCTTCAGCACACCGAAAACTGGAGATTGCGTGGTAACCATAAAAAATTAGTTTCTTTTTAAGAAACGCGCTGATATAGAAACACTACTCTATCAATTGTTGACAGACTGACATTTGTTGTTTGGTTGTAATTATAGCAAATATATTTAAATTCCTGGCCGGAACAATAGCCCTATTGGGCTAATTTGTGTCCACAATCCGAAGTTGTATGAAATGAACTATTGTAAAGGACTTCATGGCAATAAAAGAGATGACGATGATGAGGAAATTGTGCGACAACATTACGTGAGCGACAACAAAACGAGGCAGATCAGCTGAGAATGACCAAAAATGCCGCTTAGCCAACAAAAACGTTCGCCGGTACATAAACAATATATGAAAGAATGGACGCACTGTAATGACGAAAATTGTGCGTCTTGAGTTCAATAGAATAAATACTGGGATGCATTTACTGCAAATGGTGCTTTGCAATTATTGAACGAATACAATGATACATGCTATACTAAACAAGGGTAATGAATTGAACACTGCGATATAGCTGGTCGTGTAAATAAGACAGCTAGATTTATTGCTATTTGCATTATTTGCTTACATCAGGTTTTTTAATCTATCTATCTATCTATCTATCTATCTATCTATCTATCTATCTATCTATCTATCTATCTATCTATCTATCTATCTATCTATCTATCTATCTATCTATCTATCTATCTATCTATCTATCTATCTATCTATCTATCTATCCATCTATCTATCTATCTATCTATCTATCTATCTATCTATCTATCTATCTATCTATCTATCTATCTATCTATCTATCTATCTATCTATCTATCTATCTATCTATCTATCTATCTATCTATCTACACAATGAGTCAACCTGTTTACAGCATTGATCAGATTTCAGTCGGTTCCCAGTCACTGTGGTGAGCACTGCAATGAACTGGCCGATGCCGAAGCGAAGTAGGTGCTCGAAGAACCAGAGCCACTGCTTGCGATTCCTTTTTCAAGAGTGGACGCCAACTACCTTCTCTCAAGTGTCATCCGAACAGAGACAAAAATGGTCACAGTCCACCCCAAGGACTGGACCCTGCCATAAAATTTAGGCTACCACCCAAAATTCAACGCGGCTGTGCCAGCCTCCTGCACATACTTAGGCTGGGGGTGGCGTTAACCTACGGGTACGTGCACCTCATGCGACGCACAGAGACACCAGACTGTGAACTGTGCAATGTGAAAGAGACTATAGGTGTTGTGCTGCGTAACTGCCCTCAGCACATGGAAGAGCGTCAAAAGTTTAATAATGTCCTCACGCGCCTCGGAAGCCTACCTCTGTCGGATGACGTTATTTTAGGCCCTTGGTCAGACGTTATATTGAGTTTTATGGCTATCAGGCCCTACATCATTTCTTTAAAGCACGGACCTGGACTGTAGGCTTTAACTTGTCCAGAAGCCTTACTATATGCTTTACATCTTTCCTCATCATCATCACCCATTATTCGTCTTTCTGTTCTCATTTTCCTTTCTTTCCCTTTTCCCCTTCCCCCAATGCCGAGTAGCTGGCTAGAGTAATGTACCTCAGGCGGACCTCTCTGCATTTCGTATTATTAAACCTTTCTCTCTCCGACTAGGTTATGACCACTCCTTGGTAATGCCGTCCTGTCCTTCCATCGTTGTCATTCTAACTTTACCATCCGACTCTCGTCATGTCGTCGGCATCACGCCTTCTAGCCGCCCCAGGGACCACAGTTGCCTAATAGCTTGAGCCACTAGGTATGGGCTCGTGGTAGAGATGGCGTCGTGGTCATTGCATCGTCGACATTGCAGCTTTGTCTTCCGACTCTCGCCATGTCTTCGTCATCGCACCATTGTTCTCATACAGTCGTCATGTGATCGTTGTCATACTGTCATAGTGAGGCCGTCCGCGTCATTCCATCATTGTCACTCCAGTTTTTTTATTCGCCCTTTTCATGGCGTAGTCGTCACGGCACCATCGTCTATAGTCAACACTACGTTTTTGTCAGGTGATTGTCTTGATAGAGTACTCGTGCTGTCATTGTCCTCATATTGTTGTCCTGTCATCATTGCCGCTGCTTCGTCGTCGTTCAGCCGTCGTCATGCAGTTGTTGTCAATACCGTCCACTTCATGCCTCGTGGTCATTGATCGGCGTCATTCTAACTTCGCTATACTATTGTCGTTATGCCACGAGTGCGTCGAGCAGCCTCTTGAGCGGTAAATTTTGCGTTTATTCGCGGACTTTTTTCATGCTCGGAAAAACGTTTATCCAAGCGACGGCCAATGACATTACGTTGGCTCTGCTTAGCTAAGTGACATTTGAATATTTTTGATTCTTAGTGCATTATGGGTGGGACATACTGCATAACTAGCGATTAAGTTATAATGCCCTTGCAAGACATGTCAAGGGAAAAGCGACAGGAAAGGGTGCAATAACAGACGATGTATTCAAATACGGAGCTGATTTATGGTTGAAAATGGTTCGTCCCTTTATAAGGAATGCCTCAAGTCTTTAAGTGTACCAGAAAGCTGGAAGAATGTCAACGTTATACTAATCCATAAGAAGGGCGACAATAAAGAATTGAAGAATTATACATTTATTCTCTTCCTCTCGGTATTGTGTAAGATATTCACCAAGGTAATTCCCCATAGAATGAGGGCAGCACTTCAATCAACCAAGAGAACAGGCTGGCTTTATGAAGGGATATTCTGCAATGAATCCCGTCCATGTAACAAGTGAGGTAACTGTGAAATCTGCAGAGTGCAATGAACTTCCCTATATGGCTTTCATAGGTTGTGAAAAGGCTTTCGATTCAATAGAACTAGCGGCAATCTGAATGTATTGCATAATCAAGGATTACGGGAGGTATAAGTGAATATTTTGAGAAATATATACAAAGATTCGACAGCTACATTGGTTCTCCACAAGAAAAGTAGCAAATTACCTACCAAGAAAGGGGACAGGCGAGAAGACACAATCTCCCCATTGCTATTCACTCCATGCATAGAAGTATTCAAGCTATTAGCCTGGGAAGACTTAGTAGTGTGGATCAATGGAGAATGGCTAGACAACCTCCAGTTAGCAGATCATATTGTCTTGTTCAGCAACACTGGAGGTGAATTGCAACAAATGATTGAGGACCTTAACTGAGAAGTCGCAAGAGGGCGATCGTAGGTTAATATGCAGAAGACAGGCAATGTTCAATAGTCTAACAAGCAAACACATTTTCATGATCTGCATTCAGACTCTAGAATCTGTGCAGATAAGTTGTATATTCACCTGAGACCGTGATCATGAGAAGGAGATTTACAGATTACAGTTTTTCGTCAACGGCTTTTCCGCGGCTTTTCTTTCGAGGAATCCGTGTGGGTTTGCTTTGTGGCAATTGCTACGATTGGGTGGATGTCTCATTTTCTATTTATTAATTACGTTTCTCCACCTTGCGTGCTTCTGCAGAACTATTACGTCGGTATAAAAAGGGTTAGACTGCATACGCCAGGCCTTACCACTTTATGAGTGGAAGCTTACCACTGTCGTTAAGTTCACTACATTAACAATAATCTAGTAAGTGCAGTGAACTTAGCGTTTTTCAGGACGAGTTCCTGGTTGAGGTGGACCTAATTTGCTGCTGATAACATGAGCTTTAGCAGAAAATTTCAAAAGAATTATTTGTTTATTATTATTTTCATTAGTGCTTTGGGGCCAGCTTGAACTGCGAATTTGAAGGCAGACAAATTTTAATGCACCCTGATTTTTTTAAATCTTGAAAGTTGGACCTAATTGGAAATGTTCATCACCCGCCATGGTTTCTTAGTGGCTATGGTTTTGGCCCGCTAAGCACGAGGTCATGGGATGAAATCTCCGTCACCGTGACCGAATTTGGATGGGGGTAAAATGCGAAGCCACCCGTGTTCTTAGATTTAGGTGCAAGGTAAAGTACTCCAGGTGGTCCAAACTATGCCCGAGTCGCCCATACGATGAGACTCACAATGAGATCGTTGCTTTGGCAAGTAAAACCCCATGATTCATTTTTGAAAATACTTATCATCAAATTCCAATGGGAAATGCAAGTGGTACCGACAAAAAGAGAATGCCGGGAGCGCAGCAAAGGCGGCCCCGCTATCATATCAAACGGAAAAGCATCATGATGGCAAGCATAAGGATGTTTGAAGCTGAACGTCTCAGGCAGTCGTGGGAGGTGCTGATGCGTCCCACTTCTTCCAGCAGTCATGTGCGAATGTGCGATATCATTCAAGCTTCATAGGCGATATGCGTGATACCATTCAAACTTCATACGTGATATACGTGACACCACTCAAACTTCATACGTGATATGCGTGATATCATTCAAACGTATTAAGTGACATACGCGATATCACTCAAACTTCATGCGTGATATAGGTGAAATCATTCAAACTTCAAGCCACACTTCTTTACGGGGCGCTGCCATCTTACGTGCCGCGGGACGCGTGTGGTTCTGATAATCGCCTCGATTGAGTTTTCGAATTCGATGATGAATATTTCGAACTAGGCTCGCTTTCCAACATTTCAAAAGAATATAAATGCTCGTCATTATATGACTGCCGCCAATGTTGTCATTTAGGCAACTGCAAGGCAACTGCAAATAATGAATTTTTTATTGGTCTTGTGAAGCGTGCATAACTAATTGCAATGTATGCCCACCTGGCCTTGGAAATCCTCTACTAAAATGCTGCGTTCGCTGCTTCATTACTCCTTTATAAGATATCTTTATGTAAAAAAAGACGCCCTGCATAAGTGCTGCGTGTGCCAGACCAATAGCCTTTTCAAAGTGCGTCCACATACCACGCGCAAATTCGCACCAATTTTACGCATACCTGAATTAGTGAATTTCTCCATTGGCCACCATATCTATATTGTTCCCTGCATTTGAAAAGGGTATCCTGTTTTTTTTCGCCTAACGTAAGGAAGTATGGAAACACAAGATAAAAATTTCCATCTAAATACTGAGCACGGGCGTCTACGGCGTCTTTTGTACCTCTGTGAATGTCGAAACAATGTTTGCTAGTTAGCGAATGAACCATCTTTCGGGAGGCGCATCACCGCTTTTTCACCATATTACTAGCGGGAGAGATAAACAGCCGACTGAAGATGTCATGGAGGGGTAAAGTATTGTAACTTCTAAAGCCATAATAATATGTATAAAGAAAGATCGCTATGTATCTAGACACATAGAATAATATTTATGTGGTATATCCTACAAACAAATACAGAGGCCTAACTCTTGCACTCTGCAACTTGAGGACATTTCTTAAGTGTCCCGAGTAACTGTCTACCTGACTTACATTTATTCGCAAATTTAAACAGAGTCATTGTTTTTCCGATTCACATGATTAGCATTCACTTTCATACCAGCCTAATGGCTTCTCAAGGAATCATTTTACAAGGATGGTACACGTGGATCTTGAAAAACATCGAGTAACGCACACGAACAGCTACAAATTCTTTGTAGCATTTTTCATGAGCTGCCTTAAAATATAACCACAATATTTCTTTTCTTCTTTTGTGTATGGCGAAAGTACAAGTATCTTGCATAGTAGGCAAATGTAGGACCTCGCAATGGCGGAGATTTTTCTGTCAGCGCATCACTGCGTGGTCTTTGGGTACCACGTTGCCAACACCATCATTTTTCCCTGAGACGAAGTTGGGAAAGCCTAAACGTTTATTTGAAGTGCAAACGCCTTTTAACGATCGCTGTTTAATTTGAGCCCCTGCTAGATAAAGCCAATAATACGTGTTGCATGAATGATCAGATGAATTATTACCTGATGCAGCTTGGCGAACACTGCAAAAGCTATACTAAAGACAAAAAAGAAAACCAATCTCGACATTTTAAATATTTCTTGTATTGCGAGTATTACCACACCCAATAAAATGCCAACTATTCTGCACATACCCCGTGCTCAAAAGCATGATCTCTCTAACAACGCTAAAGAAGTGACAGGCCTGCGCGGCACACCTAGCACAGTCAGAACGTAAGCTGGAGGAACGGCTCCTTAGGAGCTCCTTTTTCGGCAGCACGCACTAGAGGGTTTTCGCAGCGAAGTCTCCTTGCTTTGTTTTCACGAGAAGGATCAGAACTGTGCAGCCGGCGTCGTCGTCGAGCTACGACTTGTGCTTCTGGACAGCGTTCGGCCGAACCTTATGTAGCCTGGTTGTAGCCGCGCGCGTAGCTCTACGATTGGCTTCTTCATCAGCGGCTCGTGCCTTCCAAGCATGCGCCATAAAGTATAATAAAGAGAAAACACAGGTATTGGGACTTTGCCGCGCGCATGTGACATACCCTGACCCGTGGCACGATATGATATTGATGATCATGATGAGTTGTTGGCATCTCCTTTGACACAGGGCAGTGAGAAATAGTCACCTAGCCTGCTTGAGTTAACGAGTTCCAGCTAGATGCAACTGCTACATGTCCGGCAGCTGGTGCAGCACAACGCAACTGCAATGCAAATTTGGGATCTAACGATGCTACGCAATGCGCATCTCACATCGCATGACATGACGCACCATATGATCCTTATGATAATGGTGATGATGATTTATTGTCATCCTCTTTGAAGCGGGGCGGTGGAAAACAATCCCCTAGCCAGCTTTATCTAATCAGGTATGCTCTACAGTTTTTTCATTCCAGTATACTTTTATATCTATCCTCAGTCTTTTTCCTTTTCAACCCCAATCCATCCATTTCTTACCCAATCGCCAATAATGGGCAGGAGCCGCATACTTTATAAGAAATGGAAACTTGTGCCTCTACCTTTGCACAACTACATGGTGCGTCATCTAGTCTAATGAAATGCGACAGCAATGCAAAGTGTGCACATCTGTGGCTATGTGGCACGCATCTCACGTCACGTCACAAGTGACACGATACGATGCTAATGAAGATTATGATGAATATGAAGATTTATTTGCATTCCCTTCGAAACGGGGAGGTGATAATAGTCATCATTAGGCATGTCATACAGGTTCCTTATTTCTAGAAATTTTTATACGTCTCCTTAATTTTCGTGTTCTTCCAGAAGACAATCCGACCATTTCTTGCCCAATCCCCCAGTGGGCACGAGCCTGCCATTAGCTGCGACAGACACAGGCGGCGGCGTTGGACAACATTTCCAACCAAAGCGTCTATTGGAATGAGCTTATACAGCTTACGCTGTAAAACATAAGCCTGCATATTGCTGTGTTCAAACATGATCGCAGTTATTGGCACTTGGTTCTACGTGTCAGCCGCTTAATATAATAATTATGCGGTTAATATGCATAGAAAATTTTGAAGAACGTTTGCTATTCTCGCGTGCTCGTTTTGATTTCTTTGTTATGTATCAACTTGACTGGCACTTATTAGGTTGTTATCACCACTTTTTTCACCTTACGTTGACGTATATGTGGGTAATTTCAGTTACTTGGACTCCATTTGCAAGTTTTCTGCGATCTCGTCCAATCGATGTATGTTTTTTTTTCTTTAGAATTGGTTATTAGTTCGACACAAGTTTCACGCTCATTCGCAGCTGTCTGATACATATAGCCAAGCGCTTCCGGCTCCAGTGCGGATTATTATGCAATGCCTCTTTCTGTGCAGCGTCCGCGTTTCCTTGATCAGTCAAAACCAGAAGACGAGGATGTGCTTACCTTCGAGGGAAATGTCGTCAAAGGCCTAGAGCACCTCATCGGCGAAGCAAAGTACGCTACTGGTGATCGATATACCATTGCTGATTTATGCCTCGTTGGTGAAATCCTTGTTGCTCTCGAGGTAAGTTTAATTAAACGCGAAGCTCAGTTACGCTTCATTGTTCTAATACAAGTACGTCTGTTATCGGCGAGAAGAATAAGGGGATTCAAGGAACTCGATTCTTCGGTCGTTACAATCTTACGAAAAAAAGCAGATAATGAAGACGACGATCGGGAACATTACCGCATCAGCGTCGGGCTTTGCTGAAGTGAAATATTGGGACACCGTAAGAATAGTTAACACGCTGTTTCTGAAAATGGCTGTTTAGTCTATATTTAGAAGCGAAGGGTGGTAGTCTGATCGGCAGTGTTCATGAAAGCTAGCGTGCATCTAGTTGCACGCATATGCACATACCCTGCAATTGTTCGTTACTCTTAATTTAAATGCAAAAATTATCAGAAAAAGTAAGTGAAACTGTACCAAGCAACATGTCCCAGGTGGGAGCCCAAGCCACTTCATCCACACGCGTGCGCTGTTTTACCAGATAAGGTACCACGGCAGCCAACCTGCTGTTTACTTTTCTAGGCAGTTATGTATGTGTACAGGATCAGCGTTGACACTAATAACGAGTTCCGCCTATGCCAGTTGTGCAGGTCGAATTACATTCCATGCACTTCGATATACCTGACGCTTGGTCCCAGTGACCAAGATAAGAAACGGATACACGCTTTGTTCACAAAAGCGCAATGCATCGACCGTTGGTTACCTTTGGCTCCATAACACATTACTCAGAGACGCGACGCCGATATTGAAAGACGTTCAGCTCCGTAATGTCGTCATGCATATAAACGAACGCGATTGGCTGCTGCATCTCCAATAATTCTCGGTTTCTCAGCAGTGTGACTTCTACTTGTTTGAGTCGACGAACATTTTACGGTGTCCCTTTAGCGCGTCGCGAAATGGGGTCAAGTTACGTGTCTAATTTTGCAGGCACCAAGCAGCAGTACATGTCGCCCGTAGTTGAAGATGATTTTTGGTTTGAACACTTAATTTGTAATTGCGTGTTTCCAACTGCAAGTCTAAAAAATGTGGTGTAGACTTACACAGGAAGTAGAATATTCTGAAATGAACGTTGCGTCTGCCATATCGAAGTTACACTTGTACGCACCGGTGAAGTAAAAATTCAGGAAATAATCCAGCAGCTTAAGAAGGCGTTTTCAGATGACTGAAAGAAAGGCTTCCTGATTCGGATAAGCAAACAACATGAAACCGATGCCAGAAGTGATGGCACATCTCAATTCAAACATTCTTGGTGTGCTGGTGCAATGAATAAGGAATTTGTAGTACGTTTATTGAGATGCTCAGGGAGACAAAGTGCTTTGAATACCTTAGGCGGGAATTTTAGGTTATCTATACAAACTACTTATATCGTCTGGAGGGACTGGTGGTTGCTGCAGTCCACGTTGGAATCGGCAGGCCGTACTTAACAACGTCCTGCACAACTGCGATGTGTTAACTAGGCGACGAGTGCCGAGTTAATTACAAAAGTTGTCGTGATTCATTATCAGTTGTGAAATAGTCAAGAATCATAAATTTAAGTTTCTGAGTACAGCGGTTAGGTAACGGGCCGCAGTGACGTAAACTTATTACAGTCTGTTTCTATTCCAGGGGTGTTATAACATAAAGCTATTACAAGCTGTTTCTATTCTATGTCTTGAATCAACCCTCCACGATTGGTCGAACCTACTTCGGTTCACTCCTACTTCACTCGTCTGTTACGCGACGTCACGAAATCCGCCCAAACTCGCCATATGATATGACATGTACAGAGCGCTTAGGCATGATTAGGCCAAACAAAGGGAAAATAATTATTTCTTATTCTACACTTTCTTTTGCTATAACCTTCTCGAGCTGTACATATTTCGCCTTTCGGTCGCAACGTCACCATATCGCTATAACCCGCACGTCAATGTTACGTGAAAGTATTGAATATGCCGTAATTTGCTAACAAAACTGACATTTTTTCGCAATAGGCGGAGGCTGACACTGTCCGAAAGGAATAGGCAATGTTTGCCCATCGATAGCTCTTGCACTGGCTACTTGGAGTTGCCGAAGAGAACGGATATATTTGGGCATAATAAAGAGGTTTACCTGTCAGTATAACGTTGTCGAGATCTTTCGGCCCGTATACGACATCGCTCTGATGAGGTGTTCGGCTCTTCTTCGCTGAGGATCAGTTTTAGCGACGTTTTTAGCTCCGTTGCATGCTGCCGCGATGTTCGATCAGCCGCCACAACCTAAGCAACGGGAAGCGGCAGGTCAATCCCAAACGCTGGCACCATCCTCCACATCCATGCGGTTATCTACTATCACTGCGCTCTATCGGCCCCACCAAAGCACTCTCCACTTTTGCGCACACCTCATCTCTTGTTAGCCAACTAGATACGAAAAACCTCTCAAGGTAGTCAATGTTATTAGCTTTAGAAGCTTACAAAAGTACCCTCCTATATATAATAGAGACGAGCGCTTACTTGGGCCGCCCAAACAACGCCGTGAATCACCACCCGTTGCTTGAGTTGGTGCTCACGTGAATTTGACTTAAGAAGATTGAAATACATAGAGACTGAAATAGTTTTCCGTTATATGACCCGTAATCACGTTCAAGAGTAAAATGTGAAGGTAAAGTATTAAGCTTCGTTTACCAAATCTACGTCGACGTCTTCCCGTCGAAAGCATTGCGTTTTTCATAAAAATTACTACAGGCGTTTTGCTTGAACCACCGGGAGAGCAGCACCACATCAGGCTAATTTGTGGCATTATCTTTTACAGAACGGTTCTGTGGAGAAAAGTAATTTCCCCAAGCTGGCTAGCTACTACGAGCGTGTCAAGGCTGCGCTGCCATACTTCGAGGAGATATACGCACCGACCGTCGACGTCATGAAGCGCCTGTGGAGTGAGCTAAAGTAAACATGAAGTGCGGCTGTGGGAGAAAAGCCGGGAATGGTTCCTTCTCAAAGGGCGAAGCAAAAGGACTCTGGCTCAAAGTGTGCTTTAGTCTGAGTGCTGTGAGGGTTTTTGCACATTAAACGGTTAAACACATTGCATGAGGATTTTCTTGATGTAATAAGGAATATTAGGAAGGACATGGAATAAGTTATTGTCTTGTTCTTACATTTGTTTCCGGTAGATCGTTCTCGTTGGCTCCAAGCCAAGCATCAGACGTAGTTGAGCTTGCACGTACGGAACCAATCTGCATTTACAACTTACCAAACAACACACGCTTTCCCAGATAAATGGGCTGATTGGGTAATACTGAATCAACACTCTCCTTTACAGTAAAGCTTAGAGTTACTCTTTCGAGCAATTCTTATCTATACCTCATTCTATACATTTTCCTAGTGCGGAATTTCACTTGAATTAGTGGCCGCAGCCAATATATTGCTGGAACTTGGATGATAATTCTGGATTAATTTTTTCACCTATTTGATAATCACCGCACTTCTGAATTTGACGTCACATGTTGTGCATTCAACTTCTTTGACACCATCATTCCTCATTAGACTATTACAATCCCATGTTCCCTCGTCCTATGTGGAGCAGCAGGTTTGAGCACGCTAGCTCAGGCTGACGTCTCTTCCTTAATTCAAATAAGTTCTCTCTCTCTCTCTCTCTCTCTCTCTCTCTATTTGCGTGATTCCATCCATAACAAGGTCGACTGTCTCAATAGCTTGGTAAGATTTATTTGCTTTACTTAAATACCGCACTATTGGTGGCGTAAATCAATTTATTTCGGTCAGGAGCGACATGCAATGAATACTACGATGGTTCTAAGTTTCCACAGCTTGTTGCTAATACCGTTTCTCCAGGTACTTATTTTGTAAAGTTAACTACATGGATCTGCATATTCTAGACTTGTACGCCTTGTGTCATATGTGCAACTCGTTACTGAACAACTTCTTATGTAAGAGATTTTTTTGTACGTATAATACGAATGGGTTGGAAACCGACAGCTGGACAAACTTAGGTCACGGAGTATGTAGAACTTGATATGTACGACTGTTCACCTGAAGTTATTTAATGACAGATTGGCAGATTGGGTATAGGCTATTCTTGAATAAAAGTATTTTAAGCGAATTTGGGTCACCGGGTATATGCGAGTAGATATGTGCAAATTTTCAATGAACCACATTGAGGCCAACTTTGGTCACAATGTGTCGCTACATTGCTTCAATGTTAATTGAAATAACGTAGACAGCCATCGTGCTATAATTTCTGTGGGAATATTTCAGCAGGAAAGTTTACATTTTGGGAGATGACACAGCCGGAAAAATAGAGTTACGCTTGTGACATAGGACAAAGCTTTCGATGTAAGTTGGTGACATTAAGTGATCAAAGATACGCGAAGGCCGAAAATTGAAGGCTGTTGCCAACTTTTCGGTAAATCAGTGTACATTTAATTTGAAGTAAAGGACGGAAGACGACATATTGGCTTCGGTATCTTGCGTGAAAGTGAGTGTCCGTGCTGATTTTCCGACAAGTATGAGCCAACAAGCTCGGCTGTGAACCATTGTGCTCTGGTGAACGGTAGAACAGGGAAAATTGTGTTCGCCCCCTTGTAAGATGAGCTACGGCGTAGTTTGCGGTTCCACAAATCTAGCAGGGCATGGAACTGGGCAAGCTGGTGATCCATCGGCAAGCTTCTTCTCCGTTACCTTTACCGATATATATCTCCTATTCAGAAGGCTGTAGCAAGCATAGGTGATACTTGTTCGTGCAAGCAAGGGATTATAGTTACATCATTTTAAATAAAAAATCTTCCCCTTTGCAGGAAAAATTGCAAAAAAAAGGTTTGACGAAGATGAAGAAAATCTTGGTTTACGTTGTGCTACCAATTCCGCTTGAAGTTACGTGACCGAGTCAATCGGACGGCCCCTCATTTGCAACTGATGGCAAAGAAGTAAAGTAACTTAGCAAACACCTCAGCTGGCTTTTAAACGAAAATATAGTGCTTGAAATTTCATTACTCAACTTACTAAAAAGTATTCTAAATGCATTTGCATTTATATTTTGGGTGCTTGTATAAACTTTGTTCATTGTCAATATATTACATATAGGGAAGTATACGATAGTTGTATATTTAAGGCTCATGCTTCAAAAAAACATTCCACAATGGGACACAAGCGAGGACGCCACTGTAAAATTGAACAGTCTATGCCTGCTTGATTGACGGGCAATCCACACACTACTTTCGTCACATACACCTCAGCAATATTGAAGTGCTCACCGCTGTCCAATGTTTCTGCTTGATACGAGCGTGTCTCGCTTCACTGCTGATGTTTCGCTGGAGTACTAACAAAAACAGTCATTGTATTTAAAAGTACGCCTTGTTGCGTATATTATACGTCACCTAGTGCCTATTCTGTCGAGGATGGAGATGTAGCCTTTAAACGCATGTATTGAACAAGATATCACCTGCTTCGCGACATCATCTCGACATAATATTAATAAGCACAACAAATCTTAATGTAATTTAAGCCTCCGTCACAAGGACACTTTGGATCACTCTCGCGTATGCAGAGGGTTGAGAAACAGGCACCCGAGAAGACACCCGAGATCACCCCCTACATATATCTGGTCATGATTCTAACATATACCAGAGGAAGTGGGTGGCTTCAAACATAAAGCGCTTAGCGCTAGCGAAAAAAAAAAAGCCACAAAGAAATGCGATTGATACGACGACTTAATACTGTGTCAAAATCACCCTGTTGCATGTCACTTCAACCACACAGAGCATACTCAGAATTATTTCCTCTTACTGTCTTCGTGCTTCTTTATATTTTTCTAAAGCAGCAACTTTTTTCAGCTGGAGAATACCCTTTAGGCTGAAGATTATCATGTCCACGGGTATACAAATAGCTTTCCGTGCATTCTCGACTGCACGCAAGGCATGGAGATGGAAGAAAAGCTTAGATGCGCGAACATTACGAGCCGTAAACAAACACAGGGTCGTAGACGAGGGATAGTATCTTCTAAGTGCCGACGAATTGCGAAACAAAAAAAAACAAGCTGCAGACTAAGTAGGGTCTAAGTAGGAACGGAGAACAATTATGTAGGCACTATTTTCAGGTCGGTTGCCTCATTGTGCCCACAAGAGATTTCTTAGGAGAATTTTCGCAAACTTCCCAGCGTCGCTTTCAGAGTCTAGCTCGCCCCAAATCTAATTTAGTCAACCTCCAACTTCATTTGGCCCACACCAAAATTTAGGTTGGACCACGTCTAAATTTTAAGGTAGCCCGCCCCCAAATTTTCAGCTGGTCCACCCACAAAATTCAAGTTGCCCCATCATGACATTTCAATTTGACCCATTCCCATATGTAACTTGGCCCATCCCCAAATTTATGTTGGCGCACTCCGTAATTCGAAGTTGGCCTACCCCTAAATTTCAGTTGGCTGAAATTTAGGGGTAGTTGGTTTCAGTTGGCTTCAGTTGGCTTCAGTTGGCTTCAGTTGGCTTCAGTTGGCTGACGGCAAAATTTCAAGTTGGCCATTTCCCAAACCTAAATTGGCCAACCCCCACATTTCACTTGGCGCACCCCGTGATTTCACTTGGCTGACATTCAAATTCAGTTTGGCCCACCCCAAATTTAAGTTGGGACAGGTCCAAGTTTCATGTTGGCCCACCCCCTAATTTAAGGTCACCCACCCCACATTTCTAATTGGCGCAACCTCAAATTTAACGTTGGCCAATCCTGAAATTTTAGTTGGCCTACTCCTAGGATAAGCTTTCCCATGCATTATGTAATGAGCACGCAGTATCCCTATCGGTATTCTTTTTTTACTTTTTGTGTAAATTTTCCTTGTTACTTATAAATGCACCAATCATCTACATTTACACTACTGTAAGGAATAAATATCTTAACTTCGCAAATTATACATTTTCTTGCAGATACAAGGCATTAGAATATTCCCCTGACGAGGCTGGGATACTCGCCAAAGGATACTTATACTTAAGCTTGTCGACATTTCCCGATTTTGTCCTCATCGTCAAAGGCCTCGATATGTTGAACTTGCAGCCCCAGTGCACGACGCCCAATGTATTCCAATGGCGCAATCGCCTTCTGGGAGCAAGTTCGGCAAGGAAACATCCGGAACCGGTCACCCGTTTCTGACCGTAGAGTGACGCCCCCTCCTGCTGCTCGATCGCACCCGTCACCTTCACCATGGAGTCGTTCAAGGCCATCATCGCCGCAAAATTAGAGCGCGGCCAATGGAGGTGAGGTCGCTGGAGCTTTTCTGCTGAAAGATATGCTGCCGCCTGTGTTTAAATTGAAGAACAAAGTGGAAGTCCTTGTTGATGGTTTGTCTACGATGGCGGTATGGGATAGTGGCGGTATTGTTTCCTGGTTTAGCCTTGGTTTTAAAAGGTTATAGGACGCAAAGTGGTCTTTCCATGGAACCGAGTGGCAACATTTTGTGGTGTTAGTAGGGATTCCTTGCAGCCTGTTGGTATTTGCACTGAGCAAATGTCACTGGGTGGTCAAGTTTTCAAGACTCAATTTACCATTCTCCGCCGGTTCTCACATGATGTTGTATGAGGTACTGATTTTCTACAGATATGTTCTGCCACAGTTTATTGCCGAACAGGGGAGTTATTTATAAGTGAGGACATTTCGTAAGAGCTCAAGCAGATGCTCGAAGCGAGGACGGTGCATTTCATGCCTGTGAGGACACTCTCGTGCTTGCTGTAACCGCTGTGTGTGTTCCGGTGGGCTGTGTTAGTAGCAGTCATCACGCTTTTGACACGACAGTAGAGCCTGAGCATTTACCGTGCATGAAAAACATTTTTCTACCACATTGTTTGGTGTCTGTGGCTCATCGGCGCTCTAAATTATGGATTGTCAACCCTTCAGACGAAAATGCAGTGATATCCACTGGCACGAAGCTTGCATTCTTGAAACAGCACAAGTCGACGCCAGTCAAGGTGCTCGCAGATGTCACGCATACACGAGTTTGCGCTTGTTCAGAAGACCCAAAGATTGCTCCTATGATCACCAAGTCAATCAGCACGAACGACCACCGTTCATAAGTGAACATTCTAACTAAACATTTATGTATCTTCGACTTTACCCTGGAGGATAACGCGCCGTTCATTCCTGCATCTCGAACCAAGCACAGAGTTAACACGGTGTCGACGCAGCCTGTTCGACAGAAACCCTATTCAGTACGTCCGTCAGAGCGCAAGATTATTGATGAACAAGTTCGCGAAATGCTACGGACAGGAGTAATCCTTGAATCCCCCCATCTGTGGGCTGCTTCAGTTATACTTGTGCAAAATAAAGACAGTACTTGCAGATTTTGTGTGGGCTGCCGCGGTCTCAATCTCATTACCAAGAAAGACCCTCTACCAATGATAGATGATGCATTGGACTGCCTTCATTCGGCGTCCTGCTTTTCATCTGTTGATTTGCAATCGGAGTACTGGCAAATCCCAATGCACCCGGTGGAAAAAGACAAAACGGCATTTGTAACCCTGAATGCCCTGTTTGAGATCAAGTTCATGCCGTTTGGCCTCTGCAACGCACCTGCAACTTTTCAAAGATTTATGTACGCTATTCTTCGAGGCCTCAAATAGGATATTTGCATGTGCCACCTAGATGACATGGTCATCTTTGGAAACACTTTTCAGGAGCACACCTGGCGCCTGGAAGTTGTTTTAAACTACATCAAACACGGCGGCTTAGTACTCAATTCTAAGAAAGGTCACTTCGGTGAGCGGTAGACATTGGTGCTTGGCCATCTTGTAGACAAGGATGGTATCATGCCTGACCCACAAAGGACAGCAGCTGTTGGTGTTTAAGGATCTTTGGTCTGTTAAAGAGCTTCGCAGTTTGCTAGGCATCTGCTCTTATGGGCGCCGATTTGATGATGTCGCCTATCTTCTGATTGGTCTGCTGCATAAGGACATCGCTTTTGCTTGGACTCATGAGTGCGGCGCTTCTTTTCGTCGACTGAAGTTCCTATTGATGACGGCCCCACTCTTCAGCATTTTGACCCAGACGCACCGACTGAGATCCACATCGATGCGAGTAACGTGGGCGTCGGTGGAGGCCTTGTTCAACGATGCGATCGGATAGAGCATGTCATTGCTTATGCGAGTCGCCCGCTAAGTAAGCCATAACGCAATTACACCGTTAGGGGCAAGAATGCCTAGAGGCCATTTTTGCTCTGCAACGTTTCTGCTGGTACGTGTTCGGGCATCCATTTACAATTGTCACGGATCCTGATTCGTTGTGCTGGCCTGTCAAACTCTGTGATCGTTCTGCTCGTCTCGCGCGCTGGGCTCTACGTCCAGGAGTACGCCTTCACAGTTTCATACAAGTGTGGTAGCTGACACACTGATGCCGACTGACCTGAGAGAATGCCACTAAACACGACACTTTCTGATGCGGATAACTTTGGCCACATGAATGCTTCGTTGGCGCCAGCATTTCCTGATAAAGAGACCTCTGAGAAGGAGCAGCGAGAAGACCGCAGCTTGAAGCCGCTTTTCAACCCTGCGCATTACTCCACAACAACCTAAGGCTTTTATGTTGATGATGGCCTCCTCTACAAAAGGAATTTTGCAACCACTGGTGCCTGCTTCCTTTTTGTTGTTCTGGAGAAGCTACGCTCCACTGTTCTTCGGGCCATGTACCACGACCCTACCTCCGGACATCTAGGAGCAGCGTGTACATTTCATCGTGCCCAAGAGCGGTTTTACTGGGCCCGAACGCGTCGGTCTACTTGAGTGTATGGCTGATTGCGTTCGGTGTCAAACCCACAAACACTTAACTACCATGCCAGCCAGACTCCTACAACCACTGACGCCTCCTAGGTATCCTTTCGAATAAGTTGGAATTAAATCTCATGGGTCCCTTTCCTCGCTCATCGAAAGGAAATCGTTGGACCATCGTAGCTACCGATCATCTGACCCGGTACTGCGACACGGCTGCCTCACCATCTGCCACCGCCAGCCAAATTACCTTTTTTCTGCTGCACTCGGTCACTTTCCGTCACGGCCCTGCTCGAGCATTCATCAGTGACCGCGGCCGCCAGTTTACTGCACATGTCGTAGAAGAGCTTCTTCGATTGTGCGCTTCCAGCTTTCGCCATTCGACACCGTATCAACCGCAAACAAATTGGCTGAGCGAGCATACCAACTGCAAACTGGTCAACATGTCCACGTACGTCGCATCGGACCATAAAGACTGGGACAGAAGTTCGCTCTTTATTACATACGACTTTAACACTGCAAAGCGCAATACTACTGGCTACATTTCTTCTTACTCCTCTACGCTCGTCTGCCGCGCCACGCACTGTACACTATATTTTTTTTCTTAACCGAAGACGATCTCTCCATCGGCGAGACTCAGTGTCTCACTGAAGAAGCTCGACGCTTGGCCCGCATGCGTACTCTAGCTTCACAAGACCGGTGAAAAGCGACCTTGCTTTTACAAAAAGCGATTAAAAACGGGAAAAGATGGTACGCCAGTCATAATCAGAATGTCATCTATTCTCCAGGGGATCTAGTCTTGCTGTGGTGTCTGGTGCACAAACGTGGTCTGTGCCAGGAACTTCTAGCCAGCTATAAAGGCCCTTACGTGGTTGTTGACAAGTTCAGTGAGGTAAACTTTTTTCTGGCGCGTCTCGCCGCAACTGGACGACGCTCCGACATGACAGAGGTTGTAAACATTGCTCGTTTGAAGCCGTTCACTCGAAGAACTTAGCTTAAGTGACTGACTGACTTAAGTGACTGACTTGCTGACAGACTTAACTTCACTTAAGTCAGTTAGACTCAGCCGATGGGCTTTGTCTAGGAGGGGAGAAATATTACGCTAAATATAGCGCATGAGTGGGAGAAGTTTGGCCGGAGAAACCGAGGAAGAGGAGAAGGACGTGTTGCCCCACCTCAAGGTCGCCTTGATTCCTTTTAAAGAAACCCAGTTTCTTGTATGACGTAACAATAAGCCTTGCTTATCTATAAGCTATGAACATAGTCCGCCTCACAAACAACTTACACATTTACAGTGAAATCAAAGCTACGAGGCATACTAAAGGAGTGCTACGTGCTTCGTGGGCACAGCGTAGTAGCCGACAGATTGTATTTCCGTTCTTTGGCGCGCATTTTACGGCAGATACGCAGGTTTAGTATAGCCAATCCACTAGATATGTGTTTGTGCATTCTCTGACGTCCTAAATTGCTGCTTGTAAACCCTGACATATTTGTGTAAAAAATGTCATTGGCGCCATACCCGTCATCAGTCACGAATGATGCCAATTGCCGACCGTCTTTATAATATCCTAGGCAATACTTCTCGCACTGAAGAGTAAAATTTGCTGCGAATTTTAGGGCTCGTGACGAGCCTAATGAAAATGCAGATAACAGGTTTCTTGGCAAGGATACGGTTTATTGGCTGTGGTTACATTTTTCTGTCAATGAAGGACAGAAGGAGGTGCTCACGTATTCGTTTGGGACAAATTGGGAGTGAATGGCAAATGCCGGGTGCCTTATAAGAAATATAAAAATGTCATTTATTGATCTCTCCCTCCGTTCCCCTGCAGCTCGGGTAACGGCACCACACCATCCATTCGAACACCAGCCGACATATCTCGTGGTTCCTGAATGCGGTCACATGGCGCATGTACATCGTGTCACCTTCGAAATGCTCGGCCCCACAGCGTCTTGATAGGGCTGCAAAAATAATGTTACGCACCGGCTCTATAAAAAAGAACAAATAGATGCCTTGCTTTTCTTTTACAACGGTTAGCAATCTTAGGATATCCCACGCACATTCCGGTATGCATCTGTCTGTCTGTCCGACTGTTCGTCCGTCTGTCCGTCTGTCTGTCTGTCTGTCTGTCTGTCTGTCTGTCTGTCTGTCTGTCTGTCTGTCTGTCTGTCTGTCTGTCTGTCTGTCCGTCCGTCCGTCCGTCCGTCCGCGTGTCTGTCCGCGTGTCTGTCTGTCTGTCTGTCTGTCTGTCTGTCTGTCTGTCTGTCTGTCTGTCTGTCTGTCTGTCTGTCTGTCTGTCTGCTTGCTTGTGCCTCCTACCATTTTCCTTCCAACTTGGGTCACCGGGTAGTCAATGGTATAATAGAGCATTGGGGTACAGTGCTGATTTAACCGTGTGCAGAAACAAACATCTGAGGAATTCGGGGTATATTACGAGGGTATGGACCGCTCCTGAATGGACAGCTTTGGAGGTAACTTGGGTTACTGGCCATGTGCCACTGGATGTAGCAACTCTGCAATGAGAAAAGAAATTTGGCCGCTCCCTTGATTGAAGCATGAGAAGTAATACTCCGGGACCCAAGCTTGGAAATTAAACTTAGGGCGATCGAAAGAGCCGAGCAGGTGGGTGTAAGGCACTGTTTGGTAGCCACCTCTCACTAAACCAAATTGGTAAAATAAAGTTGTTTCCCCCTCTTCTTCCAGCGCAGGGTGGGAATGAATCAGCTTCACATATAGGCAGAATACCTTGTTTTCATATGTATGCATACATGCATCACCCGCCGATCCCGCGATGGCGATGCCAGTGGCGCATTATGTTTCCAGAGGAAACCACGACTGAGAAACCCTGCTGCACACACGCCTCATGCATAACGCGCTTCGGCAGCACAGCACCGTGTGTCGCTACATTTCTTGAATGTTAATCTATATAAAGTCGACATTCATAACAAGTAGGAGTCCTGGCGTAATGTTTGGTTAAATGGTGTGCAAGTACTTATTTAGAGCATTAAAAAATGGGACCGTGTAACAGCAATTTCATTACCAACATAAAAGTGGCACGTTTAATCTTGCACTTAAACACCATAATACTGCTGGATTTAGGTGACATGATAGAATTTCGCCACACTTGTGATCCTTACTAGCAGAATAAGCTATGAACTCTACGAAGAACAACAGGGAAATAAAAAAAAAGGCTCGCCATCCCGGCGCTGCGAAATTGGATGGTTAGCGAAGCTGTTGAAAACCACCACTACCACTGCAGAGGGGTATGTAATGCCTTATTGCTTTAGAGTAATGGTAGTGGCAATCACTTTGTGGTCGCTCTGGTGCGCCGTGATGGGTTGAGCGGCCACATTCGCGACATTCGTGGTCAAGATCAAATCCAAACACGATCTGTGCCATGTGGTTTGTTGAGTGCGAGTCCTAAGTGCGCGTTGCGTACCCATAGCGGTGCTGCAACAACAATGAAATGAGTTGTGAGGCTGGTTTTTTTCACATATGAAAGGGTTATGACATCACTTCCCACGTCAAAAGCTGCCCTAACCGCGGCAGCATCCGAAACAGTAATCTTTACCGGGAAAGGTATGCTCTTTGCACTTTATTAAAGTTGTTTTCCATTAAACGTTGTTCTTTATTAAAACGAATGCTGTGATGGTATGTTACATGAGCGATACTCAATAATGTATGCAATTTTTGCTAGAATCGTTGAAGTTTATTTTTCCGTGAGGATTACCCCGCAATACATGCCGACTAACTAGAGGCTAACAGCCTTCGTTGTAAAACGCATCGTTTTTTTACTGCTGCCGTCTCACCCAGTGATAGCCAGTGCTAAGCCCTGCGTGCTTTTATCCTTCTCTAATGCCGTTAGTGATAAACAGCGGCGGTTAGTGCTAGTACGGTCAGTCAGGTTAGCGCCGATAACAATGCGATAACAATGCGCGAATATATATATATATATATATATATATATATATATATATATATATACACATAGTGCTAAGGCATCTGATAATATAGGCTGAACCGTTGTCGTTTTCTCACAAATCTGTGATTGGCTCTGGCTAGGTAGGGTGACTGAATCCTTGAGGCTCAAGGGATACCTGGAGGGCGCATGATCCAAGTGCGTCCATACAGCCATTGAGAGGGTTTGGATCCGCTAGCCGGTGGATAGCGGATGGCAGCCACACATGTAACCGAGAACTATATGTGCTGTTTCTTAGCAGACTTGTTTCGTAGCGTGCTGGCGCAGCTCTGCTGGAACCCTGCCCAGCTGACTTCCATGACAGTTCAGTGTCGGTCAAGTTACGGATGGACGGAAAAAACTTTAAAGAGAAAAGGACCTGCGAAGTTCCCAGCCCGGGCTCAGGCTACCCGGGCATTATGTGCGGTGAGGCATTGCCTTTCTACGGCTGCCCGGGCCCACTGGATGGCTCATAGTTGGTCGTGTAGTTCCGAGATAATCAGAGCGCTTACCCATCGCTCCTCGAGAAGGTGCGGTTCTATGTTGTCCTCTGAATATATTGATCTGATTTTTCTGCACTTCCATAAGATGTGTGCCATGCCTGCGTGTTCGTGCTTGCAGAGCTCGCAGCTCGCGTCTGGGTATTGTGTTGAATTTACTCTGTTTAAATGTACTGGATTTCGGACCGTTCAGGTCGATTTGTTTGTGGGGTTGTGGGTATGCTTCTCTTTGTTTCGTAGAGGGTGTCAGTATGTCATGGTACGTGACCAGTCTGTCCCTGTCATCTTTTATCGCTACTTCGTCGTCGTCGCCTCCTCCGTGTTCTCCATCACCTCCGCCGCAGTCCTTTCCCCTTCCCCAGGGGTTGCGGGGTGTTGCGCCATCACTGTCCGAGCCGCGGTGGGTTAGTTCTCGCGCGGCTCGGTGGGCCTTCTCGTTGAGGTTGGGAGGGGCATTCGTGGTTACTTCTCCCATATTTGCCGGGATCAATTTAAGGTATTTGGGTGTGATTTTTACGTTCTGTAAATCTTCTGCTCTGCGGTTCAGGATTTTGGCCGCTCCGTTGGAGACCCAGGCCTTTGTGAAGTTGCTAATAGCCATCTTGGAGTCGCTGATTATTGTTCTGTCTTGATGCCGACCGTTGATTACAGCCAATGCGATTGCTGTTTCTTCCGCTGCCTCCGACGATTTGGTCCTTACGGAGCCCGCTGTCACGGTCTTTTTCTCGCGCATACGACCGCCATTGCGAAAAAGGAGTTACCTTTGTCAGCGTCGACAGCACCATTGTTGTCCTGGTTTCCGGGGTACCGGGGGGCGTCTACGAAGAGCACCTCCTCCCTCGCGCCGTGGCTTTTGAGAATCGTTTCCGTGCGGCATTTTCTTCTCTAGATATTGTGCACGGGGTGCGTGCTCTTCGGAATATTTTCCGTGTTTATTGCGGTTCGGACGTCTGGGTGAATCTGCGTCTTTGGACCTTTCATTCGGCGGTAGTTTATGCCGATATTTTCCATGATTTTTCTACCCATCTTGGTTTCAGAGAGTATTTCGGGTTGCGCTATCCTCTGTGATTCCGCGATTTCCTCCATTGTACATGTACCCCGAGTCGTAGTAACTTTTCGTTTCTTGTGTATTGGGGGAGGCCCAGTGCCGTTCTGTATGCTTTTTTAATGATCGCGTCGATCTTGTCTTTCTCAGTCAAGTTAACGGTCAAGCTAACGGGGCGGTTTGTGATTGATGACTCAGTATAATTTTTTTTCATCGACTGTTCCGGAACCTCCAGGCCAGAACACGAGCCAGTCGGCACGCAATCTTCAGTCGTAAACTTCATTTCTAAGTGAGCGTCTGTCCTGTACACTTCGTTTCTTCTCGCCCGTATTTGCACTCAGCGACAATACATGGCGCACCAACTGGCACAACAGTCTACGCTTCTGAAGAAAGAATAGGCCAGGCCGACTGGCCACCACCGCTCCCCTAATATATGTGACTCTGATTATCTTGAGCGGCAATGTCCACCATCGCCTTTTCTCAACCGCTTAACAAAAGCTTCAGTGTACATACATTTCGGCGTGTGCATTTAAGTACATATTTCTTTGCCTTCGAAAGGAAATGCTTAAATTAACGCATCTTAATTCACACATTATGAAGTGATAGGCTTCAGGCGCCTTAAGGCCAAATCAAACCAGCCAGCATACGATGTCTAAGGCAGTGAACGGGCACGCGGAGATCTGGGCTATAGGACTTGAATTTTGAGGGATCAAGCAGAGGCTGAAACGACCAGTGCAGCTGTGTAAAAAGCCTTGAAAGAGCAGTGAAGTAAGAGTTTCAAACATCAGTCCAGTAAATAACAGTATACCATAAAGCACCGTTTTAATATGTTAAAGGTGTCGAAAGAAATACTACGTATAGGTAGGATTGCTTTCGGCTATCTGGTACACAGACGAATAATATTGTAGCGGTTATTTTTCCTGCGCACACTGCAGTATTCGTTCCTTCTTCTATATATATGTTTAAAATTTGTGTAATGTGCTGTTAGGCCTAGGAACATGCCTGCACATTTTCAAGTGAGCTAAAACGTTTCCACAGACGATGAGTTTATGTTGTGTTTATAAAACAAGTAAGATATGTTAATGGTGTCATGGGTTAAAAAATATTGTCTTGGGCGTAATAACACGCAGAATATATTTACCAAAACTGGGGCCCTATAACCTAAAAGTATTTCAATATGTTTTATTCCAGTCTGCTGACGTCAAATTTCCATTTCCGCCGACGCCAGAATCGGGTGGTGACCGGCAGGGTAGTCTGAACAGACCAATCAAAGGCTCCCTTTGTTTATAGGATGTAGTTTTGTTTGCTTTAAAAACGAATAACATCGCCTACAGTGAGCCGCTTGTCTTATCTAATTGGCTGACAAGAGGCGAGGATCACGCTCACTGGAGAGGGATTCGACGGGGCCGAGCCAGTGCACGGAAAATCGATAACCGGATGAAGAGGATTTTGCCGGCGCCTGCGATTGGTCCTTTTTCCCTTATTTGGCTTGAAGGAGCAGGTCGAAAATCGAGGCGGCATGCAACGGAAGGTAAAGAATGCCGCTAAAACTGATCCTGAGCAAAGAAGAGTTGGCATAGCGAGGCCGTAAACGTGCCGAAAATGCTTGAAAACGTTACACGGCCACGCAAGAAGGTTTATTGTACGCAAAATAACCCATGCTCTCAGACAGGTGCGAGTTGCCAGTGCCTGAGGGATCGGCGGCAGCCATATTTTATTCCTTTCGGAATGGGGCAGCCTGCGGTTATTCAGAAATAAATTCAGTTTTGTTCGGCATATTAATGCATGTTTGTATTAATATACATGTATGATTACTGCATGTATTAATGCATGTTTGTTCGGCACATTAATGCAAGTGGGGGTAGTCCAAAATGTTTTTGACCAATCGCGGAGGACTCATTGCAGAATTGGAATAGAAAAGTTTGGAATAGCTTTGAGTTATAGCGCTCCTGTTTTCTTTTTCTCCGAAAGTGATGTTATCGGCCATTTTCACCAGGAACCGGATTTCTCTTCCAAGCTGAGCCATGGGTGGTTCATACATTGAAGCAAAAAGTAAACCGTAAATGTTTATAGCGAAACAGGTCAGAAAAAAATGAGATATCACGACAAAATACCAAAATACACCGACACCCCAGTTTATTTTCCCATGCAACCCGAAGTTATGAATTACCGAGAACGGCGCACAGGCACCGTTTGCTCTCGCTTCCTGATTTTTGTGGGAAGATTCAGTGCTCGGCTCAATGCACGCTGCTGTTCAGCTCAACAGTAGCCTCGCTATCAAAACCCCGTTTTTGCTGCCACAGACATCAACTCTGGCTACATATATTGATTCTTGAAAAAGCATAGAAACAGATGGTGTGCACTGGTTACAAAAGTGTCATTCCATGTAATTCGTTATTCGTGAAGAAAAACTGTCTTTCTGCTGCCATCCAAGGGCGGAGTGCGTTTTCTATTAACTAGCCACTTCCATGACGTGGCTTATACGGGGCATACCATATACTACTCCACCGCGCTGCATGTGTTCAAACGCTGCCTTCGTATACCCGCTGTCTGCGGTAAGAATACATACCTGACGCGTAAAATATAGTGCGTTACGTCCTGTGCTGGAGAATTCAATTAGCAGGCCCGCTGATAGGAGCACATGCTGCAGGCAATGAATTGTCGCAGGTGCACGCTGGACACCAAACGCACTCCCTATCAGTGGCACTCTTACGCTGCTGGCTTTTATTTGCGAAAGCAGAGATTGTTCCACCACGACCACAATACCTGTCGTCGTGTACAACATTGCAGGCTGCCCGCCGTGCTCCTGTATTAGGTGCTTAGCCAAGGAAATCGGGGTTGATATAACTCTGAAGATCAACATGTTAAAAAACGGAGATCATCCTACCGAAATGTTCCTGAAGGTCGGTGCATTGTGCCTCTTTATGGAGCCACTCATAAATCAAACATTTTGATACATTTAACAACATGAAAGAAAAGGCATATGCCTCTCATTTGCTCTAGGTGACGTTCTAGCAATCTAGCAGGTTCTAGCAGGTATCTACGAGGCCGGTCTAATAACTACTACGGTGTAGAATAAGCTTTCTACCTTGTGAACCTCCTACTTAGCTTTTAAGAAACTTTCTGAGCCGTGAATCTCGTAGCTCTTATGCTATCTTTAACAAATGCCTCCGACTTCTTGCTAAACGGTTGCTCCGCTCTCATGTGTGATGTAAAATTATCGCAAGGCTTTACTGTACTCATTACCTTAGCTGTGTTTCTCATCGCGACCACTTTATGAATGGTAAGAATTATATACGAGTCTTTTGGACACCACCGGGTATGTTCTGGAGTTAGGCAATTATTTTACGGTATAAAATGAGTTCGGCGACGCATGCATTTGTTAAGCGCTTAAATCGATAACCTCCAAATGAAGGCTAGCGACATCAGCCTGCCAAACATCACTCATTACCCGTTGCCTTAAAAGGGCGATATAAATCTTTGGCCACGCACAAACGTTAAGTGTACACAAGGATAGCGGTTTACAAAAAAAAAAAAACGTTTGACCTGCAGTCTCCCTGGCTTCGAGAAATGGTACGTTACTGATATTAGTATTGGTACTTAAACAAAAAACACCACCTGCGTGCCTATTCCACAAACATTCTTGCAAGCGGATACGTAGCCATGGCCAAAACGCCGCCGCTCGTGCTATAGCTTGCACAGCAGTGTTCTTGGCTTACCTTAGTCGATTATTCGTCCTTTATGATATAGGAGCCACTACAGGGCGATATGTTAGGGGCCTTGCATAAGGCCCACAACTTTGTGCTGCAGTGAGGACAGCTGACTTTTCGGCCATCGTACTAAGGGATAGAGACGCCCAGGCTCTAGCAGCACTGACAAATAAGTGGTAGCTCCTAGAGTAAGGCCCGTTCTTTCTTGCCGCTTTCGCTTAGTAGCTGTCACGGGCGTGGTGTATGCGCAGGAACTTGACAAGGTATTCCTTCCATCCCGTGGCGGGGAACACAGCTTGCATTAGTCGGCTTTGTTATGCGGCGACCTCTATATATGGCTTTCATACATTACGACAATGCTTCTGATTCAGTATATACCAGCAGTGATGCAGCCACTGCGTAGTGGAGGAGCGCCGGAAGCACAACAGAAATATTCTCGAAAATATTTGTAAAAATTACAAAGTAGCCTTAATTCTTCACCAGGATAGCGGAAAAATACCTGTCAGGAAATGATCAGCCAAAGGAACTGAATTTAGCGAATGCTATTCAGTGTATATACGCCTCCCTCTATGTTTACACCCTTTGGGGCCTGTTTTACAACAATAATCATCATCTGACTTGCTTGCGTTTCCTTTCTTAAAAACTCAGCGCTCGCTGCTTTCCTATCGAGAGTGCTGCGTCACGCTGGTTACGCGCTAGTCGTTCGTGACTTGGAAGTACCCGGATCGCAGCGTTAAATAAGGTAATGCGGGCAAGACAGACGAAGATTATTCCCCTGGTTGTTAGTGCTACATTAAGGAATTATAATGGAGAAGACAAAGCAAATTGAATACGCTGCCGAAAGAAATAGAAATAGTAATTGGAAGTCAGCCTTTGCAATTTATGGAAGTGTAAGTTATTTAGATTAATTACTCGGGATCATGATCTTGTGAAGGAAATTTACAGAAGAATGAAAATCTTTTGAGGCGCATGCGGCATGTATTACCCAGTCATGACCAGCACCTTATTACTATCCTTGGAAAGAAAAGCAAACGATTATTGCTTTCTACTTGTACTGAAATATGGGGCAGCGACTTCGTGGTTAACAAAGAAGCGCAAGAACAAGCTTACGAACGCATAATGGGCGATGGAAGGAAATATAATAGGCGTAACGCTAAGAGACAGGAATGCAGGGATGTGAATTAAACAGCTAACATGGTCTTACGTGAAAGAAATAGCGTGGAGCAAGCCATGCAATGCGTAGGACAGATGATGTTTCTATTACGGCAGATGATTAGGCAGCGGGATGAGTGTAGGGAATTCTCAAGTATAAGACTTAGTAGGCAGCGCAAGACCGAGGTAATTAGATATAGCTGGGAGAGGCCTTGATCCGGCCAAAGGCATAAGTACGCAGATGCTGATTCCGATGTTGTGGATGATGATAATGATGATGTGCCGTGACTGAGTTGTGTATACCAGAACACAGCAAACACAACTTGACCTGTTATAAGCGTTGAGGCGATAGTGGAGTGGAAAGTCTTAGGCGTTGATGAATGGGACCTGAGTGCAATCAATGAAATATACACATAAAAGACAACCTTCGACTCAGTCTTGCATGTCGTTTGTTCTTTCTCGCTCATACAAAATCACCATTAAACGAGTTCTACTTACGTATATAGGTTAAATGAGTGGTGAAGATACAACCAAGCGTAGTTAGTGAAAATGCAGTAGAAGTATGAGCTTATGTCAGTATTGAATCACAATAGTTGATCAAGGTGCGATGAGTTTGCTTTATTGCAGAACAAATGAGCAGACAGGTTGAAGGCGTACTTTAATTTTAACAGCGTTAAATTAGTGGGGTAATACGAAATACTAAAGGGACCAACTTGTACTGGCTTAGCTAACTAGCATGGTTCGCTTCCAGCAGCAAAAGCAAATCAGTGCCGGTCACGACATATGGTATGCATTGGCACATTTCAAGTACTCTCAGTCACATGCAGTATTGCACTGCGCTGCTGAGTCGAGTGCAGCTCGTGATTTCAAGATAAAAAAAAAATGAGAACGTATGGCTTCAGGCTCCACATTTCTTTCTTGCATTCAGTGCTATGTAGCACTGCCATCTGTGGTTTCCGGTTGCTTTTTCGGTCCAGTTTCTGTTGCTGCCGCAGTTCCAGCATTGTCCCATGGCGCTAACATGATTTTGTTCTTTTGGTAATTCACGCAGCGGCCTTCGCATGCTTTATCTTCATTTTTTTTCCTTTGTGTACCTCAGGTCATCTGAGTTGTACATGTTAGTTTTACATCTACTCGAATGCCTCGTTAATATATGCCTTACTCGTCCAGGCACTGACTCTCATTTAAACACAAAACTTACTGCTACTATTTTGTGATCGAGATGACTGCCTGTTCTACAGTTGCGCGATAGATGTTTGTTAATCTATGCATATCGGACGCTGTTCGGAATGCGCTGCCCAGGACTAAAACATGCAACGAAGTGCAGTGGAATCATATCTTCAAACTGACAGTAACATTTATAATTCCTGATAAAACTATGTCAGTACCAGTGCCCATCTTCTATTCTGTAGTTCAACTATGTGAGTTAATGTTCATTAATAAATGTTACTCATTGCACTAATATAGGAAGCCGGATGGCAACTAATCTACACTTTTTCCTGTCCGCCAATGCTACGCAAAAGTCGTCCTGAAGAAGTTATTTATATGTATTTATTCCCCTATTTTTACTGTTCGGGGACGGCTCTCACTGAAGCAACAGGTACCACAAACGATAATTTTGGTTGCAACGTATCCGGAAAGACCAGCTGATGAGCATTGGAGCTGGAATATATTAATAGCGTTGGTAGTGTTAAATGCGCAGGACGAGAAATACGAATAGGATGGGCGCTAAAATGGTGAAGCACAACTTTAGTTTTTAGTAAAGAAGACTCTGGAGGATTGCACTAACAGCGCGGCGGCCTGCGTATTTTTCTTGCGCACAATCTCTCCATTTGCTTGCCACTATCAGTATACTGGGGGGGGGGGGAGGGTAACACGGCCTTTTCTAAAAATAATGTCTCAAACTTATTTCTGAAGTAGTCATCGAGCGCTTCTTTTTCATAATGTTCTTTGATCCGTCAATGATGCTTTCGTGTCACTTGGATCACTGAGCTACCGTTCGTACTTTTTTTTTGCAGCTCAAACCTTTTCACAAGGTGCCGATGATTAACGATGATGGCCTTGCGAGTTACGAAAGGTGCACGACTTTGTATGTAGCTGTTCCTCTAGCGATATTCGTTTCCGCCTCACTAATAAAAAGCGGGAGCTGTCTTCATGTTCATATCCAAGTGAAACCCACTTAGAACCACATTGTTTATTTTGCGGTATTAGCGTCACTTTTTTAAGCCGTGAAGAGAGGGCGTTAGCCGAGGGACCCGATTTTTATTAGTCATATCATAAGAAGTCAACAAAGACTCAGACCAAGGACAACATAGGGAAAATTACTTGTGCTTAATAAATGAAATAAATAAATAATCAATTAATGAAAATGGAAATGGAGGAAAAAACAATTTGCCGCAGGTGGGGAACGATCCCAAAACCTTCGCATTTCGCGTGCGATGCTCTGCCAAATGAGTTACCGCGGCGCCGTTTCACCATCCACTTTCTTGGGTATTTATGTTTCCTATGAAGAATACTAAATCATCGAGGCATGCGACTAGATGTAAAACTCACATGTGCAACTCATATGACCTGTGGTACATAAAGGAAAAAAAATGACAATGGAGCGCGAAAACGGCTGTGTGAATTGCCACAAGAATAACAGCATGTTAGTGCAGTGGGACAATGCAGGAAATGCTGCGGCAACAAAAACTGAACCGAGAAAGCAACCGGAAATCACGGATCGTAATGCTACACAGCATTGAATGCAAAAAAAAAATGGAGTATGAAGCTATTCGTTCTCATTTATTCTTTAAGCCGAGTGTCCTTGTTGTGCCCCAATTTTTAGGGCTTCGTATGGTGCATGTAGGGCAATTTCGCCTGTTCAGCAGCTGTAGAAGCGGAAGTTAATTAAGGGAATCATAATAAATGTTTATGTATTCATTTAGGATATGTGTTAGAATGATAAAATTGATGCCGAACCCTAGGAAGTTGCGTTCACCTATAGAATAGATCTAAATAAGGTGTAGCAGCGAATACTTCCAAAATTGTTATAAATGGTCTGCGGCAGGTAGCAATAATCTACTCCGTGAGCTGATCTACTCGTAGAGGTGGACACCACTAGCGAAAACTACTTGAAATGCATAATCGACTAATTAAGAAAAATTAACTAAATATGTTCTGTACAAATTACCTTTTAGCACATATTGCAATTTAGAAACTCTAGCGTGTGAGACTGCAATCCACATCCACTTGAGAAGAAGTGTGTGAATGACACCATTAACAAGATATGCACCGTGAAACGTGCAGTAAGAATGCACTTATTTCATAGCAAAAAAAGAAAATGTCGTTGATGCATTGAAGCACAAAAATAGCTGGAACGCCATGCATTTCTCCGCAAAGTTCGGGAATTATTATTTCGAAACTGGTGTCATCCTGATAAATCGTTCCAATAGGATCCGCCTTTTGAACTCTCCGGCTAGAATGTGTGCATAGCAATATATACCACAAAGTACCTAGTTAAAAACTTAATTAGCGATTTTTTGTGATAACGTCATTTTTTGTGTGAAATAATGTTCACCTTTTCGAGTAAAACTGCTCATGGACTAGAATTGTGCTATCTGCCACAAGCAATTTCTAAAAATTTTTTGAAGGTCTTCGCGTTGTCCTAAATGAGAGCATCATGAGACGCCAACAAACAAAGACCCGGTTAACCCCCTTATTCTCGTTCTTAAATAAGAGCAGAGAGAACACGGGGAAGGCGGGAGATGGAAATTGAAGACGATGAGCAAAATAAGTACAAGGTGAAAGCGGCAGCCAATGTTTCGACCAGTGGACATACACTTTTCTCGCCACAGTATATATATGTGGGTTTCTGCTAAAGGAGAGAGGGCGTAAGGAGGGTATGTGCGGCAACGAGCGAAGTCGTGTCAGCGCGAGGGTGGCGAATTGAGAATAAAAGAATTCTGTGCACAAGACCGCGCACACGGCCGCCTGTCAATCATGTGTCAATGCCTGTGTGTCAGCCGGCGAGTCAACGACTTGCACAGCCCCGTATTACCAGTTTCACTGGTGGTCGTGGGCTATCGTGTCTCTGACAGAGATAATAGAAGCAGCGTTAGAAAGATTTGTTCGTGAAAAAAAAATAATAATAAAGGAAGCGGAAATACTGAAGTGGAATAAATAAATAAATAAATAAATAAATAAAGGAAGAAAGCGGAAGCAAGAAGGAGAAAAACTGCTAAGAAACCAAACTAAGTGTTGTTGCCGATATCTTGCAATTTAACATAGCGAATAGATTCTAACACACCTTTGCTAACACACCTTCGCTCGTTGCCGCACCCACCCTTCTTACATCCGTTCCCCTTTAGAAGAACCCCACCTATATACACTGTGGCGGGGAAAGCATATGTCTCCTTGAAGAAAAGTCCACTTGTCGAAACGTTGGCTCCTGCTTTCACCTTGTTGTCGTTTGGCTCATCGTCCTAAATGAAAGCAGTAGTTTCAATATAAAGGTCAGAAAATGTTATGACACCTAACCATAGAATTAAGTTGTATGCCCTTAATGCTTATGGCATTTCTTGCCTTGTTCAGCCGTTTCGAGACTATCCGTTAGTCAATCCATCCGTATAATTGTCTATTTTTCTTAACCTTACGCCAACCTAATTCAAATTCCCTAGCTGCTTAGACCACCAAGTATGCACTCCTGGGGCCGCATAACGTAAAACTATTCCAATATGCTTTTATTCTAATCCCCTGACGTCAAATTTGCTTAACCGCCGACGCAAGCATCGGGAGGTCACCCGCAGGGTTGTCTGAACAAACCAATCAAATGCTCCCCTCGTTCATAGGAGGCCACTTTTGTTTGCTACAAAAACGAATAAAATTGCTTGCATTGAGCGGCTTGTCTTATCTAATTGGCTCAAAAGAGGCGAGGAGCACGCTCAAGTGGAGAGGGATTCGATGGGGCCGAGCCACTTCACTGGATATCGATAACCAGATGAAGAGAGTGGTGCCGGCGTCTGTGATTGGTCCACTTTCTCTTACTTAGCTTGCGGTGGCTCGTCGACAATCGCGGCGGCATGCAATGGAAGTTTAAGAATTACGCTAAAATGGATCCTCAGCAAAGAAGAGTTGGCAGAACGAGGTCGTAAACGTGACGAAATCTCTCGAAAACCTTTCACGGCCACGCAAAAAGTTTTATTACACGCAAATAAACCCATGCTCTCTGGCAGGGGCGAGTAGCCAGTGCCGGAGCGATCGGTGGTAGCCATCTTTTCTTCCTTTCGGAACGGGCCAGCCTGCGGCAATTCCGAAGAAAATTGAGTTATTATTTATGTATTAATTATTATGTATTACTTATATATTATTTTTATGTCTTATTTATTAGTTATTATTAATGTAATAATTATTATGTAATAATTTTTATTATTTACAATACTGCCAGTCTCATATCGAGACCATAGCAGGTGGGCATATGATTATACATACATTTCATGGTTTATATAGCGAATGGTAAGAACATGAAAACATGTAAATGGAAATACATAAAACAGGTTCAATGCACAATTTTACAACACTAACAATATGAATAACAAGAGAAACTCAGAAATAGTACACTTCAGGTTACATGTACGTAAGGTTTATTACAGTGTTATAAAAACAAAGAAACAAACAAAGGGGGTAAATGTTTAGCTACAGTTCGAAAAATGGGGGTTCTTTCCTAATTCTATTCTTTCCTAATTAATTATTTCGTTTTCTAATAACTTAACAAAATCAGGCTGCGACACTGTGTTAGTTACAGATGCATCTAGGCTATTCCACTCGCGAACAACACGGGGGAAAAAGGAAGACTGAAAAGTATCGTTAATACAAAGCAACTCGTCTAGTGTATATGCATGATTATGACGAAGTACGCGGGACTTAGAAAAGGTAACGTATGCAGAGGGATTTATATTTAGTCGGCTGTGTAATATTTGATGCAGAAATTCTAGACGAGCTCGTTTTGCTCGTACAGCCAAAGTTGCAAGCCCTGACTGTGTTAGAAGAAGAGTGGGGGAATCACTGCGCCGGTATTTTCGGTGGATAAACCTAATTGCCTTTCTCTGGATCCTTTCCAGTTTAGATATGTTTGTTTTAGTGTGCGGAAACCATACGACATTAGCATACTCAAGGACAGGTCTCACAAATGTAATGTAAGTTAAATGTTTGACGTTAGTTGGTGCCAACCGCAGGCACCTTTTGAGAAAGAAGAGATTTCGTAATGCACAAGAAGTAATGTTGCTAATATGTGCTGTCCAATTAAGGTCGGACGTTATTGTTAAACCAAGATACTTATGCTGTTGAACTCTAGTTACGAGGCTGCCGTTAAATGTGTAGTCGAAAAGCAATGAGTGCTTTTTTGTCGTTACTGTCATGCAAACCGTTTCGTTTGTATTAATGGTCATTTGCCAGTTATCACACCATTCTGTTATTTTTGCTAGTGCATTATTGAGCAGAACTTGATCTTGGAGGTTGCGTATTTCTCTGTATATTATGCAGTCGTCTGCAAACAGTTTGATTTCACAATCAATGTTATTTGTAATGTCATTGATAACAAGTAAAAATAACAGCGGACCTATTACTGAACCCTGTGGGACCCCTGATGTGACAGGCACCGGAGCAGATGGGATGTTTTCGATGACGACTAATTGGGATCGGTGAGATAAAAAGTTTTTTATCCATGCAGTAATAGGTCCATTGCCAATCGCAGCTGTAATTTTGGCAGTTAATTTAGTGTGG
This sequence comes from Dermacentor variabilis, assembly GCF_050947875.1. Classification (NCBI taxonomy): domain Eukaryota; kingdom Metazoa; phylum Arthropoda; class Arachnida; order Ixodida; family Ixodidae; genus Dermacentor; species Dermacentor variabilis. Next base: position 129,749,926 of record NC_134570.1, on the reverse strand, counting down.
CACACACAATCAAACGCTTTACTGAAATCTAGTAAAAGTAGGTCAGTTTGATTATGATTATTAATACCTAAAGCAAGGTCGTGTACGACCTCTGTTAGCTGAGTGACTGTCGATAAGCCTCTTCTAAAACCGTGTTGAACATCTACTAGAATATATTCTTCGAAATATGTGGTTAAGTGTTTGAGAATAATGTGTTCCAAAATTTTACATGATGTGCTGGTAAGCGAAAATGGTCTGTAGTTAGATGGCAGGTTAGTATCGCCTCACTTATGAATCGGTACAATTTTGGAATTTATTTGGCAATTAATTATGAGAATTAATGTATCTTGAACGCGTACGCGTCACATTGACGCGGTGAGGTGTTGCGGTTTTGTGACGTCGCGTGAGGGGCAGGTGAAGTGGGTGCAGCCCGCAAACATTTCACCTACAGCCGAGGGCTAATGACAAAGAGGCGTCGAATCAGAAATAGCTATCTTTGTTTTGTTCGATCAAATTATGCATAATCAGTGTGTACATGTCATATCAGATGGGGAGCTATCGCGGTTTTCGTGACATCGCGTGTCAGACAGGTGAACGGGGGGTTGTCCAAAAAAGTTTTTGACAAGTCACGGTGGGCTGATTGCAGAATTGGAACAGAAAAGTTTGGAATAGTTTTACGTTATAGCGCTACTGGTCGTGTTGTCGTCGTGGACGTTTCGTTGTCATCATTCCAGCTCCGTGATCTTACTCTCTTGATGCCCTCGTCGTCGCGCCTCAAATAGGTATGCACTCGTGGTCGCGATGCCGTCGTGGTCATTGCGTCGCGGTGATTGCAGCTTTGTCATTCGACACTGGTCATGCCGTCGTCATGCTGTCATCATCCTAAATTTGTAATGCCTTTGTTGTCGCACCGTCGTAGTATTGCCATGGTGTTCGTTAAATCTTCGTCATTTAGGCTTCGTGGTATGCTTCGTGGTCTCGTTATGCTGTCCTTGTGGCGCCGTTTTCACCGACCCAGAGGTCAAAGTGATCCAGCATTTTAGGCCCCTAGGTATGTGTTAGGGGTCGTGACGCCTTCGTGGTCGTTGCATCGTCATCATTCCACCTTTGTCCTCCGACTCTCGTCATCACCACCACGCCATCTTCGTCACATAGACATCGTTATGCCGTCACCCTCACGCTCTCGTTCCATAATTTTCATCGCCTCAGCAATATCATTCCATTGTCATAATGTCATCGTCGTCATACGGCCTGAATCATTTCATCGACGTCAATATTTGCTCGGCTTTGCATTGTAATCACACTGTCGTCATTCAATAGTGATTACGCCACCCTTGTCATGCTGTATCTTCACACAGTCGACGCCAAGCCTCCATGGTTATGCTGCCGTTGTAATGCCATCGGGGTCGTGCCATGATCATCGCTTGACTTTCTTCATCCGTCGCTCGCCTTGTCGTCACCGTCACGCCATTGTCCTCGTACATTCATCGTCATCCCATGGTTGTTGTGCCGCTGTCATGTCGTCTTCACTTCATCGTCGTCATGCCATCTTCGTCACGCTGTCGTTGCACCATCGCCATCAGTTCAGTATTGGCATCCCATTGTCGTCATGCCATCGCCGTCATACTACCATCGTGGATCAACTGACTTCTAATCGTTCAGTTTTGATTATGCCGTCATAGTTATGCCATCATTGTCATTACATTGTCGTTACACAGAAGCTACCTTGCGTCCGTTCCCCTACCATCCTCTTCATGCCGTCTTGGCCATGGAATCGTCGTCATCTCGGCTTCCCTCCGATGTCGTAATACCTTCGTCGTCACGCCATCACCTTCTCAAAGTAATTGTCATCTCATCATCCTTACATCATGTCACCTCATCGGTACACCATCGTCATAATTTAATTCGTTATACGCCTGTGTCGTTCAAGCGATGCCTTTCTTTTTTTCGTGATCCTATCATTACTGTGTCTGCATCATGCAGTTGACGCCTTGTTTCCATGTTCATGGACGAGTTTGGCAAGAGAGTGTCATTACAAAGTGAGACTGTAACAGAGTATGTGGCTGCAGCCAAAGCAACAAACGTCTCAAGATTACTACTACACGTGTTAATTAAACATGACTTCAGGAATTCGGTCATGTCACTACAATGCACGATTGCAATTCCCATTACCGTCTTGAGTCATCGTAAGAAGAGTTTTACCGTAATTTTTCTTTCATTTCTTTTCCTTTCTCCAGAAATGATATCATATACACAATTTAAATCGCCATCACTCCAAGGACGCTCCCACTCAAACATTTTTTTATCATGTCCGTCCTGCTGCTAGAGAGATTCCGTCAACTTGTGGAGCTCTCCAGATGAAACCGCTGTCGGGAGGACTAGCCGGGTAGAATTTAGTCCTAATTTTCTTTTCGGTAGATCTCCTGTATGGCGATTGTCGAGGCACATGCGGCGCTAAGGGTTGAAGTGACAATGTTCAACAAGCTATGCGCACGTCTGACGCGTTAACGACAACGTACCGGCCTGTGATAGTGAAAGTTACAAGCTGGTATTCTTTGTATTAAACTGTACCTTACTGGCTACGTGGCCTGCTTCCCCGTACCGCTGGTATATGCAGAAAAGATGCCATTTAGGTAGCACTCAAATTCAATAATCAACTATTACTTACGTTATTCTTAAAAAAGGAACCATGTGATCATATCCGATTACTAGATATGGGCATCTGGGGCAAAATTCGCTAAGATTTTTCTTCGCATTAGGGCCATTTGTCATTGGCTAGCTGCCTTGGCTGATAATATGTCGAACATCACGAGTATCTGGCGTCTACTCTTAAAGATATATCAGCCGTAAGGACTTTTTTCTATATACGGACCATGGTTCTCTTCATTGGCTTGCGTCTATTATGCCGGGAAGCAGCATGTACAGCTGGCTTACAACTGTTGGTAAAAATGTACGGGAACGTATGTCATTTAATTTCTGTAGCTCCGAGGACGCTTTGTTTTCCTTCTTGGCAGACCAGTTCTGCGAAAACCTGCAAGGTCAAGGAAAGTTTTAAAAAATGACATGCACACGTCTTGAAGCGCGAAGCCGCAAAGCTACCTTCGCCTAGCGGCTGCACTGCACGTAATGCAGTAAACAGACTGATGTGTAGGTAGGCAACGTGGCCTGCAGTGCGAGACGAGTGGCTTGTGTGATGAATGCAATGCAGATTCGCAGCCCCCCTCCCTTCCGGAAGGATGTTTCAACTCTGCTGAATCGTACAACAGGTTTGTGCCTTGAAAATACGCATCTACAGAAACTGGCTGGTCAGACATTGTGGTAGACATTGAGGTCAGAAGCATAAGGAATAGCATTTACTGATGGATTGTGAATGTCAGGAAGAAAGCGTGAAAAAGGCTAGATATGAACCGTAGCTCGCTAAATGTGCTTTGGCTCGTCGGAGCGCCAATAACTTCACTTTGTTTGGCATACGCATGTCTTCAGCAACGCCATAGCTTTTTACCTACTACGCAAGTACGCTCCCACGTGCAAGTTCTACCCAGACTGCATCGAAACCCGTGTCCGAATCTTCGAGGAGCTGGCCACCCTTTCCGGAAACATCAGCTCATGCGGCTGCTTTCTTTGCGTTTTTTTTTCTCTGTTGGATTTAGTGCGGGAAATTCGGTGTATGTTTAGCCCTTTATTGGACTTTCTGAAATATTTTCGTCGGTCTACCTAAATGTACATTATTATAAGCGGAAAAAGGTACACAGATTTATATATACTAACTTTTGATTCGCATATAAACTGACGCTTATGAGAATAGAAATGTTCTACAAACTACGTGCATTGTGCAAGAGTTTGCCTGATGCAAGATTGTTTCCCCTTTCTATCAGGTCTGTGCATGCTTTTGAATATTATAACCAATGTGTCAAAATCCAGCATGAATAGAAATAGCAGCTTTCCCCAACAGCAGAACAGTCAGTGGTTCTCGCGGCCTAAAGTATGACTTACGGACGAGCAACGTCGCAGGTTAATGTGAATATATCGCGTGTTCGTTCCTTCTGTGTTCCTTATTCCTCATAATTTTTGTGTGTGTCCTCGTATAAGTATTGTTTACTTCGACACTTTAAGGGGCTTGTTACAGGTTAACTTTCAATTAAACGCTGAATAAAATTTACCTTTCTTTCGAGTAGTAGTTACCTTAGCATTCAACGAGCCCAGACAAACAATTTTGTCAACTTGCTCTACCGCCGGGTATTGCGCTCTGACGGGCGTAGCTACGTAAAGAAAGCAACTTTCAAAGAGTGCATATCTTCAATGTCGAACACCTAGTACCTGCATATGTTGTGACTTGCCAGAATTTTGCCGCTGAGTGGGTTCAATTAATCAACTGAAGTTTTATTCACAATCTAGTATTTGCGGCAGATGTCGACAGTGCGAAATGACTACCGTAACTTAGATTCAGTACGCCATTTGTAGAAATTATGTCGCATTTCTTAGCTAATCTTTACTTGAAGCACACTTGAAAGTTGAATGCTTGCTAAGAAGAAATGCATTATCCTGCTTCCAATGCCTGCGCTATACATTTTTCAGTGCCAGAGTTAGAAATGGCTTCTCATAAGCCACCGCTGCTGTGATAAGAGAGAGAGAGAGAATGAAATGGAAAGGCAGGGAGGTTAACCAGATATGAGTCTCCGGTTTGCGACCCTACACTGGGGATGGGGGATAGGGGTTAGAAAGATGACAGAGAGGAAAACGCAAAAAAAGAAAACGAACGCGCACACATGGAGACACACACACAAAAGGCGTTCCAGTTAAAGTCGTTCACACAGGCCGGTAGATCGCAAGAAGCGCAAAAGCGCTTGCACGGCCTTCTTCTGTGACGGTAGGTCCTTTCGATGTTGCAGAATTCTTTTTTCGGATAGCGATTGGTCGTCCAGTTGGTCAAGTGCGTGGCTAAGGTATGCCCTCTGTGGACTGTACTGCGGGCAGGTGCACAAAATATGGCCAATTGATTCTTCATGGCCGCAGTGGTCACAGGTTGGGGTGTGGGTCATCCCTATGCGGAAGGCATAGGCTTTAGTAAAGGCAACGGCCAACCAAAGTCGATATAAAAGCGTGGCGTCTCTACGGCGAAGCTGTGATGGCGCTCGAAGACTTAATGTTGGATCCAGTGAGTACAGTCGCGGATTTCTTAAATGTGGCTCATTCCATTGCGACGCGGTGCACTGCCGAGCAAGTAGGTGGAGCTTCCGTGCCGCGTCAGTTCTAGAAAGAGGAATTGGGACGTGGCGCTCCTCAGTATGGGCTGAGCGGGCAGCGTGATCCTCCCGTTCATTGCCGATAATCCCGCAGTGACTCGGAAGCCACTGAAAGGTTATTTCGTTGCCTGCATCACTTATACGGTGTAATGTCTCTGTAATATGGAATATTAGTTGTTCGTGTGGTCCGCGTCGTAAAGGTGACAGTAGAGACTGCAGTGCCGCCTTCGAATCGCAGAATATTGTCCATTTGTGCGGCGGTTCATCACCAATGTGATGAAGAGCAGTAAAGTGCGCTGCGATCTCTGCTGTGATAAAGCTAGTGTAGGGGTACCGGCCTAAAATATTTGTAGCAATATTTTTCAGCTTTATCGCGTAGCTAGCTGGTTTGTAATTTTGGTTGAGAGCTCCAGCTTTGAGTTATTTTTGACAGCGGAGCGGTATATGGCTTGGGCACAATAGATTTTTGTGTCCGGACACAAAAGCTATCACTGTCAATGGCTCATGCCCCCGTAAGCAAGGAAAAATGCAGTGGCTCATAGCCTAGTCAGGCAGAGGTGACAAGCACTCAGCAAAGTGAAGCGAACAGTGTTGACATTATTTCTAATGCGGCATGCAATTTACAGAACCGCATGTGCATTGCTGTCATCATCAATGCCTCATACCCGCGTAAGCAATGGCTCATGCCACCGTAAGCAATGGCTCATACTCCCGTAAGCAATGGCTCATAACCCCGTAACCAATGGCTCAGAAACTCACGAACTAAGTGACAATGACTTATGCAATAAAGTTTTTACAAGTTTCTTTACCGCGATGTTTACAGCTCCGCTGGTGGCGCACCTTGGCAGGGCGGAGGGCCTTGAATTTGTCTGTTGAGCGGGAGGGAGAGGGGTAGCTGAATAATTTTTTTAAAGCAAGAGACGATGACGACACAAGCGCCAACTGTAGCAAGTTTCGGCCTTGCAGTAGGCTTTCTATAAAGAAATAATTCGACGTTTATGGTCCCCTTGTGTTCCACACACCTACTAGTAAGCCAGCTAATGCGGTCGCAAATCGCAGTGATTGTGGCACCGGATGCTGCGCTCGTTCCGCAGAGTAAACCCTTCCATCCTCTTCTACCCTGTGCGTCATCGCATACAAAAAGCCAGTCCACTGCTGGCAAATCTCTGGGAATGCATAGTCCATTTCATCTTCCTTCCTATCTTTTCCCGTTGAGGGCTCAGTCAATTTATCTTTCAGCAGTACGACCACGGTGCAGCCTGCGGTGCGAGTATGGTGCCGCCTGAACACGGTCCATGCTCGGTACCAGGCTGACTAACCTGACTGGTCATTGGATATTTTTCAGACCCTGCGATTTTTGTGGCAAATCAAGATACTTGCTTTGAGCCGAAATCTGCGCGCCCTCGGTGCGTGTTTTCGATTGATCGCGGTTATTATGTGCAGCAAATTGTCATTATAACCAACGAAGAAACTCCTTTTTAGGCCGACAGCAGTTGAGTGGTCGAAAGTGCACTTGCATTTTGCAGCCGTCCGGCTTTCCTTGCACTTCATTAAGCTGACTGCTGCGCTGTCATCGTCAATGTGTTTTCGTGCTTGACAGACTGACTTGTCAACCCCATTCACCATTGCCATCAGGCGTACCGAACCAAATCCTCCGTCACCTGCACCATTAGCATTTTATATGCCGTTGTTGCGGGAATACGCATTTAGGAGCCGCGCGTAAGGTAATTATTGCTAATTTCCGCGCTCGACACATATTTCTAGGGATGTAATTCGGAGGCCTCAACAAGCAGTATTGTAGCGGACGACGATGACATGGTGTGCATTGTAAAGAAATTGTTCTTGACAAGCTGGTGCGCCGGCGTGAAATTCTTTACTGTCATGCTCGTGAAAAGAAGACCTGTGCCTGAAAGAAGTAGTAAATGTCAATGATACCGTATAAGCCTCCAACATAGTGCGTATTTACAATAAATAATGCGTGCATGATCACGTGGCTCGTGAAAAACAACGCCGGAAACACCGATGTTGCATCTACCGATAACGACATCGCAACGATAACGTCCCCTCCCCCCCCCCCCCCACACACACACATAGCTCTTTACATTATGACTCGTGGATCTATACCCACCAAGTGCCCGATACAGCAGCGCTGCAATTATACAGGGAAACAAATTTCTCGAAATTGTGTAAGTGGCACTGCGACATTTCACTCGTGACACCGCTTGTACTTGTTGTAGGCTGGGATTGAGGTCATTCATTCTCAGCCAGAATTTTGAAATTGACTCGAGCCTGAAAAGAAAGAAGCCAAAAGCAGTGCATCTGCTTCATCACCAATGACTCAAGCATTGATCTACAGAAAAGCATTATTTCACAACTGTTGTAAGGAAATGTTAAATTTAAAATGTCATATCAAATGTCACGTTGTTGAAACGTTGGGCAAATAGGTGCTTGTACGTTGTCCCACTGAATGATGGAAAGAGAAATTATTACCGCATTAGATACCGTCTCGAAAATTAATGCGCTTACCACAGGACACCCTCGCCATGATAACATGCAACAAACGAAGATAAATACGATGCACCAACATTGCCTAAATCAACTATACGAGTATGGGCAAGTCTGTTGAATGTCAACGACAAAGACAGGGACGGGAGCTAGCTCCGTAGGCTTCGTCTGGTGCGCCGGCCGAGCAGAGATAGAATATAAAGATTAGAAGTCCTTACGCTCAATTACTTAAGGAAGCTGGTTTTGCAATATGTGTCCTTGTCTTATTATTGTTGCACTATGACACCCGTGGAGGTGCGAGTACGACCACCCGATGCTCCGGATCCCTCCTGGGAACCATTCATCCAGCCCGGACACATTGTCGCCCATTGCGACCCCTGAACATCGTTTTCGTCGTCGGTTGAAAGGCCTTGCACCGGAGCTCATCCGCGTACAGGAACCCATCACCGCCCATGGCCGGCGGAGAGGATCCCGAAAGCATCTGATCATCCAGCCTGCTACAGGTAACTCTTCTTCATCCACGGATTCCGGATCGTTTTCACGGTGGTGCCTTTGAAGACGTCAAAGACGGGTTTGACCAGTTTGAGCGCGTCGCCAAGATCAATGACAGGAGTTCTAAAAGAAAGCTCACCAATATCTATTTTACTTTTGACGATAGCACTCGTACGTGGCACGAAAACCGAGAACCCAATCTATGGATGGGGAGTGATTTCCGCCAGCCGCTCCTCGAGACCTTTGCGAGTGTCGACCGTCGGAACTGAGCCCAGTGGCTAATTGAGTTACGGGTTTACAAACCTCACGAAACCTTTGCAATGTTCGCTGACAAAATGGCCTGTCTGTGTCGTAGAGCCGACCCAGATATGACGGATAATGAGAATTTACGTCACTTCGTGCGTGGCTTAAAAGAGCAGTTGTTCGCCGGACTGGTGAGCAATCTATCAAGTATTATGGCTGATCTTATGAAGGAAGCAACTGATATTGAGTGAGCAACCACTCCCTCAACGATGCAGGCAGTACGATCGCTTGTTCAGCAGGAACCAGGTCAACGCCGCCGCCATAACTGGTGCCACTCAGAGCGTTCTGCGTGATCAGATTAGGGAGATTGCGAGAAATTCAGAAGCTCGCGACCCCTACAGTGGAACTACCAGCAGCGTCTGTCGCCGAAGTAATACATGACGAAATTATGCAAGCGTTCTCGTCTCCCAACCTTACTCTCGAGCCGCATTCCATAAGCTACGCCGCCGCTGTCCTACGTCCACCACCTGTTATGTCGATAGCTCCGTACCCCCGGCCATCGACTGCTGCACCTTGGTCGCCTCAGGAAGACCCCCCCCCCCCATACGTCCGCAGTTTCGAAAAAAAAACGAATGGTGCTCTGTAGATAGGCGATCACTCTGTGTCAATTGCGGCGGTGTCCGCCACCCATTTCCCGCTATTGCTCTCACCTGGACGCACCGTTTCGCGCTCTTCTCTGGTGGTCTGACGGTTGGCGTGCCAAGGCGACTACTCGCTTTGCCAAGAAGTTAATTTTCAAGGGCCTCCAGCAAGCACTCTAACTTTAATGATCGCCGAGCCAACGAAGAAGCGTCGCTGCCGAATCATGGGGCCGACATGGGCCTTCGGTTGCGCTCTCTGTCTCCTCCACAATCACCTGCACGAATACGCCACACTTTCACTGAACTCAGGTGAAGGAGGTCGCCTAGCCCACACCGGGGAAAATCAAGGCGATAATTTCAGGGGTAAGGTTGGAAGCCGTCAGAACGATAAAAAAGCCGCTTACTTCCGCCTCAGGAGGCTTTGAAGCCGACGAACCGTAACACCGACGAAGTTGAAAGCGTGGTCCTGATTATTTTTGTTGAAGGACAAGTGACAGCTTATGCCAACACCAGTCGCGACTTCTCCATAATAAGTGACGATCTCGCCTTTCGTCTCGAGAAAGTAAGTACCTCGGGACAGGGCTCCATGTAAGGAATGCAGGCGGCCAGTTTCTAATTCCGATTAGCAGATGCACGGTGAGATTGAGCATAAGTGGTGCATCTTTCGTCACAACTTTCGTCATTATAGTCGCATAATGTAAAGGCTTGATCATCAGAACGCACTTTATGAGGGAATATGGCACTGTGAACACCAACCAGAACCGTTTGGTAACATTTTACCATTACAATGCTCCAGTTCATTGCTTGTGATCACCACGCATCTCATTACGTCTGAGTTACGCCTCGGTCGTGAACCCTTGTTTCTGTGGCTTGTGACGCGCCATGTGACGCGGAAGGAGTTGCATACCGAATAACCCCGGTGCTATTTACTCACAGTATTTCAGTCGCTAGAGGTAATGTCAGCATTGTTCTTGGGCACATGGACTTGTCGCTGACCATTTTCAGCACGGAGCCACGGCCCCTTCCGAGGAGCATGGCTGGGTTCTATTTCGACGGTGTTGACGGTTTTCAAGGCTGCTTCTCAATGCTCGCAGAAACATCTACACAAAATCTGGCTCCTGCTCTTGATGTCAGCACTATCTTGACGCAGCAAGAACAACAAAAACTTTCGCAGTACGAGCCGATTTACAGGACTGTTTGCGTCAACATCAAGAGCCGGTTGCACGGCCTGAACGAAGCGCCGAATAATCACTGAAAACACGGCCAGACTAATTCACCAGAACCCTTATCTTGTGTCTGCAAAGGAACATGAAGCGATACACAAGCAAGTAGCCGGAATGCTTTTAGCTTGAGTCAAGGATGGTAGCCTGCGTTTCTATGTCGACTACCGCAAGCAGAATCAGGTTCGAAAGAAAATTGCCTACGCGTTCCCACGCATGAATGATTCCCTGGAGCGTCTTCGACACTCTCGTTATATCTCATCAATGAACTTGAAAAGTAAATATTCGCAACTGGAGTTGAGAGAGCCTGACAAAACCGCTTTTGTGACGCCAGATGGACTAGGCTAATTTAAACGTTTGTCCTTTGTGCTCTGCGCCCGCTACTTTTCAAAGATCATGGATATTGTGCTGTTGGGGCTCAAATGGTAAACCTGCTTCATTTATCTAAGTAGCGTCATTGTGTGTTTTTTTCTGCGCTTACTTAGCCCCTCCAAAGACTCAAAGGGACTCTGCAAGCTATCCGGTCAGCGAGACTCATGCTGAAGCCAATGAAATAGCTCTTTCGCTTTGTGGAATTACACTTTCTTGGTCACGCCTTCAGTTATGCTAGTGTTCGTCCCGATCATGATAAAATTACCGTCGTCACAAAGTTTTCTATACCATCCGATGAGGAAGCTGTTAGGCACTTTCTGCGCCTCTGCGCGTATAACCGTAACTTTATTGGAGATATTTACGCATTGAGTCGCCATTAGCTCACCTCCCTATAGGGAAGAGGAGGCATTTGTATGGGGCGAAGCACAAAAAATTGCATTTAATGAGCTTGGCCACTTTGCCCACTTTGACGAAGCAGATCCGACGATGCTTCACACTGATGCCAGCAATGTTGGTCTGGGAGCTGCGCTTGTGCTATTGCAGAATGGCGCTGAAAGGTTTATTGCAATTGCAAGCAGAGCGCTTTAGCCCACGGAAGAGAATTACTGGACAACTGAGAAGGAATGCCTGACCGTGATATGGTTGGGTATGAAATTTCGCCCGTAGTTGTACGACCGCCCTTTCAAAGTTATCATCAATGATAATTCACTATGCTGGCTGACAGACGTGAAAAATCCTTCCGGGCTATTAGCGCGCTGGAGCCTGAGGCTACAGAAGTTCGAGATGACGGGCATATTGAAGTCGGGGGAAAGGCATACCAATACTGAGTGCTTGTCGCGGTAACCGACAGAGTCGACCACTTCATTAAATCAAGACTAGACGCCATTTATCGGTGTTCTTGATGCCGCTGCTGTTCCACACAAACAAAGTGATGACCCCAAGTTGGTAGCCCTTAATAATTTTTAGACAGATGAACAACCAAGGCGCCTAGAATTTTTTCAAGATTACACTCTACGATTTGTTTACGCAAAGATGCTGTCTATACAAAAGGAACTTTTCACACGTCGGGTGCAGCTATTCACTGATCGTCCCTACACCCCTTCTGAGTGATATACTTCAACCATGCTACAACAAGGTCCCTTCTGGCCACTGAAGCTGCGCGCGGACTCTGCACAGAGTACACCAAAGTACTACTGGCCAAGACTCGCCACGGCTGTCAAATATCATGTATGGATTTGCCTCGACTGCGACTGTGATTGCCTCGTAGTGATCACGAGTTGAATGCCCGATAGAATAGGCAATTGGAGATCGCTGTTCGAAACGCGTTCAGAAATTTCCGTTCAGTTTCGTCTCACACGACTGGACTACACCGCGCCGACGTCGACAGCTACGCTCGTCGGCGTGGATTAGGCCAATCGCGCGAAGCGAAACTGAACGCAAACTGAACGCCCGTTTCGAACAACAATCTCCGATCGAGCCCCAGGATTATTCACATTCGGGGCATGCAGATGAGTACGCTTATTGCGCAGTTTTCGCTCTGTTTTTATTCCGTTAATTTTTATGACCTCTGTAGCGCATGTAAGAAAGATGCAATAAACTAATTAAACGGTCCGATCCGTGAGGCTGTTGGGCAGAAGTGAGGGCGCACTGTGTCAGAGGATTGCGCGAATTGGTATGGTATTCTAAAACTGGTAAGTCGCGACATTCAAAGGAACAAACAAGCGGAGCCGGCCAGATGAAAGAAGAGAACGCCGCTCGTCTTGTTTCTTCCTTTCTATGTGTCGCTGTACCAGTTTCAGGAGGACGCACTGCTTCCCTTCATATTGCCTTGTGAGATTACCTAAATGTTGAATATGGTTTTCGTCACGCGAGGCAAGCTGGTGCACAAAAAAAGGAATGAAAAAGAAACAATGAGTGAATTCGTAAGCAATTCAGGTACTCAATGCAGTAATCGAAGGTTCCAATGCGACTCTGACAAGATGGGCGACTCTTTGTCATTTCTGCATTTGTAATTTAAGGTATCACTTCCAACTGTTGATTTTTATAACACATGATTATTGTCGACTTGTGTGTTTCTATGAACAATCTCTTGTGAACATTACTTACGTCCTACTCTAACCTAATATCCATAACGTATTGATCAAAAAGAGCCGCTGCATATTTCGTTAGACGACCAAGCCTTGAACAGTGTTGACACCTGTTACCATGCAAGTGAGCTGCTAATAGTTTATTCTAAATTACATCTGCGCAGGGCCCATCTATAGAGCATTCGCTACTTCAAGTGGACGAAACAGCTTCAAAATACAATTCTGTTTGTACGGGCAAGGCAGGAAAGGCTTTTAAACATGTGCCAAACTACGACATCTCATACGACTCCTAACTCGCCCTACAAATTCTTAGATTTTATTTGTGGTCGGTATAGCAGTATAAATAAAGAAGTTTCCAGAATAATCGTCAAGAAGGAACTGCTTCGAGCGACAAAGCAAGTGGTACAACAAGGGCCACTCGCGTCTCTTCGCGCAAATGGGAAATGAAGGTGACTGATAGAGCGTTCGGTGGAGGTGACTGTTTGGGGAAGAGTTAGGCTGCTCTGCTTCGGTTAGCTAAAGTGTCTACTAATTTTGGATCGTACTTTCCACTTCTACACCTTCGTAATTGAGAAATCTTCCGCCATGGACGCTTTTCCACCAATACTGTATGTGGATCACTAGTGGAGCGTAGTTGCACCTTCAACTGGGCGATAAGGCCAGGTAATGACATCACCAGGCACCGAATGGATTGCTTTGTTGTGTGTTTTTTTTGTCATGAAAGCGCTCCTCGACACTACCGAAACCGATGCGGTGGTTGTTGCAGCAGTTATAAGCAAGACGATCTACATGGGCAGTGCCCCCCAACTCAGGCCGCACCACTAGAGACACAGATTGAGCACTGACGCGAGCGAAACATGTGTTTAGCGGTTCAGCGGGCATAGTCTGAACTATGCTATGCTACACGGTGTTTATGCTATATTGTGCAAAAAACAATAAAATATGTCGGACTTACGCCCATAAAAACACTGCCGGATCCGTCTAACGTGCTTGTAACAAAAGTTGAAGGAAGCGCCGCACACACCTTTAGCCACAGCCTTTTGTCTGTGTGCGTCTGTCTGATTGCCGAGCTGTTGCATAAGCTCTTCTCTGAAGAATGTCAACAGCCTAAAAGCATCACGTAATGCGCTTGTTAAAATTGCTAGGCTCTCGCTACTGTGAAAATTCATATTTAAGCACATATGTATCAAGACGAATATGCGAGATAAAAGATTTCAGCTCTCCATGGTACAAGGGCGGTCTGTTTGCCACTTTCATCGCATACACATGAATAAAATCAAGTGTATACGTTGCCGTCAAATGCTTCCGCTCAATACGGGTTTGGCATTTCTGCCGCGTTTCATTGCAGATTGAAAAAAAGTACGATGTTAGCTTCCAACATAGAACCTGCGCCACATATTTTACGTCTCCTAATGAGGATGTGAGACGCTCTTTCACCCGACCTGGCCCTTGCATTATTAAACACCACATAATATCATCATCATTTGATGAGCATGACGCCGAGGATTGACATTTTCATTTTAAATTTGCTTTAATTTGGTTTGTTTGAGCACATCACTACACATTGAAAGGCACCCTAGAGGTGAGGAGAACGAAAAAAAGAGGTGCATTTCGGCAGCTTGGCTCGCCTCGCCACCCTCATCTTACAAAAGCAGCAACAAAACAGTTTGCAGAAGCTTTTTTACAACAGACATCTTTAGGATATATTCCTTAAAAGCAAACAAATAACCCCGATTTTCTTATTCGAAAAGCAAATTCGCTTGAAGTTCAAGCACGCGCTTTGTAAGCAATTTCAAGGCAGCTTGCGATAAGTGCTCTGTGCCTTGGTACAGCACCTTTCAGATTCAGTTGACATACATATTATTGTTCATTATAGCAGGAATTTCACAGAGAGCTGAAGTGGGGCACGATTTTTGTGCGATTGTAATTGTGACGGAAGAAGAGATGAAAGCAAGATGGTCGGACAAATAAACTTGCACCCATTACAAAGGACAGGTTTCAGATGTCGTGCGTGCAAGTTTAAGTGTCCGAGAACCTTGATTTAAAAGAATGTTTAAAATAACGTAAAATGAATTTTTTAACGTAAGCAGACTTCTTCACTTACGGGGAAATCCTGAAAGTGGCATCAGTTTTGGGATATTAATTTCAAAGATCAGGCAAGATTGTGTTGGCGTTCAGGTTCATACTTGAAAAAAAAAAAAAACGTGACAAGAACGCTCAAGAAGTGCACAGGAAAGGTGCTGACGGGTGCGCTTCTTTCGACGTTCTGGTCCGGTTTGCGCTTTTCAAACGTGAAAACTACCCAACTCGCCCGCGTCAGAACTGTAGCTTCTTCCATAACTGCGTGAATTATGTTTTCAGAAAGCAATACCAAATTTATGTCGTTGTGCATGCTGGAGGCGGATACTTGCAACATCCTGGCAGATGCGTTTTCTGGTCCTTTTTTATTCGCGTGGCTGTATTCACAATAGTTGCGTTACAGGTTCTGCAGTAAATTTACAGACCCCAGCACAAAAAAAGGTTCTGCAGAAAGTTCATTGACTTCCGGAAGAAAACGCTCTGCCTTAAAACTGGGTTCCTCTACGAAACAAAATAGGCCGACGCATATTGTGAGCGTCGGAGCAAGATACTGGGAAGTCCCAATTTTAGTTCCCATGTGCCAAACTAAATTGATGCACCAACTAAAAGTTGCGGCAACACCGACAGACCTTTGGCAACAGCTTTAAAAAAAAATCTAATTTCAAGAATATTCCGACAACACGCTTCGAAACTGAAAGAGGCGCTCCGCTGTAAGTACGGCGTTCATAAGTCAATGGTGGGAACAAAATGTGAACCGAAAGTTGTCGAAAAAATTTGCATAGCTCCGCGACTATTGGTGCAATGAAATTGACAAAAGATTTTTAAAACCGCGTTATTCGAACTTTCCTAGGTTCATTGTTTCATTTTTCTTCCACTAATTCCACTACGGTGACTGCGCACGCTCTCAATGGAGATAAGGCCGCTGCTATGCAATAACAGGAGGTAATACAAGCACTGCGCTGAAACCGACTGCGTGCTCACAAAGGTTTCATTGCGTCAGATCTACATACGCAGCTGGTAACAGAGTCTTCGGGACTGGATGGAAAGCACTTATCCGGTTTCGCATAGCGTACAAGCGCACACGTTGAAACCTAACGGCAGTATTTACTTGAATTCTGATGCGCATGGATAACGTACAAATAAATAATCAAAAATATGTTAAGTCAAAAGAAGCGAAATCGAAAGCACACTGAAGACCTAAATATATGACGTTGTACGTTGTCACTGTGTGTCGCGTTTGGTGCGTACGCGAAGCCTCCCTAGCTTTCCGCTGCGGGTTCAGTGCAGACTGTGCGACCCACAATCCCCATCTGTTCTTTTATTTTGCTGCGGTGCACGTACCTCCACTAATGCGACGCCGTGGCGGTACACCTGCCGTTGCGGCACCGGCTGGAGGCCCCGGCCTTAATGACGCTCCTTCTTCCGCCCTCCTCGCCACTGCTACTACTCGCCAGACACGAAACCAGCAATCTCTCAGTCGCGGTCTTTCGTTCTCTGTAAGCGGCAGCCAGAAAGGTGCCGCTTCTTCGTCGGCGATAACCATGCCTGTCGTGCTGTACAATCTAGTCGGCAGTCCACCGTGTGGCTTCATCCGCTGCTTGGCGAAACACATCGGCGTCGAGCTGAACCTCAACAACCTCGATTTCGCCAAAGGAGAACACCGCACCGAACAGTTCCTCAAGGTTAGTATACATGGTCTCTTTACTGCACCCTCGTGTATACACGCTGAAACTGTGCCTCGCTATGTTTCCTTAGCGCATTGTAGAAACATTGAACGCGCTTTCACGCACGCTCAGTCGTCTTCGTCAGAAAATATTTCCTTTCTTGACGCGAAGGTAACTAAGGCCACCTTCCACCCAAAACACATCTGTGGAAATGTTCAGACATTTGTTAACTACATAGAATTGCCTTTATTGTCGAATAAGGAACTGAATGAGTCATATTTTGTGATAAAGTTAGAAGTCGTTAATTTTCTTAACCGTGCATTGCTCCATGTATATAATACTTATCTATATACGACAGGAACAAGGTTTGGCATAATCATTGTACCTGACATTGCTTCTTTTATAACCTGGCGCATTATTTTTGTCTCTTCCTTCTCCGCCAGTGATTCCTCCCTGCTCATTTTTTCAGCCGCCTGACATTCTCGTACTCAGCATAAAACGATATTTCCAATTTAATGTGCAGCACAGTGTGTGACGGAACCCCAGAAGACGCGTGTTTAGAAACGAGTGCAGCTATACCCAATACAGCAGTGTGAGGTAAGGACAGTTCAGAGTACGCGATCCACGGCGAAAGCTTGCAATCGGCACCGGCAGGCCTCAGAAGCTTCGTTCGCGACGCGACGTCCTTGATCCCTTCTCAGAGGCTTCGTGTTCTCGACAGAGTAAGCGTGGACACTCGAGCGTTTCCCCGCGGTTTGCGTGTCTGCCGAGTGCTTCAGTGTGCATCTCTCGAGAGGCTTTTCTACGTTCCTCCGTTGAATCAGCCGCGGCGCTGTAGTCGGCAGACGAGGAAAGTGCGGCGCGACCTTGAGCCGTTGTCGCAAGCGGCGCTTGCACCATGATTTCAGGCGGTTTAATGATATTGTGCTAGCCAGCCAGGCTGGCTTGAGGACGCATGCACTCGCAGGCTTACATTCATTTGCAAACGAAATACCTATGTGCAACCCAGCCATAAACGTGGCAGTGTTTAATAACGATAAATTAGCCCCTTCACCGTTTTGGATGAGTCCTGCTTGCCCAAGGGGCTTCGACAAGCAGGGCTCGTTTGAAACGATTCAGGTGTCAATATCCAAAATTCGCATCGAGAATGCATGCGCCCCCAAAGTGTTTAGGACGAGTGCAGCACATCTTTGATGTGTTTCCCTTTGGGAGCTTTGGACGAGAGACATTCGTGCACGGCTTAATTTGTGTTTCAGTCGGCAGATGTAAATACGTGCCCAGTGATATATTTTTTTTTCTTCAACACCTGGAGTGCATTTTTGATGTGGCAGCCTTCATGTTAAAAATGGCAGCTCAAGGAGGCAACGTGTTTATCCCAGGCCGATCTTAATGAAAAAAAAAAGTATTTCTTTGTTCTCTTCTTCATGCGACGATCATGGTTCGGACTCGATTTGTACATTCTTTCAGGAGGCAAACAAAAACGTGATGATGGATGATATTGCCAGCTCCTCAGATGTAGAAGACGAAGAGAAAAGCACAGAGCAAAATGCGCGTATTAGGAGTGAAATTGGCGTGAACAGATGTACGGCGAAGAATGTACGGTGTCAGTTTTATTCTCAGACCTGTAAGAAGAGGACTTTGAGCTCACCAGCTGAATTTTTATAATATATGGAGTGTTTTGTAGGGGATGAGCTGGTTTTGATTATAGCCGATCCGCCTCTACGTGATTCCTTTTTTTGAGCTTTACCACAACGTGTGAAAGTTTTCTTAGTAAAATAACGCACTCTTAGCATGCTCAGATACAGGTACAGATAAACGAACAAATTTCTAATTTCTCTTATCATTCTGGTGATACCCAGCACGTGGTTGGTGCACATATACTATGGCGTGCTATAAACTTTAGTAACCTATCTTTATTTATTCCATGAGTCGATGACACTTTTTTGTCTGGAAGTCTGTTTTTTAGGAGAACAATACTAACAAACAGCAATAAAAATTACAACGCTGGGTAAGACATTTCTTCATAAAACAAAACGGCTAAGGGGGTTCAACTACGCGACAAGCTAAACAAGGTTTCTTTAAAGCACATTTAATGCAGACGTCAAGAGAAGGCTACGAAGTTCTTGAGCTAAACATCATTGTATCATAAATTGTTTTCTGAAATTTTGTAGATTAAGGAGGCACGAACCGATTGCCCGTTTCTGCACCGAGTACTCGCGTACGGGGCAGAAGCCTGGAGCCTTACGAAAAGGGTTCTACTTAAGTTGAGGACGACGCAACGAGCTATGGAAAGAAGAATGATAGGTGTAACGTTAAGGGATAAGCACATTGGGTGAGAGAAGAAACTCGAATTAATGACATCTTAGTTGAAATCAAGAAAAAGATAGGGGGGCATGAGCAAGACATGCAATGGGGAGGGAACATAACCGACGGTCATTAAGGATTACGGACTGGATTCCAAGGAACGGGAAGCGCAGCAGGGGGCGGCAGAAAGTTAGGTGGGCGAATGAGATTAAGAAGTTTGCAGGGACGACATGGCCAAAATTAGTACATGACCGGGGTAGTTGTAGAAGTATGGGAGAGGCCTTTGCCCTGCAGTGAGCGTAACCAGGCTGCTGCTGCCGCTGCTGCTGCTGCTGCTGCTGCTGCTGCTGCTGCTGCTGCTGCTGCTGCTGATGATGATGATGATGAACCAATTCGTGATTATTTCTCTTTACTGAAAGCAGCTTTCATCACATTTCTTTTCTTCTTTTGTTGGACTCACACACTGCCTAGCTCTGTTTGAGATAAGGCATCGTAATATTTGTTGTTTTGCAGGTCAACCCTTTTCACAAGGTACCTGCTATTGACGACGATGGCTTCATTGTCTATGAGAGGTATGAGTCATCGATCGTTCTTCTTGCCATAGATTCCGCCTCCATTAACCACATTCGCCGACAGGTGAATCCACCAGAGGCTCGAGATGAGACGATCATATGGCTCCACCAGAATTCGAACATTTTCCGGCCAACAAAGCTAATTGTCAGAGGAATATTACTGTGTGATTTGTTCAACGTCAGTCTGCCTAGATCTGTACGTCCTGGACAAAGACCGACAAACACGAGCGCTTGTCTGCATCGAAGAGCTCGTGTACGTTTGCCTGTAACGGCTTCGCGCTATACCGGCACAATTCAGCAACCACAATGTATTACGAGGCATCGCTAAATCTACCACACATTTCGATGTCCTCGATTTCCCGTCATGCTCCGCTCACGCGCTTCACTGTGGCTTTTATGAAGGCACGGTGCACTGCACACGGGCTTATGCAGTCGCTAGAAATTGCACTCGTCTTCCCGCCAGTTCAATTGAATTCTGGGGTCTGACGTGCCAACATCACGATTTGCTTATGAGGCATGCCGTAGTGGGGCACTCCCCTTTGATTTTGGCCACCAGGGCATCTTCAACTTGCCCCTGATGCAGGAGACGGTGGTGTTGCGTGTTGTTTTGCATCTCGCACCCCTCACGCCCCCCCCTCTCCCCCCCCCCCCCCCGCTTCCGTCAAAATGCGGCGGCGCCGGCGGGATTTCATCCCGGGACCTGACGATTAGCACCGTAAAATCATAGAGGCTAAACACCGCAGCAGGTTCCCGCCAGTTCGACACAGTCGGGCATCGCCTATACCTGCTTCAATCGAAAAACTCACATCGCGGTTTTGGTGGTCATATTCTAAAGCGGCTTTGTCCGGATGCCGTGTGCATGCTTTCTGTGAAAATATCAGGGCGTAATGTTCGGGCGACAAAGAACCAAAAGGCGCAGCCTGCAGAAATGTTCATCTATGTGATTATTATCCCCTATGGCGCCGTAGATTTGTCCTAACCAATTTATGGGCTCGTAATAATGACTTTAACGTGACGTACAACGTAAGATGCCCCGGCTAGTATTGTACAAACCTATATATTCTCTGCCGTAGAAAGCCTTTCAGCCATTATTCGGTGTCAGAATGATTTACCGGTGCCTTCAGCTCAGAAGTTTGTCGAATTTTAATTTGTGAGCTGGAGCATGCAAGGTATACATAAATACAGCAAAGACGGCGCTCTACCGCCAAAAACGCAGATTGCGTAAAGGAAGGAGGAAAGGGGGAGCGGTTTACGGCTATGCCAGTAAGGTTGTCGCAATGGGCGTTACTAACTTCTCTGCATATGACGGTAGACAGTATGGTAGTCCAAAAGCCATAGAACGGGGCTAGTTTTCTTTGCACAGGGCGAAAATTTCCAATGGCCGACACAGTGGCGGAAAGAAGTAAGAGAATGACAGCTGTGCAAGAAACTGAAGCGTGGCGCACGTGGCCCGCGTAAGGGCTGTCCGCGCCTTTTTGTCGCCGCCCAAGTCGTCATTGCTGCTAAATCTTTAATTGTAGCAGGCGAAAGAGCACGAGTTCTATGTATGAAAAACGTCTAGCAGCTCAGCCTGACCTTATGAGCTTTAAAGCTGGGGAAGGGGGTAAATGGGAACGAAAGTGAATGAACAGGCGATGGAGGCTTGTAGCAGTGGCTATTTTCCTGAACTAATGGTCACTCCGTTGAAGGATACGTGGCGCTACGTCAGATTCGTTTGTTTCGCTCGATCTGTGCAGCAACGCCATCGCCTACTACCTGCTGCGGAAGTATTCTCCTGAGTCGGAGCTGTACCCCGCGTGCATTGAGACGCGCACTCGCATCGACCAGGTGCTGGCAGCCGCCAGCAGCAACATACACCCGCAGCTTGGGGCCTTTTTCGTATGTAATCACTTCGTTGAAATACAGCAATAATCTACATTTATTGACACTCTGCTTGAAATATTGGTATATAGCATATATTCGGGATGAAAATTGGGCTAATAAAATAAACTCCATCTATTGAGGGCCTAATGCAGATGTAAATCTATAGAAACCACTTTTTGCGCACGCGTTAATGTCTCGGTGTGTGTGTGTGTGTGTGTGTGTGTGTGTGTGTGTGTGTGTGTGTGTGTGTGTGCGTGCGTGCGTGCGTGCGCGCGCGCGCGCGCGTGTGTGTGTGTGTGTGTGTGTGTGTGTGTGTGTGTGTGTGTGTGCGTGTGTGTGTGTGTGTGCGTGCGTGCGTGCGTGCGTGCGTGCGTCGTTCTGTGCGTGGGCCGGGCTCACACACAAAATGTTTGTTTCAGCTAACTTGTCCCAAACCTATACAACTCATTCCATATACCCGGTTGTATACAGCCAATTCAAGGTGGCGCAATGCCCCTTTCGAGCTACTCAAGCTACTCACCACAGACAAACTCATAGAGGAGCACATAGAAGCAGAATACACTCGCTTAACTCAATCTTTCACAGGACATTACACACTAGACACTCTGCAAATTCGCATACCAGAAGCCGACTCGACACTCCTACCAGTCCCCCGCCTCATGCACACTCAGCTCACATTAAAACCACTCTCTCAGAACACCCACGCCACCTATCATTCGGTCCGCCGCAAAGCCCGTGCAAAAGCTCCCCACAAATACTGCGGTTCCAAACCTCACGCCATGTGCGTGGGCGAAGCCTGTGCGGGCGAAGACGCGGCAGGTACGGTCATTGAGAATAGACTCCAACCCATCGCAACTCTCCATTTTCCTGATGCATCCACCCCGGAATCATCTCAAGAAGCGGCCACTACGCTTTCCCACACAGACACTGTCATCCGGGACGTCCCCACCAACTTAAAAACCGTTCTCCTAAATTTAGCACGAGAACGAGTCCACGAGACCACTTTCAGCATTCTAAGCCCGTCGTCCGTCAACCCACCCCGCCATGTAGAATGGCGCACTCTGGGAACCCCGGCAACGAAGTCGCCAATGACCATGCCCGCGGTCTCATCAACCAGGCAGCGGCGGGTACGGAGTCGGGCTCTTCCGGGGAGTGCGTGCACTCCTTCATCGATAGAGCTGACCCAGGCCTATCACGGTGAACGCCAGCTATACTCCCACCCTACCAATCCCTTGGCAGCTATCACAAAATATAATGGCGCCGCTTTCAGGCCCGCATTCTCAGTTCCCCCTATTCCCTCTACCGCATCCACGCGAGAGCATACACCCCCGCCTGTGCTCGATTCATCCACCCCCATGCTACCCTTAGCCACCTTATCTTTGAATGCCCGGCGGACCATTCACCACGGGACCCGGAGCTCCTGACAACTTGGGAGGAATGGGAGACCCTCCTGCGCTCGACGGACCCGGTCAGGCAGAAGATCGCCACTGACCGGGCCGCCCACGTCATGGAACTTTATGAACTTACAAATGTGTAGTGCAGTGGGTTCGTGCTGGGTCCCCGGAACCTACGTGCCTGAATCCCTTCGTCAAATAAAGTTGGTTCTGTCTCTCTCCGTAATAGATGAGCATTAGTGATTAGTCGACAATTAGTTTTAAGCATTTTCAAAGCAACCGTACGAACGCAAAACAGAAAGTTATGAGCATCGGAAAATATACTGTTCTTTTGTTTCCATGAATAAAAGTGCAGCATGTGGTAGATTTGTACCCTTACAGAAATTATCAATGAAGAAGGGGTTTCCCTGAAGGCGAGACGCATGAATAGGTGGTAACCGACAACGATTGTCACGAAGCGATGGTGCTGTGGTAGTTCAGGCCATACTGCTATCGGCCACCGAAATCTGATCAGCCTTTATGCATTCTGTCCACAGGAAAACTATTGCAGATTACAGATAATTCTCTATATCAATATTTCGCAGTACGATTTGTTCAGACGGGAACGTGATAAAAGTAGAAGCCATGATCATGGTCGTTCGTTTGAAGCCCGTTTAAATGTGCTGATTACGCTGCTAGCACATAGCTGCCACATACGGTTTTCTCAGCTCTGTGTGCGTTTTTGGTGCCCGGGAACGTCACAGACAGACGAAACATCATCATTGAATCAAAGCGTCACGATGTTTCCAAACAATCTCTCGAATATTGTACTGAACAGTTTGCGTATACGCCAATAGCTAGCAAGGCACAGCTAGTTAATTCTTTGCTGTTACGAAATGAGGCTTACTGCGAAAGTATTCTGATTTCACAGAAAGAGCAGCGAAGTTGCGTTCGTATAGTCCGCATCGTTTCTTTAATGTTTGGCACAAGGCATGTGAAACACGCCGCAGACAACATTCTGTTTTCTGCATTTATACGTGTAAACCTTAGTATGAATCGTTGTTCCACTGCACCGACATAGTATGGAAGTCAGGGGTAATGGAAAGTCACTGAGAAATGCCTTTGTTCTGCAGTAGAAATAAGTAGGTTTATGAAGGTGGTCAATGGTAATCATGAATATGTGCCTAAAGCCGCCTTCTACGTTAATTTTACCGCTCAAAGGCAAGATGCTAAATGAAGTTTGCGCCACGCTGCATCCGATTATATTCCACCTCGGACTGTCTACAGGTGGTTTATTCTACAAAATCTGACGACGCCGCTTCCAAGACCGACCATGATAAATTTCGATGTGATTGGGACTTGCATCTTTCCTAAGTATCGCGTGAAGTTGCATTAAGAGATGAAATTTTGCGTCCATCGACTCCTTAAGTGTACATCCTTGTATACTGAGAAACGTTTCCTGCCCGGTATTAAATATTTTTTGTACTCAAATGTGCCGCCGTTTTTGTTTTAGTAGGCGTGGAACTTGAAAACCTTGTCAATTTTGTGCTCTTACCAGTTCTTTTCTCAGAAAATGTTAGGCAACTATTAAAAACTAACTCCTTTTCCTTGCCTGTTTTTTAGTGATAATGGTTTATAGTTCAGAGTAGGGCTTTCTTCCGCGTTTTTACACCCCTACGTTTTCGCTCATTAATCGATGTACATTTTCTGTACATAGCCTCATGCGCAATGCGATTCTGCGCCTGTGAGACATTTAAATGAAATGTAAGAGTGAAATAGTAAGTTCTATTAGTGCGTAAATACATCGTACTAATGTATTTTTCCTTCTTCTACACAGCGTCCCCGCTACTTTAAGAGTACCAAACCAAGCGCAGAGGAGGTGAAAGCCTTCGAAGAAAACGTGGTCAAGAACCTTGAGAACCTCATCGGAGACAGCAAGTTCGCCGTGGGTGACAAGCTCACTGCTGCTGACCTCTGCCTAATAGGGCACGTGACCGTCTGTCTCGAGGTAAGCGTATGCATGTGCCGTCGCCTCGTTTTACGACAGCAGTAATGTCCAACGCCTCTTGCGCCGACTCCTTACTACGCGGGTTCCTGACCTATGAAACAGTCATTGGTTCGGTTATCAGCTGTATGCCAGAGATGTCTAGAACCTGATATTGAGAAAATTCTGATATCGGCAAAATTGAATCAGTAGAAAAAAAGCCGTACGCTTCATTTATTGTTGCTGGGACATCTGATCTAGTTCCCATTTTTATAAACCTCGAGCTCGTCATTCTCACAATTCTTTTTCACGTGTAGTATTTTCTAAGGTTTTTTTATGAATGTCATGATTAACTCTCCACAACTCCCTCTACTCAGCAATTACATCACACCTGCTATACCTGCACTCACAACACGCGACCATGCATGCGCTTAATATATGTCCTTTTGATAAATAACTACAGTGAAATGTTTTCCAACTGTTTTCCACATCATAAGCATAACTCTGGAGCACTTTACCTGGTCATACCTTATATTTACCGTCTACTGAATTCTCGTAAAATGTTAAAAGAAAAATTTCCTCTTACGCGGGTTGTTCAATGACGACTGAGACTAATGCTCTGAAATCATCATCATCATCATCATCATCATCATCAGCCTGGTTACGCCCACTGCAGGGCAAAGGCCTCTCCCATACTTCTCCAACAACCCCGGTCATGTACTAATTGTGGCCATGCCATGCCTGCAAACTTCTTAATCTCATCCGCCCACCTAACTTTCTCGCGCCCCCTGCTACGCTTCCCTTCCCTTGGGATCCAGTCCGTAACCCTTAATGACCATCTGTTATCTTCCCTCCTCATTACATGTCCTGCCCATGCCCATTTCTTTTTCTTGATTTCAACTAAGATGTCATTAACTCGCGTTTGTTCCTTCACCCAATCTGCTCTTTTCTTATCCCTTAACGTTACACCTATCATTCTTCTTTCCATAGCTCGTTGCGTCGTCCTCAATTTGAGTAGAACCCTTTTCGTAAGCCTCCAGGTTTCTGCCCCGTAGGTCAGTACTGGTAAGACACAGCTATTATATACTTTTCTCTTGAGGGATAATGGCAACCTGCTGTTCATGATCTCAGAATGCCTGCCAAACGCACCCCAGCCCATTCTTATTCTTCTGATTATTTCCGTCTCATGATCCGGATCCGCCGTCACTACCTGCCATAAGTAGATGTATTCCCTTACGACTTCCAGTGCCTCGCTTCCTATTGTAAATTGCTGTTCTCTTCCGAGACTGTTAAGCATTACTTTAGTTTTCTGCAGATTAATTATTAGACCCACTCTTCTGCTTTGCCTCTCCAGTTCAGTGAGCATGCATTGCAATTGGTCCCCTGAGTTACTAAGCAAGGCAATATCATCAGCGAATCGCAAGTTACTAAGTTATTCTCCATTAACTTTTATCCCCAATTCTTCCCAATCCAGGTCTCTGAATACCTCCTGTAAACACGCTGTGAATAGGATTGGAGATATCGTATCTCCCTGCCTGACGCCTTTCTTTATTGGGATTTTGTTGCTTGCTTTATGGAGGACTACGGTGGCTGTGGAGCCGCTATAGATATCTTTCAGTATTTTTATATACGGCTCGTCTACACCCTCATTCCGTAATGCCTCTATGACTGCTGAGGTTTCGACAGAATCAAACGCTTTTTCGTAATCAATGAAAGCTATATATAAGGGTTGGTTATATTCCGCACATTTCTCTATCACCTGATTGATAGTGTGAATATGATCTATTGTTGAGTAGCTTTTACGGAATCCTGCCTGGTCCTTTGCTTGACAGAAGTCTAAGGTGTTGCTGATTCTATTTGCGATTACCTTAGTAAATAGTTTGTAGGCAACGGACAGTAAGCTGATCGGTGTATAATTTTTCAAGTCTTTGGCGTCCCCTTTCTTATGGATTAGGATTATGTTACCGTTCTTCCAAGATTCCGGTACGCTCGAGGTCATAAGGCATTGCGTATACAGGGTGGCCAGTTTCTCTAGAACAATCTGTCCACCATCCTTCAACAAATGTGTTGTTATCTGATCCTCCCCAGCTGCCTTCCGCCTTTGCATATCTCCCAAGGCTTTCTTTACTTCTTCCGGCGTTACCTTTGGGATTTCGAATTACTCTGGACTAATGTCTCTTCCATTATCGTCGAGGGTGCCACTGGTACTGTATAAATCTCTATAGAAATCCTCAGCCACTTGAACTATCTCATCCATATTATTAATGATATTGCCGGCTTTGTCTCTTAACGCATACATCTCATTCTTGCCAATTCCTAGTTTCTTCTTCACTGTTTTTAGGCTTCTTCCGTTCTTGAGAGCATGTTCAATTCTATCCATATTATACTTCCTTATGTCAGCTGTCTTACGCTTGTTGATTAACTTCGAAAGTTCTGGCAGTTCTATTCTAGCTGTAGGGTTAGATGCTTTCATACATTGGCGTTTCTTGATCAGATCTTTCGTCTCCTGCGATAGTTTACTGGTTTCCTGTATAACGGCGTTACCACCGACTTCTATTGCACACTCCTTAATGATGCCCACAAGATTGTCGTTCATTGCTTCAACACTAGGCTCCTCTTCCGGAGTTAAAGCCGAATACCTGTTCTGTAGCTTGATCTGGAATTCCTCTATTTTCCCTCTTACCGCTAACTCATTAATCGGCTTCTTATGTACCAGTTTCTTCCGTTCCCTCCTCAGGTCTAGGCTACTTCGAGTTCTTACCATGCTGTGGTCATTGCAGCGCACCTTGCCGAGCACATCCACATCTTGTATGATGCCAGCGTTAGCGCAGAGTATGAAGTCTATTTCATTTCTAGTCTCGCCGTTCGGGCTCCTCCAGGTCCACTTTCAGCTGTCCCGCTTGCGGAAGAAGGTATTCATTATCCTCATATTATTCTGTTCCGCAAACTCTACCAATAACTCTCCCCTGCTATTCCTAGTGCCTATGCCATATTCCCCCACTGCCTTGTCTCCAGCCTGCTTCTTGCCTACCTTGGCATTAAAGTCGCCCATTAGTATAGTGTATTTAGTTTTCACTCTCCCCACCACCGATTCCACGTCTTCATAGAAGCTTTCGACTTCCTGGTCATCATGACTGGATGTAGGGCCGTAGACCTGTACAATCTTTATTTTGTACCTCTTATTAAGTTTCACAACAAGACCTGCCACCATCTCGTTAATGCTATAGAGTTCCTGTATGTTACCAGCTATATTCTTATTAATCATGAATCCGACTCCTAGTTGTCTTCTCTCCGCTAAGCCCCGGTAACACAGGACGTGCCCGCTTTTTAGCACTGTATAGGCTTCTTTCGGCCTCCTAACTTCACTGAGCCCTATTATATCCTATTTACTGCCCTCTAATTCCTCCAATAGCACTGCTAGACTCGCCTCACTAGATAACGTTCTAGCGTTAAGCGTTGCCAGGTTCATATTCCAATGGCGGCCTGTCCGGAGCCAGTGATTCTTAGCACCCTCTGCTGCGTCGCAGGTCTGACCGCCGCCGTGGTCAGTTGCTTCGCAGCTGCTGGGGACTGAGGGCCGGGGTTTGATTGTTGTGTTCATATAGGAGGTTGTGGCCAAGTACTGCACCAGGGTGGCCAATCCTGCTCTGGTGAGAGAGTGCGTTACCGGTTCTGGTCACCGGGATCAGGCCACACTCCAGGCCTGTTTGTGCAATTTTATCAACACGCGGATTTTTTTTAATCCGTTGGAAAATTGCCGGCACCGGGATTTGAACCACGGACCTCTTGCACGCGAAGCGGGTGTTCTACCTCTATGCCACCGCTGCAGACTCTGAAATATTTATTTCTAAAAATTGGTAATCGGTGCTTTCATCTTTTTCTATATACTCTCATTATGTTGAAAGCACGTGTCGCGTCTTTTGTACCAATCTAAGGTAATGTCAGCGAAGTCATCTTTTTACACCTACTTCTGTATCGCCTCAATGTCTTCCCTATACTTTGTTTAATGTCAAAGCCACGTACCTTTTTGCGGTGACGTGCATAAAAAAGTCCAAGAGTGCTGCAACTGAACTGTAAAGCACAATTAAATTAAATTATGGGTTTTTACGTGCCAAAACCACTTTCTGATTATGAGGCACGCCGTAGTCGAGGACTTCGGAGATTTCGACCACCTGGGGTTCTTTAACGTGCACCTAAATCTAAGTACACGGGTATTTTCGCATTTCGCCCCCATCGAAATGCGGCCGCCGTGGCCGGTATTCGATCCCGCGACCTCGTGCTCAGCAGCCCAACACCATAGCCACTGAGCAACCACGGCGGGTGAACTGTAAAGCAGGTCATTGAATTGTGACGATGCTTCGCAGAATTATAAAAAAACGAAGTTACTTTGACATGTAGTAGGAAATTGGTGCACGCGTAGATATGCACTGGAGGCGATTTTATGTACGTACCAAAAGATCATTTTACTGATTGATGCGAACTAGGCGCGGTAGAAGCAGTTGGAAGCGCGGTTTCACTTACTGCGATGCATATAAGAAGCGTAAAAATTGACGAATTATATATTTCCAGAAATATATATTTCAGAGCACCAGTTTCAATCTTTGTTGAAACGCGCAAATATATATTACGGTCCCGGCTGCTAGCACAGCCTTGGAGGCTACACTATGTGAAAATAATGATTAAATCTGAAATTTAGGCTTACTCTGTGCACGCATATTTTACGCCGTCATTGTGGAGTACCCACAGCAGCCACGATGGGTTTGCCCTGCACTGAAACCGACGAGGCTTCGGCAGCTCGCAACAGTGGGACATTCGCCCCATAATATAAGCGATTACGCTGCTTGGATGCAGGGACCACGTTATCAAACCTCTTGGACTTCATTAGATCCGCAAATCTGTTTATTCATTTAATGATCCTTATTCACCCCGTTCCCAGACCCCTGTATGCGCTGAGGCATTTACCCTCGCATTAAAGAAATACCTCCAGCTAGAAGTAGTAACGAATAGGTTACATAGGCTCCTTCTATAACTAACGATAAATTTAGAAGTTCCTTGCAAGACATGAAGCGCCAGGAGAAGATGGTTTAACAGTCGATTTAATCAAAGATGGAGCAGACATACGAGGTCTCTTAGAAAAGTATCCGACCTTATTTATTTTTATGGCGAACGCCTGATGAATATGAAACAAGCGCGCTTGCATCAGCCGATATTGAACCTTCGTACGCATGCGCGAATTTTTTCCCGCCTGCCGATAGTGTCTGAGTGGGCAGCGTCCGCAGCGTTTGAGTGGGGTAGTGCGCAGTGCTCTCGTCGGTTTTTTATTGCAAGGAAAATGGCGGAGCGACTGGAGCACAGCTCCTGCATCAAATTTTGCCAGAAACTGGGGGACAGCCAAGTGGAAACCATTCGAGAGATTAAGAGGCTTTCGGTGTCGATGCTACAAGGAGCACACAGATTAAGGAGAGTTACAACAGGTTTAAAAAAGTCCGCGCATCAGTGGAGAGTGAGCCACGCTCCGGTCGGCCATCAACATGTCGAAATGATCAGGTTATTGCCGAAGTGAACGCAGTGGTGATGCGGGACCGTCGTGTGACTATCCGAGAAATTGCGGAAGAGTTGGACATCAGCATTTTTTTGCACATTCCATTATTACCAATGATTTGGCCATGAAGAAAGTTGCGGCGAAATTCGTGCCGAATGTGCTCACGGTGTAGCAAAAGCAACTTCGTGTTGAAGTCTCAGAAGACATGCTGAATTCTACAAACAGTGATGCCGACTTCCCGAACACCATAATCACTGGTGACGAGTCTTGGGTTTACGGGTATGACTCGAAAAGCAAATCCCAGTCATCACAGTGGAAGCATTCCACGTCACCAATACCAAAGAAGGCCCGCCATGTGCACAGCAACGTCAAAGTGATGCTGACTGCTTTCTTTTACTCCCGTGGTGTGGTACACCACGAGTGCGCACCATAGGGTCAAACAACCACCAAAGAGTACGACAGGGATGTCCTTCGTCGCGTACGGGATGTTATGCGGCGCAAGAGACCGGAGCTGTGGTCAACAGGAAATTGGTGAATCCATCACGACAATGCTCCTGCACATTCCTCGCCCTCGATTCAGAATTTTTTGGCGAAAAACCTGACTTCTGTAGTTCAACAGGCGCTTTACTCTCCTGATATGGCCCCCTGCGACTTCTGGCTGTTTTCCAAAATTAAGAGACTATTGAAAGGAGCGCGGTTTCAGACAAGAGAGGATATGATGGCTACAAAGGCAGCTAAGCTAAACCTCATTGCAAAAGAGGCCTTCTCGGAATGCTTCCAACTATGGCAGCACCGCTGGGAGAAGAGTGTGGAGTCCCAAAGCGACTACTTTGAGGGTGAATAGGTTTCAAACGCTCGAGTTATGCCAGTTTTCTTTTCTTCGGCCAAAAGTTGGATAATTTTCTAACAGGCCTCGTAGTGCTTCAAGAACTAGCG
Organism: Dermacentor variabilis; assembly: GCF_050947875.1. Lineage (NCBI taxonomy): Eukaryota > Metazoa > Arthropoda > Arachnida > Ixodida > Ixodidae > Dermacentor > Dermacentor variabilis. Next base: position 129,718,827 of record NC_134570.1, on the reverse strand, counting down.
TTCCATTATACGAACTGTATATGGACTTCAAGGGTCCCAGAAAACTGGCAGAATGCCAACATTATACTAAACCACGAAAACGAAGACATTAATGAAATGAAATTCACCAAGACAATTTGCAATAGAATAAAGGCAACGCTGGACTTTAGCCAATCAAGGGAACAGGCTCGCTTCTGGAAGGGACACTCAACAATGGATAATATCCATCTCATGATCAGGTAATCGAGAAATCTGCAGAGTACAATCAACTTCTCTATGTGGCTTTGATAGATTAGGAAAAAGCATTTGATTCAATAGAGTTACCAGCAGTCATAGAGGCATTACGCAATCAAGGAGTACAGGACGCTTACATAAATATCTTGCAAACTATCTAGACATCCCACACCTACGTTAATGCTCCAGAAGAAAAGCAAGAAGGTTCCTATAAAGAAAGGGATCAGACAAGGATACACAATCTCTCCAATGCTATTCACTGCGTGCTTCGAAGATATATTCAAGCTATTAAACTGGGGAGGCTTAGGAGTAAGAATCAAAGGCGAATATATCATCAGCCTTATATTTGAACAAGATATTGCCATTTTCAGCAACACTGGGGACGAGTTACAACAAATGATTGAGGACCTTAACAGAGAGAGTATAAGAGGGAGGCTGAATATTAATATGCAGAAGGCAAAGATAATGATCAATAACCGGGCAAGGGAACAAGAGTTCAGGATCTCCTGTCAGTGTCTAGAAACTATGATTAAGTACGTTTACCTAGGTCAATTACTGACAGTGGAAGCTGATTATCAGAATGAAATTTACAGAAGAATAAAAATGGGTTCGAGTGCATGCAGCAGATATTGTCAGATTCTGAATAGAAGCTTACCAGTATCATTGAAAAGAACGTTGTAGAATAAATGCATTCTACCGGTATAATGCATGGAGCAGAAATTTGCAGTTTGACAATGAAGCTCGAGAACGAGTTAAGGACGGTGCAAACAACGCTGGAACGGAAAATGTTAGGCGTAACGTTAAGAGACACGGAGAGAGAGGCGTGCATCAGAGAGCAATGATGGATTGCCGATATTCTAATTAACATTAAAATAAAGAAATGGAGATGGGCAGGCCATGCAATGCGTAGGTTAGATAACCAGTGCACCGTTTGGGTTAAAGAATGGATGCCAAGAGAAGGGAAGCGCAGTCGAGGAAAGCAGAAAACTAGGTGAGGTGATGAAATTCCGAAATTCGCAGGCGCTACTTGCAATTGGTTAGCGCAGGAGAGGGGCAATTGGAGATCGCAGGGAGAGGCCTCCGTCCTGTAGTGGACATAAAATACGCTGACGATGACGATGTTGTGCCTCCAGGCCACGGCGTCGGCTTCAGTTTCTAGAAATGGCGACGAGAAATCAAACTTATACCACGAACGACACTGGGCATCGAACTGGCTTCTGATGCAGCCACGTGAAGTTTGGAGGCAGCTGCGTGAACCGCGAAACTATCGCACAATATCCGCACTTTGCCATTTGTTGGCTGTTTCTTGAACCACGCAGAATCAGGTGGTCCTGGCATCTGTGAATTAATGTCGGATACTACGGCGGACAGTAGGTGGTGTACAAATTGAGTCCCGAATAACCGCTTTCTCTAATAAACGGAAAGAGATCGCAAATGCAATGCTTTGGCAGGCTGTATGCGCAGGAAGTCATTGCAAGAGTTGGAAACACGTGAAGTCCGCCAAGTTATGAACACAACCTATAGTGTAGCCGTCGAAGGATACAACAGGTCGCACTGTGTGCGTCGAGAACGAAGGTATAGGCGTCTTAGCTGTCGCAGCGAAAGGGTTGAGTGTTGCAGGATATACTGAAATCTACTTATGTTTTTAGCCTCTTAAGGATACAAGCACTAGATTCGTTAGCATGTGCATAGCTAAAGACGGTGCCTAAAACCATGACGTCTGTGACGCGTTTTTTGGCTCGCGCATTGTTTCCGCCGCATGCAACCAGCAAAAAGCATAGGCTTGAAGATTTGCCTCTGGTTCGCCACCACTCTGGCGTAAATTTGTACATCACCTACTACAAGTTAATAATGCGTAGAGATATTCTCAGCTTGAGTAGAAAAGGGAAGAAAGCAGTCAGAAAGCCGTCCATCTGGTAGCGACATGGAGACACACGGAGTTTGTGGGCTGTCAATCACGAAAAAATATAAGGCCTAAAGAAAGTTTAGCTCGTGTCCTAATAATATGCAACCAATTGAAATATATACAAAGCACAGGAACACTTTCACGAGACCACACCTGGCTAGGCCGATTCTTGAAAATATTGTTGCATTTGAGATAGCAGGGTAACCGGCAATGATCGTAAGTTCTCACGTAGAACCTCAAATGTCTTGCACAAACGTCTAAAATTGGTAGGGTAAAAAAAGTTGAAGCACGATGTCTGCAAACTCGTAATTCTCCATCAAAACATTATTCGAAGTTCTGTAAGGTACATATGTTAGTGCATCTAACGCGGACAAATTTCATGTATAAATTTATAGCTAAATGTACACATGGGTTATGTAATATTCCTACTCGCAAATAGCGGCATTTTCCTGAGCATGGAGTGATATGCGAATTTTGTCTGCGTTAGATGTTACATTAGGTGCAGTTTATAGAAGTGTGATAGCACTTTTCATTGTTGAATTACAAAGTTGTAAACTTGATAGATTAGCTTGTCATAATGTTGCGATTTTGGGTAATTTATATAAAAAGTATATTGTCTAAATAAAAACATCTGTTTCTAACCGTCACTAGACTTACTACTAATTCGGTGAAGTGATTGCCGAGAAGAACAATTTATTCGATCCCATGTGAGCGAGCTTCCTCGAACGAACATAAGGATCACCATAATGTAGAGTTATTCTATGAAACCTTAACGATGATAATTTCAGAGGAGGCAGTGGAAGTCAGCGGCAGAACACTAAGAAAGGAAACAAGCAAGCTGTCCAATGCAACACAGGAGTCTATAATGAGTCAAGAGAGCACGATAATGTGGAGCCCCGGAAATTAGGACAGCCTGGCTGAATTATGCACATTTCTGAACACGAAAAATAGCCTGCATTCTAGAATGAGAAAGGCAGAAAAAGCATGGTGTGCATGAAGTCAGCAAAGAAAATATTCAGACTTGTCAGGAGAAAGATTCACGGAGTCCAATATAAACAGGACTTTGTCTTAAGCAAAAATGATTATATAACTGTGCACTTTTCAGACCGGCAACCCAACCCAGAGAAGATGTCGTTGCACAAAACAAATGGTACCTTCGTGCGTGGTCATAGGGGTGAAGCAGCACTTTGCATTGTTTAGTCTGGCGGAAATCTGACAGGAGAACACGGTATAACACTTTACGATGAGATAAGCCAGGGACATTGTTCTCGCAAGGATTGTGGGCATGCATAATCAACATCAGCAGACATAAAGTCCACCACATAATTGCGAATATACAAATTGTTATTGTTCCACAGAAGAAGGAAGTTAAGGGAGTAAACATTTAGAGCCGATGAGAATTATGTGATGACACCAATCCATACAATTACATATGCTCAGTTGTTCATGCGTAGTTCAGTGCTAGTCAAGGGCCTCTTGCTTAACTAATGCCTGTCGATGCATTTTTTCCTTTCAGTTTCCTTGTTTCGACAAAGCAAAATACCCCAAGCTTACAGCCTACTATGAACTTGTGAGGAATACGCTCCCCTACTACCAAGAGATCTTCGGGCCTGTCACTGCTCAAACCAAGCAACTCTGGGACCGGCTGAAGTAGCCACTATTCGTCCCTCTTCCCCAGAGGAACTGAGACTGAGCCAGAAGAGGGATGGGAGCGGTAGGAGTGTTAAAATGAAGATAAGCTGGTTTGCTACTGTACATTGCGAAACTGTGGGAGATTGTAATATTTATCGTAATGATGATCGAACAAAGCGATGTCATTTTTTCACTGTGTCATGTGATTATTATTTTAGATTTAACCTTTCCTTACCAATTTGTTGTCATATTAAATTACACAGTTTCACTCAAAACCGCGTTGCACCTAAAATAGCAAATGCCGGTCTCGTGCCCTTGTCACCATATGGTGGAATACGATGCGCAGCAGTGTGCTGAAGTAAAAACGCGTTTCATGCTCATGAATAGCAACGAAGTGTATACGATTCAATAGCAGGCTGCACATAGTGAAATGCGAGCACTAGCGACCGGATACGTTGAGTGAGGAGGCTGCAGAAATAGCTCATTGAGTAGAGTGTCCCGTCTATAGAGAGAACTATTTGGTTAGTAATTTCACGTCGCAGTTTGAGGAGTCATTGCCAAGAGCTCGCACCTGCTGGTCCTCATCTATCAGTTGGTAGTTTGCGGAGGCTGCTCTCTGCCGGTGCTTGTTCTTCACCGGGCCAAATATCTCGGGCGCTAGTATTGTTGCTCGCGTGATCTTCGTTGCATCGCAGGCCTGGTCTGGCCAGGTTTCCCGCTCGTCTAGTTTCGCAGCATTTCACAGTCCCAACAATTATCCTCCGCGGTCGCTTACTAGCTGTAACGTCGCACTGCTGCGCTAGAGGTCGCGCGTACGATAGCGAAAGCGGCGGCCTCATTTCGGTAGTGGTTAAAGGGATATAAATGCTCGCTTACGCGAATTTAGGGGCACCTTATTGAACGTCAAGTGCCCAGATTATCCAGTACCTCCCACTTCAGTGGGCCACATAAACACATCCTAGCTAGCTTTGGTGCTTTAAACTTACCGTATTTAATTAAAATCATAACTCTTCCAACAACTCGCTTAGGGGGTGAAACGTCTGGAACGTCTACACTATACGCATGGCCAATACATGAATTGCAGCACAACAGCGACAAAACAGTCGCAGTACTGCCTTCACTATTTGATGTTAATAAAGAGGTACCAAAAGGAAGGACAATTTCTCTTTAGATGCTTCTAATTTAGGGAAAATTAACTGTTTTCTACTAGGATTCGGCTAATTGTGCGAAAAGTCTTCTACCTTACTTTACATCTGTGTTTAGCCAACAGCGCTGCGTGTGAAGTTTTTCTACTGCCAGAACCTTTTTCTGGCTGTCTTAAGTTTTTATGTGCTTCATTAACTCATGCTGCCGTGAACTGCTCTGCATGATTTATACGATAAAAACCACTCATTTTTAGCACCGATGAGTTTTGTTTAGTGTAATAAAGCTTCTTTGCCCGACAACAGCTTAGAAGATCACCATGGGTAAATCCTCATGTTTGGGCCGCGTCGCTTCCTGCCGCAGTGGAAAATTGCTAGATAAATAAAAACTTCTTCTGAGTCAAATTTCCACTTGTTTATTTTGTTTATTTCAGATTGCTGCAAGCGTCTGTGTGGCAAGCAAATGTGGAACAACTCAAACATGCGTGTATTAGGCACAACAAACGCATATTAAGAAGAATTGCGCAATGGAGTGTGGCAGTACTGCGTACAATGATTTTGACTGAAATAACATGAATCCCCATGAAGCCACCTTTAAAATCACTTGCGAAATATTTGTGGCACCTGGTTGCCTAGGGCAGGTTCAATAAAACAGCTCGTGAACTTGCATTGTGCTTATCAAGAATAAAAAAAATTGTTCGGCGCATAATTATTAATGGACCCAGCCATACATCGGGGCTAGTTAGCGACAAACACCTTTTCGCATAGTACACGAAAAAAGATGAAGAAATATGTCACGTTTCTTTGCGTTGATAAAATGCAGTCTACAATGTGTAGGAGGCACTGCGCCACACGATCTACGCATGCAGTCGATTTATATATTCGAGAACTTACTCGACATCTGCGTTCCCTGGGTGAGCACTCGGACGTGAAATTTTATTAGACTTTGAAGCGTTTACTCAGAGGACGGAGAAAGGAGGCCGTTGTGATCGCGCTGTGAGCATGCATTTGCAATAACAAATTGTGATTGTTATATATAACCTGGCACATACTAAGAAGCCCAAGTTGTTTCTGGGTTAGATGGCGAATTCTCTATGGACGAGTGTTGGCTACAAGCAACATACCAGAAAAAGAAGTGTTTTGCGGAGTTTGGTCTAGAATACGAAGTTTCTACCTATGTGTCTTCCCCTAACACTGAATGACACGCAGCAAGCGTAGTTTTCATGCGATCAGTATTATTAGCCTCCTTCATGCATTGTGAATCTATCTATCTATCTATCTATCTATCTATCTATCTATCTATCTATCTATCTATCTATCTATCTATCTATCTATCTATCTATCTATCTATCTATCTATCTATCTATCTGTCTGTCTGTCTGTCTGTCTGTCTGTCTGTCTGTCTGTCTGTCTGTCTGTCTGTCTGTCTGTCTGTCTGTCTGTCTGTCTGTCTATCTATCTATCTATCTATCTATCTATCTATCTATCTATCTATCTATCTATCTATCTATCTATCTATTTTCTTACACCTACCTGAGTGGGCCAAGTGCACTACCAGCTTGAGCGACAAGGTAAGTGATTGGGGTCGTGCATCGTGGTGGTTGTTCCATCGCCGTAATTTCAGCTTAGTCATCTGTGTCTCGTCATGTCTTTGTCAAATGCCTTCTACGCCGATTTAGTGACCTAAGTTGCCTCGTTGCTTGCGACACAAGGCATTCCTTATGGTCGCGATGCCATCGCAGTCACTACTTCGTTGTCACTACAGCTGTGTCATCAGCCTCTCGTCATGTCGACGTCATCACGCCCTCGGCGTCATATAGTCGTCATGCATTTGTTGTCATAATGTCATCGGGGCGCCATTACAATCGTGCCATCCTTGTCACTGCAGCTTCGACTACCAGCTCTCGTCATGGCGCGGACATCACGGCTTCAACATCGTACAGTCATCGTGATACAGACGTCGTTATGCCATAATTAAACATCTGTCGTCAGCCCGTTGTCTCCATTCCATGGTCCGCCGTTGTCTTCATGGCCGCATCCTACCATCATCGCCGTGCATTCGATGTCGTACCATTGGCGTGATGCCTTCGGGTTCTGGGCCGGGTCATCATGCTGCCATCTTTGTACAATCGTCGTCACTCAGTCGTCACCGCGCCATTCTCACAACGCTGTCGTCGTCACGCTGTTGTTTTACCATGACTTCAAAAACAAGAACGCATTGTTGTCAAGCCGTCATCATCGTACCGCATTCGACTATCCATCGATGTCATTTCGTCTTCATCGTATTATTGTAATGATGTCATCAATAAATCTTGTAATTTTACCGCTGTCGTGCCTTCTTGTGTCATGGCGTCGGCACCAGATACTGTCATGCACGTGTTGTCCCGCGATTGTCGCCATGCCGTCATGGTGGTGCCATTGTCGTCATTTGATCTTCGTCATAAGGTAGTTGTTGAGCCGTGGTCGTTACGCAATCGTCGTCATGAACGCGTGATCATCTCGTTGTGCTCATTCAGTCGTCCGCATTCGGTGGTCATTGTACCATCATCATTGTTTCAGAATCCTCATCTCATTGTCGTCATGCCGTCATACAGCCTTTATTGTTATGTCGAACTTATTCCATTGTGGTTATGGCGTCATCGTCATACGTTCATACCCTCGTCTTGATGCTGATGGGTTACCTTTAAAAGTAAGTGTCATACTTAAATGGGCTGATGCCGCAGACAGTGCACATCGCCACATATCTGAAGCAACAGGAGTCTCAGAATGACCGCTAGATATTTTAAATAAACATGACTTCAGAAATACGGATTACCACTGTTTTGCAAGGGCATAATAATACTGCGATGATAATGTTATGCGCGTTGCCTTCGAAAGTCACCATGAGATGGGTTCTGCCGTACGTTCTTTAGTTTAGAGCAGCAACACTGTAAGAGCAAGAAAAGTTTGGAGCGTGACACACAGTCTTGAAAGCAAGGTTAGAAGAGGCAAAGTGATGCAAGCTATCTGGCTACAATTTCGCCGCACATGTGATGTTAAGCAAATGAAATGTACACCTGTGGTTCAGACACGACCAGAGATGTCGGCACAAACTTCAAACGAAGCCTCAGAAGAAACGGGGTTAACGGCGTTTTTTCAATTACATCATAAGAACCCATCATACAAACATACTAAGGACAACACAGGGGAAATTACTTCTATTTAGTTATTGAAGTAAAGAAATTATAAATTAGTGGAATTGAAAGAGGATGAAAAAAAACTTGCCGCAGGGGGGGGGGGCGATCCCATGGGGTCGCATTACGCGTGCGATGCTCCAACCAAGTGAGCTACCACGGCAAGGTTTCCCCATCAACTTCCTTGGGTACTTATGTTTTGCTACTAGAACTAACCTTGGGAGTGCTAGCCAGCGCCACCACTCGGAAAACTTGGTGGCGGATCTGGAAAATCTTTACTGCGAAGACGTGGGATCATTCCCCACCTGCAGCAAGTTGTTTGTTCATCCACATTCAATTCCATTAATTTAAGATTTCTTTATTTCGATTAGTAAGTACAAGTAATTTCGCCTGTGTTGTCCCTGGTGTCTTTGTTTGTTGGCTTCTTTCGATATGATTAATAAAAATCGGGCCCCTCGGTTAACACCGTTAATTCTAGTTCATTACGTAACTAGTCTCTTGAATCCGGTAACCTTGATGCCTTCAGGTAACCAGTCTGGGCTTACTGACCTGTTGCCTTAACCCAAAATGTTCACGTACTCGTGACGCCTGCAGCAGAAAGGACATTCCACATCCACCACTAAGGTTTGCGAGAGGTGGCATTGGCTAACACTCCCAAGGTTAGTTCTAGTAGCAAACCATTAATACCCGAAAAGCGAACGCGCAAATCCCGCTGCGGTAGCTCAATTGGTTAGAGCGTCGCACGCGTAACGGAATGGCGTAGGTTCGTTCCCCACCAACGGCAAGTTGTTTTTTTCATCCACTTTCAATTCCATTAATTTATCATTTTTTTATTTGAATTAGGAAGAACAAGTGATTTCCATTGTGTTTTCCTAGGTGTCTTCGTTTGTTAGCTTCTTGTGACAAGATTAAACGAAGCCTCATGGGGCTTGTTCCGAAGCAGACTTCCAGTTTCCTGACTAGGGTTTCCCCTATTGTTGGAAAGCATTATGAAACATATTTTTTCCTTAGTCATACTTATTCTCGGTGTGTATTGTGCATAAAAAGAGAAAATCAACATTTCTGGGCCATATATATGTACCGCCATCAAAAGACTAATGAGCTAGATAACTTGACAACCGCGACTAAAATAGGTCTGGGACGACGCCAAGAATCGTATTCACATTGAATAATTCCGTCCGTCAGCAAGTTGCTGGAAACTAGAGGCTAAGTAATGTGCGATTGTGGCAACAGTAATTGCGCCTTGAGGGCAACGGCAAGAAGCACTCGCTGAGGAGGAAGACGGCTCTATCGATGCGGAAGACAAGTGCAGTTGCCACTATAGTTGCGTGAATACCATATGAATACAAGACTTTATTGATGCTTTTGTTTTCTGCTCTCAGAAGAGCGTTGAAAGTAATGTTGCAGATCTTCCTGATCATGAGCACGATTCCTTTGACAATATCTTATATGTTACAGCACCTTTGCAAGTAACCGTTTCATAGCAGAGAAAGAGATGTTGTGGTGAGTCTGAAGCAATAATTTCCACACGAGGGCTGCGGATAATCCTTCAGGAGCTTTTTGCACCCGAACACGTACCCTTCTGAATAGAAAGGAAGTGATATTTATAGCAGAGCGCAATAACGTCCTTCTTTTTTCAGCACAGTAAATTAAAACCAGATGGGCAGTTTCCAATGAATAATTGGCAATTTTTTGCCTTTCGTCAGTACGAAACTCCTGGGTCCAAATGAGGCACTTTACTATGTCATTTTGAGTTCCGCTTTAATGTAGTCTAAATTACATAAAAAGGTAAGCACGACCACGAATGAACGCGTATTATACTATCCTATGTTGTACGCAACGTCGCTTTAAAATAAGCCGCATGCTTTATTTGTTGCTCGGCAACTACAAGACACTTTCCGGGAAATTCTGTTGCACAGGGTATGCCCTATTATTGGAGAGAAATACGTAACATTAAGTAAGGGTATATAGCCTAATATTTTTACAAGAGAACCACCAAGCATGTACAAACATAAATAGTGCAAAATAAGCGGGCAAGAGGGCAATTGTGCAGCGCGGTAAACGGCTTTTCCAGCTTGGCGGCTGCACCTGACCACACGGGCTACATGGCAACATTGTCATAAATGTGACTAACTAGTGCTTTTTTTTGAAAGCATTAGTAGAACTACTGTGCCAGTTATGGTATTTGGGAAAAATTGTAGCACGGATGCCATCAGTTTGCTTGGTAGAAAGACCCACGCATGAAGATAAGCGTGTGGTCACGACCGGTACTCACGAGAGCACCAGCCAGAAGTAAACTTAATAATCGGCTTTGTGAAATTTCAGCAATTATTATCTTTCACAAAACGTAAGAGCGCTTTTCGGACCAAATGCTGCCGAATATGAGTCTTTAGAGTTACTCCTGTGATGAGGACCAAACTGCACTTCAAAGCAATATTTTTTTTCTCGCTAGGGCTCAATGTTTTCCGTTTCCTCTGCATGCGCAGAGGCCTATGCTCAGTTTATCTAAATATATATAAAAATACTTTTCATACTGCAGGACTGCAACGTTTCTGTCCTAAGCACCTGCACATTTTGCAAGCACTGCTGCCAGTGAACGCCCGCCCCGCCATTTTTCCATCTCTGTTGCACACGTACGCTGTTTTCAATGTCGTTGTTAGTAAAGCCATCCAGGTGCGTCGCTGGCTGCATCCCTGGGCTTGTGGCCTTTATATATCCTTCGCCATCATTCTCTCGCACCATTCACTGTCGGTGTGTGGCGGAAGGAGCGTCGCACAAACCCTTGATTCCAGTCATGACCATTACTCTATACAACCTAAATGGGAGTCGACCCTGCAACTTTGTGCGTACACTTGCCAAGCATTTGGGCATTGAGTTGAAGCTGAAGAATTTGGACGCTGCCAAGAAGGAGCAGTTCAGCGATGAATACCTCAAGGTCTGCCGTAATGCAAGAAATATACGTAGTTAGACATTAACAAATTGCGCGCTGCCCGTATATGATCGGTTCCCACCGAAGTACGGCATCTGAATTTCTGTGTTGCAAGCTGAGAGAATCGAAACAAAATTTCCAAGATTTTCTCCTTCTCCACTTCACCAGTTCTTCACTTTGTATTACATTAGATTTTTTTTTCAATAAGCTAAAACGTAGGCACATAATATTTTCGAGATGAAGTATGTTGTTTTTGTGTGCTTTCGAGCAAGCACCTGCTCCAACAAGTTAACCACGTTAAGTATTAGCGTGTCATATATAATGGACGTTGTCAACGTTGGCATTAAATTCATTCTGCCGACTTTTTGGCAATAGGAGCAGGACTAAGAATTCTTCAAGGCGCACATAGTTGAGATGGAGTGTATGCCTTCTGAACGAAGCGCTATCGTTGAAATTTGCAGGCGTTATTATGAAGTGCTTGCAGGTCATGTATTTATACTGTGTTCTGGTGTTCCTGTACTTAGGCGCTGTTGCAGTTTTCACTATCAAATATCTCAATGACTTCATTGGTGGTTTCTTCTAGGCGTGGCCTATAAAAAGAACACCAGAGCCTTTGCGCTCGAGGAATGTTCCCCTAAAAGCTTGGCAGAATAAACAAATACTGAAAATATAACTTATGAATCTGCCACATACATAGCACATGTCTGCGCTAGGTATTGTGGACGATGTTGATAATTATTATGAATGGTTTCTTTAGGAAGCTTGTACGTCACTAAACACTTTGATGCATGTGTTTTGAGAAGGATGTTGGGATAATTGCGCTGACTCACACTTACTTTGTCCGTATTCCAGATAAATCCATTCCACAAAGTTCCTGCGATTGATGATGAAGGATTTATTCTCTATGAAAGGTAAAGCTTGAACCAATATGTAGATACCATGCTGAAGTCTTTCTATCCGGAGTGAAACAAACGAAGACATATATATATATATATATATATATATATATATATATATATATATATATATATATATATATGATGTGAAATATACTACTACATCTAAGCGATTTTCCGGTATCTACGTCATCGCTGCCTACGAGGTTGAGGTGGTTCAGCATCACAATATAGGCTATTAGTCCTCCTTGCTAATGTTTTTTTGCCAATCACTTTCAAGTAAATGGGCTCGACACTTTCTGTGCCGCAGTTTCAGTCAGGGCATATGTTGTCACCCCTAACGAGACATATTCACCAACTGAAATTATTTCGCAAATAGAACCGAATGATAGAGGTGTATTAGCCTAGACTTGTTCAAATGTCAGTCAGAAGAGCGGGTAATGCACGTCGAGATTAACAAAGACCAACACGTCGCACCAATTATTGCATGAAGCTGTCTAAGAAAATTGACGTCTTTGCTCCAAAGGCTATCATTATTCGAAATAACAAGTTTCCAAGCATACCCACGCAATGAAAAACAGTAATATCGCTATTTACCTAAAACCATCCACAAGGAAAGGCGCAAAAAATATCTGATCTTTTTTTTTGCCACAGAACTGGGTGAACAACACGAATGGTATACGGCGTTCATATTGATTTTCAAGCAATCGCCTTATCTGCAAGGGAATATCTTAGAGGCTAAATAACGGACAAGGCTATGTTCACAGGGGTACCCCGCGCGATGAGAAGCCCAGGCAGCAGACGCAAGCGCACTGCAAGCGTTATCAGCATTGAGGCAATCAAAAACCCTCAAATTGAACTGAAAAAGAAATTGGGAGAATGTGAAGTGGTTATCGCATGTGGATACCGTGGAGGCTGCATAATACCTATTTCAGGGTCTAGCCTGGTCGTGGCTGCTTGTGCAGCATCGAGGTGCATCACGTGCAGGAGAAGTGGTGGCTTAATTTTGATAAAAATGGGACCTCCCATTTAGTTGTTCATCATTAACAATTTAACAGCGTGACTTCGGACAACTACGAAAACCGAACAGGAGTAAAAGCCAAGCACTTGGTTCCCAACGCTTCCATTTCCCTACTCTCTAAGTTTTGTTCGCACCCACCGTGGTTGTTCAGTGGCTATGGTGTTAGGCTGCTGAGCACGAGGTCGCGGGATCGAATCCCGGTTACGGCGGCCGCATTTCGATGGGGGCGAAATGCGAAAACACCCGTGTACTTAGATTTAGGTGCACGTTAAAGAACCCCAGGTGGTCTAAATTTCCGGAGTCCTCCACTACGGCGTGCCTCATAATCAGAAAGTGGTTTTGGCACCTAAAACCCCATATATTATTAAGTTTTGTTCGCGCCAAATGGGCGCTGTTGCTTCACGGGCTAATAAGGGGGTGGCGTTTGCAAGTCGATGCTTTATATTTAAATGCAAGTTAAACGACAACATAAAGGGATCACAGAGCACAAGGCCAATGTTCAGTTATTTTACAATACTTCTTTTCCAGACATCTTCCGAGCTGCTAGGTCGACACACCCACGGCTAGTGCGCAGGGCAACATACCACCAGGGGGCTCATAGAAATGTTTGTGCAGCAGTCAGTGAAAACATATATGAAATTATGGCTACATTCCTCGTTAACGTTCTTTTGAAGACGCAGTGTCACTAATTATTAGGCATTTCAGAACATATATTTTGAAACCTGCCATGGCCGCCTGACCATGTTCTTCGTTTTTGTTTGAATCGCACGGGAAAGCCATGTTGCAAACACAATCCGGAAATTGTTGTTGGTGGCTCTGATGCACTTCGACAATTCTACCGCCTCAAAATTGTGCCTAATGTCTTCGCATCAACTGAGAAGCTGTCTAAGAACATAATTCATTCATGACAGAAAATGCCGTTTGAACTCAGTCTCCTAGATGCATGGTTAGTCTAAGGAGAACTTAAGTATTTTACTTTTTCCATAATCCCGATAGTTTTCTTAGCCATAATGGGGACTGCCTTTCAGTTGCCTCAAAGCACCTGTTTTCCTCTTTTTGTGTGTTTAGAAAAGTATTTATGAAATCAACTGCGAGAAATTGTGGTCTTCCACCCTTACAGGTGCATTTATAAAACAACGGCGTTAGCTTCCATGACTATCAAAATATATATGTCACTGAATTAGAAGAATATTAGTCTTAGAAATTTTTTGCATTTGCCGATATCTATTGCTCTATGTATGTCCTTCTCTAGCCAGTTTCCTCGACCCAAGCGAAGTTTGTTCACTGAGCACATGGTCTTATAGGTAGGGCTCCTGTGCTGAGTTAAACAGGTTCCTAGAACCTGATACATGAGTTTGATAGCCGAAATCTGAGCATGTCGTGAAAAACATTGAAGATATTGGGTCTAGTTGCCAGGACCACTTTCATTATAAGTAATTTTCTACTCTACTTATGAGAAAGCTAGATAGCTGTAGAATCTTTGTAGATATTTCTCGACATATTCACGTATACCTTCTGTAATCTTCGATCAGATAATGCTTCCATGACTGCTGGTATCTCTATGGAATCAAATGTGTTTTCGTAATCTTAAAAGGCATACCGGGAACCTTACTGCACTCCGCAAATTTCTCGTTTACCTGGTTGATTACCCGAAAGAGATCTAATGTACAACATCCCTACTTTAGGCCAACTTGTTCTCTTGGTTTGTTGAAGTCGTATTATCATGAATCTAATAGAAGTCATCTTGGTGAATATATTATACAGCACTTAAAGCAAGCTAATGGACCTAGAGTTAAATTTTTTAGTGTCTTCATTTTTATGGATTACTAGTATTTCCAGAAAATTATTATGCAGAATTCAAAGGTTATATTTAACAGACTCATAAGGGAACAAGAATTCATGATCACCAGTCAGCCTGTAATGTGCGTGCAGGAGTACATTTATCTGGCTAAATTACTCAGATGGGATCCTGATGATGAAAAGAAAATTTACAGCAGACGGAAAATGAGCTGTAGTGCATACGGAAAGCATTACCAAATTCGGACCACGAGTTTACCAGTGTCGCTGAAAGGAAAAGTGTGCAATTCTTTAATTTACCGCTGCTAACATATTGGGGCAAATAGCGACGGAACGAAAAATCTCAGTCGTAACGGTGTAAGAAAAAAATACAGCGTTGCTGATGAGAGAGCAAACGGGGATAGCGGATATTGTAGTTCACATCAAGGCAAACAAATGGAGCTGGGCAGGACTTGTAATGCGTAGGGCAGATAATCAAAGGAGGATTAGATTTACAGAATGGGTGCTGTGGGAACTAAAGCGCAGCTGAGGATGCCAGTAAATTATTTATGTGGGGTGATGAAATGAAGAAATTTCCAGATGCGATAAAAAATCAGCTACCTCAAGACAAGACCAATTGCATGTCGCTCGGTGAAGCGTCCTTCCTTTAGTAAACATGCAGATAGGCTGCTGCTGATGATAATATGCCGCTTTTTCATTAACCTCTTTGATGCTTTGGGTATGCGCAAATGACAAAAAAATATTTCTCGTGAATCAAAACCGCGTCAGAGACATTTGCACGTGATTGTATAAATATGTCTATACACATACACACCAGGTATCTACTTCAAGGCTGTGCTGTTAGATGGGGCAGCCTGTCGAACGGGAAGCGCGAAAGAGGACCTTGGCTGCATATGCAGCACATACGCCTTAGCGGCGGAAGTACGGTGTGTCACTACCTTGCTTCAATGCTAATCCCTTTAAGGTCGACCCTCATCACGAGATGGGTTCTGCCGAAATCATTTATTATAACGGCAAGGCACAACTTATATATTCTAATCAGAAGCCGAGGACTTAAGAAGTCAAGTTTGCTGAGCGGCAATGTTAAGAGTAGCATCATTTTAGAAATATCCGGCCTTGAATGTTCATGAAACATATTGGCGTTCGAGCTAACAGTCGAATATGCTTCAATGGTTAAACAAAATTGGTTTGAACTGAAAACATACATACAAACAAAGACGACCATTATTTGCCTATTTCTATACAGCAATGCCATCGTCTACTATTTTCTCCGGAAGTACTCCCCCGAGTCGGAGCTCTACCCGGCTTGCATCAAGACTCGCACTCGCATAGACCAAATTCTCTCAGCAGTTGCCACTACAATCCACAATGCAATGATAGACACCGTCGTGAGTACTCAGTTTTCACCTGCATTTTGTGGATAACCATCAGGTTTTCAAATCTTCTGAGCGTGATCTCTTTGTAGTCTTATCAACGTAAGCTGAATACCTTTTGAGCGAAGTTCTGCAGTCGAATATATTTTCGACAGGCCAGGCGTTATATTTTACAGGTACGCTAACTGCTAATACGACTAGTATTAGGGCAGCTTCGCAACAATAAACTCCATGAGGAGGTGGTTTACCTTCCTGATAAAATAAACTGTAGAATGTGGACTAGCACCCAACATTACTTTTGCAAACAATTCCAGTAAACTATTGAGTATAATCTGCAACCATGCAGCATTTTACTACTGACCACCGAATGATGAAAGCAAATGCTTCTTCGAGTGCTTAGACCGGTTGTTCTAATTAGTTAATGACCATAAATGCGACAATATTTTATGGAACGACTTCAACATAGACCTACTTTGCGAGAACAGTCGCCTGGACAGCCTTTAGGTGTTTCTGCTTTCTAACGGTTCTCGAATGCAATCAAGGCACCTGCACAGTCCGAAACATTGATAGATATTTTCATAACCAACATCGACGCTTGACTAACCAGGGCTGGTTTAGTGTGTTGTTATATCAGTGACAGGTGGGAGTTAATTTGACTAAAGACTGTTATTATTAAAATGACTACAATTGCGCAGTATTTTAGTTTCAACTAGATGCAAAAATGAATTTCGATGATTTTCATTTTATTATCTGATTATTTGGTTTAGTTTTGTCGCCAAAAGTGAACAATTTTTTGCACTTTCTTTTATTGTATACGATTCTACATACAAAGGAAAATTGCAACTTTAAGGGTGGCTTCTCGTGTCTGTACTTCAATGCCTGTACCCCACTAAAGAGTGTTTAAGGGAACTAATACACCCATTTATTTGAAATGGCAATTTTTGGAAAGTGCACCCGTTTGCCCAATATGTGGTTTGCGCCGCAAGGCTATGCTATTTGCTGAACAAATCAATTCCACAAAATATAATCATGCAATAATGCCGGTGGCATCAACTCGAGACCTTAAGTCCAAGTGATCAGCCGAGTTCGCACGAGAACTTTAACAATTGATCCAATACCCTCTTCTCGGGCTTGAGTGCAGGGAGCAGTCGACATACCAGCAACGTATCTCCTACGCCGGTGAACAGTAGCCTTCCGGCAGCCGTAAGAGGCAGCCAACGCCGTCACCTGCTGTCCACAGTAATGAGGCCATGACGAAGGATTAGTTATGTAGGGGTTTATGGCATAAAAGCCATTACTGCTATGACACTCATCATGACGAGGGAAGGGGCGCGCGTCTTTGGCCAGAAGGAACATTCAACGCAGGACTGGTAATGTCACCGATTGGTAATGTCAAGAAAAAGAATCTTCTGTAGCTTTTTATGCATAAGCACAATCCTCAAAAACGATGTTATGACAAAGCATAGTAAGGTATATCTTGTGGCGTGGAAACAAGTACGGCTATGATTGTCATCATGACGAGAGAAAAGGCACGCGTCTTTTGTCAGAAGGAATATTCAAGCCAGGATTGTGACGCACCGATTGGTAATGTCAAGAAAAATAATCTTCTGTAGCTTTTTCTGCATCAGCACAATTCTCAATAACCAATACATGAGGAACCCTAGTTAGTTATGTAGGGTTTTAAGGCACAAAATCAACACGGGTGTTATTCTCACCATTGCGAGGGAGTAGGCGCGTCTTTTTCCAGAAGGAACATTCAACACAGGATTGTGGCGCACCGATCGGTAATGTCAAGACAAAGCATCTACTGTAGCTCTTTCTGCATCAGCGCAATGACATGACGAACCCTAGCTGGTTATGTAGGGTTTTATGGCGCAAAAGCAACTACGGCTATTGTGCTCACCATGACGAAGGAGGAGGCGCGCTTCTTTTGCCAGAAGGAACGTTCAACGCAGCATTGTAGCGCAACGATTGGTAATTTTGGAAAAAAAACATCTTCTGTAGCTTTTTCTGCTTCAGAACAGTCCTCAATAACGACGTCATGACGGAGCATAGTTAGTTATGTAGGGTTTTATGGCGCAAAAACTACTGCATCTATGATGCTCCCCAGGACGAAGCAGGAGGTGCGCGTCTTTGGGCAGAAGGAATATTCAGCGCAGGATTGACACACTGATCGGTAATCTCAAGGAAAATAATCTTCTGTAGCTCTTTCTGTGTCAGCACAATCCTCAATCACGATGACATGACGAACCTTAGTTGTTACGTAGGGTTTTATGGCGCAAAAGCAACTATGGCTATTATGCTCACCATGACGAGGGACGAGGCGCCCGTCTTTTGCAAGAAGGAACATTCAGCATAATATTGTAACGCAACGATTGATAACTTCGAAGAAAACGTTTCTGTCGATGGCTGGCTGCTGTTTCAGGTGTACAACCAAGGGACACCGAACAAGGGTCTTTACAGGTAAGACGAGCTGCTAGAATCGTCAAGGAAGACACGCTTCTTGGATGCGTTCCAGAGTCGGCGCTAAATGTGCTCACGTAAATACGCCACCAGAACTGACAGCGAGCAGTCCTTCCATGTATGCTGCGTCAGGCGGAAATGAGCGAAGCAGCATAGGCACCATACTTCTGCGAACGTTCAGAGCTTGGCTATTGGATAAAGGGCGCCAAGGGTGATTGCTACATCAGATGTATGCTGGATAACGGTGTACAGCGAACTTGCATGCTGGAATATGTCTCAAGAAAGAGGGGCCTCAATGTGTTAGGAAATATTGACCTTACCGTCAACGTTCTTGGGAATAAAGGTGTCGGGCGAAGTACTCGTCGAAGACTAGTGGAAGGAAACTGACCAATTAAGTTCGACAGTGTTCATCCCGTGACCGAAGCACTAGAAATAGCACACATATGCGAAATCCTTGTTGAAGGTTCAAAAGACCATAAATTAATCAAAGGCCAATGCAATCGTGGCCGACGATTATCTGATGCTCTTTACTTCTCGAACGTTCACCAAGAAGAAATTGTTCGCTTAATTATTCGGTCAGACCAGTTGTCGAAGATTGTGGGAAAGGACGTCGCTTGCGATGGTAAATAGAAAGGTCTCGTTTGAATTGAAGCTGTACTAGGCTGGACATTTCAAGGACCAAGAAACAACGATGAGCCAGTTCACCCTCACACACACAAAAAAAACGTCTCTGTATTTAGAAGACACCTGTCTCCGTGTCCTTAGAACTGCATAAGGATTGGTAGCTTGAAAGCTTAGGGATTGCTGAGGCTTTTGAGGCTTCGCCCCATGACAAGGAAGTTTTTGAAGGCTTTCTACGAAACCATTGACTTGCGCAAGAACAGATATGAAGTTTGTCTGCCTTGAAACGACTTACAAGCACACCTGCACGACGATCGTGCGGTAGCTATCAAACGGTTTCGCGGATTCCTTCATCGGCTATCTCAGAACAAAGACGTCCTGCTTAGCTACGGTGCAGCAGTCAGAGAGTATCTTAAGGATGGTCATGCAGAACCAATTCGCGTCATGGAGGATGTGGCTATCACAAAGAACTGTATGACTCCAACGTGAAGTAATCAGGGAATTGTTCCCCCGACAAAACTCAGAGTCACCTACGATGGCACTGGAAAGACTTCGCTGAAAAACCTCCTGGAAAAAGGCCTTAACCTCAGCAAGAAAATGTTGAAGGCGTTGCTCCGCTTTAGCGTGCGCCAGTTCAAAGTCGTGGATGAGGTTCAGAACATCTGCTTCCAGATTGGAATCAAACCGTCCGTCAGGGGTGCCCTAAGAATTTTCTGCTTCGAAAAATAAAAGCCAAGATGAATATATGACATGCATCAGGTTCACGATTACCTCATAACCAGCGTGCCGTTAGGTGCGCTGGTTACTTAGTGCGTATCCGGAAACCACACTCAAATAGCTGAGAAGGTAGCGAGTTGCTTTTATGTGCGTGACATCGTCACCAGGGTACCTTCTGCGCAGGCCTCCTGTGTACTATACGAGCAGACTACAAAAATATTCGCAGAGTTGCAAAAGTGGGCGACTAACTACACGAACATGAAAAGACTCATGAAACAGCAGGAGCAAACGATGATGCTTGGAGTACTGTGGAACACCAGATCAGACAACCGAAGTTTAAACGCGGATTCGGTTATTGAATGTCTAGAAGGAATTCAGTGAACGAAACGGTCCATCGTGCGCGCCTCCGCTCGTATGTTCCACCATCTATCCCTTGAATCTCCCTTTCTGTTACGCGCCAAGATGCTCTTTCAAAGCATTTGGCAATTGGGAGAGAATTGGAGTCGCAAAATTCTGACACAACTTGACCTGGAGTGGAGCATACGTGGTGCAAAAAGTGCGTGATATTAGGACTCTTTATGTGCCCGTGCTTTGTTTACTAACTAGCGCCTTGCACTCATATGAGCTTCACGATTTTATGGACGCAAGCAACGCAGCTTATGGTGCTGTGACTTACCTGAGTAACAACCATGAAGAGGTAGCTGTAAAGGTTCTCACGGCGAAAGCCGGAATCGCTCCACCAAAACAGCTAGCACTTCCATGGCTTTACCGGTTACCAAAGCTTTATTTGGAACCTGACTTGCGGAGTACATAGCTGTCACTCAGGCAATCCATTGATTGAAATGCTAGTTTCGGACCGATTAAACGGTGGCTCTTGGTTGGATCCGAGATGTTGCTACAAGGTGGCAATAGTTTGTCATAAACAGGGTCACAGAAATCAGCAGCCTAGCAACGAGCAGCAGATAGTACGCACTCTTTCTCAGTGCAACCACTGTTATGTAAAAGAAAATCTAGACGGCCTAGTTTCTCAGGGCACTTCAGTCTGGTCCATGATCGACAGTGAAATTTAGTGCTTAGGAGCGGTTGGCTTACCCAGACGGGAAGAATGGCCCAAGCACTAGGCTTCCAATCTCCCCCTTGCACAAGACGAGTGCTTAGAAGTGGACATCATTACGCTACATGATTGAGCTGCATTGGTGCACGCTCCCTTCGACTTCTCAAGACACAGTAGCTGGTTGTGGGTGCGAAGGGTCACAGCATGGAAACTGAGGTTTGTCGCAGCCTGACGCGGTCTGCCCACCGCTAAAGAACACCTAACCTCAGAGGAGCTTGCCGCTTCAAGAAGGTATTGATTTTCGATTACCCAAAAGCAGCGATTCGGCCTTGAATTATCAGTCCTTCTGCCAGAATCAGACCTCCACAAAGCGTTGAAAAGCAAGAAAGGTGTCGTACACTTTCCGCCGAGGCGAGTTTTTGATGCAGCGTCGCAGCCAACGGGAACTACATCGAGGCGTGCTCATGCCGTGGCGTTGTAGCCAATGGCAGTGTAAGTTTTAGTGAAATTTCGCTGCTACAGACGACAAAAGACGACTCTTAAGGGCGGAGAACTTTAGGCGCCCAGGATGCCGTCCGTCAAATGTCGTTGGGCCTCACGCACTCAGGCTGATACCAAAACTAATCAAGAGAGGCGCCACAGCAGCCAGGCTAATACCGAAACTAGTCAAGAGAGGGCGCTACAGCCTCTCTGAATAGAACCTGCGAACAAAAAGCCGGTCTTTACCGCCTTTGGCGTTTGGCCATGGCGGGCGTTTGCTCATAAAAAACAGCGACGCCGGAGAACCAATTCGTCTGTGCGAGAACGTGAAGCTGAAGCCAAGCGTCAACGAAGAGAAAAAACCCCGAGCTCCACACATAGGATACACTGGAGAATCACTGCTCCGCTCTTCCGACAGCTTTCTCGATGAGGAGAATTGCATTCATTTTTTCACTCAATGAGGCATTTGACGCTTTCGCATCAACAAAAAATGGCCAGTGCCATTTCTCGCTTAAACAGTGTGCTACCAATAATCGGAACGTAGTTTAGCAATTTTTCGTTTAAGCGCTGCCATAATGCCATACGGGCACTGTATGGCACTATTGGGGTGACTATAAATAAAATACGCAAAATGGATTCTCGTGTTGCAAGTCATATTGAACGTGATAGTACATGAAGTAGTAGGTTGACAGCCGTAGCCTACTGCGACCACATGACGTGCTCTAGCAATTACTTCGTGCAAACCGCTGGGAAATAGACACTTATGACTTTTTACTTGCCTGAAATGTTGAAGTGCGCGATTACCCTAAATTCTCTACGGTGTATGTTTCACACATAACGCCCACTAGCAACCTGAAATTAATAAAGTGGTGAACGGAAGCTGCTTGTCTAACGAATGCGCCCATATTCAATATTGTCAGACACAGTAATTGCACAGCAAGGGTGTTTGGACGTTGAATCCCCACTCGTGGTTGTAATTTTCCTGATTCTATGGTGTGTATATTTATTTATTTAATTATTTTATTTTATTGTGTCGTGCTTTCTGCTTAAAGCACGTTGTCTTTCTGCTAACTCGTTATGAGTAGTTGCAATCCTGTGTGTAGTCTTTATTGTTAATTTTCATATTCTCCTTGTCCTTATTGGCACAATTGTCGAACAGTGTAAGGTTCAGGAGCTCGATAAGTTACCGCTTCTTCGTTTATAGCCATCTGGAGACTGTTGCGGAAATAAAGATTGCTAGAATTATAATATTTCTTTCTCATTGAATTGAGGCAGAAAGAAGATTTGGACAAGTGCATATCTTCATGCGTATATTGCGTTGCTCACGAGGTGTCTTCTTTACATGGGCAAGAAATGCGTCAGAAACACATCCTAAATTTCAAAATTACTCTACTCCGAAGGAAGTTAGCCATAAATAATTCTAACCTAGTCGTTTCACTTAAGGAATAATCCGCAGTGGATTATACAAGTGCGAGTATCGAACGTTTCTCTCTGCTGGAGCTTACGGCAGCCGGCGCTCTGTTCCCTCGCCTATAATATAATTTCTTGTAAATAAAGCGAAATTAGCATTCATTGTTATTGTGATAGCAGTTATGTTGTCGCATATTAGTGGTGGTGAAGAAAGCAGCAAACTGCAAGTTACGAAATCTGCGTTTTTTCCGACGAACCTGTGCCATCCAAAACATGCGCCGCTCAAACAATGACAGCGGCGAACACAGTCGGCGGTTGTCGAAAATGTGTTCAGTGGGTCAAGCACGTCGGCTTTCATACATGAGTCATTGAAGGTTCCAGAGCAATCGCTGGTGCCCGCGTGTCTTCAAGGAAGTACTATGCAATTCGCGTCGCGCACACATGCTATCAGATTACACAAGGTTCAGTGACAACAGACAGCGTATAGATCCATAGATAACATTCGAGAAACTTCCGATACATGCAGGCGCGGCCTGCGCTGAGCGATAGCTTTTGTAAGACGGGGAAACACGGCCAGCGGATAAAGACAAACAAGCACAAGATTCAATATAGACGCTCCAAGCGCAATTTTGCTGTCGCCATCGCCGTGATGTTCTGTATGAAGTCCAAGGGTGATAAAACTGTCGCCGCGCGTTGTATGCGGTATGCGAGTGAAACATGCGAGGGAAGCTGCCGATTGAGGCTCAATCTGGCTTGCGCGAACGAAGGAAGCAGAGAGCAACCGTGCCGTTTTCCTTCGCGCGAAAGGCCATGGGGGTGGGAGTAGAGAGATGGGGGCGGGCATGTGCAACGGTTGCAAATGAACATTTCGCGACCGGGCGCAAGGGGAACTGATGATTGCAGCTCAATCTCTCACGCCCCCCAGTCCCAACCCCCCCGAGCGATGGGAGAGCTTGTTGTCCAGCCCCGACCTACCGACCCAGCTCGCGCTGGCGGCTAGGGGCCAGGAACTGCTGGACGCATATGGGACCTGTGAAGAAGGTTCCACCCCATCTGGTGCCAGCGCGCACCAACCGTCACTAAGGGCTCAGCACAAAAGTTGATTCTCTCTCTCTCTCTCACGCCATATTGGGGGCGAGAGCTTACGGAGTCGCCATCTGTCGGAAGCGCCTCTTTTGCGTAGTAGGAGGGATCACGCGGCATGCTCCTGATAGGTTTGGCTTACGACGCTCAGTAAAACTACCAAGTGGCAGGCCTCCTGGACATTTCTGTAAGTACTATCAAAACGGGGGAAGTCTCTTACTCTTAGAGAGGTCTCTTAGGGACCGACCGGGCATGCATGTCCGCGAACATTGCTTCGCTTTGGCTGCGAGCCCGTTGTTGCACCGTGCCGTGAGGTTTAGGCCGCAGAACATGAGCATTTGAGAGTACACAAGCGACCATTGTTGCGTGGATGTTATCAGAGCTGTTCAAAAATTATTTCGTTTAGAGACTTTGATGCCTACCGCGGTTGTGATGTGCTCTCGCGACGTCGCAATTTTTATTTATTTTTTCTGAATTCTAGGACGTTTCAATATTATTTCTCAAGTTGCGTCGCACTGAATGTTTACCGGTATTCTGCAGCGCGCGATTTCTCGCGGCTTCTGTATCGTAATCTAGTGCTTTAATTCATAACACAAACATGACCATATGCGATGCTCTTTTAATGTGCTTGTTACCGCTTCCTTTCAATTCCAGTTGTAATAAGATTATTTATTATAAGGCACTAGGCACAGTCTAGTCGCACTGGCAGTAGGCGAACGCTGATCGCGCGCACAGCCGACACAAGAGCGGCTGCTTCGTCTTCCTCTTCACCACAATGGCCCGCGGGAGAGAAGAGGAGCCATCCTGGCGACTTACGGCGTAGGCAGGATGAGGGGGTCATAGTACGGCTTAAGTCGGTTGACATGAACCGTGTCACGCCCGCGATGCCTATGGTCTGGTGAAGGTGTCACAGGTTCTACAACATAGGTGACAGCGGAAGTACGGTCTATGACGCGGTAGGGGCCATCATAGCGTGCAAGGAGTTTGGTCGAAAGGCCAGGGCTGTGAGGCGGGACCCACAACCAAACAAGGGAAGCAGCCGGGAAAACTGGTGTAAGCGCGCCACTGTCACGCCGCAGCTTTTGACGACCTTTAGCAGCCGTCGTAAGGGTTCGCGCGAGCTGCCTACAGTCCTCGGCGTATTTGGCGGCTTCAGACACAGGCGTGCATTCGGAAGCGTCGGGTCGGTATGGGAGCATTGTGTCCATAGTACACGGGGGCTCTCGTCCATACAGCAGAAAAAAGCGCGAAAAGCCAGTGGTAGCTTGTGTGGCCGTATTA
This sequence comes from Dermacentor variabilis, assembly GCF_050947875.1. NCBI lineage: Eukaryota > Metazoa > Arthropoda > Arachnida > Ixodida > Ixodidae > Dermacentor > Dermacentor variabilis. The sequence continues at coordinate 129,693,636 of NC_134570.1, read as the reverse complement.
TAGGCATACGTGACGAACGGCAAAACAGTGTCCCAGTTACTGTCATCCGAGGCGATGTACATAGTCAACATGTCACCGAGCATGTGGTTGAACCTCTCTGTCAAGCCGTTCGTTTGCGGGTGGTAGGTTGTAGACTTGCGGTGAACGATGCTGCATGCAGCGAGAAGCGCTTGGATGACTTCGGACGAGTAGACACGTCCCCTCTCGCTGAGCACTTCGCGTGGTGCTCCATGTCGAAGAACGAAGTTCCGCAAGATGAAGAACGCAACTTCGCGCGCAGAGGCCGCCGGGAGTGCGGCAGTCTCGGCGTAGCGCGTCAAGTGGTCGACACCTACAATTATCCATCGGTTACCCGAGGAGCTGCAGGGAAGTGGCCCATATAGGTCTATGCCGACGCGATCGAAGGGCCGAGCCGGGCAGGGCAGCGGCTGTAGCTCACCAGGAGGGCGCTGTGAAATTTTACGCCGTTGGCACGCCGTTCAAGCGCGTACGTACTGGCGCACGAAGTGATACATGCCGTGCCAGTAGAACCGCTGCCTTAGCCGAGTATACGTTTTCAGAACACCGGCGTGACCATTTGAGGAGCAGCATGAAAATAAGTGCATATGTCAGAACGCATGTGTCGTGGTATCACCAGGAGCCATTTGCGACCATCAGGCAAATAATTTCTGCGGTAAAGAACGTTGTCGCGGACAGTAAAGTGAGCGGCTTGGCGACGAAGTGTTCGAGAAGAGGGTGTGGCGGATGGGTCGTGGAGGAAATTCAGCATAGTTGAAAGCAGGGGATCCTTACGCTGCTCGTCCGGCGTATCAGCGACGTTGAAGGCTGACATGGATGCGAAGAGCGGAGACACTGAAGCCACATCACAAGGTAGCGGCGATCGGGAAAGCGCATCGGCGTCAGAGTGCTTTCTGCCCGATCGGTAGACAACGCGGATATCATATTCTTGTAAGCGGAGTGCCCATCGGCCTAGGCGACCTGACACATCCTTCAACGACGACAGCCAGCAAAGTGAATGGTGGTCGGTGACAATGTCAAAAGGGCGACCATATAGGTATGGACGAAATTTGACGAGCGCCCAAATAATGGCCAAGCACTCCTTTTCTGTTACTGAGTAGTTGGCTTCTGCCTTCTTTAAAGTGCGGCTCGCATATGCGACGACGTACTCGTCATAGCCGTCTTTCCGTTGTGCGAGGACTGCACCAAGTCCGATCCCGCTGGCGTCCGTATGTACCTCAGTAGGCGCTGTGGGATCGTAGTATCGAAGAATCGGTGGCGAAGTAAGTAGGCGACGTACTTGCTGGAAGGCTTCGTCACAGGAAGTTGACCACGCGGAGATGCCGGTGGTAGCGGTAAGCAAATTGGTCAGTGGTGCGATGATAGTCGCAAAATTGCGCACAAAACGCCGAAAGTAAGAGAAGAGCCCTATAAAGCTGCGGAGCGCCTTAAGATTAGAGGGCGTCGGAAGTTCTGCGACCGCGCGAAGCTTGGCTGGGTCAGGAAGCACACCGTCCTTCGATACAACGTGACCTAATATTGTTAACTTGCGAGCCGCAAAACGACCCTTTTTGATGTTAAGTTGGAGGCCAGCAGAGGTAAGGCAGGTCAGTATCTCACGCAAGCGAACGAGGTGCGTCGGGAAATCTGGCGAAAACACCACGATATCATCAAGGTAGCACAGACATGTTTTCCACTTGTAGTTGCGAAGGATGGTGCCCATCATACGTTCGAAAGTAGCGGGCGCGTTGCAGAGCCCGAATAGCATTACGGTAAATTCGTACAAGCCATCGGGCGTGATGAAAGCTGTCTTCTCACAGTCATCATCTGCCATCGGCACTTGCCAATAGCCGGAGCGAAGATCCAAAGATGAGAAGTACTCCGCGCCTTGCAAGGAGTCGAGGGCGTCATCTATCCGAGGCAGCGGATAGACATCTTTACGAGTGATCTTATTGAGTCGACGGTAATCCACACAGAAGCGTATTCACCCGTCCTTCTTGCGAACTAATACTACAGGAGACGCCCAAGGACTGTGGGAAGGGCGAATGACGCCACGGTGCAGCATGTCGTCGACCTGCTCGTTAATGATCTCTCGCTCGGCTGCCGACACGCGGTATGGTCGCTGGCGTAAAGGAGGATGGGAACCAGTGTGTACGCTGTGAGTGACGGTTGCCGTACGCCCCAGAGGTAGTTGGTCACAGTCAAACGACGAGCGAAAATTCTGAAGAAGCGCGAGGAATTGTTGGCGATATGGAGGCGGCAGATCGGCGTCTACGACAGATTCAAGAACGTCTGACGACGACGACGGCAATGATGATGATGATGTGCACGGCACGGGAGAAGTGAGGGCGTCGAGTTCATAACAGGCCGTGTCGTCGGAAACATCGAGAATCTGAAGCGGGTCAAGGGGCTGAACACGACCGAGTGATTCGCCGCGCAGTAACGTCACATGGTAGTGAGACGGGTTACACAGAAGCGTTGAGGATAATCGAGACACAGTGGTGAGGATGGCAATTGGGAGAGGTAGGGCCTTGCGACGTAGAAAAATCGGCGATGGTGTAAAAAGTACTGTAGCGTCTGGCGCGGTAGAGCAAGAGACGGGCACAAGCACACACATGTCGGGTGGTATGTCCGTATCGGACACAATAGTGAGCTTGGAGGCTTTTTGTTCAGAGGGGTCAGGAAGCGGGGCATCGGCAAGCGGGAAGAGCGCCACTTCGGCCCGGGCACAGTCGATGATGGTACGATGGTGAGACAAGAAGTCCCAGCAGAGAATAACGTCATGCGAACATGATGACAACACGAGAAATTCAACAACATAGACAATGCCGTCGATGACCACCCTGGCAGTACATTGAGCAAGCGGGGCGATATGCTGCGCAGTCGCGGTGCTTAGAAGCATACCAGCTAACGGCGTTGTGACCTTATGGAGGCTGCGACAAAGCTTTTCGTCGATAACAGAAACTGCAGCCCCAGTATCAATAAGGACAATTGCGGCGGTTCCTTCGACCAAAACGTCCAATAGATTGCGTGGCGACTGTGCAGGCCTTGTAGAAGTCGCGAAGCTTGCAGTTCGTGCCTGCGGAACTGCAGCAACTAGTTTCCCTCGCTAGGTGACTGGCGGCGACGTAAGGGGGAAAGTGAGCGACGACGTGGTGATGGCGAACGATGGGTGCCGTCAGGGCGTCGAGGAGGCGGCGAAAACTCGTGGTCGGGAAGCATCGCATGCCCGGTAGTATCGTGGGAATAGGCATATCCAGGCGGTGCGACAGTAGCGTTAGCAGGTGGCATGCGACGATGGCAGAAGCGCGCAACGTGGCCGGCGACACCGCAAGCGAAGCATATGGGCCGGTTGTCGCGGGTGCGCCAAGGGGTCTGAACTGGGCGTCGAGATGGAATGGGAGGCGACGGAGGAGGAGGTGCAGCTTGAAGTCGCATTGGCGCCGGAAACGAGAACGTCGGCGGCGCAGGTCGCGCGGCGACTTCTGCATAGGTCAGAGGTGCAGCCACGCGAGGGCCGGGTTGGGCGAAAGGTAAAGACCCAGCAAGTTCCTCGCGAATGGCCCGCCTAATGGGAGCAGCTAGAGATGTGTCAGGCTGGGGAGGTCCATCGTCGAGAGGTAGCATAGACAATTGGCGCGCCACCTTCTCACGAATGAAATCCTTAATCGCAACAGGGAGCGATGCTGCTGGCGTGGTGTTTGAGCGAAGCGTGAGGCCCGCGAAAGAGTCGCCAGGTGCGAGAGCGCTGCGCGCAAGGACCCTTTGTCGACGCAGCTCATCGAAGCTCTGGCAAAGAGTGACGACAGCTGCGACAGAAGTAGGGTTCCGCTCCAGGAGCATTTGAAATACGTCGTCCTCGATGCCCTTGAGGATGTGCTTCACCTTGTCCTCTTCAGTCAAGGTGGAATCGACGCAGGCGCAAATATCAACGACATCCTCTATGTAACTAGTATAAGTCTCGCCGGGCTGTTGAGCGCGCTGGCGGAGGCGCTGTTCAGCACGGAGTTTTCGCAAGGCTGGGCGACCGAAGACTTCCGCGAATGCAGTTTTGAAAGCGGACCAGGTTTGCAGTTGCCGTTCGTGATTGTGGAACCAGAGGTTCGCAACGTCAGCAAGATAGAAGATGACGCTACGGAGCTTCGTCGGGTCATCCCACTTGTGTTCACCGACGCGCTAGTAGGTAGAGAGCCATTCTTCTACGTCAGTCTCACCTGATCCGCTAAAAACAGGAGGGTCCCGCTGCCGTTGCACGGCGCCGCACATGACAGGAGCGGCAGATGCGCCAAGCGGATTGTTGGGAGCGTCGTTCATAGTAGCGGTTGGAGCAGATGTTAAAGTTCGGCTGCGAAGCTCCAGGGTGAGGTCGGGGAGTGCAGCACCTTCCACCAAATGTAATAAGATTATTTATTATAAGGTAATAGGCACAGTCTAGTCGCACTGGCAGTAGGCGAACGCTGATCGCGCGCACAGCCGACTCAAGAGCGCCTTCTTCAACTTCCTCTTCGCCACACAGTGAATTTGCCAGTATCTAGCATCAGTTATGACATTAGCCGGGTTGCGAGCATGGGCGAGCATCTCACTGCGCGTTTTCTCCTATTCACAGAACATGGCAGTCCCGGCGCCGTAGCAGAAATCTTCCTAGCGTCTGTGCTTGCTGCATAACCGAGTTGTAGACGACGGCTGCTTGCCGGTTCTGTTTCACGAGCCAAGCTTCACGCCGGTTCTTCCTGTCCTGCTGCCAGGTGTGAATAGGGCTGGCACCGGTCTCTTTTGCGTACGTCCGGCACTGCGCCACCAAACGTTAGCCTGCCATGCTGCACGCTTCCAAAGGCAGTCACTACCTATTATAGTGCTTTCAATTGTTGTCAAGCGGGCACACAAGCCTTGAAAGTCTCACCATTTGATCAGAACTGCCGCGCAGGTGGGATATTAAACTGTCGTTTTCAGCTGGCTTCGGCGCTTCCGAAGCAGCCGACGCGGCCGCTGTGTCCACGCGATCCCTCATGCTACGTCACACCGACGGTGGCGCCAGCTTTCCAGCGCTGGAGCTGGCCTCGAATATGGAGGCAAGTGGGAAGGCAGCGTGGGAGGAAGGGAAGGGGCGGCCACGCCCGCCGTATTTTGAAGATTGTCTGCAGACGGCTCATAGTTTTGTGCGCACTGTGTGCTCGCCGCTCTTGTGTTGAAGCGATAGACCACACGAAGGTTACTTCGCTTGCTGGTCCTATCACGTTTCTCACACCAGCGTTTTGACAACGAGTGTGCGCGCTCCTTCAATGTGATCTGTTCGTGTTTGCTCGCGTGCTCATACCATGTGCTAGTTAACTCAGTAAGTGAGCGCTTTCGAGTTTATATAGCCGATGTAACTACTATTCTTACTTCTTATAGCTGTGCACTAATTTGATCTCGCAATCGATGCTTCATCTTGCGGGCGAAACTGCCACTTTTTTTTTTGTGCAGCACCCTATAATACGTCGGAAGACGAAGCCGACGACCGAAGAGATTACAGCATTGGAAGAGAATTTCGCCAGAGGGCTGGAACACCTTATTGGTGATGACAAGTTCGCGGTTGGCGACACTTTCACCGTCGCCGATATGGCATTGGCCGGACGCATCCCTCTGGTACTCGAGGTAATGCTTCGCCGGGTCATGACCACCTCAATCGAAAGCAATCTCTAGGACCCTGTTGATACAGAGCTGCTTAATACAGAAACGATTTACGTTGGCAACCGACGAATCGAAATTTCAAAGGGATTTCTTGCACTAGAGGTAATCAGTTGTTGGAAATGTCACGTGCCGTATTTCAGGTTAACGTAGTCAGTAGCTTATTTTACGATTATCGATATATGAAAGACCAGCGTGGAATTGAGCCATCAACCGTCCGACTATAGGATTGAGAAATAACTGTAGGTATTACGATCGACTATCGTAATAGACATGTAAAAAGGCAAACTGAGAAACACATAGATATTTCTAGGCATATATATATATATATATATATATATATATATATATATATATATATATATATATATATATATATATATATATATATATATATATATATATATATATATATATATATATATATATTTTCTGAAAGCCTATGTGTTCAAGTTTCAAGTACGCATAAGTTACTTTAGGAGCTTTGGTATAATGGTTATAAACAGGGTTAAGGTGACTCAGAAAGGCTGGCCAGCGTTTCCAGCTTTAGGCGTTCTTATAACGTAGTTTATAGCTTTGCTATGTCTCAATTTCATTCAAAGAAAGTAAGTTTTAAGGAACGGGCGCATGCAAGTATAGAAAGTTCGGGATTTTTTTCCAGTAATTCTCTGAAATTTCCGTATCTCACGTAATCTTTACAGGACTAAATAACAGTGCGGCTTTCTTATTAATTCGTGCCGTGTTAATTCCTTACAGCAGACAACTGCTGTCAAATATGTTGAATGCGTGTAGTTCTGAACAGTCTAACAGGATCAAACTGCTAAAGGAATGCAGGTCTGCGTACCAAACGTATTGCTAGCGACAAATTGAACTTCACATCAAATTCAAATTTCTCTATTACACAACAACCTATTGAGCTGAACCTTGTTTTTAAATTCTATTTTATCATTGTTCGTGTGAATATAGAGTGTTAAAGTTCTTGCATTCATTATGCCTCCACGGAAAAAAAGAACCAACATTTGCTCTTTTGAACCAGCCGAGGTTTCCACGGCGTCTGTTGCAGCCGCAGTAGAAGCTGCCGTGGCTGAATGTCATGGAAATACTGAAAGTAGTAAGAGATCGCGTAGAAAATAATTACAATCAAATATTTATTAGCCACGGAAGAAGAATACATTTCGAGAGCGCGGATAAGAAGGCAAAAAAATATTTAGATTTTGAAAAACGCGAAAAGCGCAGCATCTCACTGCGAGTAACCACAAAGCTCTCATGCAACAGCACATGAGTCTTAAGGAGCTATATTCTCAGTGTGTTCTTGCAGCGCTATTTAAGCTGCAGGACTCCTTAGCCAATAGGAAGGGTGAATTCTCCTCAAGATGTGTTTATTTTCATGGCGTCGTCTGCCCAGCGTCTGCTTGCCATCCTGTCGGTACATACTCCAAAGTCCGTGGATTTCCGTGAGAAATGTTCTGGTGCTGTAACCCTAAGTTGCGCTTGCATGAATGCAGCAGCGGCGCCTTGCTTACCATACTAGAGTGGAGTACAAAATTAACGATGCAGTGAATATTTAGGCCTTCATAGCGTTTCGCATTGCCAACACATCACCAGTGCTAATGCTGTGGCGCCATCTGCGAAGTGGAAGTCAAACAACTTTATGGCTCAGCGGCTCCTCTGTAGTCCTAGCTGCATCAAAACAAAAATGCTGATTTCAATATTTACGACAAAACACAGCCAATGCATTGCCCATAGCGTGAGATGAGACTAAACCATGGCGGATTTTAATTTCTTGCGGCCAGCGCGGAGAGCCAGTAACAAGCGCGAAAACGGATCGAAGTGGGTGGTCTGTGCTGTGTCAGTGCTGTCATGTTGATAAGTACTCAAGGTTAGGGAGGCCATGACAGGGAGCCAGAAAACGTGGGAGTACTGGGTATGAGTGTAGGCCAGGTAGGTAGGCCACGAGCATAGATGTTGTGGTTGATGCTTCGCTGGAAGCCCTGCAGACATACATCACCTCAGGCCTAGAGTCGTAATTTTAGGAATACCAGCCATAGGCGAGTGTCTTATCCTATCGTCCAACAGGCTGCTCCTTCCACCGCTGCTGCCTTCTCTTCGCCTCTCTTCTCACAATGACGCCACTCCCGGGTTCATTCCTTGTACCACACATATCTCCGGAGGCTCTTCTTTCTCCGAGTCGGCTCAATCCTGTGCCATTGCGAGAACATACTCATCATAACGATCTAAATGACTGAAACGGCACTTGCAACAACAGGCAGGGGCACATGCACAGCCAGCAAGTGAGAAGTCAGGCAAAGTACGAATTCGGGTGCTTTCCGTTTCCCTGTGCAGAAGTCGACGCGCAGTACGTTCTGATTTGCTACAGCCAAATCAGCCAAGTTCCACACATTACGTCATAGACTCTGTCCTGCACTACACTCGTCTCCCACGCTTCAAAAAAGCGCAGATAAAAATAGCCCTATATATTAACGCGCAGTAAATGACTTGCGTGCGCAAATGACCTAACGTGTCATGTGTTGCTGTAACCTATCATTTACCAAACAAAAAAATTGGCTGAAGGCTTAGCTTGGTTAAGCCAGGAAGGTTGCGAAAGCAATACCCTTGGCTGGGCCTTGGTTCGGCTGATGGTGTGGACATGGTTGCCCTTTGGTAAACTTATGGCTATAAATCATCCGACATAGCGCAAGGCAGCGCGACGACCACTGCAAGGAGCCGAGCTGTAGCCCCATTTATCCTCCTAGCGTGACGTCACACCAGCGACCACCCTCTCTCGGTAGCGCCGCAGAAGCGGCGCGCAAGGCTTCGCCTCCATTATCGATGCCGCGAGCTGGGGCCCCGTCTCTCGGTCTGGCGTGACGTCACACGGTCACGTGACGCGCAGCTGTGTAAGGAGGCGCCACGAGCACCGATGGGCCGAAAGTGCGAGCAGTATTGCTTTCACAATAAAAGTAAGCTATCTAACCCCGGCAATAATCAGAAAATCACGCCCGGAACTATATGCCGCTGCGTAAGCATGTTACCTTTGTATACGCATCGCGCCTTCGGCAATGCTGCCAGGTACTTGGGAGCCAGAATTAGCGTTCGGCGACGAGCGCGTCTCTTCAGTTACCAAAAACGAGCGATAGGAAAGAGCCAAAACTGGCTACTTGCTTTGAAACGGCAGGAGCAATGTAATAAATAAATTAGGTTTAGTAAAACAATGACGAACTTGAAGGCCTATAGCCTTTCTTACAGTGAAGATATTTAGGTAGTCTTTGTTGTTTTCTTGTTTAGGCTTGTAGAAAAGGCAGCTGGTGACCGGCACATCTGCAAGGGTAGTACAGATGGTTACACTCATACACGAACTCAATATATCTGTGCCATCCTGTGCAGTATTACCACATTCTTTGAAACATCTCGCTACGGTGAGATAAAAGTCGGTAATTTACGCCAACTTACTTGGCATATCGCTAAAATTGTCGCTACAGCTTGGGAGTAAATTTTAGATAACGTAGGCAATTTTTAATGCTATATTATGAACAAATCTAGCGGAAATCATTTCCCTTAACATCTCATGTTTTTTCAGGGTCGATATTGGTTAGAAATAAGAGTGAACTTACTGTCATTGTCGATTAGGTTTTTACTTTGCTAATATACTTACAATGAATAAGAACAACTGAAATACTGCGTTTTACCTTTATATTGTGAGTTTACGAATGCAGGACGATCCAAGAGAACACGAGTAATCTGATCTTTCCATCACGCAAAACGACATAGTTCACATTCTATCTGCATATTTTCTGCGTCTTGGCACTACTCAAAGGGGGCCTCAATTTTACGACATCCACTTCGCAGCATGTTAACATGGCGAGGAAAATTACGGGACCTTTGTGCAGTTCCAATGCCATGCTTTTGGCAACACTAGTCCTGCAATAAGACATGCCGGGTGATGACGTATTTTCCTTGAAACCGAATTCAGCCAGAAACATCCAGAAAACCCACTTCTGCGGTAAGAACTATGCTAAACTTTGTCCCCAGAGAATGAGATTGGTCTGTGCCGTAGGCCACAATCTCGACACTTCGACTGTGGTTTGGCGCCTGCGTTTTCCCTAACACTTAGGATCAAGAGGCAGCGAAATCTGCATCTACCATTCCCGTTACCATCATCTTTGTCATCTACGTCAGCCTATTTTATGTCCATTGCAGGACGAAAGCCTCTTCCTGGGATCTCCGATTACCCCTGTCCTGGGCAACAGATTCGAAATTGCGCCAGCGAATTGCGCCATCCTCGACTCCGCTTCCCTACTCTTGGCACATGTTCTGTAGCCCTAATAGTCGACCGGTTATCTAAACTACAGAATACGTCACCTGATCCAGCTTCATTTTCCCCCCTTCTAGTCAATTACAATATTGGCTGTCCCCTTTTGTTCTCTGACCCAAACCGCTCACTTCCTGTCTTTCAACGTTACGCCTAACAGACTTCCTTCCACTGCTCTTCGCGCGGTCCTTAACTTGTTCTCAAGCTTTTTTGTCAACCTCCAAGTTTCTGCCCAAATGTCAGCACCAGCACAATGCATTGATTGCACATCTATCTTTTCAAAGATAGCGGTAGGCTCCCTGTCAGGATCTGACGATGTCTTCCGTGTGAACTCCAACCCATATATATATTCTATTGTAAATTTCCTTCTCTTGATAAGAGTGCCCTGTTACTTTACCTTTTGACATTGGGGAACGTACTCCTTCAAAGAGCCTAGAGGTTGCCAGGCGATCCTGAACTCATCTCACCTTGCCAGGCCATTGATCATTGTATTTCTCTTCTGCATATTTTTCTTCAACCTCACTTTTACACTTACGCTGTTAAGGTCCTCAATCATTTGTTGTAACTCGTCCGCTGTGTTGCTGAACAGAACAATGCCGTCTGCAAACCGAAGGTTGTAGAGACATTCGCCCTTGATCCTCAAGCCTTTCCAGTTTAATAGCTGCCTCGCTTGTTTTAGGTGCCTGCTATTGCCCTAGCTACTTGCAGATTGTAATCCATGAAACGGCAATGCCACCTTGTTTAGCGAGTCAGCCTGTTTTGTCATTTATTGTGTAGCTAAAAAAATGCTGTCCTCAGCAGACACAACACTGCGGTCTTTCTTGCCTGCAATTCTTTTACGTCGCACATAATTTACTTTGCCTTTGTTTGGCCGTGGTTGTCATCAACTGAATATTGATAGCAGTGCCTGTGAGCTGCGTGTGTGAGTTGCCAAGTTTTGCTGCCCATACAGTTGATCTGACAAGTTATTCATTGTCTGATTGCTTTACATTTCAGAACAAGTTTGTCAACATTTCGAAGTTTCCCAAGCTGGCAAGCTACTACGACCGAGTCAAGCGCGAGGACCCTTACTTTGAGGAAATTTACAAGCCAGCCATAGACAAGTACAAGGGGCAGTTGGCTGATCTGAAATAGTCCCAGACACGCTAATAAAGTACGCGGCGGGATGACTGAGTACAGTTGTGGTTGATAAACCAGACATACGCTCCAATTTCTTCGCAGCAACCTTTACAAGCTATCTTGGTAAAAGCGCACTTTCTAAAGTGCTCTTTTTATCTTCGCTTTTCCTTTTTTAGCATGCTGAATCGGAAATAATTGGGCTGCAGGCGAAGCATGTGCATGGAGCTGCTCGAACGCCTTGAAATCTATAACACGGCATGGCGACCTGCTGCTTGAACGAAAATGAATACCTGGTCATAAGTGAATGACGGAGGACGCTAATATTCCTTTAAAAGTGTGCATCGCTTGTATTACATATTTATGAAGGGGTAAATATTTATCTAGAAATAAATGAGAGTGCACGAGGCAAAAGAAATAGTGAGGACTAAGAGAGAAAAAATTGTAAGTTGGCTGGTATTGTTGACTAGATGTAGTGAGAGCAAATAAAAAAACGAAGGAAACTCTTCACAGCAGTGGCCGTTCTCACACCCTGGCAGAACACTTTGCGAACAGTTCCCATAGTAACGCCGCGCAGCACATGCTCCCAGTTGCTCCTTCGGTGCGCGACGCCTAGATCTTTCTTTTTCTTCTTGTGAATGGCCGTGGACTCAAATCAAGAATCTCATGCGGGAAGTAGTACGGCTTCTAGAAAGGAGCGGCTTGAACGAAAATAACAAAAAGGAATAACATGAAAATTCGAACCAATGATATGTTGTCTAGATGCTGCACCTTTCTGAAGCAAACTGGTGAAATGCTCCTTACGTAAAGCCACCATTTCGTCACAAATTAGGAACAGGATCTTTATGGTGAGGCGGATAAGGATCAAACGGTGAACAAAATGCACTGCTTCTGCTGCTGTAATGTGCTATGCACAATATTTGCGGGCCCTATACACTTTGTGACTCTGTGGACATGATGCTTTCTGACGGATTTGATCATACTGACGATACTGAGTCATTGTTGATCACCTGCTTCTAATAGAATTTCAAGTGGAGCAGATTTCTACTGAGGAGTACAAAACGTAACGCTTCGCGTTTAACGCTTCAAGCTTTCAGGTTTATTCATGTGTATATAATTCACTTGCATAGGTATGGCCAATTCTAATTCCCAATGAAGTTGTTGGGAATTGTTATTTAGTTTCCATGAATTATATGAACACCATTCATGACGAATAAACGGGAAGTGTTAATCGATCCTAATGTATTTTATTCCGTGGGATGGGAAAGAATATAACGCGGCCAGAATGTGCAGTCAGCAAGAATAATTCATGCAAATTTATCTCGCTTCCAACTAACGTTCTGGCTCTCGTACTATGAACTTGTTAAGGAAAACGTTGCAATAAAAACTGAAGCCCTTAATTACTAAATAGTGCATACCATGACGAAATAGTGCGCCTAGAAGAGAGCGAGGACAGCACCTTCTGTTGAAAAGAGAGCGCTTGAGAAAAAGATGACTTCGCGACACGCTTGGAGCTCCACGCACCGCGTACGACAGCAAAGCTTGCCTGAAATTTTCACAACAGCGTATGCTACCCGCGGCCGCCTATGGTATTTCACCAAGCCCGAGGTGCGGTTCAGGGCCCGCTTGATGGAAGACACATGCCAATGCCACATCAGCTATTTCAGGACAGGGATTTCCCATGGCAATGTACAAATTTTTTCAACATATGTGTTATGCTGCTAGACAGAGACTGGTATTAAGTACGAGCGAAGAATCCGTTGACCTGTACGTTTCGATGAGGTAGAGGAATGATCTCTAATAAGAATAGGACGATAACACAGCCTGTATTAATAGAAAAAAATATACTTGGCATAAATGGCATCCAACGTGGCCAGAGACTTGATTAAGGAAGGCAAAACTGATGGAACTCTTCTGGCCAGCGTCATCCATGCTTGTTCAGAGGTCGCAGGCGCATCTGAACGCAAAAAATTTCTAGAAAATCTTTGTTAAGGTACCTGGATGGCTCGGCAAATATCCGTGCAGGTGAAATGATGGCTGAAGCTCATTTCAATCTTGACACCGTCCTCCACAGACTTGATATCCCATCCAAATACTTCTGCATGCGCTTCTTTGTTCGTGTTGTAAGCGCCTTCGAAATTCGGCTCCAACCTCTTTTTGTCTCTGTAGATCAATATGTGCTTGGTGCAGACTCTGTTGGGGCAGAACAGTAAACCGTGATATACAGGGCAGGTTAGCGAAACTCATGTTGTGTTTTCTTTTATGTTTGAACTAATTATGCTGAGCCGGAAATTCGAACAAACATTCATGTCATATGCTACAAACAAATGACATGCCTCTCAAGATTAGCGAGTCAATGCAGCATATACCAAGCATATTTATTTCTTAACGCGGTGTTGTTTACCTTTATCATCAGCCAAAGTGCATACAATCTTCTTGTTGTAGCAGGCAGTAGCTTCTCTTTCGTGCGTGGTCTCTATTGCATTTCGCTTACACTGGTGCCGTCCTCTTTAATGCATGTCTGGGACAGAAATGTTCACTGAATCATACATTGAAAAAGCACAATATTGCAATATGAAACGCAAGATATGTGTGAAATACATATGGTAATGGTTTGTCACTTTAGAAAACATGCAAATGTACACGGTTTGTTCTAGGCTGCTTAAGTAGCGTATTAAAATAATATTGCTACTCTCAATAAAATTGATCCGTATCTAACTACGATGCATGGCAATAGGTGAAGTATTATTAAGCTCACGACTGAGGAGATCTCTGCTCTGATTCATACACTAGAAGAGATAACGCTGCTGGTTCCACAGGCAATTGAATGAAAGATATGAAGCTATTGGAAATGATGCATTATTTTAGGCACGAACGTGAAACACGGCTTCGCTGCTGCAAAAATAAATGCCCTAAGGTAAATCAAACTGAACAGCAAGACCATTTGGAAGCAGCATGTAAGAGTTAAGATTGAAATATTATGCCTGCAACTGTGTGATATATCAAATTCAGTATATTCAGTTTAATTTAGAAAATGGGTATTTGGTTTTGTGGACGATGAAAGCTGCCGGCAGACTGGAAAAAAAAATACACAGGTTGTTGCACCTAGCTTTAGCCGGAGTTTAAAAATACGCAAATGCCGCGTACTGAACGGAACCAAGTTAATGTTGTTTGGCGTCGCTTGGACATACTCAAATTATAATTTTCATTCTGCTTAACTAAATAACTAGTCTTAATTACCGATTCAACTTATCAAATATTATTATTATTAGGTGAGAAGTGTCAGTAAGAAAATTGCAGAGCAACACGAAGAAATCCAGATACAGCTGTCTGTTGCTCAATACGTGCTGCATCGAAGTGTTTTTCCGAGCGTGAATGAAGCCCGCAAATGCTCGCAAAACTGCCGCGCGACTTTCCGCTCTAGGCACTTGGCGTGTATTCGCGGGCTGCTTTCACGCTCAGAAAAACACTTCTATGTAGTATGTATTGATTAACAGAAAGCTTTATTGGTAGTTTTTCATGTCGCCCCATAATTTGCTCATTGTCACTTTGCACCTAATTATATTATTCTAGTAGTTAATCATTTAGTTAAGAATAATTATCTCATTAGTCAAAATTAAATACATAATTTGAGTATCTCAAGCGACGGCAAACAACATTATCTTGGTTTTGTCCAGCTACGTGGTGTTGGTATAATTTTTAACTCTGGCTAAAATTAGCTGGGACGCCCTGTATGACATTGACATAGCTACTCAGTCTCCCATGGTCACGGCTACAATAATATGAAAATTGTGACGCGCCTTCCGACGTCGCTCTTTCTTTCTTTCGTGAATGTGTGTATAACGTTCGCCTCACAAAGAAAGGTTTAATTCAAAAACATCGAAGGAGGGTCCTGACTGCCCATGTGTCATAACTTCTGTCATGTCTCACCGCCCATATAATCTCATATGTATAACTTGTCTCCGCCTCCAAATTAAAGAGATGAATATTGCATAACAATTGAAGCCACGATGTTAAACGCCTCACCGGTATTGCCGTAGTCCGTCACAGCAGATTTCGGCCCCCGCTTTGATGCAGACTTGTTCCACACAGCTCACGACCGAAACCTAACTTTTGGGCTTATATCTCCGTTCGAAACAAGTCACTTTACCGCAAGTCAAATACCACCAGCTATCGACGTGCAATAGCACAAAATAAGCACCCAGATGATGTGTATGAACCAATGAACCCGTACCTGCCGTGCGCGCGAACATACCAGTAAAAAATTTATATCCAGGCTAGAGGTCACGTGGCAGGTCGATTATGCTGAACGCTATGTTGCATTTATAATATAAAAAACAACAACAAAGTTACTACTAAAGAGTACAAAGTGTAATTAGGAAGGATAATTTTAGATTATTTGTCATGTGATAAAAACGTCTCTAAAGTGTGGGAGAAAGTTTGTAGATTTAAAATGTGCTTATATGCCGTCTTTAGCGGGATACATTGGGCTCACGTAGGCAGACTTCAAGTGGCTGTACTATGCTTGTTTTATTAGCAGCCGCGTGTGGTCGATGTTTACAGCCTCTTTGGCCATTTGGTGAGCTTGAGAGTGCGCCAACCCTGGCTTCACTTCACTGAGCACTTCTAGCCTCTGCCTTGCGGGCCAACGTGCTATTGCATTTAATGATGGCTTACGGAGGCATAAGTGTTTTCGGGGGGGGGGGGGTATGAGCCACTGATGATGATAGTTTTGTGAGTGAAGTAACTTTATTTTGGTCCAGAGAAGACGCAGGGGAGATCCCGCGCCACCCGGCTAGTCCCACGTAGGGACCGCCAAGCCGAGCTTGACGGCCCGATCGCGGGCACTCTGGACGGCCAGGGTTTGGTCGTTGAGTTCGGGGCTGCCCAAGAGCGCAGCCCACCTATCCTCGCTGAAGGAGGAGCCGATGGCTTCACACTCCCACAACACATGGTCCAATGTTGCCCTTAGTCCACAGGCAGGGCAGTCCGCACTGGGATATCTTTCGGGGTATATGGCATGAAAAACCGCGAGGTTAGGGTACGCACGGGCTTGTAAAAGTCGAAGGGTAACCGCCCGCGCCCTACATAAGGCGGGGTGCGGGAGGGGGAAGACCCGTCTTGACAGATAGTAGTGCGTAGTGATCTCATTAAACGTAAGCAAGGGTTCCCCGCGGGGCTGAGGGACTGCTGAGGCGGCGCGGTCAGTGAGTCCTCGCGCGGCCTCGTGTGCGCCCTCGTTAGGGTTAGAGGGAGAACCCTCAATCGACCCCAAGTGAGCGGGAAACCAAAATAAAGAATGCGGAGAGATACTTTTGGCGCTTTGGAGAATGCGGAGGGCCTGGGGGGAGACCATGCCGGTTTGGTAGGCCTTAATGGCTGCCTTGGAATCACTATATATTGCCTCTCTGCGACCATCGAGCACAGCCAGCGCAATTGCAACCTGTTCGGCTACCACGGGCCTTGAAGTGCGTACCGTAGCGCAGCAAGTGAGCCTTGAATTGGAGTCTGCGATGGAGACGGCGAATGCCTCTTGTTGGACATATGCCGCGGCATCCACGAAGCTTGCCTCAATGTGGTTATTGCGGACATGCTCGAGTAGAGCTCTACCCCTGGCCCGACGTCTGCCGAAGTTGTTTGCGGGGTGCATATTGCGGGGCAGGGGCGCGATGTGCAGTTGAGACCTGATGCCGCTGGGAATCCGCATGGCGTCAGGGCACTGGTCGACAGGATTGAGGCCCATCTCGTCGAGTATCTTGCGGCCCGTCGGGGTGCCGGATAGTTTTGTTGATGCACCCGAAAAATTGCCATTGAACTCTAGCCACATACAGCTTCGCTGTAAAATCTGGCCGAACCATGAACCAGAACTATGGAAGCCCTGCGCGTGGCGCATAGGCATTAGTGAGCACATTGAATTTCTCAAACTAAAATGTGTCAGAAAATTCGTAAAGTAGGACTTACAGACAACCTACAATCATGATAGCGTAGGATTGTAATTTGAATATACGAGAAAACATAATTCTCTTACGCGCAAGCTCATACACAAACCTGTTTTCCAGCTGATGTTTGAAGTCTGTCTTAGTAGGAACGGCGCGACCCGCTCAGTTCCTTGCAACGTCATCTGGATGGCGCTCAATTCCACGCATCTGCGGCAGCGGTGGCGCCCGCTGTAAGGGGGAAGAAAAAGCAACCAGAAAGCTCGCCTTCGTAAGTAGCATTCGCCACCAATGTTCCCAGGAAAATGTTACAGTTACATTAGATGCAGTTGCCGGGAAGCGTGAGAAGGAGGAGGAAGTAAACTTTATTGCTCTAGAAAGAGTAATTCTGCGGTCAGGCCGGATGTCTTCATCTTCTGTCGCTTGATGACGACCTCAGGTCTGCATGGTTGGCGCCCCTATTCCAGGGCACTACTGAGCGTGGCTGCTCGTCGGGCATGCTCCACCAGCCTCCGTTGGAGGCTAAGGTTGCCGCTGGACAGCACGCTTTCCCACTGCTACGCCCTCAGATATTATATTTCGTGGAATGCCTTATTCGTATAGCACTCCCATATGACTTGATAAAGTGTGGGTATTGCGCCACACCATGGGCATGTGTCCCTGTACTGACTTGGGAAAATTTGCAAATTTGGGAAAGTTCGTGTGTGCAGCTTTCGCCATTAAACTACCTGTTGTTGAGTGAGTGTATTGTGGGGCGGGAGATATCTGATTCTCGTCCCTCTGTGGTAATTTAGTATGTCCAAGTACGTTGGAATCACTGTCATGAAATCGTCAGGATCACTGTTTAGGTCCGCTCGGTTTGTATGCTCGCGAGCGATCCTATCAACCCTTTGATTGCCCTCAATCTCAGTGTGCCCCGGTGCCCAAAAGATGGTGTGGCTAATGCGTTTATTCTGTCAGCCAGCGCGCAGGAAGATTTGGAGTGTCAGGGGTCTTAGAATGCTGTCGTGTTCAACTCTTAAAAGCGAAGCTCAAGCGCACTCCAACCTTTTTTTTATATGGCTCGGGTTCAGTGACTCAGACTTCCTTTGCTTGCGCATAGGTATCGCCTCCTCTATTTTTTTCAGTGGCAGTGCAATCGCTCACTCCGCAATAGGAGCCGTTGCTGCGCCAAAGTTCAGTGAGTTGCCGCGAGGAGACGCTACTCAGATGGCATGACTAAAGTAAAGCCCTTCTATAAACGTACGACTGCTTTCTTCAAGCGTGCATCTAAACGCAGGCCTATCCTGTTCCGGCGGAGTAGATGCTCCGTCCCTGCGTCTGTGAGGTTATCACGCGTCTCTAAGTCTTCTTCCGACTTCTGTCGTAAGACGCCATCTAGATAACACTCTCGCCCATGACCGTAAGGCAGGAGTGAACGCTAGCCTACGGGAAGAGTAGGAAAGGACGATAGGAGAGGGTGGTGAATGGTTGGATCGCCCGCGTCTGGCTGGCATTCGCAAAAAAAAAGGAATAGAGCCAGCGCTAGAATATGCATATGCTAGGTTTCGCTGTGTGCCTACAAACGAAAAGTTACGCTTGGCGATTGTCATGTCTGAACTATAAGCAGTCATAGACCTCGCTTGTTCTTTCTGTTAATTTAAGGATTTTAAACGCTTAATGTTTTTAAGTTCAATGTCAGTGAACAAACCTTTTGTACTGCACGAATGCCATCGTTTCGTCCTATCAGCTATACACTTTAGTTACTTTGTTTAATTTAATTTTTTTTTAAGCACGGATACTGTTAAACACCCGTCGGTGCTTTCCGTTTCCTCTGCTTGCGCAAACGTTAATGCTTGGTTTCACCTAATGCCTATTGACCGACCTTCTACATTTCGCGATTGTCATGTTCCCACCTTAAACAGCTATGCACTTTAGTTGCTTTTGTTTTATTTAAATTGAAACATTGTTACTGGTAAACACATGTATTACTCGAGTTCAGCAATTTCAGCTTCCTCTGCTTTTGAGAGGCCTATGTTCGGTTTCACCTAATGACTATAAACAGACCTTTTATACTGCGCGATTGCCTCGTATGCATCCGAAGTACCTGCACATTTTTCAAGAACTGTTACCGGCAAACGGCCGCTTCTCTATTTTTTGCACTGTACCCCATACGTGTGCTGGTTTCAAGGCCTTTATTACCAAGGCCGGTCAGGTGCTACGCCTGCTGCAACCCTGGAATTGTGGTCTTTAAATGGGTTTCTCCAAACTACTTCGCATATTTCGCTTTAGTCTGCGGTGGAAGGAAGGTCGCACGTACATTTGATCTGAGTGATGACCACCACTCCGTACAATATAAATGGCAGTCCGCCCTGCAACTTTGTACGCACACTCGCCAAGCATTTGGACATTGATGTGAAGCTTAAGAACTTGGACTACTCCAAGAAGGAGCAGTTCAGCGAAGAATACCTCAAGGTAGGCCGGAACGAGATAAATATGTGTAGACAGATATTAGCCATTTGTGCGTCATCTCATAAGGCCGGTTCCGGCAAACAGTGTTTTTACTGCTTATAGTGCTACATCTTAACTTCTCGTTTGTATTCTAAAATAAACTAGACAAAATTTTCAACACCTGTCCCGTTCTCCACTTCGCCCTTTTTTGACATTGCAGTGGATTAAATTACTTTCAATAAACTACAGCCTAAGCGCATATATTTTCGACCTTAAGTACCTGATTTCCTTTTCCTTTTAGGTAAGCAACTGCCGAAATAATTCAACCACATTATCTATTTTTTTATTAATGTCGTCGTTATCTGTGTTGTTACATAGCGGTTGTGCACCTTTCGTAGTAGTACGTACCGAGAATCCTTCGGTGTGCTCATAGTTAGGATGGAGCCTATGAATTGGGAATGAAGTACTATCATTGGAATTTGTAGTAGCTTTCCTTGCAATGATTATAGAGCATCTATTTTATTGGAGCTGTGGCGTTCCTACACTTCTGGGCTGCTGAAGTTTCACCAAATGTTTCAATATCATCATTGATAGTTTCTTCTACGTGTGGCCTAAGAAAAAAAAAACAGAGTCCTTGAGCCCGAGGTTCGTTCAAGAACGTGTGACAATTTGCAAGTGCTGCAAGAACTATTGCTGGCGCTACAGTATAATTAGTAGATTTCTGCACAATGCGTTGTCAACAGGGTGTTTAATTGTTATGAGCCGTTTTATAGAATATGTCATATTTTGCGAAAAGGCACCCTGAAGTAATGCATTTTGCTTCTTTTAAACCATGCCTTCGGAGACGAATGTTGAGACAATTGCCCCGACAGAAACCTATTTTCTCGGTATTCCAGATCAATCCATTCCACAAAGTTCCAGCGATTGACGATGAAGGTTTTGTCGTCTACGAAAAGTAAGTCTACATGCAATATTTTGAGACCATGCTAAATTGTTCTTGATACGGAGGCCGAGGAACTGTAAAACAACTATACAATTAGAGATGTATGGGATGCTTGAGCATCTACGTCCTCGTCCTCCAGAAACGTGGTATAATTTACACTCAGTATATGCATTATTACCTTTCATTCCTTAAGGAATTTTCATCGCTGACTGTCACAGTAAGAGAGCCGATTGTTTCTGTGCCGAAGCTGCAATGGGGGCATATTGTTGTCTCCGCTCAGACGGCAGCGCACATATTTCGCCGACTGGAAATAGAACCGAATAATAGAGGTGTATTTCTCTAGACTTGTCGGAAGGCCTGGCACAATGGCTGAGAATGAAGTTTGAGAGAGGAGAGATTAATACTTCGCACCAATCGGTTTTGTCATGAAGGTGTTTAATAGAATTGCCATCTAGGTTCTGAAAACCATGATTCTTTTAAATAACAAATTCTTAAGTATGCAAATGCAATAGAGAACAGCGAAATCGTCATTTATGTAAGAACGACAACAAGCAACCTGGGAAATTAGCAGCAGAATCTTTCCTTTGGTCAGAAAGCTTGCTCAGCAAACAGTATGTCATATTTATCTTGATTGTCCAGAGATCAATTCCTTTACGACCGCATATACTGCGGGCATTAAGACGAAAACAAAGAGGCGATGTTCACAGGAGTACTATGCGTGATAGTAAATGCTGCAGAGGCATAGGTAGCTCAAGCGTCACAAGCAGAAAAGTAAAGCTCCGCGTAAGTTCAACCAAGAAAGTGAAGAGCGCCAAGAACGTGATATAATGTGCCCAACCAGCTGCACAGTGTTTATCATGGCCATTGCTTCTTGCAAATATTTGTGGCTACGTGTGAACCAGTGAGCAATGACGAGGACACTGCAATGACGTGCAAAAGGCTTTTTAATGTTATTAAACATGGGGCACAGTTACTTGTGAACAATCCAAAATTTGAAGCGGGATTTGTGACAACTCTAACAACCGTACAGCAGAAAAAGTCAAGCACAGGGTTGACAGTGATTCTCTTTGTCGGCAATGAAGATGTTATACTTCTCCGATTCCCCCTGTTGCATTTGGAGCAATAAAGGAGCGGCGTTTGCAAGCCGATGCTTGATATTTAGGGATAAAGAAAAAAAACAGCATAAAATAGATCAAACGCCGCAAGTGATATTTTTAATTTGCCTCGCGCATGAAGCTTCTAAGTTGGGATACGCACGGCATGTTCGCAGTGACACATGCCAGTGTGGGCTCAGGTAAAGCTGTGTGCAGAAATCAGTTCAAATATAATTAGAACTGATGGATTCGTTCTTCGTAATTTTTTTTTACGAACCCAATGTCATTGCCCTATTCGCACTTTCAATTTTTTTTTTCGAGTACTGTTCGAAGCAGGGAAGGGCCACGTGGCCCTGTTCCTCTCCAATGACCTAATCGTGCTAGAAAAGAATGTGGAAAATATTCTCCGGACACTGTTTTAAATGCAGCTGATGTATCTCTCTGTTTCGACCAGCCCTATTACGTATCGAAGGTCCCTTCCCCAACAATGAAGCTGTTTAAGAACGTATATAGTTGATGACAAAGCACATACACACATTAAACTCAGGCGTAGCGTTAGACTACGGAGTAATTAAGAATCTTTCCGGTTTCCATTGTCTGGTTGGTTTCTCAGCCATATGTAAGATTTCCCTTTCGTTTCCTTTATTAGCCTATTCCTTTCTCACAGAGTTTTACGTTGTCGTCTATGAGAAATTGTGGGGTTGCCCCCTCGGTGGTGCACTCATGAAACAACTGAAACAGCCTTCCGTGACTAATTAAATTGTAGATGTGGGAAAATAAAGCAATCGTTCTTACGAAACGCTAGGCACTTCTCGATATCTATCGATGTACGTATTCATTTCCACCTCAGACAGTTTTCATTGAACCTCGCCAACTCGAGTGAGTGGGTAGTGATTGGGCTTAACCTACCAACACGCCAGCTTGTGTTACTGGGTATGAGCCGCTCTGCCGTGACAAAATAAATCTTAAACATTTCTCCAGTACGGGGCGTTATTAAACGCACGTCATTTTTATAGACACAATTTTTCATTGATATGTATTGGCATATGCGTCTTGGCTAGAATGCTCGACAGTGTCACTAAATGGCGCAGCGTCTCCAGAGGGACGCGAGAGAGTGGAGCATCAGCACACACGCCGCATAAATGACCCATTTTGCGGTAAAAATGCAGCGTTCCGCTCCACTTCTTGAATGCTAACCGCATTACAGTCGAAATTCATCGTGTAATATATTGTGGCCAAAATATTTCTTTATTCTTTATAAAACATATTTTGTATCTTCGAAATTGATGCGAAGGAGTAGTGGTGCTAAGTCTGCTTAACAGTGATGCTAATAGTAGCACTGTTTTAGAAATTGGAACCTTGAAAGTGGGCTACTAAATACATTGGCATCTGAGCGAACGATTTTCTAAAAGTGTGCGTCAAGGAGTTAGGGATGATCTTAACTCTGACAAGAATGCATATTTAGCTAATTTTGGCTACCAAAGCCTCCAATGAGGCACTAGTAACTTTACTGTTAGTCTTCAATTTGTTCATGGTAACATGTGCCCTAAGCTCTAAATTTCAATAGCCACCTGGAGTTTGCGGTCTACAATTGCGAAATGCAAACACGCACACACACACACAGAATATACTTACGTTCACAGCAACGCCATTGCATACTACTTGCTCAGCAAGTACACCCCCGATTCGGAGCTCTACCCGGCTTGCATCAAGACTCGCACCCACTTTGACCAGATTCTTTCATCACTCGCCACTACAATCCACAGTGAATCGGCAGTGTTTGTCGTAAGTACACTATCTCTTTTTTCCGTCTTTGTGTTGAGAAACCTGGATATGATTACGAGGCATGCCTTAATACGCTACGCCGGACTAATTTTTACCACATGGGGTTCCTTAACGCGCAGCAAATGCGCGGTAAAAAGCGTTTTTACATTTCGTGTTCCTCGAAATGCGGCAATCGCATCAGGGATTTGATACCGCACCCTCGCGTTTAGCATCCTAACGCCAATGCAACCATGCCAGCATGGTGGATTGCTCATTTTTCACTTACATTCTCTTGGTAAATGTAAAGCGTCTATATATCTTGGGTGTAATCTTGTATGGATATTAAGATAGGTCGAATATATTGTCAGCTGAAGGGCTCGGACGTATAGATTTCGAATAGATGAGGCAATACCTTACGTCAAGCAATCATTTCACAGCTTCGCTATCTCCTAACGGGACTAGTGGTGCTCTAAATCATTATAGGGATGTTTTAGCAGTGTCTTTGAGAAGTAAATTACGGACGCAGTTTAAGTATGAAAGAATTGAGGAACTATGCGCGCAATACCTTGAGGTGTAGGCGTTATTGACGCGTTAACTGAATAATAGTAAGTAAATTTTTCGTTGTATTTAGGGCGTTACACGGGGCTCTGTAATTGAGCGCGCAATCATCAGGTGTCCTCGGTCAGTTAAATGTGACAGGTAGTTTAAAGTGTTAGGCCATAGCGGGTATGTCCGTTATTAGCAAGAGTTGACGAATTCTTCTTTGAATTGTGTTGGCGAATTTTCAGCGCCACGAGTTTTTCTCATTGCGCAAATATGTATGTCCAAGTACCCTGCCTAAATAAATTTACGGCACGCAACCAATTTGGGGTCACGGCAAAAAACGTGCAGGCAAGCAAGCATCAGTAGACGTAACTGAATATTTGCATTCATATAGCTTCATAACTGACGAATCAATTTGGCAGCTGAAACCGTCTATAAACATAAATGGGGAGTTCGCCTAATAGGGCCTCTAATTATGAACTTCTATTTCAATGTAAGTATGTGGTACGCGCTACATACTTCGGAGCTTCTTATAAAATGCTGTGAGCAAAGTGGAAATGTACTGGTGGTGTCTGATAACACTGGAAATGATAGCGGTGAATGAAAGTACGAATGCACCCTAGCTGGGTTTCTGCCATTCACGCCTGAAATAAAGTTCATGAATGAATACATGCAGGGTTTACTAATATGATGCTAGCCAACAATTTACTAGCGGCGTTGTGGGCATGATCTTTTTTTACCCAGGGTTTAGGTGCATTCGAACATGCGCGACGCTGGCTCAGCTGTTGTTTCCTTGCGCTGCCGAGCACGAGGTTGCGGGTTCGGTTCCAGTCCCGCCACTACGGCATTTGGATAGATGGAAAATGAAAATAAATATGGCGCTTGTGGGTATTTAGGTTTAGGGAAACAATGAAGAACACCAGGTTGCGAAAGTTAGTTTAGAGCTCTACACTATGGTGTCCGCCATTACCTACAGTGTGAGTTCGAGTGGTGAAACCTCACAGTTTGTATAGCCAATAACTAAATGGAAACAGAACAACTGGACAAGCACTCCTCATGCGTATTTTTTCCCGGTGCTGGCGTGAGTCTCAGAATGTATTATTGACGCATTTCCAGTCTATTTTTCAATCGCAGGAATAGTTTTGCTGTAAGCGTTAGGCAAAGAAATTTGAAACAAACTGGTTTTACTGCACCTGGAATGTGTACTCGACAATGTGAATACGAATATCGAACATTTCCCAATCGTTAGATAAAGAGCAGTCGTCAATGCGTTCAGCCGCATACATGATCACTTGTGCATAAAGCGAAATATGTTTACGCTTGTTTTGTGCAGCGTCCTCGAGTCCACCAGAAGACCAAGCCTACGGCAAAGGAGATTACATTTCAACACCGTGACATCAGAGGGCTGGAACGCCTCATCGGTGACGGCACGTTCGCAGTCGGCGACAACTTCACCCTCGCCGATATCGCCTTGACCGCACGCATCATTGTGCCCCTTGAGGTAATAATCCTTTGTACTTGCACCACCTGAGTCATAATTTCGAGCTTATTCATAAACATGGTCAGTCACCTGCCCACTTTGGCGTGTGACACATTCGCAAGCCGATAATTGCAGGCCGCAATCTGGAGGTCTACAACAATTATAAAGCGCGCCAAATGCTCAAATAATTTATATTGACCAACTATTAATGCATATGGGACATGTCTTTATTGATCCGAAGTTAGGAAATTGTGCCGAATGTTACCGGCATACTTCAGGTTCAAAATATCTGCTTTTTGACCTGTATGAGTAAACATGGAAACAGAAGAACGAGGCAACTGTTTTGCCGTGCTGCTAATGGACGGCGTTGGTTTAGTGCGATAAGCACCTGCGTTGTGTGTGCTGCGACTACGCGCTGCGGATCTCAAAATATACGACGAGCCGCGGAGTTCACAAAAATGTCCGCGCTCTTGGCCCAAGTTGGGGGAAACCCCTTCAACACGGCCGTAGGCCAGAAGATAGAGCAAGCAACAGATTCCTCGCTGGCTTCAGAGAATTGGGCACTCAACATGGAGATATGCGACATTGTCAACGACGCCGATGAAGGGCCAAAAGATGCAATCCGCGCGATACGCAAGAGGCTCATGCAGAATGCGGTCGAGGACTACACAGTAGTCATGTACGCTCTCACCGTTTTGGAGACTTGTGTGAAGAACTATGGCCGTCGGTTCCACCTGCTGGTGTCGCAGAAAGACTTTGTCCAGGACCTGGTCAAGATGATTCGCCCGAAGAATGACCCGCCCACCGCCGTGCAGGAGAAGGAGCTCAGCCCGACACAGTGTTGGGCAAATGCATTCCGCACACACCCGGACATGCAGGGTGTCATCCAGGTGGAGACTGACCTGAAGAACAAGTGTGTAGTGTAGACCTGGACACCATGGCACCCATCTACAAAACACAGGAGTGTTACGCTGACGGCACCACCACCTACAACGCTACCTCAGGTGAACCCATATGCGGCCCACGGCCGACCCGTGGTCCAGAGCGAGGTGGAGTCGGGAACGCTGTCACCAAGCCCCGTGGGTCTCACACCTGAGCAGCTGAACAAGCTGCGCGAGGCGCTGGACATCGTCCAGCGCAACAGGACAGTCTTCGGCGAGGGGCTGACCGAACTGGTGCCCGGTCAGGAGCAGTGCAGCGAGTGGGAGCTGCTTCAGTAGCTGCAGATAACGTGCCATGCCATGCAGACGAGACTGGTGGAGCTCATTACAAAGATGGCCAACGAGGAAGTCACAGGGGAATTGCTTCGCATCAATAATGACATAAACAACCTGTTTCTGCGTTACGAGCGCTTCGAGAAGCGGAGGACAGCCATTGTTACGGGACAGGTCACGGACACTTCAGCCACGGCCACTGCACAGAATGAGAACTCATCCGCTGCAGATGCAGCACCTCTCATCGACCTGGGTGAGCCAGATGTAACCAGTGATCTCCAGAAGCTTGCGTTGGGACCTGCTGGAACAGGAGAGGCAGGTTAAAACCCGGCGGCCAAACCCTCGGGCGACGAGTCTGGCATGTTTGCGCAGTCCTGGCATAGCAGCGACACAAAGCCCAGTTGCAGCACGTACGCTGCCAACACCAACATTGACCAGCTTGCAGCAGTCTCGGGGCACTTGCACAAGTCAGAGGGCAGAAGGTGGAAGTGGAAACCCTACATAAGAGCCACAGAGAGAGAGACTTCGACGAGATGGAAGAGTGGCTTAGGGAAAAGCCTCCGAGACGGGGCAGCAGTCAATTACCAGCACAGAGTTTGACCGATTCCTAGCAGAACGAGCAGCTGCGACAGTAGGGCTTCCTCCCGTGACTGCGGGATCCACAATGACAACAACGACATCCATCAGCGGACCCACCATGCTACCCCGCAAGAGGCTCACACACACCACACCACCACCACACCACCACCGCCACACCACACCACCACCACCATACCACACCACTACTACGACACCACACCACCACCACCACACCACCACCGCCTGCACAGACCTGACATACGCCTCACCATCCCAGGAATCATGAACAAAGTCAACATGCCGTCGCTTGCCCTTAAGCAGGCCACCTTAGAACATTTACATGAGGTGCACAGTGGCCGCGTACACGTTTACATCGATGGTTCAGTCACATCTGCAAGCGCAGCTGCTGCTGTGGTGATACCAAGACGGTCCGTCAAAATACAGCTAAAGACGTCACATGTATCATCAACGACAGCTGCTGAACTGGTAGCTCTGCGTGCGGCTCTTCATTTCATTAAGGAGGAACCATCCCACGCATGGTCAGTCTTCTGTGATTCCAAGGCAGCCCTACAGACTGTGCTCTCAGCACTGCGCCATGGATCACATGAGGAGCTCGTCGCAGAGATTAGAGAAGTCCACCATCGACTAGTCGATGAAGGACACGATATAATATATCAGTGGTTGCCTAGTCACTGTGGCATACATGGCAATGATCGAGCTGATCTGCCCATGACGGCGTCAACTGTGCTGCCATTCCTCTTTCGAGATCCGACGCAGCAAAAGAACTTGCCGCACTTGCGCGTGACTTGACAATAGCCCAATGGAATTCATCCGATTTCACAAGTGCACGCCTCCATACCCTGGGCCTTACTTTGCAGCTCCAAATTCCGCCCGAGCTTCCACGACGTGACGGCAACCTTCTTGTCCGTCTATGGCTTGGAGTAGCATTTTCAAATGCCTACTCTTTCCTTATCAGAATGGCCAACAGCCCACTGTGTGACTTCTGCGGGTGCAACGAAACGATCGAGCATCTTCTTTGTCAGTGCTCTCATTTTTACCCACAAAGAGCACTCCTCTCAGCCACCTTAGACAAACGCCCAATGACTGAAAACAAAATCCTTGGAACCTGGCCTACGCGAACATCAGCGCGATCCGCTATGAAGGCGCTGCTTCGTTACTTGAAAGACACGGGACTTTCTGACAAATTGTGGCTATACACTGTGTGACGTAGGACTGTACGGTGACACTGCGTAAGACTAGGAACGCCTTTGCGGGCTGTGTGACAGTGCCCACAGAAATAGTTCGTGTGTACGTGCGTGTGTGTGCTTAGGTTTTTTCCCTTTTTTTATCCTTCTTTCTTTCTCATCTATTACATCCCCTTGCCCCTCCCCCAGTACAGGGTAGCCAACCGGAGATAATCTCTGCTTAAGCTCCCTGTGTTTCCTTTGCCTTTCTCTCTCTCTCTCTACCCCGCACCTGCACTAGATATCGTACGTAGGAAGACGCAGATGAAAAGCTATATTCAAGTATATTTACAAGGGAATACGCCGCACTTGACCAAGAGGCAACAGCCCGCGCTAGCCTCTAATCGTCTTCGTCGTCTGCTCACTGCTCGCCTCTTTGTCATTGGGAATACTGTTCCGTAGCAAAATTTTAAACAATTGGAGGTTAGACTTTCCAACAGTGCAAGTGAGGAATAGGCATTACCGTTGTCTATCGCAACCAGCATGTACAAAATTCGGAACTATGTCAATGTACATTACAGTAGATTTCTCTTGCATAACTGATGTAAAGTTACATTTACTCAAAGGCTAAATATTATTGGTAATATCCAATAAAGATTGTACTGGAGAACTTAAACTCCAGTACGGTAATTCAGAGTTTTACAGTGTTTAAACTTAACGTAAGCCAAGCACGTTTCAGAGAACCGTTACAATCTTTGTCAAAATTGCCTGCATATTTTAAGTTCTCGTAATATTTTAGGGCGAACTAAAAGTGTTATTTTATACAAATTCATATGGTGTTCTTTGAAAGACGGCAAATTTCTTTCGAATCTCTTAAGAAAGCGCACTTCTGAAGGCATCGTACAAGATCAAACTAATGTGAAGTTGACACGTCTACTTTCCAAACGTATCGAAGGGAGAAATTGAAATGGAATTACAGTTAACGTTTTCGCCTTTTCTCCGCAACAATTTCTTCGGCCGTACCAAGTTGAGACATCGCATGTCACCAACTCCTTTTTTTTTTGAGAATGATAACGGACAATGGTTCTCGAAAGTTTTGGGATTGGAAAAATGCAGAAAAAAGTATTTGATTCCTGGACCAGAGTACGTCCCTAGAAAACGTTCGGCCGTTAAGCGGTATAGAAACTCCAAAAGTAGCCAAGAATAGCTGTGCCAACACATGGCATTGCAGTGTCTATTACGTATGAAAGAAGAGTATTTTACAACATGCGCAAGGGGCAAGAAAACTTTGAGGACGCTTAAGCTACGCCCTTAATAGTGGAACGCGATAGCATTGAAAAATCACTGCTTCTTACGCTTGCCGGGAGCTGCAGCTTTGTAATCCTAATGTTTACTGGGAAACGCTTGCGGCAAACGCTATGCACGAAGGTGAGCTTCCTGGTACAAACGCGGCCTCTTGCATGGGCTGATCTCCTGTTATTGTTTTGTACTTTTAATATTCAAGTCTTAGAAGATCTAACACAAAGGGTATGGGCTGTCAGTGTTTTTTTTTCATGACAATTGTTTGCGGGCTGTCATTCTGGACATTTCGAGGAATAACCTCGTAAAGGATCAAAGATAATGTATGAGAAACTTTGGTGATACAAGAGTGATTGGGTGTGCGTGGATCGGAATAACCTTTCGCGAGAAGGCTATCGACGCTGGACACTGGATTTTTGCGACACGAGGTCTTTGGCGCCTGTCGCGTTAAAATATCATCGAAACTTCAGAGCCCACAAAGCTCTCACGCAACAGCAAGCGCGTGTGGCCCAAAGAGCTAGTAGGCGTTAGTCGACGCACGTGCCGGATCGAGTACAAAAACAGGCGAAAGAAAACAACCAAAGACAAGAATTGAGTTTAAAACAGCAGAAAAAGCAAAAAAAAAAATTGAGAATAGAGGTTGGTTTGCATTTCAAGGGTTGCCCGCGTAATTTCCGTTCCAGTTCGGTGTAACCTTCCTTGTAGTTCTTTAAAATCAAGAGGCAACAAAATCTGGAGAGAACATTCTCGGTACAAGTAATTTGAGCAGAATAAACAAACAGCTGACCGCCTTGTGGCATTCTACTTTTCTAGGGAGTTGCAGCCACGTACGATAGTATTAGCCAAGAGTTCCACGTAGCACTGTCTAGTCAAGTAAAAGCATTGTTTACAAAGAAGCATGCCACTGACCAAGGCCAAAAAGTCAAAACAAGATGACATTTCGGAATCTCTATGGATCCCTTGTTCGGATTTATAGGGACACTCTATTGTGAATGCGAGATCCGTAGATGGCTGAACCGACCAATCAAACGCTCTGCTTGTTCATAGGAGGTCACTTTTGTTTGCTTGAAAAACGAAAAACATTGCCTACACTGAGTGACTTGTCTTATCTAATTGGCTTACAAGAGGCGAGGAGCACGCTCAAGTGGAGAGGGATTCGACAGGGCTGAGCCACTGCACTGAATATCGATAACCGGATGAAGAGGGCGGTGCCGGCGTCTGCGACTGGTCCGCTTTCTCATGCTCAGCTGGCGGTGGCTGGTCGAAAATCGCGGCGGAATGCAACAGAAGCTTAAGAATGACACTAAATCGGATCCTCAGCAAAGATGAGTTGGCAGAACGCGGTCGAAAACGTTCTGAAAGTACTCGAAAACGTTACACGGCCACGCCAGAAGTTTTATTATACGCGAATAAATCCATTCTCTCCGACAGGTGCGAGTAGCCAGTGCATGAGCGATCAGCGGTAGCCCTCTTTTATTGCTTTCCGAATTCAGAAGAAAATTCAAGTTTTTTCGGCATATTATTGCACCTTTAACGCGTACATGTCACTTTGACGTGGTGAGTTTTTGCGGTTTTTTGACGCCGCGTGACATGCAGGTGAAGTGGATGCAGCCCGAAACTTTTGACCAGTAGCCGAGGGCTAATGGCGAAAAGCCGTAGAATCAGAAATAACTATTTTGCCTTTATTCGGTCAAATTATGCATAATTATTGTGTACACGTCATATCGGATAGTGAGCAATCGCGGTTTCCGTGACGTTGCATGACAGACAGGTGAACTGAGGCTGGCCCATAAAAAGTTTTTACCAATCGCGGCGGGCTGATTGCAGAATTGGAATAGAAATGCCTGGAATAGTTTTACATAATAGCGCCCCAGGTTTCTAGCCGGAAAATACACGTGCAGGCGGTTTTCCCGCATGAAAAAAATTGGAGGATGCTTAAGCTTCGCTGTGATAGTGGAACGTGATAGCATTCGAAATAACTGACTGCTTCTCATGTTTCCCGTCAACTGCAGCTTATGTGAACGTTATGTTTACCGGGAAACGCTGAGAATAACGCTATGCACGAAGGCGAGCTTTCTTGTATAAACTAGGCCTTT
Organism: Dermacentor variabilis; assembly: GCF_050947875.1. Lineage (NCBI taxonomy): Eukaryota > Metazoa > Arthropoda > Arachnida > Ixodida > Ixodidae > Dermacentor > Dermacentor variabilis. The sequence continues at coordinate 129,661,985 of NC_134570.1, read as the reverse complement.
TGCTTGTGCCCCGGATGCGTGAAGACGAGCGCCATCTGGATGGTGTGGCAAGGAAATGGCGTGCCGCTCTATGAATTGTAGAAACGCTGCGGAAGGAGCCTGTGTTTGATTTCAGTGTGACGAAATAATGTTTTCTTATTTATTCAAGTTACGCTGTCATGTATATATAGTGTGTTTAAGTCGTACTTTCCAAGTTTTCTGACGCATTTTATTTTGAGGATGACAATTACTTCAGTAACGTACCTGCGCTACACGGAGGTCCGCCATGGTTGGGTATGCGTGGTTCGCAATGATTTTTACCTCACAATTCGGTCGATGCTAGACGCGTGACAGCGACGCCAGATTTTCTGCGACACAAGGCTGTGACGCTACCGCGTTAATATGTGTATGCTATCCTCTAAAACTTGTTTCATGGGCCTTCTGTCGGCACAAAGGAAATTGATGTCTTCCATGGGAAGTCTATTTTAAATTTATTGGGCACATTAGCAGGCTTATTACGCGAGTGTTTGACCGAAATATAGGTAGTCGATGTCCATGCTTTCCCGCTTCAATGGAGGTAAGGGGTGCAGCTGTTTTCTTGCCTCCTTTTGGCAGCTATTCTGTTGTGCCCGCCTTGGCTTTCTGAAGATGATTCCATAAGCCTACTTCTTCACGGTGTCGTACTTTGCCTAGCTTGTAGTACGCGTATGCTGTTGCCTTTGCGACTGGTGCCTTGCAACAAACGCAACGATTACAACGCCTTGTTCAGCAGATAATGCTGTTAGGCCAATCCGGGTACAGCTGAATGAAGTGCGATGCCAAGCGTAGACGAAACAGCTTGGTGTTTTCTATCTTCAGCTAGTTCATGTTGCACTTTCTTTATCCTTGCACTGTCCGTCGGTGGTTCTCATGAAGGCGACGTTTCTGCGAGTGCCTATGAGCTGCCTAAATAAATTTGAAGCATTTATCTGCACTATTATTAAACTTAGAAGTTAACCATTTTACGATTCATGTGCATTTCAGAACAAGGTCATTGAACCTTCCAAGTTTGCCAAGCTGGCAAGCTACTACGACCGAGTCAAGCGCAAGCAGCCTTACTTTGAGGAAATTTACAGGCCAGTCATCTACAGCATCGAACAGCTGTTCGATAGCCTAAGATAGCTTTAGAAGCGGTAATAAAATGTCTAGACGAATGTTCCAGGGGTACTTTATTGTTCATAAATAATATTTGTTTTCGAAGTATATTCGCGGAGGTCGCTACATCTGTTACGGGTAGAAATGTGGCATCTGTTTCTGTATGTCTTTCTCTGTGCTTTTTTTTTTAGTTTATATCCTGGTATGCTTAGTTGGGGTGGGCAAATATACGGAACTTTCGAACAACGAACCGAATAACGTCTTCTCGGATTAGTTCTTCGAATCCAATAGTCACTCTTCTTGACTGCCAATATTTTCCGAATAGTTCAACACATCTACTTCGCCCAATTAAGCACAGCATTGCAGCAATGGTGCGGTAAAGTTTCGTTCCTGCGTGCAATGTAGAGCTATAAAACCTGACAACTTGCGTAATGGAGCAAGCGGCATCACATAGGTAGCCATACTTCACAGGCTGTGCAGTGATCTTTCGCCCTCTCTGAAGAACCCCGTGCTTGTGAAGCAACTGCGCCTTTGCTCCTATGGCCCCGTTTCTGGTTTATTATAAACAACACTTTATAGCGCGCCATGTAATGACATAAACTTGGAAACTTTAATACTGGAATGCGAACGCCGTTTTATAATAATTCAAATAATTCGTTTTCATTATTGCAGAAGTATTCAAAATTGGATTAGATCCTGATAACATTCTATTCCTGTTTGACTCGGTCACAAAAGCCACTATTCGCACACCCGTGCACGCTTTTAGCCTGCCCAATGGCACGTTTATGCTTAATGAAAAGCATCGCACAGGTGTGCTAGACCAGCTACAAATAAATATAAAGGGGTTGCTATTTTTGGTTGAATGAAAGTGAATACTTGATGATCAGAAATAATACAACAGAAAGGATCAGAATACTTGAACCAAGTTCCAATTCTTATATAATACAATATTCAAAAGGTAATTATTTATGGTGAGGAACATAAAAAGGTCGAGAACATAATTTTACTGTGAAATAAGAAAGGAAAATTTGTGACTTGTTTGGTACGGAAGAACTGAGTTTATTTGGAGAGAAATAAATAAATAGGAGGAAACCTAATCAGACACAGCCGTTGTGCTCCTCGTACCATGGCTGAGCCATTTCCCAACACTTCCTACATTTACACGGAGTGCCTTCTGCACTTCGGTGCCCCTTCTGTCCCATTTGCCCAGCGTTTCACCCAACAGTCACGGCCTTCGTACTAAACGCGAGAAACCCATGCCGGATACAGTAGGGTTTTCGGAAAAGTCCAGCATATGCAAGGAAAAGGAAAAAGCAATATGAACTATGCAAATGCAGCCCAATGAATTCTTGCTTATGGGCGATTTTGTTCTGAATTAAACAGGCGAACTGCTCTCAAATACAGCCACTACGTGGCCAAAAGCTAGCAATAAGCCTTTGCTGGTGCGGGCGAGGAGAAACGAATGGTAACCAGGGGAAGTTATCGCGGCTTTAGGGTGCATCGGAAATATTTTTCCGCACACCGCACACTGTGGGAATCTGTGAAAGTGAAGCTTCTTGATGGATTTCTTCATAGTCGCCATAACGCAATAAATGTCCAAAAGCGCCTGTTAGACAAAATTACCATATAGACAACTCCAGCTTCTAGTCCCGCTAGGAACTTAGGCGGCGCCCTCGCGAAGCGCACCAACCCAGCCTCTCACGGCAGTCATAAGTATTGCTGAGTATTGCTACTGTAGGACGCTGGGATCGACACCAGACATCATTTGGTGCCTTAGCATGGGCAACCTTACCTTTAGAACACTGATACGTCGCCTTATGACCACGATGGCTTACACCCTTCTTAATGTGTGCAGTAACCCACCGTGTGAAATCGTTCGCAGTATAGCGATTCACATTATGGGCGACTTGTATTCTATTGCCCAAGTATTGTTAGGATTACCAATGGTACGACGTGTATACAAGCAATATCATTGCGCAGCGTAATATAGTTCCGGGTGTAAATGTCTGAGTATTGGTGGGATTAGAGAGCTTCATTTTTCTCAGGACAAGCTACATTACAGCGGTACGCAACATTTTCAGGTCTTTGCGCATGCAGGACGGCAACCGTAATAGCCTCCCTAACCCTGATCACGTAGCAACGTGGCAAAGCCCATGCAGCCCAGAACTCGCTTTGTTCGAAACTTACGCTTGTTGTTGCCTCTCTACCGTAACAGCAAGAAATAAAGAGTAAAATCACTCATCAGTTTGTCGAATCGTACGCTGAGGACAAATCACCAGGTATGTTTGGTCGTTATTATTGTGGTCAGATGTTTGCTCTGGCGCTACTAGTGCTCTAGAAGTGATGCCAAGCAGTAAAAGTGGTTCCATTAGCAGATGGCGCCACAGTATTAGCAATGGTTATGTTTTGAAGATGCGATTCTTTAAAAAATCCAGTTTTTTTTGCTGAATTATGAATTGACTACGCCACTCTAGAATGGGATGGAATAACGGTGGCGAGCAATAGCGAAATAGACGCCAAGCATACTCTGCGGCATTTGCACTCGCGTTTGCCATTGCTACTGGCTATGGAGGCTTCAAGGAACTGTAAAGAGTAAAGATGAGCGGGGACTTCTTTATTTCCACGTTGAAGCCCACGCAGCTTATGAATCAAACGCCAAAACTTGTTTGTAGCATGAATCCACCAACCGTGCAGGACGGTACAGTAGACGCTGAGCTGGCGACGCGGCGCTGATTAACGCACTCTGAGCAGATTTCTGCCATCCTATTGGACAAAATGTTATGTTGATTCCACGGTGGTGCAAGAAATAGTAAGATAAAGTATAGAACTTCAATACTGTGAATAAGAAGCATCACAATCAGAATTACTTAAAGGTGGGTCTGCACACTATTTAGGTGGGCACTGTGCGCTTAGTGTGGTATTCGCGAAGACTAACTGATATTGCTGCTGATGCTGAAAAAGAATGAGTTAACAACTTTTATTTCCACAGCAATTATAGGTACGCTCGAGATGCATTCGCGCCATCGCCGTCGCGCTGTCATGGTATTGAGACGCGTCTGTGACCCACGCTTAAAGAATTAGAAGGTTTTCGGAAGCGTGCAGCGAATTTTCGCTGGCGAAAGCGACAAAGCAAAGTGCACGCGCTGTCACGCTCCGTCGAATCAGTTAAGCCTTAACAACGCCATTTTTCTGGTTTCCGCAGCTGGCATGAGCGTTGTGTGCACAGTAGCTTTCCTGGTGAGCAGTTGTGTGGATATAGAACTGCGGCGCATACACTGCGCAGAGTGGAAATGAAAGTCAATGTCAAGCAACATCAATCTGCCATTTTGTTTGGTGCTGAAAAATTGTGACACATTTCCTTCGGTGCAGTCGCACGCACCGCGGAGGTGGAACACTGAAGCGCTGCTGCGCATTGGACTACGAATATCCTTTGGATATCCCAATTGGATCCGAACGTCAAAGTCGCAGTTAGGACGTTCAGTAGATAGCATGAGGGCAATAATTTGGGGAAGCCTTAGTTAAGCCATCATTCGGACATCCACAGAATTGAACTTCTCTGATCCAAACAAATTCCAAAACTTTAACGCCATGGACGTCTGGAGGATGTTTTCAAAGGGACGTTCGATACGGGGAATATGTGGCACCAACACACACAATCTAACGCGTTCTACGTGATCATATCGCGGAATGTTAAGTTTCTGCCACTGCTGTCTTCAGCCCACGCTTTTCAGAAAAGACATGTGAGCGAGCAACATGAGGCTGCCACACTCAGGATCAAGCTTGCATTGAAGACGATAAATGGAGAAGTTGCAATGAACGGCTGAAACTGTACATGCATATTGGGAGCAAATGTCACAAAGCGCTGGGCAGGGCACCGTAACAGCTGCGCATTACCATGCACCTCAAGGCGTAACCGAATCAATGGTGTCTTACTCTTTCTGAGCATGTCGCGCAAGCCGAATACTGCAACGGCTGCAACGCCTGCCGTGCAAGAGAGCAATAATTGCCTTTAACCAGTCGAATCGCCGTTCTCTGTTGCATGCACGCTGGGCGACGATTTACACGTAGTCTGTCAGATAATTTAACGCCGCCGTTTTATTGGATATCTTCGCCGTTCTGGTGGTCATGTGTCATGTTTTGTGTGCTCCGCGCTCAGTGCAAGCGTGTTTTCTGAACGAGGTGGTTGCGTCATGTGCTCATCAGTTCCAGCGCGAACGTTTGTCTGTTCCGGGAAATCTTCTTGATTTGCGCTTTGGAGGTTCATATCCGCGGCGCATGTGCGTCTTATGGCGACCAAGAGGTAAGTGACAGTTCCTCGAGTCATTGTTTTTCTATCAGCAGCCCTGCAACTTTTGAACTAGCGTGTCGTTGTGTATGTGCGTAATAGAATGCCCGGCACTGCTCGTCCCCATAGTTTGGGGATATGGTAACATTAATCGGTGAGTGACCATCCGTTGTGCTCTAGCAATGCTGCATTTGGTCGCATCATACTGATTTTCTGCGAACATTGGAGCTTACCCTTGTAAGGTTTTGGAGGTCAATCCCACCGCTGCCAACCTGATGTAATGTTTTGGTGTCGCGCTGAAATAACTTGCACGTTGCCACCTCGGCAAGCCGATCCTAACAGCTCCTCCATGTCTCACAATATCTCGCCTGGCCAGTGCTGGTAACCACTGGGCAAGAAGAGAATGGCTGGCGAGCAAGATGATGGCTGTGCTCTCTGCAACCCCTGCGCACTTGGAATGCCTTCAATCATCTCACAACAACTGGCACAGAAGAGTCGATCCCGGCAACACAATACCACTCAGCGTGCAAACGACCGGAATCAGCTGTTAACCCACCAGGCTTCCTATCAAAATTTCAATGCAAGCCACTCAACAGGGAAACCCCAAATTTTGCCCCAAAATTTCGTGCCGCCAAAGCGAGCGTTCACGTTGCTCTTGAGTTCGACCAAACCCGACCGTCGCGCTGCACAAGAGTACAAGTTTACACAGAACTGAACCCAAGGCTCCCAACCACCAATACCCGAACATATCTTAAGCAGCCTAACTTCACGAACAGCCTGTTCTTATCCTATCGCAGTGGCGTACTTATCTGACGTACTGTTGCCACTGAACAGTCTGTCCAACTCCTTAGGTACGTAATCACAAACGCGCTAGCTTTGCATTTCTATTCCGAACGCGTACTTGCGTCTTACGCAAACGTTTCATCATGCTTACTCACATTTGTTCCTTTAGTCTATTCAAGACACGCAACCTAACAGAGCAACTAAACGTGCGTAGCTCACGCACACCACAGAACCCTTAAAAAATGCGTCTGCTATCAACTAGTTCTACGCACGTTCACTAAAGAAGACAGAATACGGCTGCCCTCAACACACACGAGCAACCCAGTCATAAACCTGCTTCCTTCCGTCCACACAGGACATGCGCTAATGAAACTAAGAACGCCTTTCAGTGCAAATTACGCACTTACTGAAATTCTACGCCTTTAATCTTAGAAAATAAAAAAACACATAAAAAAGAAGGTTAACTAATACACACGCACGTTACGATAGGCCCCTCACCGATAACCTTGACACTCAGGTTACTCACACACAAAAAAGCATATATACTCATTAATTAACACCTCGCGAGACTAAATGTTTACCTGAAACGCATCTTTCCAATCTCGGAGCTTCTCGAACAAAAACACAAACAAAGCTCAAACCTTACACATTGAAAGAAATCCTAGTCTCAAATCGCGAAAATTATCCAATCCTCAAAAATAAAACAAAACAACATGTTTTACTTTTGCGGAAGCTCTCTTGGCCACCCGTTCCAAACGCTTACGACTGACTCATGCTTTTGAGCCGTACCCGAGGTGGTCGCGGTTCGAAAGCTACTCTGGCTACCCAGGAACAACAAAAGGGCTGACGCACTATCAGCTCCGTCAAGACGTTATAGTCTCCTGCCAATTTGTGTCCTGGCGCCCCTCGGTCATCACGAACTCGACTGACCGCTTCGCGACTCCCTACCACCTGGTCTCGTCTTGCCACCTTGCGCTTCTTTGTACTGCACGCTGAACTTCGAAAAGAACGAGTGAACGACGAGGAACTTAACTGCAACGTGCCCTTTGTCCGCGTCCGTGCAGAACATGTTTCTCGGTCTCTCTTTGACCGGTGGCTTGAACGTGTATCGTCAATATCGTCACGAACGAACGTCAATATCGTCAACGACGACCGCACCTTTCTTCTCCTCGCGTCTTGGGTTTTTGCGCCTCTCGCCCTTTTTGGCTGCGCTGCCTTATCTACGGCTTTCTGATTTTTGCCGCGCTTCCTTCTGCGGCGCTTTCTCTTTGAATTCCCTCTCATGTCACCTTCTCGCGCCTCGTGCTGGCCGGTACATATTTCGTCAGTCTGGATCGGTCTCTTACCCGTACAGTCTAAATGATCTTTAACTAAATCATCCCTCTCTTGGCTACCTACACTGGTGGAGAGCTGCACCGATCCCTGAACAATGCAGTTGTTTGGTCTTGAGATACGCAGCTCGTAATCCTGAGAGCTGCCATCAACTGCATCGTCCAGCTGGCACTTCACTTCGGCACGCGATTCTGACTCGACATGGTTGCTCGTGTCCGTCGGGTCAACAGTACCCTGTACCTCGCTAACGACCTCGTTACCATGAGATGCGATGCACACTCGCGGTGACGCGCGGTGACCGTAGTGAGAGCACCTCGTCGCTCTCACTACGGCCTTTAACGGTCTCTGTTGCCACGAAAGCATCGTTAGCTGCTATCACTTCGAGTTCACCTATGAATGTGCTGCTAATCTCACAGGTACTACTACTCTCCTCGGCTTTCGACTGAAATCTGCTGTCGACTTCCTCCCATTTTCGCTGCGCCCAGCCTACAGATTTCTCAAGCCGCTGTTGACTTCGTGCGTTTAACTGCTGCAAATTTTGTACCGGTTTGTTCACTGCTGCCATTTCTTTTTCAATTTCAACCTCTTGGCGTTTTCGCTCGCGCTCTTGGCATTCTTGTTTAATTGATTCCTGTTCCTGTCTTTTTCTTAGAATTTGTTTACCAATTTGTTCTATGAATTTCAAATCATTGTTACTTGCGAGAATGGTTTTCCGAATTACTGCTTCCGTCAAGTCCTCCTCTACGTTTACCTCGATCTCTTCACACAATCACAACAGGTCAGCTCCCGTCAAACACATTAGGACCATGGTCGCTACTTTAACCTTTGGCTCTGCTGTCACACAATACTTGCTGCGATACCCACGCAAATCAAAATAGAAGTAAAAGATCCCCAGTGAATCAAATCCAAAAACAGAGAAATTGAAGCCTTGTAAATCTTACAGCCAAAACCAAACGCTTACCCACTGAAGCAGCACCATACCACCAGTCCTTCTCCGCCGTACCTAGTCAGTTGCAAGAGGTGGTCAATCCCAAGTCGCCTCCAACTTGATCAGGATGCCGGTCCGTCACCATGTGCCAATGTCCGTCAGCTGCCGTTGCTGTCTCCCGAGTCGTAGGCCGATATACGAGCCGTAGGCCGATCTCACCGTTGCCATCCAGATGTAAGGTTTTGGAAGTCGATCCCACCACTGTCAACCAGATGTAAGATGTTGGTGTCGGGCTGAAATAACTTGCACGTTGCCACCTCGACAGGCCGATCCTGCACTCTGTCGTATATTGTTTCTCTACAACGCCGAGATGCACCAAAAAAATTATGAATACGTAACTATATAAACGCTTACTACCATGTAGCCCACAGGATGGGTACACGAGAGTTATCGTTGTGTATATTATCAACAGTGGCGAATGATAATAAAATAATAATAATAATAATAATTCCCGACACGCACTTCCCGGTATAGCTTCGCTGGAGCTTCTTTTGCGTTTTGTTTGCTTAAGCGCGATGACGACAGCAATTGTACAACTGCGTAAGGTTGGAATAACTGGACTTCTGTATGCATTTGTCTTATGGTTTCAACACTTGCTGCACATAATGGCCGGCTGCGCTGCTGAATGTTAGCACGTCTGTCTTTAGGGCTTGTATGTTGCTCTTGCCAAACAGCGGCGTGCACATTTCTTGGTATAACGAAACTTTTAGGCAACATGTTAGGCTTCTGCGTACTTACACGTTATCGTCTGCTAGTATGATGGTCATATCAAGTGAAGTTTACTCCTCAGCTGTACGTGACGATTGAAACGTTGGCGCTGACTTAATTGCTGGTTCGTACATGGTCGTATTTTTTTTCAGTTCGCAACAGTGAGTTTTGCTCAATAGTCTGTTTTGCCACGCACTCATAATGGTAGCCGTGGGCTTAAACTTCGCACTTGTGCTGCTGGCGTATTTTCTGGGTAATCGCCATTACGAAAGTAATCGTAAAACTGCGCACGTTTGGAATAACAGAACTTTTGATGCCGTTTGTATCGCGATCGGAGAACTTGCAGCACGTGATGGTTGGTCGCGCTGCTGAATATAACCACGCGTGTCTTAAGGGCTGGTATTTGTTTTTGTCAAAGGGCGCTGTTCAGGGTGTAGGAATAACGAAACCTTCGGGCGATTTGCAATGTTTCAGCCTATTTGCACATGGTTTGATGCATGCTGTTATGATGCTAAGATACAGCTTACCTCTCAGCTTTTCATAACGATCGAAACGTTTACACTACTTAGACTGTTGCTTGTTCGCACGTGATCGTATTTCTTAGTAGTGGGGAACGTTTCTCCGTTGACTTTTAAATTAGTGTCACGCGGCAGCCATCACTGATTAACCGTGGTGCCGGCCGACGGCGCTTAAGCGCCATCTGCCGTTTACGCTTTGTTTGCGTAACCGCGACTGAAACGTAAAACAGCGTAATCGTGCAATAACTAAACTTTTGCAGCAATTCGTATCACGATCAATGCAATTGTTGCACGTGAAGGTTGGCTGGCCACGCAGCTGAATTCTCCCATGCGTTTTTTTATGCTCCTACATGGCTTGTGCCAAGCAATGTTGTGCATGTGCGTTTATCGAAATCACAAAACTTTTGGGCGGCGACTTGTTAAACTGCTGCTTACTTGCACGTCGTCGGAAGCATGTTATTATAATGGTGAGGTGATGGTTACGTGTCAGCTGTCTAACAATCGAAACGTTTACGATAGTTATTCAACTATTGCTCGTTCGCATACTGTATCTTTAGTAATCGGGAACGCTTGTCTCGGTTGACTGTTAATTATGTTAACGGCGATTACCCGTGTCGCTTAAGCTTCGTCTGCTGTTTCAATTTTCTTTGCTTAATCGAAACTGCAAGAGTAATCGTAAAACCGCGTGGGGCTCGAACAACGGAACCTTTGTAGGCATTTGTATCGCAATGGCAGCACCCCTCACACATGGCGGTTCGTCAATCGAGCTGCTGCACTGTCCTTTACCCTCGCATTTACTATATTTGGCGCCACCACATGTTCTGGCATGTGTGCACCATGTACTGTACAATATTACGAGATTGTTCTATCCCCAGATTGTCATTGTATATTTAGCCAAGCTATAGGCAACATTCGCCTGACTTTTTTTTCATTGGGATAGAAATTGTAGGAACGCTCCAGGCGAAACTGCGCTGATGCGGTGCATGCAGGGTACGTGCACATCGGTCTGCTGTTACTTCCTGAGCACTGTTGCCGCGTAACTGTAGTGTCAAAGGTTGCGTAAACTCAGCTCAGCAAGCTCTCGAAACGCGTGGTGGCTCGAAGCAGGAAGAAACGCTCGCTTGTCGCTTGCTGTTTCAAATCACCCCGCCAGCATTCCGACAGCTAATTTCCCCCGTCGTCGAGCGGGACATGTTTCTGTTTGTTTTTGCGCACGGCACCATAGTTAATAATTGATAGAGTAAGTGAGGGCTTACTATAATTTACATTGGCGAAAACACGTACAGCTGCCTAATTTAATTATTATAGCTGTCTGCTGATTTGCTATTGCAACCCATCCGTCCCCATTCGGAAGAAACTGCGCTATTGTTACTGCCATCAGCTCGTTTGACAAAGTCATGCTGACGTAGAGACATCAGCATAATTCCTCTTATCTTTCCACGGAGTTGAAATTATGCCGTCTTTTCTGGTGGCTGTCAGCTCAGCAAGTTTGTATGGGGCACCGAGGAAGCAAGCTTGCGGTGACGCGGCTTGGAGACAGAATCACCGTAACTCCTTGGGGCGGCCTAGGCCCAGGCCAAGAATTTGCGGGATCTTCGATAAAGTTGTTACCACCAACTCCTTATTGACTGCTGGGATGGAACTTCAACAGCCACAGAGTTCTTTTTAATCATTGCCCCACGAGCCCACCCAAAGCAAGGCCGAGCTTACCTTTTTAATGGTATGTAAAATGCAGAAGACCTGCTGCCATGCGAGGGAACCTTATGAGGAACGTCGCTATTAACTTATAATCAATATGAACGCCCTGTGGATATCCTAAATCCACAACTAAAAGTCCCACAAGCGTCCTTTGTACAACTGGGAACACAAAATGTCCCAGGAGCGTCCTACATCCTCAGAAAATTGTCCTTAGGAAGTGTTCGGGGTAATGCAATCACAATAATCTATATTTAAACATCCCTCAGGCGTTCATGGGACGTTTCTATGAATTTCAATTCGCGTGCATGGGATGATTCCATGGATATACCAATATGATCCACAGGAATTTGACGTATGTCCTAGGGACCTTTGAATGTCCCATTCCTGACATCTGTTGGACATTTGTAAGTCTTAAGTGGTTCAATGGGTGGCGGCCATCCTCATCCCAACAGCGTTCTGAGATGTATTCAGGGCAAACTAAGCATATCTATCGCTCATATTGCTTCAGCTTCGGGCGCTAGAGCCAATTTTATTAAAGTGGAGCTTTCTTTGCTTCTTCGACTTTCCCACTGCTGCTGCTGCTGCTGCTGCTGCTGCCTGGCACACTGTGTACAAGACAGGAGCCAGGCGACGCAAGAAACTCGTTTGAACCCCATCGTGTCGAATGTGCGCAATGCCCTCTGGAACTCCAGGGGCGTCACATCGTTAGCCTCTTGACAGCTTTAATTATCCGGGACCGGCTTCAACGCCACTGCAGAAACTTTAGCGCTTGCCTTCCTACTAGCGTACGAGTCCATAGAGGACGTGGATAAAACTGTAGAAAGGAGAGAGGAGAAGAGGAAGTTTCCATACCAAGGGGGGGGGGGTGAGGGGTAAGGAAAACCTACTGCTATACGACATCGTTTGAGGGGAAACTAGATAACCTTACCTTCGAGGTATGGTACAGTATGTTCCTGCTAGTTCTGAAAAATAAACACCATGCAAATATGTCACGCGGGCAAATCACACAGAGCGTGCAGAAGCATAACCGCATCAAATAAAGCGCACCGCAGGGTCCAAGCGACACTGCGGAATCACTCTACCGTCAAATCAACATTTCTGCGTCTGTCGCGGTGGTCTTATGGCTGTGGCATTGCTAGAGGTCGCGGATTTGAGCCCGACCGCGACGGCCGCATTTCGACGGGGGCTAAATAGAAAATGCAAGTGCACTTAGGTTTTGGGACACGTTAAAGAGCATCACAGTGTCAAAATTAATACGAAGTCCACCACTATGGCTTGGTTCACAATCACATTGTGCTTTTAGCACGCACATCCCCATAATCCTATTCAAGTGTAATACTTCTACCACGATGTGCCATGTGAGGTGAGGACAACGCTCAACCCTCTTAGAGGTTATAAAATATGACGCAGAGCAACGCCTCAAGAAAATACCTTTCCCTGCGTGTTCTGTGTGGTACGCAGAGAAACAGCAGTGGTACACGCAAGGTAGCGTTTATCTAAGCACCACTCTCGTGTTACACTAAACGTTGAAGAAAATAAGCATCCGCCGCCAACATCACCGCTAATTATCATCGATCAAAGCAACCAGAACAGAAAGCTTCCCTTACGTCGGTTCTCATAGCGCGTGGGATCTGCATAATTTTCTTTATGTCTTCCTCTCACCTAGTGCATCGGGGCTGTGAAAACAGCCATATTTCTCGTTGCCTAGTTTTCGTATGGCAAGATTACGCTCTACAAAAGTGGTGCTTTACACGTAGTAAACGTTTAATTCCATTGTTTGCCAATAAACATAAAACTTAGAAGACACAACGGAGGCTGCTTGCTGTCACGTTCTGCCGATGTCAAACTACCAGTAGATGTCTTTCAGAGAAGCGCCTATCTCTGTGTTTGATTTCATAAAAGGTGAATCTGTCCAACACCTTTGCATTCAATTTCAGAATTAAGAATACTAGCTATTTGCACTCCACACCCCGTAACTATCAAACACGTATGCTGTGCTTGCTAAGAGCAATACTATTATTGGCATACCAACTTCCACGCCTGGAAGCTGAAGAGCGGCGTCTGCCGTAATATACTAAATAGTTTAACAGCGAAGAAATTCTGAGTATCACTGCGGCCCCGCCTACCATTCAGCTTCCTTTCTCTTCAAGAACCAAGCGGCCGTAGTGATGCTCGGACTCGATTGCTCGCGTTTGCGTTGCACGACCACCGCATCCCGGCTGACACCACTGAAGGCCAAACGGAGTCACATTGGCCTCTGCTCACCCGCCGTGGTTGCTCAGTGGCTATGGTGTTGGGCTACTGAGCACGAGGTAGCGGGATCGAATCCCGGCCATGGCGGCCGCATTTTGATGGGGGCGAAATGCGAAAACACCCGTGTGCTTAGATTTAGGTGCACGTTAAAGAACCCCAGGTGGTCGAAATTTCCGGAGTCCCCCACTATGGCGTGCCTCATAATCAGAAAGTGGTTTAGGCACGTAAAACCGCAAATATTATTATTATTATTATCGGCCTCTGCTCATACTTACTTCGCTTCATGCGCGATGTCACCATCCCAGCTGCGCGGTGAGATTGCCTTCTTCATCCTGCAGACGTCATACTTCAACACAATGCAGCTCGGGCAGTCGTCAGTGACAGAGGGCGTGTGATTATTCCACTAGTGGTTGAATTAGGCCCTCCTTACCGAGTGTCACGTAATCGGGCACAGAGAAGCTGCATAACGTCCTTAAGCTAATCGATTAACAGAGAGCTTCAGCAGGACTCTTATGGAAACGCTCAGCACATACCCCGTGTCCGCGAACTCCAACTCCGACATGGTTCCTCCTTTTATAACATGTGTGTATAACACCGCAACGCGATTGAGCACCGGCTACTCGGAATACTGTCGTTTATAAGGAAGAAAACCCTCGTGCACGTTGGATAGAGTGCTTCCATACTAGCGAGACGCCTCCGAATGTGGGACAATATGAGAAGTGTAGCCGAGTACGTGCGGCAGTGCCAACTTCCTTGTACTTCAGGAATGGAAGGTCAAACTCATCAAGAGAATCTACACAACAATGGTCTGGCCAATCCAACTCTCCACACTGACTCCCTTGTTTGGCGGTGGATAAGATATCACGCTCCTGGTAAATCTCTGAAGCTTCGGGCGGAATATCACGGGCCCTACCAAATCGACGACCTTACGTCTCCGGTAAACTAGTTGGTTGAGCCTCTCTCGCCGCCTTACGACATTCAGCTTCGTGGTTGCAAGACCGTGCACGTCAACCGCTTCAAACCATACTATCATCCCATTATTGAACCGTTACCATGAGTGACCAGGAAAGCTTCTCTTTCTTCAGGGGGCCAATCTAATGAAGAAGAGAGCGCAATCCTCATTACAGCGGCTTGGCTCTTAAAGACCGATGAAGTCCCAGTGTTGGAGCTAGCGCTTAGGTTTTACTCGAACCAGCCTCCGCTGGGCCTTCCGTAACTGCCCTGTCTCCCAGCACACCAAGAACACCAGAGTGCTCTCCGTCAGCTCATCCTCAGTCTTTGTCAACACCACTGCTAGGACACTAGCTGGAGCGACCAACGGGGCTGAGGACGCAATACATTCATCTCTGTCAATTCCATCTTGTGCAGAAATGTTGAAAAACAAAGTTTGTTTCGGGGAACAATGTTAGTACCTTTTCATTCAAAGATCGTCTTGGACGAAAATGATTTCTTGGGATCGGAACGCTACCTTTCTCAGAGTTTGCGCGAAAGTGTTACTCCCACTGGTGGTTTGTTCTGCGTCAATTACGGTACGGGGACAGATATTTAGGCGAGAAAGTACGTTGCTTGCACGCGTAACTCATGACATTATTTTAGTAATTCGTTTCTTACGTGAGTGCGGAGCAACACTGGATTGTTGAATTGGCGCAATTTTTCTTGGCGGCAACGCGCGAACTCCAATGACAGATAATACCATTGAGGCCGTGTATGTTGTCGCAAGATGTGTATTTGGCCTTTCAGATTGCAATATTTGTACAGCTGACGCCTTTCTGCAGCCTACTAGTGCTCATTCACCTAAGGGAATTGTGCGAGGTTTCTAAAAGCACGTCGGACGTGCCACTGAACCCATCGAGTTGATATCAAGAAACAGAAGTTTCTCTTTACCGCAACGCCAACAGTGAGATGTGCTAGGGTACACTTGCTTGATATCACGTCACACTTTCTTTTTGTGTGCAGCAGTTGGGCTCATGCGGCAAATGACATTTTCGCCCCCTACATCTGCCAAGGGCGAACTGGCGGCAAGCAGTGCATCCTCCCTACGGCCGACAGCCACATCCGCCGGGACATCGGACAATGCGTTTAGGTAAGTTCATTGCGCTGTTCTATTATGTGCTAGCGAGCAGATGTTGAGACCGGAATGCACTGCAAAAAATCGCAATAAACGTACTTAAGTGCTTTACGCGACAGTCCGGTGGATGTGGCTTTTGGATGTTGGATGTTGCTTTTGAACATTCACCTAATGTATCTGTAAGGAGCATCAAACCTAAAATACATTTATAAAGCAGATTTCTCATGAATTGCATATCGTGAACACAATTAGTGAGAAATCTGTGAGAATAAAATGCTTTTGGATGTTGGATGTTGCTTTTGAACATTCACCTAATGTATATGTAAGGAGCATCAAACCTAAAATACATTTATAAAGCAGATTTCTCATGAATTGCATATCGTGAACACAATTAGTGAGAAATCTGTGAGAATACAATAGTGAGAACCAGACTGCGGTTTTGTTATGTAAGGTGCACACCAGAGACACCCTATGCCACAACCAATTCTGTTACCAGGTTCCTATGATAGTGAAAAAATATACCCATGGAACAGTTCCCAAACGCATATTGAGCACGTAATGAATGTGCTTATGTTTGGTAATTCAATGTAGTAAGTAAGAAAACCCCCAAAAGCCAACACAAACATTCCGATGAAAATGCTAGGCGCAGGAATGATTTTCTTGTGGCTCATGGACATGCGGGTTCAGTATCCCTTTTCTTCAGGACCTCAAATTGGGATATACCGATGGACGACACATCTATTAAAATAGTTACCTGATTGATTATCGTTAATATCATAATAATCAAAAGAAACATACAATATTACCAATGATATTACAAATTTTTAGCTTTCAGTAAAAGATGAAACAGAAGAACACTGCAGCAGCCACTGGCCATCACGTTGCTACACTTCCCATTTATGTGAACTTGGGCGGAGACAAATCAAGAAATATTCAGTGCAGTCGAATATCGTTCCAGCGACTGATCAGCAGTGCAGGATGGGGTCCGTAGCAACTATATCTCCAAATAGGCTAATTGTTTTTGTGATGCAAACACCTCGATTTGTGCTGCATAGAAATATTTAGGTATTTCAGGAGATGGACAAGAGAAGCATTGATTTTGTGGTGACCAGTCGAGCAACGCAACACAGGCGTATTCCTTTTTTCATGACTTGTTGGCACCAGCGGCAACTATGTTGTACAAGCAAGCCGACGCTGGACAAACGTTAGCGTACACGCACAGGCTTACAGCGTAGCCAGTCCTGCCGCTTTATGCTGTTATTCACCAAGTTTGCAATGTTGAATGATTTTTAAGCGGCATAAAGATAAAGGAACGCACAAAGTTTTCTAGTCACTCGCAATTCACAGGAAAGGCCCTGCGTGCGTTAGGGCGCCATCTTAATCTAAGTTAAAATTCTTAAATGACTCGGTCGTATGTACACGTGAATGAGCAGTCTGTTCCGTCTATTATTTCATAATGTTACATTGATTTTGGTGCAACAGGATAGAAAATTTATTTGTGAGCCTATTTTACAAGAGGGTTTGGGTGCAGCCGCGTAAGGTCTGTTAGTGCTGGTAGTGCTGGTTAGTGCTGGCTACGGAAAACACATAGGCGCCACAAGGACTACAGTTGGTCTATATGCAGGAAAATATTTTTACGGATCTTTTAGTATATCATCAACATGTTAATTTCATGTCACTGCGCAGAAAGCGGAAACATTTGTCGTGTAGCATTGCACAACAGCGGCACCCATCAATCAAAAATAATATATGCATTTTCAAGTAAAAGTTGTCAGTTTGCGCCCATCATGTCTGGGCCTTGTCTTATTCATGGCGCTGTTCCCAAACATACTATATAAGTGCCGGAAGAGTCGCGCCAACAATCCTAATTTAAAACACACCTAAAAGCACATACCACTTTTTTCTTGGAGAGCAACAGAATGATTCTAGTTTAAATAACATAATCTTGTTTCTTACGCCATTCCGAATGTAATTTTCTGGTTTTAAGCTGGCCTCAAACAATGAGAAATTGAAATCTCAGTGTGTCATGCTCCGTAAATAAATTGCTTAATCACTCATGGAGAAATTACTCTCCCGTCGTCCAGTACTTTTGCATATTGTTAAAAATCTGTCAAATTTTCGAGCCATATTTGTCACGCTAATCTTTCTCCTGATGGGAGAACGATTTCAGGCAGCCTTCTTCGATCATGACCGTATGGAAAAGCAAAGTGTATATTCCTACTGTAAGTGAGCACCCCGTGTAGCAGTTATTATTACTTGAATTACATCAGAGACCCACTCTAACTTGTATTGAGTGCGCTTAACGACATAATGTAGCGCGAAGGCACAGTTACAGAGAAGACACAGAAACACACGTCACAGACGCTGTGACTTGTGTCTGTCGTCTTTTAGGCCTTCATGCTAAAATATATCGTTAAGCAGACGCCAACAAGCCCAACAAGAGTCCTCTCACTGTGTTGGCTTACGCTCCATCAAAACAAATGCTACATAAGCAATAACTTTGCGTGTAGTTTTTTTCATTGTTTAATTATTTTTGTCGCTGTCACATATCGCATAATTTGCCCCCCCCCCTCCCCCCGATACTGTGTTTTACGTATTTATTTAATTATTACAATACCCACAGCGCCCGTAGGCATTACAGTGGGGGGGGGGGGGGGGAGAAGGAAACACAGAACCAATAAATAAAGCAGGCAAAACGAAATATATACCTGGAATGCTTTCATACTCGCACATACACACAAAAACACAAAAACACTAACTTACTTCAATGCACGTATAGAGATTGAAAATACATCATTTGATAGAGTCATTGCGACATCGGACGGTAGCTTGTTTCATTGGCTTATGGTTCTGGAGAAAAATGACATTTTAAACGCTTCAGTTTTGCAGCCTATTTTTTTAACCTTATTTTGAACTTTGGCGCTATCAACACCGATCTTTCTTCCTTCCTCGACAGTTCTTATATAACTTACACCGACGCATCAGTCGAAAAACTGTCGCCATCACTTAAAGATAAAGCAATGTACCTAATAAAAAAATACCTTCCTTCAAGAAAGCTTTATCAATCATCTAACGCACCTTGCTACACCAGACACCTTAACCGACTATCTAACAAAAAAGGCAGATTTTTCCGTGCTGCAAAACAATCGTCCACTACTGACAAGTGGTCCGCTTATACCGTCGCAGCAAAACTCTACTCCAATGCTTTAGAAGAAACTAAATTTAATTTCTATAGCGCCACGCTTCCATCGTTACTGAGAACGAATCCGAGACGCTTTCGGAAGGTCGTGAAAAGGCGCGATAGTCAAGGTATAACTCTTACTAATGAATTAGGTGAGATAATCCCAAGCCGTTATTGCGCGTCTACACTTAACATCCCTTTCACCCATTCATTTTGCCGCACTCACTCTAGCAGCTTTCCACCATTCATAGCACCTAGTTTCTTTCCAATGGAACCGATTTTAGTCGACTAATCTGGTATCAGCTCTATTACTAACAATCTAAAAAGATCCTCTTCGTGCGGTATTGATAGCATTACGTCCAAATTCTTGCAGGGTACTACCGAATATAGTTCCATTATATTAAATTTGATTTTTACAAAATCTCTGAACAATAGCTCCTTGCCAAGAGACAGGAAAAAAGGAAAGGTGATTCCACTTCACAAGTCCGGCGACACCCATAAACCATACAACTACAGACCTATTTCCTTGACATCAGTACCATGTAAAATATTTGAACACATAATTTTCTCTCATCTTGTCAACTTCTTGGAATCAAACCGGTTTTTTCATAACAATCAACATGAGTTCTGTAAGTCCTTCTCATACGAAACGCAGTTAATAACATTTTGTAGCGACCTCCATACTTTTCTAGACGCCGGCTTTATAGTAGACTGTATATTTTTTAGATTTTGCAAAAGCCTTCGACAGAGTTAACCACCGCTTACTCCTAGTAAACTCGGCCAGCTAAATATAGCTCCCCTGGTCTTCAACTAGATTCGACAGTTTCTTTCTAACCGTACACAATATGTAAGCATTAATGATCATGATTCTCCTGAAGTTCCGGTCGGTTCAGGGGTACCTCAAGGCTCTGTTTTAGCACCCTTACTTTTCTTAATTTATATCAATGATCTTCCTAACCAAATTGCGAATTCCATTTGTCTATTTGCTAACGACTGTTTTATATACCGCAAGATTGAAATCACTAACGATATTTTAACACTCCAGGATGATCTCAATAACACTGCAGCATTGTGAAAGCTTTGGCTAATGGAACTAAGCACTTCTAAACGCAAAACAATGAGAATTTCCCGTAACCAGTCAGCTTGCCTCGCCTACATACTTAATGATACTCCCCTTGACCCAGTACTTTTTTACAAATATCTCGGCGTGCATATTGCTAACAATATTTCATGCAAAAGGCACATCGAATACATCACGTCGAGAGCTAACCACATGCTTGGCTATCTCAGACGTAACTTTTCTTTAGCTCCACCAAAGCTAAAACAACAACTACACGTCACTTATCTCAGACCTAACCTCGTATACGCATGCTTGGAATGGGACCCTGGGCATGCTACTCTAATAAATATCCTTGAAAGTGTGCAAAATCGATCGGTCCGTTTCATTCTTAACAATTATCACCGTACTTCTAGCGTTACTAACATGAAACTTTCTCTTGGCATTCCCCTTCTCTCTTCCCGAAGAACATTACCTCGTCTCTCCCTTTTTCACAATATCTACTATCATAACCACAAGCTCAATTCCCTGTACATTACACCAGTATCTTAAGTCTCTGCACGTATTGATTATCGCTTCAAAGTTCATGTACCTGCGCAGCGCACAGTTACCTACTCATACTCGTTCTTGCCGAGAACATATCTTGAGTGGAACCACCTGCCTGCATCACTAGTCGCTATCACAGATACAGACCGTTTTCGCAGAGCACTATCAAACGAATTATAAGCCTACTTCAAAAGTGCGTCACTACCGCGTTGTCAACTATTGCTATTTTTTCTTTCATTACTATTATTGCGTGTTTTCGTTTTTCTATTTTTGTTACTTGATTTCTAAGTGTTTATTTTTGCTTTGTTACTTTTGTGGTCATTTACCTGTTGTTGCTGTATTTTATTTGCGGTATAACTGTTCTTCACTTCACCTTGTATTTATTTTATATGTACTGATATCCTAAAGCCCCTCCCCTTTATAATGCTTCTTGTAAGCCCTGATGGTAATAATAAATAGATAAAATAAATAAATAAATAAATAAATAAATTAATGCGTTCCGCCTTAGTCAAAGAGTGACTAGCATAGGCCACAACGGGTTCAGCTCCTTGATGACGTTGCACGAGTACGGCACCGATGCCAATGCTACTGGCATCATCGTGCACTTCCGTAGGTGAGGATGCATCGAAGTGACGCAATATGGGCCCTGACGTTAGTGGAAATTTTAGCTGGCGAAACGCGTCGTCGCAAGCCGCGGTCCAGTTGAAATGGACGACTTTTTGGAGAAAACATGTTAGGGGGTACACCATGTAGGCGAATCTTGGGACGAAGTGGCGAAAATACGAGCACAGGACCAAGAAACTCCTCAACTCCCGCACTGACTTCGGTGCTTGGAAGGAGCTGACTACCTCAATGTTCCGTGGATCTGGCCTCGCACCGTTTTCGTCGACCAGATGCCAAAGTACTGTCGTCTCGGTTTCTCCGAAACGACATTTCTTGGAATTTCAGATCGAGCCGGCTTCTTTGACACAACCCAGAACAAGAGTGAGACGGCTGTTATGCTCACTGAATGTGCGGCCAAAAATCATCCCATCATCGAGGCAGCACAAACAAATTTCCCATTGAAGTCCTCGGAGGATAGTGTCCATGAACCGTTCGGATGTTTCTGGCGCGTTACAACGACCGAACGGTATAATGTTAAATTCATAAAGATCGTCTGTTGTCACGAAGGCCGTTTTCTCCTTATCGACTGGGTGCGTGGGTATCTGCCAATATCCCGATCACAAATCCAGTGATGTAAAGTAGGCAGCGGAAGGTAGGCAATCGATGACATCATCAATTCTAGGAAGCGGACACACTTTTTTGGTGACCGCGTTCAGTTTTCTGCAATGAACGCAGAACCGCCACGATGCATCCTTCTTCTTTACTAAGATTACTGGTGCTGCCCACGGACTAGAGGACTCTTGACCAACACTTTTCTGTAGCATGTCTTTCACCTGTTCCACGATAAGTGTCCTCTCTGTTTAAGAAATGGGGTAAGGCTTTTGCCGAATGGGATATGCAGATCCGGTGTCAATTCTGTGGCGAGCACAAGAACGCGAGAGTGAAGCCTGCTTGTCGCCTTGTGTGAAATCGAACACAGAAAGATGAGCCCACAAAACTTGTGCGAGAGCGTGGCGCTCATGTGAGGGCAGCTCCTCGTTGGTCATTCGTAGGATCGGCTCTCCAGAAGTGCTTCGGTCGGGATCGCTAGTATGAGACTGCTCCTCCTCGCTTAGAACTGTAATGGAGCTGTTAGTAATCTCGTCAAATTCAGCGAGCTTCATTTAACGCGGGAGAACAGCAGGTTCGCAAGAATATTTGAAAACCAAAAAATTTGAGGTGCCAATCACTACTCTCACGAGAGAGCGTGGTATAAGTACATCTTTCTTTGCGCAGCTAGACAGAAGTGGCTGGACTTGCGCGTCAAACGATGAAAGTTCTGCAGCAGCGAAATTGACAGGGATGTTTGACAGCAACCAAGGAAGTAGCAGCGAATCGTTCGAAACAACACAATAGTTTTTCTCTGGTAAGGATGGCGAGAAATGAGCTATTAAACGTAATTTCGCCGGTGCCACAGTTAACAGATGCACCGCATTCCTGAAGAAAGTCAATCCCGAGAATCACGTTATGAGCGCACCGCGGTAGTACGAGAAATTCTTTTTTAAGATCTCCTGCGAATAAAACACTTGTAACACAAATACTGACCGGAACTAGGCACTCGATATCCACTGATACCACAAAACGTCACACCATCATTCCACGGGAACATAAATTTCCGACCCAGCCTCTCTTTGAAAGTCACACTCATGGCGGAAACGGTAGCACCAGTATGCACTATTGCTGTTCCAGGTATGCTACCAATTAACAGAGGCACTTTGTTCTTCACCATCATAGCAGGCAGAGGAGTAGTATTTCGCAAAGACGCAGACTGTCCGGCGGCCTTACCGCCATTGGCCTCGCCGGCTAGTTTCCCGACGGCAGTGGTGACGCAGCACGTCGCCGTGGTGACGCTGAATGGC
Source organism: Dermacentor variabilis (assembly GCF_050947875.1). Lineage (NCBI taxonomy): Eukaryota > Metazoa > Arthropoda > Arachnida > Ixodida > Ixodidae > Dermacentor > Dermacentor variabilis. The sequence continues at coordinate 129,638,954 of NC_134570.1, read as the reverse complement.
GTTGGTGACTGGTTATGGTCGTCATGCTGCGGTCTGAAGCTGGCAAGCCACTCTTTCTACTATATTAACGGAAGCTATTCAGGGATGGTGCGCCTGTAGTGTTTGCAGTATAAGGGCCTTTCGGCCAATGGTCGTCATAACTGTCACGTTAAAATTAGGCCAAGCTGGTGGTGGGCCATATGTTGTTGTCTGTCGCCGCCTGCGACAAAAACGAGCAATGTGTCCTGAGGCACCACAGCTGTAACGCACCGACGATGTGCCACCGAAGTTTGTAAGCCTCGGGGTCAACCCTAAGACGCTTGTGACGGCGCCGGCGTCACAAGTAGATGGACTTTTTGAGATAAGGCAACTGGTCAATAAACCCATACATGCTACCTGAAGGCATCAATACTGCCGGACTCAAGATCCGATTCTGTAATGAACGAGAAGAAACAAGACGAGAAGCCCACTTTTTCTTAATCATATCATGGAGTTCCAGCAATTATTATCTTTCCGAAACCGTAAGGCCGCTTTTCTGATGAAATGCTGCCGGATTTGAGCCTGCAAAGCGTTGCCTGTGAGCAGGACCAAACCGTACTACAAAGCAATATCTTTATTTCTTGCTAGGGTTCAATGCTTCGCGTTTCCTCTGCACGCGCAGAGGCCTATGCTCACTTTTACTTCTTGTTTATATATATATATATATATATATATATATATATATATATATATATATATATATATATATATATATAAATATAAATATATATATATATATATATATATATATATGTGTATATATATATATATATATATATATATATATATATATATATATATATATATATATATATATATATTGCCACGTTTCCGCCCTAAGCACCTGCACATTTTGCGAGCACTGTTGCGCGTGAACGCCCGCTCCGCCATTGTTCGACCTCTGCTGTACACGTGCGCCGTTTTCAATGTTGTCATAAGAAAAGACATTCAGGTGTGGCGCTGGCTGCATGCCTGAGTTTGTTGCCTTTAAATATCCTTCGCCATCGTTCGCTCGCACCATTCACTGTCGGAGTGTCGCGGAAGGAGCGTCGCACAAACCCTTGATTCAAGTCATGACCATTACTCTGTACAACATAAATGGGAGTCCACCCGGCAACTTAGTGCGCGCACTCGCCAAGCATTTGGGCATTGAGTTGAAGCTGAAGAATTTGGACGCTGCCAACAAGGAGCACCTCAGCGATGAATACCTCAAGGTCTGCCGCAATGACAGAGCTATGCGTAGTTAGAGGTTAACAAATTGCGTGTTGTCCGTATATGGTTAGTTCGCACAAAGTTTTTTTTCCTTGCCGATCTGCTGCATCTGAATTTTTGTACTGCAAGCTGAGACAAGCGAAACGAAATTTCTAAGATTTTCTTCGCCAGTTCTTCACATTGTATTGCATTAGCTTTTTTTTTCCAATAAGCTCGAACTTAGGCACACAATATTTTTGGGGTGAAATATGTTCTTTTTGTGTGCTCTGGAGCAAGCAACTGCTGAAGAAAGTCAACCACGTAAGGTATTAGTGTGGCCACTATACTGGTCGTGGTAGAAGTTGGCATTACATACGTTCTGCAGGCTTTCTGGCAATAGGTTCAGGACTAAGAACCCTTCAATGCACACATTGTTGGAATAGAGTGTACGCCTTATGAATTCGGTGATGTGTAGACATTATCCTCAAGTGTTTGCAGATCATGTATTTCTCTAGGGTCCGGGTGCTCCTGTACTTAGGCACGTTGCAGTTTTCTCAGTGGAATATCTCAATGACTTCATTGATGGTTTCTTCTAGGCGCGGCCTATAAAAAGAACAGCAGAGCGCTGGCGCTCGAGGAATGTTTTTCTAAACACTTGGAACAATTCACAAATACTGTGAAACATAGCTTATTGATCTGCCGCACACTTTGCACACGCCTGCAAAAAGCATTGCCGACGAGATAGATAATTATTATGAATGGTTTCTTTACGAAGTTTGTACGTGACTAAATACTTTGATGCATGCGTTTTGTGAAGGACGTTGGGATAATCGTGTGGGCGCACACTTATTTTGTTCGTATTCCAGGTCAATCCTTTCCACAAAGTTCCTGCGATAGATGATGAAGGTTTCATTGTCTATGAAAGGTAAAGCTTGAATCAATATGTTGGTTCCATGTTGATTTCTTTTCATCTGGAGTCTAACAAACTAAGACAGATCTACGTAATTAGAGATATACTACTAGATCTAAGCGATGTTCCAGCATCTACGTCATTGTTGCCTACAAGCTTAACGTGATTTAGCATCACTATATGCGGCATAAGCTTTCATTGCTAAGGTGTTTTCGGCAGTGACTTCCAAGTAAATGGGGTCGACATTTTCTGTGCCGCAGTTTCATTCAGGACATATTGCTGTTTCCGCTCACGAGGCATATTCGCCGCGCGAAACTATTTAAAGGACAACAAGCAAATGGGTAAAAAATATCAGTTTTTTTTTTGCCACAAAACTGGCTGAACAAAACGAATGGTGTACGGTGTTCGTATTGATTGTCAAGCAATCGCATGTGTACAAGGGTATATTTTGGAGACTCAATAATGGACAAGGGTATGTTCACATGCATACCGCGCGCGATGAGAAGCACAGGCTCTAGACTCAAGGGCACTGCAAGCGGTATCAGCAGCGAAGCAAAGAAGAGAAAAAGAAACGTTCAAATGAACTGAAGAAAATAGGCAGGATGTGAAGAGAATACTACTTGTGGATATTGTATAGGCTGCATAGAACCTACTTCATGGTCTAGCCTGGTCCTGGCGGCTTGTCAAAATTTCAACTACGTGTGCTTTAGTCAGCATCGAGGGGTGCATCACGTACAGGAGAAGGAGTGCGTTAATTTTTAAAAATGTGAGACCACCAAGTGTTACTAATTATTAGGCATTTTAGAACATTTCTTTAGCATATTTTGAAATATGCCATGGCCGCCTGGCAATGTTTCTCTATTTTGTTTGAATCGCGTGGGAAAAACCATGTTGAAAAGAAAATCCGGAATTCGTTGTTGGTGGCTCTGATCCACCTCGACAATTCTACCGCCTCGAAATAGTGCCTAAGGTGTTCGCACCAACTGGGAAGCTGTTTACGAACATGATTAATTCATGACGGGAAATGCCGATTCAACTTAGTCTGCTGGATGCATGGTTAGTCGATGGAGAAATTAAGTATTTTTCCTTTTTTAAAATCTTCAAAGTTTTCTAAGCCATATATAAGAGGCTTCCTTTCGATTGCCTCGTAGCACCTCTTTCCCTCTTTTATAAAGCATTAGTGCGTTTATAAAACAACGGTATTACCTTCCATGAGTAAATAAAATATATGTGTGGGTGAATGAAAATGATATTATTCTTGGGAATTTCACGCACTTCCCCATATCTATTGCTCTATCTATCTATGTCCATCTCTAGCCAGTCCTCGACCCAAGCGAAGTTGGTTCACTGAGCACATTGTCTTATATAGAGGGATTATGCCTGCTATGCTCAGTCAAACGGGTTCCTAGAACCTGATACTTGAGTGTGATAGCCGGAATGTGAGCCTGTTGCCAACAGTATTGGACAAATTGGGTCTACTTCCCAGGACCCCTCTTTTGATAAGTAATTTTCTACTCTCCTTATTGGAAAGCTAGATAGCTGTAGAATCTTTGTAGATATTTCCAGAGATATTCAGGTGTACCTTCTGTACTCCTCGATTAGGCAATGCCTCCATGACTGCTGGTATCTATGTGGAATCAAACGCGTATTTGTAATCTTGAAAGACATACGGAGAACTTGATTGTACTGCGCAGATTTCTCGCTTACCTGGTTGATTACCCGAACGCGATCTAATGTTCAACATCCCTACTTTAGGCAAACCTGTTCTCTTGGTTGGCTGAAGACATGTTATCCAGAATGTATTGGAAATTATCTTGGTGAATATCTTATACAGTACTTAGAGCAAGCTTATGGGCCTACAATTCATTTCTTTAGCGTCTTCATTTTTATGGATTACTAATATTTCGAGAAGATTAATATGCAGAACACAAACGTTATATTCGACAGACTCATAAGGCAACAAGAATTCATGATCACCAGTCAGCCTGTAATTTCCGTGCAGGAGTACATTTATCTGAGTAAATTAGTCAGATGGGATCCTGATGATGAAAAGAAAATTTACAGCAGACGAAAAATGAGCTTTAGTGCATACGGAAAGCATTACCAAATTCGGACCACGAGTTTACCAGTGTCGCTGAAAGGAAAAGTGTGCAATTATTTAATTTACCGCTGCTAACCTATTGGGGCAAATAGCAATGGAACGAAAAATCTTAGTCGTAACGGTGTAAGAAAAAAAGACAACGTTGTTGATCACAGAGCAAACGGGGATAGCGAATATTGTAGTTCACATCAAGGCAAACAAATGGAGCTGGGCAGGATTTGTAACGCATAGGGCAGATAATCCATAGACGATTAGATTGACAGAATGGGTGCCGTTCAAACTAATGCGCAGCCGAGGAGGCCAGCAAATTAAATATATCGGGTGATGAAATTAAGAAATTACCAGGCGCATTATTAAATCAGCTACCTCAAGACAGGAACAATTGCATGTCGCTGGCAGAAGCATCCTTCCTGTAACAAACGTGGTCACACGCTGGTGCTGCTGATAATATGCCGCTTTTTAATTAACCTCTTTGATGCTTAGGGTACGTGCCAATCACAAAAAAATTCGTCTCGCTAATCAAAACCACGTCAGAGGCATTCGCACGTGATTGTATGAATATGCCTATACACATACACACCAGGTATGTACTTCATGGCTGTGCTGCTAGATGGCGCAACCTGTCCAACGGGAAGCGTGAGAGAGGACCTGGCTGCATACGCAGCTCATACGCCTCAGCGGCGGAAGTACCGTGTGTCACTACCTTGCTTCACTGCTAATCGCTTTGAGGTCGACGCTCATCACGAGATGCGTTCTGCTAAAATCATTTATTATAACTGCATGGTCCGCGCAATATCTTCTAAACAAAAGCCAATGAATAAAGATGTCAAATTTGCTTAGCGGCAATGGTAAGAGTAGCATCATTTTAGAAATATCCGACCCTGAAGTTTTCATGCAATACATTGGCGTTCGAGCTAAGGCTAACTTGCTTCATGTTTAAACAAAATTGGTTTGCACATAACGACCGTTATGTTCTTATTTCTATACAGCAATGCCATCGTCTACTACTTGCTCCGCAAGTACGCCCCCGAGTCGGAGCTCTACCCGGCAAGCATCAAGACTCGCACTCGCATAGACCAAATTCTCTCTGCAGTTGTCACTACAATCCACAATGCAACGATAGACACCTTCGTGAGTACTGAGTTTTCACCTGCTTTTTGTGCATAACCATCAGATTTTAAAATATTCTGTTCGTGATCTCTTTGTAGTTTCATCAAGATAAGTCGAATACTTTTGTATCGAAGTTCTTCCGTCGAATACATTTTTGAGAGGTAAGGAGTAATAATTTTACAGAAGCGCGAGCTGCTAATGCGACTGCTAGCAGGGACAATGCCTCTAGTAGCAGGGCAGTTTCGGGAGAATAAACTCCATAAGCAGGTGGTCTACCTTACTGATAAAATCAGCTGTAAAACATGAATGGCACTCCACTTTACCTTTGCAAACAATTTCAGCAAAATATTGAGTATGATATGCAACCGCACGCATTTTACTACAGGCCTCTTAGTGGTGAATGCAAATGCTACCTCGGGTGCTTAGACCGCTTCTTCCAATTTGTTAATGACAATAAACGTAACACTATTTTGTGGAGCGACTTCCACACGTAGCTACTATGTGAAAAGAGTCGCCTGGATAGCCTTTAGGTATTTCTGCTTTCTAACGGTTGCTCCAATGCAATCGAGGAACCTACTCGGGTCACTGCTCAGTCCGAAACATTGATAGATGTTTTGATAACGAACATCGACGCTTGACTAACCAGGGTTCGTATAGTTTGCTGTTACATTAGCGGCCGCGTGAGAATTGATTTTAATAATGACTGTTATTAGTAAAATGGTTGTTGTTGTGCAGTATATTTGTTTCACGTAGATGCAAAAATGAATGTTGATGATTTTCATTTTAGCTCTTATTGCTTTATTTTTGTCTTGAGAAGTATACAAACTCTGCATTTTTTGTCACTGTATACGATGTTTCATACAAAGGAAAATGGCACCCCTAAGAGTGGTTTCTCGTGTCTGTACGTCAATGCCTGTACACCACAAAAGGATGTTTAGGCTAACTAATGGGCCCAATAAATTGAATAGGCATATTTAGGAAGCGCATTCATTTGCCCAATGTGTGGGTTGCGCCGCAATGCTGTGCGAGGTGCTGACGAAACCAATTCCACAAGGCATACTCGTTGAATATTGCCGATGGATTCTACTGGAGGCATCAAATGCGACTTACCAGCCGAGCTCGGAACAAGAACTTTAACAACTCATCAAACACCCCCGCCTCGAGGTTGAGTACATTGAGCAGACGACCTAAAAGCAACATTTTTCGTACACCAGTGAACAGTAGCCTTCCGGCAGCCGTAAGAGGCAGCCAACGCCATCATCTGTTGTCCCCAATAACAATGCCATGAAGAAAGATACTTAGTTATATAGGGTGTTATGGCGCAAAAGCAACCACAAATATGATGCTCACCATGACGAAGGAGGAGGCGTGCGTTTTTTGCCAGAAGGAACATTCAGCGCATGGTTGTAACGCAACAATTGATAAGGTGAAGAAAAACATCTTCTCTAGCTTTTGTCGGCATCAGCACAGTCCTCAATAACAAGGATAGTTAGTTTTGTAGGGCTTTATGCCCCAAAAGCAACTATGGCTATGATGTGCGCGATGACGAAAGAGGAGACGCGTGTCTCTTTCCAAATTATACGCTCAACGTAGGATTGTGACGCACCGATTGATAACGACGAGACGAAGCTTCTGCTTTCGACGGCTGGCTGCTGTTTCAGGTGTACAGCCATGGGACACCGAGCAAAGGGCTATTGACGTAAGGTGAGCTGCTCGAAGTATCAAGGAAGACACGTGTCCTCAATGTGTTCGAAAGTGGGCGCTAAACGTGCTTAGGTCTTGCAAGCAGTCCTTCACGACAATGGTGCGGTAGCTATCAAATAGTTTCACTTCTTCCTTCATCAGTTATTTGAGAAAGAAGACGTTCTGCTTAGTTTTGATGCAGCAGTCAGGCAGTATCTTAAGGATGGCCACGTAGAACCAATTCGCGCCATGGAGGATGCGGCTACCACGAAGAACTATATGCCCCAACGTGAAGTAGTCAGGAAATGGTATCTTTGCTGCGTCGTCCCAAGGCACTGGCATGACTTTGGTGAAAAGCCACCTGGAAGAAGGCCCTAACCTCAGCAAGAATATGTTGAAGGTGTTGCTGCACTTTCGCCTGCACCAGTTCAAAGTAGTTGCTGACGTCCTCAAAGTGTTCCCGCAGATTGTAATCAAATCGTGCGTCAGGGACCCGCCCTGAGATTCCTTCAGTTTAAAAAAAACGCCAGTAGGAATATATGACATGCATCAGGTTTGCGATTATCGCATGAGCCGCGTGCCCTTAGGTACGACGGCAAGCCCCTTTTTACTCAGCGCGTATCCGGAAACCACCGTCGAGTAGCTCAGAAGTTTGCGAGCTGCTTTTATGTGATTGACATGGTCACCAGCGTTCCTACTGCCCAGGCCTCCTGTGAACTATGCGACCACATTACAGAAATATTCGCAGAGGCTGGAATAAAGTTGCAAACGTGGGCGACTAACTACACTAACATGAAACGACCCAGAAAACAGCAGGAGCAAACGAAGATAGTCAGAGTACTGTTGAACTTCAGATCAGACAACTTAAGTTTAAACGTCTATTCGGTTATTGAATGCTTTCAAGGAGTTCAGGGAACGAAACGGTCCATCTTGCGGACCTCCGCTCTGGTGTTCGACCCTCGATGTCTTGAAGCTCCAGTTCTGTTGCGCGCCAAGGTTCGCTTTCAGAGCATTTGGCAAATAGGACACGATAAGGGTTGCGAGATTCCGACCAAATTTTTAAGAAAGTGGGGGGCCACGTGATTCAAATAAGTGCCTGATATTAGGACCCCGTGAGTGTCCAGGCTTTCTTTACTAACTAGTACCTTGCGCTCATGTGAAATCAACGATTTTACGGACGCAAGCAACGGAGCTTATGGTACTGTTGCTTACCTGAGGCACAGCCACGAAATAGCATGTGTAAACTGCTCATGGCGAAAGCTCGAGTTGCTTCACTAAAGCAGCTATCACTTCCACGGCTTTACCAGTTAGCAAAGCTTTAATGGGTGCCTGACTTGCGAAGTACATAGATGTCACTCAGGCAATCCATTCTTTAAAATGCTATTTTTGGACCGATTCAACGGTGGCTCTTAGTTGGATCCGAGGTGTCATTCAAAGATGGCAACAGTTCTTCATAAACAGGGTCACAGAAATTCTAGATTGCATGGACTCTTCTCAATGTAACCACTGTTACTAAAAGAAAACCGAGATGGCCTAGTTCCTCGGGGCACTTCTGTCTGGTCTATCAACGGCAGGGTAATTTTGAGGTGAGAAGCGGCTTGCTTAGCCAGACGTGAAGAATGTCCCAAACACTCGGCTTCCAGTCTGCCTGTTGCACAAGACGAGCACTAAGAAGTATACACCGTTACGCTCTATGGCTGAGCTTCATTGGTTCACGCTCTCTTCCTCTTGTCAAGACACAGTAGCTGGTTGCGGGTGCTAAGGGTTTCAGCATGAATATTGAAGTTTGTCGTAGCCTGCCATGGTCTGCGAACCGCTAAAGAACACCTAATATCGGAGGAGCTTACTGCTTCCGAAAGGTATTGAATTTCAATTACCCAAAAGCAGCGATTCCGCCTTGAATTGTCGGCCCTTTTGCCAGGATGAGACTTACACAAGGCGTTGAAAAGCAAGAATGGCATCGTACACCTTTATTGCCAAGGAGAATGATTTGCTGTGGATTCAAATGAGACTTGGGAATACCGTGGACCTGCACGGCATCAAACACACGAACCTATTTCCCGGTGATCACCATGCGACTTACCTCATTGCAACGTACTTCAACCGAAGGCTTGTTGCCGTCATAATCCGCGATATTCCAAAGCCTCGTTGGAATCCCTAGCACCATCCCTTCAAGGCACAGAACAGTGATCACTGGTCTCAGCGCACAGGCGCAAAAGACTGTTATACACGAAGGGACGAAACACCCCATTTTCTTCAAAAAGTCTCGACAGGAAAGATTGTCTGTTGAATTTTAAGAATAAGGTTCCGACACCTCAAGCAATGATGATTAGCCGGACTCGCTTGAGTACATCTAGGTAAATGAACTGTAAGCACAGTAAACAGTAAAATGGTACATGGAACAATGTGTGTACACGTTCAGCCGCAATTTTTTGAGCGAGGCAGTGGAAATTTAAACCATACCTAAAAGGGTGCCTTTAGCACATATAAACGTTCTAAATCCCCCTTTAAGAAACCCCAAGGATTCATTGGCATATCTCTGGCAGGCGATGAAACAGGTAGCTGCATAAAAAACTAACATTTCTCCTAAAAACGTATCAATAACATAAGGAAAATAGAATTACTGGAAGACAAGTCGCCTAACAAAGAGGTGAACCAGGCCGAGTCCGCCGCTTTGAAGAGGAAAAAGAGGGTTATCATGCCGCGCGGCTTCAACACGTGCCCCGGCAGAACTAGCCAACACGAGATGGAAAGCTTACAACCTAAGCAGTGAGCATTGTAGCACTTGCAGGACATAAATGTAGCTGCCAGGAACATATTGCAAGCTTCAGCTCAGCTCAATGTGGCACAACTGATTCCCCTGTCATCTGTTAGTCTCATGATGTGCATACTTCCGCATATTTCGATGTGCAGTTCGCGATGTTTACTGATAAAATATTAAGAGATGGGTACGCGTAGGTACTTGAACTATTGCTTCGACTGACTACCTGGAAAGTGATTCGGTATCACATAGGAAAGTTAAAACAAAATTTTTTAGCATTTTCGAAGTTAAGGCTGCACCGCTAACTGCACAAAAATTGTGCGTTATGGCAAGGGCAGTCTCTACACAGTTCATATCAGTACAGAAAAAGGCGAGGTCGCCCGCACAGGCCCGTGCACTCATCGGAATGCAGTGTGAAGCTTACCAATTTCGCGCAAACAGCGGCTCCAAGTACAATGTCAATAAAAGCTGCTACAATGCCTGACCTTATTAGCGACGCTTTGAGGAATATCTGTTTGGAGAGGCATCCATTATTAGCACGAGACATTATCATAACAGGTGCTGATACCTTTAGGAAGGGAGATTGAGTGTCTATGCGCTGTAATACACGGAGCAAGAAGTAGTGGTATGCATTGTCAAATTCATTTGCCAAATCAACGTGCACTGTTGTGACCTGACCTATGCTTCCTGCTACACATGTGATCCCAGACCACGCAACGTGGGTATTTTTCTGGATTGAATTTACTGTAATGTTACACGTTTGATGGTTGCCCACGATTGAGTGAATTACGGTTTTAAGACGGTTAGCCAATACCTTCAGGAACATATTATAACGCGCATTGCAGAATGATATGGGACGATAGCTCTCAACTTTCTGCAATTTAGTTGCGTCCCTGCTTTTCGAATATGTACGGTTTGCCTATTAGAGGACGTAGCGGGCAGGTATTTCAGTCTGTAAGCTTCCTTATAAACCTTAAGCATAAACGAAGCCAGCGCAGATTGGCAACTTATCTATATTACAGCTGTGAGCTGAAACGAAATGGTAAAAAGAGAAAGTCAGAGAAGAAAGAAAGACGTCTTTCCACTTCACCACCGTGGGCGTCGTGTGCTATCGCGTTCAGTATGAGTTACAACACGATACACGCCTGTCAGTTCTTTCAGGCGAACCTCAGGACGCCTAAGTAGTTCTCATGAGTTATGAAAGCTAAATAATTAATGTGCAGTTGAACGTCGCTGAGCTGTCCTTAAGGTTATGCGCTGTGAGTAAGGTACAAGAACGGCACGTGTTGCCCGTACCATCCAGCAGCAGCAGCAGCCTGCTGTGCCAACGCAACCTGCCACTGACGTCTTGCGCGACGTGAGACCGAGGAAGCTGTAGCAGCCACCGAGGCTGGCAGGCGCGTTGCAGCTAGACGGGTGAGAGACACGGACGACGCGCCGGCTTTTGAGAGCGAGAGAGAGGGTGACTTGGTGTCGCGGCAATGCCCACTCCCCTCAGGCAACACCCGGCGGCATTTCTACAATTGCTAGTAAGTACAGCGGGGCGTGGCGTTTCTCGCGGCGCTCGACGTTTCTGTGCAGGCGCGAGTAAGAGCCGTTGCGACAGAGAAAATCTGGGAGCCTTTGCTCCTTGAACATGTGACTCTGCTTAGGCATCAGGGAGGAGGTTTCTTAACTCGTGTTGTTTGCGTTTGTCCCCTAGGCATGCCGGCATTGCGGAGTGTGGTCGACTTTGTTTACGCTCCACCGCTGGCTGCCCGCACAGTGAGACAGTGGGCATGGACGCCCCATTTGGCGATCGCTGTGTCTGAAGGGGCAAAGTTCTGACTGGTGTTGTATAAGTCGCGGGTCGATTCTTTCGTCGTGACGATAAATTGCATTTTTTACAAGCACTGCTTCATGAGGGCACATGTAACCGGGAAACGGAAGCCTCAGAAGCGCACCTGGGGTTATAATAAAGCGGGCGCCGCAGGATCTCTAGGGGTCTCAAGGGGTAGCGGGGTGATCAAAGCGGGAAGCAGGGTGGCTTGTAGGTTGGGGCCACGGAGGTCGAAGCGTGCCAGGGGGTGTTCGCATAAAAAATTGGCTGTCCGCCATAGCGAACAGCCGATCTTATACACCTATGGCACGCGCAGGCCTCGGCGAGCCCCAATCCACGGACCAGACCGGGTTCTAGCCTTGGTGTCTCCGTTGCTGTTTTGGTGTCCTGGAGGCGCCGCTAATCAGGCGAAAAAATGACGTGCTGTTTGAATAAGTGAAAAACACGATTTAATAAATTTAATTACGTCGAGCCGCCAACTTGCGACGATAAATTCAGCACTACCACGCCCAGCGACTTCTGTCGACACACCAAGGGACAAGCGCATACAACACGGCCTAGAAACTCCTCCGTAGTGCCTAGGCAGAGTCATATATTCAATAGGAAAAAGTCCCCACACTTTCTCATTAATCCCCGCTGTTACTTGCGCATGCGCGCAAATGACCGACGTTTCCACAAGTGCCACGCTCAGCTGTACCTGCCAGCAATTGTAAATACGCCACCCGGCGCGCAATCGCGGCAGTAGGCGTCCGCTTTCGCCAGCTCTGCTCCGTCGAGGCTTGCTTTTGATGTGGCGTCGCGTCATTGGAATTGGAACACCGCCGAGGCGTGCTCGTGACGCCGTGCCGTAGCCAACGGCAGTGCGAATTTTGGTGCCATTCCGCCGCTACAGACGACAGACGCCCGCTCCTAATTTCGGTGCACTTTAGGTGCCCAGGATGCGTCCGTCCAATGTCGTTGGGCGTCACGCACCCAGGCTTATACCGAAACTAATCTAGAAAGGGCACCACAGCACCGAGCCTAATACCTAAACTAGTCAAGAGAAGGCACCGGGGCCTCCATGAATATACCCTACCAACAAAAAGCAGATCTTTCTTGCGGTGGACGCCGAACACTTGACACGAATCGAGCGACTGCGGGCGCTTGCTCGCGAAAGACAGTGACGCCGGAGGGAAGGCCGATTTGTCGGTTCGACAAGTGAAGCAGAAGCCAAGCTCCTCACGATGTGTCTTCTTTAAATGGGCAGGAAATGCGTCAGAAGCACATCCTCAATTTCAATATCACTGTACTCCGAAGGAAGTTAGCCATAAATGATGCAAAGTCATCTTACTTAAGGAATAATACACAGTGGTTTCTACGAGCGCGAGTATCCAATGTTTCTGTCTCGTGGCGCTTACGACAGCCGGCGCTCTGTTCCCACGCCCATATCATAATTTCTTGTAAATAAAGCGTAAGGAGTATTCATTGTTATTGTGACAGCAGTAGTTACATGGTCACATAATAGTGGTGGTAAAAAAAGAAGCTAAACCGTGATTGACGAAACCAGCGTTTTATTGGAAGAACATGCGCCATCAAAAGCATGCTACAATCAGAGAATGACAGTGACGAACACAGTTGGCGATCGTAGAAAATTTGATCTGCGGGTCAAGCACGTCTGCTCTCATACATGAGTCATCGAAATGTCCAGAGCAATTGCTGGTGCCCGCGTATCTTCAAGAAAGTACTATACAATTCGCGTCGCGCATACATGAAATCACATTACGTAAGGTTTGATCACAACAGACAGCGTATAGAACAATAGGTAACATTCGAGAAACCCGATGCATGCCGGCGCGGCCTGCGCTGAGCGATAGCATTTGTTAGATGCTGAAACGCGGCCACCCGATAAAGACAAACAGGGACGAGTGCCAATATGGATGCTCCAAGCGCAATTTTGCCGTCGCCGTCACCGTGATGTTCCGTATGAAGTCCAAGGTATATGACACTGCCGCCGCGCGTCGTATGCGGTATGCGAGTGAAAGCATGCGAGGGGTGGGCCGCCGGCCGCGGCTCAATCTGGCTAGCGCGAACGAAGAAAACAGAAAGCAAACGCGCTCTTTCCCTTCGTACGAAAGGCCATGGGGGATGAGAGGTAGGTAGAAGGGAGCGGCCTTCTGGCAACGGTAGCAACTGCACCTTTCATCAGGGGAACTGATGAGTGCTGCTCAATCTCGCGCGCCATGTATGATGGGAAGCGGGAAGGCACAGTGAAAGAGAGGGGTGGGGGCATGGTCGCGCGCGCCGTATTTTGAAACTGATCTGCCGAAGAGTGATTCCTTTGTGCGCGATATGTTCTCGCCGCTCCTGCGTTTAAGCAGTAGACCGAACGAAGATCACTTCGCTCGCTGCTGCTACCACGTTGCTTACACCAGCATTTTAACAGCGAGTGTGCGCGCTCCTTCAATATGATCTGTTCATGTTTGCTCGCGCGCTCGCACCATATGCTCGTTAATTCAGATAGTAAGTGAGCGTATCCGAGTTTATATGGCCGATAATATACTTTCTTACTTCTTATAGCTGTGCACTAATTTGATCTCGCCATCGATGCTTCGCTTCGCGGGCGAAACTGCGACTTTTTTTTCGTGCAGCGTCCTTTAATCAGTCGGAAGACCAAGCCGACGGCCGAAGAGATTGCGGCATTGGAAGAGAATATCGTCAGAGCGCTGGAACACCTGATCGGTGACGGCAAGTTCGCGGCTGGCGACACCTTCACCATCGCCGACATGGCACTGGCCGGACGCCTCCCTGTAGCACTCGAGGTAATGCTTCGCCGTCTCTGGAGCACCTCAATTGCAAATTCGCACTTGCTGGTAAACATAGTCGGCCCTTATTTTCGCCTGTCGGACGTTCGAATAGCGAGCGCTTCAAGGACGCAATCTCTGGAGCCCCTTCTTATAAAGCTGCTAATACAGAAATGATTTACGTTGGCAACTAACGACTCGAAGTTTGAAAGGCCTTTCATGGGCTAGAGATAATCAGTTCTTGTAAATGTGAGTGACGTATTACAGTTTTACGTAATCAGTAGCTTTTTTACAATGCTCAACATATAAAAGAACATTGAGGAATTGTGGCATCAACTCTCCGAGTTTAAAAATGAGCGGTAAGTATAGATATTACAATCGTCTGTCGTAATCGACATGTAAACAGAAAAATTGAGGTATACATATACATTTCTGGGTATCAACGATTACACATTAGATATATGTAATGGCTGCGACATAATATATATATATATATATATATATATATATATATATATATATATATATATATATATATATATATATATATATATATATATATATATATATACACATATATATATATACATACAAGCTTACGTGTGCCAGTGTGCCAGTTGCAATCCCGCATACATTTGGCAGCTTTGTTATACAGATTGTAATCAGGGATAAGGTGCCTCAGAATGGCTAGCCAACGTTTCCAGCTTTAGGCGTTCTTTTACTGTAGTTCATAGTTTTGCTATGTCTCGATTTGATTTAAAGGAGCCAGGTTTTAAAGAACAGGCGCATCCATAGTATAGAGATTTCAGAATTTTTTCCCGGAAATTTCCTAAAATTTCTGGAGTTCGCTTAATATTTAAAGGACCAAAATGACAGTGCGGCTTTCGTATGGATCCATACTGTGTTTGTTCTTTACTGCCAGAACTTGCTGTTAAATTTGTTGACTGTGTGCATTTCTGAACAATGTAAGTGCATCAAACTGCTAAAAAAATGCAGGTCTGCATACCAACCGTATTTTCAACGAGAAATTGCTCTTGGCATCAAGTTTAAATGTCTGGCGTCTATTGCACAACCAGCTTTTGAGCCGAACCTTGTTCTGAACTTCTATGTCATCCTTCTTCTGAATATACAGTGGTAATGTTCTTGGATTGGTTATCCCTCCACGAAAAGAAGAACCAATACTTCCTCTTCTGAACAAGCGTAGGTTTTCACGGCGTCTGTTGCAGCTGCAGTAGAAGTTTCCTTGGCTGAATGTCATAGAAACACTGAAATTAGTGAAGAATCACGTCGGAAGTAATTGGAATAAAAATTTATTAGTCGCGGAAGAAGAGAAAATTTCGAGAGCACGGATAAGAAGGCCAAAAAAATGTTTGGAGGTCGAAAAACGCGAGAAGCGCAGCATCTCACATGCGAGTCACCACAAAGCTCTCATGCAACAGCACATGCGTCTTACACAGCTATATTCTCAGTGTGTTCTTGCAGAGCTATTTGGGCTGCAGGACTTCTTAGCCTATAGGAAGGGTGAAATCTAATCAAGGTGTGTTAACGTACGCGGCGTCATCTGCTCAACGTTTGCTTGCCATCCTGTCGGTACTCACTCCACGGTGGGTGGATCTGCGTTCAATATGCCCTGGTGATGTAACCCTAAGTTGCGTTTACATGAATGCAACAGCGGAGCTTTGATTCTCCTACATGCTTTCTGGGCAGTTCATTGCAACCTCCTTTGAGAGTAGTAAAGGCGAACGCGCTAAGTAAATGTTCGCCCCCGCCGCATCGTCTACTCGGGCCTATTTGGCGTTTACTAACAAAAAGTAAGCTATCTAGCCCCGGCAATAATCAGACAGTAACGCCCGGAACTATATGCCAGTGCGTAAGCATATTACTTGTATATACGCCTTGCGCCTTCAGCAATGCTGCAAGGTACTTGGGAGATGGAATGAGCGTTCGGCGACAAGCGCGTCTCTTCAGTTCCCAAAAACTAGCGACAGGAAAGAACCAAAACCGGCTACTTGCTTAGGCACGGCAGGAGGAGTGAAATGGATAAATTCGGTTTCATAAAAGAATAAATGCGCATGAAGACCTATAGCCTTTGTTCCAGTAAATATATTTAGGTAGCGTTTGTTCTTTTCTTGTTTCAGTTTGTAGAAAAGGCAGCTCGTGACCCACACATCTGAAAGGGCAGTACGGATAGTTACACTCATACGCGAACTCAATATTTGTGTGCCATCTTGTGCAGTATTACCACACTCTTTGAAACATATCGCTACAGTGAGATAAAAGTCGAAAATTTACGCGAACTTACTTGGAATATCGCTAAAATTGTCGTTACAGCTTGGTAGTAAATTTTAGATAATGTAGGCAATTTTTAATGCTATAGCAAACTAATCTAATCTACATGTTTCATGTTTTTGTAGGGGCCGTGTCGGTTAGGAACAAGAGGGAACTTACTAGCAGTGTGTATTAGGTTTTTACTTGGTAATATACTTGCAACGAATGATGACAGCTGAAATTCCGCGTTTAGCTTTATATTGTGAGTTTACAAATGCAGGACGATCCAAGAGAACACCAGCATGCAAATCAACATAGTTCACATCATCCATGCGTATATTTGTGTCCTGGCACTATTCAAAGGAGGCGTACATTTTACGACTTGCAATTCGCAGCACGTTAACAGGGCGAGGAGAATTTCGTGACCTTTATGCAGTTCCAATGCAACGCTTCTGGCAACACTGGTCCTTCATTAAGCCATCTCGCGTGATGACGTATTTCCTTTGAAATTGTTGTCAGGGAAATACCTAGAGAAAACCCATTTATGCCGTAAAACCTATGCTAAACTTTTTCCCGAACAATGGGTTTGGTCTGTGCCGTAGGCCACAATCTCAACAGTTGGGTTGTTGTTTGACGCCTGCGTTTTCTCTAAGGCTTAAGATCAAGAGGAAGCAAAATCTGCATCCACCATTCCCATCATTATCGTCACCGTCATCTGCATCAGCCTATTTTATGTCCACTGCAGGAAGCAGGCATCTCCCGGCGAGATCCAATTACCCCTGTCCTGGGCAACCGATTTCAAGTTGTGCCGGCGAATTTCCCAATTTCATCACCCCGCGCAGTTTTCGACCGTCTTCGACTGCGCTTCCGCTCTCTTGGCACCCATTCTGTAACTAATGTCCATCGGTTATCTAACCAAAGGAATATATCGCCTGCCCAACTCCATTTTTCCCCCTTACAGTCAATTACAATATCGGCTATACCCCTTTGTTCTCTCATCCATACCGCTCTCTTCCAGTCTAATTATGTTACGCTAACAGTCTTCCTTCCACCGCTTCTTGGGTGGTCCTTAACTTGTTCTCCAGCTTCTTCGTCAGCCTTCAACTTTCCACCCCATATGTTAGCACCGGTAGAATGTAGTGATTATACATCTTTCTTTTCAAAGAGAGTGATAAGCTCCCAGTCATGATCTGATAAAGTCTGCCGTATGAACTCCAACCCATTTTTATTCTACTGTAGATGTCCTTCTCATGATCAGAGCTCCCTGTGAGTTTACCTGTTGTCTTTGGTAAACGTACTCCATCACAGACTCTAGAGGTGGACTGGTGACTCTGAACTCTGGTCTCCTTATCAGGCAATTGATCATTATCTTTGTTTTCCGCCTAACAATCTTCAACCTCACTTTTACACGTTCTCTGTTAAGGGCCTCAATCATTTGTTGTAACTAATTTCCTGTGTTGCTGAGCAGGACAATGTCATCTGCAAACAGAAGGTTGTTGAGTTATTTGCCGTTGATCCTCACTCCTAAGCCTTTGCAGTTTAATAGCTGAAACGCTTGTATTAGGTGCCTGCTATTGCCCTAGATACTTCCAGCTTGTAGTCGATGAAACGGCAATGCCACCTTGTTTAGCAATTCAGCCTGCATTGTCATTTCATCGCGTAGCTAAAGAAATACAGGAGATTCAGCCGACACAGCACGATGTATTTTCCTGCCTGCAGCTCTTTTACGCCACAAATAGTTTGCTTTGCCTTTGTCTGGCCGTGTTTGTAATGTACTTGATATTGTTACCAGCGCCTGCGAGCTTTCTGTGTCAGTTGCGAACTTTCTCTGCCTATACAGTTGATCTGACAAGTTATTTAATGTCTGATTCCTTTACATTTCAGAACAACATTGTCAACCCTTCGAAGTTTCCCAAGCTCGCAAGCTACTACGACCGTGTCAAGCGTGAGCAGCCTTATTTTGAGGAAATTTACAAGCCAGCCATAGACAGGTTCAAGGGGCTGATGGATGATCTGAAATAGCCGCAGACACGTTAATAAAGTGCGTGGCGGGATGACTGAGTACTGTTGTTGTTGATAAACCATACATAACATGCAATTTGTTAGCAGCAATATTTACAAGCTATGTTGGTAAAAAGCGCACTTTCTCAAGTGCTTTTTCTGTATTCTTGCTCTTTCCTTTTTAGCATGCTGAATCGGACATAATTAGGCTGCAGGCGAAGCACTGCATGTATGACGTCGACCACCTTGAAATCAATAACATTGCATGATGACCTGCTGCTTGAACGAAAGTGAATACCTGGTCATGAGATAATTAAGGAGGATGCTAAGATTCCTTTATAAATGTGCATCGCTTGTATTACATAATTATCAAGGGGTAAATATTTATAGAGAATTAAATTAAAGTCAGCGAGGCAAAAAATATAGTGAGGAGTAAGAGAGAAAAATTTGTAAGTTGACCGGTATTGTTGACTAGTTGCAGTGAGAGCAAATAAAAGAAACGAACGAAACTCTTCACAGCAGTGGCCGTTCTCACACCCTGGCAGAACACTTTGCGAACAGTTACTATAGTAACGCCGCGCACACATGCTCCCAATTGCTCCTTCGGTCCGCGACGCCTAGTTTTCTTTTTTTTTTTTGCGAATGGCCGTCGACTGAACTAAAGACTCTAATGCTGGAAGTACTACGGCTTCTAGAAAGGCGCGCCTTGACCAAAAATAGCAAAAAGGAATGACACGAAAATTCGAGCCAGTGATACGTTCTCTAGACGCTGCTGCTTTCTGAAGCGAACTGGTGAAATTCTCCTTAGGCACCGCCACCATTTCTTCAAAAATTAGGAACAGGATCTATTTGGCGGGGCCGATAAGGACCAAACGGTGAACAAAGCGCACTGCTGCTGCTGTTATGTTCATTACACAATATGTGCAGGCCCCACACACTTTGTGACTCGGTGCACATGATACATCCTGACGGATTTCATCATACGGACAACACTGAGACGCTGTTGATAACCTGCTTCAAATAGAAGTTCAAGTCGAGTAGTTTGCACTAAGAAATACGAAACGTAACGCTTCGCGTTTAACGCTTCAAGCATTTAGTTCTAGTGATGTTTGTATAATTCACCTGCATAGGCATAGTCAATTCCAACTTCCAGTCAAGGCGTTGGGAAATGTTTTTTAGAGCTCCCATTATTCGTACGAATACCATTTTTGACGAATAAACGTCAACTTTTAATCGGTGCTAACGTCTTTTATTCAGTGGGATGGAAAAGGATAACGGCGCCATAATGCGTAGTCAGCAAACCTAATTCATGCAAATTGATCTAGTTTCCACTAAAAGTCCTTGCTCTCGTATTATGAATTTGTTAGGCAAAGCGTCGCAACCAAAAATAAAGCACTTAATTATTTCGTGAAAGAAGTTGTGAAAATCACGGCAGAGGAAAGTCACAAGCACAATTGGCTCACGGCGACAGCAAGGAAGAACGATCGGGGAGCACCAGTTAGGGTGCGCGCCTCTATGGAGTCTATGTCGCTGTTCAGACTGCAGGAACAGTCTGAACAGCGACACAGACTCTTGCTATTCTCAATAAAATTGATGTCTATCTAACTACAATGCATGCCCACAGGTGAAGTATTAGTGAGCTCATGACTGAGAAGATATGTGCTCTCATTCGTATACTAGAAGAGGTAACACTGCTGGTTCCACTGGCGAATGCAGGAAAGCTATTGGAAATGAAGCTATTGGAAATGATGCATTCCTTTTCGGCATGAACGTGAAACACTGATGCACTGCTGGAAAAATAAATGCCATAACGTGAATCAAACTGAACATCAAGACTATTTGGAACCAACACGTACGAATTATAAGTGACTTATTATGCGTGAAACTGTTTAGTACAATAAATCCACTATTTTCACTTTAAATTAGAAAATGGTTATTGCATTTTTTGGACGAAGAAAGCTGTCGGCAGACTAGAAAAATATATATACAGGCTGTCCCAGCTAACTTTAGCCAGAGCTTAGCAATATGCGTATGCAACGAAGCTGGACAGAACCAAGTTAATGTTGTTTGCGATGGCTTGGAGATACTCAAAGTATGCTTTTATTTCTGCCAAACTAAATAATTAGTCTTAAATCAGAAACCAGCTTATCAAAAAGTATAATTAGGTGAGAAGTGTCAATGAGAAAATTGTAGAGCAACATGAAAAACTCCCAATACAGCTTTCTGTTACTGAATATCTGTTACATAAAAGTGTTTTCCCGAGGGTGAAAGAAGCCCGCAGAAATACACGCAATATTGCCGCGCGAATGGCCACTCAAGGAACTTTGCGTGTATTCGCGGGGTGCTTTCGCGCTCAGAAAAACACCTTTATGTAGTACGTATTGATTAACAGAAACTTTATCGGCAGTTTTTCATGTCACTCTAAAATGTTCTCATTGACTCTTTTCGCCTAACTAGATTAATCCAGAGGTTAATCAATAATTAAGAATAATTATCTAATTAGGCAAAATAAAATACATAATTTGAGTATCTCCAAGCGACGGCAAACAACATTCATCGTTTTGTCCAGCTACGTGGCATTCTCATATTTTTTTAGCTCTGGCTAAAGTTACCTGGGACGCCCCGCATAATATTGATATAGCTACTCAGTCTCCCATGGTCACGGCTACAAAAAGATGAAACTTCTGACGCTCGTTCCGACGTCGCTCTCTGTTACTTTGGTGATTGTGTGTATAACGATCGCCTCGCAAATAAACGTTTAATTGAAGAACGTCGAAGGCGGCTCCTGAGTGCCTATGTGTAATGTCTTCTGTAATGTCTGACCACCCATATAATCTCATATGAATAATTCGTCTCCACTTGTAAATTAAAAGACGAATATTACATAACAACCTAAGCGACGATGTTAAAAGCCTCACCGGTATTGCCGTCGTCAGCCACAGCATATTTCGGCTCATAGTTTTGATGCAGACTTGTTCCGCATGGCTCAAGACCAAAACTTAGCTTTTGGGCTTACATCTCCGCTCCCAACACGTCACTTCACCGCAAGGTAATTACCGCGAGCTATCGAAGTCCAATAAAGTGGATTTAGCACAAAATAAGCACACAGCTGAAGTGTATGAACCAATGAATCCATACCTGCCGTGCGCGCGAACATACTGGTAAAAAATTTAAATCCAGGCCAGAGGTCACGTGGGAGATCGATTATTCTGAATGCTATTTTGCGTTTATAATAAAAGAAAAAACAACCAAGTTATTAATAAAAAATACAATGCATAATTACGAACGATAATTTTGTATTCTTTGTCGTGTAACAAAATCGCCTCGATCAGTGTGGGAAAAAGTTTGTAGATTGGAAAGTGTGCTTAATGCCGTCTCTAGCGGCATATATTAGGCTCACGTCGGCTAACGTTAAATGCCTGTACTACGCTTGTTTTATTAGCAGCGCCGTGTGGTCGATTTCTTCAGCCTCTGTGGCCATTTGGTGAACTTGAGAGTGCCCCAACCCTGGCTTCACTTCACTGAGCACTTCTAGCCTCTGCCTTACGGGCCTACGTGCCATTGCATTTTATGATGGCTTAAGGGGACATTAGTGTTTTCGGGGGTATGAGCCAGTGATGATGATACCTTTGTGGACGCACACGAAAAATTGCCACTGAACTCTAGCCACATACAGCTTCGCTGTAAAATCTGGCAGAACCATGCACCAGAACTATGTAGGCCGTGCGCGTGGCGGATATTCGTTAGTTATCTAATTGAATTTCTCAAAGTAACATTTTTCAAAAAATTAGTAAAGTACGACTTACACAAAACCTACAAACATGATAGCGTCGGATTGTAACTTCGTTATGCGAGAAAACATAAATCTGTTACACGCAAGCTCATACACAAAGGTCTTTTCCAGCTGATGTTTGAGATCTCTCTTAGTAGGAGCGGAGTGATTCGCTCGGTTCCTTGCAACATCATCTGGATGGCACTCCATTCCGCGCATCCGCGGCAGCTGTGGCGCCTACCGTAAGGGGGAAGGTTCATAGGTTTAAGGTTTAAGTTTAAGGTTCATAGAAAAACAAGTACTTCTGCGTCCAATTTCCACTTGTCTATTTTGTTTGTTTCACGTTACTGCAAGCGTTTATGTAGCAAGCAATGGCGGAACTCGAACACGCATGTATTAGACAGAACAAACACACATAAAGAACAATTGCGCTATAGTATGTGGCAATATAAAAGCATATTTATCACCACTAAAAATGCACAATAAATATATCTAAGCATATTGTCGTTATCAAACATATTAAACTTATGTAGAAAACTGTTGTTGTCTTATTTTGTGCATAAAGTGCCGAGGTACTGTGTACAATGATTTGGACTGAAATAACATGATGCCCCATGAAACCACCTTTAAAGTCACCTGCGTAATATCTGTGTCATGGTTCGCACCTGGTTGCCTGGGGGGAGGTGCAATAAATCAGCGCGTCAGCTTTCACCGCGCTTATCAAGAAGAAAAATATTGGTCGGCGCATAATTAATTATGAACCCAGCTACACATCGGGGCTGGTTAGCGACAATCAAGTTTTCGCATAGCACGCGAAGAAAGACGAAGAAATGTGTCGCGTTTCCTTATGTTCATAAAATGCAGTCTACAATGCGCAGGAGGAGCTGCGCCACATGATCTACGCATGCAGTCGCTTTGCATATTCCAGAATTTACTCTACATCTGTGTTCCCTGCGTGAGCACTCGGGCGTGAAATTTTATTAGACTTTGAAGCGTTTACTCAGAGGGCGGAGAAAGGAGGCCGTTGTGGTCGCGTCGTGAGCATGCATTTGTAACAACCAAATATTGATAGTTACATATAACCTGGCACATACTAAAAAGCCCAAGTTGTTTATGGGTTAGATGGGTAATGCTCTATGCACGAGCGTTGCCTACAAGCAACATAAAAGAAAAAAGAAATGTTTTGCTGAGTTTGGTCTCGAATACGAAGTGTCTTCGACTACCACTGAATGCCATGCAGCAAGCGCAGTTTTCATGGGATCAGTATCATTTACCCCATTCATGCAGTTTTAATCTATCTATCTATCTATCTATCTATCTATCTATCTATCTATCTATCTATCTATCTATCTATCTATCTATCTATCTATCTATCTATCTATCTATCTATCTATCTATCTATCTATGTATCGGTCTGTCTGTCTGTCTGTCTGTCTGTCTGTCTCTCTGTCTGTCTGTCTGTCTGTCTGTCTGTCTGTCCGTCCGTCCGTCCGTCCGTCCGTCCGTCCGTCTGTCTGTCTGTCTGTCTGTCTGTCTGTCTGTCTGTCTGTCTGTCTGTCTGTCTGTCTGTCTGTCTGTCTGTCTGTCTGTCTGTCCTCTCACACCGACCTCAGGGGACCAAGCGCACTGCCAGCTAAGGTAAGTGCTCGGGGCCGTCACACCATCGTTGTCGTTTCCTCGTCGTAAATTCAGCTAAGTCATATGAGGCTCGTCATGCCATACAAGGTTTAATGATGATGGCATGACGAGCCTCATACGACGAGCTTCGTCGTCACTACAGCTGTGTATTCGGCCTCTCATCATGCTGTCGTCACCACGCCGTCGGCGTCATATAGTCATCATGCATTTCTTGTCATAATGTCATCGGGACGGCATTACGATTGTGCCACCCTCGTCACTGCAGCTTCGACTACCGGCTCTCGTCATGGCGTGGATGCCACGGCGTCATCGTCGTAGTCTTCATGATACAGACGTTGTTATGCCATAATTAAACATCTGTCGTCAGCCCGTTGTCTCCGTTACATGGTACACCATGGTCGTCATTGCGTCATGCTACAGTCGTCGTCGTGCATTCGATATCGTACCATTGGCCTGATGCCTTCGGTTAAAGGGTCGGGTCATCATGCTGCCATCGTTGCGCAATCGTCGTCACTCAGTAGTGACCGCACCATTCTGTCCGTGCTGTCGTTGTCATACTGTTGTTTTACCATTGACTTCAAAAACAAGAACGCATTGTTGTCATGCCGTCGTCATCATACCACATTCAGCGATCCATCGACGCCACTTGATATTCATGATTCTATTGTAATGATGTCATCAATAAACCTTGTAATTTTACCGTTGTCATGCCTTTAGTATGATTGCGTTGGTGCCAGACATTCGCTGTCGTGCACGTGTTGTCACACCACTGTCGTGATGCCATCATGGTCGTGCCAACGTCGTCATTGAATCTTCGTCATGAGGTTGTTGTTAAGATGTCGTCATCGTGCAATCGTCGCCATGAACGCGTAATCATCTCGTTGTCCTCATCCAGTCGTCCTCATTCAGTGGTCATTATAGCATCACCATTGTTTCAGAATCGTCATCACATTGTCGTCATACCATCATGCAGCCTTTATAATTGTATCCAGCTTATTCCATTGGGGTCACGGCGTCATCGTCATACGGTCATCCCCTCGTCTTGATGCTGAGGGGCGACAAATAAAATTAGTGCCATACTTAAGTAGGCTGATACCGCAGACAGTGCATATCACACATAGCCGAAGCAACAGAAGTCTCAGAATGATCGCTACATATTTTAAATAATTGTTACTTCAGAAATGCAGTGTGCCACTGTATTGAAAATGTAGAATAATGCTGCGATCGTAATGCTATTCGCATTACCTTCTAAAGTCAACGTGAAATGTGTTCTGCGGTACGTTTTTTGGTTTAGAGCAGGAACACTGTACAAGCAAAAGACGTTTGGCACGTGACACACAGTCTTGAAAGCAAGGTCAGAAGAGACAGACTCATGCAAGCTATGCGGCTTTAATTTCGTCGCACATGTTATGGTAAGTATACTAAATGTACACCTGTGGTTCAGAAACGACGACAGCTGTCGGTACAAATTGCAAATGAAGCGTCTCAGAAGAAAAGCGGTTAACTGAGGGGCCCGCTTATTTTTATTCATATCATAAGAAGCCAACATAGAAAGACACCAAGAAGAAAACAGAGGAAATTACTTGCACTTACTAACTGGAATAAAGAAATTATAAGTTATTGGAATTGAA
This sequence comes from Dermacentor variabilis, assembly GCF_050947875.1. Classification (NCBI taxonomy): domain Eukaryota; kingdom Metazoa; phylum Arthropoda; class Arachnida; order Ixodida; family Ixodidae; genus Dermacentor; species Dermacentor variabilis. Next base: position 129,613,271 of record NC_134570.1, on the reverse strand, counting down.
AGTGATTGAAAAAAGAACTTGCTTTAAGTGGAAACGATCCCGCGTCGTCAGGTCACGCTTGCGATGCTCTAACCAATTGAGCTACCGCGGCGCGGTTTCCACTTCCTTGCGTATCACATCCACTTTCTTGGGTATTTTGGTTTTGCTACTAGAACTAACCTTGGCAGTGTTAGCCACACTCTAAAAACAAAGGGAGTTCCGGGCACTCTCTTCGAGGGAGCATTTGTTTGTCGACTATTTCGCTGCCTTTTCGAGAATAGATCGACCATCTTTGTGAATGAGCAGTATAACTACTCCTGACAGGGTTTTGTTGCTCCACCGCAACGGAGTACTAGTACTCTTCCGCAGAGTGCTAATACTCTCCCCATAGGGGTAGTAGTACTCCCGCAGACCGAGTGCTTCTACTCCTCGAAACCAAGTACTTCTAGTCCGCCAAGCCGAATGTTTCTACTCCACCAATCAGAGTGCTTGTACTCTTTCAGAATAGAGTGCCAGTACTCTTCCCAATAGTGTGAAAGCACGATGTAGATCCATGGTCACATTAAAAGGGATTCAAAATAATTACATATGGGGAATTCCTTCATAAGCAGCTCCTGCACTCATGCTTGGTGAATGGGATGTAATCTGTTGTCGCCGAGTTACGCAAATGAAATGTTTTCTCTCCTAAATGGTCAAATCTTTATTGATCAGTCGCAAGACAAACTGCATAATAATTTGAGAAACATACTTACAAACACATAAAGTTAGATTACAATGATGGTCATGAACTTTAGAACACTTCTTGTAATAAAACATAAGCATATTCTCTGAAGTTTCATCAGTATTACAGTGTAGAAATACCCTTTAATAACGGTGGCTCCTTCTTTTCAAAAATAAAGTATACAATGGAAAGTTAAACATGGAACAAACCTGCGCAAATTCACAAAGTATTGACACTATTATGGAAGAGAAATATGCGCCACATTACTGGCCAGCAAGAGCATTTCTCGCACAAAACGCGTGCACATATGGCGGAGGTTACCAGATGAGCTGCTAAGCATGGGGCTGGTAATGTAGATAAATTGGCCAGAAACTTTTTCAGCGTACGATACTCTAAGACAGAAGCTCATCTGATAACGTCCTGTACAGAGTGTGAACTATCCTGATGGAGAGTACAGTGCATTTAGAAACGTGTTGTACATTCTCAGGTGAGGACGCAGGTCTAGCTAGCTTTGCTTATATTTCATATAAAGTTATTCATGTATGGGCTGACCCGCATTGTTTCTAAGTGTGTCTTGTTGTGGTTCTGCAGCAATATCCTGCCCGGTCTCAAAGCGCTACAGTGGAGTATCATATTTTTTATTCGGATGGCCTCTTCACGAATGCAGTTTCCTGGTGCTTTAAGGATTAATCCGTTACACTTTCTCATAAATAAATAAAATTTAATTGACAATATTACCTAGTTTGTAGAAAATGAGTAAAACATTCCAATGAGCATTGGCATTACAATTTTGCGCATCAAATTTCTTCTCATATATGGTAGCTTGTTATTCCCATTACGGTAAGAATGCTATACTTCTGAGGACCAGCTTGCATAATTACATGATCAATAATTGTAACTCGGTTAAAATGCAATCTAACTAAAGTATTGCATCGCTTCAGATGTGAACCAAAAACCAGATGTGATGAATATGATGCATCAAAGTCGACATAAGCATAAGTACAGGCAAAGAAATGCCCGATAAAAGACCAACAAAGAAGCAAATCATAAATCGAGAAATGCACCATCCTGTTTTACGTATCCCTTCCATGCACGTAGATTTTCCGTGCGACTCTGCATATACGTGCACAATCAACTATCTATCTGAAACCAAAGCTTTTTCCCTACCGAAGTGGTTAAGCTGCGCTAAAGAAAAATTATCGCACTTCACAGAATCTTCGTCTCAACATAAGTACATATGTATCTGGGAAGATTAATACATCGCCTCACTGTGCACTTTCTCTTAAGTCCATAAATTTACCATGTGGAAAAGTGCTTTAATTTTATTTTGCCTTATAAAAAGTATGTACGTTATAAAAAGTATGATGAACAAGTGTTCTATTCAGATGCTCTCAGTTCTTTGCATTGAACGCATATCTACCTCGACTACCATACTTGGTTGACAAGTAGATTGAGTCACCCTAATCAAAATATGAAATACCTGCCAGAAGCTGTCATGGGACTATTTCACAGAAGGAGAAATTACAATTTTATATTTTAAAAATAACTTTCAATTTCAAGTAACTCCCCAGCTTCTATGACGTAAGGTGTGTACCACAGTGTACACGCTTAAAGGCTTTAATTGCTCCTTGCTTTAGCTTCGAGAGACACGAACGGTTCTAATGAACTGGTTTCGTGAGCATGCAAGTAAACGATGACTTCTTAAACATGAGATTATCTTTCCCTATGCTTCCACTTTCTGGAAACTAAGAAGAAGCCATACTTCTAAAATTAGATGTAAGAAATAGATAAAAGGTAGGACGTGAAAATCTGTCTGCTTCATATTAGCATTTAAAATACAGAATGAGAATGGCTTCTATTTTCACCTTTGCATTCACGTGCTGTAAAATGTAAGCTACTAAAGCTGTTGAATGTTAAATGTATATTAGCACCTAACCAAGCATGAGCTGTTGCTTTTTATAGTGAACACAGGCACCGTGCTCATTGCAAGTATGTATCATGTCACTAAGCAAACATGCAATTTAATTGTACCATTATTTTTTTATCACGTGGATATATCGGTTGAGAGGCACGACAAAAAGCAGTGACTTCTCACAAAGCTAATCATCTTTCTTTTAAACACATTTCTATCTTTTCAATAACACTTGCTGCTATGTGTTTTTCACCAGAGAGCATACTTGATTTTGACTTTCGTATCAGAGACACTACATAAATATAAAATGTTAAGATGACTGCCTAGAGCACGTCAGAATTTTACCCTTGGTTTAACATGCTGTATTTTGAATGTTTTGTTGAGATTTAGTGAAATTGCACACCTAATATACGCACTTTCTAGTTTTCCAGGCCAAATTACATGGTAGCGTATTTTGATTCTTTGGTGCGCGCTCCTCTGCACTATGTGGAGTCGGGCTGGGCTGGCTCTTTGACATCCTTGTATCCTTGCAGCTGCCTCCTTGCGTTATTTAAAGCGGGTGCCGGAAAAATATCGCGTGCAAAACTCAACACGAGGAGATGGGGTAAAACAACATCAAGACAGTTAAGAAGTAAGGTCATGGCAATAAAAGAAAACCTCAGCTCTTAGTCTTCCTACAGAAATGCACGTGAAACATCTCAATGACTGCAAACGGTAAACTGCTAAACAAACTTCAATTTTTAGGTTTCAACAAGAAAGAAATAGCTGACAGTTCATCTTCGTTCAGCACCAATGGTAAAACACTCCTACTAATAAATAGAATATTGGTCATTGTCACACGTCATAAGTCTGTCATTAGTCTGGTGTATCGCAAACACTACTTGACACATCCTGAGAACGTGCCCCGTTTGCCCCCCGCACCATCTCTGGTTCTTCCACTGCTCAAGCCATAATTTGAGGACCATATGTACAAACATGATGCTTAGTAGCGACAAAATATGCGCCTCCAGTTGAAGGATATGACTGGATGTGCTCATAAGAAAGGGCAACAAGGCTTGTTATGGCAAGCTTACCCACATTTCAATACTAACAAGAAAGTTCACTGCGGCCTCCATGTAAGCTTACTAAAAGGCTTGAACTTATTTTCATTTATGAAGTGGGCAATGGAGTTGATTTTTGAAAAGCTCGACTACTGCTGCAGTTTGAAAATTAGCTTTCTACATTATTGAAGGCATGTAAAAGTTGCAGTTAGACCGCAGTTATTAGTTCATTAGACCAACTCATTGTTTTGTGTATGACAGACGACTGGTAACACGGAATTAAATCAACACTTTATTTTGATACTTTGTTTCTCCACTAAAAATAAAGCAAACACATTTTAATCTGCGATGCAGTAGAATGATACACGCATTACGCTTGTAACCCCCTTAGGAAGGGTGATTTAGCTGTTCATATGACCTAATTATGAAATGCCAACAGATATTAGAAAATGCACAGGCACGTCCAAAAGATAAGCGTATGCAAAGCGCCTCTGCAATTGTAATTCAACACAGCAGCCGTTATATTCGATGCCGATGCATAACTCGCTGCTTGACAATTAACCGAGTTCGTAGACATAAGCACTCTTTCAGATTCGTACCATGCTCGAAAACCGCAACAGGAGACATATAATCATACCACTTCAACACATGAGCAAAAACACTTCAGTCTTATGGCTAAACCACATAAGAGAGAGGTAATGCGCGACGGCGACGAGTGACGACTTCGAGCGACAAAACGGGCAGTTGCTTGAACAGATCGCTCGATTTCAGAAATCTAGACTTCGTCACTCGTCACCTGTAAGTGCTATGAGCGACTAGCCAGTAGGGCGAAGCCGGAACTGGATGTACATCGCTTAAGTATTGCCGATTGTCGCACGGGACGAGCAAACGATAGAATTTTTATACGTGCAAGAATGAGAACCTACTGCAGGACCTTCAGAAATATTTTATGCTACAGCCCACAGTTAGATACATCAACTTAAATTACTAGAGCAAGCGCCACGCTACTTTCGACGCGTATTTGCAGCCCTCATACCGATAACACTTTGAAGACGTCGCACAAAATCGTCCCTCGCGGGGAGTAGGACTTCTAGGCGACGAGCGAACGCGATAGCCATCTCCATAGCATCGCTTGTAGCTGTCGCGCGCAAGATCGCTTATATGGCGTTTATATTTTATTCAGCATAAAACATGAATTTCTAATGCGTTTTCAGCAATTTCAGGATAACGCGCCCAACTGACCTCTTGCAGCATGGATCTGCACATAACTTCAGTGGTTGCAGATTACCCATGGGCGAGACACCGTAGAGCACGCGGCATATTTCTAACGAAAGCGTGCCGCCAGCAAGATGACGCCTTCTGTTATATGTCTCCTTAATTCTACAGCGTTCCGCATGCAGTAGACTGCCGAACCGAATAAATTCATACACACAAAACGCGCGCGAAGCACGCTCCGCATAGGCTCGGATTCATGGACTGGTGAACAAACTATTTTAAGCGTCCTCTCGCCTCACGTCTTCTTGAACATACCATGGTTCTGGCAGCGTTTGAGATATTCAAAGCTATTACGGATAGCGCAAGTGATAAAATTCTATGCAGTTATCGCGACTGCTGGCTTTTCCGATTGACATCGCGAGACACAGCGCGCTTACCTAGTCCGTTGTCAATCGCGTCGGTCAAGCGCCGCGACGACTTCCTCGCATAGCATGTCATATACGCAGTATGTGCACCTAAGTTAGAATTCACTTACAGTGGACGATTTGTTCTAATATCCCACGAATGACAAATGAGTATCGTCTTTTCGCGGAGACGCGAGATGGCTGACACACGATCTCCCTTTGATGGCTTTCGTTGCTGCTCGCTCGACGCATACCCTTTCTCCGGTGCTGTGCTGTTCCGCGATGTTGAGCGCGCGCTCGGTGGAGCAACTCCGAATGAAAAAGTAGAACGCTCGCTCCGCGTTCCTTTGAACTGTGGCTGGCTGTTCTCTTAGAAGCAAAACGGCGTGTTTTCTGCTCAGCGTGCGTGAGTGATACGTCGCCATGTTCGGGGCCAACCTCCTGCAGTTGAAGCAGAAGCTTACGCTATGTTTTGTTCTCTATTGCCGCAAGAGCCGAACGGGCAATCTACTCTTACTCAGAAGGGCATAGTCAAATTCCCATTTCACTCTCTCCTTGCTGACGGAGTGAGCACTGCATTTTACTGCATTCGACATTTTTCCGAGAGTAAAACAATGCTTGGAAGAGTAAATCGGCGCGCTTCACTCCTGCGATACCCTCCCTAGATTTTAGAATGCAGCGTCACCACTCACAAACCTCGGAGGCAAATGTAGAACATCTATTCTGCCGCAGACGTCACGAGGGCGTTAACTTTTTGGGTAAAGGCAACTGGTCAATAAACCAACACGGGCTACATGAAGCGATCAATGTTGCTGGATTTGAGACCCTCGTTATGTGATGAACGAGTAGAAATGTTGTTAACCGAGGGGCACGATTTTTAATAATCATATCAGAATAAGCCACCAAATAAAGACACGGGGCAAATTACTTGTATTTAATTATTGAAGTAAGGAAATTATAAAACATTGGAATAGTAAGTGAATGAAAAAAAACCACTTCCCGCAGGCGGGGGAGGACCCCACGTCGTCGCATTATGCGTGCGATGCTCTAACCAATTGAGCTACCGCGGCACGGTTTCCCCACCCACTTTCTTGGGTATTTGTTTTGTTACTTGAACTAACCTTGGGAGTGTTAGCCAGCGCCACTACTCAGAAACCTTGGCGGCGGATGTAGAACATCCTTTCCGCGAAGACGTGGCATCGTTGCTAACCTTCGCCAAGTTGTTTTTCATCCACATTCAATTGCATTAATTTAAAATTTCTTTGTTTCGAATAGTAAGTACAAGTAATTTCCCGTGTGTTGCACTTGGCGTCTTTGTTTGTGGGCTTCTTTTGATATGATTAATAAAGATCGGGCACCTCGGTTAACCCCGTTTCTTCTCGTTCATTACATAACGAGGGTCTCAAATCGGGAAACGTTGATACCTTCAAGTAGCCCATGTGGGTTTATTGACCTGTTGCCTTATCCCAAAAAGTTCACATACTCGTGACGTCCGCGGCAGAAAGGACCTTCGACATCCTCCGCTAAGGTTTGTGTGTGGTGGCGCTGGCTAGCACTCCCAAGATTAGTTCTAGTAGCAAAGCATAAATACCAAAGAAAGTGGTTGAGTTTATAGCGCTGTGGTAGCTTAATTGGTTAGAGCATCGCACGCGTAATGGTTCCACGCCAGCGGCGAGTTGTTTTTTGATACATTTTCGATTTCATTAATTTATACTTTTTTTTATTTCAACTAACAAGAACACGTAATTTCCCTTGTGTTGTCCTAGGTGCCTTTGTTTGTTGGCTTCTCATGACACGATTAAACGAAGCTTCAGGTGGCTTGCTTTTAAGCCGACTTCCAGTTTTCCGAGTAGGGTTGCCCTATTTCTGAAAAAGGTTGTGAAACATATTTTTCCTTAGGTATGCTTATTCTGATGTTTATGGCACATAAAAATAGAAAATCAAAAGTTCTGCAGCATTTATATGTGCCGCCATCAAAAGGCTAAAGAGCTAGATGGTTTGACAACCGGGGCAAGAACTGGTCTGGGACAATGCCAAGAATCGTATTCGCATCGTATTCGTCATGAAGTTGCTGGAAACTAGAGGCTATGTAATGTGCGATTGTGGCAACAGTAATTGGGCATTGAGGGTAAGGGGAAGAAGCACTCGCTGAGGATGAAGAGGACACTATCGATACGGAAGACAAATGTAGTTGCCACTATAGCTGCGTGAATACCACATGAATACGAGACTTCATCTGATGCTTTTGTTTTCTGCTCTCAGGAGAGCGTTGAAGGTAACGTTGCAGATCGTAATCATGAGCATGATTATTTTGACAATGTCTTATATGTTAGAGTACCTTTGAGAGTAACTGTTTCACACAAGAGAAGGAGATGTTGTGGCGAGTCTAAAGCACAACTTAAACGCGAAGGCTACGGATAACCCTTCTGAAACTTTTTGCACCAGAACACGTACTTTTCTCAGCAGAAGCGAAGTGGTATTCATAGCAGAGGGCAAAAACGTCCGTCTTTTTTCAGCACAGTAAATTAAAACCAGACGGGTAGTTTTCAATAAGTAATTGGTAATTTTTGTGCCTTTCGTTAATACGAAACTCCTGCGTCCAAATGAGATGCATTACTACCTCGTGTTGAGTTAAATTTTACCGTAGACTACGTTACATCAAAAGGTAAGCACGACCACGAATGAACACGTGTTATCCTATCTTACATTGCACGCGACGTCGCTTTAGAATAAGGCGCGTGCTTTATTTGTTGCTGCGCGACTGCAAGACACTTTCTGCAAAATTCTGTTGCCCGGGGGGATTCCCTACTATTGGCGAAAAGTACGTCGCCTTAGCTAACGATATATAGCCTAACATTTTTACAAGACGCCCACCAAGCATGTACAAACACAAACAGTGCAAAATGAGTGGGCAAAGTGGGCATTTGCCCAGCACGGTGAACGGCTTTTCTCGCTCAGTCAAGCGCCACTGCAGTCCAGCTTGGCGGCTGCACCTGACCAGACGGGCTTCATGGCAACATTGTGCCATAAAGGTGACTCCCTGGTGCTTTTTTTAAAAGCATCTGTAGAGCTATTGTGCCAGTAACGGTACTTCCGAAAAAAATTGTCGCGCGGATGCCATCAAAGTTGTGTTGGTAGAGAGAGCCGCGCACGAAGATAAACCTGTGGTCGGGTCCGGTACTCACAAGAGCACCGGCCATAAGAAGAAAACTTAATGGCTTTTGGAGTTTCCGCAACTATTATCTTTCACAAACCGTAAGGGCGCTTTTCGCATCAAATGCTGCCGAATATGAGCCTGCAGAGCGATGCCTGTGATTAGGGGCAAACTGTACTTCGAAGCAATATGTTTTTTTTCTCGCTAGGGATCAATGCTTTCCGTTTCCTCTGCACGCGCAGATGCCTATACTCAGTTTCACTAAATGTCTATGAAAATACTTTTTCTACTGCATGACTGGAACGTTTCCGCCCTAAGCACCTGCACATTTTGCAAGCACTGTTGCCGGTGAACGACCGCCCCGCAATTGTTTGATCTCTGTTGCACACGTACGTTGTTTTCAATGTCGTTATTAGTAAAGCCATTCAGCTGCTGCGCTGGCTGAATCCCGGGGTTTGTGGCCTTTAAATATCCTTCGCCATCGCTCTCTCGCACCATTCACAGTGGGTGTGTGGCGGGAGGAGCGTAGCAGAAACCCTTGATCCCAGTCATGACCATTACTCTGTACAACATAAATGGGAGTCCACCCTGCAACTTAGTGCGCACACTTGCCAATCATTTGGGCATTGAGTTGAAGCTGAAGAATTTGGACGCTGCCAAGAAGGAGCACCTCAGCGATGAATATCTGAAGGTCTGCCGTAACGACATAAATATGCGCAGTTAGAGATTAGCAAATTGCGCACTGTCCGTATATGACCGGTTCCCACAAAGTGTTTACCTTGCCGTAGTGCTGTATCTGAATTTTTGTACTGCAAGCTGAGACAAGCGAAGCGAAATTTTCATGATTTTCTCCTTCTCCAATTCGCCAGTTGTTCACATTGTATTGCATCAGGTTTATTTTTTTCAATGAGCTAGAACTTAGGCACATACTATTTTCGTAATGAAATATGTATTATTTTATGTGCCTTCGAGCAAGCACCTGCCTAAAGAATTTAACCACGTTAAGTATTATCGTGCCCAATATAATGGTCGTTGTCGACGTTGGCATTACATTCGTTCTGCTGACTTTTTGGCAATAGGTGCACGACTAAGAATACTTCAAGGCGCACATAGTTGAGATGCAGTGTATGCCTTCTGAATGAATCGCTATCGCTGAAATTTGCAGGCGTCATCCGTGAAGTGCTTGCAGATCATGTATTTCTATTGTGTTCTGGTGTTCCTGTACTTAGGCGCCGTTTCAGTTTTCTCTATCAAATATCTCAATGATTTCATTGATGGTTTCTTCTAGGCACGGCCTATAAAAAAGAACAGCAGAGCCCTTGCGCTCGAGGAATGTTTCCCTAACAGTTTGGTACAATTCATAAATACTGTAAAATGGAACTTATGGATCTGCGGCATGCTTAGCATATGCCGGCACAAAGCATTGCCGACGAGGTGGATAATTATTGTGAATAGTTTCTTTAGGAAGCGTGTACCTGGCTAAATACATTGGTGCATGCGTTTTGACAAGGATGTTGGAAGAATGGTTCTGACGCACACTCTTTTTGTCCGTATTCCAGATCAATCCATTTCACAAAGTTCCTGCGATTGATGATGAAGGTTTTATTGTGTATGAAAGGTAAAGCTTGAACCAATATGTTGTAACCATGCTGAATTATTTCTATCCGGAGTGAAACAAACTAAGACACATCTACATAATCAGAAATGTACTACTAGATCTAAGCGATGTTCCGGTACCTACGTCATCATTGCCTACAAGGTTGACGTGATTCAGCATAACTATATACGTTATTAGCCTTCATTGCTAAGGTGTTTTTGGGTATGACTATCAGGTAAATGGGGTCGAGATTTTGTGTGCCGCAGTTTCAATCAGGGCATATTGATGTCTTCGCTCACGAGACATATGACCAACTGAAATTATTTCGCAAATAGAACCGAATAATAGATGTGTATTATGGTAAACTTGTCCAAATGTCAAGCAGGAGAGCTGGTAATGCATGTGGAGATGAACAAAGACCACCACGTCGCACAAATTAGTTATTTCATGCAGCTGTCTTAGAGAATTGCAGTCTTTGCTCTCAATACTATCATTATTCTAAATACCAACTTCCCAAGGATGTCCACTCAATGAAAAACAGCAAGATCGCTATTTACCTAAACACAACCACAACAAAATGGGTAAAAAATATCCGAATTTTCTTTTGCCACAGAACTGGGTGAAGAAAACGAATGGTATACGGCGTTCATATTGATCTTCAAGCAAGCGCCTTATGATCAAGGGAATACTTTGGAGGCTAAATATTGGACAAGGCTATGTTTACAGGCGTACCGCGCGCGATGAGAAGCCCAGGCAGCACACGCAAGCGCACTGCAGGCGTTATCAGCATCGAACCAAAAAAAAAAAATGAAACGCTGCAGAGTGTCTACTAAGTTGACATTTCCAACTTCCCTACGTTTTCCAGGTTTTCCCTGACCACCTTTGCAAAATTCACTGAATGAGCAAGAACATTGTTTTATGTCAACACAGGCTGACATCATGTTGTTTGATCCTGTCACTCTCTAGTAAGCATGCTGAAGCAAAAAAGGACTTATTCCAGTGTGACCTTTGCAAAATTCAGTGAATGAGCAAGAACATTGTTTTATGTCAACACAGGCTGACATCATGTTGTTTGATCCTGTCACTCTCTAGTAAGCATGCTGAAGCAAAAAAGGACTTATTCCAGTGTGAATAGTGAGGAGCAAAATCTATTTTATTGAAAAAGAAAAGAGAAGGAAGGTGTTACTAAAATGAACAGCGAAAAAATTTGTAAAACCCATTGCCAATTGAGTACAAATGAAAAGGAGATGCATAAATAAGTAAATATTTGCGAAAATGAGCTATTTCTACCAACTGATAGCAAGCTCATTGGTATGAGGCCTGAACTTTGTCACAACTAAGATTCTCTCTCAGGAGCTGGGAAGTCAACCTCAACTGTCGTGTCATGCTCTCAGCCCGTACACAACATCTCAGTATTGGGTTTACTGCTTTAAAGAGTTTATTTTGGTTTGGATGAGGGACACCTGCATCTCGGCGTCAGCCAACACTTTGTTTTTTGAACTCAAGCTCCTTCAAAGAGGCGGCGGCGCGCTTCCTTTCCCGTTAATTGCTCAGGGCGCCGGTCCTTTCTGTTCTCATCCTCCTTCTGCCACGCGGTCACCTCATGGATCATTTGAAGCATCATCTTGGTCGATTGTAGAGTCAGCGTGCGATTTTTCGCACTCCCTGGGCGCCGCAATAACATCCGAAAAATCGGGCAGTCCGAAAAAAATGAATGCATGTCTTTAAGGGCTAAAACTGCCACAGACATGTCCGAGAAGATCTTAAGGCCTGCCATTACACTTATTAGGCATATCGGTCCTCGTACTGTGACAGGAGACGGGGGTGCACGCGTGTATAATTAAGGAATACATACTGCATCCAGTGACAATTGCCCCTTCCCACGCTTGTTATGCTTCACCGCACAAGAAAACTGTAATGAGGCGAAGCTAATTTTCGAAGACTGGCATTACGCAACGCGTTGTGCTCTGCGAGCTTCAAAGCCAATCGCGATGATTATAAAGGCAGAGTCGGTGCCATTGCTGACAGCGGCGAATTCTTTCAATAAAAAACATGGCACCGCAAGCAGCTAGGCCTAATGTTGCCGCGGTGGTGGCTATGGCTGCCAGCGGATCTGCGTGCGAGAGTGGCGGTTCGAGGCGGCGAGATAACCAAAATCAATATCAGGTGGTGGCTCTCATTAATGCGATTTCAGAACTGCAGTCAGGGCAATATACATTGACTATAGGGAGTAAGTGGTCGTGCCGCAAAGCCGTGCGCATTATCGAGCATGTCCAAAAAATCGGGCGATCGGAAAATCGGTCATTAACAACTCTAGTTAACTACTCTTGCCGATGACACAGCATCAATGACGATTCGTCGCGATTCCTATGTTACTGGAGCCAGCATTAACACGACTTTCGTTTCTTTTCAATAAAGTAACCGCTAATTTTCCCTGATAGAAGCACAAATTCGCAGAGTTTTCCCTGAGTATTTCCAGACTACTCAAGTTCCCTGATAATTCCCGGTTTTCCCGGTTGGTAGACACCCTGCGCTCAAACTGGACTGAAAAACATTGCAGAATGTGAAGTGGTTATCGCATGTGGATATCGTGGAGGCTGCATAGAACCTACTTCACGGTCTAGCCTGGTCGTGGCTACTTGTCACACTTTCGGCTACGTGTGCTTCAGTAGCATCGAGGTACCGTACGTACAACAGAAGTGGTGCCTTAGTTTTAATAAAAATGAGACCTGCCGGGTAGTTGTTCATCATTAACAATTTAACAGCGTAACTTCGGACAACTACAAAAACCTAGCAGGAGTAAAAGCCAAGCACTGGACCCCCAACGCTTCCATTTCCCTACTCTCTGAGTTTTGTACGCGCCAAATGGGCGCTGTTCCTTCAGCGGCTAATAAGGGGGTGGCGTTTGCAAGTCGATGCTTTATATGTAAATGCAAGGTAAACAACAACACAAAGGGATCACAGAGCACAAGGCCATTTTTCAGTTATTTTACAATGCTTCTTTTCCGCACGTCTTCCGAGCTGCTAGGTCGACACATGCACGGCAAGTGCACGGAGCCACATGCAACAGGGGGCTCACAGAAGTGTTTGTGCAGCAGTCACTGAAAACATATATGAAATTATGGCTACATTCCTCGTTAATTTTTCTTTGATCACGCAGTGTCACTAATTATTAGGCATTTCAGAACATTTGTTTAGTACATTTTGAAGCCTACCATGGCCGCCTGACGATGTTCCTCTTTTTTCTTTGAATCGCGCGGGAAAGCCATGTTGCAAACGCAATCCGGAAATTGTTGTTGATGGCTCTGATGCACTTCGACAATTCTACTGCCTCGAAATTGTGCCTAATGTCTTCGCATCAACTGAGAAGCTGTCTAAGAACATAATTCATTCATGACAGAAAATGCCGTTTGAACTCAGTCTCCTAGATGCATGGTTAGTCTAAGGGAAAATTTAGTATTTTTCTTTTTCCATAGTATCGATAGTTTTCTTAGCCTTATTTGAGACTTCCTTGCAATTGCCTCGTAGCAGCTGTTTTTTTTTCTTTTTTTGATCTTTTTCAATATATTTATGATGTCATCTGCGAGAAATAGTGGTGTTCCACCCTGACAGGTGCACTTATAAAGCAACGCTTTTATTTTCCATGACTAAATAAAATATACATGCGGCTGAAATAAAAGAATAAAATTCTTAGGAATATTACGCATTTTTCTATATCTATTAGTCTATCTATATGCATCTCTTGCCAGTTTCCTCTACCCGAGCAAAGTTCGTTCTCTGAGCACATGGTCTTATAGGTAGAGATTAGGGCTGCTGTGCTCAGTTAAACGGGTTCTCAGATCCTGATACTTGAGTGTGCTAGCGGGAATCTGAGCATGTCGTGTACAGCATTGCAGAGATTGGGTCTATTTGCCAGGACCCCTTTCTTAATTAGTTATTTTCTACTTTTCTCTATGGGAAAGCTGGACAGCTGTAGAATATTTGTAGATATTTCCCGACATATTCACGTATACCTTCTGTACTCCTCGATTAGGGAATGCCTCCATGACTGCTGGTATCTCTATGGAATCAAATGTGTTTTCGTAATCCTAAAAGACATACGGGGAACTTGATTGTACTCCGCAGGTTTCTCGCTTTCCCGGTTGATTACCCGAACAGGATCTATTTTACAATATCCCTGCCTCAAGCCAACCTGTTCTCTTGGTTCTATTAGAAATTATCTTGGTGGCTATTTTATACAGTACTTAAAGCAAGCTAATGGGCCTACAATTCAATTCTTTGGTGTCTTCATTTTTATGGATTACTAATATTTCCTGAAGAATATTATGCAGAAGACAAAGGTTATGTTCAACAGACTCATAAGGGAACTAGAATTCACGTTCGCCAGTCAGCCTCTAGCGTCTGTGCAGGAGCACATTTATCTAGCTAAATTATACAGACGGGAACTTGATGATGAAAAGAAAATTTACAGGAGACGAAAAATGAGATGTAGTGCATACGGAAAGCATTACTAAATCCGGACAACGAGTTTACCAGTGTCGCCGAAAACGAAAGTGTGCAATTATTAAATTTACCGCTGCTAAGTTGTACAGGCAAACAGCCATCTAACGCAATATCGTAGTCGTAGCGTTGAGAGATCAGAGAGCAAACGGGGATAGCACATATTGTAGTTCGCATCAAGGCAAAGATATGGAGGTGGGCAGGATTTGTAATGCTCGGAGCAGATAATTCATAGACCATTAGATTTACAGAATGGGTGCCGTGGAAACTGAAGCGCAGCGAGGATGCCAGTAAATTATTTATGTCGGGTACTGAAATTAAGCAATCTCTACGCACAATATGAAATCAGCTACCTCAAGACAGGGAGAATTGCATGTCCCTGGGAGAAGCATTCTTCCTGTAGTAAACATGCACATAGGCTGCTCAAGACCGGGAGAATTGCATGTCCCTGGGAGAAGCATTCTTCCTGTAGTAAACATGCACATAGGCTGCTGCGGCTGATAATATGCCGCTTTTTAGTTAACGTCTTCGATGCTTTGGGTATGTGCCAATCACAACAAAATTGTTTCTCGTGAATCAAAAGCACATCAGAGACATTTGCACGTGATTGTATGAATATACCTATAGACATACACACCAGGTATGTACTTCATGGCTGCGTTGCTAGATGGCGCAGGCTGTCCAACGGGAAGCG
Organism: Dermacentor variabilis; assembly: GCF_050947875.1. Classification (NCBI taxonomy): domain Eukaryota; kingdom Metazoa; phylum Arthropoda; class Arachnida; order Ixodida; family Ixodidae; genus Dermacentor; species Dermacentor variabilis. Next base: position 129,598,055 of record NC_134570.1, on the reverse strand, counting down.
TGAGAGAGGACCTTGGCTCCATACGCAGCTCATGCGCCTCAGCAGCGGAAGTACGGTGTGTCACTACCTTGCTTCAATGTTAATCGCCTTAAGGTCGGCATTCATCACAAGATGGGCTCTGCCGATATCTTTTATTATAACTGCATGGTCCAAGTTATATATTCTAAATAGAAGCAAAGGACTAAAGAAGTCAAGTTTGCTTAGCGGCAATGGTAAGAGTAGCATCAATCTAAAAATATCAAGCTTGAAGTGTTCAGGAAATAAATTTGTGTTCGAGCTAACAGTCTAATATGACTCACGACCGTTATATGCTTAATTCTATACAGCAATGCCATCGCCTACTACTTGTTGCGGAAGTACGCGCCTGAGTCGGAGCTCTACCCGGCTTCCATCAAGACTCGCACCCGCATAGACCAAATTCTCTCAGCAGTTGTCACTACAATCCACAATGCAATGATAGACGCCCTCGTGAGTACTCAGTTTTCACTTGCATTTTGTGGGTAACCATCAGGTTTTCAAATCTCCGGAGCATGACCTCTCTGTCATTTTATTAAGATAATTCAAATGCCTTTTGAGCAAAGTTTCTCTGTCGAATACCTTTTCGAGAGGTCAGGAGTATTAATTTTACAGGCGCGCTAGCTGCTAATGCGACTAGTAGCAGGGCAGCTTCGGAACAATAACTTCCATAAGGAGGTGGTATACCTACCCGAAAAAATAAACCGTAAAATGTGGACTAGCATCCCACTTTATTTTTGGAAACATTTCCAGTAAAGTATTGATTATAATCTGCAACCATGCAGCATTCTACTTCTGGCTTCTGGGTGCTGAATTCAAATGCTTCCTCGAGTGCTTAGACAGGTTCTTCCACTTTGTTAATGACAATAAATGCGAGAATATTTTGTGGAACGACTTCATCATAGACCTCCTATGTCAAAACTGTCGCCTGGATAGCCTTATGTATGTGTGCTTTCTAACGGTTGCTACAATGCAATCGAGGCACATACTCGAGTCACTGCACAGTCCGAAACATTGATAGATGTTTTCATAACGAACATCAACACTTCACTAACCAGGGCGGGTATAGTTCGCTGTTACGTTCGCGACCAGGTGGGAATGAATTTTCCTAATGACTGTGATTATTAAAATGACTGTTATTGTGCAATATTTTAGTTTAACGTAGATATATTACTAATGACTAAGATTTTAGTTTCAAGTAGATTCAAAAATGAATTTTGATGATTTTCATTTTACGCTCTCATCACTTGCTTAATTTTTGTCTTCAAAAGTAAACAATTGTCTGCACTTTCTTTTATTGTATTTGATTCTACATGGAAAGAAAAATTTCAAACCCTAAGGGTGGCTTCTCGTGTCTGTACGTCAACGCTTGTACCTCACAAAATGGTGTTTAGGGAACTGATACACCCATTTGTTTGAAAGGGCAATTTTCGGGAATTGCGCACATTTGCCCAATATCTCGTGTGTGCCGCAATGGTATGCGAGGGGCTGACCAAATAAATACACAAAACATAATCATGAAATATTGCCGGTGGCGTCGACTCGAGGCGTTAAGTCCGAATGACCAGCCGAGCTCGTTAGAAGAACTTTAACAATTGATCCAATACTGTCGCATCGGGGTTGAGTGCAGGCAGCAGACGACATACCAGCAACGTGTCTCGTACGCCGGTGAACGGTAGCATTCCGGCAGCTGTAAGAGGCAGCCAACGTCGTCACCTGCTGTCCTCACTAACAAGGCCATGACGATGGATAGTTAGTTATTTATAGTTTTATGGCGCAAGAGGAATTATGGCTATGATGCTCCCCATAACAAGGGAGGTGGCGCGCATCTTTTGCCAGAAGGAACATTCAACGCAGAATTGAAACGCAGTGATTGATAACTTCGAGAAAAAGAGTCTTCTCTCCGCAGGGGCGTCTGCGTAAGCAGGCGTTTGGTGTGTTGCGACACCACGTACCCTAGCAGACGAAGGCTGGACCCTCCCGCGTGTAGCCGTGCGCGGCTTCAACGTGTCTGGGGATAAGGGCATTCTGGGGATTGAGCCGATGCTGGGTGTTTGGACCTTTAAGGCCCCCGGCGGAGGCAACACACCGCTTCGGCCTCGCTTCCACATTGACGGCACCTCCTGACTGACCCACATGGAGGAAATCGGCAGTCGCCTTTTCCTGTCTCTCTCTTCCTACAACCTCCGTCTTTCCCGTAGTTTCCCCTTTCCTGTCTCCTTCTCTCTTCTATTTACTTTCTTCTCCTTGGCGGCAAGTGTTAACCCTGTGTGGCTATCCAACCTTGGGTGCACCATATTTGATTATAGTGTCGGCGTACGACTGGCGTCGTGCAGACTTGTGTGCAAGCTCTGCCGCGTCCCCCGTTGTGCTCCGTGGTGGGCGGTCGGCGCTGTTACCGAATGTTCATATATTTTTATGGAAACTTCTTTCCCCCACCTTCCTGATCGCCCTCAGAAACGAGGGCCCACAGAAGATGTCTTCAAGTTTTTCGGACACCAAATCCAGAATTTTCCCCGCTTCCATGTTATTCACTCTGAAAAGTCAAAGAAAGCAGTGCGAACCATTTCACCATTCCTTGTTTCAAAGTCATTGGCTGTTGTTTTTGGTCCAGGTTACAAGGTGTCGAGGACGGCAAGCGGTGACCTGCTCTTGGAGTTCCGCGATCTGAAAGGGTATGAGAAACTACCGAAGCTAGTGTCATTTGGGGAGAGCCACATAACAGTAATCCTGCACCGTACAATGAACACCACCCGTGGTGTTGTGTCGGATGATGATTTGCTTGATCTGACTGAAGCGGAATTCCTGGAGGGCTTCAGTGAGCAAAATGTGATCAATGTCAAAAGAATTAAGATGAGGCGGGATGGCAAAGAGATTCAGACGAAGCACCTTTGGTTCAAGTGTCTAGCCCGAGTCAATCGAGGCCGGGTACATCAAGCTCCGTGTTAGGCCGTACGTGCCAAATCCACTGCGTTGTTTCAAATGCCAGCGCTTCGGCCACAGCTCACAGAGCTGCCGAGGCCGCCAAACTTGTGCGAAATGCAGCGCCCAAGAACACATCTCTGAAGGTTGTGAGAATGCTCTCCACTATGTAAACTGAGCCGGGGATCACGCCGCGTGCTCGTGGTCGTGCCCCTCCTAGAAGAAGGAACAAGAAATTGTAACTATCAATGTAAAAGAGAATATATCGTTCAAAGAGGCACGCAGGCGGGTAGCCTACCTGCCAAAGAAAAGCTTTGCCGAAGTGGCGCGTCAGGGAGCAGCGTCACAACGGCCTCCGGCGGTTGTCCGACTCACAAGCAGTGAGTCAGCAGATACGCCATCTGCCCCCACGGTGGTTGCAGCTTGCGCTGCTCCGCCAACCGAGCAGAAGGGACCATCGAACCTGAAGGTGGGCGCAGCCGAGGCTGCCTCGACCTCCCGGCCCCTTCCAGCGCTGGCAACAGCCGGCGCAGCCAAATCCCTCAGGGAGCCCCTTCGACCTCCGGGCTGGTGGGCGCAGGGGTCTTGCCCTCCGAGGCGGGACTCTCTCTGGTAGCTTCTCGCTCGCAAGAGCGCATGTCCGGAGCCTCACTAGAGGCATTGAACAGTACACCTGTCCTCAAGGCGCACCAAACGCCTGAGGAGCGCTGAGGCTCCCTCGAACGCTTCAGAAAGGGGAACACCCCGGTTACAGAGCCTCGAAAGAGCTCTGTAATCTAAGGCATCACTCCCGTTTCGGTACACACAGCACGTATTTACTTCCAATATGGAAACACAAATTATTCAATAGAACGTCAGATGTCTCCTTAGAAACCTTCATGATGTGCAAGAACTCATCCACAAACACAATACAAAAGTGCTGTGTTTTCAGGAAACACATTAAAACCAAAATACACAAACTTTCTTCGACAGTATGTTACTTTTCGCAAAGATCGCGACAATGCAATCGCATCATCGGACGGTGTTGCAATTGTAATTCAAAAAAAGCATAGCGTGTCAGCGTTTGCAGCTACGAACGGCCCTTGAAGCAGTGGCTGTTCGAGTTGTTCTGCTAAACAAACTTATCTCTATTTGCTGGCTTTATATACCCCCACATTACTAACTAAGTAAACATGAATTTTAGTCCTTTATACAATTAATTGCCAGAACCCTATGCTGTTCTTGGCGATTTCAATGCACACAACTACCTGTGGGGCGACCCTCGTATAGATACGCGAGGATGTCTTCTTGAACAGTTCCGTTTGTATTCTGGTGCGTGCCTGTTGAATAAGAAGGAACCCACATATTACTCTCTCGCAAACAGAACCTGTTCTTCAATAGATCTTCGCATAGTTTCCCCGTCGATACTGCCTAAACTTGAATGGGAAGTTACCAACAACCCTTACGGCAGCGACCACTTCCCCATACTACTAAGAACATCTAAAGAAAACAAATATCCACCACAGGCTCCTAGGCGGAAGATCGATACAACCGACTGGGAGAAATTCCTAACTCTTATTAGTATCTCATGGGCTGACATGTCTTTGTTAGGAATTGATGCTGCTGTGGAATATTTTACAGTCTTCATAATAGATGCCGCATCTAAATGAATATCTGAAGTTAGTGGCTTGGCATGCAAACGGCGCGTCCCGTGGTGGAACGACGAATGTAGGATCGCTCGTAAGAAACAAAGCAAAGTGTGGGGGTTGCTCCGCGCCTGTCCCACTTCGGAGAATCTTATTGACTTTAGGAAAGTAAAATCTGAAGGCAGGAGAACGCGCCGACAGGCCAGAAGAGAGAGTTGGCAGAAGTTTTTATCGGGCATCAACTCGTATACAGATGAGGCCAAAGACTGGAACAGGGTTAATAGGATAAGAGGGCGACAAACATACTCCCTCCCTTTGGTAAACACACAAGGCGATACCCTGCAAGACCAGGCAGATTCACTTGGGGAGCATTTTGAGAGTGTGTCAAGTTCAACCAATTATTCCCACTCTTTTCTCAAATATCAACAAATAGAAGAACGTAAGCCATTCACAAGAAAAAGTCGAGTGAATGAGTCTCAAAACCGTCCTTTTAGTATTGCAGAGTTGAGAGCTGCCTTGAGCGCATGCAAGACCACTGCACCGGGAACTGACAGAATCATGTTTGAAATGATCAAAAACTTACACAATGACACCCAAGTTACACGACTCGCACTTTTCAACACCATTTGGGCTGTAGGATACCTTCCAAGTGCATGGAAAGAAGCCATTGGTGTCCCTGTTTTGAAACAAGGCAAAGATTCTTCCTCAATGGCAAGCTACCGTCCGATAGCCCTCACAAGTTGCCTTTGTAAGGTATTCGGAAAAATGATTAATCGGCCGCTCATTCACTTCCTTGAACTGAGCAAAATGCTTGATCCCTATCAGCGTGGCTTCAGAGAAGGGCGCTCCACAACTGATCACCTTGTACGTATTGAAGGAAATATCCGGGACGCAGTTGTGCACAAACAGTGTTTCTTATCCATATTCACTGATATGGAGAAAGCGTACGACACAACGTGGCGTTACGGAATCTTAAGAGACTTGTGAGAAATGGGCATCCAAGGTAATATGCTAAACCAAATAGAAAGCTATCTGTCCAATCGTACCTTCCGGATAAAAGTCGGCAATATTCTTTCACGTCTTTTTACGCAAGAAATGGGTGTACCCCGAGGAGGCGTGCTCAGCTGCACGCTCTATATCGTGAAGATGAACACGCTTCGTGCTTCATTACCACCGGCCATCTTTTATTCTGTCTACGTGGACGACATTCAAATAGCTTTCAAATCCTGTAACCTCGCAGTGTGCGAAAGACAGGTACAGCATGGCCTGAACAAAGTGTCAAAGTGGGCAGACATAAATGGATCTAAAATCAATCCTAACAAAAGGTATTGTGTTCTTTTTACAAGAAAGAGAGGCCTGATCCCAGATCCTTGCTTAGAACTGTGCGGACAAAAGATACCTGTAAACAAAGAGCACAAATTTCTAGGTGTTATACTTGACTACAGACTCACTTTCCTCCCACACATTAAACTTCTTAAAGAAAAATGTCTAAAAACAATGAACATAATGAAACTTCTATCCCTGACTACGTAGGGTAGTGCCAGGAAGTGCCTAATGAATCTCTATAAGAGCCTCATTCGATCACGATTGGACTATGGTGCCGTGATTTATCACTCTGCCGCCCCGAGCGCGCTAAAGTTGCTAGACCCAGTCCACCATTTAGGAATCCGACTGGCCACTGGCGCTTTCAGAACAAGTCCCATACAAAGTTTATATCTAGAATCAAATGAGTGGCCACTTCATCTGCAGAGAACATACATCAGCCAAACATATTTTCTGAAAGTCCACTCTAATCCTCAACATCCGTGTTTTAATACCATTAACGATATGACATATGCTACACTCTTTCGTAATCGTCCCTCCGTAAGACAGCTTCTCTCGCTGCGTGTGAGGGAGCTTAGTCATGAAATGCATATCCCACTTCTCGAGCTTCGCCTAATGCATCCAACCAAGCTGCTACCTCCTTTGGAATGGCAGCTGATGCAATGCGATATATTTTTCATGCAAGTTACAAAACACGCTCCAGAGGTTGAAATCCAAAGGCATTTCCGGGAATTCCTGCACAAACACTCCTGCACGGAGTTCTACACAGACACATCGAAGTCACACGACGGGGTGTCCTATGCAGCCGTCGGTACATCCTTCTCGGAATCCGATGTACTGCATCCGGAAACTAATATCTTTACGGCTGAGGCCTATGCATTGTTGTCGACTGTAAAGCATATAAAGTAAACAAAACTCCAGAAATCAGCTATATATACCGACTCCCTTAGTGTTGTGAAGGCCTTGATGTCGTTCTGTAACCACAAAAATTCGGTAATTAATGAACTCTACTCCGTCTTCTGTAAAGCATATATATCTAACCAACATGTGATTATATGCTGGGTGCCTGGACATAGGGGCATCGAGGGCAACGTTCTAGCGGACCAGATGGCCACATCATTTCATTGCATGCAGTTAATCCTACTGCTTCAGTCCCTGTCAGAGACTTGAAGCCTTTCTTAAGAAGGAAACTGCGGTACCACTGGCAACGCATGTGGGACGCAGAAGTAAATAACAAACTACACGTGATAAAGCCACAGTTAGGTTCTTGGCCCTCCGTAACAAAATCACGGCGAACAGATGTCGTATTCTGTCGCCTCAGAATAGGACACACATTTGGCACGCATAACATTTTACTTACTGAAAATGATCCTCCAACCTGCGGTAGATGCAGGGAGAGGCTGACCGTCTTCCACGTCCTCCTGCAGTTTCGGGCAGCCGAATCTGAGAGAAAGAAACATTTTCCCCTAGCATACCGGCAGCACATCCCCCTTCATCCTGTATTTTCACTCGGCCCAGAACCGCTATTTGCCACCAACGCAGTCCTAAGTTTTCCGAAAGATGTTGTGTTGCATGTTGTTAGCGCCACATGTTCGTAGCGTCTCCTCTTTCTGAGGATGCCGCTGTGATAGCTCTTTCGTATAGTACATGCGTATAGGCCCTTGTGTTTAAAGGGCTCTCGCGAGGCAGCACTGCTCCAGGTAATTTTACTATCTCATATATTTTATATTTTGCATCATTCTTTTACAATCGATTTTAATACTCATAGAACACGTCATTTGTCATCGACATATTCTTACTACAGATAGATTTTACGCACTCTAGAGCGACTATTTTAAGGCCCCTTTACAACTACGCCACACCAACTTCATAGAACTAAAACCTACACTGCAAACTCATCACCGCGGACCTGGCGCTCTTTGGCCATATCTGGCCCTTCTGCCAATAAAAACCGTACGTTCATTCATTCATAAGCGTCTTCGGTAGCTTTTTTGGCATCAGCACATTCCTCAATAACAGCGGCATGACGAAGCATAGTTAGTTATGTAGGGTTTTATGGTGCTAAAGCAACTACGTCTATGAAGCTCACCATGACGATGGAGGAGGCACGCGTCTTTCTCCATAAGGAACATTGAGTGCATGATTGTAACGTAGCGATTGATAACTTCGAGCAAAACCGTATTCTGTTGCTTTTTCTGCATCAGCACAGTCCTCAATAACAACGCCATGACGAAGGACAGTTATGTAGGGTTTTATGGTGCAAACACAACTACGGATATGATGCTCACCATGAGGAAGGAGGAGGCGCGTGTATTTTACCAGAAGGAACATTCAGCGCAGGATTGTGACGCACCTTCATATAGGATGGCCAAGTAGTGCACCAGGGTGGCCAATCCTGCTCTGGTGAGGGAGTGCGTTACCGGTTCTGGTCACCGGGATCAGGCCACACTCCAGGCATGTTTATGCAATTTTATCATCACGCGGATTTTTTTAATCCGGTGGAAAATTGCCGGCACCGGAATTCGAACCACGGACCTCTTGCACGCGAGGCGGGTGTTCTACCTCTACGCCACCACTGCACCGGACAGGCCGCCATTGGAATATGAACCTGGCAAGGTTTAACGCTAGAACGTTATCTAGTGAGGCGAGCCTAGCAGTGCTATTGGAGGAATTAGAGGGCAGTAAATGGGATATAATAGGGCTCAGTGAAGTTAGGAGGTCAAAAGAAGCACATACGGTGCTAAAAGCAGGCACGTCCTGTGCTACCAGGGCTTAGCGGAGAGACGAGAACTAGGAGTCGGATTCCTGATTGATACGAATAAAGCTGGTAACATACAGGAATTCTATAACATTAACGAGAGGGTGGCAGGTCTTGTTGTGAAACTTAATCAGACGTACCAAATGAAGGTTGTACTGGTCTACGCCCCTACATCCAGTCATGATGACCAGGAAGTCGAAAACTTCTATGAAGACGTGGAATCGGCGATGGGTAGCGTGAAAACAAAATACACTACACTAATGGGTGACTTTAATGCCAAGGTAGGCAAGAAGCAGGCTGGAGACAAGGCAGTGGGGGAATATGGCATAGGCACTAGGAATAGCAGGGGAGAGTTATTAGTAGAGTTTGCCGAACAGAATATTATGCGGATAATGAATACCTTCTTCCGCAAGCGGGATAGCCGAAAGTGGACGTGGAGGAGCCCGAACGGCGAGACTAGAAATGAAATAGACCTCATTCTCTGCGCTAACCATGGCATCATACAAGATGTGGACGTGCTCAGCAAGGTGCGCTGCAGTGACCATATGATGGAAAGAGCTCGAATTAACCTAGATTTGAGGAGGGAACGGAAGAAACTGGCACATCAGAAGCCGATCAATGAGTTAGCGGTAAGAGGGGAAATAGAGGAGTTTCAGATCAAGCTACAGAACAGGTATTCGGCTTTACCTCAGGAAGAGGACTTTAGTGTTGAAGCAATCTTGTGGGCGTCATTAGGGATTGTGCAATGGAAATCGGTGGTAACTCCGCTAGGCAGGATACCAGTAAACTATCGCAGGACACGAAAGATCTGATCAAGAAACGCCAATATATGAAAGCCTCTAATCCTACAGCTAGAATAGAAGTGGCAGAACTTTCGAAGTTAATCAACAAGCGTAAGACAGCTGACATAAGGAAGTATAATATGGATAGAATTGAACATGCTCTCAGGAACGGTGGAAGCCTAAAAGCAGTGAAGAAGAAATTAGGAATTGGCAAGAATCAGATTTATGCATTAAGGTACACAGCCGGCAATATCATTACTAATTTGGATGAGATAGTTCAGGCGGCTGAGGAGTTCTATAGAGATTTATACAGTAACACTGGCATCCACGAATATAATGGAAGAGAAAATAGTCTAGAGGAATTCGAAATCCCACAGGTAACGCCGGAAGAAGCAAAGAAAGCCTTGGGAGATATGCAAAGAGGGAAGGCAGCTGGGGAGGATCAGGTAACATCAGATTTGTTGAAAGATGGTGCGCAGATTGTTTTAGAGAAACTCGCCACCCTGTATACGTAATTGCTCATGACCTCGAGCGTACCGAAATCTTGGAAGAACGCTAACATAATCCTAATCCATAAGAAAGGGGGCGCCAAAGACTTGAAAAATCATAGACCGATTAGCTTACTATCAGTTGCCTACAAACTATTTACTAAGGTAATCGCAAATAGAATCAGGAACACCTTAGACTTCTGTCAAGCAAAGGACCAGGCAGGACTCTGTAAAGGCTACTCTACAATAGATCATATTCACACTACCAATCAGGTGATAGAGAAATGAGTGGAATATAACCAACCCTTATATATAGCTTTCATTGATTACGAGAAAGCGTTTAATTCTGTCGAAACCTCAGCAGTCATGGAGGCATTACGGAATCAGGGTGTAGACGAGCCGTATGTAAAAATACTGAAATATATCTATAGGGGCTCCCCAGCCATCATATTCCTCCGTAAGCAAAGCAACGAAATCCCAATAAAGAAAGGCGTCAGGCAGGGAGATACGATCTCTCCCATGCTATTCACAGCGTGTTTATAGGAGGTATTCAGAGACCTGGATTGGGAAGAATTGGGGATAAGAGGTAATGCAGAATAACTTAGTAACTTTCTTCAGGCATTCTCAGATCATGAACAGCAGGTTGCCATTATCCTCAAGATAAAAGTGTATAATAGCTGTGTCTTACCAGTACTCACCTACGGGGCAGAAACCTGGAGGCTTGCGAAAAGGGTTCTACTCAAATTGAGGACGACGCAACGTGCTATGTCAAAAGAAGTGTCAAAAGACCACGAAATAATCAAAGGCCTACACAACCATGGCCCATGATTGGCTGATGCTCTTTACTTCCCGAACGTTCACCAAGAAATTGTTTGCTTAATTATTGCGGAAGACCTGTTGTCGAAGATATTCGGAAAATACGTCGCTTGCGATGGTAACAGGAAAGCTCTCCTTTTTATTGAAGCTGTCAAGGCTGGACATTGCAAGGACCAACAATCAATGATGAGCCCGTTCACCCACCCACACAAGCAAAAGTCTGCGTAATTAGGAGACATTTGCCTCTGTATCCTTAAAACAGCACATCATTTGGCAGCTCAATAGCTTAGGGAACACAGAGGCTTTTGAGGCTTCCTCCCATGAGAAGCAAGTTTTTGAAAGCTTTCCCCGAAACCATTGACTTGCGCGGTAACAGATATGAAGATTGTCTGCCTGGGAACGAGTTGCAAGCAGACCTGCACGACGATCGTGCGCTAGCTATGAAACAGTTTCGCGGCTTCCTTCATCGGCTATTTGAGAAGAAAGACGTTCTCCTTAGCTGCGAGGCAGCCGTCAGACAGTATCTTAAGGATGGTCATGCGAACCCAATTCGCGTCATGGAAGAAATAATTATCACAAAGAACTATATGACCCAACTTGAAGTAATCAGGGAATTGTTCCCCACGAGTAAACTCTGAGTCGCCTACGATTTGTCGTCCCATGACACTGGAATGATTTTGCTGAGCTGCCTCTTGGAAAGAGGCCCTAACCTGAGCAATAACAGTGGAAGGTGTTGCTGCGCTTTCGCCTGCGCCAGTTCAAAATCGTGGCTCACGTTCAGAAAATCTTGTTCAAGATTGGAATCAAACCGTGCGTCAGAGGCGCCCTGAGATTCATTTGGTTTGAAACGAAAAATGCCAAGAGGAATATGTGACATGCATCAGGTGCACAATTGCCGCATGACCAGCGTACCGTTAGGCACGACGGCAAGCCCCTTTTTACTCAGCGCGTATCCGGAAACAACTGTCTATAGTTGAGATGTTAGCAAGTTGCTTTTATGTTACCGATATGGTCACCATCGTTCCAACTGCCCAGGCCTCCTGTGAACTATACGACCACACTACAGAAATATTCGCAGAGGCTGGAATAAAGTTGCAAAAGTGGGTGACTAAATAAACTAGTATGAAAAGACGCATAAAACAGCAGGAGCAGATGAAGACACTTGGAGTACTCTGGAACACCAGATGAGACAACCTAAGCTTCGGTTATTGAATCTTTACAAGGAGTTCAGTAAACGACACGCTCCATCTTGCGGGTCCCCGCTCGTATGTTCGACCCTCTATGTCATGAAGATCCATTTCTGTTCCCCGCCAAGATTCTCTTTCAAATAATTTGGGAAATGGGACAGAATTGGAGTTGCGAGTTTCTGACAGAACTTGACCGGGATTGGAGCATACCTGGTGCAAATAAGTGCGTGATATTAGGACTCTTTGAGTGCCCAGGCTTGTCTCTGTGGCAGGAGAGGAAACAACTGTTTCTGTAAGGTAGCTGCAAAACAAACTAACATTTTTTTGTAAAAATGGCCTATTAACATAATGAAAATGAAATAACTGGAAGACAAGTCGCCTAACGAGGAGGTGGGCCGGGCCGAGTCCGCCGCTTTCAAGAGGAAGGAAACGGTTATGACGCCGCGCGGCTTCAACACGTCAGCTACGGACCAAAGTAGCAAACACGAGATGGAAAGCTTGCAAAATAAGCAGTGAGGAGTTTGGCACTTGCAAGACATAAACACGGATGCCTGGAACTATTTGCAAGCTTCAGCTCAGCTCAATGTGGCACAACTGCTACCACTGTTATGTGTTAGTCTGACGATGTACATACATCCAAAAATTCCGACGAGCAGTTCGTGAGGTCTGCTGTTAGCGTATGAGAGAGGGGTATACCTTTGTACTTGAAGGTCTGCTTCCAATGATTACCTGGAAAGTGATTGTGCATCTCACATCATCATCATCATCAGCCTGGTTACGCCCACTGCAGGGCAAAAGGCCTCTCCCATACTTCTTCAACTACCCCGGTCATGTACTAATTGTGGCCACGTTGTCCCTGCAAACTTCTTAATGTTATCATCAGAAACCTGGAGGCAGAACGCCTTCAGGTTTCTGCCCCATACCTGAGTACTGGTAGGACACAGCTATTATACACTTTTCTCTTGAGCGATAGTGGCAACCTGCTGTTCATGATCTGAGAATGCTTGCCAAACGCGCCCCAGCCCTTTCTTATTCTTCTGGTTATTTCAGTCTCATGACCCGGATTTGTGGCCACTACCTGCCCTGAGTAGATTGTATTCCCTTACCACTTCCAGTGCCTCGCTACCTGTCGTAAACTGCTGTTCTCTTCCGAGACTGTTAAACATTACTTTAGTTTCCTGCAGATTAATTTTCAGACCCACCCTTCTGCTTTCCCTCTCCAGGTCAGTGAGCATGCATTGCAGTTGGTCTCCTGTGTTAACTAAGCAAGGTAATATCATTGGCGAATTTCAAGTTGCTAAGGTATTCTCCATCAACTTTTATCCCCAATTCTTCCCAATCGAGGTCTCTCAATACCTCCTATAAACACGCTGTGAATAGCATGGGAGAGATCGTATCTCCCTGCCTGACGCCTTTCTTTATTGGGATTTAGTTGCTTTGCTTACGGAGGAATATGATGGCTGTGGAGCCCCTATAGATATATTTCAGTATTTTTACATACGGCTCGTCTACACCCTCATTCCGTAATGCCTCCATGACTGCTGAGGTTTCGACAGAATTAAACGCTTTCTCGTAATCAATGAAAGCTATATATAAGGGTTGGTTATATTCCGCACATTTTTCTATCACCTGAGTGATAGTGTGAATATGGTATATTGTTGAGTAGCCTTTACGGAATCATGCCTGGTCCTTTGGTTGGCAGAAGTCTAACGTGTTCGTGATTCTATTTACGATTACCTTAGTAAATACTTTGTAGGCAAAAGACAGTAGGCTGATCGGTCTATAATTTTTCAAGTTTTTGGCGTCCCCTTTCTTATGGATTAGGATTATGTTAGTGTTCTTCCAAGATTCCGGCGCGCTCGAGGTTATGAGGCATTATGTATATAGCGTGGCCAGTCTTTCTAGAACAATGTTCCCACCATCCTTCAACAAATCTGCTGTTACCTGATCTTCCCCAGCTGCCTTCTCCCTTTGCATAGCTCCCAAGGCGTTCTTTACTTCTTCCGGTGTTACTTGTGGGATTTCAAATTCCGCTAGACTATTCTCTCTCACATTATCGTCGTGGGTGCTACTGGCACTGTATAAATCTCTATAGAACTCCTCAGCCACTTGAACTTTCTCATCCATATTAGTAACCATATTGCCGGCTTTGTCTCTTAACGCATACATCGGATTCTGGCCTATTCCTAGTTTCTTCTTCACTGCTTTTAGGCTTGCTCCGTTCCTGAGAGCATGTTCAATTCTATTCATATTATAGTTACTTATGCCACCTGTCTTACGCTTGTTTATTAACTTAGAAAGTTCTCCAAGTTCTATTGTAGCTGTAGGTTTACCGGCTTTCATACATTGGCATTTCTTGATCAGATCTTTCGCCTCCTGCGATAGCTGACTGGTATCCTGTCTAACGCAGTTACCACAGACTTCTATTGCACACTCCTTAATGATGCCTATAAGATTGTCGTTCATTGCTTCAACACTAAGGTCCTCTTTCTGAGTTAAAGCCGAATACCTGTTCTGTAGCTTGATCCAGAATTCCTCTAGCTTCCCTCTGACGGCTAACTCATTGATTGGCCTCTGATCTACCAGTTTCTTCCGTTCCCTCCTCAAGTCTAGGCTAATTCGAGTTCTTATTATACTATGGTCACTGCAGCGCACCTTGCCGAACACGTCCACATCTTGTGTGATGCCAGGGTTAGCGCAGAGTATGAAGTCTATTTCATTTCTAGTCTCACCATACGGGCTCATCCACGTCCACTTTCGGCTAACCCGCTAGCGGAAAAAGGTATTCATTATCCGCATATTATTCCGTTCTGCAAACTGTACTAATAACTCTCCTCTGCGATTCCTAGAGCCTATGCCATAATCCCACACTGACTTGTCTCCAGCCTGCTTCTTGCCTACCCTGGCATTAAAGTCACCCATCAGTATAGTGTATTTTGTTTTGAATTTACCCATCGCCGATTCCACGTCTTCATAAAAGCTTTCGACTTCCTGCTCATCATGACTGGATGAAGGGCGTAGACCTGTACGACCTTCAATTTGTACCTCTTATTAAGTTTCACAACAAGACGTGCCACCCTCTCGTTAATGCTATAGTGTTCCTGTATGTTACCGGCCATATCTTTATTAATCAGGAATCGGAATCCTAGTTCTCGTCTCTCCGCTAAGCCCCGTAGCACAGGACGTGTCCTCTTTTTAGCACTGCATATGCTTTTTTGTCTTCCTAACCTCACTGAGCCCTATTATATCTCATTTACTACCCTCTAATTCCTCCATTAACACTGCTAGGCTCACCTCACTACGTAAAGTTGTAACGTTAAATGTTGCCAGGTTCAAATTCCAATGGCGGCTTGTCCTCCATTGGAATTTGAACCTCTATCATAACCTCCTATATGAATACAACAACCACACATCATAGTTCAAACCAAAATCCTGAGCTTTTTCGAAGTTAACAGCTGCACCGCTAACTGCACAGTCATTCCACTTTTCATATCAGCACAGAAAAAGGCGATGTCGGCCGTATAGGCCCGTACACTCATCAGATTGCAGTGTGAACCTGGGAAACGCATAGTCTTACCGATCTCGCGCACATAGCGGCTCCAATTGCAAAGGCAACAAAAGCTTGGACAATGGCTGAGTTTAGCTTACCGACGCTTTGAGAAATATGTGTTTGGAGACACAGTCATTACTAGCTGAGACATTAGCGTAACAGGTGCTCATACCTTTAGGTAGCGAGATCCATTGATTGCGTGCTTTAATACATGTAACAAGAAGTTGCGATCTAAATTGTCAAATTCATTTGCCAAATCAATCTACACTATTGGGACCTGACATATGCTTCCTGCTTCACATATGAGCCTAGACCAGTTAAGGTGGGTATTTTCTGGATTGAATTTCCTGCAGTGTTACATGTTTGATGGTAGCCCACGATTGAATGAAATACGGTTTTAAGGTTGTTAGCTAATATCTTCATGAACATGCTATAGCCCACTTTGCACAGTGTTACGGGACGATAGATCTCGACTTTGTGCAATTTTGTTGCGCCCCTGCCTTTTGAACAAGTACGGTGTGCCAATTAAAGAGCGTGGCAGGCAGGCATTCTAGTCTGTAAGCTTCCTTATACACCTCAAGCGTAAACGAAGCCAATGCAGAATGGCAACTTATTTATAATAGAGCTGTGAGCTGAAATAAATTGAACGAAGCAACTGGTAAAATGAGAACGGCAGAGTAGAAAAAAAGCTGTCTTTCCGCTTCACCACCGTGGGCATCATGTACTATTGCGTTCAATATGAGTTACAACACGGCATACACCTCTCAGTTCTATCAGGAAAATCTAAGGACGCCTAACAGTTCTCATAAGTAATGAAAACCAAATAATTATTGTACAGTTGAACACCGCTCAGCTGTCCTTCAGGTTATGCGCTGCGAGTAAGGTAGGATAATGTTACGTGCCGCCCGTACCAGCGAACAGCAGCAGCCTGCTGTGCCAACGCAGCATGCCACCCACGTCTTGCGCGACGACAGACCGAGGAAGCAGCAGCAGCCACCAAGGCGGGCAGGTGCGCAGCAGCTAGTGGTGTGAGAGAGAGACGCGGGCCACGCGCCGGCTTCTGAGAGCGAGAGGGAGGGTGACGTGGCGTCGCGGCAATGCTCACTCTCCTCACGCAACACCCGGCGTGCTATCGCAGCAGTAGGCATCTGCTTTCTCCAGCTGTGCTCCATCTAGGCGAGCTTTTGACACAGCGTCGCAGCCAACGGGAACTACATCGAGGCCTGCTCATGACGTGGCTTCGTAGCCACTGGCAGAGAAAATTATGATGCCATTTCGCTGCTACAGACGACAAACGCCCGCTCTTATGTGCGGAGCACTTTAGGGGCCGGGATGGCATCCGTGCAATGTCGTCGGGAGTCACGCACCCAGGCTAATACAAAAACTAATCAAGAGAGGCCCCACAGCAGCCAGGATAATACCGAAGCTAGTCAATAGAGGGCGCTACAGCCTCTCTGAATAGAGCCTGCGAGTAAAAAGCCGGTCTTTCCCGCCATGGGCGCGTGGCCATGGCGGACGCTTGCTCATGAAAGACAGCGACGCCGGAGGGCCGACTCGTCTGTGCGACAACGTGAAGCAGAAGCCAAGCGTCAACGAAGAGAAGAAGTCCCCAGCTTCACACAAGGGGAACTCTGGCAAATTACCGCTCGGCACTTCTGACAGCTTTCCCGTTGAGGGAAATCGCATCCAATTTTCCACTCTCTGAAGCATTTGACGCTTTCGCAATCAACAAATAATGGCCAGTGCCATTTTTCGTGTAAACAGTGTGCTACTAGTAATCGGAACGGAGTTCAGCAATTTTTTGTTTAGGTGCTGCCATACTGCCTTACGGGCCCTATATGCAACCATTGGAGCGACTACAAATAAAACAAACACGAAAAATGGACTCTTGAGTTGCAAGTCATATTGAGCGCGATAGTACATGAAGTAGTAGGTTGGAGTTGGAGTTGACATCCGTATCCTACTGCGGCCACATTGCGTACTCCAGCAATGACTTTGTGCAAACCGCTGGGAAATAGACAACTATGGCTTTTTACTTGCTTGAAATATGGAAGCGCGTGAGCACCCTTAAATTCTGTGTGGTGTATGTTTCACACATAACGCCCATTAACAGCCTGAAATTATTAAAGTGGTGCACTGAGCGCACTTTCCCAACGAATGCACCCATTTCCGATAATGTCGCACACAGTAATTGTGCAAAAAGTGTGTTTGGACATTGAATACACACTCACGCTTGTAATTTTCCTGATTGTATAACTTTTATATTTGTATATTTTAACAATTTTATTTTATTGTCTTGTGCTTTCTGCTTAAGGTATTTTGTCTTTCTGCTAACTTAAGAGTACCTGTTGCAATCCTGTGTATAATCTTCATGGTCAATTTTCATATCCTTCTTGTCTTAATTGGCACATTTGCTGAACAGTGTAAGGTTCAGGAGCTCGATAAGTTACCGCTTTTTCTTCTATAGCCTTCTGGGGACTGTAGCGTAAATAAAGATTCATTGAGTTATGGGTACTTCTTTCTCCTTTATTTACGGCAAAAAGAATATTTGGTTAACTGCTTATCTTCGTGCGTATATTGCGCTCCTCAAGATGTGTCTTCTTTAAATGGGCAGCGATTGAGTCAGAAACACATCCTAAATTTCAAAATTATTCTACTCCGAAGGAAGTTAGCCACAAATGATGCAAACAAAGTCGTCTTACTTAAGGAATAATGCGCAGCAGATTATACGAGCGCGAGTATGCAACGTTTCTCTTTCGTGGCGCTTACGGCAGCCGGCGCTGCGTTCCCTCGTCTATATCACAATTTCATGTAAATAAAGCGAAAGAAGTCTTCATTGTTATTGCGATAGCAATTATATTATCGCATAATAGTGATGGTGAAGAAAGCAGGAAAACTGTGAGCGACGAAGCGATCGTTTTATTGGACGAACATGTGCCATCAAAACATGCTACACTCAAACAACGACAGCGCTGAACACAGTGGGCGGTCGTCGAAAATCTGCTCAGCTGGTCAAGCACGTCGGCTTTCATACGTGAGTCATTGAAAGTTCCACAGCAATCGCTCGTACCCGCGTGTCTTCATGGAAGTACTATGCAATTCGCGTGGCGCACACATGCAATCAGATTGCGCAAGGTTCATTGAGAACAGAGAGCGTATAGAACCTTAGATAACATTCGAGAAATCCCCGATACGTGCATGCGCTGCCGGCCCTGGGCGATAGCTTCTGTAGGTCGATGAAACGCGGCCAGCCGGTCAACACAAACGAGTGCAAGTTTCAATGTGGACGCTCCAAGCGAAATTTTGCTGTCGCCGTCGCCGTGATGTTCTGTATGAAGTCCAAGGGTGAAAACACTGCCGCCGCGCGTCGCATGCGGTATGCGAGTGAAAACCTGCGCGGGAAGCCGCCGATTGCGGCTCCATCTGGCTTGCGCGAACGAAGGAAGCATAGGGCAAACGTGCCGTTTTCCTTCGCGCGAAAGGTCATGGGGGTGGGATGTAGGGAGAGGGGGGCGGCCATGTGCAACGGTTGCAACTGCACATTTCGCGACCGCGCGCAAGGGTGACTGATGAATGCAGCTCAATATCGCGCGTCATATTCGGGGCGAGGGCTTACGGAGTCGCCATCTGTCGGTAGCGCCTCTCTTGCGTAGTATGAAGGATCATGCGGCATGCTCCTGATAGGTTTGGCTTACGGCGCTCAGTAAAACCGTCACGTGGCAGGCCTCCTGGACATTTCCGCAAGTACTCTCAAATTATTGGGAAAACTGAAAGCACAGAATGGGGGGGGGGAGGGGTTTACAGACACTATCTGTTTATCGAATACGTACAGTGACTACCACTGCGCGCGATCGCCACGATGGAGTCTTCCGAACCGGCTTCTTGCGTGAAAGCTAGGCAAACACTGCGAGCAAACTATGTGATGTATGTTCTTATAGTGGGCTGTCTGTAAAACCAAGTGGAGCATAACACAATGAAGCCTCAATGCAGCGATCGCACGGGTTCGCAGCGACAGACTGGGCATCTTCATGCATATGCGCGCACATTGCTTCGCTTTCGCTGCGAGCGCGTTGTCGCGCCGTGCCGTGAGCTTTAGGCCGCAGAGCATGAGCATTTGACAATACACAATCAACCATTGTTGCACGGATGTTGGCAGAGGTCTTTAAAAATAATTTCGTGATAGAGACTTCGACGCCTACGGTGACTGTGATGTGCCGTCGCGATCATTCAACCTTCATTTTATGTTCAAAATTCTAGGACGTTTCTCAAGTTGTGTCGCACTGAATGTTTACTGGTATTCTGCAGCGTGCGATTTCACGCTGCTTCTGTACCGTAATCCAGTGCTTTGATTCATAACACAAACATGACCATATGCCATGCATCTTTTAATGCGCTTCTTACTGCTCCCTTTCAATTATAGCGAACTTGCCAGTATCTAGCATCAACAAGTTCATAGATTAAACCGTCATGACATTAGCCGGGCAACGGGCGCGTGCGAGCATCTCACTGCGCCTTTTCTCCTACTCACCGACCATGGCAGCCCCGGCGCCGTAGCAAAAATTTTCCTTGCGTTCTTGCTGCATAACCGAGTTGTAAACGATGGCTGTTTGCCGGTTCTAAGTTTCGCGAGCCAAGCTTCACGCGGCTTTTTCCTGCCTTGCGGCTACATGTGGATAAGGCTGACACCAGACTCTGTTGCGTACGTCCGGAAATGCAGCACCGAACAGTAGCCTACGATGCTGCACGCTTCCAAAGGCAGTCACACCTATTATAGTGCTTTCAAGTGTTGTCAAGGCGACACCCCCAAAGCGGAAGTGTCTCACCACTTAATCAGTACCGCAGCGTAGGTGGGACATTAAACTTTCGTTTTCAGCTGGCTTCGGCGCTTCCGAAACAACCGACACGGCCGCTGTGTCCACCTGATTCCTCAATGCACGTCACGCCGACGGCGGCGCCAGCTTTTCCAATAGTGGAGCTCGCCCTCCAATATGGAGGTAAGCGGGAAGGCAGCGTGCGAGGGAGGAGGAGGGGCGGCCACGCGCGCCGTATCTTGAAAATTATCTGCAGACGTCTCATAACTTTGTGCGTGCTGTAAGCTCGACGGTCTTCTGTTGAAGCGGTAGACCACACGAGGGTCACTTCGCTTGCTGCTCCTATCCCGTTTCTCACACCAGCGTTTTGACAGCGAGTGTGTGCACTCCTCGAATGTGGTCTGTTCATGTTTGCTTGTGCGCTGACACCGTACGCTCGTTCATTCTCTTAGTAAGTAAGCGCTTCCGAGTTTACATAGCCGATAAAAGTACTATCCTTGCTTTTTATAGCTGTGCTATAATTTGATCTCGTAATCGATGCCTCACCTAGCGAGCGAAACTGCGACTTCTTTTTTTGGTGCAGCTTCCTATATTAACTCGGAAGACCAAGCCGACGACGGAAGAGATTGCAGCATTGGAAGAGAATGTCGCCAGAGGGCTGGAACACCTTATCGGTGACGACAAGTTCGCGGCTGGCGACACTTTCACCGTCGCCGATATGGCGTTGGCCGGACGCATCCCTGCGGTACTCGAGGTAATGCTTCACTGTGTTATGACCACCTCAATTGCAAGTAATCTCTACGGCCCCTGTTGTTATAGAGCTGCCTAATGCAGAAATGATTTACGTTGGCAACCGACGTATTGAAATTTCAAAGGCATTTCTTCCACTAGAGATAATCAGTTGTTGGAAATGTCAGTGGCGCATTTGAGGTTTACGTAATCAGTAGCTTTTTTTTACAATGATCAACATATGAAAGAACAATAAGGAACGGAGGCATCAACTGTCCGACTTCAGAACTGAGCAATAAGTATAGGTATCACAATCGTCTATCGTTATAGGCATGGAAAAAGGCAAACTGAGGTACACATCTACATTTCTAGGTATTAGTCCTACACACACACACACACACACATATATATATATATATATATGTATATATATATATATATATATATATATATATATATATATATATATATATATATATATATATATATATATATATATATATATATATATATATATATATATTATGTAGTGTATGATGTAGATACGGGGCAGATATGATGAAGCTTATGGTGTAGTTTTCACTTTTTCTACGTCTCAATTTGATTTAAAGGAAGTAGGTTTTAAGGAACGGGCGCATGCATAGTATAGAAATTTGCGCATTAAGTATTTACAGGACTAAATAACAGTGCTGCTTTCGTACTAATACGAGCCATGTTAATTCCTTACGGCAGACAACTGTTGTCAAATCGGTTCAGTGCGTGTAGTTCTGAACAGTCTAGAGGATCAAACTGCTAAAGGAATGCAGGTCTGCGTACCAAACGTATTGCGAGTGAGAAATTGCACTTTGCATCAAATTCAAATTTCCCTTTTTCTATTGCAGAACAACCTATTGAACTGAACCTTGTTTTTGAATCATCATTGTTCGTGTGAATATAGAGTGGTAAAGCTCTTGCATTCATTATGCCTCCACGGAAAAATCAACCAACATCTGCTCTTCTGAACCAGCCTAGGTTTCCACGGCGTCTGTTGCAGCCGCAGTATAAGCTGCCGTGGCTGAATGTCATAGAAACAAAGAAAGTAGTAAAAGATCGGTTAGAATATAATTACAATCAAATATTAATTAACTGCGGTAGAAGAGTAAATTTCGAGAGCATGGATAAGAAGGCAAAAAAAAAAACGCGAAAAGCGCAGCATCTCACTGCGAGTCACCACAAAGCTCTCATGCAACAGCACATGCGTCTTAAGGAGCTATATTATCAGTGTGTTCTTGCAGCGATATTTAAGCTGCAGGACTCCTTAGCCAATAGCAAGGGTGAATTCTCCTGAATATGTGTTTATTTTCACGGCGTCGTCTGCTCAACGTCTGCTTGCCATCCTGTCGGTACATACTCCACGGTCGGTGGATTTACATAACAAATGTTCTGGTGTTGTCACCCTAAGTGGCGTTTGCATAAATGCAGCAACGGCGCCTTGCTTCTTCCACATGCTTTCTGGGCAGTTCATTCCATCCTCCTTTCACAATAGTAAAGGCCAACGAGCAAAATAAATGTTCGCCCGCACCGCATCGTCTGCACGGCGCCTATTTGACGTTTACTCGGTACCGTCATCACGCACCATACCACAGCGGGGTACTAAATGAATGGTGCAATGAACAATTAGGCCTTCATAGCGTTCTGCATTGCCAACGCATCACCACGGCTAATGCTGCGGCGCCATTTGCGAAATGGAAGTCAAACAACTTTATGGCTCGGCGCCTCCTCTGTAGTCCTAGCGGAATCAACACAAAAATGCTGATTTCAATACTCACGACCAAACATAGCTAATGCATTGGCCACAGCGTGAGATGAGACTAAACCATGGCGGATTTTGAAACGTAGTTCTAGCTTTAAAACAGATCGGAGCGGGCGGTCTGTGCTGTGTCAGTGCTGTCATGTTGATACGTAATCCAGTTAAGCGTGTTCATTGCGCTTACCGGCGGAAACCGTCACAGAAGGGCTAGTTTGTTTCCTGCACTGGCTACACGATGTAGCTAGTGTAGGAAGTCGTCATTATCTTCAACTGGTGTAGAAAATTTTTAGCTCCGCCTGCCTACACAAAGCCGTTTTCTGATGACACTAGCGTAGCATGAAAACTACACTTTCTACATCACAGTTTCTACCAGTGTGGGTAGCAGATGACAAACAGGCTCGTATTGTCAACGCATTGCGCCATTTTGTCTGTGAGTGTCAGTGCTGATATGGTGATGGTAGCGAACGTTCGAAGCAGAGACGGGCAGTAAAATGCTGGCGTGACCGTGTGTCACAGACGGTTACACATTAAGGTGAGCTAATCCTCTCAGAAGGCAGTTTCGGACTCCGCGCTGCATTATTATCACGGTGAAGGTAGATTTACATATCACGTGTCGCTGTAAATTATCATTTACAAAGCAAAAAGTAAGCTATCTACCCCCGGCAATAATCAGACAGTAACGCCCGGAACTATATGCCACTGCGTAAGCATATTACAAGTGTATACGCCTCACGGCTTCGGCAATGCTGCAAGGTACTTGGCAGATAGAATTAGCGTTCGGCGACGAGCGCCTCTCATCAGTTACCAAAAACGAGCAACCAAAACTGGTTACTTACTTTGAAACGGTAGGACAAATGAAATAAATAAATTCGGTTTAGCAAAACAATGACACGCTTGAAGGCGTATAGTCTTTGTTGCAGTAAAGATATTTAGGTAGCGTTTGTTGTTTCCTTGCGTAAGCTTGTAGAAAATGTAACTGGTGACCGGCACATCTGCAAGGGTAGTACAGATGATTACACTCATACGCAAGTTCAACGTATTTGTGCATCATGTGCAGTATTACAACATTCTTTGAAAATACCCGCTACAATTACATAAAAGTCCCTAAATGTGCGCCAGCGTACTTGGAATATCGTTAAAATTGTCGATGTAGCTTGGGAGCAAATTTTAGAAAACGTAGGCAATTTATAATGTTATATTATAAACTTATCTATCATAAACCATTTGCCTTATTGTCTTATGTTTTTGTGGGTCCGTATCGGTTAGGAATAAGAGTTAACTTACTGGCAGTGTGTATTAGGCCTTTGCTGTGCTAATATACTTAAAATGAATGATAACAGCTCAAATGCTGCGTTTACATTTATATTGTGAGTTTACAGATGGAGGACGATCCAAGAGAACACGAGTAATGTGATCTCTCCAGCACGCAGATGACATAATCCACATCCTATCTGCATATTTACTACGTCTTGGCACTATTCAAAGGCGGCCTATATTTTACGACATCCACTTAGCAGCATGTTAACATTGCGAGAACAATTACGGGACCTTTATGCAGTTACAATGTCATGCTTCTGGCAAGACTATTGCTGCATTAAGGCATGTCGGGTGATGATGTAGTTTCCTTGAAATGGAAGTATGCTAGAAACCTCGAGAAAACCCACTTCTGCAGTAAAACCTATGCTAAACTGTGTTCCCAAAGAATGAGATTGGTCTGTGCCGTAGGCCACAATCTGTACACTGGGGCTGTTGTTTGGCCCCTGCGTTTTCTCTAAGACTTAGGGTCAAGATGCAGCAAAACCTGAGTCTTGCCATTCCCATTATCGTAATCTTTGTCTTCTGCATCAGCCTATATTATGTCCACTGCTGGACGAAGGCCTTTCCCTGTGATCTCCAATTAACCATGTCGTGGGCAACCATGTCGTTGGCAAATTCACTGGGCAAAATTGCTCCTGTGAATTCCCTCATTTCATCCCACCACCTAGTTATATACCGTCATCAACTGCGCTTCCCTTCTCTTGGCACCCGTTCCGTAACCCTAATAGTCCGCCGGTTATCTGACCTACGGAATGCGTCGCCTGCCCAGCTACATTGTTTTCCTTTATAGTCAATTACAACATCGGCTATCCCCTTTTGTTCTCTCACCCACACAGTTCAGTTCCTGTTTTTTAACGTTACGCCTAAAAGTATCCGTTCCACCGCTCTTGGCGCGGTCCTTAACTTGTACTCAAGCTTCTTTGCCAACCTCCAAGTTTCTGCCCCATATGTTACCATGGGTACAATGCATTCAATGCACACCTATTTCTTCAAAGGTAGTGGTGCGCTCCCCGTCAGGATCTGACAATGTCTGTCATGTGAACTCCAACCTTTTTTATTCTACTGTAATTTTCCTTCTCATGAGCAGAGTCCTCTGTCACTTTACCTGTTGACATTGGTAAACGTACTGCTTCTAAGACTCTAGAGGTTGGCTGGTGATCCTGAACTCTTTTCCCATTTCCAGGCTATTCATCATTATCTTTGTCTTCTGCATAGTATTCTTAAACCTCACTCTTACACTTACACTGTTAAGGTGCTCAATCATTTGTTGTAACTCGCCCACTCTGTTGCTGAACAGCACAGTCTCGTCTGCTAACCGAATGTTGTAGAGGCATTCGCCGTTGATCCACAATCCTAAGCCTTTCCAGTTTAATAGCAATCTCGCTTATATCAGGTGCCTGCTATTGCAGTAGCTACTTGCAGCTTGTAATCGACGAAACTGCAACGCCACCTTGTTTAGCAAGTAAGCCTGTTTTGTCATTTGGTGTGTAGCTAAAAATTACATATTCTTCAGCAGACACAACACGGCGGTCTTTCCAGCGTGCAGCTCTTTTACGTCACACATAATTTACTTTGCCTTTGTCTGGCCGTGGTTGGCATGAAATGTATATTGCTACCAGTGCCTGCGAACTGTCTTTCTCAGTTGCGAACTTTTGCTGCCCATACAGTTGACCTAACAAGCTATTCATTGTCTGACTCCTTTACATTTCAGAACATCTTTATCAACCCTTCGAAATTTCCCAAGCTGGCAAGCTACTACGACCGAGTCAAGCGCGAGCAGCCTTACTTTGAGGAAATTTACAAGCCAACCATAGACAAGTACAAGGGGCAGTTGGCTGATCTGAAATAGTCCCAGACACGCTAATAAAGTGCGACCGAGTACTGTTGTGGTTGATGAAGCAGACATACGTTCCAATTCGTTCGCAGCAATCTTTACAAGCTATGTTGGTAACAAGCGCACTTTCTAAAGTGCTTCTCTGTATTCTTGTGCTTTCTTTCTTAGCATGCTGAGTCGGACATAGGCTCCAGGCGAAGCACTGCATGGATGTGGTCGACCACCTTGAAATAAATAACACGGCATGGCGACCTGCTGCTTGAACGAAAATGAATACCTGGTCATAAGAGAATGACGGAGGACGCTAATATTCCTTTAAAAGTGTGCATCTCTTGTACTACATAATTATAAAGGGGTAAATATTTATGTAGAATAAGCTAAAAGGCGGCGAAGGAAAAATATAGTGAGGAATAAGAGAGGAAATTTTGTAAGTGTACTGGTATTGAAGGAAGGAGTTGAGTTCTAGTGACAGGAATTAAAATAAATGAACGAAACTCTTCACAGCAGTGGCCGTCCTCACACCCTGGCAGAACACTTTTTGAACAGTTGCTATACTAACCTAGCGCAGCACATGCTCTCAGTTGCTCGTTCGGTCCACGAGGCCAAGTTTTTTTTTTGGCGAATAGCCGGGGACTGAACTGAACACTCTCATGCGGGAAGTACTTCGGCTTCTAGACAGGAGCGTCTTGACCAAACATAGCAAAAAGGAATAAGATCCAAATGCAAATCAATGGTACGTTCTCTAGTCGCTGCTCCTTTCTGAAGCAAACTGGTGAAATGCAAACTGGTGAAATTTGAAGTGTGCCACAAGGTGGCACACTTCAAATTTCTCCTTGGAGGTTAACGTAGACGCCCCGACTTCCGCCTTTGGTGCCTTTGACGGGCTAAACATATGATAAATGCGGTGGTCCTCAGCGAGCCGCAGGGCGCTTGGCCAGTGGACTCGTGGCGGCATCCCGCGGCGGCCGTGGTATCTATCCCATGTATCCGACAGCAGCTCGATATCAGCTGTCGGCCAAAAGTAGCTGATAGGGAATGACGAAATAGTGCGTACGATGACGAAATAATGTGCCTAGAAGAGAGTGAGGGCAGCACCGTCTGTTGAAAAGAGCGTTTGAGGGAAATGTTACTTCGCGATCCGCTTGCGAGCTCCGCGTACGACAGCAAAAGAACGTATGCTACGGGCGGCCTGTGTTATTTCACAAAGATCGAGGTGTTGTTCAGGCCCCATTTGAAAGAATACACATGCCCATGCCACATCAGCTATTTCAGGAGAGGGATTGCCCATATAACGCACACTAGAAAATTTTGCAACAGATATGTTATACTGCTAGACAGAGACTGATATTAGGTACGAACGAAGAATCCGTTGACCTGTATGTTTGGGTGTGAAAATGAATGATCTATAATAAGAATGCGCAATAAAAAAGCTTGCATTCATAGAAAAAATTATGCTTGGCATAAATGGCATTCAACGTCCCCAGAGGCTTGATTAAGGAAGGCTAAACTACTGGAACACTCCTGGCCAGCGTGATCCATGCTTGTTCAGAGGTCGTAGGTGCATCTGAACGCGAAAATTTTTAGAAAATGTTTCTTAAGGTACATCGATGACTCGGCAAATATATTTGCTGGTGGAATGATGGTTGAAGCTCATTTCAGTCTTGACAGTTCTCTATAGACTTGATATCCCATCTAAATACTTCTGCATGCGCTTTTTTGTTCCTGTTGTAAGAACCTTGGCAATTCGGCTCCAGCCTCTTTCTGTTGGTGTAGAGCAACGTGTGCTTGGTGCAGACTCTGCTGGGGCAGAACAGTAACACATGAGATACAGGGCAGATTAGCGAAATTATTGTAGTGTTTTCCTTTTTGTTTGAACTAATTATGCTGAGCCGGAAATTCGAACAAACATTCATGTCATCTGCGACAAAAAATGACATGCCTCTCAAAACAAGCAAGCCAATACAGCATACACCAAGCGTATTTATTTCTGAACCCGGTGTTGTTTACCTTTATCATCAGTCAAAGTGCATAAAATCGCCTTGTTGTAGCAGCAGTTGCTTCTCTGTAGTACGTGGGGTGTTTTGCATTACACTGGTGCCGTCCTCTTTAATGCATGTCTGGAACAGAAATGTTCACTGCATGAGAAATTGAAAAATCACAATTTTGCAATATGAAATGCAAAAAAGGTATGAAATTTTTTATTCTAATGGTTTGTCCCTTTACAAAACATGTAAATGTACACGGTTTGCTCTAGGCTGCTTACGTAGCGTGTGAAAGAAATATTGCTATTCTCAATAAAAGTGATGTCTATCTAACTACAATGCATGCGAATAGCTGAAGTATTAGTGAGCTCACGACTGAGAAGATCTGTGCTCTGATTCATATAATAGAAGAGTACCACTGCTGGTTCCACATACGAATGCCGGAAAGACATGAATCTATTGGAAATGATCTATTCCTTTTCGGCACGAACGTGAAGCACTGCTTCGCTGCTGAAAAAAAAAATGCCATAATATGAATCAAACTGAATGGCAAGACTTTTTGGAACCGGCACGTACGAATTATGAGTGAAATATTATGCGTGCAACTGTTTAATGCATCACATTCAGTACTTTCACTTTAATTTAGAAAATGGTTATTTGGTTTTGTGGACGACGAAAGCTGCCAGCAGACTGGAAAATAATATACAGGGTGTCGCAGCTAACTTTAGCCAGAGTTTAAAAATATGTGAATGCCCGTAGCTGGACAGACCCAAATTAATGTTGTTTGCCGTTGTTTGGAGATACTCAAATTATGATTTTCATTCTGCCTAACTAAATAATTAGTCCTAATTAACGAATCAACTTATCAAATGTTACAATTAGGTGAGAAGTGTCAATGAGAAAATTGTAGGGCAACACGAAAAACTCCCGATACAGTGCCTGTTGCTCAATACGTGCTACATCAAAGTGTTTTTCCGAGCGTGAAAGAAGCCCGCAAATGCACGCAAAACTGCCGCGCGACTTTCCGCTCGAGGCACTTTGCGTGTATTCGCGGGCTGCTTTCACGCTCGGAAAAACACTTCTATGTAGTATGTATTGATTAACAGAAAGCTTTACCTGGAGTTTTTCATGTCGCCCTTTAATTTTCTCATTGTCACTTTTCACCTAATTATATTCTAGAAGTTAATCGTTTAGTTATGAATAAATATCTAATTAGGCAAAACGAAATACATAATTTGAGTACCTGCAAGCGACGGAAAAGAACATTATCTTGGTTTTGTCCAGCTACGTGATGTTGGCATATTTTTTAACTCTGGCTAAAATTAGCTGGGACACGTTGTATGATATTGATATGCGTACTCAGTCGTCCATGGTCATGGCTACAATAAGATGAAAATTGTGACGCGCGTTCCGATGTTGCTCTCTCTTTCTTTCTTGATTGTGTGTATAACGATCGCCTCGCAAATAAAGGTTTATTTCAAATACAGCGAAGGAGGGTCCTGACTGCCCATGTGTGACGCCTTGTGTAATGTCTGACCGCCCATATAATGTCATATGTAAAACTTGTCTCCACCTGCAAATTAAAGAGACGAATATTACATAAGAATTCAAGTGGCGATGTTAAAAGCCTCACCGGTGTTTCCGTCGTCAGTCACAGCCTATTTCGGTTCCCGCTTTGATGCAGACTTGTTCCGCATAGCTCACGACCGAAACCTAGCTTTTGGGCTTACATCACGGTTCGCATCACGTCACTTCAGCCCAAGTTATATACCGCAAGCTATCGAAGTGCAATAAAGTAGTTTTAGCAGAAAATAAGCACCCAGCTGAAGTGTACGATCCAATGAGTCCGTACCTGCCGTGCGCGCGAACGTACCGGTAAAAAATTTAAATCCAGGCGAGAGGTCACGTGGGAGGTCGATTATGCTGAATCCTATTTTGCGTTTATAATAGAAAAAACCATGTTAATAATAAAGAGTACAGTGTATACTTAGGAACGCTAATTTTGTATTGTTTGTGGCGTAATAAAACGCATCGATAAGTGTGGGATAAAATTTTTGGATTGCAAATATGCTTATGTACCGTCTCTAGTGGGATATATTAGGCTCACGTAGGCAGAGTTCAAATGGCTGTACTATGCCTGTTTTATTTCCAGCGCCATGCGGTCAATATTTTCGGCCTATGTGGCCATTTGGTGAGCTTGAGAGTGCGCCACCCCTGGCTTCACTTCACTGAGCACTCTTAGGGTTGGCGTCTGGCACCACGTGTTGAAAGGAATTTCTAATTCCTTCCCAATTCCTAATTCGCCATGACCATTTCGAGTGTCTGCATTTCGAGTGTGTGCGTGCGCGCGCGCGCGCGCGCGCGTGTGTGTGTGTGTGTGTGTGTGTGTGTGTGTGTGTGTGTGTGTGTGTGTGTGTGTGTGTGTGTGTGTGTGTGTGTGTGTGTGTGTGTGTGTGTGTGTGTGTGTGTGTGAGAGTGTGTGTGGGTGTGCGCGCGTGCGCGCGCGAGTTTAGAGAGGCCCTTTCCTCGAATTGGACCTAGAGGAGAACTTGTACGAACCTGCAACGTGCCGAAGAGACGGACAGACGGACAGGGAAAGGCCTGACGACTTTCTCCTTTCAACAAGCTCGTTATAAACAGAGGAGGAGGGGCCCTCTTTCTGTGCCGGTCACGTGACGTCGACGGAAGCAAGATCCCGCCCACGATTGTAGAGAGCCTATTTAAGGGGCTCCGAAATGTACTTTTGATCACTTCATGCTCTTCTCATTTTCTTTCATCTACCTTTGAATAAAGTTTCGCACCAGAAATCGTCTCGCCCATGCTTCGTCGCCATGGTCTACCGGATGCCTGCAGCCCGCCGACAACGCCACGCTACCCAGTAAGTAATGTCGGTCGAGCTTCGATAGGCAGGCGCCGCTATTTATCGGCAGTAGTACGATACGCTACCCTGGAGTACGCAACAACACTTCTAGCCTCTTCATTGCGGGCCTACGTGCCATTGCATTTCATGACGGCTTACGGGGGCATGAATGTTTTCGGCGGTATTAGCTACTGATGATGATACTTTTGTCGACGCACGCAAAAAATTGCCATTGAACTCTACCGACACACAGCTTCGCTGTAAGATCTGGCCGAACCATGCACCAGAACTATGCAAGACCTGCGCGTGGCGCATAGGCGTTAGTGATCTAACTGAATTTCTCAAAGAAACATTTGCCAGAAAATTCATAAAGTACTACTTACACACAACTTACAGACCTGATAGCGTAGGATTGTAATTTGAATATACGAGAAAACTAAATTCTGTTACGCGCAAGCTTATACACAAACCTGTTTTCCAGCTGATGTTTGAGGTCTGTCTTAGTAGGAACGGTGCGACCCGTTCGGTTTCTTGCAACATCATCTGCATGGCGCTCACCTCCGCGCATCCCTGGTAGCAGTGGCGCCCGCCCTAGGGGGGTAGGAAAAAAGAACGAGAAAGCTAGCCTTCGTATATCGAATTCGCCGCCAATGTTTCCAGGAAAACATTACAGCTGCATAAGCTGCAGTTGCCAGGAAGCGTGAGAAGCAGACGGGGATCTTTGAATGCTGTTGTGCTCACTCTTAAAGGCAAATCTTAAGCGTCCTCCAACTTTTTTGTTGGTTTGCTTGTTTGTTTGTTTGGGTGTATGGCTCGGGTTCAGTAAGTTAAACTTCCTTTGCGGGCTCATAGGCATCGCAGTGCAATGGCTCACTCCCTAATGGAAACCGTTGGTGCGACAAAGTTAAGTGAGTTGCCGTGATGCGACGCTATTTGGATACCACGACTAAAGCCCCTCAGTAAATGTACAACTGCTTGCGTCATGGGCGCACCACTGCCGTTCCGGTGGTGCAATGGTAGACGCTCCGTCCCTGCGTCTCTGAGGTTATCACGCGTGTCAGTGTTCCTCCAACTTCTGCCGTAACACGCCAAGTAGATATTACTCTCGCCCCGACCGTAAAGCAGGCGCGAATGATAGCCGATGGGGAGAGTAGGAGAGGATGATAGGAGAGGGTGTTGAATGGTTGCATCGGCCGCATCTGGCAGGCACTGACAAAAAAAAAATAATAAAGCTGGCGCTAGCATATGAATATGGTTGGTTTCGCTATGTGCCTACAAACGAACAACTTAGGCTTGGCGATTGTTATGTTTGCACAATGAGCACCTATAGATCTCGCTTGTTTTTTCTGTTACTTTAATGAGTTTAATTGCTTAATGTTTTTAAGTTTATTGCCTTTAAACATACCTTTTAAACTGCTCAAATGCCATCTTTTCGTCCTATGCAGCTATACACTTTAGTTACTTTGTTTTTTTTTAAGCACCGTTACCGCTAAAACCGGTATTGTTCGACTTCAGTGCTTTCTGTTTCCCCTCCTTGTGCAAAGGCGAATGCTGGGTTACACCTAATGCCTATAGACCGACCTTTTCTACTTCGCGATTGCCATGTTCTCACCCTAAACAGCTATGTACTTAAGTTGCTTTTTAAAATTTCATTTTAATTAAAGCATTGTTACTGGTAAACACATGTATGGCTCGAGTTGGGCGCTTTCAGCTTTCTCTGCTTTTGAGAGGCCTATGTTCAATTTCTCTTAATGGCTATAAACAGGCCTTTTATACGGTGCGATTGCCACGTTTCTACCTTAAGCACCTGCACATTTTGCAAGCACTGTTACCGGCAAATGGCCGCTTTGCTATTTTTTGCACTGTACAGGATACGTGTGCTGTTTTAAAGGCCTGTATTACCAAGGCCAGGCAGGTGCTACGCCTGCTGCAGCCCTGGGTTTCTGGTATTTAAATGGGCTTGTCCAAATAATTTCGCATCATTCGCTGTAAATCTGCAGTGGAAGGAAGGTCGCACGTACACTTGATCTTAGTCATGGCCATCACTCTGTACAATATAATTGGCAGTCCGCCTTGCAACTTTGTACGCACACTCGCCAAGCATTTGGGCATCGATGTGAAGCTCAAGAACTTGGACTACGCCAACAAGGAGCAGTTCAGCGAGGAATACCTCAAGGTATGCCGCAATGAGACATTTAAGTGTAGGTAGATATTAGTCACTTGTGCGTCATCCTATATGACCGGTTCCTGCAAAGATTGTTTTCCCTGCTTATAGTGCTACATTTGAACTTCTCGTTTGCAATCTAAAATAAAGGAAACACAAGTTCCAATACTGTCTCGTTCTCCACTTCATAATTTCTTCACATTGCAGTGGATTAAATTACTTTCAATACACTACAACCTATGGGCCTATATTTTCGATAAGAAGTACCTGATTTCCTTTTCCTTCGTTCTCATTTTTGGTAAACAACTGCTGAAATAATACAACCCCATTAGGTAACGTTTTTTTATGTTATTGCTGTAATTTGTGTTGTTACACAGTGGTTCTGCACATATCGTAGTATTAGATACTGATAATCCTTCGGTGTGCACGTGGTTTGGATGGAGCCTGTGCATTGGGAATGAGGTGCTGTCATTGGAATTTGTGGTAGTTTTCCTTTGAATGTTTATAGCGCATGTATTTCATTGGGACTGTGGCGTTCCTACACTTAAGTGCCACTGAAGTTTCACGAAATATTTAAATAATTCACTGATAGTTGATAAGCGTGGCCTAAGAAAAGGAATAGCAGAGTCCGTGAGTCCGAGGAATGTTTGTTCATGAACGTGTGACAACCTGAAAATGTTGTAAAAATTACTGTTGTCACTACAGTATAATTAATAAACTTGTGCACAACGCGTTGTCAACAGGGTGTGTACTTGTTATGAGTTTAAAAGAAAATTTCACGTTTTAATGAAAATGCACCGTAAAGTAATGCATTTTGCTTCTTTCAATCTACGCATTTGGATACGAATATTGAGACAATTGCGCTGACGGATATCTATTTTCTCGGTATTCCAGATCAATCCATTCCACAAAGTTCCTGCACTTGACGATGAAGGCTTTGTTGTCTACGAAAGGTAAGTCTTCAGACAATATGTGTAGACTATGCTGAATTGTTCTTGATTTGGCGGCCAATGAACTGTAGCACAACAATATAATGGTGGCTATGGTGTTGGGCTGCTGAGCACGAGGTCGCGGGATCGAATCCCGCCAGCGGCAGCCGCATTTCGATGGGGGCGAAATGCGAAAACACCTGCGTACTTAGATTTCTGTGCACGTTAAAGAACCCCACGTAGTCGACATTTCCGGCGTCCTCCCCTACGGCGTGCGTCATATTCAGAAAGTGTTTTTGGCACGTTAAACCCCATAATATATTTTTTACTATATAATAAGTGATGTATGGGATGTTTGAGCATCTACATCCTTCCTCCCAAGAAATGTGATATAATTTACGTTCACTATATCTCTTATTACCTTTCATTCTTCAACGTGTTTTCAGCGCTTACTTTAACAGTAACAGAACCGATCTTTTCTGCGCTGGAGCTAAAATTTGGGGCATATTGTTGTCTCCGCTCAAACGGTAGCGCACATATTTCGCCAACTTGACATAGAACCAAATAATAACGGCGTGTTTCTCTAAACAAGTCGAAAGGCCTAGCACAATGGCCTGAGAATGTAGTTTGACAGAAGAGAGATTACTACCTCGCACCAATCGGTCTTGTCATAAAGGTTTTAAATAGAATTCCCGTCTAGATCCTGAAAACCATCATTCATATTACAAATTCCCAAATGTGCAAATGCAACAAACAGTGAATTCGTCATTTATTTAAGAACGACAACAAGCAACCTAGAAAATGAGCAGCAGAATCTTTCCTT
The DNA here is from genome assembly GCF_050947875.1 of Dermacentor variabilis. Classification (NCBI taxonomy): domain Eukaryota; kingdom Metazoa; phylum Arthropoda; class Arachnida; order Ixodida; family Ixodidae; genus Dermacentor; species Dermacentor variabilis. The sequence goes on along the minus strand of NC_134570.1, from coordinate 129,563,351 downwards.
TTGCCAGAAAGCTTGCTTAGCAAAGAGTACATCAAATTTGCTCTGATTGTCAAGAAATCAATTCCTTTACGACTGTATATAGTGTGGGCATTCTAATGGAGCCAAAGAGACTATGTTCACAGGTGTACCACGCGCGATCGGAAAAGCTTCAGTCGCATAGGCACCCCAAGCGTCACAAGCAGAAAAATAAAAGTGCGCGTAAGTTCTACCAAGAAAAGTGAAGAACGCCAAGAACGTGAAGTGGTGGACAACATTCAGCTTCACAGTGTTTATTGTGGCCATGACTGCTTGCAAATATTTGTCTCTACGTGGGAGCCAGTGAGGAACGATGAGAACAATGCAAAGGCGTTGAAGTGGCTTTTTAATGTTATTAAACATGCCGCCCAGTTACTTGTGCACAATCCAAAATTTTGAAGCCTGTGTATTGGGACTACTATAAAGACCGTGCCGCAGAAAAAGCCAAGCACAGGGTTGACAGGGATTCTCTTTGTGGGCAATGAAGATGCTGTACTTCTCCAATTCCCCCTGATGCACTTGGAATAATAAAAGGGCGGCGTTTGCAAGCAGATGTTTTATATTTATGGAGAAAGCAAAAAAACAGCATAAAAAAGATGAAAGATCCAAAGCGATATCTTTAATTTGCCTCACGCATGAAGGTGATAGTGCAGGACTTGTGCCTACAGGCAAAATGTCTTACTTTTAAGACGCTTCTTGCCCACTTGTGTCTCGAGCTTCCAGGTGTCGGCTCAGGTAAAGTTGTGTGCACCTGTCAGCTTGAACATAAAGAAAGGAATGGATTCGTTCCTGGTTAATGTTTCTTTGTGATCCCAATGTCATTGCCTTATTCGGGTTTTTGAATTTTTTTTCGACTACTGTTCTCAGCCGGGAAGGGCCGCGTGGCCTTGTTCCTCTCCATCGAACTAATCACGCTGGAAAAAAATGTGGAAAACATTCCCGGGACGCAGTTTTACATGCAGCTGATGCATATCTCTGTTGCCACCAGCCCTAATACGTATAGAAGGTCTCTTCACCAACAGAGAAGCTGCTTAAGAACGTATATCTTTGATGACAAACAGCCGCACATTAAACTGAGGAGCAGCGTTAGACTACGGAGCAATTAAAAATATTTCCGGTTTCTATAGTCTGGTTGGTTTTCTCAGCCTTATGTCCGATTTCAATTTTGTCCACTTTATTAGCCTATTCTATTCGAACAGAATTTTATGCAGTCGTCTGTGATAGTGGTATTCCACGCTCCGAAGTGCACATATGGAAGAGCTGTAACAGCCTTCTGTGACTAACTAAAATGTACTACATGTGGGGAAATAAAGCAACTGTTCTTACGAAACGTTGCGCACTTCTCGATATCTATCGATGTACAGACTGGGTCAAAAACTTGAGCCCGCAGTGAACGGCCAGGCAGCGGCTGCACTCCGCTATCGCGGCGCTGCCGCCGCCGTCGCACACCGCTTCTCACTTGCGCCGAGGATATAGAGGGCGAGGGGAACATGTCTCTTACTCTCAAGCGTCGTTTGATAACAGTGCTCGTGAAAAACTAGTGCTACGTTCGTTCTGTCAGCTGCGAGGTTGTCTTGCGGCCGCCGTGGTACGTAAAAGCGATCGCCTGGGCTAACTGTCCGGCTTCCATGCAGCGCATTACACTTGAAAAATTGTCCGAATCCTGGAAATTTAGTATTACAGCTTTATTCTACACATTAAAATAAAAGAGTCTTCGCATTATGCTCTTACATACATTTTGAATGTGTTCCTGAGTGCGACGAGCACAAAGGCAAAATATAGACTGCATCTCTCTTTGCTGTCCAGCGTTGTTCCCAGTTTTATTGTAATTTGCGGAAAATTCAATCATCATTCGTATAGACAAGACCAAAAGCAGTAATTTAGACTACAAAGGGCTCTCTTTGGAAAAGCCTGTAACCACCGTTACAATATTTGAAATACGTTGACCACACTTTTCCACTCAGGAACGGCCACACGAGTGCGTTTGGCGTTGAAGCTCTTTCATTGAACCCACCGTGAGATTATCCAAACTTTTTGGGATTAGAAGACCTGTGCCCTGCCTGAGTAGCCAATTGAGTTAGACCCATACCATCGACCTTTTGGAAAGTGTCCACTACCTCTCATTTTTTTAATATCATCGCGCACACTATCTCATTGTCGTTATGGCCCACTTTCATGCACACATGAGGTCAGTGTAAGTTCATCCCGTTTGCATTGGGCATCATGCGTTTGAATCGCGTAAAGTTGACCAGGGCCACGAGATTATAGGATTCTCGCATAGTGAAGGCGACACACAGGCGGTGCTGTCGCAGTCACGGGTTCACTGGAAGGCGTATTTTGGATGTAGCTGACAGAGGTATCGTTCGTCTCTACGAGGAAGGGCTTTACAGGAAGTACAAAAAGTGGGTTAGACGTAACGTCCTTCCAACCAGAGACCTTGGTTAGTTTACAAACACATGGACAAGCAGCAATTGTTCGGGTAACCACAGCCCAAGCCACAGTCAATGCCTTGAAGGCATTGACTGTGGCTACATAGGCATATGCACATAAGCATACACGTCGCATAAATGATGCATTTTGGCGACGGCTATACAGTGTGTCGCTATGTTGCTTCAATGATTATATCATCACCTTTGACATGATTCGTGAGATGTTTTCTAGCGAAATTATTTCTTTATTCTTTATAAGCAGATTTCGCACGTTCGAAATTGAAGTAAACAAGTAGTGGTGTGAAGTTTGCTTAACAGTAATCGTAATAGTAGCACTGTTTTAGAAATACCAACATTGAAAGTGCGCTGTTAATACATTGACATCTGAGTGAACACTCTCCTAAATGTATGCGTCAAGAAGCTAAGGATGATCTTAACTCTCACAAGAATGCATTTTTAGCAGATTTGGGCGACCGATGCCTCCGACGAGGCACTAGTCACTTTACAGTTAGTCTTCAATTTGATCATGACAAGATGTGCCCTAAGCTCTAAATTCCAATGGTTTCTTGTAGTTTGCGATCTACAATTGCGAAATGCAAACACGCACACACACACCGTATGTACTTACTTTCACAGCAATGCCGTTGCATACTACTTGCTACGCAAGTACGCCCCCGATTCCGAGCTCTACCCGGCTTGCATCAAGACTCGCAGCCACATCGACCAGATTCTTTCATCCCTCGCCACTACAATCCACAATGAGTCGGCAGTGTTCGTCGTAAGTACTCTATCTTTCTTCCGTTATTGTGTTCAGAAACCTCGATATAACTACGGGACACTCCTTAATACCCGACTCCGGATTAATTTTGGTCACCTTGGGTTCCTTAACGCGCACCCAAGGCGCGGTAAAAAGCGTTTTCAAATTTCGTGTTCCTCGAAATGCGGCCATCGCGTCAGGGATTTGATACCGCACCTTCGCGTTTAGCATCCTATCGCCAATGCAACCATGCCAGCATTGTGGATTACCCATTTTTCACCTACATTCGCTTGATAATTGTAATGTGCCTATATATCCTGGGTGTAATCGTCTTGTGTGGGTATTAAGATAGCTCGAATATATTGTCAGTTGAAGAGCTCGGACGTATACATATTGAATAGGTCACGCAATAACTTAGGTCAAGCAATAATTTCACAGATTCTCTATCTCCAAGCAGGAGTAGTGGCGCTCGAAAGTGTTACGGGCATGTCTTAGCGGTGTCGTTGAGAAGTAAATTACGCACGCAGTTTAAATATGAAAGAATCGAGAAACGATGTGGGGAAAACCTTAAGGTTGAGACGTTTCTTATGGCCTAAGTGAATATTGGTAGGTAAACTTTTTCTTGTGTATAGGGCGTTATATGGGGCTCTGTAATTTAGCGCGCAATCGTCCGGTGTCCTCGGTGAGTTAAATGTGGCAGGTAGTTTAAAGTTATACGCCATAGCGTCCACGTCCGCTATTTGCAACAGTTGAGGAATTCCTCTTGGAAGGGTGTTGGCGAATTTCCAGAGCCGTGAGTTATTCTCATTGTGAGAATATGGATGTCCAAGCACCCTGCATAAATAAATTTGTGGGACGCTGCCAATTTCGAGCCACGGCACAAAGCGTGCAGGCAAGCAAGCATCACTAGACGTAATTGAATATTTGCATTTATATTGCTTCATAACTTGAAGAATCAATATGCCAGCTGAAAATGACTATAAGCATAAATGTTGCGTTCGCCTAATAGGGTTTGTAAATATGGACTTCTATTTATATATAAGAATATTCTACGTGCTACGCATTTTGGAGCTGCTAATCTAATGCTCAGGACAAAGTGGAAATGTACTCGTGGTTTCTGATAACATTGGCAGTGACAGCGGTGAATGAAAGTACAAGCTGCGTTTTTCCCATTCACGCCTGAAACAAAGTTCATGAATGAATACATGCGGGGTGTACTAATATTAGGCTAGCTAGCAATTTACTAGCAACCTTGTGGACGTAATCTTTTTTAAAAAGAGTTAAGGTGCATTGGAACATGCGCGACGCAGGGTCAGCGATTGTTTCCTTGCGATGCTGGGCACGAGGTTGCGGGTTCAGTTCAAGTACCGCCGCTGCGGCATTTGAATGGATGAAAAATGAAAATAAATAGGACGCTTCTGGGTATTTAGGTTTATGGAAACAATGAAGAACACTGGATTGCCAAAGTTAGTTCAGAGCTCTCCACTAAGGCGTCTGCCATTGCCTACGGTGGGATTTCAAGTAAGGAAATCTCACAATTTGTCTTAGAATAGAAAAAATTGAAACAGAACAAGTGGACAAGCACTCATTCTCATGCGTATTTTTTCCCGTTGCTGGTGTGAGTCTCATAATGTATTAGTGATGCGTATCCCGTCTATTTTTAAATCGCAGAGATAGTCTTGTCGTAAGCGTCACGCAAATATATTTGAAACAAACGGGTTTTACTGCACCTGTAATGTGTACTGGACAATGTGAATACGAGTATCGAACATTTTCCGATCGTGAGATAACGAGCAGTCGGCAATGCGCTCACTCGCATACATGATCCCTTGTTGTCCATAAAGCGAAGGATGTGAACATTTTTTTTTTTTTTGGTGCAGCGTCCTCGAGTCCACCAGAAGACCAAGCCTACGGCAGAGGAGCTTACCGCATTTGAAGAGAACGTCATCAGAGGGCTGGAGCACCTCATCGGTGATGGCAAGTTCGCAGTCGGCGACAACTTCACACTCGCCGATATCGCCTTGACCGCACGCATCATTGTGCCCCTTGAGGTGATGGTCTTTTGTGCTTGCACCGCCTCAGTCACAATTTCGCGCTGATTCATAAACATGGTCGGTCACGAGCCCAGTTTCAACTGCGACACATTCGCGAGGTAATATTTCCAGGACGCAATCCGGAGGGCTGCACCAATTATAAAGCGCGCGAAATGCTCAAATTATTTATATTGACCACATGTGAACGTATATTGGAAATGTCTTTATTGATCCAACGTTAGTAATTTGTGTCAAATTTACCGGCATTCTTCAGTTTGAAAATATCTGCTTTTTGACCAATATGAGTAAACATGAAAAACATTTTAAACAATTGGGGGTTAGACCTTCCAACAATGCAAGGGAGGAATAGGAATAGGCATTACCATTGTCTATCGCAACCAACAGGTGCAAAGTCGGAATTAGGCCAATGTACATTACGGACTATTTCTCTTGCATACCAGATGTAAAGTTACATTTACCTATAGACTAAAAATTATTGGTAATATCAGATAAAAGTAGTACTGGAGCACTTAAGCTTCAGTACGGCAGTTTATAGTTTTACGGTGTCTCAACTTAATGCAAGCCAAGCACGTTTCAGAGAACTGCTACAATCTTTCTGCCAAAATTGCCTTAATATCTGAAGTTTTTTTATATTTTAGGGCGAACTAACAGCGCTATTTTATAGAAATTCATGCGGTGTTCTTTTGAAGACAGGAAATTTCTTTCAAATCTCTGGAGAGAGCGCACTTCTGAAGGCATCGTATAAGATCAAACTATTGATAGTGAGCATGTCTATTTTCTATACATATTCGAAGGGGGAAATTGAACTTGAATTGCCGTTAAAGTTTTCGCTTTGTCTCCGCAACAAATTCTGCGACCGTACGTAGTTCAGACATCCTATGTCACCAACTTACTTTTTTTTCTTGTGGATGAAAGCGGAAAATGTTCTCGAAGGTTTTGTGCTTGGAAAAATGGAGAAAAAATATTTGATTCCTGGACCAAAGTACGTCACCATCCTTGCAGATCTTTAAAATCAAAAGGCAACAAAACCTGCCGAGAACATTCTCGGTACAAGAAATTCGAGCAGGTTCCCCCCCCCCCCCCCCCCCCGGAATACTCGACGAGGGGAATTTTAACGCGACAGCGTTAACGGCCCCGTGTCGCACAAAATCCGGCGTCGGCGTCCAGCGTCATCCGTCGTTGCTGCATAAAGCATTTTGTACTACGCATAGCCAACCACGCAGGCGCTCCACGTAGCGCAAAGAAGTTGCTAAACTAATTGAAGTTACCAAGGTAAGATACGTCAGAAAAAATTTAAAGTACGACTTAAGCACAACATCCAGGCATGATAGCGTCGGATGGTAATTTCAAGACACGAGAAAACATATGTCTGCTATGCGGAAACTCAAACCACAAACCCCTTTTCGAGCGTTTCTATCGTTCATAGAGAGCCCATGAGCTCCAAGATTTACGCGCGCCGGCGCGTGCAAATCTCAAAGGCCCTAAAGCGGTGCGCCCCATTCCTTGCAACAGCTCCAGATGTCCTTCGCCTCCGCCGCATCGCGGCCCTCACAAGAGGCCGCTTTTTTACCAGAAAGCTCGCCTTCGTGCATGGCGTTCGCCGCCAGCGTTTTCCAGTGAACATTGCGGTTATAGAAGCTGCAGTTGCCGGGAAGCGTCAGAAGCAGTCAGGGATTGTCGAATGCTATCGCGTTCTATTCTTATAATCAAAGCTTAAGCGTCCTCGCAGTTTTTATGTGGAAGCCCAAACTTAAAGCTTAGAACAGATAAACAGCAGACCGCTTTGTTGCATTCTGTTTGTCTAAACAGTTGCAGTCACATAGGGTAATGTTAGTCAAAAGCTCGGAGTAGTACTGTCTAGTCAGGTTTGTTTACAAACCTTGCATTGTTACAAAGCATTGTTTACAAAGAAGCGTGTCACTGAGCAAAGCCAAAAAAATTAAAATAAGATGACATTTCGGGATCTCTGTGGATCCCTTGTTCACATTCATTGCGACACTCTATTGTGAACAAGAGATCCATAGGGATCGCGAAACGTCATTTTATCTTTATTTTTTAACCTTGGTCACTGATTTGCTTCCTTTTTAACATGGTAGTAAGATTTTCAAAAGCTTTCTCTCCTCGTTTCGCAAACTAGTCCAGTATGTTGTGGTTTCATATGACAGGAATTTACTAGCTGGATTATAAGTCACGCATGAAAATGAACGACTAGATCTCAATTTCCGCCTTGTGTCATAGTGTCAGGTTTCTAGCCAGAAAGTAGGCGGCCAGGCAGTTTTTCCGCATGAAAAAATTCGGAGGATGCTTAAGCTTCGCCTTTAGTAGTGGAACGGGATGGCATTCAAAGATCCCTGACCGCTTCTCACGCTTCAGGCAAATGCAGCTTATGTGAGCGTAATGTGAGTTGAGTGCTGTGTGAGCTTATGTAAGCGGGGTACGCTGGGAACTAACGCTATGCACGAAGACGATCATTATGGTATAAACGAGGCCTCTTGCTTGTGCCCCTGGATGGATGGATGGATGTTATGAGCGTCCTCTTTGGAACGGGGCGGCGGGTTGCGCCACCAAGCTCTTGCTATTATACTGCCTAATGTCCTACCTAGGTTAAACAATGAAAAAGGAAAAAAAAACACTATGAACTACCACGCCCAAATTTTTTGATCCCCTATTGCGATCTGTGCTTTTGTACGTATCCGTCTTTTGTCGTTTCCATACTTTTCTTCCACCAATTCTCCGATCGCCTCTTACTAATGCCTATTACAGACATGCTTGCTTTACCACTGCTCCCGCTGAACCCAAGGGCTTCAAGGAGGCCAGTGGTGCCTAAATCGACCGCTCGGTAGACGTCTTCACATTCTAATAAAACATGCTCCATCGTTTCCCCTGATGCATGAAGGCGAGCGCCATCTGGATGGCGTTGCGAGGAACCGGCGTGCAGCTCTATGAATTGTAGAAACGCTGTGAACGGGGTCTGTGTTTGATTTCAGCGTAACGAAATTATGTTTTCTCCTTTATTCAAATTACGCTATCATGTGTTTACATTGTGTGCAAGTCGTACTTTCCGATTTTTCTGGTGCATTTTACTTTGAGGACTTCAATTACTTCAGTAACGTCCCTGCGCTACACGGAGGTCCGCCACGGCTGGGTATGCGTGGTTCGGAATGATTTTTAGCTCACAAATCGGTCGACGCTTGACGCGTAACGGCGACGCCAGATTTTTTGCGCCACGGGGAATTTAACGCTGCGGTGTTAATATGTGTATGCTGCTCCCGAAAACTTGTTTCACAAAGTTTCCCTGAGTATATGGTAAATTGATGGCTTCCACAGGAAGTGCATGTTAAGGTTACTGTGTACATTAGTAGGCTTATTATGCGACTGGTTGACCGATATGTAGGTAGACGACGTGCAAGATCTTCCACTTCAATGGAGCTAAGGCGTGCAGCTGTTTCGTTGCGTCTTCATGGAGGCTATTCTGCTGTGCCGGCCTTGGCTTTCGGAAGATGATTCCATTAGCCAACTTTTTCACGGTATCATACTATGCCTAGGTTGTAGTACGCGTAAGTTGTGGTCCTTGCGACTGGTGCCTTCTAACCAACGCAACGACTACATTGCCTTGTTCAGCAAATAATGCTGTTAGGCCAAATGGGGTACAGCTGAGTGAAGTGCGATGCCAAGCACAGATGAAACACCTTGGTGTTTTCTGTCTTCAGCTCGTTCATGTGGGACTTTCTTTATCTTTGCACTGTCTGTCAGTGGTTCTCGATGTTTCTGCGAGTGTCTATAAGCTGCCTAAATGAAATTGAAGCATTTATTAACACTATAACTGACCTTAGAAGTTAACCATTTTACGATTCATGTGCATTTCAGAACAAGTTCGTTGACCATTCCAAGTTTCCCAAGCTGGCAAGCTACTACGACCGAGTCAAGCGCAAGCAGCCTTACTTTGAGGAAATTTACAGGCCAGTCATAAACAGCATCGAACAGCTGTTCGATAGCCTGAAATAGCTTATGAAGCGGTAATAAAATGTCCGGACGAATGTTGTACGGCTACCTTTATTGCTTACAAAAGATATTTGTTTTCAAAGTTATTCGCGGAGGTCACTACATCTGTTACGGGTCTAAATGTGTTATTTGTGTATGTGTGGGTTTCCCTGTGCGTTTTTTTAAATTTCTATCCCGGCATTTTTAGTAGGGGTGCGCGAATATACGGAAGTTTCGAATAACGAACCTGGTAACGTATTCTTGTATTTGGTCTTCGAATCGAAAAGTCACTCTTCTCTACTGCCAATATCATTCGAATAGTTGAAAACATCTACTTCGCCCAATTAGGCGCAACATTGGAGCAATGGTGCGGTGAAATTTGCTCCTGCATGCAATGCGTAGCTATAAAACCTGACAAGTTGCATAGTGGAGCAAGCGACATCACTTAGGTAGCCATACTTTACAGGCTGTGCAGTGATCATTCGCCCACTCTGAAGAACCCCGGGCTTGCGAAGCAACTGCTCCGTTACTCCTACGGCCCTGTTTTGGGTGTAATATAAACAGCGCTTTAGAACGTGCCATGTAATGACAGGAACTTGGAAACTTTAATATTAGAACGTGAACCCCGTTTTATAATAATTCAGATAATGGGTTTTCATTATTGCAGAACTATTCGTTATTCAATTCGATTCTCATAACATTCTATTCCGGTTCGACTCGGTCCCAAAAGTCACTATTCTTTCTTTCTTTCTTTCTTTCTTTCTTTATTCAATACTGCAAACCTTGTATAGGTCCAACCAAGGTGAGGTAAGTGGCAAGAAAATAATAATAACACAGGTAAAAACATCAAAATGTGGCGAAAGGCAATAAAGAATCATTCCAGTCGGTTACGGTGCGAGGAAAAAATGAAACCTTGAATAAATATGGTCGCGCAAAACAAAGCGTCAGGGAATTAGGATGATGGTCGCGTCATTCCCTCGACATTGAAAGCGACAGATCTGGAGAAGGGTTAATAGCTAGATCTTGATTCCAAAGCAAGAAAAGAAATTGCAAACGTAATTTTTTTTTTTCGTTGTTCAAGACATTGGATACCGTTAATGTGCATTATTTCATACCAATAATGCATTAATCCATCAATTCGCACACCCCTGCACGCTTTTAGCCTGCACTGCAAAGCATCGTGCAGCTGTGCTAGATCACCCACAAATCAATATCAAGGGGTGGCTATTGTTGGTTGAATGAGAGTGAATACCTGCTGATGAGAAATAATGTAACAGAAAGCCCTAGAATACTTACACAAAGTTTCAGTTCTTACAGAACATAATTATCAAAGGGTAATTATTTATTGTGATGAAAATAAAGGCAAAATAACGTAATTTTACTCAGGAATAATAAAGAAAAATTTGTGAGTTGTTTGGTACGGAGGGAAGGAGTTTTGGGTAGAAATAAATAAACAGAAGGAAACCTAATCAGACACAGCCGTTGTGCTCCTCGTCCCATGGCTGAGCCATTTCCGAACACTTCCTACATTTCCTCCTGTCCCCGACGCTTAGCCTTTCCCCCAAGGGTCATGGCCTGTGCACTAAACGCGAGAAACCTATGCCGGATAGAGTAGGGTTTTAGGAAAAGTCCGGCATATGCAAGAAAAAGAAAAACAAATTGAACTATGCGAATGCAGCCCAATGAAATCTTGCTTATAGGCTAGACCGTTCTTAAGAAAACAGGTGAAGTTCTCTTAGGTACAGCCACTACGTCGCCAAAAGCTAGAAATAAGCCTTTCCTGGTACGGCCAAGGAGAAACCAACGCTACCCAGGGGACATTACAGCTGCTTTTATGCGCATTGGAAATATTTGACCGCATACCGCACACTGTGGTAATCTGCGAACGTGAAGCTTCTTGATGGATTACCTCACAATCGCCAAACCGTAACGAAAGGCCCACAAGCGCCTGTTTGACAAAACAACCGCATATGGACAACGCCAGCTTCTAGTCCCGCTACGAATTTAGGAGGTGCCCTCGCGAAGCGCCCTAACTCAGCCATCCGCGACTGCCATAAGTACTGCTGAGTTTCGCACATCTGTAGGACGCTGTAACCGACAGCAGACATCAGCGCAGCACCTTTGCATGTCATCCTTAGCTTAAGAACACTGGTACATCGCCTTACTACCACGATGGCTTGCAACGTTTTTAACTTATGCAGCAACCCACCGTTTGAAATCATCCGCAGCATGGCGATTCACATTGTAGATCGCCTATACTCTATCGCACAAATAACTTGCAGCACTATCAATGGTATGAGGTGTACAAATGCAATATCATTGCGCAGCGTAATATAGTTCCGGGGTGTAAATGTCTCACCATTGGCAAGATTAGAGGGTTTTATTTTTTCTTGGCACAAGTTACATTACAGCGGTGCAGGCCTTTGCGCATGCACGTCGTATACGGTGACATAACTGTGCTGTTTTCCGCCGGCAACTGTAATAGCCACCCTAAACGTGATACCATAGCAACATGGCAAAGCCCATGCAGTCCAGACCTCGCTTTGATCGAAACTTACGCTTGTTATTGCCTCTCTATCTTAACAACAAGAAGTAAATAGTAAAATCAGTCATATTTGTGTAATCGCACGCTGAGGACAAGCCACCAGCTATGTTTTGTTGCTATTATTGAGGCCAGATGTTTGCTTTCCCGCTACTGGCATTCTAGAAGTGATGCCGAGCAGTGAAAATGGTTCCATTTTCAGTTAGCAGATTGCGTCTCAGCATTAGCAGTGGTGATGTTTTGACGATGCGATACTCTAGAAGGCCTGTTTGTTCACTGCATCGTGAATTTACTACTCCCCTAAGTATGGGACGGAGTATGGGGTGGAATTACTGTGCTGAGCAAAAGCCAAATCGACGCAAAGCATACACTGCAGCATTTATACTGGCATTCGCCATTGCTACTGGCTAAGGAGGCTGGAAGGAACTGCAAAAAATGTATAAAAATGAAGCGGGTTTTGCGGCCCTGTTAAGGCAAACGCAGGTCATGATTAAAACGCCAAAACGTTTGTAGCGTCAATCCACCAACCGTGTAGGATGGCACAGTAGACGCTGAGCTGACGACGCGGCGCGGATGAACGCATTTTGTGGGGGGGTTCGGCCATCCCCATGTGAGAAAATCTCCTGTAGCTTCCACGGTGCTGCAAGAACTACTCAGATAGAGTATAGAACTTGAATGGTATGAATCAGAAGCATCAAACTCTGAATTACTTAACGATGGGCCTGTACACTCTTTAGGCGGGCGCTGTGCACTTGGTGTGATGTTGACTAACACAAACTGATATTGCTGGTGAGGCTGAAAATAAATTTAGATCTCAAGTTTTATACAGACTGCAATTATAAGGACGCTCGAGATACATTCGCGTCATCGCTTTCGTGCTGTCTTGGCAATGAGACGCGTCCGCGGCCCACGCTTGAAGGATTAGGTCTGCTGAGGCGTGCAGTGAGTTTTCGCTGCCAAAGTGACAAAGCCGAGTGCTCACACTGTCACGTTCCGCTCAATCAGCTAAGCCTTAACTACGGCAGTTTTCTAACTTCCGCAGCAGCGCACATGAGCTTTCCTAGTGAACAGCTTTGTGAATATAGGGCTGCGGTGCATGTACGGGGCAGAATAGAAGTGAAAGGTAATGTCATGTAACATCTATCGCTCATTTCGTCGGGTGCTGCAAAAATTCTGACATGTTTCCTTCAGTAAAATGGCGCGCACCACGGAGGTGCAACAATACAGCGCCGCTGCCCATTGTACCACGGATATATTTTGATAATCCATTAGATCCGAACGTCAAAGTCCCGGTTAGGACGTCCAGTGGATAACTTGAGGGCCTTAATTTCGGGACGCCCTATTTAAGACATCCTTCGGACATCCCCAGGATTGAGCTTCTGGGATCTAGACATTTTCCAAAAATGCATTCCTGTGAATGCCTGAAGGATGTCTTCAACGGGATGTGCCATACTGGACATTTGTGGCACCAACACACACAATCCGACGGCTACTACATGGTCATATCCCGGAATGTTAAGTTTCTGCCGCGGCTGCCATCAGCGCGGCAGAAACTTGCACAATGCCCACAATGGCATTGTGCACAAAAATGTGCACAATGCCCTTTGGAACTCCCGAGGCGTCACCTCAGTAGGCTTTTGATAGCTTTAATTATCCGTGGCCCCCTCAAAAGCACAGCATAAACTTAAGCGCATACCTTTCTACTAACATGCGAGTCCAGAACTGTAGACGTACACGTAGACAGAACTGTAGAAAGGAAGGAGGAGACGAGGAAGTTTCCATACAAGGGGTGGGGGAAGAGGTGGCGTGAGAAGGCAAGGAAAGCCTACTGCTATACGACAGTGGTTGAGGGGAAACCAAGTAACTTTTTTTTTCAAGGTTCGGCACAGTATGGGGTTCCTGCTAATTCTGAACCATAAACACCATGCAAATATGTCAAATGGACAAATCTCACAGAGCGTGTAGAAGTAGAGCCGCATCAAATAAAGCGCACCGCAGGGTCCAGGCGACACTGCGGAAGCGCTCGGCCGTCAAATGAGCACCTCTGTGTCTGACGCTGTAGCCTTATGGCTATGGCATTGCTAGAGGTCACGGATTTGAGGCCGACCGCGGCGGCGGCGTTTCGACGGGGGCGATATAGAAAACGCAAGAGCGCTTAGGTTTTGGGACGCGTTAAAGAGCATCACAGTGTCAAAAGTAATCCGTAGTCCACCACTACGTAGTCCGGAGTCCGCCACTGATTGGGGTTTTCGCACGCACAGCCCCCTAATCCAATTCAAATGTAATACTTCTGCTACGATGCTATATGATATGTGAGCTACGGACAATGCTCAACCCTCTCAGAGGTTATAAAATATGACGCACAACGACGCCTCAAGCAAACACCTTTCCCTGCGTGTTCTGTGTACGACGCAGAGAAACAGCAGTCGTACACGCAAGGTAGCGTTTATCTACTCACCACTTACGTGTTAGAATAAACGTTGGAGAAATTAAGCTGTCGCCGCCAACATCACCACTAATTAGAGTCGATCAAAGCAACCAGAACTGAAAGGTTCCCTTACGTCGATTGTAACAATGCGTGGGATCTGAATAATTTTTTTTCTGTCTTAGTCTCGCCTAGTGCATCGGGGCTGTGAAAACAGCCACGTTTTTCTTCGAACACCACAACGTGGCCTGGTTTTTATATGGTAAGATTACGCTCTCCAAGAGGGATGCTTTACGCGTAGTGAACTTTTGAGGCCATGGTTTGCCAATAAACATGAAACTTAGCAGACACAACTGCGGCTGCTCGCTGTCGCGTTCTGCCGATGTCAAACTACCGGTAGATATATTCCAGAGAAGCGCCTAGCTCACTGTTTGATTTCATAAAAGATGAATTTCTCTAACACCTTTCCATTAAATTCCAGAATTAAGAATACTAGCTTTTTGGAATCCACACCCAATAACTATTAAACACGTATGCGGTGCTTGCTAAGAGCAATAGTATTGTTGTCATACCAAAGTTCCACGCCTCGAAGCTGAAGAGCGGTGTCCGCCGTAATATACTAAATAGTTTATAGCTAAAAAATCCTGAGTTTCGCTGCTGCCCCGCCTACCATTCAGCTTCCTTTCTCTTCAAGAACCAAGCGATAGTAGTCATGTTCGGACTCGATTGGTCGCGTTTGCGTTGCACGACCACCGCATCCCGGCTGGCACCACTGGAGGCCATCCGGTTCTCATCGGCCTCTGCTCATACTTACCTCGCTTCATGCGCGATGTCACCACCCCAGCTGCACGGCGAGGTTGCTTTCTTCATTCTGCAGAGCTTCGTACTTTAGCACACTACAGCTCGGGAAATCGTCAGTGACAGAGGGCGTGTGATTATCTCCCTAGTGGTTGAATTAGGCCCTCCGTACCGAGTGTCACGTAATCTAGCACAGCGCAACTGCTTAACATCGTTAAGGTAATCGATTTACTGAGAGCTTCAGCAGGGCTCTTAAAGAAATGCTCAGCAGATACACCGTGTCCGCCAACTCCAACTCCGACATGGTTCCTCCTTTTGTAACATGTGTGTAATACACCGCAACGGGATTGACCACCGGCTTCTCGAAATGCTGTCGTATATAAGGAAGAAAGCATTCATGCACGTGGGACTGAGTGCTTCCATACTAGCAACACGCCTCCGAATGCCAGACAATAGGAGAAGCGTAGCAGATACGTGCAGCAGTGCCAACTTGCTTGTACATCGGCAATGGAAGGTCAAATTCATCAAGAGAATCTACACGACAATGGTTTGGCCGATGCAACTCTCCATACTGACTCCTTTGTTTGGCGGTGGATAACACATCACCCTCCTGGTACAGCTCCAAAGCTTTGCGCTCAATATTACGGGCCCTACCAAATCGAAGACCGTACGTCTCCGGTAAACTAGAGTGTCGAGTCTCTCACACCGCATTACGGCATTAAGCTTCGTGGTTGTAAAACCGTGCACGTCAACCGCTTGAAACCATATTATCAGCCCATTATTGAACCGTTACCATGAGTTACCAGGATAGCTTTTCTGATTTCAGGGGGCCAATGTAATGAAGAAGAGAGCGCAAGCATGATTACAGCGGCTTGGCTCTTAAAGACCGCTGAAGTCTCAGTGTTGCAGCTAGTGCTTGGATTTCACTCGAAACGCCCTCCGCTGGACCTTCCATGACTGCGCGGTCTCCTAGCACAGCCTCACACCAAGAACACAACAGTGCTCTCCGGCAGCTCGTCGTCACTCTTTGTCAACACTGTTGCTAGGACACTAGCTGGAGTGACCAACGGGGGTGAGGATGCAATACATTCATCTCTGTCGATACCATCTTGTGCAACAATCTTGAAAAACAAAGGTTGTTTCGGGGCACAATGTGGCACAATGGCAAAATTCAAAAATCGTCTTTGGCGAAAATGCTTTCTGCGATCGCAACGCTACCTTTCTCGGAGTTTGCGGGAAAATGTTACGCCCACTGGTGGTTTGTTCTGTGTAAATTACAGTACAGAACCAGATATTTAGGCGGGAAATTACTGTGCTTGCACGCGTAGCTCATGACCTTATTTTAGGAGTTATTTTCCTACGTGAGTGGGTAGCACACAGGATTGTGGAAGTGGCGTAATTTTTCTTGGCCGCAACCCGCGAACTGCAATGACAGATAACACCATTGATGCCATGTACGTTCCCTCCGTGTCGCAAGATGTGTTTCGCTAAAGTAGCAGCTTGGGGCTTGTTTGTTTTACATCCTCATGTTAACAGCGCAAAATGGAGACAAGAGACGAGACAAGAAGACACTACAAGCGCTGACTTTCAACAACGTTTATTTTGGAAGAAACACTTATTCATATAACGGCTTCTTCTTATAGAGTCTCAGAGTGCCAGGTGCCTGTCCGACGGAGTCGACGTCGTATCCCGCTGCAAAATGGGCACGAAGAGCCTATTTGTGCGACAAGTGGTGACGTACTTGAAAGAACATTCCCTCTCGTTGCTTACTTCTGACAAGGAGGGGGGCTTCGCTGTGATGCCAAAAGACGTCTACCAATATAAGGCGTTAGAGGCCATAAGTTCTGTTTTTAACAGTCATTAAAAGTCGGTCCTGCGAAAAGCAAAGTCAGCTGCAAAGAAGCTATGCGGAAAACTCAAGCTCGACCGCCTTGTGCGTAGGATCGAAACTAGCAAAAAATTATCCCTTGACATGTTTTTCACTGTAAAAACGCATAAACCTGAGTGACCCCTGCGGGTTATAGTATCTGAGAAGGGCACTTGGCAGAAAACGATTGGCCTGTTCTTGCGGGAAAAACTAAAACTACTAACTGTTGACGATCCTTTCCAGGCGAAATCCTCAGACGATGTAATAAGGTTTTTAAAAGACAATTCTAGCACTGACTTTGCATCATGCTCTGTAGACAATAAAGATTTACACTATTCGATCCCCCAACATGAAATTTGGAGTGCGTGGAAGAATGTATAGGTGCACATGGTGCTGTCGCTTTTCAGAATGCCTCCGGAGTTTCAACTGGTGTGTTCCTGGAACTCCTTTCTGTATATTTGAAGTCCACTTATGTTACGTGGGAAGGGAATGTGTACCTCCAGAAACGCGGCGTCTGTATAGGGTCATGTATTACGCCAGCACTTAGCGATTTGTATCTTGTCCAGAAAGATAGATTACTTCAGAACGCCCTAACCAGAAAAAGCGTCCGGGGAGTCTTTCGGTATGTTGACGATTACTTAGTTCTATGTGATGGCTCTGGCACGAATTCAGATGACGCAGTTTCGGAGGCAGTAACATGCTTTAGTCATGCGCTTCAGCCGCTTGCTGTTACCCACGATGTCCCCACGCAAGGGTCTTTGAGATTCCTTGATCTCAGACTCGAGCTCTCCAAGGGGAAGGTCTGCTGGGCCTATCAACACAGAGGCGACAAGGCGCCAGTGCCATTCGAATTAGTGCATTCAAAACTGGTGAAGAGAGCAACTGCAAACCTTTGTCTAACAAATGCGCTCAAAAAATCGTGCATCCACGCAATGGAACAAAGTTTTCGTCAGCAGGTTGACCGGCTTACTAGGGCTGGTTACCCATCGCACCTTCTTGTGTCCGTTGCAGAAAAAAATGAGCAAGAACCTAAAACTCGAGCGTGTCCATGGAGAGCCAGGTGGCGAGAAGCCAAAAATGAAAGAAAAGCGAAGGACCGTGGCCCTTCCATACGTGCACAAATTATCTCACCACTTGAAAAATACTGAACGCAAAGCTGGAGTTCATGTAGTGCTTACTGCCCCGAAAAAACTAAAAAGCCTCTGCCGACGTGTCAATGCCGAAGAGCCGACAAACCAGCAAGGGTCCACGATAAATCACCAGAATCGTGTTGTGGAGTGCACAGAAGCCATGGTGTATTCAATACCTTTGAAATGTGGAAAAAGGTATAGAGGGCAAAACTTCGACAGGGACAAATGAAAGACTAAAGGAACACAAACTTAGCGTGTTGCAGGCTAACAGGAATCTAGGCATCCATGTCAGGGATTGCCCCTCAAAAGGCTGCGCCGCAGAATTTAGACGCCGCGAAGTGCTGAAGAAACACAATGACCAGCTGGTCCTGGAGATAATTGAGGCAGCCGAGATTACCAGACTTCGTGACCAATGCGTTAGCACGCCGTCCTTGTTACTGACAAAAAAAGAACTTGAGCTTTTTCATGTGCAACCACTATCTATAGTGCAAAAAAGAAAAAAGAGCATGTTTCGCATGACGTGCGATCACGTGACTGCGACACGTGTGGGCAATGGTCATAAGAAGCCATGCTTCTTTCAAAATAAACGTTGTTGAAAGTCAGCGCTTGTGGTGTCTTCTTGTCTCGTCTCTTGTCCACATTTCGCGCTGTTAACAGCAGGCAAGATGTGTGTTCGGACTTTCAGACTGCAATTTTTGTACCCGTGACGTCTTTCTGTTGCCTACTTGTGCTCATTTATCTCAGGAAATTATACGAGGTTTCTAAAAGTACGTCGGACGTACGGCTGAACGCATCGAGTTGACATCAAGCAAACAGAAGTTTCTTTTTACCGCAGCGCCAACATTGAGATGTGCTAGGGTACACTTGTTCGATGCCACGTCACACTTTCTTTTTGTGTGCGACAGTTGGCCTGACGCGGCAAAGGACATTTTCGCCCTATACATCTGCCAAGGGCGAACTGGCGCGAAGCAGTGCATCCTCTCTACAGTCCGACAGCCACATCCGCCGGAACATCGAAGCATGCGTTTAGCTAAGTTCATTGCGCTGTTCTTTTATGTGCTAGCGAGCAGATGTTGAAACCGGAACGCACTGTAAAAAAGCGCAATAGACGTACCAAAGTGCTTGACCCGACAGCCCGGCGGATGTGGCTTTTGGATGTTGCTTTTGCACATTCATTTAATCTTTATGTAAGGAGCATCAAACCTAAAATTGATTCATAAAGCAGATTTCTCATTAATTGTATATCGTGGACACGATTAATGAGAAATCAGTGAGAATACAATAGTGAGACTCCGACTGCATTTTTGTTATGTCAGGTGCACACCGGAGACACCCTATGCCACAACTAATTCTGTTGCCAGTTTCCTATGATTGTGAACAAAATGTACCCATGGAAAAATTTCCAAACGCACATTGAGCGCGCAAGAAGTGTGCTTATATTTCTTAATTATATGCAGTCTGTAACAAAACCCCAAAATCCCAACACAATCATTCCGATCAAAATGGTAGGCGCAGGAATGCTTTTCTTGGGGCTGATGGACATGCTGTTTCAGTATCCTTTTTCTTCAGGACCTCAAATTTAGATATATAGATAGGGGACACATTTATTAAGATATCCGCCTGCTTGATTACCGTAATAAATGAAAGCCTTCTTTGTAATAATCAAAAGAAACAAACAATGTTACCAAGAACATTTCACATTTTTGGCTTTGAGTAAAACATGAAACACGAGCGCAATGCAGCTGCCACTGGCCGTCACGTTGCTACACTTCCAATTTATGTGAACTTGGGTTGAGACAAGTCATGAAATATTCAGTGCAGTCGAATATCACTGCAGCGACTGATCAGCAGTGCAACGTGGGGACTGTAGCAACTATACCTTCGAATACGCTAATTGTTTTTGTGATGTAAACACCTCGGTTTATCCTGCGTAGAAACATTGAGGTATTTCCGCAGATGACAGGAGAAGCATTGATTTTGTGCTGCCCAGTCGAGCAATGCAGCACAGGCGTAATCCGTTTTTATGGCTTCTTGGGACCAGCTGCAACTATGTTGTACAAGCAGGCTGATGCTGGACAAATGTTAGCATACACGCACAGGCTTACAGCATTGCCAATACTGCCGTTTTATGTTATTCACCAAGTTTGCAGTGTTGAATGATTTCCAGTGGCATAAAGATAAAGGAAGGCACAAAGTTTTCCAGCCACTCACAATTCATACGAAAGGCCCTGGGTGTGTTAGGGCGCCATCGCTTAATCTAAGTTAAAGTTCTTAAACGGCTCGGTCATATGTACACGTGAAAGAGCAGTCTCTTCCGTCTATTATTTCATAATGTTACATTGATTTTGGTGCCAAAGGATACCAATTTCATTTGTGAGCCTATTTTACAACAGGGTTTGGGTTCAGCCGTGTAAGGTCTGTTAGTGCTGGTAGTACTGGTTAGTGCTGGCTACGGAATACACATAGGCGCCACAAGGACTACAGCTGGTCTATATGCAGGAAAGTATTTGTCCGGATCCTTTAGTATTCATTCAACATGTTAATTTATGTCACTGCGCAGAAAGTGGAAACATTTTTCGTGTAGCATTCCACAATAGCGACATCCATCAATCAAAAATGAAGCATGCGTTTTCAAGTAAAAGTTGTTAGTTTGCGCCCATCATGTCTAGCCTTGTCTTATTCACGGCGCTGTTCGCAAACATTCGTCTATATTAGTGCCAAAAGGGTCGCGTCAACAATCTTAATTCAAAACACACCTAAAAGCACATACCACTTTTTCCTTGGAGAGCAGCAGAATGAATCTAGTACAAATGATATCATTTTGTTTCTTACGCCATTCCGAATGTAATTTTCTGGTTTTAAGCTGGCCTCAAAGAAAGAGAAATTGAAATCTCAGTATGTCATACTCCGTAGAAAAGAAATCGCTTAATCACTCACTCATGGAGAAATAACTCTCCTGTCGTCCAGTACTTTTGCATATTGTTCAAGATTTGTCAAATGTTCGGGCCATATTTGTCGCACTAATCTTTCTCCTTATGGGAGAACAATTTCAGGCAGCCTTCTTCGATTATGACCGTATAGAAAAGCACAGTGTATTGTCCTACTGTAAGTGAGCACCCCCTGTAATCGTTATTACTACTTGAACTACCTCGGAGATCTACTCAACCTTGTATTGAGTGCGTTTACGACATATTGTAGCGCGAAGGCACAGTTACAGAGAAGACACACAGACACACGTCGCAGGCGCTGTAACTTGTCGCTGTCGTCTTTTTCATTTGGCCTTCGTGCAAAAATATATCGTTAAGCAGACGCCAACAAGCCCAACAAAAGTCCTCTCACTGTTTTCGCTTACGTGCTATCAAAACAAATGCTGCATAAGCAATAACTCTGCGTGTAGTTTTTTTCTTTCTTTAATTATTTTTGCCTCTGTCACATATCGCATCATTTGCCCCCCCCCCTCCCCCTCCCCCCCGATGCAGTGTAGCCAACCGGAGATAATCTCTGGCTAAACAATCTGTTTTACCTTTGCCTTTCTCTTTGTCTCCCTTGGCTGGGGAAGAAATATACAAAAAGAAACTTGCTGAGGAGTACAATTACATTCTATTTATAATAAGGGTTGCAAGCAAAGGAAGAGAAGACTATTTAGGGGGAAAATGTAACCAAAGAGAGATGCAATGCAAGCCCTTCCTAAGAAATAAAACAATGAAGTTGCTTACCAACTTTTAGAAAATCGAATTTAATTTTTTATAGCAGGCTAGGTCTATTCTATTGTTTGTTTCAAAAAAATTCAATTCGGCCGGTAATAAATACTGTAAGGTCTTGTTTGGAAACTATGTAGGAAGCGACAATGTTTTTTTGGATCTCGTCGGAAAGTCTTTCACCATAGGTGTCAGTCTTGGGAGCGGCTGCAGCCACATCTGTAACGTAACACTCAAAAGTAAGGGTTTGAAAATTCAAGGGCTCTTTCACTTCCTGTTCTTCAATACACCTTTGCTAACAGATAAGTTGCGACTGATACTCAATACCGAATATCGCAGCGTAACCTGTAGATAGCAAAATTATTGTTATAGCTGGATAGCGAAATCAAAAGCGTAAATTTTGAACCCCACTTTGCGTTTTAACCAGTAAGGTTCGCGCAGCAATCCATCCTGGAATTCATGATGTGCACAACCGCCCCAAAGAGATAACAGCAGACTTTTCGATTTTATGACCGCTGAGCAGTAATTAATGAAGGAGGAAGAAAAACGACTCATCGTCCTTCCCGTCAAGACAATTGTCCGTTATCGCTTCTCAAGGAAGTGATACGGGACACGGCTGCAAACGCTGTACAGCCTCGCCCACCACAGCGACCACCAGTCCCTATCTCGATGGAGCTACCAGGTGTCTCGAAGAACCGTTCCCCAACATGTGCCCTACAGTAAACGGCAGCCTCTGGCCTACAAGAGAGACTTGGGGAACCCCTTCACATCTTCGTCGATGGATCCGTGATACCGGATACGGGCTCATCCAGAGCAGCCTGAGTTGCATCGGCCCTACAAAAGAGCATGCTTTGCCGTCTCCCGGGATATGCAAGCTCTACAGCAGCAAAACTAGCAGGACTCCACCTTGCTATGGACCTACTGGAAGGGGAGCTACCAGTGACCCCGGCAGCCATCTTCTGCGACTCCAAGGCGGTGTTGTTCTGCCTGCAGAGCCCTGACAGGGCTAGCTTTGGGGTCGCGCTGCTCCCTTCAATACTGACGGCCCTTCAGGACGCAGGAAGCTTACTATACACTGCATTGGCTACCGGCACGTGTGAGGATCCCGGGCAATGAAGAGGCGGACACTCTTGAAAAGAGTGCTGCCCACTCAAGCGTCCCCGCCCCCTCAGCCCTTCTGTAATGGCCGCAGACTTCTCGAGAGACAGGCTGTGCCGGCACATCATCGTCTGCCACCCCGACAAACGGGTAACCCTGGGCCGGCCTCCACGGCCTCTTCCAAAGCACGGCCTTCCCTGAAGGGATGCCTCATTGCTGCTCCAACTGTGAGTTGGCTGCTACTGGACGGCAGCCCGCCGGCACCGCCTTGGGAAAGCCACCTCACCAGCCTGTGCCTTCTGCGGTCAACCAGAAGCTCTGGAGCACCTCCTGCTGGCCTGCACTGCACACCTGCAGCACCGCGACCGACTTCTGCAGGAGTTCCACCGCCTGGGGCTCCCATATTCACGACAGGAAGATATCATCTTTCCCTTTCGTAATCAGCTACCAGCCTTCCTAAGTGTCGTCGAGTACCTCGACTCGTCGGGGCTCTCGGCGAGACTATAGGAAATTTCTACAAAGACGGATATCCTAACGGCCATCCCACCACCTCGGGCTTCCTGATCAGTCACAACTTCGCTTCTGCTGGGCCACCTCCTATATGGTCTATCACCAGCCTACCCCTCCGGTAGAACCCACCGGGCCCTCCCGGCGGGGCTGCCCTGACGCTGCAAGGACGACCCTCTTTCTTTCTACCTCCTACCCTCTCTCTCATGTACTCCCATGTCAGACACCCTGCTGGCGCTGAGCCATGCTCCCGCATGGGTTGCAAAAGGTAGTGCTAGCCTTTCCTCCTTCCCCACAAGAACCACTTCTCTCTCTATTCTAATAACGAATGTGATCGAAGTATCAAAGATCATCGTAGCATAGTAGCTGCTTTGTTCTAGCTGATATCTAGGTTTTCGGGGTCTCTTCAGACAGAATAAAGCAAGAGAGTACATGGCAGCAAATATGTACGAAACAACCATTAGGTTCGTGGGCCTCTACCTTTTCTACCCCAGCATCCCATTCGTTGCTCACTTAGAAAAATGGAAACTTGACCACCGTCTGTCGTTTTTTTACCCTTGCTACCGTTTTGTATTTAACACTACAGTTGTGGAAGAAATGATGTAGTTAAGTACCACTCAATCTTAGATAGAAAACACGAATTTAATTCACTAACCCTTTGTATTGCAAAAATATTTTATGGCACGTGCTTTCAGTCAGCAATCGAATGTTACCCATCGCAATATCTATGGTGTCAAGCTGTTGTGCACCAAGTCGCAAATTCGTTCTTGGGCCGGCACGGCCGCATTCCTTTGTAGGGGCATGGAAATATGATCGCGTACACAGTCCTGTGTTCATGTTCAAGAAACCTAGGTGATGAAGATTGATCAGAGCGCTTCGCGGCGGCGTATCTCATAAACCGCTATGCTCTATCGAAGAGCGAAGCCTCACAATAAAAATAAAATTTAAGCCTCCTGCATCTTGTGTCCCTTTATGCAGCTCTACGGAAGTGTACGTGCCGTTGTAGTTGGGGAGCGCTCGCTGCGGCGTTCGGAATTACCACCGTATTTGCTTCACTGAAAGATAAATACCAATGTTCTGCAAGCCGAAGCTGCATACAAGTAGAGCTGGCTATGGACCGCTGGCTATGGACCAGATTACCTTGCACTCGCACCCCCTTTTCGACTACAGATACCATCTGTCGGCGCGGCCGCGCATGAGATCGGCGAGACACTGGCGCTAAACCTAAAGTAAGCGGCAAATAATGCACGTTGACATTGCACGTCGGAGTTACTGTAATGCAATAGCGTCCTGGTGATTTTCAGCAATGCAATAACTGCAGGATTGACTCGCGCTGCAAACAAGATCAAAAACATTTGTGAGGATACACGCTCATTGTTTTTGTAATGATCGGCCATCCAGTGACCATCGTTGTTAAGACAGTCTCCGGAAACGGGCCCGTCTACTAATCAACATACCGCCCATTCTTTACTACCCTCTCGCCGGGATAGACACAGTTGGGATAACACCACCTCCTTCGTTGGCCCACTTTCATCATTATAAAGAATGATGAAAGTAAAAGACGCTCAATTCCCCAAGAGCACAAAAAGATATTTTGTTCAGTAACATTTTAATGAGACCAGTTTAACGCACGCTTCAAGTGCAGTACGGCGTCAGATGTGAAAAAGGAGACTGATCGCTTCATCGAAACCTGTTGTGGCGGTTTCGTTGCAGGAGATACCGCTGAAGTGTACGTACAGAGTATACACGCGTTCCCAAAACCTATGTTCATTGAGCACTTCACGGGAACAGAAGGAAGAGCGTGTCACCTTGCCTTTCCTAAAGAAGCAATAAATTGGAATGAACAATTCGGTAGCAATGGGCGACACGGTTAATCAATGACGTTCAAGCACCGCACCGGACTGGCTGGCAGGCATTTAAGTTGTTCTTGAATGCACGTAACTGCCACCAGCCTTTTCCATGGTATAGCTTGTTTCATATTGCTTTCTTAATCGACCAAAAATGCTGTGCATTTGACTGGTGTTTCGAACTGACCATATAAAAGGTCATCGTATAACTGATCGCATAAAAGTTATTTATGACACTTTCGAGGAGTCAAGGATTTAAACCGTAGTTAAAGTTTTCCGTGCCATCTACGACAAGTGATAAGAAAGGGGCACGCACGATTTCGCGTTAGTTTACCTCTAACAATGCAGTGTATATCTAGGATCGACCAAGCAACTTCTTGGGTGAACTGTACCTACGACAGCGTTAAACTGTCGTAAATACTGAACATCTCAGTCCAGTTATACTGCATGAGGACTGATGCTAAAACTCGTGCGCGCGAACACAAATCCTGCGGCAGCGCTGTCGAATTCTGTCGCAAGAGACGCCATATTAAGAAGTTACCGCGCCGCTTCGTCATATCTTCCAGTCGATTTCACTAACGCTAGCAGTACGGGGAATAAGTTCGATCAAGTGAAGTATCTTTCTCGTTAAAATGATGCGGATCGAAGCTTCATTAGTGTAACGTGGCGAGCCGAAGTCTCTATATTTCGCTAAATACCAGTCACTCAAGTGCAGCGCACAACGTCATAGCCTGTAAAAATATCTAGAGACTTTCAGCGTGCTCCTTCGTACTTCCCCGGCGTGCGATTCTCTTCACGTTCAGTGATTTTCTCCTCCGCTTCCTTCGCGGCTTAGAACTAATATTCGCTGATAGCGCCAGCAGGCCAGTTACGTGATCTCGTACAAAAAAAAGCCCTATGCAGTATTGCACGGTGAACGACGTGCATACGTAAAGGACCTAACTTGTCATTTACCGAATAAAGATTTGTCTTACCATTACGATACTGCCTAATGTAAAATTGGAGCGCAGCTCTATACGCGTTTTCATTTCGCGATATATTGGCTGGCGGGGACAATCTGGCTCTTGCGGCATGTGCCAAACGAAGCGAAGTGTAGCGCAACTGAGTGACTAATCAGGAGATCGCGAGAGGCAGCGCGTGGGTGACACGTGGGCGTGATTAACAGCAGCCGCTGCAGACAAACCTCCGCTCATGGAGCTTGTTCTTTCCATCGGGGGACACGCTCACTGCATACCTTATCGATGGTGTTATCGGTGAACAGAAGACCTGCGTTACTGTGCCGCCATCTCGTAGCGCCGTCTTTTCTTCGCAAGTTTTCGCCATACTGTCCTCCTCCGCTTTCCTCCTCGCGTTCTCTTTGCTATTGCCGATTTTCCTTCCCCACTGCGCCCCGCATTCGCTCTTTCATCTTTCGCTGTGGCCACTGGTTCGGCTACGCCGATGGACGTCGATTCGCAAGACACGAACGGCCGTCTAAGAGCTGCGCTCTGAAGTAAAGCCAGCTAACCGCACCAGTCACGCCCGGAACTATATGCTACTGTGTAAGCATATTACATGTGCGCGCGTCATGCCTTCAGGAATGCTACCTATTTCTCGGCGGCAAGTGCGTCAATTCGAAGATCAAAAACGAGTGAAATGAAATAACTAAAGCTGGCTATCGGTATTTATACGGCGAAAAGGAGTGAAATGAGTAAATTCGATTTGATGAAGCAAGCGATGATGGGCTTGAAGGCCCGAACTCGATATAGGTGTGCCACACTGCAGAGTGTTGCCATGTTCTTTGAAACATTTTGGGCAACGTAGGCAATTATTTAACAGCATATAATAAGCTAATCCTGTGCGACACTTTCACTGAAATTTCCCTAGTTTTGTAGGGCACCTGTCGGGAAGGAAAACACACTGAATTTACCAGAAGTTTGCATTAGGTTTTTAGACTGCTAATATACTTACCATGGGAGTTGACAAAGAAATTCAGCCTTCACCTTCATATTGTTAGTTTACAAATGCATCACGGTCCGACAAACACGAGTAATCTGATCATTCTAGCACGCAATCCAGCATAGTTCGCATTACTGCTGCATAGTTTCTACGTCTCGGCGCTATTTAAGGGCAACCTATATATTCTACGACATTCGCTTGGTAGCATATCAACATGGCGATGTCGACTACGTGACCTCTATGCAGTTCAAATGCCCCACTTCTGCCCCTTGATTCACGTGAATGTTGCATACAGTACTGATTGGTTCAGAAGCCACGGTATTCGCGATAACGAACGAAGCTGCTCGAATAACTGTGCTTTCTACAGATGCCCTTTTTTCTAAAGCTTAGCATAAAATTAATAAAAATTATTATTGTATTTTACGCGCCGTGACGACGATCTGATTACGAGCCACGCCATAGCGGAGGACTCCGGAAATTTAGACCACCTTGGGTTATCTAACACGCACCTAAATCTAAGCACACTGGTGTTTTCGCCCCCAACGAAATGCGGCTGCCGTGGCCGGGATTTGATTTCGCTACCACGTGCTCGACAGCCGGACACCATAACCACTAAGCAACCACGGCGGGTAGCATAATATTTAGTACAATATGCTTTGATAAATTTATTTACTATAGCATTGCAAATGATTACTATTCGAACGTACTTAGTAAACATGCACTCCCGGGAGCGTTGAGCGCCATTCATAACGACTTCAATAACGTCAGCGGGGGAAGAAGTAAGTACTTATATGTTCTCAGAGGTGCCGTCCAGTGGCTTCAGCACACTCGAGAAGTACGGCCATGGGAACAGGCTGACACTGAGGTGGAAGAGCTTCCGGTCGCTTGCTCTTGAATAATCTGTCGGTTCAATGGAACAAAATAGTCAGCAGGCTTTTTCATGGTCGGCAAAATGGAGAGCTGTCGCGTGACCTCCTCGCGCACGAATTCTTTTATTTGCGTCAGCAGTCTTGTCTGGTCTTCGGCAATAATCAACGCTGATAGGGAATCTTCCATGATTGATTGGCGCCGAGCTAAGATGCGTTGTTTTCGTAGCTCGACAAAGCTTTTGGCAAACATTTATAACTTCGGCAATGGCATGCGGACGCTTCGCTAACAACATTTCAAAGGCGTGCTCATCAATGCCTATCAGAACGTGCCGTATCTTGTGCTGTTATGCGATTGACGCATTCAGGCGCGTACTCAGGTCAATGGCATCTTCGATTTAACTTGTGAAAGCTTCACCGTCATTTTGCGCGCGCCCAGGTAAGCGCGCCCAGGTAAGCCCAGGTAAGCAACAGGTCTTCAATGCAATCCATGTTGTGAAATCGTTTTTGAGGCCTCGAAACCAGTGGTTCACGACACCGGTTATGTAGGACAGCAAGTTGTGGAACTTGGTAGCGTCCTCCCACTTGTTGTGTTGGCTTGCCCTTTCGTACTAGAACCAATCCTCCACATCATGATCATTGGTGTCGCTAAAGACTGCAGAATCGCGCTGGCGCCACATATCAGGTACGATGACCCTTGGAGGCTGTATTATAGCTTCCTGTGTGGTTTCGTCAGCCGTGGTTGCAGCAGCAGGTAGCGTCCGGCTTCAGAGGTACAGTTTTCGAAGTTACCTAAGCAATTCCAACAAATGAAAGAGAGCTTTATTAATGCTCACCTAAGGATCCGCAAGTGGATGTGTATGAACAGTCCTCGCTCTGCGCGTAAGCAGCTCGAGGTCGGGTATCGCACCGAAGTGATGGCAGTGCCTACACCATAGCATGCATATTCTCCACTACATGAACTATAATAGAGAGAACTTTCTCAACTGCCTGGTACTGAGGGAAGACTACACCTCAGAGCCTGCTGCTTTCTGAAGCGAACTGGTGAAATGCTCTGAGCGAATGCGCGCTGCGAAGGATAAAAGTGAAGGCGCAGCGCAGCAGCAAATGAAAGAAACGCGATAACGCAGGAGGAGGTTGCAGTGGAACTACGAGGCGGAAAGTTGAAAAAGTACGGAGGGGAAACGGTGCTTAAGCGCAGAATTTCGGGTGGCCTAGGCATCCGCAGCCGCGTGGGCGATCTCATCTGCGCATAGGAAGGTGGGGGGGGGGGTGGAGGGAGGGCCGCTGTAGAGTGCTGTGAGGTGGGGAGGACTACGCCTATCCGCGGCGTCGACTGGTGAGGGCAGTCAGCAGTGCCAGCGTGTGTCACGGGGATAACTGCTCCTTCAAAGGGCGATGGCGAGCGGCTACGAGTTAGGCTCGATGTGACGCTCTCTTGGGTGTGGCCCCCACTGACACTGGTGGCATGACTTCTCCGCGACGAAGGGCTGCTGTCGTCGTTGGTGGAAGAAAAGCGGGAGAAGAAAAGCCTAGTGCCACGAAAGGCGGGCCGTGCAGCGAAAATGACTGCGATATGACACCAGAGTAGCAAGCGTCGTCTCTACAGAAACAAAGCGCTGCATGAGTGGAGGTGTGTCTGCTGCAGCTGTTGTGAATCGCACCCATGCATCATCCACGCACTGCCTCTCGCAATGTACCCATTAGCTAGGCAGACGCGCCCCATTTCCCTCCGTTTGTAACGTGCCGCACAAGGGAGATTGTCTGTGCCAGCCAGTATATCGCAATCTGAAAACCCGTATAGAGCTGCGCTCAAATTTCGCATTAGGGATTATGGTAATAATCGGTCAATTTTTTACTAATATGGCCATAGTGGCCATAACGATACGCTGTTGATCTCGCGCCTCAACTAGAATTTCAAGTGAAGGAGCTTGCACTGAGAAGTACGAAGCGTAACGCTTGACGTTCAGCGCTTCAAACTCCTGCTTCTAGTCTTGTTTGGACAACACTTACATAGGCACAGTTGAGTGTAGTTCCTTATAGAGGCATCGGATAATGTCCTTTATGGTTTCCAAGAAATATAAGAACGCCATTTGTGTTCTATAACCGTCAAGGTTAAATCAACCTGAATGTGTTTCATTCGGGAAGATGGGGGAAGACGTTCGATCTTGGGTTATGGAAGGAGATTGCGCTTTCAGAATACGTATTCTGCAAGCGTAATAAGCGTAATTCATACAAATGTATCTATATTCCAAGAAAGTCCCCTTGCTCTCGTACTATGAACAACTCCTTAGGCAAAGCATTGACACCGAAAATTTAGCCTGTAGTTATTTTGTGAAAAAAGGGATTAATTGCGGATTATAGAATCACGTTGCTCCCTAACGCTTATCATCAGGATTTATTCCTCGCATGCCTGCAAGCACTAGCTTGTAACATGCACTGAGGACTCTGCATGAACAGATGTCGCTTAAACGTAAAGGCAAGATAAACGAAATGAGAGCCTCAAGTATGGTTGGCTCTCGTAGGCACAATATTTCAAAGTGTCCTTGAAATGAAGGCGCCTTTTTGGAAAGTTCAACCATTTTGAATGGTGAAGCTCAATAATATAAAGAACTTAATTCACCAAGTAGTCTTAGGCAAGTAGACGTGAATGAAGGCGTAGAAGTTCCAACAGTGTTGGCACTATGAGGGCTTCGATAGGCAGGAAGTACCACTGAGAAGGAATACAGCACTATCGAGAAGGAAGAACTTTACAGTCAGATTAGCGCTACTGCTTCTTAAGCGCCCCATAAATGCCAGAAGATACCCTCAAAGAACAGCATGTATGATAATATCGCAGACCTTGCTTTTTAAGACCATATTTCTGCTGACAATACCACGTTACTTAACGCTTCAGTGTGATTTACTGTTTAGGAGCAGAAGGAGTACATGCGGTTAAAATTCGGCAGCGATAAATTAAAAGTGAGGGCTGCACAGAATTCTAAAACAAAAAACTTGTCGCAGATGAAAACCTGCTCTTCTAAAACGAATCGATTCAATATTCAAAGTGGAGCAGGATACGGTACATGTTTTTTAATCACAGAAATAAAAAGAATTGGCCCCTTTAATTTATCTTTCGGTCGTTAATTTAATCCAAACTCCTCAGAAATAAAACATTTCTTTGTTTGTCTTCGAGTGCTGTTTAAGATGAGTCCTCCGTATACGAAAACGTTAACACATTTGCGGAAAGAAATGTAATTTGCTATCTTGCTCTGGAGGCAACGTCGCTTTCAGCGATTGCGTGCACTTTTTTCCTTCTACGCTATCGCAGTACATTTTGTTGGAATTTGTATTGCATCATAAATGCCCTGTTAAGCCCAAGTAATTGCTTGATAGGGCTGTCCTGACGTAATGATGTCGAGCCTAGTATTTTCTCCAGGACAATATACACGCTCGTACACAAATAATAATACAACAAAAAAGACTGCAACAAATGACCTGTGGAGCATTGGAAAAAGGTTTTCTCCCACAGCCAAGCGCCGCTGCAGCTGGTTGCACAGATCAGCGTGGCAGCTGAATCCGGCCAGATGCGCTGGAAGGCTCCATTTGCCTGCAGAGGCGTTACTCATGGCACTCTTATAAAGATGTGTAAAGAACAGCTGAGCCTTCACCAATATCTCCGCAATTGTGTAAGACGCTTGTATTGAATATATGGCTGGTAGAGTAATGCTAACGCAACGAAAAACACGTGTTCGAGGTATGTACTCCTGTAGACACGCCTAAACACGCATTTCTTACTTCAACTAACTTGTCTGCTTTGCTTTTTCTCCGCATTGCTTTGTCTCTTTTTTTACTCGGAGCATTTTCAGCCTGGCGTAGCATTGACTTTTCATTGTTTAATTGCTTGCAAGGTGTTCTTATAATTTGTATAATTATTTGTGGTCTATGCCATCTAGAATATTGAAGCTCCCCTTCCAAAACGCCCGATCTTCATACGTGTGAGATATTTCGATTAATGAGTAACTGAATAAATAATTAAATAAATAAATAAATAAATAAATAAATACCACCCTAAATAAGCAAGCTTCATCATCTGCCCTGTAAAGCTGAAGAAGCTGTTATCTTGTGTGGCTTGAGTTCAGTGATTTACACATCCTCTGCTGGCGCATAAGCATATTCCCGGTTTCGCGGCCTGCCTATAAACGAGCAATTTATGCTTGGCACTTGTCATGTGGGCACCATAGGCAGCTATATATATTGCTTGTTTTTCTGTTGTTTTTTTCATTGCTTTTAAATATTCAATGCGTCTAACCTAATGCCTCTAAACAAACCTCTCATACTGCGCGATTGCCATGTGTCCACCACAAGCACGTCGACATTTTGAAAGCGCTGTTACCAGCAAACGCCCTCTTTGCTATTTTTCGCAGTGTGCTGCATACGTCTGTTGTTTTCAAGGCCTTTATTACCAGGACCCGTCAGGTGTTACGCCTGCTGCAGCCTTGGGACTGAGGTTTTTAAATGCGCTTCTCGAAACTATTTCGTATCATTCGCTGTAGGTCTGCGGTGGAAGGAAGGTGGCACGTACACTTGGTTTGAGTCATGACCATCACTCTGTATAATATAATTGGCAGTCCGCCCTGCAACTTTGTACGCACACTCGCAAAGCATTTGGACATAGATGTGAAGCTCAAGAATTTGGACTACATCAACAAGGAACAGTTTAGCGAGGAATACCTCAAGGTGTGTCACAGCGAGATAAATATAAGTTGTGAGATATTAGATATTTGTGCGTTATGTTATATGACTGGTTCCCGCGAACAGTGTTTTCCCTGCCTAAATTGCTACACCTGAAATTCTCGTTTGTAATCTAATACAATATAGTCTGGTTCTCCATTTCGCCATTTCACGCTGCAGTGGATCAGATTATTTACAGTAAACTACAACCTAGGCGCGCATATTTTGGACCTGATGTACCTGATTTGCTTTTCCCTTTGGGTAAGCAACTGCTGAAATAATGCTACCGCTTTGGGTACTATTGTTTTCAGTGTATTGACGTTCTCGCTCTTGTTTTATAGTGGTTCTTCACAGTTTGTAGTAGTAGGTACTGATGGGGGATCCTTCGGTGCCCGCATGGTTCGAATGGAGTCTCCACCTTCGGAATTATGTGCTATCATTGTAACTATTTGTAGCTTTCCTTGCAGTGTTTATAGAGCATGTATTTAATTAGGGCAGTGGTATTGGTAAACTGGGCTGCGACAAACCTATTTTCTCACTCGGTATTCCAGATCAATCCATTCCACAAGGTTCCTGCGATTGACGATGATGGTTTCATTGTCTATGAAAGGTAAGGCTTCCGACACTATGTTGAGACTATGCTGAATTGTGCACAATTTGGAGGCCGAGGGACTTTAACAAATCTATACTACTCGAGATTGATGTGATGTTTGAGTATCTACGTTCTCGTTCCCTAGAAACGTGATATGATTTACTTTCCCTATCTGCCGTTATTACCTTTCATCCCCTAAGGTATTTTCACAGCAACAGATTCGATTTTTTTTTTCTGTGGCGAAGCAGCATCGGGGTACATTGCTGCCTACGCTCAGATCCCAGCGCTCATTTTTCACCACCTCGAAACAGAACGGTATAATAAAGGTGTGTTTCTCTAAACTTATAGGAAGGCCTGGCACAATGGCTAAGAATTCAGTTTGAGAATAAGAGAGCTTACCACCTCGCAAGAATAGATTGTGCCATGAAGGTGTTAAATTCATGTCTGCACAGTAGCTCGATGTCCGCACCCTCTAGATTGTGAAAGATGGCGTTCTTTCGAACAAAAATTACCCAATTATGCAAAACAAATAAATAACAGTGAAATCATCTTTTATTGAGGACGAACAAGTAAATTAAAGAAAGAAAGCTGCAGAATCTATCCGTTTGTCAGAAATCTCGCTTAGCAAACTGTATCTGATGTTTATTTCGGGTGTCCACCAATCAGTACGGTTACGTCTGAATATATTGTGCGCGCTTTAACGCACGCAAAGAAAGTATTGTCGCATGAGTGCCATGCATGATTAACAAGGCTGCAGAAGCATGGGCGCTGGAAGTATTACGAGGAGAAAATATCAAGAAAAAGTTGTATTTTCGCACGAAAGGCAAAGCAAACTAGCGATAGTAAATTAGTGGACAGCCATACGAAGTAAGGATAGTAGTTTTACCGGGCGTAAAAGCTTGTAAAAAGGAATACTAGCTAAAGTAAAAACATGGTGTCATGCGCGAATAAGGAAACACGAACACATCTCACTCGATTACCACAGAAACTCGATGTCAAAACGCTCCAGTCAGAAAACGTGGTAGCAGCAGCGAGTAAATGGAGCTTCGTGCGGCCGCTCCCATGAACGCGGACGACGTCACGAAAACACAGTGCGGCGCAGACTCTGTACCAGTTGCACATGGCTTTCAAGGTCGAGTGGCCTGGCCGGGCGCGAGTTGCCGGCCGAGCTGTTTGGTGTGGAACGTGACCCCATACCGACGCTCCCCTCGAAGCCTAGCGGGCGACTGAAGGCGGTGTGCTTCTTCCCCAATTTCCGCCGCTGCGTTCCCGAGAGTTAGCCACGGTCACCGGCTCATCCTCACACGCGTTCACTATGACATAACAGCATACGCCCAGATGCGAAGATTTTGTCGCCCTTCGACTTTACGCGGAACCACACGGCGACGCCGACGGCGCGTGGACTGTCCACATAATTGCTATCGCAATAAAAGTGCGCGTAAGTTGATATGAGAAAAGTGAAAAACGTGATGCTCGGTTCATGTGTATTGTGGAGGGTGCGTATATTCTGCTTCACGTTTTATCGTGCCCATGGCCATATTTGTGACTACGTGTGCTTAAGTCAGCAACTACATGCACAATGCACAAGCGTGAAACTGGCTTTTCGTTGATATAAAAAATGGGGCATAGTTCCTTGCACACTACCCAAAATATAAAGCGTGTGATTTGAGCCAACTAGAAAATCACTGGGTTCTCAATGATTATCTGCAATGAGAATTTGGTACTTCTCTAATTCCCACTGTTGCATTTCGAACACAAAGGTTTACAAGCCGATGTTTCATACTTAAGGAGAAGGCAAACAATTAAGGAAATTATTTGAAAACGCATGAGCCGTATTTGTAATTTGGCTTTTGCATGTAGGGGACGGTGCATGACTTGGGCTTGAAGTAGCGGTGACCTAATTTTAAGACGCTTCTTGCCCTCATGTGATCTGAGTGAGCTCCGAAGTCGTGATACGCACGGCTAGTTCACAGTGACACATGCCGGTGTTGGTTCAGGTAAAGTTTTCGGCAGAAATAAGCTCAAAGATAAAGGAAAGGATGTCTACATTCCACGTTAATCTTTTTTTGCGAAGCCAATGTCACTGGTTTATTCCCATTTTCGAAGTTTCGCGGAATATTTTTCTAAGCCTGGCTTGGTTGCGTGGCCGTGTGACCTAATCGGGCTGGTAAGTAGTGCGGCAAGCTCTCTCTGGAAACCGTTTTACATGCCCCTGACGCACCCCAACGTTTGCACCATCATTAATACGAGCTGAAGACCTCGGTAAGAACAGAGAAGCTCATTAAGATTGTACATCGCTGATGACATAAAAAAATGAAGTTTAACTCATATGCAAGGATAAACCATGTAGGATTCAAGCATCTTCACCGTTTGCACAGTCTGGTTGGTTTTCTGAGCCGTATGCCGGATTTGCGTTGTGCCTGCTTCATACAGCCTGCTTTTCTTTAGAATAGAATTTTATCAAGTCGTTTGTTAAAAATAGTGTTCTTCCCTCTCTCGGAGGGACACGTATGAAACAACCGAGACATCCTTCCGTGACTAATTACAATGTACATGCGGGAAAATAAACTTATTGTCCTTATGATACGTTACGCACTTCTCGGTATCTACCAATTTATTTAAACCCACTTTTAACTGTTTTTATTGAACCTGGCCAAATTGAGTGACTGGGTAGATATTGGCCTCAACCTCTCACACGCCAGCTTGTGTCGCTACGTATGTATGTATGGGTCAAAAGCGAGTCATCTATACACACATATTTTTTTTTTCCTTACTATACATTCGTATATGTGCCTCCATGCATGGACTTCATGGCATTCCCACTAAATGACACGGCGTGCCCGAGTGTGTTCACGGCGTGCTCGGCGTTCGCGAGTGTGTAGCGAGACAGCATAGTCGTCTCATACATGACGCCTTTCGGCGGCGAAAATAAAGCGTGTCGCTGCGTTTCTCGAATGCTAATCGCATTACAGTGGAAATTCATCGTGAAGCATTTTCTGACAGAACTATTGCTTTGTTCATGATGGAACACATTTCGAATTTTCCAAATTGAAGCCTAGGAGTACTGGTGTCAAATTTGCTTAGCAGTAATAGTAAGAGAAGCAACATTTTAGGAATATCCCTCTTTGAAGTGAGCTAACAGCCTCCTAAAGTGTGCGTCAAGGAATTAGGGATGACCTTAACTCTCGAATGAATGCATTTTAGCATATTTTGGCGATAACTATTTCTAACGAGGCGCAAGCCACTTTATTGTTCATATTCAATTTGATCCTGGCGACATGTGCCCTAAGTTGCAAATTTCAATAATTTATTAGGAAATAGCTACCTGAAGATGGCGATATACAATTGCGAAATGGAAACACGCATACAGACACACCGTATGCACTTACTTTCACAGCAATGCCATTGCCTACTACTTGCTCCGCAAGTACGCCCCCGATTCGGAGCTCTACCCGGCTTGCATCAAGACTCGCACCCACATCGACCAGATTCTTTCATCACT
Organism: Dermacentor variabilis; assembly: GCF_050947875.1. Lineage (NCBI taxonomy): Eukaryota > Metazoa > Arthropoda > Arachnida > Ixodida > Ixodidae > Dermacentor > Dermacentor variabilis. Next base: position 129,526,592 of record NC_134570.1, on the reverse strand, counting down.
TGTCACTACAATCCACAGTGAATCGGGAGTGTTCATCGTAAGTACCCTATGTTTTTTTCGCTTTTGTATTCGGAAACTACGATATGATTATGAGGCACCCCGTATTAGGCGACAACGGAATAATTTTGGCCACCTGGGCATTTTTAACGCGCACCCAAAGCATACTGAAGGGTGCTTTTACATTTCGCCACCATCTAAATGCGGCCATCGAGATCAGGATTTGATTCCGCAAGCTCGGGTACAGCAGCCCGACTCCAAAGCAACCATACAAGCATGGTGGTTTACCCAGTTATGACTTGCATTCTCTTGATAACTATAAGGTGTTCATATATCTTCGGTATGATCGTCTTGAGAAGCTATTAAGAGAGGTCAAATATTTTGTCTGTGAAATGCATCGTACGTATACTATTACGACACGCTAGGCAACACGTTTACGGATCCGCGAGCTGCTAGTACGACTAGCAGCTCTCAAACGTGGTATGGGCATGTTCTAACTGTTTCATTGAGAAGTAAATTACGCACGCCGTTTAAATACGAAAGGGCTGAGGATCGACGTGCGCAAAAGCTTGGGTTGTAGATGTTACCTACGGGCTAAGTGAATATTCGCTAAGTGAGGGCGTTACAGGGGGCTCTGTGATTAAGCGCGGAATTGTCTGTCCTCGGTGAGCTTAATAGGGCAAGTAGTTTAAAGCAATGTTGGTTATTTGCAAGAGTTAAGCAATTTTCTCCTTGGAATTGAGTTGGCGAGTTTTGAGAGCCACAAGGAAAAGGCGTTGTCAGATTAATCATCCCAGAGCATCCTGCATAAGTATATCGACGGCACGCAACCACTTTTGAGTCACGGCTGAAAACGTGCGGGCAAGCAAGAAACACTGGACTTAACTGAATATTTGCATTCATGTTGGTTCATAACTTGAGGAATCCCTATCCCAGCTGAAAATGACCGCCATAAGCATGCGTGTGGCGTTCGCATAACAGCGTTTGTAAATATTGTCTTATGCTTCAATGTAAATATGTACCCACTTCCGCTCGTAGGTTATATATTTACCGATGCGTACCAAAATAAATTTTATTGTTCAAAGTAGGTCTGTCTTGGTGTATCTGTTTCTTTCTACGTCTTCATTCAGTCGCACTTACACACTCTATCAGGTGAATGCGAGTTACAACCTTTCCTGATCATGGAATAAGGAGCAGTTGGCATTGTGTTGATTCGCCTACATGATCATTTGTTGTCAATAAAGTGAAATATGTGTACATTTGTTTCGTCCAGGGTCCTCGAGTCTATCAAAAGACCAAGCCAACGACTCAGGAGATTACGGCCTTTGAACAGAATGTGCTTCGAGGGCTAGAACACCTCATCGGTGAGGGCAAGTTCGCGGTCGGCGACACCTTCACCCTCGCCGACATGGCCTTGACAGCACGCATAATTGTGCCCCTTGAGGTAATGGCTCTTCCTGCTTGCACCACCTGAGTCAACATTTCCCTCAGATTCGTAAACATGGCCAGTCACCAGCCTATCTTAGCCTGTCAGGCGTTCGCAAAGCGAAAATTTCTGGACGTTATCGCGACGGCTGCACAAATTTTAAAGTGCCTCAAATACAGAAGTTTTTAATATTGTCCGTCGAGCCGTGCACTTTAGAAATGCATTTCTTGCGCTAAAGTTATTGTGTCACATGTCCTCGGGATGTTTCGCGTTGACAACATCTATTATTTACCCGACATGAGGAAATATAGCAAAACTATTAGGAATTTTGGCTTAGACTATCCAACAATTAAATTTAGGAATAAGAAACAAATTCTGCTGTTTTACGTGCTAATTAAACCACGGCTTGATTTTGAGGGACGCTGTGGTGGGCGACATCGGCTTATTTTCGACCACCCGAAGTTCTTCAACCTGCACCTAATACACGTCACACAGGTTTTATTGCACTTCGCCCCCAGCGAAACACAACCGCCACAGCCGCCGCTTCCCGTACGCTTACGGGCGAAACCGAACAACCAAAGCCAACTATTTGGTCGACAACGGCGGAAGCAGCCAAAAAATAAGAATAAGGTTGGGTTGCAGTTCAGGGGGTGCTCTCGATAGTTTTGCAGCAGTTCGGCGTCACCTTCTTTGTAGAACGTTAAGATCAAAAGACAGCAAAATCGGCGTAGAACTTTCTTCATGCAAGTAATTTGAGCAAATACCAAGGCAGAACGCTCAATGAGGTCAATTGTATCGAAGCCGACTTCAAGCCTAGAGCACATAAACAGCAAGATGCCTTGTTATAATGTACTTTTATAGATAGTTCCATACACATGCGGTAGCATGTTGTTCGAATTTTTTTTCTCGTGTCACAGATCTTATAAATATTTTTCATTTCATATGAGAGGTATAGAAACATGATGTAGGAATTTGTTAGCTGAGTTGTCAGTTAGGAGTGACAATCAAAGACTAGAGCTTGTACTATGCGCGGTATTAGCCTGTAAGCTTTCTAGCCAGAAAGTCCGCGACGGCGCGGTTTTGCCGCATGAAAATAAGTCTACGCTACTCCCCAAAACTTGCTTCACGAACTTTCTCTGAGCCTATGGCAAATTGACGGCTTCCATGGGAAGTGCATTATAAGTTTGCTGTGCACATTAGTACGCTTATTACGCGACTGGTTGACCGATATAAAGGTAGACGATGCGCATGATCTTCCACTTCAAGGGAGGTAAGGGGTGCAGCAGTTTCATTGTGTATTCTTAGCATCAATTGTTTGGAACCGCCTTGGCTTTCTCAGGATAATTCCATAAGCCTAATTCTTCATGGTATCATACTGTGCCTCGCTTGTAGTAGACGTATGTTGTTGTCATTGTGACTGGTGCCTTGTAACCAGCGCAACGACTGCATCGCCCTGTTTAGCAAGTGACGCTATTCGGCCAATTGGGGGACAGCTGAATTATGGGCGATGCCCACCATACGCGAAAGAGTTCTGTCATGTCTGTCTGCATGGGTTTGTGTTGCACTGTACTTACCGCTGCATTGTCTGGCAGCAGCTCTCATGAAACCGAGATTGCTGCCAGTGCCTGCGAGCTGCCTATATCAAATTCAAGCATTCGTCTACTGCACACTTGACCTGAGAACTTAACCACTGTCCAATTATTGTGCATTTCAGAACAAGTTCGTGGACCATTCCAAGTTTCCCAAGCTGACAAGCTACTACGACCGTGTCAAGCGCGAGCAGCCTCACTTTGAGGAAATTTACGGGCCAGCCATAAATAGCTTCAAGCAGATGTTCGATAACCTAAAGTAGCTTTAGAAGCGATAATAAAAAATCCAGACGCATGTTGTAGGAGTACTTTTCTTGTTTATAAAACATATGTTGTTTTCAAGTTGTTCGCAGAGGTCATTATACGTGATACGGGTCTAAATGTGTTATTTGTGCTCGTGTGTGCCTCTACCCGTGCTTTTTTTATTTATATCCTTATACCTTTAGTAGGGGTGCACGGTTACTCAACAACCTTGAATAGTAAACCACAAAACGTCTTATTTGATTCGGTGATCTAATCGACTATGCACTGTTTGCAAATGCGTATATCTTTCGAATAGTTCGAAACGTCAGCTCCACCATGCCACATGAAATTGAAGCACTGGTGCCGTAAACTTTCGCCCTTGCATGCGCAGTAGCACAGCTATAAAACCTCAGGACTTATGCAGTGGATCAGGTGACATCACTCAGGTAGCCATACTTTACAGGTTGTGCAGTGATCATTCGCCCACTATGAAGAACCCTGTGCTTGCGAGTCAACTACTAATTTGCGCCTATGGCTCCATTGGCGTCTTAATATAAACAACGCTTTATAACGTGCCATGTAATCACAGAAAATTGGAAACTATAATACTGGGATATGAACGTCGTTTTATAATAATTCTAATAACGGCTTTTAATTATTCAAAAACTATTCAATATTCGATTAGATTCTGGCAATATTCTTTTCCTATTCGATTCGGCCACGAGAATCACCATTTCTCACTTTTAGCCTGCTTAATCCCACGTTTATGCTGAAAGCAAAGCATCGCATAGATGTGCTAGGCCACTTTCATGCGAATAGAATGGAGTGGCTACTGCTGTTTGGATGAAAGTGAATACCTGCTGGTGCGTAAACACCTAATAGAGAGCCCTAGAATGAGCACATAAATTTGCAGCTCTTACATTACATAATTATGAAGGCGTATATGCTTATGGGGAAGACAATAAAGGCAGCGAGAATATAATATTAGCGAGAAATTAGAAATGAAAATTTGTAACTGTTGTGCTACTAAAAAATGGAACTGAGTTGTGGTAACAGTAATACAAAGATGAAAACCTTATCAGACACATACGTTGTGCTCCTCGTACCATGGCTGAGTCCATTTAGGAACACTTCCTACATTTACGCCGAGTGCCTCCTGCACCTCGTTGCCCTGCCTATCCGCTACACCTGGCCTTTCACCCAAAGGCCATGGCCTGTGCACTAAGCGCGAGAAACCCATGCCAGATACGGTAGGGTTTTTGGAAAAGTCCGGCATATGCAAAAAAAGGAAAAAAAAATGAAGTATGCGGATGCAGCCCAATGAAATCTCGCTTATAGGCAATTCCGTTCTGAAGGAAACAGGCGAAGTGCTCTTAGGTACAGCCACTGCGTGGCCAAAAGCTAGAAATAAGCCTTTGCTGGTGCGGCTGAGGAGAACTCAGCTCTACCCAGGGGAGATTACGGCTGCTTTAATGGGCATTGGAAATATTTTTCCGCACAGCGCACACTACAGGAATCTGCGAACGTGAAGTTTCTTTATGTAATTCATCATAGTACCCATACGGAGACACTGGGGGTCTCGCGCGGCAAGCAAAATTCCGAGTACATGTGTACGTGCTCAGAAATGCAAAACATACCGCTTGGCATTGAGCGCGTCGAGCTTAGGCTTTTTCATTGTTGTGCAAAACTTGCGTGGACATGGTCATTTGCAATTCCCAATTGAGGCGTTGGGAAATTTCCTTCACGGTTTTCATGAATGACACGAAAACCAATTATTGATTTATTTTGTTACTTACGAGATACAGCAGGCGGTGTGTGCTCATGAAGAAGGACCAAGATTACTAAACAAGAAATGTAGAAAATATACAAGTATTTAGAAAACTAACAATCAGGAGGTAATTCTTAAACTGTGAAATAAGTAATCAGTCCCTTCGAAATAATCAGTACCGCTTAGCAATGACAGTGGTAGAATCAGTGCTGCATTCATCTACAGTGCCGGTAAGAAAGGAAATTTCAAAACGTGAGTTTTTGAATTATAGAGAGTTGAATATTTGCAATGATGATTTCTAGTTAGCAGTGATGTGAATGGATGGACATAGGGATCAGGATGCTGTGAAAATTTGATATTTTTTAGGAGAAGAGAAAGTTTAAGCCTCAGGACTTTCCTCCGTAGCTGCATAGGTCTGGTTGCCATGCATTCAGGCGAGAATTGTAGGGGTGTTGGTTTTACGGTACCCGTGAAAAATACACATACCTGCTATTTGTTAAACCAATACGAAAGCGATATTATTGTGTTTAGTGTGATGATTCAAGTCGGCGAAAGGGTATTCTATTTTCGGGGTATAGAGTATATAGGAGTAAGGAGTTTTCTGTGAATGGAGATATTAATATGCACTCACCGTTGATGTCACAAGAAGGAAAGATGGCGTTTCGAAACATGATGTTTACATTTTTTCCACATGCTCGAGGTCTGTATTTTATTCTGAGCAAACGTTTTCCTGACAAGACGTATTTCTGTCGCACGCTTGACTTTAGTCCTCAGTATGCGTGGAGTTTAGTTTCAGAGGGCACTTGATTTAGTTTATGTCGAAGAATGCAAAGCTTTCGAAATCGGGCATCACATATGTTCGATATGTGAGAGTTCGAACTTAGGTTGTTATTCTTTGTTACACACAAATACATATCTTCAAGATATTCAGAAAGACGATGAGTAGCGATACATTAGGAAAGATTCCGCTTATTTCTTGGTAATCTGCATGTGAACTTATTTTTTTATTAGGCCTCGTGTGCTACTTTTTATAGCACGAGTAGATGTAGCTAAGGTTAGCGTTCAAGATTTCTTCCTCCTCTCGACAAATAATTTGATCATAAAAATACAGTCACTTCCTAATAATCTAGTTGTTACAGTCTCTTCTATAAAATAAGAATATCAATGATGTAAAGCGAAATATGAGATGTATCAGCCCATAAAGAGGTCGTACCACGAAACTAACAGACAAATTACACGAGCGACCATTATTGGAAGCTAATTCTGCTGCGTTCTTTTAAATAAGTGGAAGTCAAGTTTATTACAATAGAATGACAAACCAATCTACCTTAGTTTACCGAATGATTTACAGTGCGAATCAAGATCTCAAGCTTTTTAAAATCAAGGGAGGTTACATCAGTTTGTAGATTTATGGCGAACGCTCGGAAAACTAGGCATTGCGGTGGTTAGTTGCGTCACCGCAGAAAAGCTTCCCAGAGAACATCCTGGTGGCTTGAGGCTTTCGGTACCGCAGTCCATATCGAGCAAAGCTGCGACGCAGGCAGTCTGAAGTCCCCCTAGGTAGACCCGCTGAGGTAGTTCTTCACGTCCTGATGCGCCACCGGCCGGCCAAAACGCTTGGAGACCACCTCGCGTTCGCCATCACACGCCATGTCACGCAGCCGGAAAGGCCGACCAGCGTCTGCAACGTCTACGTTCACATCGCCCTTTCTTTGTCGGCACTCCAAGTGCTTGCGTATTTAGCTTCCGTTGCCTCCGCTCTGCGGCGGCGGTGGTGGTGCCGTTCAACCGTCACGCATGTCTACTTTTCTCTGACTCGTCGGGGGTGGCGCAGCCATCGTCCAGGCGAATTCATATAAAAGACCACAAAGGCAAGTTGCGGTTCTCAATTTTGAATTTCACTTCTCTTCTGTCGATGTAATGGGGAGACCGCGTATAGCTCGGTCTCCCTAGGAGCAACGCGCCTACGAAGAGCGACGTCGCGCATGCGCTTGGCGTTTTGTGCACAATCTTCATCGGTGGCAACAATTGAATTCTGGTCTTTGTTCTTGCCATTGCTCGTCGTAGGCATGTTACTCGTCGGGAGGGCTCACTATACGTATAATATTATGGAATTAATTTAACAATAACGGAGGTGATACGAGAATGTTTGTGCATACCTATGGCTACGGTGACCACCGATGAAGTCGTTACATGTGTTCGTACCTTTGTTAAATTTCTGTGTCAACTCTGTGTCGTTTGCTAAACAGCTTCGCCGGTTATCCACGTTCATAGGGGGCGTGGTACCGGTACGGCTATGGCGGCGGCACTCACGTGAATGCTCTTCTTTGTGCAAGTGCTACGCACTTCACTTTCGTGCCCGGGCTTTTCAAGAAGTTGGCAAGGCATATCCTTGAAACCTGCGTCATCGGCCGAAGAATCTTCGCTCGTCTGTTCTTCTTGGGAAGCGGCCAAGAGAACCAACATCTCTGACGGAACGGACACCACCGCTACTCTTGGACTTTGTCCGATACCAGTCAACGAACCTTGTAACGTCGCTTACCGCCTAGACAGCCTACTAATACAGCGGAACATCATTCTGCCTCTGGGGCGTGGTACCGGTACGGCTATGGCTGCGCCGCTCACGCGAATGCTGTTCTTTGTTCAGGTCAGTCAGAATGCAACGTGCGATGCTTATTCTATTGTAATTCTGCAGGTACCACCCCCAGTGCTTTTTGCGAGTGTAAGAGCACATGCCTGTCGCTTTCGACCTGTGTTTTGTAGGCGTTATCGGTTCAAGTTGCTACGCCGCTTCGCATATTACTTTTTGTTGTTAGTTGTATGTAGTGATGTCGAGATGAACCATGGCCCTGACGATACAGTTCTTAACCGTCTTTTAGACGGACAAAAGGAAATTAAGGGAAGCCTTGGTGCTATGGAAAAACACCAAGCCGAAAGTAACTCTGCCATATTGGACCTAAACGAACGCATGACTAAATTAGAAACAACGCTTACTAAACTTGAGGAACTGCACAGTGTCGTAAAGGGATGCAAACATATTTGCGAAGTGCAGCAAGCTGAGCTAAAGGCGCTTGTAGTTAAGGTTGATGACCTTGAAAACCGCAGTAGGAGGTGCAATTTAATTTTTTATGGTGTGAAAGATGATGAACACGAAACGTATGAAAATGCTGAGGAATGTATCTTGGAAATTTGTCAGTCGAAGCTTCAATGTGAAAACGTATCAATAGAGAGAGCACATCGTCTTGGAAGGCATAATCCTAATAAAAAGCGGCCAATAATGGTCAAGTTTCTTTCGTTCAAGGAAAAGCAGGCAGTGTTATCAAGCGCGAGGAAATTAAAGGGCAAAAAGCGGAAACAATTGTGGGATTATGCTAACGCGAATCAAGTGGAGACTGACGAAGTAAACTTCAAATTCACTACTGTTTACATAAAAAAGGTAAAATACGTCTATAATGAATCCCTGGACGAAGTTGTGCATGCAGACTGACAGCCACTGAAAGCGGATGGGTCGGTGCTTTCTTTTCTTATTGTGAATTGCAGAAGCATAAGAAATAAGGGTGATGAATTTTCTAGCCTCGTTGATATGTCTAGACCAACTGTCGTTCTTGGATCTGAATCCTGGCTCGATGCTGACGTTGACGATAATAAAGTATTTCCCAGGGGCTTTGTTTGTTACCGTAAGGACCGAAATCGTTTCGGGGGCGGAGTTTTTATTTTAGTGGATGAGACAATGTGCTCCCGGGAAATTGATATTGAATGCAGTCAAAGTGAAATGTTGTGGGTAGAGATTGGATTGAAGAACGGCAGGTCGTTATCAGTATGTTCGTTCTGTCGCCCACCAGGAAGCAAAGTTAATATTCTAGGTGAGCTTACCGCCGCCATGGAAACAATGAGCACTGATTATCTAGTTATAGGCGGTGATTTTAATCCTCCAGAAATCAATTCGTCTCTGGCAGATCCCAGTTCCAGCGCTTGCAGCCAGTCAAGGAAAGAAATGTTGAAGATATGTCGCCTCTTCGAGCTAACACAACTAGTTCTAGAGCCCACACGAGCAAAAAATGTTTTAGATTTATTTTTCACTAACACGCCAGAGGCGGTGTGTTCTACAGTAGTGCTGCCGAGCATAAGCGACCGTTGGCTGCTTATAATACGCCAAGCTGTATTGTGCGATATGAATTTGTAGTATGTGAGAGCTGCTAACAGTGATCCACGGCTTATATATAGCTATCAAAAAGCACGTGTCAGTGAAATGACCCTGCCTCAAGATTCCTACTATGATGTATTTGAGACACAAGCTGAATTCATGAATATGGAAGAATTATGGGAAGTATATAAGAACAAGTTGCTCGAGATGCGTGAAAGATATGTCCCATCATGGGTTATGACTGCGCGGCGTAAGAAAAGTAAGCCGTGGTGTTCTCGACACGTGAAATGCAAGGCCAGGCAGAGAGCTCACGTTTACGCTGCTTATAAGAAAAACCCTTCGTTGAAGCCTAAAGATAAACTGAAAAACAAAACTGAAGAGATGAAGGTAGCTACGCAGGCAGCCAAAGATAAATACTTTAGCACGTTCCACCTGCGTATACAGAAAAGACCAAAAGAACTGTAGCAATTCTTTAAAATGAACAGTAAAGATGTATTATCAATACCTGCTCTTGATAGCGACGGTGCTAACATCCATAACGACATTGAAAAAGCCGAGTGCTTTATCTCGTTTTTCAGTTCTGCGTATGCTGCTCGTTTTGACACTCAAAACACTGTGGCGCGATCCACCCAAGTTGTGGGTGAGCCCATGGACGATATCGTGATCGACCAACGAGGAATAGAGGCAGCTCTCAGAACATTGAATGCGTATAAAGCAACTGGGCCTGATGCTTTGTCACCAGCACTGCTTTCTTTGTGCCCACGGGAGGTGTCCAAATACCTGTGTGTAATCTTTACTAAATCTTTACAAGAAATACCTTTACCAGATGACTGGAAACTTGCCAATGTCGTCCCTGTGCATAAAGGTGGACCGCGAAGTAGTGTTTTGAATTACCGGCCTATCTCGCTTACTAGCGTTGCATGTAAGATACTTCAGCATGTGCTTTACAGTAATGTTATGAGCCACATGAACGTGCACTCTTTGCTCAGCCCCCAGCAGCATGTATTTCGCAGTGGATTTTCCTGTACAACACAGTTGCTTGAGCTGACGCATGATTTAGCAGGCGCTTTGGATAAGGGTTTTTCTGTTGACTGTTTGTTTCTAGATTTTAAGAAGGTGTTCGATGTTTGTCCCTAACTCTTTGCTTACAGAAAAATTGGAAATATGTAATATTAACACTACGGTTGTTAGCTGGATAAAAGAATACTTAAATTTAAGAAAGCAAAAAGTTGTGCTTAATGGCAAAAGATCCCGTGAAGTTGATGTGTCCTCTGGAGTGCCCCAAGGATCACTCATAGGACCACTTTTATTTCTTACCTATATAAATGATATTTGCTCCGGTATTTCATCGAAAATCAGGCTATTTGCCGATGATTGTGTTTTATACAGGACTATTCATACTACCCATGACTGCAATGTTTTACAAAACGACCTGTACAAGGTAAATGAATGAAGTGGCACATGCACTTTAGCATGAAAAAAAAAACCATTCATATGCGTTTCTCGAGAGAAAGAACCCCTCATGACTTCTGTTACTCTTTAAATTCAACCATGATAATATCGGTTCAGGAGCACAAACATCTCAGCGTTTATTTCACACCTGTTCTTTCTTCGAGCCGTCACATTGATCACATCACATCTAAAGCATGCCGCATTCTAGGTTTCCTGCGCAGAAATGCAAAAAAGTTGCCACTGGAGACAAAGGTATCATTGTACAAATCAAATATCCGATCTGTTCTGGATTATGCGTGTGCAGTGTGGGATCCGTGGACTGCACGTGACGTGAACAGTTTACAAAGAATTCAAAGCATAGCCGTTCGTTTCGTTTATTCAAATTACACTAGGAATTTCAGGGTTTCAAGAGCAAAAGAAAGCCTCAGTTGGGGGCCACTGCAGCAACGCAGAAAATATCTCAGACTGAAACTCTTTCGTAACATATTCCACTCTCGAACAGGTATAAATCACGGGAAATATTTTTCCAAGCCTGATTACGTTTCTCAACGGCTGGACCATGAAAATAAGGTTAAAGAAATAGCCTGCAAAACTGAAGCGTTTAAAATGTCATTTTTCTCCAGAACCATAAGCCAATGGAACAAGCTACCATGCGATGTCGCAATGATTCTATCAAATGATGTTTTTTCAAACTCTATACGTCCACTGAAGTAAGATAGTGTTTTTGTGTTTTGGTGTGTATGTGCGAGTATGAAAGCATTCCGGGTATATGATTTGTTTTGCCTGCTTTATTTATTGGTTCTTTGTTTCCTTCTCTCCCCCGCTGTAATGCCTACGGGCGCTGTGGGTATTTTGATAAATAAACAAATAAATAGAGTGTGATAACTCATGAATGTTTATAAATATTTTTACGGGGAGGAAGAAGAGCACGGCTCTTCGCAGATGGCTTTTAATAGCCGAGCTAACCAGCATAGAACAGCGACACAAACCTAAACTCTTCTTCGTAGTCTTCAAGGCCACCATCAGCGTCCTCTTTTTCCCACATTACAGACTGGGACATCACACCCGTCGGTAAAAGCACCTTACTGGTGCGGCTCATCGCTCTGAGAAAGGCACGGTTGGACACGGCTAGCTTGGATGATGTCAGAGAAAGGTAAAGGCACGGTGACATCCAGTGAAGCCACTTAATATGTGACAAAAGTCACCTGGCGAAGGACGCGGTAAGGACTGTAGTATCACGACAGGAGTTTCTCGGAAAGTTCAGCACGCCGTATTGGAGAACAAACTAGCACAAGAGCACCTTGTTCCTACTCCACGTGCTGATGACGCTGGTCGTAACGGCACTTCTGGCGTGTCTGTGAAGGAGAAAGATGAGTGCGGGCAATCTGGTGTGCTTTGTCGCTGGGGCTATGGCATCCCGAGTGTACTTCGTCAGGGAGTCTAGTATGGTCGAAAGAAGAGTCTCGAAAGGCAAAGTAGGCTCACGGCCGAAGAGGAGATCAAAGGATGAGCTATGTCGTGGCGCGAGGAATTCTAAGCGAACGTGACAAACGGTAGAGCAATGTCCCAGTCGCGGTGATCGTAGGAAACACATTGTTAGCACTTCAGTTAATGGGTGGTTCAGGCGTTTAATAAGACCGTTAGTTTGAGGATGGTAAGGGGCAGTAAGCTTGTGTTTAGTAGCACATGACCGAAGTAAGTCGTCTATGAGTTTGGCAAGAAAGTATCTGCCGCGATCGGTGAGATGTTGTTGAGGTTCATCATAGTGTAAGATAACGTCGTGAAGCAAGAAGTCAATGACGTCTGTAGCACAACTGGTCGGTAGGGCTCTAGTAACGGTATAGTGGGTTGTATAGCCCGTAGGGACAGCAATCCACCTATTTTCGTCAGCCTATACTGGGAATGGTCCCAGAAGATCAAGGCCAACGTGAAAAAAATGGTCGGTCAGTACATCCAATGGCTGCAGCAGACCAGCAGGATGCACAGCTGATCTTTTCAGGCGTTGACACCATTCACACGCGGCAACATGGCGCCGGACGGAGCGGTTGAGATTGGGCAAGAAAAATCGTCGGCCGAATTCGGTCATCAGTCCGAGTCACGCCAAGGTGTCGAACGGTGGCACGTCGTGCAGTTTCTGGAGTACAAGCTGTCGAAGATGCGACGACATGACGGTTAGGAGCTCGGGCCTGTCGGGGTGCATGTTGTGGCGATACAGGATGCCATTTTGTAGCACGAACATGTGAAGGGATCTTCAGAAGGATCGGAGGGCAGGCTTTCGATAAAGTGTCGTAACGATTCATCCCGTCATTGTTCACCACCAATGTATTTCAAGGCAGAGAGCGAAAGAAAGCAGATTGGTGCGACATCCACAAACCCATCCGGTGCATCGATGGGAGGACAAGACAGGCAGTTGGCGTCCTGATGTGGATGACCCGACTTGTAGACGACAGTGTGTGGGTGTATTCCTGCAGCCGTAGAGCCCAGAAACCGAGGTGTCCAGTGAGATCTTTTAGGGAAGAAAGCCAACCAAGGCATGGTGATCGGTTGAAACTGTAAATGGTCGTCCATATATGTAGGGTCGGAACTTGCCCACCGCCCAAATAAGGGCCAGACACTAGCACTCGGTAATCGAGTAATTTTGCTCGCCTAGACCGAGGAGGCGGTTGGCGTAGGTGATAACGCGGGTGTGCCCACATTGGGGTTGAGCTAAAATTGCGCCGATTCAGTAGCCACTGACATCAGTGCGCATTTCAGTCGCAGCAGAGGCGTCAAAATGGGCTAGAACAGTGGGTGTGGTGAGCAGCGTGATGAGCTGCGAGGAATCAGACGCTTTTTCAGAGGCCGAGCAGAAAGCGACGTCTTTCTTGAGGAAGTGAGTCAGGGCACGGGCAATTTGGGCAAAATTTTCCACACACCTGCGAAAGTAAGTGCAAAGGCCAAGAAAGCTTCAAACATCTTTGGCACAAGTTCCTACGGGGAAATTCTGCCCAGCATGAGCTTTAGCTGTGTCGAGGCGAATGCCTGACGAATCGACGAGATGTCCAAGCATGGTCATTTGGCGATGACCGAAGTGGCACTTGGACGAGTTGAGCTGCAAGCCAGTGGTGCGAAAAACAGAAAGAACAGATGAAAATCTTTCAAGATGGGTCGCAAAATTTGAAGTGAATAAGATGATGTCATCCAAGTAGCACGAACATATGGACCATGGCAAGCCACGCAAGAGCATGTCCGTCATCCATTGAAAGGCCACCGGGACATTGCAAAACCCAAAAAGCATTACCGTGAACTGATAAAGACCATGAGGTTTGCAATATGGGCTTGTTGGTAATGCATATTCAAGGGGTGTATGGTAGTCCGATTAAAAAACGGGACAAAAGAAGACACACAGGGACACACACAACGCTGTTGGTCCCTGTGTGTCTTCATTTGTCCGGTCCCAATATCTAAAGCGATGGTTTATCGATCAAAAAGGAGTGGCACCTTGTGAGACAATCCAGAGCATCCTCAATGCGCGGAAGTGCATATACGTTTTTCTTGGTGATCTTGTTTAGGTGAAGATAGTCAAAGCTTTTATGCTTCTTTTTTGACGAGAACAAAAGGGGAAGCCCATGGGCTGGAATAGTGTTCAATATTCCCTTTTTCAAGCATTTTGTCAACCTCGCTCTCGATAACTTGTCGCTCAGAGGGAGACACCCGGTAAAGGTGTTGGCAAACAGGTGCTGCCTTTCGGTATTTATTCGATGCTTCAAGTACGTAGTTTGACCAAAAGGGTTCAGGTAGAAAATGTCGGAGTACAACTCGAGGCGGCCACAGAGCTCTGAGGCTTGTCGGTTTGAGATGTCCGGTGCAATCATCTTTCTAAAGTTGTCGGAAGGGGCAGATAAAGAAAGCGCAGAGTGAGCACTGGTCGAAGACGGCACAACCGGTACAACGTAAATGTGGCACTCGTGGGACGGTGAGGTGTTGCCTCGCCGTCCTTTGCAACACCTCGAGGCAACACCTTTGCCTCGAGGTGTTGAAAAATTCGACTTCACCCTGCCATCTGCTAGCCGCCTGGTGAGCTCAGATGGCAGAGCGGCTGCCCCGGAGACGTGGCGGTCCCGGGTTCGAGTCCCAGACCAGGACGAATTTTTCTTCACTTGTGAGGCTTTTCTTTCGAGGAACCCGTATGGGTTTCCTTTGTCGCAATTGCTACAAACTGGTGGATGTCTGATTTCCCCTTTAATTACTTCTCTGCATCTTGCGGGCTTCCGCAGAACTATTACGTCAAACTGCTGCCTTTGCCTCGAGTTGTTGACAAATTCAACTTCGCCATGCCATCTAGTAGCCACCTGGTTAGGTCAGATGGTAGAGCGGCTGCCCAGAAAAGGCGGTGGTCCCGGATCAGGACGAATGTTTATTCACCTGTGAGGCTTTCTTTCGAGGCACCCGTATGTGTTTCCTTTGTAGAAATTGCTACGAACTAGGCGATGTCTGATTTTCCCTTTAATTACTTCTCTCCACCTTGCGGGCTTCCGCAGAACTATTACATCAAACTGTTGCCTTTGCCTCGAGTTGTTGACAAATTCGACTTCGCCCTGCCATCTAGTAGCCGCATGGTTAGGGCAGATGGTACAGTGGCTGCCCCACCAAGGCGGTGGCCCCCTGTTCGAGTTCCCGACAAGGACGAATTTTTCTTCACCAGTGAGTCTCTCTTTCGAGGAACCCGTATGTGTTTCCTTCGTAGCAATTGCTACGAACTGGTGGATGTCTGAATTTCACTTTAATTTCCAGAGTATGTTGGTGCACTTTCCCGATGTCAGATAAAATTGGCTCATAAGTTCTGTGAGGTAATGCAGACTTGATACTGTGAAGAGCTGCCTTAGAATCACAAAATACGAGCCATTTCTCTGTTGGCTCTTCGGTGACGTAGGTCATAGCGGCATGGAGAGCTGCAAATTCTGACGACGTAGATGTCATGTGTGACAATTTGAATCTAACTGTAACCAGCTTAGCTGGAACGACCAATGCGGCAGTTGAGCTGGTAGGTGAGGTCGAACCATTGGTATATACATGTATGTGGTTCAGATAAGTTTGGTGCAGTAATGTGAGCGTAAGTTGCTTCAGAGCCGGCGATGGATGATTGCTCCTTTTTTGTAATTCCAGTAATAGCAAAATTCACTTCAGCCTGTCGCAGGCACCACAGGCGAGATGAAGGCTTGGGCGCCGGTGTAAAACATGACGGTATGCACTATTTATGAGCGGTAATCACTCTTCAAAAGGTCGCTTGAGGTGTCTCGGTTGGTAGTGAGGCCAAATGATGGTTGGGGATCCTTGACAGATGGCGAATGTGTGCTCTGAGAGTCGACACGTACAGGTGTCTGCATTATATGATCTCCCTAGGTGGCAATTGTTTCTGCTGTTGAGGTGCACCGAGGCAGCCCTAAACACGTCCGTAAGGCTTGACCTTGTATGCTCTCCGAAGCGCGAAATTTGGTCGTGCGTGTATTTGACAAACACTTGTAGACTGTAACGTAGGAATCCGAAAAACAGTAGCCTGTACAGCTGCGTCATAGAATTAACTGGTGTAACCCAATTTTTTCCGCAGAGTAGTTTGAAGCCCTGAGCAATGGGAACTTCTTCAGATAGACGCAGTGAGGGATCCACTAGAGGTTGCGGTAAGTAATGACACCCACAATGCGATGCGTCTTAACATGGGCTACAGCTTGACTATTGATTCAAACAGGATACAGTGACATATGCCTGCGCGTGAAGCATACCAATGCGCACTTTTGAGTAGATACACTGAAACCTTGTTCTCGGAGATAAGACGCCGTCATGTCTGCAGCCCGCTGAAGCCTCGCTTGTACTTCAGGGCGAGTCACCGCAGAGGCCCTGATGCTAATGTCGTCGGCGTATATTGAAACATGAAACAATAACGCCGCCAGTTAGCATTTCGGTGACCTACTCTTCAATAACACACCTTTACGTTAGCGAAACCCGGCAAGGTCACTGCCGCGAAGTAGCACGACAACCAGTGGTTTGGGGACAGCTGTCCCTCGACCCATATAAGTACTGTGGAAATCAGATGATCTGAATTGATGGAGAAGATGGAAAGCTCGTCGTGCTGCGTGGGATTAAGGTTACGGTCTATGAATGCGTCAAGTAGTGCGGTGAAGAACTCGAAGGCTCAGGGAGTACGTCGGCGATTGAAGCAGAAAGTCGTATTCCGTGCGCGTTCAGAAGTACACCGGCTCAGCCCGACTGAGGCACTCATGGCGTAACAAGTGAAACAGGAGCGGGATTGGGTTACAAACACACATGGAAGTGGCACAAGCGCGGAAATCAAGCGAAGCGAATGACAGAGGAGCCTTTCGTCAACGGGCGAAGACGTCAGACCGCATAAAAAGCACACTACCATGAAGTCGCAAGCACACTACCGACAGGAAGTCGCAAGAGAAAGGGACGATCCCAGACGACTACCGAAGTATGTAGATGTGTTCTGCCACGAAAAGTTCAGCAGGAGCCGGCTCTTCAAATGCTGTGTCACAAAGAGGAAGGAACCCCATCTCCTCGCAGGCGCAGTCAGTGACTGCATGATGGCTAGAAAGCAAATGTCGTCCCAAGATGATGTCATGAGAACGAGAGGCAAGAACTAGAAATTCAATATTGTAAATGACCTCTCAAATGACGTCTTGGGCTGTGCAGACTCTTAATAGCTAAATGTGCTGCATACTAGCTGTGCACAGCGAAAGACCTGAAAGCGACGTCATTCCATTTGCGAGTCTGCGTAAGAGGCGGGCATGGATTAACGAATTTGCGACGCCTTACTCTACAAGTGATACTGTGTATGCTCCTTCTAAGATCACATCAATCACGTTACGAGAGGAAATAATAGGCCTTTAGGATTTCGCAGGACACGCAGTTATTGCCTCCCGGATAGCGGTGGTTTGTTTTGCTGAGGACGAGTGGCAGGCCCACGCATCATGGGCGAAATCGAGCGGTAGCGATGGGAAGGTAGTCGACCACTGGCAAAAACGGATTCGTCTGATATGCTCATAGAATCGAAAGGCGGATCCGATGGTGCACGGAATTGAAATCCTCTTGGTGAGTAGTAGAAAGTTGGTTGCCACATGCGAGTGGTAGGTGGTATCGACCAGTTGTCTGGTGGGCACCATGGGTCTTGCACACGGGGATACTGCGGAACTAATTGAGCGGGACAGTTTTAATAGCCCGTGGTGAGCCGCTTCTTGCACGAGTCATCATACCAATGGCAAAGGGCCACTAGTTCAGACACAGGGCTCGGATTTATTACCAGCAGCATCTGAAAGGCATCGTCGTCAACCCCCTATAAAGTATGCCTGATCTTGTCGTTTTCCGCCATGATCGCAGCGAAACGCTTGCAGAAATCCATGACATCCTCGATAGACCTTGTGAAGATTCACTGCTCGGTTGCGCTTGCTCTTGAAAACGTTGCATGACGCAGAAGCTTGCAAACTGCATGACGCCCGAGCACCTTTGTGAAGCTTGTCTTGAACGCCACATAAACCGATAGGCCGGTTTCCAAGACGCGTTGCCACAAGTTCGCAACTTCGCCTAGATGGAATATAGCGTTGTCCAGTTTTGTTATCGTTATGAAACATTGTGCCACCACCAACACTTAGAATGTTCTTTCTTTAAATAGTTGCGACGTTTCAGAATTTCCTGCGCAGAATCAAAATTCATTCTATACACTTTAATTGCAACTGTGCGATTTGACTGCTTCTTATGCTTCACCTTCCAGCAGAGGTGTACTACGCTTGTAGGCTACAGTTTACTCAGTGCTTCAGTTTTCGTTCCGTTCGTTGTAACCTTCCGGCTGTTGTCGACCCGACTGTAAGTTTGCGTCAGATTCCTTTTTTACTGTCTGAAAATACCCCTAAAATTGTATTTTACCAGAAAGGTGTGGCCTTACGGTTATAAAAGACAAAAAATGACACCTTCCTGCACTTTGTGCTCATTCACCTAATTGTACAAACGTTCTAAAAGTACGTCGGACGTACGACTGAACGTATGAAGTTGACATCAAGCAAGAAGTCCTTCTAAATACACAGCCTACAGCGTTATGTGCTGGGTGACGCACGTTCGATACCACGTCACACTTCTTTATTTGTCTGCAGCACTTACTTTGATGCGGCAAAGGTCATTTTCCCCAAATGCATGTGGCAACGACAAACTGGCGCCATGCAGTGCTTCGTCACTAGTGTACGACAGCCACATCCGCCGGGACATCGGGTGATGCGTTTCGGTATGGTTATTGTGCAGTTCTTTCGTATAGTAGACAGCAGATGTTGGAACAGGAATATAAACGCACTATAGAAAACGCAATAAACGTACCTAAGTGCTTGACCTCAAAGCCCGGCGGATGTGGCTCTTGGATGTTGCTTGTGTTCATTCGTCTAAGCTATTTGTAAGGAGCATCGAACTGAAAGTTCATTTATAGAGCAGATTTATGTTTAATTGTACGTCGCGAATAAAGACCCAGACTGCGGCTTTTCTTATGCATGTGCACATCAGAGACACCATCTTCCACAAACAATGTCATTCCCATTTTCCGATGATCGTGGATAAAATTGACCCATGGAACAGTTTCCAAACGCAAATTGAGCGCGTAGGAACTGTACTTATATTTGGTAATTTGATGCAGTCAGTAACAATACCTGAATGAAGCATCACAAGGAAAATGAGTTCTCTCGAGGAAGTAAATAAAAATGTTACGCGCCAGGAATCATTTTCTTGTGGCTGGTAGACATGGTGGTTAAGTATCCGTTTAATTAGGGACCGTAGATTTGGATATAAGGAGAGGGACACACCTATTCAAATATGTACTTGATTGAGTTCCGTACAATATCAAAGCGTTCTTTGTAATTATGAAAGGATACATCCAACGTTACGAAGAACAATGAAAAATTTTTGGCTGTTAGTAAAAGATTAAACAGGACCACAATGCAACTGCCCCTGGCACGGTAGAATATCATTGCAGCGGCTGATCAGCAATGCAGAATGGTATCCGTGGCAACTATATCTCCAAATAGGCTAATTGTTTTTGTGATGTACACACCTCAGTCATTCCTGTATACAAATATTTAAGTATTTCCAGAGATGACAAGAGAAGCATTGGTTTAGTACTGCCCAGTCGAGCAACGCAACGCAGGCGCATTCCGTTTATTTTGATTTATAGGGACCAGCCGCTACTATGTTGTACAAACGAGCCGATGCCGGACAACAGTTTTCGGGTACGAGCACAGGCTGACAACATAGCCAATCCGGCTGCTTTCTGCGCTTATTCCCAAGTATTCGGTGTTGAATGATATTTAAGTTGTATAAAGATCAACGAACGCACAAAGTTTTCCAATCACTCAAAATTCACAGGAGAGGTCCTACGTGTGTTAGGGAGCCATCGCTTAATCTGAGTTGATGTTCTTAAATGACTCGGCCGTTTGTACACGTGACAGAGCATTGTGTTCCGTCTATAATTTCATAATGTTACGTTGATTTTGGCGCCACAGCATACTAATTTTAATTGTGAGCCTATTTTACGATAAAGTTTCGGTGAAGCCGTGTAAAGGCTGTTAGTGCTGGTTTTTTTTCTATCTGTAGTTACGAAATACACGTAGGCGCTAGAAGGCCTACAGTTGGATTGTATGCATGGAAATTTTTGAACGCATCCTTTAGGTATTTCCTTAGTATCTTAATTTTATGTCACTGCGCAGAAAGCTGAAACACTTTTCGTGTAGCATGCTAGGACAGCTGCCGCCATGAATCAAAAGTAAAATATGTGTTTTCAAGTAAAAGTTGTTAATCTGCGTCCACGCTTTGTATCCTTGTCCTGTTCATGGCGCTTTTCCCAAACATTCGCCTACATAAAAGCCAGAAGGGTCGAGTGAACAAGCTCAATTTAAAACACATCTGAAGCACATACCATATATTTTCTCTTGGAGAGCAACACAAATAATCGAGTTCAAACAAAATAATCCTGTTTCTTATGCCATTACGAATGTAATTTTCTGGTCTTAGGCTGGCCTCAAATAAATGTAAATTTTAATATCAGTATGTGTTACCCGGAAGAAGAAAGAACTGCTTAATCACTCAGGCCGAAAGAACTCTCCGGTCATCGAGTATTTTGCCTATTGTTCAAAATGTGTAAAATATTCTGCCCATATCAATCGCGGTAATGGTTCTGCTGACGGGAGAATAATTTCAGGCAGCCTTCTTCGTTCCTGTTCGTATTGAAAAGCTTAGTGCACATTTCCGCTGTAAGTCCACACACCCTGTCATCAATATGCTCTTTCAAATAGTTCCAATAACTTTTCCCATTCAACAAACGAAATGACCCAAGAAACACTCTCAATCTTCTACTGAGTACGCTTGACGGTATATTGTGGTGCGAAGGCACAATCACAGAGAAGACATACAGACACACGTCTGTCTTCTTTGTGACTGCGCGTTGACACTACAATATGTCGTTGAGCAAAGGCCGACAAGCCCAACAAGTCCTCCTAGTGGTGAGTGACACCGCGAACGACACAACTGCGACAGTCACCTCGAGAACACAGGGAACACAGACTGTGGAATATGAAGCAAGCCACTGCACAAGTCCAACAGTCACCTCAAGAACAGTTTGGACACAGACAGCGGAATGTGAAAAGAACCACAAAGCACACACTGCACGAAAAATGAGATCAACCACAGTGCAAACAGACACAACTGCAACATACAACAAAAAACCCACCGCCGAAGTCTACGCACAGACCCCCACACGCCTGCCAGCACACAAGCAAAGTCCAACAGAAACCGAGTTCGAATTAAGCCAGGCATGCGATAATAAACTGGCCGAAGAGAAAAACACCCCACCTAAATCTTCCCACAAAAAGACAAGTAAATGACAGACATCGCAAGCCAATTACTTTTCACTGCCACGAAGCATCGAATTCCTACAGGCTAGAAAACTTACCAAAAGACATGTGAGCTACACCTCCCATCTGAAAATCTGCACAATCTACACAGAGAAAAATATAATCCCTAAAGGTCTAACACTCAAGGCTGTACCAGCTCTAGGAACACTCTAGAACCACCGTGCAAACTGGCAAACAACATTGCACAATGCCTCTCTTTCACTTTTGAATATCCTCAAGGAACCCTGCGAAGAACAAATCGGAACTTTTAGCCACAGACTTCAGAACATGACCCTGACACCAGATGAGAAGAGGGATTTAGAACATTACGACGAAAAACAGTCTAGAAAATTGGTTCAAAAACAAAGGAAAAAAGCAAACTTTAATCAAAAAACAACCTTTCAGCCAAACAGCCACCACATGCCGACAAGAGGGCCCTCGAGTTTAGAAGCACCAGACGTGAAGGTTACCTCCACAAAACTAAACCACTCCAGTCTTATAGACATTTCAAAAACACTAAGTAAAAAAGAAATAGACGTACTCAGCAAGGGCCTAAACTTTTGTCCCACGAACAACACAATAAATGAATTCGAGCTTCACAAGGACCTCTCAGAATTCTCCCGGCGAATGCGTATCCGACACTTCTTTGCAGACACACCAGAGTCCGGGACGACACCACTTAGAGCCCAATCCAATTGGTCTCCCGAACCAGAACAAGCCATAGAACTTGACATATACCTTAAAACTGTCACTAAAGAAAATATAAGCCAATCCAAAACATCTAAGTGACCAAAAAACATAACTGCGTCGGAGAGTCACATCATTTCAAATCTTAGTGTCCGGAATGACATTGTTATTAAGGAAGCAGATGAAGATGGAAGTATAGTTATTTTGCCAGTAGACAAATACAAGCACGAGGCTTACAGACAACTAAACAACCCAGAACATTACCGAGAACTAGATAACGATCCGACATTATCCTACACACTGACAATTGCCAACAGGCTGAAATTACTTTTGGCTGATGACCTGATAACACCGCTAGAATACAAATTTCTTAAAACAACAAAACTGCCGGGTGTTTTGACCTCCTTCCGAAAATTCATAAAATTCCATCCGCTGAACTATACACTGCTATTATCCTAGGCAGTCCGATAGTATCAAACAACAACACACGAACAGAGAGCATCTCCACATTCCTTAACTACTACCTTGGTGACTTGCCGAAAGCACTTCCGTCATTTGTACAAGATACGCCCCGCCTGCTGCAAATTATAGAGGACATTATTACTAAAGGCACACTATCCCACAACACAATTCTCGCAACACTAGACGTAACGGCACTGTACACCAAATGCAGTCCCTGATGGTTTATCTTCGATAAAGCGAACGCTGTCTAAACACAATGCACAACACTCTACTGGAGTCTACTTGTCTCTGCTTGAATTAGTTCTAACACATACCTGCTTCGAATTTGAGGAGAGTTGCTACCTACGGATACATGGTACTAGCATGGGTACGCCTTTTGCACCAACCTACGCGAACATATTTATGGGGATTCTAGAAACAGATTTCCTAGCGCGCTGCCAAGGCCCACACATACCTAAGATACATAGACGACATACTCATAATATGGGGAGATGGTCAATACAGTCTAGATAGATATGTAGCATTTCTAAACTCTGTTCACCGAACAATAAAATTCACATCGGAATCCTCAACCGAGTGCATCAACTTTCTGCACGCAACAATACACATTGACAATGGGGAGCTAAACACAGCATTGTATAGGAAACCTTTCAACAAACAACAGTACCTAGACTATACTAGCCACCATCCCACACATTGCAAACGGGGCATCTGGAAAGGCCAAGCCATATGACTACGTCGCATTTGCGTTGAAAACCAAGACTACATGGAGAAACTAGATCACCTTAAAGAAACCTCATCAGACAGGAACCACCCAAACAGTGACCTTCAAACAGCCTACACCGCTGCAACCATACTTGATTGAGCCGAGGTCCTCAACCCCACCCGAGGATCACAAGAACAACCAACGCTTCTTCTTACTACTAAATTCTCAAACGCACTCCCAAACGTGAATAACATCCTCAGTAAATACTACCCAATTCTCACCAGCAACCAGAAACTTAATAACATGTTTCCCGACCCTCCCAGAGTAGCCTACAGACGCAACATTAAATTTAAAGATGTTCTTGTACCCGCCAAACTAAAGACAAAGAGAAAGTTGGGAACCGATCCCTGTGGCCGCCTCAGGTCCTCTACATGCAAACATATTCAATCTGCTACTACAGTAAAAAGTACAGCGTCGAATTACGCACACAAGGTAACTTCGGCTTTCACCTGCACATCAAGCAACGTAGTCTATTGTCTAGAATGCGCCGCTCGTAGCAAAGAATACATAGGTGAAACTGGGCAACAAATTCATAGAAGACTCAACGGTCACCGCGCGGACACAAAACACAATTTACCCAAAGCAATAGCCAGCCACTTTAATGAACATTGTCATATATTTGACAAAGGAAGGCTCTATATACTACAAACAAATTTCCGTTCCCCTCGCGAAAGGAGGTATACGGAATCATACCTCATATGCAAGTTACCTACACCCGACGGGAATTAATTTGGCACGTGGCAGCTTAGAATCTTTAAAAGCGGTAACTTAAGTCTGAAATTCTGATATCATCAACCAAGACACATACACATTATGCCACCAGCTAACCTTAATTCTTAACCTCACCTACTCTTCCATCTGGAAAATTTGTTTCCTGTCTACTACTCGATTTGGTATACTCTTTCAGGTTTTTACGCCTATATCAACTGTACGAACCCCTTATCCCGTGTACACTTGCTCCCGCCCGCTTCTGCGGACGTCACTCTCCTGCTTGTTATTCCTGTTTCGGTCGCCCCTCTTTTCCCTTCGTTTTTCTGTATATATTTTTTCAAACCCCCTCACTATCACATTCGCAAGTCAATATGCCTTCCTCGGCGCCTCAACCCAGGGTATCGCTCTTTCTGGATGCCGCCGTAACGACACCTACGCTGAGCGACTGGGGCAATGCCCCTTGAAAGACCATGCCGCTGCCTTTCAGTCACCGCATACATTGCACCGCAGACTCCTCGTCACCATCTTAACTACTTAAAAATTACTCGACGTATTGCTACTGTGCTACTCAAGTCACTCTACCAACTCATGTTTTTTTTGTGTGTTACTCGCGCACTGGCCGTCTCTTCTAATGCCACAAGAACATCCGCCAACGATACCCCTAAATGCTTCCAAACCTCCCGCATCCCCAACGCGCCCCCAGGCCCCCGCCTTTCTTAAAATTTTTTCCTCTTTCTTGTTCTCTCTCTCTCTTCCTCTCTTTTTGTCTTGGTGTCGCCCTAGCTTCTCCCTTTCTTTCTTTTTTTCTCTCAGCCTTTTTTTCTTTTCTTTTCGCCCCACGCTGCTACTTTTCCGCTCTTGTCCCCCGTGTTGAGAACGAAGCTCACAGACGTCGGACGACAGCGCTCGTTTCCTCTGAAGTCTCTCCCTTTAAAACCAGCCGCGAGCGACAACACCCGCACGAGACGTCACTGAACTAACCGTATAAAACTAACATGCCGAGGATGACGAGGCCGCCTTTGACGAAGATAGGTCCTCCTATCGAAACGTTGGCCAGCCTTTCGGAGGCACCTTATCCCTGTTTACAAATTTTATACTACTGGTGAGTAGCTTGAGTGTTGTCTGAGGCTCGTTACAAACAGATGTATGATAAGCATTGACTCTCAGCAAGGTAGGGAATTATAAAGAATAATCGTTGAGGAGTACAGTTACGCTCTATTTGTAATAAGCACACAAAAAAGCGCAGGGTAGTTGGCACACGAAGAGAAGAGAATACAAGGGGGAAATCAAACCAAATAGCGATGCAATGCCAGCGCTTCCTACGAAATAACACAATGCGGTTACTGATGCACTTTCACAAAATCTAATTGTTTAAAATAGGCTTTGTGTATTGTCTTCTTTATTTCAAAGAATTTAAATTAAGTCAGTGTAATAAATATTATAAGGTCTTGTTCGCAAACATTGAAGGAAGGGACCATTTTTTTTGGATCTCTTCGGAAAGTCGTTTACCGTAGGTGTCAGTCTGGCTGAAGTCGTATCTGTAACGAAACGCTCAAAAGCAAGTGTTGAAAGAGTCAATGGCTCTTTCAATTCCTGTTCTTCAACTCGCCTTTCTTAACAGATAAGTTGAACAATCATGCTTAACATTTCACATTCGCCTGTAGATAGCAGAATCACTGATATAGCTCGATAACGAGATCAGCAGCGTAGATCTTCGGTGCCACTCTCCGTTTTTATCAGTGAGGTTCGCGTAATCATCAAACATGGAATCCAAGATGCGCTCAATCTCACCAAAGTGAGAAGAGTAGACTGTTCGATTGCACTATGGCTGCGCACTGATTATTGGAGGAGGAAGAAAAATTATCCATCGTACTTCCCCGCAAGACTTACTTCTCCGTTATCGCTTCTTTCGTACGCGCTGCGAACGCTTTCGGAGAACGCATGTAATCGAAATCTAAGAAGTCGTCCTCGCATAGTAACTGCTTTGTTCTAGCTGATACTTTAGCTTTCTGGGTCTTTTCTGACATCACGAAGCAAGAGTGTTCATGGTTGCAAATATGCACAAAAAAACCATCAATCTCGTGGCCTTCTACCTTTCCTCACCCGACCCATCCATGACTTAGAAAAAAGAAAGCTTTAGAGCCGGCTTTCGTTTATAACCGTCCTACCATTCTGTGTTTACCTCAGCAGGTATGGAGGGAATGACATAGTTGAATACCACCCAATCTTAGATCACAAATAAAAATTTTCTTCGCGACCACTTTGTCTTGCAGCAATATTTTGTGCCACGTGCTTCGAGTTATCCATTGAATGTTACCCATTGAACGTTACGGAATGTGGCAGCCTCGACAGTCGCCGGCTCGGTCTTCGGCCGGGGCAGCCACATTCTGTTGGAGGCGGCATCGAAACATGCCCGTGCACTGTGCGCTGTGGTCGCGGTAAAGAAGCCTAGGTTATGAAGATTGATGTACAGCCATCCACTGCGGCGTCCCCCATAACCCACTGAGCTCTTTAGGGGCGACAAGTCCCACAGTATACATAAATTTCAGCCTCTTGCATTTTCCGTCCATTCATTGAGTTTTACGGAAGTGTACCTGCCGTTCTAGTTGGGTCAAACCGGAGAGTTCGCTGCGGTGTTTGAAATTGCCACCTGGTTTGTTTCAGTGCTGGATGGATACCAGCGCTATGGTAACCGAAGCTACAAACTAGTAGAGTTATTCCCAGGCTATAGACAAAATTACTTTACACTCGCGCCGCGTTTTACAGCCAGCGCACTCAATCTCGGCAGCAGACACCATCTGCCGGCGCGGCCCGACGTCATCTCGGCGAGGCACTGGCACTAAACGAAAAGTGGGAGCCAAATAATGGACGCCGACGTGGTACATCGGAGTTACTCTGTAGCATGGCGATGATTCTCAGCAATGCAATACCTGCCGGGTCGATTCGCGTTGCCAACCACGTTAAAGCTCTTGTGACGATACATGTGCACCGCTTTTGTACGAATCGGCCAACCAAGTTAACGTGGTTGTTGACACAGTCTCCGAAAACTGCCCCTTTCCGTGCTATACATTCCGCCGAGGTTTCATTGCATTCTCGCCTGGATAGGTATAGTTCCGAATACGCCATTTCCTGCATCAGCCAACTTTCATCGGCATCCTTAACGTAATAGGCCCATGGTTTCTCGAGAGCACAACAAGTATTTGGTTAGGATACATTTTAAAGCGACCAGGTAAAGAAACGCTCCAAGTGCAGTGTGGCTACGGACGTGAAAAAGGGAATCCATCGCTTCTTCTAAACCCGCTATGGCGGTCCCGTTGTACTAGAAACCAATGACGCGTAAGCACACAATATAGACGCACTCTCAAAGGATAGTTAATCCAGAATATGACGGGAAAACAGGGATGGACGTGTCACTCTGCGTTTCCAATATGAGCGAACAATTGGAATTCATAATGGGGCAGCTATCGGTGACACGAACACTCTATAGCGTTCGAACACCTCGCCGGGCTGTCCGGCAGGTTCTTAAGTTGTTAACGGTACCACGTAAGTGCCACTTAAGCTTCCAACGGCATGATGGGTTTTGTTAATTGATTAAAAATGCGCTGCGTTTTAAAAAATTTTTGAACTGATCGTATAGATGGTGATGGTATAACTGATCGTGTAAAAGTTATTTAAGGCACTTTCGACGTGTTCAGACATCATAACGTAACTATAATTTGCCCAACCACCTACAAGGAGCGAAAAGAAAGAGAGACAGAAGAGTTTAGCATCAGTGCGCTTCCAACAAGAAAGTCCATGTCTAGGATCGAGCAAGCGGCGCCTTGCGTGAACTATTTCTAGGACAGCCTTACATGGCCATAAATACTGAATACATCAGTAAAGTTATAATGCACTTGGGACTGATACTAACACTCGTTCGCGCCCATAGAAATCAAGCGGCAGTGCTGTCGACTACTCTGTCGTGGGAGACGCCATCTTTAGAAGTAAACTTGCCGTTTCCTGCTATCTTCCTCTCGATTTCGCTAAAGCATGCATTGCGATGAATCAATTCGATCTAGTGGAGTACGTTCCTGGTTTAAGTGACGTCGATTTAATCTTCCTTACTGCAACGTGGATCAGTGCAAACGCATCCAACAAGGATGTTGTGATAGCGACAAAATATTCGTATACCGTCACGGAATGGTGGCACAGGCGAGAAAGATGACAGGAGTGTAACAATTAGAGTTATACTTATTTCACCTTGATTGATTTTCAGACTTGGCAAAATGAGTGGACGTGACTTTCACAATTAAAACGGTTTTGTTGGTAACTGGTTATAGCCACCCATAGGTTCAGTAAAGTTTTTCTGGACAATGTGCATGATGTGGGAATCTCATTTTCCATCATTTTGAATAATTCCTGTGGGGCACGTTAGTTGGCTTTAAAAGGTTTGGTTGGTTCGCCTCCGTGTCCTAGATTTTTTTGTCTGACTGAAGAGACGTCATTAGTATTGTGAATCCTCTAATGATATGCAGTTCGTGATCAGCCCCAACCACGTGATTCACAGAGTATCGGGGACCTTCTTCACGACCGACCTCTCAGAAAAAAGCCATCATAATATCCTGCAATATTAAATAAAGCTGTCTTTCACAAGCGATGCTGCAGAACGAGAACACATTCCACATTAAAGGAGATGTAATGAGGGTCTTCCAAATTGAAAATTAGCAACAGCATTGACTGCATTGCTTAACGAAGGAAATGTTGAGTAGTGTATGAACTTAGCAACTTGTAATGCTATAGTTCGTTTTGGCGCTAACATCCATGCCTACAGAATAGTGAGAATTAGAACCTAGGTTATTACTTGCTTAAATGACGATGTAATGATGAGGCGTCATTAATTAACAGCTGCCTCAAGTTTACCAACCCGGCAAAGTTGAGGCAGCTATTAACTTTCACTCAATATCTATTTTCAAATAGCAATATGAATAGCTGCCAAACCGGAATATGAGCGGCGAAGTGCTCATGAAATGGCGAACACTTCGCATTTTTGTATGACTCGAGGTAATTGCTTCCTGTTTACTCTACTTGCGTGAAAGTCCATTGCCTTTTTTCAGTGCATGGCTACAAATGAAGGAGGGGGGGATTATTTTTGCGGTATGATATTCGTGTCTCCAGGATTTGCAGCGCTACAGAATACTGTCTTTTTCATTCTTTCATTAAAGGCACAGACCCCTCGGTAAAGTCATGCCCCGCTGTCATTGGTTGTGTACGGAGGCGCGCAGTTTTGAATGCTTTGAAATATTCAAGCCCACAGCTGCAGCTCCAACTCTGCTATTGTGCTCTATAAATATCCTTCGTCACGGTTACCTCGCATCATTCTTTGTCGGTTTGTTGTAGAAAGAGCCGTAGCGCAGAGACTTTATTTTCGTCATGACTCTCACTTTGTACAATTTAGACCGCAGCCCACCCTGCATGTTTGTGCGGTCACTCGCCAAGCACATAGGCGTTGCGCTGAAGCTCAAGGACGCGAACTTCGCCAACAAGGAGCATTTGACCGACGAATATTTTAAGGTCAGTCACAATGATGAACGAGTTGATGATGAACAATGAACCACAATGACGAACCAATGAGGAACCAGTTCTGTAATCAGAATTTTGCCTAATTCAAATACTACTCCTATATTTTCAACTAACAATCTAAGGCAAACAAAAAAGTCCTTGCCGCATATTTTCACCCTTACCCATTTTTCTATTTTACATTCTGACTAATACGGACTGTGTTGCTTTAATTGAGGTGAAATTTAAACGCATGGTCTATGAAAGCCATGATTTCTTATATTTCTTTAGCTCTGACCGACCGATTGCTAGAACGATTACATCACATTGACTGTTACAATTATTATTACATTGCTATCAATGATATCACTGCTGTTGATGTAATAAACATAATTTATGCTTCCCTTTAGTAGACAAAATGACTCTAAGGCTTCAGTGTGCCAGATTTTACAGTGGCGTGCAGTATCTGCATTATGAATGAAGTAGTGCTACCGGTGTTGTTTGTGAGTAATACTATTTATATATTCTTCTAGAACATGTACTTTTTATTGCTGCGGTTTTCCTGCGTTTTTCATGCCTTGAATTTTTCTTGGAAGAAATGTCTGGGTTAGTTCATTCATGATTTCTTGTGCGGGTCATTTAAGAATACCAACACCAGAGGCTTTCCGTCTTTACGGAACTTTGTTGAAGTGGAGTGAAAATAATTTCAAATGTTGCAGCAGCGCCGGCGCATGCCTTTGAAGAAAATTCTGCCTGTCATACACAATATCATAATTCTTTCCAGATTCATCCATTTCGCACAGTCCCTGTGATTAACGATGCAGGTTTTTCTGTCTACGAGAGGTAAGACAAATAAGCTGTGTCCACAATGCACTGTTGGGTAGTGATAAGGCAGATGTCCTGTGACAAAGATAATGTAAGCGATAGTCTTGCAAATATTACATCGCGTTCAAGAAATTTGACTTCATATGGATAACATTATAGGCGATCCTCACTCTTTGTAGACGTCCTTCTGACGAAATGCACAGGCCGATTCCGAAGGCTGGGCCGCATAACGAAGGGGCTCTAAGCGCTCGCTGTTGTGAGAGAGCAATTCCAGAAATTGGCACGCGATACAAGCGCCAGACATTTCAAAGGGAAACTTTGGCACGAGAGAAGCAAGCGTGTGATTGTGGCCTATCAGTTTTATGGATATGAAGTGATGATAATCGACTGGAATAAATCAAGCTTCACTGAAATTTCAATGATAAATTGGGTAGTGCACGGCGGAGCAAATAATTGTCCTTGTCAGTACACCCATCCGTATTTTAGTCGTCGATAATGAAATCATGCAGGGCAGCCTCACGGCCCTTCAGTACAGCGTCTACTCTACATTTTGGGCATGTCCAGCGCCAATATTTTAAAAGTTAATCTAGATATTTGAAATCTGCGCCTACACAACACAGGAAATCTCTCAAATGAAGCTGTGCAATGACATCTGTTACTGTGATGCAATATTGGAGACCACTGTAGAAGACGCCGATGCACACCGTTATTTGACAGCGCATGTTTCCTGGCGAAGCACTGCACAGGAAAATGTAAATTAAGCCATTAATTTCTCAAAAAGTTAATTAGTCGTCACTAACTTGTCTATTGATTTCATCGCAATCGCTTCCACCAGGAAAGAACGTTTCTATCGTAGGTGGCAATCATCGAAACCGTCTCTTTGTTCGCTTGTTACCTGTCGCTGCAAATCGCATTAAATAAAATTAGTGGGCGACCGGTGCTCATATCTGACTTGTCTTTATATCTTCTAAAAGTGTTTCTTTTTTCGCTACGGACTAAAAATGTCACGAGTGTCTAGCTTTCAGCTAGCCAAGGTTTCCGCATTGAGAACTCTACATGCATTCGTTAGTCACTTCCACCCAACCGCCTCTTGCACTGTCGCGTAAAATGCAACGCGTGCGGCCGTGAACCATTGGTGTTTTATTGGGATAGAAAGTATATGGACACTCCAGGTGCATTTATGCCGTCGGCGTCGCCGTAAGGTTCCGCGCGAAGTCCAAAGGCGAAAAATTGTCGCCGACCTCCGTGTGCTGTATTTGCGAGTGAAAGCGTGCGAAGGTGAACCCGTGCTCGCGGCTCAATCTTGCGCATGCAGCGGTGGAAAGCTGGAAGTAAGCGCGCCGCCTTTCGTCGCGCACGACGCCCTGGGGAGATTTTAGGGAAGGAGGGACGTGTTCACGCGGCTCGGGGGACGGCGCGGGAAAATCCAGGCCGCTGTATCTTGAAAAACACCAACGATGGGTACAGGGTCCGAGCTACGCTGTCTTTTTCTCGGCGTATTTCGCGCTGAAGCTAGCGGCTGCACGAAGGTCAATTTTCTCGCTAGTTCTGCCGCGTTTCCTCCCTATAGTCTTTTGACAGCGAGTTTCTGCGCTCATTGAATCAGATGTGTTCATGTTAGCTAGTGCATGCGCGACACCATGCTTATTAATCCACTTTGTATGCCTATGTTTACAAGTTGATATGGCTGATAAAACTGCTATCCTTACTTCGCATTGCAGTCCACTTATTTGCTATAACAATGAATGCTTAGCGTTTCGGGCGAAATTACGACATATTTTACCGCGATAGCAACTCTATAGACACCTCACATGCTATTTCGCCATCAGCATCACCGTTGCAAATGCCGTTGTCGTAAGGTTCTGTATAAAGTCTAAGCGCGATAAAATCGTCGCAGCGCGCCGTATGCTTATGGGCGAACGAAAGCGTACGAAGGTGAGAGGCCGAACTCGGCTCATTCTTGCGTGTGCGAGAGAGGAAGGCGGGCCGAAAGCGCGCATCTTCTGTCGCGCGTGAGGCACAGGGGTGAGGCGAACGACGCGGAGGGGGGACATCTTATTCGGTGGCTGCAGCTTACGGCGAAGCCGTGCGCACGCTGTATCTTGAAAGCGATCTCCGACGTGACCAAAGCGCACGCCCATGCGTGCCTCATCTTCAAAGCGATCTGCGATGCTTCCAGGGGGTGTGTAGTACCGGTATCTTCGTATGCGCAAATAAAGAGGGCATAATACAGAGGCAGATAAAGAGGGCATAGAACAGTAACAACAGACGTCATAATTACGACACGAATACGCCTTGTTAGTACTTCAAAAGCTGGTGCGCAGTGATCAGTATTTTGTAGCAATGAAGGGTCCGCTTCGAAGGTCCTATTATGGGGCATTATTTTACTTATGAATGCCACTATTTATAAGCAAAAATTATCCAAAGCAACAACATTTTTTGTCCTCCACACCACTCGCTCATGATTCAGGGCTGGAAGAAATAATAATTATACCAATTAAAAAAGAAGAAATGTCATTACAGTAAGTGGCGCCAAACTGGCCGTGGTGAAACAAGATTCGGGTAAATTGCTACAAGTTGCATGGGGTTTCGGGGGAGGGCAGCAACTTTACTGCCTATGCGCACTACACAAAGCAGCCCTTAAGTAACAAAACATATCAAGGTTCTGAAACTAAGCTCCGTCGACAAGTGCGGCTGGAATGTGCCCCAGCGCCGCAAACTCCACGCCGTGATTTGCAGACTGCGAGGCTGTTTGCGTTTCTGCTCTTATCAGATACGCTTTATGTGGTCATTCATGCCGTGCAAGGCCGACTCTGTCGCACTATGCATCTCGGTCAGCGAGCGCAGCCTTCCAACAGCGGTGCAAGAGTGGCCCTTGACGACGTTTTGCGGACGCTCAACATACTATAGCGTGATGCCGTGCAGCCATGGCCTACTACACACAAGCTATCCACCACGAAACACCCCAAATTGCCAGATGGACGTAATCTCCTTGAGGCCTTGCCAGCTCTCTCGCGTGAACATAAAAGAAAGTGGCCTCACCAAGTGCCAAGTCCTGGCTTGCTGCAACTAGCCAAAACATCTCTGAAGCACGTAAATATTCACTAGTAGGATGGAGGGGTAAACAGCACCCACAACCGCGGCGTGATCTTAACGGACTCTTACCACTGCAGAACCGTTCGCAGAACGCTGTCTTATTACTACAATGCCTTACATCCTGTACAACATTTACGGTAGCCCGCCGTGCGGCATGGTCCGCATGCTAGCAAAGCACATTGGCGTGGACCTGGAGCTGAGGAATGTGAATACTTTCAAGAACGAGCACCGGACTCTTGAGTACCGAAAGGTGGGTCTGCAAAAAGTTCAATAAATTAAATTATGGGGTTTTACGTGCCAAAACCACTTTCTCATTATGAGGCATGCCGTAGTGGAGGGCTCCGGAAATTTCGACCACCTGGGGTTTTAACGTGCACCGAAATCTAAGTACACGGGTGTTTTCGCATTTCGTCCCCATCGAAATTCGATCCCACGACCGCGTTCTCAGCAGCCCAACACCACAGCCAGTGAGCAACCACGGCAGGTTGCAAAATGTTCAAGTAGGCGTTCTGCCCCTACATGTATGTCTTTACAAGTGCGGATGTTGTTGCCGATAGTGACACCTTATTAGGCTCGATAGTGTTTCTGTCTACTTCTGCACATGAAAAACGCTTCTTCACTTGTTAGGAGACACCTGAAGTGAATGCCTAAATGTTATTACATTGATTCAATGGATGTACAAGATGGTCAGGTTGCGTCGGCGTTTCCAATGCTGACCTTTGTTATTTCAAGAACAGCACATTGTAACTAGAGCTAGTGCATCAGTAATGTCGAAATGGCTAGATTTCTCTGAAATACAAAACCGGGACACATTTTCATGCTTCATGCAACTTTCACATTGAAACAGCTGTCCTTTTTTCGCGTATAATGGCTTATGCCATGAACTCGAAGTTCGTAAAACATGGCGATGATGCCGTCGAGATGATTCGCTTACTGATCAGGCCTACTGAGGTCACTTAGTTGCAGCGTGAGCTAGCGAGTATTTCCTCGAAGTAAGCGGAATTCCTTTAAACTGAAGCGAGTTTTCGGAAATATGCTTCACGCAAGTAAAAAAAAAAATACATGCTCAACGGTGGCCCCGATATGACAACACTTCAGTGCAGTACGTCTTTATCTTATTGAGTGTTCGCGTTATTCACAAAAAAGGCAGCTGTGGCCTCCTTTTTAATCGCTGACACAGAACCTCGTAGCGCACCTGTAAAATACCATAGGAACCATAGTTGTTTCGAGTGGAGCGTCAACATCCGGCGGGGCCATTTGATGAAAAGCCCGTTGCCGCACGCACATGCAAATTATTCTATTGCTATTTTCATAACTCAAACCATTCCTCTTTGCAACCTATGGCTTACTTCTTTTTACGCTTACTAAACTTAATCTCCAGTTTAACACATTTATCTGGCATAAATGCTGTGTGTGTATTCGAACACAATATGTAACTGCAAACAATTATTCTTCTGCTTGCCCCTTTGTTGTTGCGTCCGGAGTATACCACCAAGGTTCGTAGTTTGGTAATTCTTGTTTCTTCTTGTTTTTCTCACGTTCCGGGCAGTGTTCGCTTACCTTTTGATCCGATAAGCATTTTGTCAGTGATGGCGTGAATTACAATAAATTATCAAACCAAGTAGCTTTCCTAAATATACAGAATTCAGACTCGCATGACCTCATCCTTATGGCTTATGCAACTAAACATTATGAAGTATAAGAGTGTGAGAATAACCAGGTACCTTAACACAAGCTTCACGTGTTATCTTATTGGAGCTCCCCTACACCCTGCGAAGGTGTTTGCACTTGCAAACACCTTCGCATTAATGTTACTGTTTCAAGGAATGCTAACCGAAAATTTGGCTACATGTTCCGCATTTTCTGAAAAACTAATTTCTCCTTGAGATTCTCTCCCTACAAAATTCTACTTCTCTCTAAGCTGGAATGTGCATTCCCATTAAGTGACCGGAGCCAATCTACGCTCTTCACAGCCCTCAAATTTTTGCAGAATCACGCTGCCCGGTTTATACACTTGGGTTATTGCTGTCACACTTTTCTCTCCTCAATGAAAAACACGCTAAACCTCCCTTGTCTATTTTCTCGTCCAACTGTATTCATAACTTCCGCTTTCACAAATTATATCTCCAGAATGAAGCGTTGCGAAACAATTTTTGTTTTTCAATTCAAGCAGTACAATTCACCGAATATGGCAAATCAGTTCAGCGGAACTATACAAGGTGGAAGTTTCATGAAAGAAAAAAATTGGCATCCACCCGTATGTAGCACCAAGCTACAAAGCAAACCCACATGTCTTTCTCAGAAATGAAGCATCGTAACTGAAGAAGAATCCCGGAAGAGGCCAAATTTTTCTTCAACTACAAAGTTTTGTTTCTGAGAAAGCCGTGTGGGATTCCTTTGTAGCTTCAAAAACAAGAAAGGGGCTGACAGATGGAATAGCACGCTGTCGTATAAAGTTTGAAAACAGAGATAAGGTGCCTCAGAAAGGCTTCAAGTTACACAAGGGTGGGTGTCAATTTCTTCTCTCATATTTCATCGAGTATCGAATGGAAATTTAACTTTTATGACCCCTCTTGTTGAACTAACCTGTATAATGACTCTTTAATCCCTAAAACCAACTCTGATCGGAACTACCTTCCCACCCCCCCGCCTTCCTTGCTGCAGTTTTTATCACCAATTCCTAAAATGCCATCCAAGAGGCTTTTTTTTTTCTGGCGAAGCATTTCTTGCCCTATTCTTGGCACTTTGCGATGGGTAGGTAGGTTGTTATATCACCTTGCTTTCCTAAAGAAGAAAATGCGGGATCAATGGGAAAGTGGCCACGTCATTAGCACCCCTAAAACTTGCGTGCAAATTACGCAGTAGTAGAAATCATGCTTTTCCTATTATACGATCGTCTTCGACGTGATACTCGTCCTGTTACTCTCTTCACACTTACGTACGCTCGATTCAACACAACCTATATAATTTACACAAACACATGTTATTATTCTTGTATACATATCGCATGCCCTCAATCTATCTATCAAATTTTGACGGCTGATGAGTGTGCTCACCGGTATTGTTGTGTACAGTTGTTCCTTGCTTTTCGCGGCCCAAATTTCCCATTGTACGCTGCGTTGAGAATCAAATAAATAACTTTTTTCTTTCACCATGTAACTTAAAACAGTGGGCTGAATAAAATGCTCATTCCTTATCCATAAACATGCTATGTAAGACACATGGACTAAATTTATCAGCACATAAAGCGTTGCGTACACACTGAAATTGAGAGCAGCGGTTTATGTAATGTAAGCTAGTGAGTAAGACAATAAATAAGATTGAAGCATCGAGTTATTGACTTGTAAATTCGTGAAGTTCGAACAAGATGAAAACCAATAGAAGAAATGAATACGCAAGAAAAAAGGAGTGCGCAGGAGGACTGCTTTACTATGTGTTTATTTTACTGGCGTTTGCCTGAGTTGATCACGCACCAGCTCTCCGAAAACTTAGCCTGGTTGCATAGAGTTTGTAATTGCAAATTGAATACTGGGGCTATGAGAAGCACCCTAACAGAGGGCATTTTCGAAGTATTTTTTTTTGTCTCCGTTGTATCCCTCGGCGTGTTATGAATTCAATATACAGGACATTTTGAGAACGCGCACATAGTAATGCGGCCGCAGCGGTGCGAGATGAACCCAGACATAATGCTTAGTACTAGAAAGTCATATCCACTGAAATACCGGGTCTTCTCAGCCTCTCTAGTAAAGGCGCTGAAACGCTGCATTAAATATGCTTTTACAGCGCTGATACAATCTAGGCTGATTGAGGTGGGTTTTCACCACAAGAATCAGGAAACGACGACGAAGGCAGGCATTGTGTTGATGAAAAAAAAATTGGACATAATGTGTTCACTTCATTAGTACATGGTTTTCCCTATATCCGAGTATCGAGCGGTCCTGCCTAACGCGGAGGCCAAGACGACCTTAAATCACGCCTTGCGTTCTTGTGGTAGCCGATGTCTTCTTGGAAAACCTGGGTCACCTGCGGAAGTGTCAGTGCGATTGCCTGGTTGAGAAGTTGACGAGTTCTTCCCTTTCATATCTCCTCATTTGTGTCTGCTCAGGGCGTAAAGGGGTGACGCTTTTTCGGGGAAGACGGCAATTATCTCGACATAGGAACGCCCTCTTGAATCTTTCCCACAATTGTGAGGGCTGACCATAACAGCATTTCCTGGGATGAGACAAATCATCTCGTCATGGCAAGGCACGCCTGAATAGGTCGCACTTGACAGGTCGATCATAACAGCCTCCTCATCTTTTCTAAGGTTTCACTCTAAACAATCAGAAATGGAATGAAGCCACTGTGACTCGGCGTGCCAGCATATAACGGACACGTAATGACCGCCTACAGCCTGAGCCAACGGCTTGCTCCTACACTTTCCACGAGCTTCGCGCTGGTTTACTGTTTCAAAGCGCCCGCGCTTTCTGTGTTGAATTATTTATTTATTTCAATACTGCTGCTGTCCTTCGAGGGCCTGGCAGGTGGGAAACAGGAGTCTGGAAGCCAAATAGATGAAACGAGAAAGAAAGAAAGGCAACGTAGTTGCTTATAGAAAGCGGAAGGCTCAAAAACATTTCACAATGAACCATGACAGTAATAACAAATGGTTGTGTGAGGTAAACTAATATCTCTAGGGTATTTTGCTTTCCCCAAGTAATGAGAGAGAGAGAGAGAGAGAACAACTTTAGTAAATATGCCTGCAGAGTCGGTTAGGCTCCCTCCACTCAGGGAGGACAAGCTTTTACCGCGACGCGGCCACTACGTCAGTCTCGTGCATTGTGCTCCTCGAGGTCTTGGTTCCTCGCTACTTCCGCGGATCCGAGAGGGCCGCCATCCCCTTCCTAGGGGTGCTCCCCCCTTCTCCTCGGTTTCGCGAGGTCGCTGCCTCTCTAGAGCTGCCGAGACCTGCTGGACGGCCTTTAGTTGTGTATCTTGGTCATAGGTCCTCGTTGCAGCCTCTAGCCGCGGCGGGATCGTCGTCTTCTCACTGGCTTCTCGTGGATTTCTACTACAGTCCCAAAGGATGTGAGCCGCGGTGGCTCTCTCCTTAGCGCACAGTCGACACACGCCACTCGCGTACACGTTCGGACACACGTGCTTAGCTAGCACCGGGGTGAGCAGGGACCCCGTCTGTAATTGCCTGTATAACACTGCCTCCTCCCGGGTAAGCCCCGGGTGAGGTGGCGGCATAGTCTGTCTGTTAAGTCTGTACCACTTCACTATTTCGTTGAAGGTGGTCATCTTGTCCTTGGCACTGCACCGTGACCAACACTCCGAGTCGGCCGTGCTTGCAGCCGCGCGGTTGGTTAGTCCTCACGCGGCCGAGTTGGCCGTCTCGTTGTGGTTCACGTTCCCGCGTTCCGACACGTCACTGCCCATGTGGGCCGGAAACCACTTGATCACCACAGCGCTTTTGCGTCCGATGTCTTCGGCCTTGCGCAGTATGCGCGCAGCCTCACTGCATACCCTACCCTTGGCGTAGTTCTTCACTGCCGTTCTAGAGTCACACAACACTGTAGTGCATCCGGGGTCGGAGACGGCCAAGGCGATGGCCACCTCCTCCGCCCGGTGTGCCTCTCGAGTCCGGACGCTCGCCGCGGTCTTCGTTGCACCCGTCGATGCCTCGACAGCCACCACCGCGTATGCGTCGCTGCTCCCTCGATACTCCGCCGCGTCCACGTAGATGGCGCCTTCTTCTCTGGCGTGGAGGTCCACAAGAGCCCTGGCCCTCGCCAACCTCCGCTCCTTGTTGTGCTCGGGGTTCACGTTCCTCGGGATCGGGCAGACCCTGAGCTTTCTGTTGATGCTATCCGGTATAAGCACGTCTTTCTGCTGCTCGCCTTCCCTCGGCTCGAGGCCAAGGTCCCACAGTATCTTTCTTCCGGTTCTTGTTTCAGAGAGACGCTCGAGTTGCGCCGTTCTCTGTGCTTCGGCTATTTCGTCCAGCGTATTGTGGACTCCCAGCGCCATGAATTTTTCGGTGCTCGTGCTTCCGAAGAGGCCGAGTGCCACCTTATACGCCTTGCGCATGGTGGCGTCTATCTTGTTACGTTCGCTCGGCCTCCAGTTGTGGAAGGCGGCCACGCACGTTATGTGGCTAACTGCGAAGGATTGAACGAGCCTAGTCAGGCTCTCCTCCTTCATCCCCGCTCTTCTGTTGGACACCCTCTTGATGAGTCTCATTGCCGCGGCCGCTTTGCCTGCGAGCTTGTTGACCGTTTCACCGTTGACTCGATTTCGCTGGATGAGCAGCCCGAGCACTCTAATCTTCTCGACCTCCGGTATCACTTGTCCTCCCGATGTCTTGACCGTGATCTGTGGTCGCTCGTACTTGACTTCCATGTTCTTTCTTTTCCTGCCCGCTCGTGTCGGTGGAATCACCAGCAGTTCTGACTTGGCCGGAGAGCAAACGAGTCCAGACCCGCCCAGCTGCTCCTCGATGGCGTTGACCGCTTCTTGCAGCGTTGTCTCGATGTGTCCGTCGCTTCCTCCCGGTACCCATAGCGTAACGTCGTCGGCGTAGATGGTGTGCCGGACTCCCGCTACTCTTTCTAGCCGGTTGGCCACCCCGATCATCACGAGGTTGAAGAGAAGCGGGGAGATCACCGAGCCCTGCGGAGTTCCGACGCTGCCCAATTTCTTCTCTTCGAGCTGCAGGTCTCCCGCGCAGATTTCGGTGGTCCGTTCCGTCAGGAAGTCTTTGATGTACTGGTATGTCCTTCTGCCTATGTTTAGTCTGGATACTTGGGCCAGGAGAGCCGAGTGCCTCACTTTATCGAAGGCGCTCTGCAAGTCCAGCCCGAGTATGGCTCTGTTGTCCTTGGTGCCCGTCGTATCGTCGATGATCTCGTTCTTCAGTAAGATCATGGCGTCTTGCGTCCCGAGCTTCTTTCGAAACCCGATGATGGAATTTGGGTAAAGCTCCGATTCTTCCAGGTAACGCTGCCACCTCTTCATGAGAACGTGCTCGAGGACCTTTCCCACGCACGAAGTGAGCGAGATCGGCCTGAGCTTCTCTATGTTGGGCGGCTTGCCAGGCTTGGGGATGAGGATCGTCTTGGCTGCTTTCCATTGCTTGGGCAGCCTTCCTTCTTGCCAGCACTTGTTGAAGAAGTTCGTGAGCGTTTCGATGGCCGCTTCGTTGAGGTTCTTGAGCGCTCTGTTGGTCACTCGATCGGGACCCGCGGCGGATCTGCCATTGAGATCCTGCAGGGCAACTCTGACTTCCCATGTCTGGATGTCTCGATCTAGCGTCTCGTTCTCGTTGCCTTGGTAATCCGGGTGTCTTTCCGTGGGGGTGGTCGGTAGGTACTTGGCGTCCAAGCGCCCCTTGACCTCGTCCTCCCCGTGTTCACAGATTGCCTTGTGTAGGATTCTGGCCAGGTTGTTGTGTTGGTGGCCCTTGGTCTTGGTTTCGTCGAGGAGGTGCCGCAGCATGTTCCACGTCTTGCCCTTGTGCATCTGTCCGTCGGCTTCGTTGCAGGCCTCGTTCCACTGTTGGGTGCATAGCACCCAACAGTGGAACAGTGCATAGCACCCCAAGTAATCAGTTTATATCGTCC
Organism: Dermacentor variabilis; assembly: GCF_050947875.1. Lineage (NCBI taxonomy): Eukaryota > Metazoa > Arthropoda > Arachnida > Ixodida > Ixodidae > Dermacentor > Dermacentor variabilis. The sequence continues at coordinate 129,485,374 of NC_134570.1, read as the reverse complement.
CTTACCCATACTCCGGGCTCAATATACCCAATTATCCTTGTGCGACAGCGGTGAAGAACCTTCTAGATATCCAGGACAGAAAAATCAGATAGTGTGCTTCTCGTGACCTTGCGTCATTTCGCGCTCATCCCAACCGCGTCATTACGTACAATATATCTATATTTAATTTCATTACCTTGTGCTAACCAGAAAACACGCAAGTACTAAAGTCGCCGCATTAGAGTTTCCGCACCAGCCTAACAACTTCAGGAAATTTGACGGCGGTGATAGATACTAGTTATTTCTTGATGGGTAATAAATTGACTACATTCTGCTCTAAAGGAGCCTAGGATTGTATATGGGAAGTTGCGGGAACTTTCGCTGAGTTCAAAGCGGTCCAGATACGAAAATTGTGTTGGAATCGATCACGTTACGCATCCCTGCACTGGCGTTGTGGTTTTCGTGCGAAATTCTAGAACATAAACTTCGACCTCCATATTATTTTCTGTTAATCAGTATATTGTTATGCGGACGAAGGACTAAGGACTGGAGACTATTACAAAGTGTATATACAATGGATAACTGCAGCGCTGGCCAGTTCAGCCGACGGCTCAAGAGCCAGAGAGCGTTCGTGGTCTTCGTCGGGGCGCCCGCGTGCATCGTTCACCAGAAACACGCAATATGCATGTATCATTGCCCCCGGCGGCAGATGCACCGTCCCGGAAGGTCTAAATATTGGTGATAACAGGAGAGTAATAGGGTTTGAGGCGTGCGGCTTGCACAACGTCAGTGGAATTCGGGGCAGATGAGGCACTGGTACTGACTGGGGTGATTTCGTAGGTACCGGAGTCACGGCACGCAGCACTCAATATGGGCCTGTGTATCGAGACAGAAGTTTTTCTGAGAGGCCAACGTGACGAGTCGGGGATCACAGGAGCACAAAAATCCTGGCAAAAAGTGGACGTCTCTGTGTTGGCGATCGTACAAATGCCGTTGCTTCTTTTGGGAGGTCAGGAGGCGAGCGCGGGCGATTTGACGTGCTTGCGCTGCCCTGGTGATAGCGTTGAGTGCATACTCGCTGGTCGCTGCTGCGGCGGATGAAAGGGATGTGTCCAGTGAAAATGTGCATTCTCGGCCGAGCAACAGAAAGAACGGGGAATAAACGGCCGTGTCGGGACGCGAAGAATTGTATGCAAAAGTGACATAGGGCAGGATAAGTTCGCAATCAGTATGGTCGGACAAGACGTACTTTGCAAGCATGTCTGTTAGAGTGCGATTCAGACGCTCCGTGAGGCCATTAGTCTGTGCATGGTAAGATGTAGTTAGCTTGTGCTTGGTTGAGCAGGACTACGGGATGTCGGCGATGCCTTGAGAAAGAAATGTCCGACCACAGCCTGTGAGCAGTTGGTGTGGAGCACCATGCTGCAGAATCACGTGGCGTAAAAGAAAATCGGCGACATCTGTCGCGCAACTTTTTGGATGCGCTCTGGTTGTAGCGTAGCGCGTGGTGTAATCGGTGGCCACAGCGACCCTCTTGTTGCTAGATGTGGATAGAGGGAAAGGGCCAATTACGTCCAAGCCAACGCCAAAGAATGGTTCCGAAGGAATGTCGAGCGGTTGAATGCACCCGGCCGGGCGCGTCGATGGTATTTTTCAGCGCTGGCATTTTTCACATGCCGCAACGTATTTCCGGACGGAGCGGGCAAGGCCTGGCCAAACGAAGCGTTGGCGAATCCGGTTGTAGGTACGCCAAGGTGGCCTGCCATTGGTAAATTGTGAAGTTTTGGGGAACATCTGACCAGAGGTGCTTAGGAATGACGAGGAGTAGGGCAGGACAGTCTGGGCGTACATTGTGGCGCTATAATACACCATCCTGGAGAACAATCAGGTGAAGGAAACAATCAGAAGGCGAAGATTCCAAGCCTTCAATCATGCCGCGCAAAGTGGCATCACGGCGTTGCTCATCGGCAACGTACAGCAACTGAGAAACGGAGAGAACGCAAACGTCGGTATCGGGGTCAGGGTCGGCAGGTGATTCGTTCACTGGACAGCGTAATAAACTATGTGCGTCTTGATGTAATCTGCCCGACGTGTACACGACTGCATAGGAATATTCTTGCTGCCGTGGGGCCGAGCTTCCAAGCCGGCCGGTAGGATCTTTGAGTGAGGAAAGCCAGCAGGGCGCGTGGTGGTCCGTGAGTTCAGAGAAGTGCGTGCCACACAAGTACGGGCGGAATTTGGAAACCGCCCTGACGAGAGCCAGGTATTCACAATCTATAATCGAATAGTTGCGCTCCGCTGCTGTGAGGAGGCGGCTCGCGTATGCGATAACATGATCTTGACCGTGCTGGTGCTGGGTTAAGACGGCTCCGATACTGTGACCACTGGCATCGGTAGGCACCTCTGTAGGAAAGAACGGGTCAAAGTGGGCCAGTATAGTTGGCGTGGTGAGAATGTTCATGAGGTAGGCAAACGTGGCAGTTTTAGTTGCGCCTCACGTAAACGGCATGCCCTTCTTCAGAAGATCAGTAAGAGGCCGGGCAATCACTGTGAAGTCTTTAACGAAGCGTCGGAACTAGGAGCAGAGTCCTACAAAACTTCCGACGTCTTTGACTGACTGAGGTTCAGGAAAATACGTGACAGCACGAATTTTCTCCGGGTATGGTTGAACACCGCAAGTTTCGACGAGGTGGCCCAGTACTGTAATCTGCCGACGAACGAAATGACACTTCGATGTATTTAGTTGAGCCCAAGCTCGCGGAACACTTGAAGAACGGTTGATAGGCGCTCAAAGTGTGTCTCAAAGGTAGGCGAAAATACGAGAACGTCGTCTCGGTAGCAGAGGAATGTTGACCATATAAACGCTTCAAGCAAAGAGTCCATCATACATTGGAACGTTGCTGGGGCGTTGCATAGACCGAAAGGCATAACTTTGAATTGATATAGACTATGAGGGGTGACAAACGCGGCCTTGTCTTGGTCCTTCTCTTCCACAGAAATTGCGAATAATCAGACCGAAAGTCTGTTGATGAAATGTAGTTGGCACTGTGGCGACAATCGAGGACGTCGTCAATGCGAGGCAAGGGATAGACGTCTTTCTTGGTAATGTGGTTTAGATGACAATAATCTAAGTAGAAACACAATGTGCCATCTTGATTTTTAACAAGCACCACGGGCGACGCCCAATGGCTCGACGAAGGTTCAACAATGCCTTTGGAAAGCATATTATTCACTTCATCTTGAATAATCTTAGGCTCTGAAGGAGAAACTTGATATGGCCTCCGAAGAATAGTACTGGCATCACCAGTATTTATGTGATGATTAACAATTGAAGTATGGCCCAATTGGTGATTGTTGAGGTTGAAGATTTCGTGGTAGGAAACCAAAAGACAACACACAGCTGATGCTTGTTCAGGAAATAGGTCCGCAGCAATCATGGGGCGAAATGTTGCGTCAAGTCAAATAGCATCCTGAGGACATGATGAAGAATCTGAGCAGACGTCAACGGAAAACGTCGTGACGTGGTTATCACCAATAGCATGCAGCGCTCGAACCGACATGCTTAGTGGTACAACTTCCTTTGTCAGGCCAAAATTGACGACGAGGAGGAATGTCCGGTTGTCGGCGACGGTGACGGCGAAGCGGGGCACAGTGATATTCGCGTCAATACGACATCAGGAACAGGTGTGGTGACGTAATCACCACTGGGCACGGGAAAAGACGATAGCAAATTGACAAAAGTCAAGGCTTTAGGCTGCAGGCGGACGTAGGTGGTCGTACTGAAGTTGTTAGGCAGTTCTGTACGAGTGTGCGTGAGTGGAGTAAGTTCGAGGCAAAGGGTACCACCAGAATAGTCGATCAAAGCAGAATGCGCCGTAAGAAAGTCGAGTCCGAGAATGAGGTCATGGGGACAATTCGTCAGCACTGTAAAAAGAACACGAACATGGTGGGAGGCGATACTTATACGGGAAGTGCACATTCCAGTGACGTCAACAGTGCTGCCGTCGGCCATGCGTACGACTTGTGTAGTGTCAGGCGTGAGGACCTTATTCGGTCGATGACGGAGGTTATGGAATGGACACTTAAGTCCCGTTTATAGTCCGACGTTATCGGCGTGCGGGCGAGCGTCGTTCGCGGTCAGTCACGCTACGTCGGTTGCTCTGCGCCAGCCGAGATGCCATACCCTCTAAACTTCAACGTGCGTGCCGCCGGCTGCTGTCTTCGGAGCATGCGCAGAACGTTCGCCAAGTCGCGCGCCGTCCACAAAAGCCGTTCGCAGAGTTGTGTTGGCGCCTTTTTCTTCGCGCGCAATGCATTGTGGGTCGACGCGGTCGGCGGCGCCGGCGCGCGAATGGAGCAGGAGCCAAATTTGCGCCGAGCCAGTCGGGGCGCGCTGGCAGCCGCCGGTTACGTTGGCGCTGCAGTGCGTCGGACTATAGAAGGAGTTGTTTTCGCCAACGAAACGTAGCGCGCGCGCGCGCGCGTTACGTCGGACAATAGATATATTTACGCCTCTATTGTGATTAACTCATAATGGAAACCTGGGCTCCACTGTCTATTAACATCGTCAATGGGACACCATCAACGTTAGCATCAAGTAAGTTCTGGTTCGTTGGGAGCGTCAATGAAGGATTTAGACACGACCAAGACAATGCAACATGACCATGCAGCTCCAGGAGCTGCATGGTCTGGTTTTCCTCATGAGAGGGTCCATAATTGGTCGCCGACGAATAGCGGTGTGGTTGGGTCGACGCGAACCGACGGCGCAGAGGTGACGGCGAGCGAGCAGGACGACTGTCAGCTACGGATACGTCAGAGGTAGGAGGCATACGGTGAGGCCAGTAGCGGTGCAGGTTGGCTTAACGGCAAGGCGACGGGGAAAAGGAGTTCGAATACGGCGACGTCCAGGAGGTGCGGCAGTGGCGAGCGACGTGGCTAATGCGGAGGTAATGAAAGCAAATGGGCTTGTCGTCTGGAATGCTCCACTGGGTAGGGTTACGGTATCTGCGACGGGAATACAGATTGCTGTGAGGCATAGCAGTCGGCACCGGTCGGGTGCCAGGTAGGGAGACAGCAGGCAGCAAAGAAAACCTAGATTTGCAAATTCTTGCCTCACAACTGCCTTAACGAGAGAGATCGTTTGGGCTGGTTGATCACCAGTGGGGTCAAGTGGCCGTAGACTGAACGGCGCAGGACTTTTGGCCTCGAGTTCGCGGTGATCTATACATGTGACGTGATCATTTAAGGACAGTGAAGCGCTAAGGTCGAAGCGCCTCCGCCATAATGTTACGCGAATGAACGTTAAAAAACTGGAGACTATTTACAAAGTACATTTACAAAGGATAAGGATACAAAGGATGCAGCGCTGGCCAGTTCAGCCGACAGCTAGAGAGCCAGAGAGCGTTCGTCGCCTTAGTGGGGGTGCCCGCGTGCACCGTTTACAATAAGCACGGAATATGCATGCAACAATATTATAGCGAAATCAACGATACTAATTTTCCAGCAGTACTTTATCAGTCTTCACGTATATATAGTTTCGCCGAAGGGTCCCTTTCAGATTCATTTACCCTTAGGATCTTCGGCAACTGTCACTGCCATGGTGACTCCCGCGGACCACATGACAACCGAACCAGTCGCTTCGAGAATATATACGACTCCTCTCGATAGGGCCGTCGCCAAATCAATCAGAATCAGAACCGCGCGGTAAATGTGCATTAGCACGTCCTGGATTGTACGAATAAAAAATTGTGTTCACAATTCGCAAGTTATACGGAAAATATTCGTCTTCGCTAATGATGACTATTCGATTTCTAAAGGATTTGACTAGGACAATATTACATCTGTTTTCTTTTTTTTTTGCGGAACTTTCAAGCATTCACACACTCCTCTAATTTACGTCACCTGATATACACCTACACATCGCACATACTTATGCCTAGTACACGCGCACTCAACTCGCCGACGGGCGACAGAGTGCAGATGTTGCGAGCGCGCAGTTGTCGCTTGAATCGCCAAACGTGAATGAACCCGAAGGTTAAACATGCGATATTTCTAGCTCACCACGGTGACATTCCGGCAAGTTGGAACCAAGCTTTAGGGCCGTTATTCCTCCGTGCATGAAAGCTGCAATGCCACCTGGCAAAAGCATGACACACATCCTGTTTTTGCAATGGGGAGCAGCAGGCAGTATTGCGCACGTGCCTTTGGAAAAATAAGGCTTTGTAACGCTAATGAAATACTACTATTGTATAAAAATTGAATAAATTTGTGGAAATAATCGATGATGATCTTAAATGTAGATCAATAGCCAGACAATTATACAATGCAATACGCTTTATTAAAGAGGTTTAGCTTGTCAAAATATTACCCTAAGCACTGACGCACATGGCGTTTCGCCGCATGGGCGGGAAGCGTAAAAGTGAATATCTTGACAGGGGTTGACCCCCTGGTGGCGGCGTGCTCAACCAGAGAAACAAAGACCTAATATTGCATCATCTAAGATTTTTCTCCTTCGCTCGAGGTCTAAATTTTCACAGTAGCGTAATTGCATCCCTGTTCGCGGGTGCAACTACACCCACACACACACACACACACACATACATATATATATATATATATATGTATATATATGCCATCAGCGAAGTTATACACTTGGGTGACGCAATATTAACTTGTATGTCTGGTCAAGCTTTGTGTCCCTAGACGGCACCACATGTTACACATTGTATTATATTTCCGCAGGTAAAGGTAATATCGCGCGCAGTCTAATGACAGCATTACTTTTATTTCATATGTGAATGCTCTCCAATCTTTATGTATTGCATCGCCGAATTTGCAGGGGCACGCCCGATAAGCCGCTCCCGGCCTAAACACGCCTGATGATAACTGTATATCACTGCTATGGCAATATATTTCTTATTATTATATTATTGTTATCGTTTAAATAGAATAACCGGCTTTTATGCTGCTTTTTTAAATTTTCTGTCATTGATTTTATTTCTTTATTCTAAATGTCTCATCAATTTGTGTATTTTCTTCAGCATTTGTATCATATCCATAGGCACGGTCCTACAAGCCAAGTGAGGTGTAGACAGGCATGTTTGTGTTGTTTTGGATTTTTGAAGGCACACACCATTATTATTATTATTATTATTATTATTATTATTATTATTAGTAGTAGTAGTAGTAGTAGTAGTAGTAATAGTAGTTAGAGGCGTTTTGTTCCTGTTTTTCTTATTTAAATATGTCGCTGTATTTGTGTTATGCCATTTCTTAAGTGCACCAGTATCAAGAACACTAGGTTGTTCCTGTGCACGGAAATAAATTTGATTGTTTCGTTTATCATCAATATTGTTATCATTGCAATTATTATTATTATTATTATTATTATTATTATTATTATTATTATTATTATTATTATTATTATTATTATTATTATTATTATTATTATTATTATTATTATTATTATTATTATTATTATTATTAAAAATTGGCAATTGGCTCGAAGGGCGAAGCATTGACTAGAATAGGAAAGTTTAGCATGGGCACCACCTACCCCGGTTGGGCAAACTTTCTGGCACCCTTGAATGCTTTTTCAACGCGAGTAGGGTCTCTAATGATGTCACATAGGCCCCGCTGCTCTGTCCACGAATAGCATGCATCTGTTCAATGTTCGCAGATTTAAGATAAACCGCATACGCTATTGGTGTTATGTTTCATGGCATTTGATTGTGGCCTGCCATTCTAAAAATTCTGAGGAATAATTCAATCAAGAGCGCTAGACCTAGTGTTAGCAATTGTATTTATTGAGCCAAGAACGTAAGACAGCTCCTAGATACTGTGACTGTTCGGTAGTATAGCATATATGTTGTATATGCGGAAATAGATAAACATATAATACACATGTACATAAATACACACGAAACATCTTGGCAATAGCAATGGGTACACTGATGGCGAAAATTTGCCTCATGTGTATTTATTATTGATAGCGCAATACTAAGTAAACCAGAAAGCTGCGCAGAGATTCAACATTTTTTGTCCTCTCATTGCTTATTTTTTCCCATTTACCTTGTGCTCATGGTGCCGAAGAACCCTGAGAACTGCAGAAACCACTGAATATCTGAGCGAGGCTTTGCTTCTCGTTTTGTGTCACAAGAAGCTTCATCTGCTTCACAAGCTGATTGAACTTACCTTGAAAGCGTTTGAGCACTCACTTTTCAATTCACTTCAATATGTGTTGTAAAGACACCTTTGGAACAGTAACAAATGCGCGGTGGAAAATAAAGGAAAATATGACTAACACCATCATACTTTATTTCCCTATATTGCCCCATTTACGCAATGTCTTTTTAATAGACCTGTTTTAAAACGCATGATAAATAAATAAATATGCTCACTGACGATTTGGTGCTAAATGCGTGAGAAACGCGCGAGGTGTATCTCAAATGCCTTTGAGATGCCCGACCTAATATTTAAACGCAGTTAAAAGCTGACACACACACACACACACACACACACACACATATATATATATATATTGTAACGAATAAGAACGGTATTAGAAGGGCAAATCGTCATTGTGTGTCTCAGAGCAAGAACAACATCGGAGGGCTAGAAAGCGCCGTCGCCATCACGTGTCTCGCGATCGTTCACCCATTCAGCTGAGCCATCATTGCTCCCTCTTTGGTTCTTCCCCACATTCTTCCCCACCTGCGGCAAGTTGTTGTTTCATCCAATTTCATTTCCATTAAATCATCATTTCCTTGAACTGACTGAGTAGGTAAAAGTAATTTCCACTATGTTTTCCTTGGTGTTTTCCTTGGCTTCTTACAATATGGTTAACAACAATCGGGACCCTCGGTTAACCCCCTTTCTTCTTATATATATATATATATATATATATATATATATATATATATATATATATATATATATATATATATATATAGTGATGGAGAGTATTTCAGCGACCGTAAATGGCGCGCCCTTGGCTAGTGAAGTCTGCACAGCTCACACAGGTTTTAGCAGCGCTTTCAGTCCGAAGAGAGACTCTGACCCAGCCCCATTACAACGTCTTTGTCTTCGCCACTGTTCGTGGCAATATGTCCAGCCGGGGAAGCACGGTCCCGGTGCTGGTTGTGTTCAAACTTGGCTGTCACAGTTGTAACGCTTGAGGTGGGACACATGCACGATGTCACTTCGGGGTGTGGCCGTCGATGACGCGGACGCCATGGGAGTTATGTCACAGGGGACAGGAATCAACTGGCGCAGCACGAGGCAGGGCCCGACCTACCGCGACATTAACTTTGCACAGAGGCCGACGCGACGAGATGGGAGCCAGAGGTGGATGGGAGAGCCCGATGGCAAAGCAGTATCTCGATGTCGACGATCGTAAATGGACTTCTCTGCGGGCTGCGATGACGAGGGCCGAGGGCGGGCTACTGTGCGCGCGACGACCTACACGTGTGATAGCATTCTGCGCATAGGAAGTCGTGGACGTTGACGCCAGATGAGAAGGGAGCGAGATGTCTAGGGGTAAATGGCGGCCAAAGAGAAGATAGAAGGGTGAGAAGCCGGCATTGTCATGACACGATGAGTTGTATGCAAATGATACGAACGGAAGCGCAACGTCCCAATCATTTGTCATCATCAGAAACGTACATGGAAAGCATGTTGGTCAAGGTACGGTTAAGGCGATCGGTGAGTCCATTGGTTTGAGGGTCATGTTCTGGGAGTATTTATTCCACAGTAAAAGGCTAGTGAAAACTGCACGGGGCATGCCGGTTCAGGACAGACTGTTACTCAGCCCAACTGCAACGTCTTTGTCTTCGCCAGTCTTCGTGACAACGTATATATATGGTGATGTCATAAGCAGCCCAACACACAATGACACCAAGGAAAACCTAGGCGAAATTAAGTGCATATTTTCCTTGAAAAAAAAATAATGATAAATAAATGGAAATGAAACCTGATGACAAATAACTGGACGCAGGCGTGATAAGGCTTCGCAATACGCATGCGATGCTCTTAAAAGCTTTCCCATTTCTCGTCTACATCCACCACGCGACCTTTTTCTCACAATTCTCACACATACACTTTTTTCCACTTTGACACTCCCAATGCTATCGCATGAAAAACGTGTTGAAAAATATGTGACACGTATGAGTGACCAAAAAATATGTGTGACAACATTTACGATAAAAGCATATGGGCTTGCGATTGATATGCTCAAAAAAGAGCATAGCTCACTTGAGAATATATCTCTCTTTTGTGGACTAGGTAGTTATTGAATAACTTTGAAATGTATCCCTTTCTTTCGATACAGATAAATCCGTTCCAAAAGCTTCCTGCGCTTTCTGATGATGGCTTCATTTTATATGAAAGGTAAGCTGAACAACATAATCTTCATTCTGGGCGCCTTCGCAGAATTTAGGAGCAGGAGGTTGATGTTTCGCGGTGTCCATGCATGAAACACCGGTGGTTGACTGTACACTGGTATGTTTTTAACCATAACTGTGCTTCATTCCAACGTAGCTAGTTTTACACAACCGCGTGTACTGGCAAATCGATCGGAGCAGCCAACATTGGTGGCGCAGCTTACAAACTATGCAGGTTTCATGAAAGCCGTCCTTAACGCCCAGTAACATCGACTATTCTGTTTGACCAAATTACGCCGGGTCCAGAGCGAAAGACACGTACAGTCGTTCTCACAAGAGCGGATGCTGAACGCCCGGGCTGATTGTAGACTGTATGTATTTAGCGAGATACTTGCATGGCCAGCTATAATATTTTGCAAGCGCGACCTCATCTACGTTCACATTTCATTGAGGGTGAATGTGTGACCGTTCTTTTTGTGCAGTTTGGCCATTTGCTACTATTTGCTGAGGAAGAACGCACCTGATTCCGAACTTTACCCGAACGATATCAAGGCTCGTGCGACCATCGACCAAGCACTTGCCACGATCGTGAGCACTATTCACCCGCACTTCTTAAAATTCATGGTGAGTTCAATGAATACACGAATGCTGTCCTTCAACCGAATGTAACCAGAGCAAGGGCTAACGCTGGCTTTGTAAGAATTGGGAAGTGGGTTTGCTGGGTCGGCTGTTCATGATGAGCGTCTGCTATTTTTATTTATTTATCTATTACTGGCGGCTGATTACCCGGTCTTCTGCAAGAGTGCGTATCACCGAATGCGCAACGCCACCACAGCACCTAGTGTAGAAAAACAAAAAGAAGAAACTACAGCTGTTTAATGATCCGGCAGATCACGCTTTCAATACCGCACTTTCTTTTTTAAGATAGGTAGGACATTGGGCAGTATAAAAGCAATAGCTTCGTGGCGCAACCCACCACACCATTCCAAAGGGGACGCTCATAACATTCATCCATCTATCCATCCGTGATTGCAGTTGAAGAGTAAGAGAGGGAACGATTGGGTGCAAAGAATGGAAACAAAAATGCACATGGATATGTACAAGATTCGGAAGAAATAAATTAGAAAAAAATATGTACGATTACAGAAAAGGTAGTGCCATGATACTTGAAGTTCAGTCCGATTGCAAAAGGTCAAAAACATACCAGAGTAAATATTCGCAACAAGTTGAAGTATCTGAATTCTGCAGCAAAAATCCAGAGGCCACTCAGCACACCCTAATGGAATGCGAAGCAATTCAACCGGTGAAACCCATAGGTAGTGTTAACTTTCCTGGAGCGCTCGTATTTATTGTGGACAGCAAAATCAGCTAGTCAGGAATTGAGAGAGGCAAGATACGGCATAATATGAAGACAAACAGAACGCCGACCAAAACGGAGTTTTAAGCAAGATCTGTCTACAGTATTGGTGAAAAAAATGCTCGGAATAGATTAATACCGGGCCGTTACAGGTATAGGTAACCGTACTAGGTAGATGGAGAACTTTTGACGGAGAAAAGAAAGATTTAGGAGATGTAAGCTAAAATGCTAGAAAGAAAAACAACTATAGCATACCCAACACAATCAAGGAGGCTACGCGAGTATTTTCACAGCCCCGTTCGAAAGGAGGTGCCATTGATTATTGTCATCGTCAACATCATCATCGTGGTTCCCATGTTGTACATTCATGGAGACGTAATGCCATCACCGCAGGAATATTATCGGGCTTGAATCTGTCATATTTATCATTATTACCATCATCACCATACCATAATATTTAATACTTTCTAATCCAAATACAAGGGCAAGGAAGAAAAAGCAAGACAGCACTACATTGAGGATGCTTCTCTTAGCCTGACTACAGCACGTGTAGCTCTCGAATGGAGAAGAAAATGTGCGTTCTCTACGGGGAAAATGAACGAACACTCAGAGTATTCTACGCGCCTCAATTCACATACAAAATTATACATGTATGAAATACACATTGCTGGTGCTTATAGCCATGTGAGGCAACTGCAGGAACTCCGACATTCACACTTGCATTTCAGCTGCAAAAACATACACAAAGTTCTTCGCCAATCATTACGAACGCTAGAATAGTCCAAAGAATTCTTATACTTCTTCCGTTTCAAAGAACACACAAAATAATGCCGAGTTCCAATCTTACAAAAGCACTCTATCGCATACCGATATTTTCAATGATATCCGAGCAATTATGCTATAAAATGTAGCATTTATTGAAAAAATATAATTACGTAATTTTGAAAAATAGTCCTGTAGCTCTTTAATAACATCCCTTTTTCTGACACAAACTCAGTGAAGAATTAGTTAACGTCATCATGGTTGTTTCGTCGTCATCCAAGTACAGCTTTCATAGGCATTGTTGATATCACTTCGTAATCAACATGCTGCTGTAGCCGTCCTGCCTTTACTCGGAAATAAATGTATTTGGAACGTATGAAATATGGTTCTGTTGCTTCGATAAAGTGTGGAAGAACTGAACATGGAATTCACCGACAATTACGATACCCCCAATATGAAGTGTGAGCGCAGCTCTATATACGGGCTTTCATTTCGCGGTATGTTGGCTGGCGCGGACAATCTGTCTCGTGCGACACGTTACAAATGGCGCGGCGGCCTCGCTAACCTTGAGATCGCGCGAGCGAGCGCGTGGGTTACGCGTGGGTGCTATTCATAGCAGCCGACGCCGACAGACCTCCCAAAACTTCGCGCGCTACTGTGGCGACATCTGGTAGCGATGGTCGCCACACTACCCTTTTCTTCTCAAGCTTTGGCCATACCCTCTTCCGCTTTCCGCTTCATGGTTCCGAGGCCCCTTCTTCCCCGCTTTTCGCCTAGCGTCTTTCATCGCCCGCTGCGCTACGCGTTCACTTTCGTCATTCGCTGAGCTCGTTCGCTCGGTTACGTCGAGCTATGACGCCGTGGCACGCCCTTGTTCGCTGGAGGAAACGCCGCTGAAAAGCCGCGCTCTGAAAGCAATAAAACCTGGTGACCAGCTGTCTCAGTAGCTGAAATTAAAAAAAAGTCAATGTATTTAAGTCCATACTTTTTCTTTGTATTTGGTGGCAGAATTACAGATAAGGACTCACTTCGTGGTCAACCACGTATTATCAGTACCATAGAAAAAAAAACATGGGAGACAAAGACACCGGATGCGAACGCTTTATATGGGTGTTTAATCGCCTATATTAGGTTACTTCAAATATGGCCACCCTGAAGCAGCTATCTCTGCTACACCGCAGCGGCCTCGAATCTACGAATTGAAGATCCCCACGGACAAGGACGTGGAAGAGTTTGAGGAGAACGTTATCAAAGGCTTCGAGCAGGTGTTGGCAGACGGCAACTACGTTCTGGGCGACAGGCTTAGCCTCGCTGACCTCTGCGTCATGGCTTACCTTAGCCGTATCCTTGAGGTAAGCAGCAGTTTATTGGTTGGGTGTGCCTGAGAGCTGTAAACCACCGTGCTGTCAGTGAGCGGTGAGTAAGATAACCTAAGAATGTACACCCGTGAGCGTAAGTATACGGACCAAAGTGTCGCAGAAAAAAACTGAATTTCTCCGTAATTAACATCCATAAACGGAAACTGAAGAGCCCACTAGAAAATTTGTAATACCAAGCTTGGACTCCATCCTCTAATTTTAAGTTCCATTAACTAACATTGCAGAAAATGAGCTTTATTGCGCAACGCATGGTCTGTATACTTCTGCTCACGGGTGTAGATCGTCCCAGTCTTCTCTGCATGCATTTTGTACTTCTTTTCCAAGTAATAGATGCGATAAACAAAATTGCTACTTCCACGGCGCAGGACCGTGAGAACCATTGTCATTGTCATAGCAACGCTTCGAAGATTAATACCATCAAGGAATGCCGAGGGAAGCTGGAATGTTTCGAAGCACAACACTTTCGCTGATGCCCGCTTTTTGGCGTTTTGTGCATGGTTATACAAAAAAAAAGAAAAGGTGCTCTGAAGGCAAGAGGGAAAGGCAGCTTGTGACACTCCCGGCACTAGTGCTCTATTCCATATTGAGCCAACGTACGATACGTTTAACGATGACTACGGTCATTATGTACAATAGCAAAAGTTTAGTGGTTCTAAATTTATTTGAGCGCCCGTACCGGTACGAATATCTACCGTCATCCTCTTTCTTGCAGTAGCATGACAGACGAGATGGTGCACCAGCTTGGGCGCCATAAAGTAAAGCTAGTTCATTATGTTTCTATTCCATTCTCTCATTAGATATCCACAATTGTTAAATAAAGGAATTTATGTCCGCCGCCACTTCATCCATCTATATGCGACGTAACGAAAACGAAGAAAACTCCCCATCTGACAAAGTGGTGCTCCCATTAGTCACAAGGCTGAAATGATCCGACGGGACATGTGTGCGTTTACACACTGCCTTTCCCTACTGCTCACTACGCCCTTACTTAGTCGCTCCCTTTACCTCAAACTTAAGATGTGGATTGCACGTAGGCTATTTTCGATAAAAAGCTCGAATTGTTACTGTTGGTGAAACTACTCAATCAAAATCACAGTTTCCAGTGCGTGTTTTAGCAACGTCCAGGCCTTATTGGCTGAATAGTGTAAGTAACATTGTGTAACAGTTATTGATTTCAACTTGTTCTTATGGAAGACATATTTTGGGGCGAACATTTGTTGTAGATGGAGCATTGCTTCAAATGCAGAACAAGTTCAACCCGCAGGCAGACATAGCGCTCTAGGTTTGGAGGCGCCGAATGAGCTGGAATAGGAATTTTGTCGCTACTTTTTCTTTTAAAACAGCCGCGCGCTTCCTGTACCAAAATGTGATTGGGAGCATCGACGTTCTTGCAACGCGCTAAATAGTAGCCTGAACATGGCAGGATTTCTATTGAAATAAGTGTTATCTTTTGCATCACTAGGCATGATCTCAAAGGTTTAGACGTTGGTGCCCTGTTATTTACAGGTACCTTTCCTTGAGGCTGCCAAGTATCCCAAACTGAACTCCTACTACAACCGCCTCAAAGCAGTGCTTCCATACTTCGATGAGATCAACCAGCCAGGGATCGCCATCTTGAGAAATCGTTGGGTTCACGTCATGTAGCTGCGTGGTGGCGGCACTGAAGCGCCTATAGCGACGACAAGACGGGCTCTCGCTCTGCTCTGCCACGCATCATTTTCATGAATGAGCCTGAAAAGCACTACAGTGCCTGGATCTGTGGAACCATTAAAACTTAAGCTAGGCGGCTTGGATTACTGTGCATGAACAACGCAAAGAAATATCCAACCGTGGAAAAACGAATAAAACAGGGCATACAACTTTGAATAAAATTTACTTGGCCCGTGAAAATGACATAATTAGGCACAATGGCACCGTTCTCAAACTTCGTTACACATATGTTTTCTACTTGGTGCTTGTTGTTGTAGCTTTTGTCTGTCATATCTTTTGTTTGATAGGAGTGCTATCCTGCCTATGTGGGTTTGCTCGTGCCAATCAAATATATTCGATAACACCAGCGGCTTGCCTTGCATTTGTTCCCATTGTGCGTGCTTGCGCGTGTGCTTTTCAGGCACAGAGAATCCTGGAAACCTTGCAGATTCAGTCAGCGAGAAGCATTTTCGCTATTTTCTAGACAGGAACGTCACTTGGCTGTGTTGGCCGACAGTGAAACGAACAAACTACTCCCGGCGAAAGACGAGGCAACTTGCTTACCTTGATAAACTAAGTGCGACTGAACAAGGACGTAGAAAGAAAAGCACACACAAGCACAATGTTCTTTGCCGAGTCTTCAATACAAGTCCAGCGCGTCAAAACACCGAGTCACGTTGAAAGATTGAGCGCAGTCATGTAGATGCAAGAAGATCACGCATCCGCATGGAGCAGCGAGATGTAATTTCGACGCTTACGGGTGACTTCTACATGTTGGCGCCTTGATGACCAATCCGTGACCGTGATAGATATCTACTGCTACTTCAGCACTATTCCCATCTTTGCGTGAGAGCATCACAGAAATCCTTGACTGAACGCTACGTGTCACCTGGGTTGAACGTTTGCCACTGAATTTGGGCACAGATAGGCTTGTCTTACCACAGGAATAGTATCCGCCTCATCATCTAAAGTAGACATCAAAAATTTCTATTACACGCGACTGTTCTTTCAAAGTAAACATGTCATCACTGAACCGCTTCTTCGATTTCAAAACTACAGTCTTTTTCTTCTTTGGTGGGGCGCGGGTACTGAAATAAAAAGAAAACGCAAGGAAAAGCATGTTGGCTACAATCCGACGCGTACTTTGGGCACCTAATCTGGCTGCCGAAGGAATATTGAAGAAATCGCGAGACTATTGATCCACAGAGGAGTATACGCATACTGTTTCGTATCCTACACCGGCCAGACAAGACTTTCCGGAGAGATTGCACTCAATCAATCCGTTGCAATCTGTTGAGCCCCCACCGTGATGCCGGAGCACGAACAATGTTTCTTTTTTCTCTTCCGCTAGCCAGAAAGCGTCCAAAGCTCTGCCAGGCGAGAATCCACTCAGCCAGAGAAAAACGAACGCGCACTGAAGTGCACCGCCCGGTGGTCAGGGCAACACGAGAAAAACTCGTGCGCTTTGGCTGACTCCGGCAGCCCGCGGGTAGTGAGAACAAGAAAATTGCAGAGGCTCAATGTGTCCTCTCGAATAAAAGTCTAAGTAGAAAAATAAATAAGAACGTAGTTATTTTTTCGTGGCTTTAATGCCTAGACATGGATGCTGTGGCATAGGTGAAAAATATGTGTAAATTCTTTTCTGTGGCATGACGGCACAAACAAACCAACACAACGCTTCGTCTCATCGGATCTCGCTGCGTGCTTTGTTAACTTGTTTGGTACTGTGTTGATTTAGCTTGTCTCGTTGCAAGGTCAGATGTACGACTTTAGAAAAGTCAATGCACCTTTGCTGTCAAATGTTGACAACAATAAACCCACAAAATTCCAAAAATGAAAATGTAAAGCACAACTTTGGAAATGTCGATGCATCTTTCACATGAAAAGTTTTTGACAACTTCATACCCATAAAGTTTCGGAATTAAAATCCATGCGATCGATAGATTCCGCGGCTTCCGCGAGATGTCGCGACGAGACCGCTCGCCATCAAAACTTCCTGGAAACTTTGTGCTGGGATGGGGCTTCTTGCGTTATGTGACTCCCGATGCACGGGCGTTGCCGCGAAATACAGCCCGAGTTGGCAGTGTTGGTGCTGAAATGTCATTTCGAGCGTGAAAAAGACATTCTAGAAAAGATCCAGAATGATTTCCGGCGCCGGGGGTTGTTTTGGTCGGCTGTGCATGACAGCATGGAAAAATTTTACCGCTACTGCCAGACACAAACAGTGGGCCTGTGTCATTTCCACTCCCACTCGAGAAATGCTAGCCTGCAATATGGTTTGGTGAAGCCTAACCTCTGGTAAAGCCGCACAAGGTGCGTGTACATGCTTTGTCACCACCATGGCTATGACCATCGCCCTCTACAATCCTCACCCTGCCTGCTCTTCCGCTCGCTCTCAAACCTCCTGCAGACTGAGCTGAGTGCGATGAAGCAGAACTTCGCCAAGAAGGAGCCTACCTAAAGGTAAACTGAAATCTACGTACACTTTAGAGCGCCGCTCAGACGTGCTCGTTCCTGTGGCGAGCGTCGGCTTTGTCCCTCGGCGTAACCCAGCGAACGAGCAGAGCGAAACATGCATGCGAACGCGGAAGGCCGCGTGAAAATAACACGTAGTGCCCCGCAGTACTGTCGACCACCTCTACGAGATGGCGTCACAGGAGCGCGACCTTAACTATTCACCAATGACGTCCAGTGAGCACGTCGCCCGATACCATCTATGGAAACAAAGAGCTGCATGAGCGGATGTCTGTCTACAGTGGCTGCTTTGAATAGCACCGACGCATCACTCACGCGCTGCCTGTCGTTATCTCCCGACTAGCGAGTTCAGTTGCGTCACACATCGCTGCGTTTGCAACATCACGCACAAGACAGATTTTCCGCGCCAGCCAATATACTGCGAAATAAAAACATGCGTGGAACTGCACTCAAATTTCGCAGTTGAGAGTATCGTATTCGTCGGTGAATTTATTTGTGCGAAACAACTTCTTTGTTTTTCCTTTAGTGAAGAAATGTGTAGAAGAAAAGCTGTGTGGTTTTTCAGAGACGCTCAGTCAGGAGCTGTGCCAGAAGAGTTTAGAGTTTTCACAAGTATTTTCTTGTTTTGTTGGCATGGTCTATACATACTGAGGCCACTTTGTATGTTCTCCTGGGAGTACTGGGAATGTGCGTCTAGGGCCTTTGGGTATGTGCGCACTGGAACGACTAGGCATCTGCCATGGGGTATGAGCCACTTGGCGTGTGCTCCTGGATTCACTGCGCACTAATTTGCATTTTATATCTTGCCATTGGCAAAAAATTACTATACAGACCCTAGAGGAAAAACTGGGCGAAATAATTGGCAACCGCGGAGGGGCCGCTAAGTTGCTGCCTCCCTTTTTGTAACGCTCAATATACTTATTTTATTTTTCATTATACTTAAGATATTTCAAAGGTACGTCTAGTCTGATGGGCAGGCTTTAGGCAGAAGTGGACGATACACATAAAAAACAAAAACAAATAATCATAAATTAAGAAAAGAAGTGAAAAAAAGCAAAGAACAGAAAAATGAAAAGAAGGACATCGCACGCAGTATCTGAGAATGCAATAGAGAACAATGGCAGTACCCACACAAACAAAAAGAAGCACCTCTGCGACGACAAACAGCATGTCATTCAAAGCACCTTTTAAGAAAACTAAACCATGTTTCACTAGCTACATTGTAAGGATATGTCACTGGAAAATACTAACTTCAAAAGTACACATCATAATGAAAACATGATGCAAGAACAATCACTTACACGCAGCACATACCAATGGACAATGCATAAAGTTATTTCCATATATATATTTGAAAACTATCCGGTGGCTATTTATAAAAGTTCGACGCAAAAGTTACGGTGCGTGAACAAATGCATTTCCAGGCACCTAAATTAGATGGCGCAACCATACAAAAGATTTCTCGGTATCACGTTGATTACGTGTCTCGTCTCACTCGCATCTCGCCGTCTGCGCATGTGCTTCTGCGAGGAGTAGCAACATGGCGGTGCCTTTTCGGTTACCGAATTCAATGCAAGAACGCTATTGGAAGATGATTTAATGCGATAGCAATTACATGGACGCTCCAGCCGCATATTTCCGTCACTCTCGGCGTTGCCGTCACCGTGATGTTCTGTATAAAGTTGAAGGGCGATAACAGCGTCGCCGCGCGTCGTACGCTATGTGTGCGAGCGAAAGAAATCACGCGAAGGAAGCCGGCGATCATGGCTCAATCTGGCACGCACGATGAAAGAAGGCGGGGATAAAACGCACAGTCTTCAATCACGCACAAGAAAATGGAGGAATAAAAAACGCGCCCTCGGTTTCCTTTCCTCTCGTTCATTATCTGTATGTTTGTACATTTGTATCTCCAACCTACTCTATAATGGCTTCTTCACTGAAGACAAATGAAAAGTTAACGTTTAATATCTCGAAGAAGAAGACGAAACTTTATTAAAGAATAGTCCGGCAGTTCTTGCTGTGGTGGCCTCAGGTGACGGCTCGAAGTCCTTGGACTCGAGCGGCATCTTCGGCTTGCCGGACAGCCCAGAGCTGGTCTGCCAGCTCTGAACTTTTGACAGCCGCCTCCCAGCGGCGGCGACGCCTACGGAGAAGGTCCCCGGCGGCTCCCGCATCCGGGGTAGCATCGGGAAGAAGCGAGCTTGATCCTTCCCACACTCTGGCAACGGACGCGATTATGAACGCGGCGCGAACGGAGCTGGTTTGATTAGCGTTGTTTCCAGCACATTCCCAGAGCATGTGTCGCAGCGTTGCTCGATGAGAATAACTTTGATACTCGTTTTTTTTCCTTGATGTGGATAGTTTCATTAAAAGGTCAAGAAAACTCAAACGAATAGAGGTACATAGGCATGATTGAAAAATTTGCTGATAAGATTTTAGTTGACCGCTAAGGCTACGTCGTAAGCAATTCGCCAAGAAAAAAAAACTAAATACTTGTGAAAAATCTCAGCTCTTCTGGCACAGCTCCTGACTGAGCCTTTCAGAAAAACAACACAGCTTTAGTAAGCGTGACGTTCTACACTTCTGTTCACGAAAGAAAAAAAAAGAATTTGTTTGGTACGAAAAATTCACCGACAAATACGATACTCCCTAATGCGAAATTTGAGCGCAGTTCCATACGTGTTTTTATTTCGCAGTATATTGGCTGGCGCGGACAATCCGTCTTGTGCGGACCGTTGCAAACGCAGTGATGTGTAACGTGACTGCACTCGCTAATCGGGAGATCACGACAGGTAGCGCGTGATTGATGCGTGGGTGCGATTCACAGCAGCCACTGCAGACAGACCTCCGCTCATGCAGCTCTTTGTTTCCATATATGGTATCGGGCGGCATGCTCGCTGCGAGTCATCGGTAAAAAGATGACGGCGCGCTCCTGGGACGACATTTTATAGCGGTCGTCGCAAGTATTGCGCGGCACTACGTTTTATTTTTTACGCTGCGTTCCGCATCCGCTTTCATATTTCGCTGTGCTCGTTCGCTCGGTTTCGCCGAGGGACAACGCCGACGTTCACCACAGGAACGAGCACGTCGGAGCGGCGCTCTAAAATGTACGTTGATTTCAGCTTACCTTTAGGTAGGCCTAACTACAGTTCTTGGTTCTTCACGCTCAGGTCAATCTGCAGGAGCTTTGAGGGCGAGCGGAAGAGCAGGTCGGGTGCTGATTTTAGAGGGCGATGGTCATGGCCATGGTGGTGAGAAAGCGTCTAAATGCACATTGTACTGCTTCAACAGATGTTAGACTTCATCAAACCACACTGCAGGCCAGCATTTCTCGAGGGGGAGTGGAAATGGCACGCGCCCACTGTTTGTGCCTGGCAGTAGTGGTCAGCGACAAGAGACTCATCCACAACGAATCCCGGTAAAAGAAATGGTTCACAGTAGTTATGGGTCAGGACTAGTTCGTTGCCCAAATATAGTGAATTTGCACTCTACTCAGATCGAAATTACAGTAGGATTTTTCGCTTTCGCCTCATGCAGAGCTTTTTCGCCCACACAGCAACAGAGAGCCCTTTTAATATCTGTGGAGGTGTGGTAGTATGCGTAATTTACCACCTAAACAGCTGATGAGCGAACTTGCGAGAGAAACTTGAGAGAAACGTTTTAGAAAATAAATGGCGCTGACCTCGAGCTCTCTGACCTGTACCTGGCATATCTTAACGTGAGCTCAAGGCGCTGCTCGTGGGCATTCTTGAATTTTGTCCCCATAGAAGTGCAACCGCCGAGCCGGGGATAGAGTCCTTCACCTTGTACTAAGCAGCAAAACTTATGGAGCCACTCAGCCACCACGGCAGGTCGAATATATTTCCTCCGTGTGAATTTTCCAGTTAAGCGTGAAGTACCGCAAATGGCAGACCAGCGCCACATTGCGAGCCTAAGCTTTGAACCTTTGCTTAGAATAAGCGCTCTAACTGCAGAAGACACATTTCCTCGCTTGTAGTGGTTTGACAAAACAATGAAAGCTGGCTGTAATGTTGTTGTCAGCGAGAATCAGTGCAGGCGCAATGAAACTTGCGAGACAGGCGCTATACATTTTTTCACCACGCTTGCGCAGTAGTGAATTGGGTTTAGAACATAAAGTTCGGTAGATCCTACAAGGCCCTCTCGCGTATTGTCGGGCTTTGTATTGCCTTGTCGATAAACGTGCTGTAACGACGAGGTCGACGTAACTACCTCACATGAATTCAGCATGGGCCCAGAGCACCTTGTGGTTAATGGCCACAGAAGAGCAAGAAGAGCTCGTCGACTTATCAACCTGACAAACACATTGACACTTTCACAGATTACCCACGTTTTCCAAGAAACACCGGCAACCACAAGGCCGCAAGGGGTGATTTAAGGCAGTCTTCGCCCCCGTGTTAGGCAGAACCACTCGTGACTCGCATAGAGTCACAGCCATGTACCAATGAATTGAAAACATTATTTTCTATTTTCTTTTTCATCATCGCGGTGCCTACTTTTGTCGTCGTTTTCTTATTCTTGCGTTCAAAACCCACCTCACCCCGTCGAGACTGTATCAGGGCTGTAAAAGCATATCTAATGCAGCGTTTCAGCGCCTTTACTAGAGGGGCTGACAAGACCCGGTAGTTCAGAGGATAGGCCGTTCCAGTACTAAGTGGAAAGTATCGGGTTCGTCTCGCCACCGCGGCAGCCGCATTGCATTGTAGGTGTTCTGAAAAAGAAGTGTACAATGAATCTGTAACACGGCCAGCGATACCATGGGTACAAAAATACTTCAGGGCCCTTCGGGACGGTGTTTTGCATAGCCCCAGAATTGAATTTGCGATTTGAAACTGTATGAAACTATGATAAGTGCTCGGAGAGCTGGTACATGATCAAGTCAGGCAAACGCCAGTGAAATGAACGCATAGAACAGCAGTCGCTATGCGTGCTCCTTGTTACATGTGAACGCATTTCTTCCGCTGGTTTTCATCTTGTTCAGACTCCATCAATCAATGAGTCACTAACTGGAGGCTTCAATCTTACTTATCGTCTGACTCACTAGCTTACATTACATAAGCTGCTGGGCTCGAATACAGTATGCACGGAATGCTTCTTCTGCTGAGAAATTTACTCTATTTCTTATACATAACAGGTTTATAGATTAGGAATGGCCACTTTATTGAGCCGGCTGCTTGAAGAGACATGGTCCCAGAAAAAGTTGCTTGACTCAAGGCACCGTAAAATTGGGCATTTGCGCCGCGGGAAACTAATGACAATTGAATACAACCACATCTGCGAACAGACTCGTGAGTCGTGAAAATTTGACAGCTAGATTGAGCGCTTGGGATAATTATAGAAGATTAATAACACGCGTTCGTGTAAATTCTATAGGTGTGTGTCGAGTCGAGCGTGTGTGAGTGTGAAGACAGTAGCAGGACGACGACCTCGACAAAGGCAGTCGTGTGGTAGCAAAAGTACGATTTCTACTCCGCAATTTGTGCGCAGGTTCTAGAGGAGCTAAAGACGCGGCGAATGTTGGTTTATACTTGGGTAATGGCGACGTAAGCGAGTGAAACATGAATTGTGACGTCAACACCAGCTGCGTGTTATGCAATCGTACGTACGAGAACTTATGCCGTGTGGGCAATGCCAGCATGACGATGGCATTTCTGCTTCAGCGAAGAACTGCTCAAACATGTTTAATCTAGGCGATCATGAAGTTGTTACAACGTCGTACAGTTTCTACGCAGCCGAAACTACAAAGAATAATGTATAGGGGTAATAGGGCTGGTCCCAGATATAGTGCAGTCTAACACGGCGCCTCAAGGGGCGAGCTGTCACATGGAATGAAGGCAAGATAGTGGCACGTGGCACAAGGGCCGAGTGTTTGAAAGAGCTGGCTAGTTGGTTGAGCCATATCCGCAAGCGCCAAATCTAACGAAACCAAGCTGCGTGCCTCTGGAACGAGGGAGGTATGCATGCGATTGCGGCCAATGCGGTTTCTCGATAATGAACATAGTTATGCGGGACCATCTCGCTTGGCAAAGTCTCTCCATAAGAGGCTGCTCAAGTGCGCAGTGTGGCTGAAACCTTTGATCTCATTCCTGAGTGGACTTCACATCTGGATGGTTGTCTTTGCCAGATTATAAACTTTAACTGCACTGCTTAGCACGTGTGCGCTTGTTTTTGGTGTGTTTAAATCTAACGCAAACAATGTTTGCATGACGTTATTCATATTTCTGTGAAATAAAGAAAGAAAAAGTGCCCTCGTAGCCTAACGGTTAGAGGACGGCGCTGCTGTGCTCGACAGGACCGCTTCGCTGACGCTATCGCTCAAGCATAATTTTACTTTCTTGAAAGTGAGGTGAGACAGTAACCTACCTGCCTACCGCAAAGTGCCATGAATGAGGGAAAAAATGCATCGCACTAAAGAAAAGCATCTTGGATAGCACTCTAGCAGTTGTCGACAAAGCAACAACGAGGGCGGGGGGGAGGTGGTTCCTTTCAGTGCTGGTTTTAGGGATAAAAGATTCAATATACAAGTTAGTTCAGCAAAATGGGGCGCCAAAGTTAAATTTGTATTCCATACTCGATGTAATGTGAAAGAAAAAATTGACATCCACCCTTATGTATGTTATGTATCACGAAGCTACAAAGGAATCCCACACAGCTTTCTTAGAAACAAAGCTTTGTAGTTGAACAAAAATTCGCGTGTTCCAGGATTCTTCTTCAGTTACTAAGCTTTGTTTGTTTCTGAGAAATACGTGTGGGTTTGCTTTGTAGCTTCGTGCCAGATACGGGTGGATGGTATGAAGAACTTTATTTAGGTCCTGAGGGATCAGTCTGGGACTGATGCGGGCCATTCCCACGTCGGTACAGAGAGGCCGAGCCCCTCTGCCATCACACGGGCCCTCTGGACAGCCCTCAGTTGGTCCGCCAGCACTTCACTGTGCAGCATTCGCTGCCACCACTGTACACCTCGAGAACCATCACCGGCCAACGCCAAGCAGCGCCACAGCATGTGTTGTAAATTGAGCAAACCCCCACACTTACTACAATAGACTGAAACCCCGCAGTCCGGATTAATTTTATTCATGATGACCGGGTTAGGGTACGTCCGTGTCTGCAGAAGCCTTAATGTAACCGCCTGCGGCCTACTTAATTTAGGATGTGGCAACGGGAATGCCCTGCGCCCTAAGTAATAGTGCTTGGTTATTTCGTTGTAGGTTAACAGTTGGTCCCTGTACTCGGGAGCGGGAGATCCAGCCCCTTCAGGGAGTACACGGCACACTAATCCTCGTGCCTCCCTGTGCGCCACCTCGTTGAGGTTACGCGGGGCTCCCTCTACTGTCCCCATGTGCGCCGGGAACCAAGTAACGGTATGCGAAGTGATATCCCGACCCTGCAGCAGTCTGTTAGCCGGTTCCGCAACAAGTCCTCTCGAGAAGGCTGTAATCGCAGATCGCGAGTCGCTAAACACCAAAACTCTTCTAGAATCAATTAGTGCTAGAGCAATAGCCACCTGTTCAGCAACCCCCGGGTCTTTGGTATAAATGGAAGCAGCATTTCTAACGCTCCCTTTGCCATCTACTACCACCACCGAATAAGCATTTTTACCATTAATCCATGCGGCGTCAACAAACGCAGACTCCTCCTCCTGATCCTTTGCCTCTCGCAACAAAGCCCTAGCTCTCGCGACCCGCCTCCCTACATTGTGCACGGGGTGCACATTCCGCGGAAATGGACGAACCATGATATTTGCCCTAAGGTTCACGTTCAACTCGTGTAGGGGCGCCCTATCGTGCAACACAGCCACCGATTCTTCAATTGACTGTAATATATACCTACCCGCTGGTGTACCTAGCAACCGCTCCCTCTGTGCGGTACGTTGAGCCTCAGCAATTTCATCTAAAGTATTATGCAAACCCAGTCGTAACAACATATCGTTTGACGTAGTCATAGGCAGACCAAGCGCAGCCTTGATGGCTTTTCTGATTAATGCTTCCAATTTATTTATTCTCCCCCCTATTCCAATTTAGCATAGCTGCCACATACGAGAAATGACACATAATAAATGCGTGAACTAAGCGCATCGCACCTTCTTCTCCTAAACCCCTATGCCTATTAGAGATCCTTCTTATAAGTCTTATGGCCTCCTCCGTTTTCTTGGTAATACGCTGAATGGTTCTAATGTTCGATCCGTTCGCTTCAAGTACAAAACCCAGGACCCTGATTGCTTCAACTTTGGGTATCACCGACCCTTCCCTAGTATGAATTCTAATGCAAGGCTCAACTTCCGGTACCCAACCCCTCGGCCTACGACCTAGCTTCTTAGATTTGAAGATCAACAACTCCGACTTTTTAGTGGAGCACTTGAGCCCCATGAGACCCAGGTACTCCTCCGTAAGCGTTACCACCTGCTGCAGCCTAGCCTCAAGCTCTCCATCACTACCACCGACACTCCATATAGTAATGTCATCCGCGTAGATAGAATAGCCAATATCCTGGACAGTGTCCAGTCTATTAGCCAACTTCGACATCGCCAGATTGAATAACATAGGCGAGAGTACTGATCCCTGCGGAGTAGCACAGCAACCCAATTTAACGAGTTCCGATTTTATCTCCCCAAACCTGAGACATGTCTTTCTATCCGTAAGGAAAGCCTTGACAAAATTGAAAAACCGCTGCCCCATATTCAAGTCCGATAGCACCCGTAGAATGAAAGAATGTCGGATTTTATCGAAAGCTTTTTCCACATCAAGTCCAATTAGTGCCTTAGTATCCCTTGTTCGCCGGTCAAGGATCTGATGCTTAATCCTGATCATAGCATCCTGAGTCGAGAGGCCGGGCCGAAATCCTATCATCGAATGCGGAAAGACCCCATTGCCCTCAACATAACACGTTAGCCTATTTAAAATGGCATGCTCAGCGACTTTTCCCAAACACGACGTCAGGGAAATTGGTCGGAGATTTTCAAGCCCTATGGCCTTGCCTGGTTTGGGTATCAGAACAGTAGTTGCCAGTTTCCACTCTTCCGGGAAAGAGCCTTCCTTCCATAGGCAATTGATCTGCCGCGTAAGGAACTCAATTGACCCATCGTCTAAATTCCGTAGCATTTTATTCGTAATGCCATCCGGCCCTGATGCCGATCGACCATTAAGATTCTGCAGCGCCATCCTGATATCACTTTCAGTAAATTCCGCGTCCATAGCTGCATTTTCGTCTCCACTATATTCCAAAACCACATCAGGTGTATCGTGCCAGGTCTCCAAAGGAAGGTATCTCTGAGCCAAATCCTTTAGCAACTCCTGCTCCGTGGAGTCCCGACACGCCTGATGGACCAGCTTACCTATCACAGTCCTCTGATTAGACTTAGTGTTTGTCTCGTCTAGTAAATGTCTGAGCAAACTCCATGCGCCTCCCCTCTTAATGCGACCATCAATAGAATTGCACACTTCATCCCATTGCTGCTTGCACAGTACCCGACAATGGTCTTCAATTTCCTGATTAACCACTGCTATACGCTTTCTAAGCCTTCTATTTAATCTCTGACCCTTCCATCTCGCTAACATCGACTGCTTTGCTTCCAACAAATGTGCCAGGCGACTATCCATGTGTTCCGTGTCAATATCGGTCTGAACCTCTTTAGTGGACGCCTCAACGTCACTTTTCAGCTGACTAGTCCACTGTTCCAAGGTCAACTCATTTCCTTCATCATCGATTCTCTGTGCTCTTCTTTTCCTAAATGCATCCCAGTCAACCATCCTGAATGTGCGCTCCTTTTTATTAGCCACTGCCAAAGTAATCATAAGTATGTAATGATCGCTACCAAAATCTTTATTAGAATTGGACCAGGACGAATCCACCACCCCCCGAACAAAAGTGAGATCAGGTGTCGAATCTCTACATGTCGACGTGCCACATCTGGTGGGATACGAGGGGTCTGTAATCAGAGTTAAATTCAAGTCTAGTGCCTGCTGCCATAGTCTCTCCCCCTTAATAGTGATATAAACATACTTCCACACATGATATGGTGCATTGAAGTCCCCTCCAATAAGCAACGGTGCATCCTTAGCCAGATTGGTTGCCTTGGTCAAGAGAGATCTGAAACGCTGCTTCGTGTCCCGGGGGCTACTGTACAGGTTAAGCAGGTAAACGCTCCTCTGACATGACCTTTGCCGACCTAAGATTACTTCCACCATAATATATTCAATCTTGCAATCTGCCATGTGAAGATCATGTCTAATATACGCCAACCTCCTATTAATGAGAGTAGCGAGTCCTCTGCCCTGTTCATTATCCTTAACTTCCGCCTTGAAATCCGTATCTTGAGGCATGGCCTCAAGATACGGGTGGATGTCAATTTTTCTTTTCATGAACCTTCCACCTTGCAGAGTTTGGCAGAACATACTTGCCATATTCTGTAAACTGCATTACATGGGTAGAAAAAGAAAATTGTTTCGCAAGGATTGATTCTGGACATATGATTTGTGAAAGTGAAAGCCGCGAGCACAGTTAGGGCGAGAAAATAGACAAGGGAGGTTTAGCAAGTTTTTCATCGGGGATAAAGAAGTGTGACAGGAAAAACCTAACTATATAAACCGAGCAGCCTGATTCTGTACACATTTCACAGTAGTGAAGAGTGTAGATTGGACTGCCGTCACTCAAGGTGGATGCACATTCCACCTCATTGAGAATTAGAGTTTTCGAGTGAGTTAATTTTAAGGAGAAATGGGCTTATCAGTAATTACTGTACATGTAGGCAAATTTGCGGCAAGCGTTCCTTGTACTAATAATAGTAACGACAATGTATTAATAACAGTAAAGAGAGTTTAGGAGAGCTCCTATAAAATAACACGCGTAGCTTGAGTTGTTAAGGTGCCGGGTTATTCTCATACTCTTATACTTCGTATTGTTTAGTCGCATAAGCGTAAGGATGAGGTCACATGGATGAGATATTTTTATATGTAGGAAAATTACTTGGTTTGATAATTTGTTGCAATTTATACCACCACCGTCAAAAGGTTCATCGGATCAAAGGTTAAGGCAACACTGTCCAGAATGTGAAAAATATAAGAAAAGAAACAGCAATGACCGCACTACTGACCTTTGTTGTATACGCCGGACGCAACAAAGGGGCAAGCAGAAGAATAACTGTTTGCAGTTACATGTTGGGTTTGAATACAAAGATAGAATTTATGCCAGGTGAATACGTTAATGTGGAGATTATGTTTAGTAAGCGTGAATAGAAGTTAAAATGGCGCTTCTAGTGACGAAACCACTCGGGCATGAAACTGTGCCATCCATAAATGGGCATGATATTGTCTGGTGCAAGCTATTTCTTGACAATACCATTTTGATTATAGAAGTCTTCTGTGGAGCCCGCGCAAGCCCTGTTGAATTTTTGTATGTGCTTGACCAGCATTGAAATGAGATAAAGAACGCCAGAAGTGTAATTGCTTTAGCAGGGAATTTTAATTTACCAGGTGTCGATTGGGACGCGAGGATTACGGGGCCAGTGGAAAAGCCCAGCGCTGATATAATGTTAGAGATTATGCTTAAGCACAACGTTCTTCAGTTAGTTAATGAGCCGACCAGGACACAGGGACAAAATCAATTTACACTGTATTTGTTATTTTTGACTAACGAAACATTTATTTATAATGTCGATATAAAGGATGGATATAGAGGAGCAGTTTTAAGTATAGGTAACATGCATGTACAGGTAACATGTGGAAGGACGCAAAGGCGATGTCCAGAAATAGCCAGTCTCAGTACGCAACTTAGAAAAAAATTAAAAGATGCGAATGTGCTATTCTTGTGAACAACACTGGTAGATTACTTGCAAAACTCGCCTCAAAAATTCTGGAATTACTTATCTGGTTCTACGCGCAAAATTAATGCAATTAAAGTACACGGTAATGTCTGTAGTAGAACAGCTATGATCGCACAGGCTTTTAACATTGTGTTTAACTCTGTATTTACAGCTGGCAGTATTAGGCACCCCACAAATGCGAGCGATGGTTTGTTGCGGTGTGAAGGTACAAATGATATTGTAATTTCTCGAGAAGGCAATGTTGTTAAAACTGGATACCAAAATATCTTGTGGCCCCGATGAAATACCCAATGAGTTCTCGCGACGTTATTGTGAATGGTTATCACATTTTTTGTCTAGAATGTTTGCAATGTCATTACGTATCGGAGGTGTGGCGGAAGAGTGGCTCCTTCCACGCATTGTACCTAAGTATAAAACAGGCAATAATTTATTGGCGGAAAACTGTCGGCCAATTTCCATTACATGCACCGTGTGTAAAATGTTCGAACACATAATATCGAAACATCTGGTTGAACATACAGGAAATTACAAGTTATTTTACAGCAAGCAGCATGGCTTTCGCCAACGTTTGTCAACAGTGACTCAGCTTTTTGAGGTGTCTCATGCTTTCGGCGTCGGAATTAACAACTATGAGGAAATTGATGTTATAGCAATTGGTTTTTCGAAGACTTTTGATTAGGTGTATCACAGAAAACTTATTGGGAAATTGTATAAACTTGGAGTTAATACACAAATTGTGAAATGGATTCATGCGTACCTTACAAATAGAAAACAATATGTTCAAATAGCAGGCGAATGATTACCTTCCTTACCTGTTTTATCTCGTGTACCACAACGTTCGGATTTAGTACCAACTTTGTTTCTATTATATATAAATGACGTTACTGACGCCTTGCATCCTAACATTCAACTGCGTCTATTTTCCGATGATTCTCTTATCTACTGTCTCGTTAAGAATGTCCAGGATCAAGTGTGGTTGAACGAATGCCTGCAAATAATTTATGACTGGTGTGTTATGTGGGACATGGAAATTAATTTCAAGAAATTGGCTTACATGACTCTATCTACCAAGAAAGCCCCATTTCTTTTTACTTGCAGAATAAACAATAGCCCAATTGAACATGTTAGTAAGCTTAAGTATCTCGGTGTTACAATCACGCACAATTTGCATTGGAACGAACACACTGAAAACATCTGTGGATCTGCTCAGCGAACTCGGTTCGTTAAGGCGAAAGTTGAAGATGCTGCACCCGAGCTAATGCTCAAAGCGTACAAGACAGCTCCCACACTGGAATACTCATGTAAGGTCTGGTATCCGCACCAAGTGGGCTTGATAAATAAACTGGAGCAGATTCAAAGACTAGCCGCACGCTTTATCTCGAATGCTTACCAAAGAACGCTGTCTGCAACTGCGTTATTATCTCGTACCGGTTCGCACAAACTCGCGACGCGCAGAAAAATAGCCAGGTTGGAATTTCTGTACCAAGTGTATACGAATAAATTCAATTTGGACTCCAGACTATGCTTGCATCTCCCTGGACGAGTGTCCCCACATGCAGGTTACACTTACGGTTTAAGGTCCCATGGACCACGCGTTGATGCCTTCCAATTTCCCTTTCTTGTGAAAACTATATCAACTGTAACAGCCTTGACGCAGACGTATTTATTGAAACACACGCAACTGAATTATTCGAGCTTAAACTGCCATTACGTGTTTGCTGAATTCATTGTTTGTTTATTGCGAAGCTGGAGTTGCGTGTTTGTTGAAAATTATTTTTCTCCCACCCCTGTAACAGCCCACAAGGGCTAACAGTATTGGAAATAAATAATCAAATAAATATGTTGCAACTTGGAATGGTTTGAGGCATGAAAAAACACCAATGTAAAAATTTGCATGTATGTACACAACTGGCTTTTCATCAAACGCCCAAGGCGCATATTAACTCTCCTCTCTGGCTTTGTTCGAGACAACTGTGGGTCGTATAGTATTTGAGAGGTGCCCTACGAAGTTCTGTGTCAGCGAGAAAAAAGGACGCTACAGCAGCCTTTTGCGTGAATAACACAAACATTCTATAACATAACGGCGTACCGCACTGAAAAAGCGTTGTCATGTCTGGGCCACCTTTAAACATGTATTCTTTTTGCTTGCGTGAAACATATCTCTGACAAATCACTTCAGTTTAAAGGAATTCCGCTTCCTTTGAAGAAATCCTCGCTAGGTCACGCTGCCCCTGAGTGACCTCAATAGGTCGGATCAGTTATCAAACCATCACGACGGCATCAACGCCATCTTTTTTGAAATTCCACTTGATGTCATAAGCCATTCTACGTGAGTAAAGCACCGCTGTTTCGCTGTGAAAGTTTGGAAGCATGAAAATACTGCCCCGTTGTGTAGTTCAGGGAGATCCAGCCATTTAGGCATTACTGATGCACTAGCCCAAGTTACAGTGTGCTGCCCGAGAAGTAACAAAGGTCGGCATTGAGAACGCCGACGCTACCTGACCATGTTGTATAGCCGCTCACTCATTGTAATAACCTCTAAATATTCACTTCAGGTGTCTTGTAACAACTGAAGACGCTTTTTTTTATCTGCAGAAGTGGAAAAAAAAACTATGCACCCTAATTTGTTGTCACTATCGGCAACAGCAGTACTTGTGAAGACATGCGTGTGAGAGCAGAACGCCAGCTTGAACATTTTACAGACCCACTTCTCGGTAGTCAGGAGTGCGATGTTCGTCTTTGAAAATATTGATATTCTTCAGCTCCAGGTCCACAGCGATGTGCTTTGCTAGCATGGGGACCTTGCCGCACGGCGGGCTTCACTAAATGTTGTACAGTATGTAAGGCATTGCCGTAATACGGCAGCGTTCTTCGAATGGTTCTGTAGTAGTACAGAACCATTCCATAGTAAAGATTTTGTAAAGATCGCGTGGCAGTTGTGACTGCCCTTTACCCCACTGTCCTGCGAGTTCGTAGTTACGTGCTTCACAGGTGTGTTGGCTTGTTGCCGCAGGCCTGGACTTGGTACTTGGCGAGGGCATTTTACTTTATGGCCAGCGAGAGAGCTGGCGGAGCCTAAACGAGAATGAGTGCAGCTGGCAATTTCGGGTCTTTCGTGGTGGATAGCTTGTGTGTAGTAGGCCATGGCTGCGCGACAACATGCTATAGCATGTGGAGTGTCAGCAATGGATTAGCACACTCTTGTGTCGGATTTACATAAATAAGGACAACGGGCCTCATAAGGGCTTGACAGCGTTAGGATACGGGTGCATATAAGTCCACCTATCAAAACGTAGGCCAAGCTTTCTCAGACTTGCTTGTGCAGCTTCGCTACCTCAATTAAAACCTTACTGACCCACGTACTGTGTTACCTGTAGCCATGTACTTTGCGTTTACTATTCAAATTATTCAACGAATCTGAAATTTTCTCTTAACCCTCCTTCTTCTCAGACGTCGCCATTTTATCAAGATGTGTATAGGGCTCGGAAATGCAAACTGTTTCTCCGTGCATGATCATAAATACCTGAAATGAGGCACATTAGCCGGCAGGTGTCGCCTATCGCTTTTCGTCCAGTGCGTCGAATAAAGGGCATCTTATTCCCCAACTCTCCCCCCAAAACATTCTTCAAGAAGAGCAGCTATCAATTAGAATTTGTTGATATACATAAAAAGCTCATGTCTGGGATAGTTTTCGGAAAATTGTTGTTACGCGGTAATAAACGTTTAAATTTTTGGGTAGTTTGCAATCTTCCAGGGATTCGACATTTTCATCACCGGTGCTCATTCAGTTTGGCGGTGACGAGGGGATGTCAATCAAAAGAGGGCCTCAGCTAGTTTGCCTAATATCACGCATTTCTAGGGATAGGCAACCTAGTCTAAACTTCGAAAAGGGTCTCTGTTTGCTGCCATTTCCCGGCATAATTCTATTCACGGTTTTCTTCTTGTTGCTGCCCTGATTTGCAAGCTTGTCTCCGAAGGCGGAATTAGTTATGTTGAGGTCATCATCATCATAGTCATCAGCCTCGTTACGCCCACTGCAGGGCAAAGGCCTCTCCCATACTTCTCCAACTGCCCCGGTCATGTACTAATTGTGGCCATTTCGTCCCTGGAAGCTTCTTAATCTGTTTCGCCCAACTAACCCCCTGCCTCCCACTGCTATGCTTCCCGTCCCTCGGAATCCAGTCCGTAACCCTTGATGACCATCGGTTATCCTCCCTCCTCATTACATGTCCTGCCCATGCCCCCCCCCCCCCATTTCTTTTTCTTGATTTCAACTAAGATGTCATTAACTCGAGTTTATTCAGTCACCCAATCTGCTCTTTTCTCATCCCTTAACGTTACACCTATCATTCTTTTTCCATAGCTCGTTGCGTCGTCTTCAGTTTAGGTAGTACCCTCTTCGTAAGCCTCCAGGCTTCTGCCCCGTACGTGAGTACTGGTAAGACACAGCTGTTATGCACTTTTCTCTTGAGGGATAATGGCAACCTGCTGGTCATGATCTGAGAATGCCTTTGAAACGCACCCCAGACCATTCTTATTATTCTTATTATTTCAGTCTCATGATCCGGATCCGCTGTCACAACCTGCCTTAAGTAGATGTATTCCCTTACAATGTCCAGTGCCTTGCTACCTATCGTAAACTGCTGTTCTCTTCCGAGACTGTTGAACATTAGTTTCCTGCAGAATAACTTTTAGACCCAATCTTCTGCTTTGCCTCTCCAGGTCAGTGAGCATGCATTCCAATAGGTCCCCTGAGTTACTAAGCAATGCAATATCATCAGCGAATCGCAAGTCACTAAACTATTCTCCATTAACTCTTATCCCCAATTGCTCCCAATCCAGGTCTTTGAGTACCTCCAGTAAACACGCTGTGAATAGCATTGGAGAGATCATATCTCCCTGCCTGACGCCTTTCTTTATTGGGATTTTGTTGCTTTCTTTATGGAGGACTACGGTGGCTGTGGAGCCGCTATAGTTATCTTTCAGTATTTTTACATACGGCTCGTCTACACCCTGATTCCGCAATGCCTCCATGACTGCTAAGGTTTCGATAGAATGAAACGCTTTCTCGTAATCAATGAAAGCTACATAAAGGGTTGGTTATATTCCGCACATTTCTCTATCACCTGATTAATATTGGGAGTATGGTCTGTTGTGGAGTAGCCTTTACGGAATGCTGCCTGGTCCTTTCCTTGGCAGAAGTTTAAGGTGTTCCTGATTCTATTTGCGATTAACTTAGTAAATATTTTGTAGGCAACGAACAGTAAGCTGATCGATCTATAATTTTTCAGGTCCTTGGCGTCCCCTTTCTTGTGGATTAGGATTATGTTAGCTATCTTCCAAGATTCCGGTACGCTCGAGGTCATGAGTCATTGCGTATACAGGGTGGCCAGTTTTTCTAGAACAACCTGCCCGCCATCCTTCAACAAATCTGCTGTTACCTGATCCTCTCTAGCTGCCTTCCCCCTTTGCATAGCTCCGAAGGCTTTGTTTACGTTTTCCGGCGTTACATGCGGGATTTCAAGTTCCTCTAGACTATTCTCTCTTCCATTATCGTCGTCGGTGGCACTGGTACTGTATAAATCTCTATAGAACTCCTCAGCCACTTGGTCTATCTCATCCATATTAGTAATGATATTGCCAGATTTGTCTCTAAACGCATACATCTGGTTCTTGCCAATTCCTAGTTTCTTCTTCACTGCTTTTAGAATTCCTCCGTTCCTGAGATCATCTTCAATTCTATCCATAATATACTTCCTTGTGTCAGCTGTCTTACCCTTGTTGATTAATTTGGATAGTTCTGCCAGTTATATTCTAGCTGTAGGGCTAGAGGCTTTCATACATTGCCGTTTCTTGATCACATGTTCCTCTCCTGGGATAGCTTACTGGTATCCTGTCTAACGGAGTTACCACCGACTTCTATTGTACACTGCTTAATGATGCCTGTAAGATTGTCGTTCATTGTTTTAACACTAATGTCCTTTTCCTGTGTTAAAGCCGAATACCTCTTTTGTACCTTCATCCGGAATTCCTCTATTTTCCCTCGTACTGCTAACTCATTGATCGGCTTATTATGTACCATTTTCTTCCGTTCCCTGAGGGTCGAGTGCACCCGTAAGACTTATTACAATGCGCGCTAAACCCCATTACTGTGGGAAAGCTACACGCACTGCAATAATTTTGACCGCCACGGAAGATATTGTGTGCATAAAACGCGAGTAAACCGCATTATGTTCCTCATTCGACCAAACGTTCCAGATGCGGCTGATGATCCAACAAGCGGTTTCGTGTCGGGCAGCAAAGGTACAGACTAGTTTACGCTACGACATGGTACCCGTGCTACAGAAACAAGAAGTATATTCATTTCGTTTAACAATCTCCCCTTTTCATCGTATGTTCCCATTGTTGAAAATAAAACATTGATTGCTCGATTGATTGAAGCGAGGTGATGTTGTTGCAAGCGTTCAGAGATTTTATTCCGAAAGTTTTTATATGCGTAAATGAAATTGAACCGAGCTATTTTTTTCCACCTCGGTGTTTATGAAACATAGATATTAACTCATTCAGGCTGTGGTGAGCGATAGTTCCACAAGACATTTCATCATCATCATCATCAGCCAAGTTACGCCCACTGCAGGGCAAAGGCCTCTCCCATACTTCTCCAACTACCCCGGTCATGTACTAATTGTGGCCATGTTGTCCCTGCAACCGTCTTAATGTCATCCGCCCACCTAACTTTCTGCCGCCCCCTGCTACGCATCCCTTCCCTTGGAATCCAGTCCGTAACCCTTAGTGACCATCGGTTATCTTCCCTCCTCATTACATGTCCGGCCCATGCCCATTTCTTTTTCTTGATTTCAACTAAGATGTCGTTTACCCGCGTTTGTTGCCTCACCCAATCTGCTCTTTTCTTATCCCTTAATGTCACACCCATCATTCTTCTTTCCATAGCTCGTTGCGTCGTCCTCAATTTCAGCAGAACCCTTTTCGTAAGTCTCCAGGTTTCTGCCCCATATGTGAGTACTGGTAACACACAGCTGTTATACACTTTCCTTTTGAGGGATAGTGGCATCCTGCTGTTCATGATTTGAGAATGCCTGCCAAACGCACCCCAGCCCCAGACATTTAGCAAGGGTCAAATAGCCTTGGGCTTATGTAAGGTGTTTTCATGAAATGTTTACTGCAGAGCTAGTTTTAAAGTGGTTGGATAGGTGCTTGTCCAGCCTGCTAGACATAAAATAGTTGATCTGCGCATGTCTGATATTCCTGTAGTGTGCTTTCAAAAGGAATCCACTTTCTTTAAACTTTACGAAACTTACTAAGTAATGCAATATCTTGAATCTTTCTACATCGTTGTGTTTTTCGTATTTCTGAGATTGCAAGATATGCAATAAAAGTAGGTTTTCAATAACTGAAATATTTTGTGCCTGAAACGGTTAAGAACTATGCAGTCTTTCAAATTTCATATTTACCCATTTCTCGTACTTTTCATTTATGCCCTTTTATTTTCATACGGCGAAAATTCCTAGAGCCCCTGCAGTATCGCGTGATTTCTTGTTGTTTCCAATCAGTCATAGCCATTGCGCGAAATGCTAGCCGTATAAACAGGACTTTCATTTGGGCGCTCGCATTGTAGGAAATGTTCGTAATGAGCGCATTCCGGGTAAGTCACACAGCGTTGTTGTACCTCGCCTTTTTTCTTCTTCACACACACTGCCGTAAGAATGCCTTCTTGAGGTCAAAACTGACACTTTCCCTTCACTTGTATACTTTGGCCTCTCATTTCTTCATACAGCAGTGATCGTTCGGCGTGTCATTTTATTACCGGGGTGTGTTTATCAGTAATAAGAGTATAAATACGTAAACTCAGAATTACTTCGACGAATTTCTATAACCTTATGTTTTGCTGATAAGGCGTATTGAGCATCGTGCACTAAAGATTCGGGTACCTCTGTCGATAAACATGCCATCCTAATGTGTTGCACTTTGCCTAGCCATTTGGTCTTCCACCATCAGCAAAGGAGATACCGGCCTCGTCATGATGAGTACCCCGAGCTAAGGTAAAAGCGAAAACAATAAACGAAAGTAACACATAAATATACGTGATTATGCATAACCAATTTATTTAGCGCGATTATATTTCTAAAATTATTTGCCTTTTTTAAACAACAAAAGTACTCTACGAGCGTCTAACCGCATCTCTTTATCAAGACTTCTCTAATCTATTTCAAAGTTGCCCACAAATCATTCAAGAATTTTATGCCAGCACTGCAGATTTCGTCGTAGTACGGTATCTCGTTCCTGACTCGTCTGTAGTAGCTGGCCAGCTTGGGAAACTTGGCTGTGTCAACGGAATCATTCTGTAATGAAAAGGAGCCACAAAAATGAATAATTTGCAGGTTATAAGTGTTTTAGAAACAAAGGCTTGCCATTGATATGGAAAGCTTACAGGCACCGGCAACCCATGCCCATTTCTTTTTCTTAGTTGAAATCAAGAAAAATAATCGGGCATGGGCAGGACACGTAATCAGGAGGGAAGATAACCGATGGTCATTAAGAGTTACGGAATGGATTCCAAGGGAAGGGAAGCATAGCAGAGGGCGGCAGAAAGTTAGGTGGGCGGATGAGATTAAGAAGATTGCAGGGATAATATGGCCACAATTAGTATATTACCGGGTTAGTTGGAGAAGTATGGGAGAGGCCTTTGCCCTGCAGTGGGCGTAACCAGGCTGATGATGATGATGATAGGGAAGAATTGGGGATAAGAGTTAATGGAGCATACCTTAGTGACTCGCGATTCGCTGATGATATTGCCTTGCTTAGTGACTCAGGGGACCAACTGCAATGCACGCTCACTGACCTGGAGAGGCAAAACGGAAGGGTGGGTTTAAAAATTTATCTGCAGAAAAGTAATGGTTAACAGTCTTGGAAGAGAACAGCAGTTTACGATAGGTAGCGAGGCACTGGAAGTGGTAAGGGAATACATCTACTTAGGACAGGTAGTGACTGCGGATCCGGATCATGGGACTGAAATAATCAGAAGAATAAGAATGGGCTCGCGTGGGTTTGGCAGGCGTTCTCAGATCATGAACAGCAGGTTGCCATTGTCCCTCAAGAGAAAAGTGTATACCAGCTGTGTCTTACCAGTACTCACGTACGGGGCAGAAACCTGGAGGCTTACGAAAAGGGTTCTTAAATTGAGGACGACGCAACGAGCTATGGAGAGAATGATAGTTATAACGTTGAGGGATAAGAAAAGAGCCGATTGGGTGAGGCAACAAACGCGAGTTAATGACATCTTAGTTGAAATCAAGAAAAAGAAATGGGGGGGGGGTATGGGCAGGACATGTAATGAGGAGGGAAGATAACCGATGGTCATTAAGGCTTACGGACTGGATTCTAAGGGAAGGGAAGCGTAGCAGGGAGTGGCAGAAAGTTAGGTGGGCGGATGAGATTAAGAAGTTTGCAGGGACGACAGGGCCACAATTACTACATGACCGAGGTAGTTGGAGATATAAGGGAGAGGCCTTTGTCCTGTAGTGGCCGTAACCAGGCTGCTGCTGCTGCTGCTGATGATGATGATGAAGAAGAAGAAGATTGCACTGATCCTAAATTTTGGGAAATAGATGAGAAAGAACGGCGGCTTAAAATGACAAAAATCCTAGAAAGTCGATGGTGTTTAGTTAAGACACGACGTCACTTTGTCACTTCACTTAAAACATTCGTCTTTTCTGCAGGTGTGAAAATTGCCAAAATTATCCCCATATATAATAACTACGCACAATAAAGAAGTCAGATTCAGCTAAACATTTGGTTTCATGAAAGAAGCGCACGATTATTGTCGCCCACTAAGCAACATTCTAGTTTTAGACAAAATTGACATGCAGGTATACATATATACTGCGTCTGCATTATGCAGTTTTTCACTCGACATTCCTGAATAAAATCATTTATAGTTAAAAGGAAACCAGCTAATTTCAGTAACTATGCATAGGGAAATATATTGCCGTCTTTAAATATGAGATATTCGAAAAGTCTGTATATTTTCATATGTATATGCGCTTGGTTAAGAGCTATTCAAAGCGAATTGAGGCATTGTACATTGCAAACGATATAATTACTTTACCGCCATAAATATGCTAATTAAGCATAACATTGTGCACTTAATGCGCCATCGAAATTTTTTTACGTGTGTTTTGGAAGAGTAATATTTTAGTTATATTGACACGGTTCAGGCCTTCACTAACATACTCGCCTTATTGTCTTGTGAGAGGCGGCTGTGATACAAGACCGTAATACACCTTCCCATAGCTAACTTCCTAAATTGTAACCTTGATCACATGTATATTCCTTTTGGGCCGATATTTACTCATTTCAAGAAATTTCAGTGATTATACTAACAACCTGTTCCGCAAAACTATCTGCATTGTAGCAAAATATATATTATACACATTCGGTCATTTCCAAACCAAAACATTTCGGGGTTTTTTGAACGAGGTTATAGGTGGGGCGCCACATATGGTCTTAAGGCCATTTGAGCCTGCTGTGCACCAACCGCTGCCTTCTCTGCTACGAGAAAATGCGTTTTATTAATTATTTCTTTATTTTTATTTCCAATACTGTGAGCCCTGCCGGGCTGTTACAGGGTGGGAATACAGAGCACAAGGTTCACGCAAAGAAGGCAGTCAAGTTTTCTTCAAAAGAGTCAACCATGTTATTGCTCGGAAACACACAAGAATTCAAGTTATTCCACTCAACAATTGTCTTGACAATGAAAGAGTGCTTAAAGACATCAACTCTTGGCACATAAGGCATTATAGCGTAATTGTGGTTAGTACGTGGTGAAACCCTTCCAGGAGGCTTCAAATACAAACTGGAATGCAGGTTCAGCTTATTGTGATAGAGTTGATATAAAAACTTAGGGCGTGCGATTTTCCTGCGCACAGTCAACGTAGTGAGACCAGCCCTGGCGAGCATGGAGGTGACCGAGTGCGTTTTGTCGTAATCAGAAAAAATAAGCCTAACCGCCATTCGCTGAATGCGCTCTAATTTATCTGTTATGTATTGTTGATGAGGATCCCAAATTATACAAGCATACTCTAAATTTGGTCTAACAATGGTAGTGTATGCCTTAAGTTTATTATCTCGTGCAGCATCTCTCAATTTACGCCGTAACAAACCAAGCTTGCGCTGGGCTGATCCACATATGTTTTCGACGTGTTCATTCCAGTTGAGGTTACTAGTGATTTTTACACCGAGATATTTCAGCTTTGTGGAACGCCTAATTACATTATTATTTAGAGCGTACGAAAACGTCAATGGAGTTTTTTTTATTCGTAACTGTCATGCAAACAGATTTATCAAAATTAATTTGCATATGCCATTTTTCACACCAGTTATATATTCGACATAAAGCGTCATTTAGTTTTTCTTGATCAGAAACACTCTTAACGCGGCAAAACAAGAGGCAGTCATCGGCAAACAACCGCACTTCAATGATTGGATGTACATCAGTTGCGATATCATTAATATACAGTGGGAACAAAATTAGACCCAAAACGGAGCCCTGAGGTACACCGGATGATACAGGAAGGGAAAAGGAGCACTCGCCATCTATTTCAACAAACTGTTTTCTGTTGTACAAGTAAGCCTGAATCCACTTAATAATTTTTTTATTTACATAAAACCCATAATCTCGTTAACCTAACATGCAGCAAGCAAAAATGAGCCAGTGAGCAGGTGATGTTTACTTATGAGTGCAAAATGGGCCGATGGAGAAAACGACACAGAGCCCTACCTCAAGAGCCAAAGTGAGGTACGGAATGACAGCGAGATCTGCTAGGGTGAGCGTATCACCACCAGCCAACTTGTCATCGCCGATCAGGTATTCGATTACCTTGATGACCTTCTGCTCAAATTCCTCCAACTCCTCGGTCGACGGCATGGTCTTGCGCCAGATTCGGTGATACTATACACCAAGAAAACGCGCACACCTTCTTTGGAGCTAGTGCACAAGTGCCTTTTCTACTGGACTACAGCATGTTTCTAGAAACAAAGTTATAGCTTTCGAGCACGGCAGAGGAATACTGCATGTAAACTTAGTTTGGCAGCCTCGCGCGGCTTTGCCACGTTCAATGGGAGCCGACTGAGTGCGACCAATGGCAATAGCGCTCACGGCAAGCTAACTTTGCTGCACCTAAATCCACTTCAGTGTGTCGTACCACAAAGTGAACTTGCGGAAGAATGTTCTCAGCGATGAATGATGGTATTATGCGAACTCTTTTTCGTCACTCACAAAGATAATAGCTGGCAGACGCCGCGTCAAGCGATTAATGGTCTTGCGCATTACTTTACCTTTAGTTTCAGCGGAATGAAATTTCACGAAGAGAATAGGCGAAATTGTGGTTGTGCCTGTTTTCGACTCCGAGAAAAGCTTTCCTGGTACTTGCACATATTGTGCGTTATAAATAACTGGAACGTTTCCGTTATTGTTTATCTCAGATGTTTATTACGGTAGAATAACCCTTTGAGGGTCAATGACGTAAATATACGGCGCCGCGAACGAACTCCAATGTGGTCGATGCCGTATATTTATGGCGCCATCTGTACATTTAAAAAGCGCACCAATATCCTAACCATGGAGGAAGGAAACTGAGGAGAGGCCTTGCCCCCTCCGCGCGCTAGGAGAAAAGTGTGGAGAAAATGACGTAGTAGGTTCTCCTTTGTTTTGCTGTTTTTTTATTTCTTTGCTGTAGTGGCCCCGCCTTTTGGGCCACAATGGCGGCTTTGTTATTGTTCTGTGCGCTCACACGTGTTGCTCCGTAGGTTTCGTACCATGGCAAAGGTGCCGCGCGGGCAGGCTTGCGTTAGTCTCCGTGATTTGTTGCGCTGCGTTATCTGGACCGTGCTCTACCGGATGTTGCTGTGGCCAGGTGGGACAGGAGGAATTAAAGTTCGCGAAATGAACGCGCATGCAACGCTGTACGCAATGTACCGCTCCATGGCAATGGCTACGGACGAAGGAATATCCGCGGGAAATGTTGCCCTCTTTGGCGGAATCATGCTAACGTACTAACGATTGCTTAGTATTGCTGCGGAGCGCGCGGGTCCGGGCACCACGGTTGCGCGCAGCGCGGCGTGGTTTCGCGAGAAATGTAAACAAGAGACGAGAGCAGGCCCGATAGGCGGAGCAACGCCATCAACAAAGCCAACTTCCGGCTTCACTTTAGCTTCACAAAGAGTGACGTCAGGGCCTCTCCTTAGTTTCCTTCCTCCGTGATCCTAACTTTTCCATTTCTGTCATGTGCTGCCACTATGTGGGGACACATAAAATTTTTTGCGCGCACCTCCCTCTCTCACTTTTCGTTGCATGGCTTGTTTTAACGCTAGTTTGCTCCCGCGCGTCTATATATTGGCGAACGCGCCGGCTGGCGGCGGCTTGGGTTTTGTTCCGCGGGCGGTTTCGGCATCTTGCGCTTGCCCAACTGATGGCTATCTCGTTACTAATCGCTCAAAGGGCGACCGCTTGTGTCTCGTTGGTTTAGTGCTCACAGCGGTGCGCACAGGAAGGATGCGTTCCCGTTGCATTTTTTTTTCTTTTTTTGAGACTCGCGAAACCTAATTGCCTCTGGTTGGCCATAAGATGAAGATAAGCGGAAGTTTGTCACAC
This sequence comes from Dermacentor variabilis, assembly GCF_050947875.1. Lineage (NCBI taxonomy): Eukaryota > Metazoa > Arthropoda > Arachnida > Ixodida > Ixodidae > Dermacentor > Dermacentor variabilis. The sequence goes on along the minus strand of NC_134570.1, from coordinate 129,441,849 downwards.
GTTTTGCTTTCTTGACGGGCACACAACCTCGCAGTTTTCTTGAGTGCGCGCACCTACCAAGTTCGATTACACTATGGATGTACATATTAATGTAATAGCAGGAACATTTGAGTCTTGCGAAATATTCTAGTGTGCTCGTTTTCAAAGGCTTGAAGTGTAACAATGGATGCAATTTTCAATTCTTAAAGTTTATTTCCTTTTTTATTGTTGTTATTCATGAATGAAGAGTACATATATACCAACAAAAATATTCTTTTTTTTTTACTTTACGGTCACCCTAAAATAATTCGGTAAATGTTTTTCGAAATAAGTCTCTAAGAAGAATTGGAATCTGCAATAAGAAATTCGACCCTGGGCGATCGGATCTGGCGAAAGAACTCGACCATCAAAGGGTTAAGCAGAACCCTCTTCGCAAGCATCCAGGTTTCTGCCCCGTAGGTGAGTACTGGTAAGACACAGCTATTATACACTTTCCTCTTGAAGAATAATGGCAACCTGCTGTTTATCATCTGAGAATACCTGCCAAACGCACCCCAGCCCATTCTTATTTTTCTGATTATTTCCGTCTCATTATCCGGATCCGCCGTCACTACCTGCCCTAAGTAGATATATTGCCTTACCACTTTCAGTGCCTCGCTACCTATTGTAAATTGCTGTTCTCTTCCGCGACTGTTAAACATTACTTTAGTATTTTGCAGATTCATTTTTAGACCCACTCTTCTGCTTTGCCTCTCAAGGGCAGTGAGCATGCATTGCAATTGGTCCCCTGAGTTACTAAGCAATGCAATATCATCAGCAAATCGCAAGTCACTAAACTATTCTCCATTAACTCTTATCCCCAATTGTTCCCACTCCAGGTCTCTCAGTACCTCCTGTAAACACGCTGTGAATAGCATTGGAGAGATCGTATCTCCCTGCCTGACGCCTTTCTTTATTGGGATTTCGTTGCTGTCTTTATGGAGGACTACGGTGGCTGTGGAGCCGCTATATATATCTTTCAGTATTTTTACATACGGCTCGTCTACACCCTGATTCCGTAATGCCTCAATGACTGCTGAGGTTTCGACAGAATCAAACGCTTTCTCGTAATCAATGAAAGCTATATATAAGGGTTGGTTATATTCCGCAAATTTCTCTATCACCTGATTGATAGTGGGAATATGGTCTATTGTTGAGTAGCCTTCACGGAATCCTGCCTGGTCCTATGCTTGACAGAAGTCTAAGGTGTCACTGATTCTATTTGCGATTACCTTAGTAAATAGTTTGTAGGCAACTGACAGTAAGCTGATCGGTCTATAATTTTTCAAGTCTGTGGTGTCCTCTTTCTTATGGATTAGGATTATGTTAGCGTTCTTCCAAGATTCTGGTACGCTCGAGGTCATGAGGCATTTCGTATACAGGGTGGCAAGTTTCTGTAGAACAATCTGCCCACCATCCTTCAACAAATATGCTGTTACCTGATCCTCCCCAGCGACCCTCCCGCTTTGCATAGCTCCCAAGGCTTTCTTTACTTATACCGGCGTTACCTGTGGGATTTCGAATTAATTATATACCTGTAGCAACAGTCCGTCACTTCACTATACCCGCCGTGGGGGCCATTGCCCCTTGCTCCGGAAATTCAGTTTCACTCGCCGGGGGCGGGGGTAGAGGTCATTGCCCCCTGTTCTTTCTTGGAGCCGATGAGCCGCTGCCTGGCTGCGACGCCACCACTGCCATTCAGCAAACATGCTTTTACATTTCAATAGAGCCAGTCGACTCTCTTTTCTCAATCTGTTAAAACGTGTATTCCTTGCCTCCACCAAACCGAGCCCCGAACATATCCAATCAGGAATAAATGCAGTACTTTATTTATTCTGTTGATTTACGAACCACTTCTTTCAACTGTGGCATTACATCGGTCATAACAATGATGTTCCTCTCCTGTGGCAAGAGTGGTTGCAATAGCCCATTTTTGCCTGCAAGTTCAGGTGTTGAGAAGTGTAAAGGTACTCTAAGACGCTTCTACACCCTGCTATTTCTCCTGAATCGCTATGAAACATTGTGCCAAGACCGACATTCAGTGTGTTCTTTTTTTAATTAGTTGTGACGCTTCAGAATGTCCATCGTAGAATCAAACTTAATTCTTTTCGCTTTTATTGCAACTGCGCAATTTAACTGCGCCTTATTTTTCACCTTCCAGCATAAGTGTACAGCGCTTGTAGTCTACAGTTTACTCAGTGCTTCACTTTTAGTGCCGTTCACTGTAACCTTCCGGCTGTTGTCGCCCCGACTGCAAATTTGTGTAAGATTCTTTTGTTACTGTCTCAGAATACCCCTAAGAATTTGTATAACGGTCATACTACGGTTGTAATAGGCAAGGAATGACACCTTTCTGCACTTTGTGGTCGTTCATCTAATTGTAAGAGCAATATGGGCTTTTACGTGCCAAAACCACTTCCTGATTATGAGGCACGCCGTAGAGGAAGACTCCGGAAATTTTGACGACCTAGGGTTCTTTAACGTGCACCTAAATTTAAGTACACGGGTGTTTCAGATTTCGCCCCCATCGAAATGGGGCCGGCGTGGCTGGGATTCGATCCCTCGACCTCGTGCTCAGCAGCCCAACATCATAGCCACTGAGCAACCACGGCGGGTACTCACCTAATTGTACGAAGTTTCTAAATGTACGTCGGACGTGCGACTAAACGTATCTAGTTGATATCAAATAAGATTTTTTTACGGCAATGCATACAACGGGTTGTGCTGGGTAATGCTTGTTGATACCACGTCACACTTTTTTATTTGTCTGTGGCTTTTGCCCTGACGCGGCATAGGTCATTTTCGCCAAATACATGTGACAAAGACGAACTGGCGCCATGCCTTGCATCCAGACTACAGCACGACAGCCACATCCGCCGGGACATCGGGCCATGCATTTCGGTATGGTTATTGTGCTGTTCTTTCGTATACTAGGCAGCAGATGTTGAAACAGGAATATACGCGCACTTTTAAGAGCGCAATAAACCTACCTAAGTGCTTGACCTGAAAGCCCGGCGGATGTGGCTCTTGGATGTTGCTTGTGTTCACTTGTCTAAGTTAGATGTAAGGAGCATTCAGCCTAAAGCTCTTTTATAGACCAGGTTTCTCGCTAATTGTACGTCGTGAATACAGACCCAGACTGCGCCTTTTGTTATGCCATGTGCACATCAGAGACACTATATGCCACAACCAATTTTATTTCCATTTTGCGATGATAGCGGGTAAAAGTGACCCATGGAACAGTTTCCAAACTCATATTGAGCACGTCGAAATTGTGCTTATATTTGGTAATTTGATGTAGTCAGTAGCAAAACTCCAATGATGTAGCACAAGATTTATGAATTCTCTTGAGGAAGTAGTAACAAAACAATTCCGATAAAAATGGTACGCGCCAGGAATGATTTTCTTGTGGCTGATGGACATCGTGGTTCAGTGTCCATTTACTTAGGGGCCTTAGATTGGGATATAAGGATAGGGACACACCTATTGAAATATTTACTTGATTGTGTGCCGTACAATATCAAAGCCTTCATTGTAATAACAAAAGGATACATACAATGTTCCGAAGAACATTCAAAATTTTTTGCTGTCAGTAAAAGATGAAACACGAGCACAATGCAACTGCCAGTGGCTATCACGTTGCTGCATTTCCAATTTATGTGAACTTGGGTGGAGACAAGTCAAGAAATTATCTGTGCAGTCGAATATCATTGCAGCGGCTGATCAGCAGTGCAGAATGACATCCGTAGCAACTATATCTCCAAATACGCTAATTCTTTTTGTGATGTAAACACCTCGCTTAATCCTGCATAGAAATATTTAATTATTTCTGGAGATGACAAGGGAAGCATTGGTTTTCTTCGGCTCCGTCGAGCAATGCAACGCAGGCGTCATCCTTTTATTTTGACTTATAGGGAACAGCCGCTACTATGTTGTACAAACAAGCCGATGCCGGACAACAATCTTCGGGTACAAGCACAGGCTTATAACATAGCCAATCCTGCTGCTTTTGGTGGTTATTCCCCAAGTTTGCGGTGTCAATGATTTTTATGTGGCATAAAGATCAGTGAACGCACGAAGTTTTCCAATCACTCACAATTCATAGGAGAGGCCCTGCGTGTGTTAGGGCGCCATCGCTCATTCTGAGTTGAAGTTCTTAAATGACTCGGCCGTTTGTACACGTGACAGAGCAGTGTGTTCCGTCTATAATTTCATAATCTTACGTTGATTTTGGTGCCACAGGATAATAATTTTAATTGTAAGCCTATTTTACGACAAAGTTTGGGTGCAGCCGTGTGAGGGCTGTTAGCACTGGTTTTTTTTCTATCTTTAGTTACTAAATACACATAGGCGCTACAAGGCGTACAGTTTTATTATATGCATGAAAAGGTTTGTGCGCATCCTTTAGACATATTATCAACATCTTAATTTGATGTCACTGGGCAGAAAGCTGAAACACTTTTCGTGTAGCATGCCAGGGCAGCTGCACAGATAAATCAAAAGTACATCGTCATCATCATCATCAGCCTTGTTACGCCCACTGCAGGGCAAAGGCCTTTCCCATACTTCTCCAACTACCCCAGTCATGTAATAATTGTGGCCATGTTGTCCCTGCGAACTCAAAATCAATCAAAAGTGCAATATGAATTTTCAAGTAAGAGTTGTTAGTCTGCGCCCACGCTGTATAGCCTTGTCCTGTTCATGGCGCTGTTTCTCACCATTCGGCTACACAGATGCCAGAAGGGTCGCGTGAACAAGCTGAACTTAAAACACATCTAAAGCACATACAATTTTTTTTCTCTTGAAAAGCAACACAAAGAATCTTGTTCAAACAAAAGAATTCAGTTTCCTACGGCATTCTGCATGTAATTTTCTGGATTTAGGCTGGGCTCAAATAATTATAAATTTTAATCTCAGTACGTGTTACCCGGTAGAAAAGAGAATTGCTTAATCACTCAGGCCGAAAGAACTCTCCCGTGATCTAGTATGTTTTCCTATTGTCCAAAATGTGTAAAATGATCCGTCCATATCAGTCGCGGTAATGGTTCTGCTGACGGGAGAATAATTTCAGGCACCCTTCTTCGTTCCTGTTCCTATTGAAAAGCTTAGTTCACATTTCCGCTGTAAGTCCGCACACCCTGTGATCAATATGCTTTTTGAAGCAATTCCAATAACTTTTCCCATTCAACAAATGAAATGACCCAAGAAACCCAGTCAAGCTTCTACTGAGTACGCTTGACGGTATATTGTAGTGCGAAGGCACAATCACAGAGAAGACATAGAGACACACGTCACAGGCGCTGTGACTTGCGTCTGTCTGTCTTCTTTGTGACTGTGCCTTCACGCTACAATATGTCGTTAAGCAAAGGCCGACAAGCCCAACAACAAGTCCTCCTACTGATGAGTAGTTTGAGTGTTGTCAGAGGCTCGTTACAAACAGATGCAGGATAAGCAATAACTCTCAGCAAGGTAGGTAAGTATAAAGAACAATCGTTGACGAGTAAAATTTCGCTCTGTTTGTAATAAGCACAAAAAAAGCCTAAGGTCGTTGGCACACCAAGAGAAGAGTATACAAGGGGAAAGCAAACCAAATAGCGATGCAATGCCAGCGCTTCCTAGAACATAAAACAACGAGGTTACTGACGCACTTTCACAAAATCTATTTTAATCGTTTAATGTAGGGTTTGTGTATTGTATTCTTTATTTCAAAGGGTTTAAATTCGGCCAGAGTAAAAAATACTGTAAGGTCTTGTTCACAAACCTTGTAGGAAGGCACCATTTTTGTTTGGATCTCCTCGGAAAGTCGTTTACCGTAAGTGTCAGTCTGGTGAGTGGCTGCAGTCATATCTGTAATGAAACGCTCAAACGCAATTGTGGGAAGAGTCAATGGCTCTTTCAGTACCTTTTCTTCAACTGACCTTTGCTAACAGATAAGTTGAACAATCATACTCAACATTGAATATTGGCACTGTAACCTGTAGATAGCAGAATCATTGATATAGCTCGATAACGAGATCAGCAGCGTAAATCTTCAGTGCAACTTTCCGTTTTTATCAGTGAGGTTCGCGCAGCAATCAAATATAGAATCCAACATGCGCTCAATCTCCGCAAAGTGCGAAGAGTATACTTTTGGATTGCACTATTGCTGCGCAATAGTCCGGACAGGCCTCCATTGGAATCTGAACCTGGCAACGTTTAACGTTAGAACGCTGTCTAGTGAGGCGAGTCTAGCAGTGTTATTGGAAGAATTAGAGGGTAGTAAATGGGATACAATAGGCTCAGTGAGGTTAGGAGGACAAAAGAAGCATATACAGTGCTAAAAAGCGGGCATGTACTCTGTTACCGGGGCTTAGCGGAGAGACGAGAACTAGGAGTCGGATTCCTGATTAATAAGGAAATAGCTGGTAACATACAGGAATTGTATAGCATTAATGAGAGAGTGGCAGGACTTGTTGTGAAACTCAATAAGAGGTACAAATTGAAGGTGGTACAAGTCTATGCCCCTACATGCAGTCATGATGACCAGGAAGTCGAAAGCTTTTATGAAGACGTGGAATCGGCGATGGATAAAGTCAAAACAAAATACACTATACTGATGGGCGACTTCAATGCCAGGGTAGGCAAGTAGCAGGCTGGAGACAAGTCAGTGGGGGAATATGGCATAGGCTCTAGGAATAGCAGAGGAGAATTATTAGTAGAGTTTGCTGAACACAATAATATGCGGATAATGAAAACCTTTTTCCGCAAGCGGGTTAGTCGCAAGTGGACGTGGAGGAGCCCGAATGGTGAGACTAGAAATGAAATCGACTTCATACTCTGCGCGAACCCTGGCATCATACAAGATGCAGACGTGCTCGGCAAGGTACGCTGCAGTGACCATAGGATGATAAGAACTCGAATTAGCCTGGACTTGAGGAGGGAACGGAAGAAACTGGTACACATGAAGCCAATCAATGAGTTAGCGGTAAGAGGGAAACAAGAGGAATTCCGGATCAAGCTACAGAACAGGTATTCGGCTTGAACTCAGGAAGAGGACCTTAGTGTTGAAGCAATGGACGACAATCTCATGGGCATCATTAAGGAGTGCGCAATAGAAGTCGGTGGTAACGCCGTTAGACAGGAAACCAGTAAGCTATCGCAGGAGACGAAAGATCTGATCAAGAAACGCCAATGTATGAAAGCCTCTAACCCTACAGCTAGAATAGAACTGGCAGAACTTTCTAAGTTACTCAACAAGCGTAAGACAGCGGACATCAGGAACTATAATATGGATAGAATTGAACAGGCTCTCAGGAACGGAGGAAGCCTAAAAACAGTGAAGAAGAAACTAGGAATAAGCAAGAATCAGATGTGTGCGTTAACAGACAAATCCGGCAATATCGTTACTAATATGGATGAGATAGTTCAAGTGGCTGAGGAGTTCTATAGAGATTTATACAGTACCAGTGGCACCCACGACGATAGTTGAGGAGAGAATAGCCTAGAGGAATTCGAAATCCCACAGGTAACGCCAGAAGAAGTAAAGAAAGCCTTAGGAGCTATGCAAAGGGGGAAGGCAGCTGGGGAGGATCAGGGAACAGCAGATTTGTTGAAGGATGGTGGTCAGATTGTTCTAGAGAAACTGGCCACCCTGTATACGCAATGCCTCATAACCTCGAGCGTACCGGAATCTTGGAAGAACGCTAACATAATCCTAATCCATAAGAAAGGGGACGCCAAAGACTTGAAAAATTATAGACCGATCAGCTTACTGTCCGTTACCTACAAAGTATTTACTAAGGTAATCGCAAATAGAATCAGGAACACCTTAGACTTCTGTCAACCAAAGGACCAGGCAGGATTCCGTCAAGGCTACTCAACAATAGACCATATTCACACTATCAATCAAGTGATAGGGAAATGTGTAGAATATAACCAACCATTATATATAGCTTTCAGTGATTACAAGAAAGCGTTTGATTCAGTCGAAACCTCAGCAGTCATGGAGGCATTACGGTATCAGCGTGTAGATGAGCCATATGTAAAGATACTGGAAGATATCTATAGCGGCTCCACAGCCACCGTAGTCCTCCACAAAGAAAGCAACAAAATCCCTATAAAGAAAGGCGTCAGACAGGGAGATACGATATCTCCAATGCTATTCACAGCATGTTTGCAGGAGGTATTCAGAGGCCTGGAGTGGGAGGAATTGGGGATAAAAGTTGATGGAGAATACCTTAGCAACTTGCGATTCGCTGATGATACTGCCTTGCATAGTAACTCAGGAGACCAATTGCAATGCATGCTCACTGACCTGGAGAGGCAAAGCAGAAGGGTGGGTCTGAAAATTAATCTGCAGAAAACTAAAGTAATGTTTAACAGTCTCGGAAGAGAACAGCAGTTTACGATAGGTAGCGAGGCACTGGAAGTGGTAAGGGAATACATCTACTTAGGGCAGGTAGTGACCACGGATCCGGATCATGAGACTGAAATAACCAGAAGAATAAGAATGGGCTGGGGTGCGTTTGGCAGGCATTCTCAAATCATGAACAGCAGGTTGCCACTATCCCTCAAAAGGAAAGTGTATAACAGCTGTGTGTTACCAGTACTCACATATGGGGCAGAAACCTGGAGGCTTACGAAAAGGGTTCTGCTGAAATTGAGGACGACGCAACGAGCTATGGAAAGAAGAATGATGGGTGTGACGTTAAGGGATAAGAAAAAAGCAGATTGGGTGAGGCAACAAACGCGGGTAAACGACATCTTAGTTGAAATCAAGAAAAAGAAATGGGCATGGGCCGGACATGTAATGAGGAGGGAAGATAACCGATGGTCACTAAGGGTTACGGACTGGATTCCAAGGGAAGGGATGCGTAGCAGGGGGCGGCAGAAAGTTAGGTGGGCGGATGACATTGAGACGTTTGCAGGGACAACATGGCCACAATTAGTACATTACCGGGGTAGTTGGAGAAGTATGGGAGAGGCCTTTGCCCTGCAGTGGGCGTAACTAGGCTGATGATGATGATGATGATGATGATGATGATTGCTGCGCACTGATTATTGGAGGAGGAAGAAAAATTATCCATCGCACTTCCCCGCAAGACTTATTTCTCCGTTATCGCTTCTTTCGTACGCGCTGCGAACGCTTTCGGGGAACGCATGTAATCTAAATCTAAGAAGTCGTCCTCGCATAGTAGCTGCTTTGTTTTAGCTGATACTTTAGTTTTCTGGGTCTTTACGGACACCACGAAGCAAGAGAGTTGGTGGCTGCAAATATACACAAAACAGCCATCAATCTCGTGGCCTTCTACCTTTCCTCACCCGACCCATCCATGACTTAGAAACAAAGAAAACTTTACAGCCGGCTGTCGTTTATACTCGTGCTAGCGTTATGTGTTTACCTCAGCAGGTAGGGAGGGAATGACATAATAAAATACCACTCAATTTTAGATCATAAATTAAAATTTTATTCGCTACCACTTTGTCTTGCAGCAATATTTTGTGCCACGTGCTTCGAGTTATCCATTGAATGTTACCGATGGAACGTTACGGAATGCGGCTGCCTCGACAGTCGACAGCTCGGTCTTCGGCCGGGGCAGCCACATTCTGTTGGAGGCGGCATCGAAGCATGCCCGTGCACTGTGAGCTGTGGTCGCGGTAAAGAAGCCTAGGCTATGAAGATTGATGCACAGCCATCCACTGCGGCGTCCGCTATAACCCACTGAGCTCTTTAGGGGCGACAAGTCCCGCAGTATATACAAGTTTCAGCCACTTGCATTTTCTGTCCATTTATTGCGCTTTACGGAACTGTGCCTGCCGTTCTTGTTGGGGCAAGCCGGAGAGTTCGCGGCGATGTTTGGAATTGCCACCTTGTTTGTTTCAGTGCTGGATGGAACCAGCGTTATGCGAACCGAAGATACAAACTAGTAGAGCACTTTCCTGGGTATGGACCAAATTATTTTACGCTCGCACCACGTTTTACAGCCAGCGCACTCAATCTCGGCTGCAGACAGCATCTGCCAGCGCGGCCCGACGTCATCTCGGCGAGGCACTGGCACTAAACGAAAAGTGGGAGCCAAATAATGGACGCCAACATGGCACGTCGGAGTTAGTCTGTCGCATCGCGATGATTCTCAGCACTGCAATACCTACCGTGTCGATTCGCGTTGCGAAACATGTTAAAGCTCTTGTGACGATACATGTGCGCCGCTTTTGTACGAATCGGCCAACGAAGTCAACATTGTTGTTGACACAGTCACCGAAAACTACCCCTTTCCCTGTTATAAATTCCGCCGAGGCTTCATTGCAATCTCACCTGTATAGGCACAGCTCCGGATACGCCATCTCCTGCATCAGCCAACTTTCATCAGCATCCGTAACGTAATACACCCTCAGTTTCCCGAGAGCACAACAAATATTTATTCAGGTTCAATTTTAATGCGACCAGTTAATGAAAGTCTCCAAGTCCAGTGTGACTTCGGACGTGAAAAGAGAGACCCATTGCTTCTCATAATCACGCTATGGTGGTCTCGTTGTACGAGATACCGCTGACGCGTACGCACGCACAATGGACGTGCTGTCAAAAGATGGTTCATCCAGCATTTGACGGGAAAACAGGGATGGACGTGTCACTCTGCGTTTCCAATATGAGCGAACAATTGGAATTCACAATGGGGCAGCTATCGGTGACACGAACACTCTATAGCGTTCGAACACCTCGCCGGGCTGTCCGGCAGGTTCTTAAGTTGTTAACGGTACCACGTAAGTGCCACTTGAGCTTCCAACGGCATGATGGGTTTTTTTAATTGATTAAAAATGCGCTGCGTTTTACAAAACTTTTTAACTGATCGTATGGATGGTGATGGTATAACTGATCGTGTAAAAGTTATTTAAGGCACTTTCGACGTGTTCAGACATCATACCGTAACTATAATTTGCCCAGCTATCTACAAAGAGCGAAAAGAAAGAGAGACAGATTTTCCCAGCAGTTCGCCTCCAACAATAAAGTCCGTGTCTGCGATCCAGCAAGCGGTGCCTCGCGTGAACTATTTCTATGACACCCTTAAATTGCCATAAATACTGAAACTCTCAGTTAAATTATAATGCACTTGGGACTGATACTAACACTGCTGCGCGCCCATAATAATCGAGTGGAAGTGATATCGAATGCTCTGTCGTGGGAGACGCTATCTTTAGAAATAACCATGCCGTTTCTTGGTATCTTCCAGTCGATTTCGCTTACGAAGGCAGTGCGATGAATAAATTCGATCAAGTGGAGTACCTTGCTAGTTCAAATGACGCCTACTTAATTTTCTTTACTGCAATGTGGATGAGTGCACACCCATCCAACAAGGATATCTTGATGGCGACAAAATATCCGTATACTATCAAGGAATGGTGACAAATGTGAGAGAGATGACACAAATGTATCAATTAGAGTTATACTTATTTCACCTTGGATTCATTTCCAAACTTGTGAAAAGGAGTGGACATGACATTCACAATTAGCACGGTTCTGTTGGTAACTGGTTACAGTCACCGAGAGGTTCAGTCAACTTGTTCTGGACGATGTGCATGATGTGGGAAACTGTGACCTTCCACCAATACAGATAATTCCTGTGGGGCACGATAATTTGCTTCAAAACGTTTGGTGGGTTCCCCTTCGTGTCCTAGGTCTTCTTTTTTTTCATCTCATTGCCGAGACATCATTAGTATTGTGTACCTGCAATAATATGCTGCTCGTGATTAGCCCTCCCTCCCCCCCCCCCCTATGTGATTCACAGTATCGGAGACTGTCTTCGCGAAAGACCTCTTAGAAAAAAGCAATCATATTACGCTGCAATATAAAGTAAGCTATCATTCACAAGCGACGCTGCAAAACGAAAACACATTCAATGTTAAAGGAAATATAATGAGGATATAAAAAAATAGCAATTTAGCAACAGCTTCGCTTGCGTTGCTTAACAACAGATGTTTGAATAGTGTATGAACTTACCGACTTGTATTGCTATATTTCTCTTTGTGTGTTTTGTGTATTTTTCTTTGTATATTTCTCTTTGTGTATTTCTCTTTGTGCTTACCGAACTGTAAGAATTAGAATCTAGGGTATTACTTGCTTGAGGGACCATGTAATTATGAGGCATGATTAATTAATAGCTGCCTCATCTTTACCTGCCCTGCAAAGTCGAGGCAGCTATTAATTTTCACTGCGACTTAACGGGATATTTCTAGACAATAAATTTCTGGAACATGAGCTGCCAAATCGGAATATGTGCGGGGAAGTGCACACGACCCCAGTCATAAAAAAGAGGAAGTCTTTTTTATGACTGGGGTTGAGTGTTTGCGCTTTTATCTGCTTGCATGAAAGTCCATTGCGTGTTTCAGCCGTTTCAGTGCATGCATATAAATAACCTTTTTTGCGGTATGATATTCCTGTCTCCTGGCTTCGCAGCGCTACAGGATACTGTGTTTTTCTTTCATTCATTAAAGGCGCACTCCCATCGGTAAAGTCATGCCCCGCTATCATTGGTTGTGTGCGGAGTCGCGCAGTTCTGTAGGCTTTGAAATATTCATGCCCACAGCTGCAACGCCAACGGCGCCTCTGCCATTGTGCTCTACAAATATCCTTCGTGACGGCTACCTCGCGTCATTCTTAGTCGGTTTGTTGTAAAAGGGGCTGGTAGCGCAGAGACTTTCTTTTCGTCATGACTATCACTTTGTACAATTTAGACCGCAGCCCACCCTGCATGTTTGTGCGGTCACTCGCCAAGCACATAGGCGTTACGCTGAAGCTCAAGGACGTGGACTTCGACAGAAAGGAGCATTTGACCGATGAATATTTCAAGGTCAGTGGCGATGATACGCATTTTTGTGTAGGAACCAGTATTGTAATCGGCATTAGGCCGAATTCAAGTACTACTTCTATATTTTAAACTGACTAGGAAAGGCAAACAAAAAGGTGCTTGCCCAAATATTTTCCATTACCGATCTTTCTATTGTACACTGTAACTAATATGAAATGTGTTGCTTTTATCGAGGTGAAATGTAAACGCATGGTCTATGAGTGCCGTGATCTCTAGTAATTCTTTAGCTGTGAGGGACCAATTGCTACGACGATTACATCGCATTGATTATTATTATTTTTTTATTATTATTATTGTTGTTGTTGTTGCATTGCTATATATGGTATCACTGCTGTTGATGTGGTAAACATAATTTAGCATTCCCGTTAGTAGGCGAAGCTCACTAAGTCTTCAGTGTACCAGATGTTATTATGGCGTGCAGTATGTGAAGTATGAATGAAGTAGTGCTACCAGTGTCGTTTGTAAGTAATAGTATTTATACATTCTTCTACAATATGTACCTTTTATTGCTACGATTTTCGTGAATTTTCACTCACTTCAAGTTTTCTTAGAAAAAATGTCTGAGTTAATTAATGCATGATTTCTTGTGCGGGTCATTTAAGAATACCAACACCAGTGCTTTCTTCTTCACGGGAACTTCATCTGTGTTGAAGTGGAGCGAGAATCATCTGTAACGTGTTAGTAACGCCGGCGCATGCCTTTGCACAAAGGCCTACCTGTCATACAGAACATTATAATTTGTTCCAGATTAATCCATTCCGCAAAGCTCCCGTGATTGTCGATGCAGGTTTTTCTATCTACGAAAGGTAAGACTTCTATGCTTTGTGCACATTGCACTGTTGGGTAGTGATAAAGCAGGTGTACTGCGACAAAGATAATTTTGGCTATAGTCGTGCAAATATTACCTCGTGTTCGAGAAATTTGATATTATTTCGAGAGAACAAAAGGCGATCCTCACTCGCTTCGTAGATGTTCTTCTTGCCTAATGTACAGGCCGATTCTTAACGCAGTGCAGTCTAATGAAGGGGCTCAAAGCGCTTGTCGTCGTGAGAGAAGAATCGTCGTGAGAAGAGCTACTTTTACTAGGCAAATAACCACAACGATGATGACAACTCGATGGCTTATACGTCTCGTCCCTGGTAAAATATCATGCCTAAAGCGTTTCTTTCCTTTGCGACTTCTTAAAAAAATGTAAATACGGTAGATTTGATAACATCCCGACTGATATAAATGATGAGTGCTTTATCCTCTAACGGTACCGCTGGGTTGTTTCCTAAGAACCTGACTTATTTTCTAAGCAACCTTCTCGTTTCCTAAGAAAGCATTAAGCCGACTAGTAGCTGGCAGCTTAGTTGCTTTGAAAGGTCGACTACATGGAAAAAAAGAAGAACCCTCCGAGTTTGCAGGCGCAAGTGAAAGGCCACCGACGGCAAAATTTAGGTCAACGTCGGCTTCACACAGAAGACAGTTAATAAGTAATTGAAGAATATTGCCCTCTACGATGCACCTTTTGAGAAGCATTTATGAAGTGAACCTTACTTGAATCGGACGGAAGTGATGGCCGTCCGTATTGTCCGCTAGTTTGGTGTATATTGTTGGCAGCTACTTCGTGCGCTGCTTCCATCAACCTATAGCGCTGTTGCGCCTCGTGAGGTGGTAGAACGAATGAAGTGAACTCGTAATTCCCCCCCCCCCCACACACACACACATACATATATATATATATATATATATATATATATATATATATATATATATATATATATATATATATATATATGTATATATATATATATATATATATATATTACACACGCATACTTACTGTGGGAATTAGTGGTGTACCTTTACATCTCTCAGCTTACATGGGTTTGCAGCTTCGCTTGGTTTCGCCGAAGGTACTACTGAATGGCAGCACGTGTCAACGAGCAATTGCGTACGTTTCTGCGAGGGAAATACCAACACGACGACAGGAAAGTGCCGGCGACAATAGCATGATGACGGCAGTGATTACGACGACATCAAACTTGCTCAGCGCGCAGCTCCTTCTGCGCATGCCTTCTCAGCCGCAACGGGTTCTCAACTCCGAGCCATTGCGTAAACTGGGCCCCTATAACGTAAAACTATTCCAATATGTTTCTATTCGAATCTCCTGACGTCAAATTTGCGTAACCACCGACGCAACCACCGGGCGGTCACCTGCAGGGTTTTCTGAACAGACCAATCAAACGCTCTCCTCATTCATAGGAGGTCACTTTTGTTTGCTTGAACAACGAATAACATTGCCTACACTCAGCGGCTTGTCTTATCTAATGTAGTGACAAGAGGCGAGGAGAAGGCTCAAGTGGAGAGGAATTCGATAGGGCAGAGCCAGTGCACTGAAAATCGATGGCAGGATGAAGACGTTAGTGCCGGCGTCTACGATTCGTCCGATTTCCCTTACTTAGCTTGCGGTGGCTGGTCGAAAATCACGGCGGCATACAACGAAAGCTTAAGAATGACGCTAAAACGGATCCTCAGCAAAAAACAGATGGCAGTATGAGGTCTTAAACGTGCCGAAAGTGCCCGAAAACGTTACACGGCCACGGAAGAGGTTTTATTATACGCAAATAAGTCCATGCTCTCCGGCCGGTGCGAGTAGCCATCGCCTGAGCGATCGCCGGCAGCCAGCTTTTATTCCTTTCGGAACGGGGCAGCCTGCGGCTATTCAGAAGAAAATTCAGTTTAGTTCGGCATCTTCATGCATCTTTATTGTATACACGTCACTTTGACACGGTCAGTTTTCGCGGTTTTGTGACGTCGCGCGACTGGCAGGTGAAGTGGGTGCAGCCCGAAAACTTTTGACCAATAACTGGGGGCTAATGGCGAAAAGGCGTCGAATCAGAGATAACTCTTTTTCTTTGTTCCGTCAACTCATGCATAATCAGCGTGTACACATCATATCAGATGGGAAGGTGTCGCGGTTTTCGTGACGTCGCGTGACCGACAGGTGAAGTGGGGGTGGCCCCAAAAAATGTTTGACCAATTGCGGAGGGATGATAGCAGAATTGGAATAGAAAATTTTGGAATAGTTTTACGTTATAGCGCCCGTGGTGGGCGAGCAGCGGCTCTCGCATGAATAAGATGTTTGCTATTGGACGTAGTAAAAGCGCCAATCGTTTAGAAAGGAAACCTGCCACTTTAGAAGGAGAGTGCAAACCTTCAATATTCTGGCATTCCTCGCCTGCATCTATGGCCAATGGGTACGTTGAAGATAATGAAATGGGGCAAATTTTTGGGAAAGCGCGATACAAAGGATGAAGAGGTAGGTGAGGAAGCCAGCCCTTTCCTATTAAACATGTGTTCGAGAGCTTAGTATATGGACCGTCGTTTCTTGTAAGGTGGAGCGGCTGGGTGTACTGTGCTAGGGACCATCATTTGAGCATTGCACATCGGATACACTTCATTTTGTCTTTGCTGTGACCTACAATAACGACGGACCAAAACGTATGCGCAGGTTCAGAATTACGGCATGTAGGGTATATGACCAAATTTGAAGTCAGGCTGGCTTTTGTTGCTGCGAATAAAACAGTACAGCACTACAATCCGGCATCCGGTAAACGCCTGGTCAAAAGTGACTATATTTAATGACATCTTTTACGCTCAAAAGCGCCGACGCGTCTTTGTTTGTTTCACGACTGTTCCGTTAAGCCATGCGTATATAGGGAAAGATTCAGTGCAGCGCTCATTACAGAGAACTGTCCCATCCTGAGCTGGCCGCAGTAGCTCTCAGCCCAAAATGCGCAGGCAGTTGTCACAAAGGAGGTTTGGAATTCGATCATCGGTGCAGGTGTTATTGACAGCAAAGCAAAAGATCACGTAATTTCTGTGAAAAAAAAGGGATTCACATGAAGTGAATGTTTAATTGTGCGCTCGTATTTTATTGAGGCTGAATCATGAAGTCTCCTTTGCGTTTCGGCTTCACCGTTGCTTTTAGCCACATTGCAGGCTCATTTTACATCGTATGGTCCATGCGCGCACAGTACTTACAAATGTCCTGCAGAGTAATGGCAAAGATTGAGCTATATAGCCGGTTCGCATGGCCCTAAATGTGACGGAGTTACTTGAGCCAAGGACAAAGAATTAAAAACAAACAAAGCCACGGACTCGGTGTCTGCACTCCAGTTTTTACCCTTGTAGCAACTCAGCTGCACCGTTACTTCTTGGATGTTCAAGGAGGCGTGTTTTCAAGCTTACGTTTCTTGATAAAGGGCAGCGCGAATAACAAGGAGATAACATGATAACATGAATAACATGATAGAATAACATGATAAAAGCCGAATTTTCAATTCCAATGGAAGGTTCTTGTCCACGTGTCTTGTGGTAATCCCATTCATCCCATTAACGTATGCCGACGCAGGCTCACAGAAAATAAAAAAAAGAGGCGATCCACCCAAAAGATAAGCTAAATAGCGGCTACTTTTCTGATGAAACTTTGTTTGGAAACCTTATGTCAGTCGTTTTACCAAGGCGTCGCATTTTTATGAAGTATTTCTTCAAACACAGAGTGGTCGCGTGCCGATATATTTATTGCTCGTAGCACATTCTCCAAATATAGAAAGCAAGGTAGCAAACAGTGCTCTGAGACAATCTGTCGTAGGCAGCTGTTACACGGAGCAGCGATGGCTTTCCTCAGGGGTATTATTCCTATTCACATGGCAATATCTGTCTACGGTAAGCACCACCAACAGTCAATACCGCGCAGAAGGTATTTAAATTTTGACGTGGCAACAGGTTGAACTCAGACGCCCCTAGTTGGGTGTTAGTCTGATGAATAAATTAAGGCATACTGGCATATATTTGCGCCATTTACATCTCTCAGCTTATATAGAATTTCTCTTTCGCATGTCTAATGTGTTTTTGTATCCACAGTAATGCGATCGCCTACTACTTGCTTCGAAAGCACGCCCCTGAGTCGGAGCTCTACCCTGCCGGCATGAAGATTCGTACCCGTATCGACCAAGTTCTCGCATGTATTGGCAATAAGATCGATGGTCCTTTGGTGCTATTCTTCGTAAGTACGATGCTCTTCCCACGTTTTGTGCATAAGCATGAGGGCCACGGTTTATAATTGTTACCTTCGTTCGTAACAAAAATTTCGTAACAAAACATTTCAGCCAATGCTGACGCATCAAATTAACGTAAGCGACCTGCCTATATGAAACTGTACATACGAATTACCTTAAGACATTTGTGAATGTAGCCAGTGATTCCCAATTATCTTGCGAATGACTCTTCCTTGAATCGACTACAACAAGCTATTTATGTGGAGGGCGCACTAAGTTAGTGTTGTAGAGTGGCCTCACAACTACCTCCAAGAAATAAATTTGCAAGACGCCACGAGCAATGATCATTTCTCGATGCACACCACACGGTGTGTCGCAACACTAGGTTCGTTGCATCGTGAAGGCTTGTTCTAGGTGTCACTTTAGGGTTAGGTTTTTGTGTGCTCGCCTACCATAAATTGTTGCTCTGTTTCATAAAAAAAAATGCGGACTGGCATTTTACGTTACCTGCGAGTGCTAGCTCTTAACTTAAAGTCTTGTCCATAAGGCAACATTCCTCGCTCACATCCACGAGTTGTGTTAGATTGTGACGAGTTGTATAGAGTGTCATCATATCTGGGGCTCGTATTCACAACAAAGCTCTTCATCTGTAACCGGTCGGAAGTTCAGATATGAGCGAGTCATTATTTATAACATCAAATTAGCGATGGCGGTCGTCCAATGGCAAATGCCGCTTACGAAAGAAAAGCTTTGCACAGGTCAAGCGAAGAGGTACAGCGAGTGTATTTCCATACCAGTATAGCGCCCTTTCATTGTGTGATCAGCCTCTATCATTATTTTTGGCGCTCGCGAACACAGCAGTGTGGTAGAAAGCGTTGTTCAATCAAGCGCGGCTATCACGTGTTGGGAACTCAGCGCTGACGCCCGTTGTTGCACCTGGGTCGCAAGCCCCAAGGGTAGCGTTGGCCTGGCGGCCTGGGGTACAACTGGAAGCATCCGAAGGTCCCGGCAAAGCATGAGTCGACTGGTAACAACAAAACAACTTGTTTATTCTAACATCGCAAAGAGTTGGCGGTCAGGTCGACCGAAGTAGAGAGACGGGAGTGCACGTTACTCAACAGAAGAAATCGGAGCCCCTCTTGGCGTCCGGGGGCAGCTGCTTTTATACTCTCGCAGTTGAGGGCAAGAAGGAACCCCTCTATAGACGAGCACGTGACTGTGCCGCTCGGACACAATGGGATGAGAAGGTGGAGCAGCCGTCGTGCCGGCGCCGTTCGGGCATAATGGGAAGAGAAGGTGGCGCATACGTCGTGTCGGCGCCGGTCAGGCACAATGGGAAGAGAAGGTGGCGCATACGTCGTGCCGGCGCCGGTCAGACCCCTCGCTTCACAGTTGGGGGAGCTCCTCTCCCCGGCTGCCGCGCTCGACAAGCGTGGGCACCAACATGCACATACACACACACACGCACATGAAGACACGTGGCATTGGAACATGCCTGGACGCGCTTGGCAGGGAGGCGTAGCGGCGGCGCCGAACGGGCCAAAATGTCTGCCGCTTTGAACGAAGCCCCGGCGTCCGTTGCATCCGCGCCGGCTTTACCGCGCTTCGTAGGCGAAACGTAACACACGTTACTCCGACTGTCACATGCCTCCGCACGTCGCGCCGCTCCGCTTTCTTACCCTCTACGTCGCCCAATACCTGCCATTCTAGAGTGCCGCTCTGATCTCTTAAGCACTGTAGCTTTAAAGGGGCTATGGCCCCTAGTTATTGAACTAGAGTCAGGCATTAGATTTAACACGATACAAACCTCACAGTAACCGTGCGAAAAATTGGCGCACTCGGTGCGATATAGAATTTGTTGCTGAATCTCTTTCAGAAGAGCGGAAGCCAATCACTAAGGCTATGCTTTTTTTGTGTACAGCAGGTGAAACAACTGAAGCGATTATAAAAGCGATGAATGCGCCAAGGTGTCTATTTGTTGTTTCGTTTTCCCATGTGCGTCCCGGCGGCCATCCGAGTCTGTTTCAGCGGGCCTTGTCTCGCTTGTTCTAGATAATGCAACGTAACTCGGGAATAAAATTGTTTTGAATTCAATGGAGACGCCCTTCGTAATTCTTTAGCTAGGTTTCAGAGCGTGTGGAGAAAGTGGTCCTATGGGGTTCTGTACTGTTCGGATGCTGTTGACAAAGTCGTGACCCCACACTTCCTGGTCTCACACACTTCATGCCAAACTGGCGGTCGCGGCTGGGGGAAGAGGCGGGTTGGGCGGATTTAAGGAAGCAATTTCAAATTAACATATCTAGTTAACATAAGGGCTGAAAGCCCTGGTTTTGGGTCTGTAACCACATTTGCCCCGCTGCTATGAATTACAACTATAAACTTAGAAGGACCATGAAATTAGAACCATTAAAAAATCGGGCTACAAGTTCAATGAACACTCAATCAAACGTTCCGAAAACTGGAGGGCATCAAAAGAATGTGACCACACCTTGCGATGCGCGTACGGGTGCCGCATGCCAGATTTTTTGTCTATTGATACATTTTTAAAGAGATGAAGTGCTAAAAAATTCATCTTAGAATAAATCATGCAGAAGCGATATGATCTATGTATTCCCACACAAAATATTGTATTTCTAGTGAAAGGACAAACATATTTATTTGGGTATCAGTAGCCATTTCGCACAAGTTTAGAAGTCAGAATGTGCTTTGTTCATTGCTTGAAGCGTTACTGCTATATTGTTATAATAGGCGGGGTACCCTCACGTGCCAGAAATTAAGCTACCGCTGGACTGTGGGTTTTGGCACATACAGACGCTTTCTTAGAAGGCACAGTTCAGGTCAGTTCAGTTTAGTGTCCTTAAAGACCCCCGGAGGAGGTATTACATAAGGGGTGGGTTTAACATAAGTTCCACATTTGGTACACTTCATAAGTTATATTCAAAGTGATCAGTCACACGCTGTAGGAATGAAGACAGGCAAGTGATGCTAACAATATCAGCAGGAAGGCCGTTCCAGTCTTTAGCTGCTCGAGGAATGAACGAGGCGGAAAAATGAGCGTTTCCGGCACGCGGGAGTGCGACTTGTTGCTGCGGATGACTGGTGCGGTGAGAGATGCGTGCCGCAGGAACGAGGTATGGCGCATGATGAAGGGTACTGAAAAAGAACTTGTGATAGAGCTCAAGACTAGCAATGCGTCGGCGATAAGATAGTAGAGTTAGTCCGGATTGTGTTTTAAGTGCGGGAATGCTGACATCATATGAATATTGTGAGTGAATGAACCTAGTAGCGCGGTTCTGAACAGATTCAAGTGGGCTTCGGTTCTATTCTATCAAAATATTCGCACTGAAGTAGAATTTGGTTACGGTATTTCAATTTATCTTGGGCCCATATATATACGCATTCTGGTTGCATGACAGGGGCACACTTAATCTACTCTAATAAACATCTGAAATAAATTATTACGGAAATGTTCCATTTATTTATGATGTACAATATGAGCAAGTACCACGTAAGCTTTTCTTGGAGTCGAAAAGACGCAGATCCACAATTTCGCGTCTTCTCTTCATGAAATTTTATTCCGCTGAAACTAAAGGCAAACTAATGCACGTAAACCTCGATCGCCTGACACGGCATGTGAGGGACGAAAAAGAGTTCGTATAACTGCATCATTCCTCGCTGAGCACATGTTTCCATAAATTAGCTTTGTGGTATGGCACACTGAAGTAGATTTAGGGGTAGCAAAGTTATCTTGCCGTACGCGCTATTGCCATTGGTCGCACTCAGTGGTTTCCTCTAGAACTTTGCAAAATCGTGCGAGGCTGCTAAACTAAGCGTACATGAAGTATTGCTCTGCCGTCCTCGAAAGCTATAACTTTGGGTTTGCAAACATTCTGTAGTCCAGCAGAAAAACTACGTGCGCCCTAGCTCCAAAGAAGGTGTGTGCGTTTTCTTGGTGTACAGTATCATCGAATCGTGCGCAAGACCAAGCCGTCGACCGAGGAGTTGGCGGAATTTGAGCAGAAGGTCATCAAGGGAATCGAATACCTGGTCGGTGATGACAAGTTCGCGGCCGGTGATACGCTCACCTTAGCAGATCTGGCTGTCATTCCGTACCTCACACTGGCTCTTGAGGTAAGGCTCTCTGCCATTTTCTCTATCGACGCATTTTGCACTCATTTGTAAACGTCACCTGCACACTGGCTTATTTTTGTTTGTTGCATTTTAGGTTAACGAGATTAAACACATTTTATGGTAGCAGAAGAAGGCAGCGGTTGGTGCACAGCGGGCTCAAATGGCCTTAAGACCATCAGTGGCGCCTCACCTATAAAGTACCCCAAAAACCCCGAAATGTTTTCGTTCAGAAATGACTGACTCTATACAAATTTTATTTTCCTGCATTTCAGATAGATCAGGAGAACAGGCACTTAACAGAGACACGCCAATTTCTCGCTTAATGTAAGAGAATATCGGCCGAAAATGAAAATAGATATACTGAAGTTTATAACTAAGGAACCGAGCTAAAGGAATGTATATCAAAGTCTTGTATCACAGCTGCCTATAACAAGACAATAAGGCGAGTATTTTAGCAAATGCCTGAACAGTGTCAATATTATGATAATTATGCTATTCGAAAACGCACGCCAGAAACTTTCGACGGCGCATTCAGTGAAAAATGTTACGCATAAGTAAGGCATTCAGGGCGGTCAAACAACTGTATTGTGTGCAATCTGAGATGCCTCAATTCGACTTGAATAGTTGCCAACCCAGCGCCATTCATGTAAAAAATATCCAGATTTTTGGGTATTTTATATTTGAAGACCTAAATAAATTTTCCTTATCAAGTTACAAAAATTAGCCTGTATCCTTTTAACGATAAATTATTTTCTTCAGTGCTGTTGAGCAATTTACTACGCAATGCAGACGTATCTGCATTTAAACTATTAAAAACAAGAATATTGCTGAGTGGGTTAGAATATTTGTGCGCTTCTTTTCTGAAATTAAATGTTTAGCTGAACCTGATTTCGTTATTGTGCATAGTGAGTGAATATGGGCAAAATTTCGGAAGCTTTCAAGTCAGTATAAAACAGGAATGTTTCAATTGGTCTCACAGGGCGATGTATCGTCTCATCTCCACGTCATCGATTTTCTAGAGTTTTCGTCCTTTTGACCCTGCGTTCTTTCTCATCTTTTGTTCCCAAAATTAAGGAGCACCGCAATATACGTGTAATATTGATCCATGATACTCTGCCCCATTTTAGATAGTTGCTTTTTTACGTTCACAAAGACGCATATCCAAAAATAATTACAATGGCACCTTGTCGCCAACCTATCTTCTGCGCTGTTATTGCGTTTTCACGCTGTCAGAGGCCGATAATTCACGTCTCCCTAGTTAACACTTTAGCTTAAGACCATTGCTGTTGTGCTACAGTGAAATTATATGACATCGTTATCCTATACCTTGAACTATGAGTTAGAGGAGTAATCAGCCACGATATAAAATATTTAACATAAGATATTTTCGTATGCTGACTTTATACTGTTAGGAAATATGTAGTAGCGCATTTCGCCTTTAAGGCGAAGCAGCATACCCTTTCTTAAAAGCAGTTTCCTGGCGTTTTTTTGAGGCAGGCAGTGTGTTGGGGGGGGGGGGGAGTTTCGTTTCTCTGGCGATCGCAGTGAAAAAATCTTTTGCTCACTAATGCTCCTATCACGCAAATGCTCGCTGCAGGCAGATTTCATCATGGAAGATTGAGGGTATACCTTTCCTGCGGCGAAAATTTCGGCCCTTATTATTTTGCATGCGCGGTGCCCTTTTGTAAGCAGTACTTCTGCAAATACGATATTCGCCTGTTGCATGCTGCGTTCCGCGGGTTTCGCAAGTGGAATGTGTGTCGCACGCAGCGCTAATAAGGCTTTGTTTTATGAAGCAACACTGGTGAGGTATCCGGCGCTTAGCTGAACCAGCCACGACGCACTATAAACATGTATCAGGGCTACCATAGCGTAAAGCTATTTCAAACTTTCTATTTCATTTCAACAATCAGCATTCAATAAGTGGCCAAAAATTTTTCTGGTTACCCGCACTTTGCCTGTCTGTCACGCAGCATCGCGAGAACTACGAAAGGTCCACATTCAATATCACGTGCGCAATGTGGTTATGCGGAATTGGAGTGAACAAAAGGGAAAGTAATGTTTACAGTTATACCACTTTTTCGCTAATATTCCTCCAGTGTTGGTCAAAAGGTTTCGGACTGCGCCCACTCCGTCGGTCTGTCATGCAATGTCAAGAAACTGCGAGAACCCACCACGTCTGACTCACGTGTACGCATGAAAGGTACATCTACTTGCCGAAGGAAACTGAATTTTCAGCGAAATAGACGGAGACTGCCCTGTTCCTGACAGGAATGGAAGACTGCTGCCCGCCGATCACTTTGGCGCTGGCTACTCGGAGCTGATGGGAACAATGGAAACATATTCTCATAGTAAAAATTATGTGGATCCCACGCACTCGGGAATTTAACTGAAGGTTTTCCTGCTGTTTGCTTTGATTGACGACAATGAGCGGTGATGCTGGCGACGAATGTTTCATTTGTTCAATGTTTAATCCAAGATGAGAGTGGTGAGTTGATGTTGAACGTAATTTTAGTGTATCACTGCTGTTTGTGTGCGTAGTACACAGAACTCAAAGGGGGTGCTGTTTGCTATAGGCGTTGTTGTGTGTCATTCTTCATAACCTCTGAGAAGGTTGAAGGTGTCCTTACCTCCCATGGTACATCGAATCGAGGCAGTAGTATTCAACGTAATCGAATTATGAGGCTGTATGGGCCAAAAGGACAATCGGGTTATGATTCAGGCTATACTGGCGGAGTCCGTGTTAGTTTTGAAGCCCTGGTGTTCGTTAACGACTGTTTAATTACAAGTGCACAATCATTGTTATTTTGCAAGCCGTCGAAATACGCCTTCCGCGGTCACAATCAAACCAGCGACCGCTAACAATGCCATAGCCACAATACTCCCGCAGCAGGTGCAGAAGTGTCGATTTGACATGTGACCACTTCCGTAGTGTCGCCTAGACCCTACAAACGGTAACTTGCATGATTTTTATTTTTCAGAAATTGCTGAAACGTTCCGCACTATACCTTGAACTTAATTATATTCATCCCGTTTGCCCGCAACCACTGTCGCATCCATAGAAGCACCGTTTGCTTGGCTTCTCACATCCCCTTTTTCCTATCCCCCTTCCCCCTTGTAGGGGAATTGCGAGCAAAGAGTGGTAAGGCTGGTAATCACTCGATTTGCGACTGCCTTGGTTCTGCCCAGTCCCTGCCTCCTATCCCCGCTCCTCTCCACTATTCTATCTAGCTTCCCGCCGGACATTCACGTTAGTATAATAAGTGGGCGATGGAATTTCTTTATAGCGTTTCCGGGTGGTCAGGGATATTTAAAGGTTTCAAAAGGCTAATGTGGCGACATCCAGGGAGCTCCAGAAGGCATAGTTCACATTCGACGCCGTTCAACAATGCGAACAAGTTTCTCGCATCTCTTTTTCCCTCTGGTGCGCTCCCGCCATGTATACGCACTTTTACCAGCCCCAGACGCGGTGTGCAAGACAGCAGCAGCAGCAGTGGGAAAGTGGAAGGAAGAGGAAAAGAAAACTTCGGTTTGAAACATTTGCGCGGCTGTGTTACTTTGTTGAGCCCTTTCGGCACGTATACCACATCGCACTACCCACTCTTTGGTACGCATGTGTATTAGAGGCATTTAAGAGCTCAGCGCTTAGGCGCCGATTCCTGCGTTGAGCGTCGATGTACCTCGGCGTAATCGAGCGAACGAGCACACCAAATGGTGAAAGAGCGAATGCGAAGCGCTTTGGAGGATAAATATGGCGGAGATGAGCGTGGAAAAAAGGATGAGGGGGTAAGGGGACTGTCGCATCAGACGTGCTCCACGGCGACGACCAGGCATGCACCGAGCGCATCCGGCGATACTATCTATGGAAACAAAGCGCTGGCGCGGGCTTCGACCAAACTGCGCATGCGCTACTTCGCCTACACCAGCGCCGCTGGAGAACGCAAGCGGCGCGGGTCACACGCTCCCGTGCTCACGCTTTCTTTCTGAACAATGGGCGATGCAGACGGTGGAAACTGGCTCGTTTGCCGCTGCTGCTAAACGAGCTGCCCGAGCAGAGGCTCCATGCCGCCGCTGCGAGGACCGTGTCGTTCAAGTTCAAATTCTTTGCCAAAACACGTCGCCATTCAAGACACCTAAACAGCCGCGCTTCAAATTGGTATTACGGAGTAGCGTAGTTGCCGGTGAATTTTTAATCTTCTGCTGCAGGTCAATTTTTGTAAGCCACCGCAAGCTATGCCCGGGGAAGTGCTTAATTTGTAGACTATGGCACGACCCTCCTCTTCCAGTTACCTACTTTCGCTGTGCTAGCCCACCGACGTCCTCTCCACTTCTGCTTGTTCCTGAAATCTTTCCAGCCATTTGGATATGAAAAACATGCCGGTGTAGGCAACGCTATACAATTTCAAGTAAAACAAAAGGAACCTCCCATAAAAGAGGACAGCGCTTCTTTGGGCTGTTCAAAGAAATGTGCGGGTCAACGCCCGATGCTAGCGCCGTTGGCTACGTAAGCTTGACGTCAATAGTTTGGAATAAAAACGGATTGGATTTGTTTTATGTTATATGTACTTTATGTAAGTTGGTTCGGTCACTAACTGCCGGTGCCTGTGAGCTGTCCAAATAAATATCTAGCCTTTGTTCGTAAAACAGTTATAACCAGCGATTTATACATTTCTTGTGGATCTTTTGCCTTTCAGAATGGTTCCGTTGACTCAGCAAAGTTTCCCAAGGTGGCCAGCTACTACAAACGAGTCAGGAACGAGCTACCGTACTTCGACGAAATCTGCAGCGCTGGCATAAAGTACTTCAACGATCTGTGGGCAATCTTGAAATAGATTGGAGAAGCCTTCATGAAGCAGTGTGCTTAGCTGCTCGAAGAGTACTTCTGCTGTTAAAAACATCAGCATTTTCAAAATATAATAGCATTTAATAAATGAGTTATGTACAATCACGCATATCTTATGTGTTACCTTCGTTGAGTTGTTTTCGCTTTTAGCTTGGCTCGGAGCAATTATCATGACGAGGCCGGCATCCCCTGTGCTGATGGCGGATGGCCGAATGACGCAGCGAAGTACAACACGTTAGGATGGCATGATTATCGACAGAGATTCCCGAAGCTTCCTGCACGATGCTGAATACCTGCTGATGAGACAAACATAATGGGATAGAAGTTGGTCGAAATACTTTTTGAGTTCACCTATTTATACTCGAAAGTACGGTAATAATGACACGCCGAACATTCAGAGTTACATGATGAAATTAGAGCCCAACGTAGGCAAGCGAAGAAAAAGTTGGCGGTTTTTACCTTAACAAGGCAGCCTTATGGCGGCGTGTGTCACGAAAAAAAAAGGCTCGGCACAACAACGCTGTGTGACTTACCCGCACTGTGCTCATAACGAACAGTTCCTAGAATGCCAGCGCCCACCTGAAAATCTTCTTTTTACGCCTGACCTTACGGACAATGGATATGACTGAATGGCCAAAAACAAAAACTCACCAGAGACTGCAGGCGTTCTAGGAATTTTCACCGTGTGAAAATAAAACGGCATAAATTGAAAGTACGAGAAGTGGATACATATAAAAATTCAAAGACTGATTAGTTCTTAACCGCTTCAGGAGAAAAACATTTATGTTATTGAAGACCTACTTTGATTCCGCATCTTGTGTCGTTAGAAACACAAGAACATGCTGCTGTAGAATATATTAAAGATGTTGCGCTACTTAGTCAGTTTTGTCAAGTTTAAGAATGTGAGTTCTGTGTGAAAACACACACTACAGAAAGATCAGACATGCGAAGACCAACTATTTTGTGTCTAGCAGGCTGGACAAGCACGTGTCCTACCACTTTATTATTAAGCCTGCTGTAAAAAAATCATGAAAACACCTCACATAAGACCAAGTTTATTTGACCCTTGCTGTATATCTTCTGGAGCTATCCATCATCACAGTCTGCATGAGCTGATATCTTTGTTGGATGAACACCGAGGTGGAAAAAAATTGCACGGTTCAGTTTCATTTCACTCGGAAGCGCTCCGAATAGAATATCTCAACACTTGCAACAACGCGACTTCGCTTCAATCAATCAAGCAATAAATGTTTTAGTTTTAAGAATCGGCACGTAAGATGAAAAAGAGAAGATCGTAAAACAAAACAAACATACTTCTTTCTATAGCACATGTGCCATGTCATTGCGTAACCTAGTCTGGCCCTTTGCTGCCGGAAACAAAACCACCTGTTGGATCCTCAGCCGCATCTGGAACATTTCGTCGGATACGGAACATAATGTGCTATACTCGCGTTTTGTGCATACAAGCTAACTTCAGATATGGTCGAAACTATTGGGCTGCCTGTAGCTTTCCCACAGTCATGAGGTTTAACGTGCAGCGTAATAGGCTTTTGATTGTTGTGTTCATAGGAGGTTGTGGCCAAGTACAGCACCAGGGTGGCCAATCCTGCTCTGGTGAGGGAGTGCGTTACCGGTTCTGGTCACCGGGATCAGGCCACACTCCAGGCCTGTTTGTGCAATTTTATCAACACGCGGATTTTTTTTTAATCCGGTGGAAAATTGCCGGCACCGGGATTCGAACCACGGACCTCTTGCACGCGACGCGGTTGTTCTACCTCTACGCCACCGCTGCACCTGCAGCGATCAATGAGTTAGCGGTAAGAGGGAAAATAGAGGAATTCCAGATCAAGCTACAGAACAGGTATTCAGCTTTAACTCAGGAAGAGGACCTTAGTGTTGAAGCAATGAATGACAATCTTGTGGGCATCATTAGGGATTTTGCAATGGAAGTCGGTGGTAACTCCGTTAGGCAGGGTACCAGCAAACTATTGCAGGAGACGAAAGATCTTATCAAGAAACGCCAATGTATGAAAGCATCTAACCCTACAGCTAGAATAGAACTGGCAGAACTTTCGTAGGTAATCAACAAGCGTAAGACAGCTGACATAAGGAAGTATAATATGGATAGAATTGAACATGCTCTCAGGAACGGAGGAAGCCTAAAAACAGTGAAGAAGAAAGTAGGAATTGGCAAGAATCAGATGCGTTAAGAGACAAAGCCGGCAATATCATTACTAATATGGATGAGATAGTTCAAGTGGCTGAGGAGTTCTATAGAGATTTATACAGTACCAGTGGCACCCACGACGATAATGGAAGAGAAAATAGTCTAGAGGAATTCGAAATCCCGAAGGTAACGCCGGAAGAAGTAAAGAAAGCCTTAGGAGATATGCAAAGGGGGAAGGCAGCTGGGGAGGATCAGGTAACAGCAGATTTGTTGAAGGATGGTGGACAGATTGTTCTAGAGAAACTGGCCACCCTGTATACGCAATGCCTCATTACCTCGAGCGTACCGGAATCTTGGAAGAACGCTAACATAATCCTAATCCATAAGAAAGGAGACGCCAAAGACTTGACAAATTATAGACCGATCAGCTTACTGTCCGTTGCCTACAAAGTATTTACTAAGGTAATTGCAAATAGAATCAGGAACACCTTAGACTTATGTCAACCAAAGAACCAGGCAGGATTCCGTAAAGGCTACTCAACAATACACCATATTCACACTATCAATCAAGTGATAGAGAAATGTGCAGAATATAACCAACCCTTATATATAGCTTTCATTGATTACGAGAAAGCGTTTGATTCAGTCGAAACCTCAGCAGTCATGGAGGCATTACGGAATCAGGGTGTAGATGAGCCATATGTAAAATAGTGGAAGATATCTATAGCGGCTCCACAGCCACCGTAGTCCTCCATAAAGCAAGCAACGAAATCCAAATAAAGAAAGGCGTCAGGCAGGGAGATACGATATCTCCAATGCTTTTCACAGCGTGTTTACAGGAGGTATTCAGAGACCTGGATTGGAAAGAATTAGGGACAAAAGTTAATGGAGAATACCTTAGTAACTTGCGATTCGCTGATGATATTGCCTTGCTTAGTAACTCAGGGGACCAATTGCAATGCATGCTCACTAACCTGGAGAGGCAAAGCAGAAGAGTGGGTCTAAAAATTAATCTGCAGGAAACTAAAGTAATGCTTAACAGTCTCGGTAGAGAACAGCAATTTACAATAGGCAGCGAGGCACTGGAAGTCGTAAGGGAATACATCTACTTAGGGCAGGTAGTGACGGCGGATCCGGATCATGAGACGGAAATAATCAGAAGAATAAGAATGGGCTGGGGTGCGTTTGGCTGGCATTCCCAAATCATGAACAGCAGGTTGCCATTATCCCTCAAGAGAAAAGTATATAATAGCTGTGTCTTACCAGTACTCACCTAGGGGGCAGAAACCTGGAGGCTTACGAAAAGGGTTCTGCTCAAATTGAGGACGACACAACGAGCTATGGAAAGAAGAATGATAGGTGTAACGTTAAGGGATAAGAAAAGAGCAGATTGGGTGAGGGAACAAACGCGAGTTAATGACATCTTAGTTGAAATCAAGAAAAAGAAATGGGCATGGGCAGGACATGTAATGAGGAGGAAAGGTAACCGATGGTCATTAAGGGTTACGGACTGGATCCCAAGGGAAGGGAAGCGTAGCAGGGGGCGGCAGGAAGTTAGGTGGGCGGATGAGATTAAGAAGTTTGCAGGGATGGCATGGCCGCAATTAGTACATCACCGGGGTTGTTGGAGAAGCATGGGAGAGGCCTTTGCCCTGCAGTGGGCGCAACCAGGCTGATGATGATGATGATGATGATGAATAGGCTTTACGGGTCCACTCGACCCTCAACGACCTCAAACCGAGAGAACGCATCTCGAACAAGTTTACCTGTGGCACCTCAACCTAACTATTTCCATTTCCGGACACAAGCTTGCGAGTCAGCACAGCAACAAGAAAAACGTGCATAGAATTAGGCGGGGAAATAGTAACGAAAAGACACTTCTGGAAGTTTAGTCTCGCTTATCTATCCCTGTAAATCGGCGATATTAGACGATATGGCTGACGCACACCTTTGATTGGCATCCGCTCGTCACGGCCAAGCTGACTGATCATCGGAGATCAAAATATCAAATCTCTGGAAGATTGCAAATTACCCGAAAATTTAAAGTTTTAGCACCGCGTAACTAAAATTTTCCGAAAACGATATTATATTATCATAATATATATATTATCACAATTCTAAGTGATAACTACTTTTCTTGAAGAAATTTTTTTAGGCATGTTGAGGAATAAGATATCTTTTCATCTATGCAGTGTACGAAAATGATAGAAGTCACCAGCTCATTCGTGGGCCTCATTTCTGTCCTTTTTGATCATGCGCGGAGGAATGTTTTATATTTCCGTGCCCTTTACATCTCTCAATGTAGGCACGGAAAGGGGCACATGGAGGGTACAAAATATTTTTCATAGTTCTTCATTTTTTTGCGTAGTCAACGTAGAGTACATGGCTACAGGTAACACAGCACGTGGGTTACTATATGGGGTCGAAATTGTGGTATAGAGGCTAAACAACCACGTCTCAAAGCGTTTCGCCTACGTTTCATTAGGTGGACCTAGCTGACGACAGATCCACATGTAGGCAAGCCATGTTGATTACTGTTATCCCTGTTTATGTTGCCCCTATACAAGAGTGTGCTAATCCACCTGTCGGCGCCATTCTTCACCCAGGGTCTCGACTGGAAGTTGGAAGTAGCGTACTTCGGACTGCCCAATTCCGTGAAATGTATAAGACAGTATCATGTGCAAAACATCACAGTACCAATAAATAGATATGCGAAAAACATAACAAATTGCGCTCGAACGGTGGTATTTGGAAAGCAAAACGCACGCAAATAAAGAGGGCATAGAGCAGTAACAGACGTCATAATTACGACACGAATACGCTTTCTTGGTACTTCAAAAGCTGGTACGCAGTGATCAGTATTTTGTAGCAGTGAAGGGTCCGCTTCCAAGGTTCTATGAAGGCTATCATTTTGGTTATGAATGCCACAATTTATTTATTTATTTTATTTTATACAATACTGCGGACAAGAAGTCCAAGCAGGGTGAGCAAAAAACAAAGATGATATACACAGAAGAACAAGATGAAACAAGTGTGTAACACGTTTTTCACACAAATTGTTTGGTCGTAAGGTAGACGATTAAGAAAAATTTTAACTTGATTACAATACAACTATAATACACGAAATAACAAGATTTACACAAATCATATACAGCTCACGGGCGCTGGGGGTATGCTTCAGTTAGTTTATTCCAGTCATCTTTTGTTTGTGGAAAAAAAGAGTACCGGAAAGTGTCAGTCCTTGCGAAAATAGGTGTTAGAGAATGAGGGTAGTGGTGCCGAGTGGGTCTGCTTGTCAAGGGGGATACGTATTTTGCGGTGTCTAAGGCAATAATATGATTAATTAAGTTTGAAAGAAACTCTAGCCGACTTTTCTTTCCTCGAATTTGTAGTAGTTCAATACCGTTATCGGTTAGTAACGCGGTGGGGGAGTCAGTAGCCTTAAATTTACTGTAAATAAATCGTACTGATTTTCTTTGAATTCTTTCTAGGTTCTTGTTATTTTTTTTTGTTAATTTTTGTGTGAGGGTCCCAAACTATGGAGTCATACCCAAGTTTTGGCCTAATTAAGGAAAAGTAAGCGAGTAGTTTAACACTAGACGGAGCAGACTTGAGTTTGTGGCGCAGTAGGCATAGTTTCCGGAAAGCGGCAGACAGATGCTATTTATGTGCAAGTTCCATGATAAGTCACTCGTTAATGTTAAGCCTAAATATTTATAGCATGTTACTTTCAGTAAAGGTCATTCAGCTATATTGTAAGTGTAGTCTAAGGGGACTTTTTTGCGCGTTATGGGAGATAGACACACTTAGTTGCATTAAGAAGCATTCCCCATTGCTCACACCATTTCAACACGTTGTCTAAGTTCGAGTTAAGGTCATATTGGTCAGTAATGCAGGTAACTTCTCTAAACAAAACACAGTCATCAGCAAATAGACGAATCTGAACTGGAGTGTTAACGACATTGACAATATCATTAATATATAGTAAAAAAAGTAGAGGGCCAAGTACGCTCCCCTGCGGAACGCCAGAAGTTATCGGAAGGCAGCAAGAGACTTGTTCTCCCACCTGAACGTCGGCATAAAAAATACAAAGCAACAACAGTTCTGGTCTTTCACACCACACGAACATTATGCAGGGCATGAGCGGAAAAAAAATAATAAATAAAAAAAGAATTTTCATTACACTAAGCGACGCCAAACTGACCGCAATGAAACAATATTCGGGTAAATCGCTACAAGTTGCAGGGAGCTTCGTAGCAAGGCAGCAACATTACTGCTTATGTGCTCTACACAAGGCAGCCCTTATGAAACGAAACATATCAAGGTTCTGAAACTAAGGTTCGTGGACAAATGCGGCTGGTATGTGTCCCTGTACCGCTAACACCGCGCAGGGATATGCAGACGACGAGGCTTTTTGCGTTTCTGCTCTTATCAGATACGCTTTATCTGGTAATTCATGCCGCGTAAGCACGACACTATGACATTCTGCGTCTCCGTCAGCGAGCGCAGCCTTCCAACAGCGCTGCAAGTGTGTGTCTTGACGGTGTTTCGCGGACGCTCAGCATTCTAAAGCGTGTTGTCGTGCAGCCATGGCCTACTAGACACAAGCTATACACAGAAGGAAAGACCCGAAATTGGTCACAGGACTCGTTCTCGTTTAGGCACCCTCCCCCCGGCTCTCTCACGTGGATATAAAGGAAAGTGCCCCCGCCCAGTACCAAGTCCAGGCCTGCAGCAACTAGCCAAAACACCTCTGAAACACGTACATATGCACTCGCAGGACAGTGGGGTAAAGCGCAGCCACGATCGCAGCGTGGTCTTTACAAACTCTTACCAATACAGCACCGTTCAGAGAGCGCTGCCGTATTACTGCAATGCCTTACATCCTGTACAACATTTACGGTAGCACGCCGTGAGGCATGGTCCGCATGCTGGTAAGCACGTCGGCGTGGACCTGGAGTTGAAGAATATGAATACTTTCAAAGACGAGCACCGGACTCTTGAGTACCGAAAGGTGGGTCTGCAAAATGTTCAAGTTGGCGTTCCGGTGTTACATGTATGCCTTTACAAGTACAGATGTTGTTGCCGATTGCGACAGCTAATTAGGCTGGATAGTGTTTTTGTCTACTTCTGGAGATGAAAAAAGCATCTTCAGTTGTTGCAAGACACCTGAAGTGAATACTTACAGGTTATTACAATGGTCGAGCGGGTATACAAGATGGTCAGGTTGCGTCGGCGTTTTCAATTCTGACTTCGGTGACTTCGAGAACAGCACATTGCGACTCCGGGTAGTGCACCAGTAATGCCGAAATGGCTGGATTTTTTTGAACGACAAAACGGAGACATATTCTCGTGTTTCGAAACTTTCGCAGTGAAACAGCGGTGCTTTTATCGCGCAGAATGGCTTATGACATGAACTGGAAGTTCATAAAACTTTGCGATGATGCCGTCGCGACGATTCGCTAACTGATCCTACCTATTGATGTCACTTAGTAGCAGCGTGATCTAGCAAGAGCTTCCTCAAAGTAAGGTGAATTCCTTCAAACTGAAGTGATTTGTCGGAGATATGTTTCACAGAAGTAAAAAAAAATTGCGTGCTCAAAGGTTGCCCCGATATGACAACACTTCAGCGCAGTACGTCTTTATGTTATTGAGTGTTCGTGTTGTTCAAGAAAAAGGCAGCTGTGGCCTCCTTTTTAATCGCTGACACAGGTCTCATAGGGAGCCTGTAAAATACCGTAGGGACCACAGTTGTTTCGAGCAGAGAGTCAGCATCCGGCGTGGGCGCTTGATGAAAAGTCAATTGTGTACGTGTGTACGTACATGCAAATTATTCTATTGCTATTTTCATGACTCAACCCATTCCTCGTTGCAACCTATGAATGACTTCTTTTCACGCTTACTAAACTTATTCTCCACTTTAACGTATTTATCTTCTGGTACAAATGCTTTCCTTGTATTCGAAATAAACATGTAACTGCAAACAAATATTCCTCTGCTTGCCCCTCATTTGTTGCGTCCGGAGTATTGGCCTCGAGCTCCACCACTGGAAAAGCTGGCGCCACCGTCGGCGTGACGTACTAGGAGGGATCACGTGGAGACAGCGGCCGCGTCGGCTGCTTCGGGAGCGCCGAAGCGAGCTGAAAACGAGTTTAAGTTCTCTCGTACGCTACGGTCCTCATTTAGTGGCGAAATTTTCCCGCTTCGAGTGTCTCCTTTACAACGCTTGAAAGCACCACAATAGGTAGTGGCTGCCTTTGAAGGCGCGCAACATGGTAGGCTACTGCTCGGTGCCGCAGGGCCGGACGCACGTAATGGAGGCCGGTGTCAGCTTTATTCACACGTAGCCGCAGGACAAGAAGCTGCGTGAAGCTTGGCTCGCGAAACATAATACCGGCAAACAGTCATCGGCTAGAACTCGCTGTGCAGCAAGCACAGACGCGAGGAAGATTTCTGCTACTGCGCCCGGTCTGCGATGTTCTGAAAACGCGCACTGAGACGCTCGCCCGAGTCCGCTGCCCGACTAATGTCATGACGGTTTGATCTATGAACTTGTAGATGCTATAGACACTGGCAGGTTCAGTGGAGTGGAAAGGCAGCGGTAAGAAGCACATTTAAACAAAACATGGCATATGGTCATGTTTGTGTTATGAAGTCGAGGTTTTGACGGAAGCCCGTCTGGTCGGGAGGCATCATGAAGAAGGGTAAAAAGAAGGACACCGACCACTGAATGAATATTCATTGTATTCATTCAGTGGTCGGTGTCCTTCTTTTTACCCTTCTTCATGTTTGTGTTATGAATTAATCCACTGGATTACAAAAAAGAGGAGCAGCGGGAAACTGCACGCTGAGAACACCGATAAACATACAGTGCGACGCAACTCGAGAAATAATATTGAAAGCTCGAAGACTTTCGAAGAAAAAAAAAGATTGAATCGTCGCGACGGCACATCACAGTCCCCGTAGGCGTCGAAGTCTCTACAATGAAATTATTTTTGAACAGCTCTGTTAGCGCCCACGCAACAATGGTTGTTTGTATACTGTCAAATGCTCATATTCTGCAGCCTAAAGCTCATGGCCCGGTGCGAAAGCGCGCGCGCGCGGAGAAAGCGAAACAATGCGCGGACAAGCATGCAGACGCGCAGTCGGTCGCTGAGAATCTGCGCGATCGCTGCATTGAGGCTTCGTTCTATTACGCTCCATTTAGTTATACAAACACTATAAGAACGTATTTCACACAGTTTGCTCTCAGCGTTTAACTACCTTGAAGAAGACGAACTACTAAGAAGCCGGTTCGGTAGACTCCATCGCGGCGACCGCGCGCAGTGGCGTTCACTGTACGTATTCGGTAAAGAGATAGCGTCTGTAAACGATTGTGTGCTTTCAGTTTGCCCAAGATTATTATTTAGACAGTAAAAAACTTCTCTCGTTTCGAAAGTACTTACAGAAATGTCCGGGAGAGCTCGCGCGTGGTGTTTTCAGTGAGCGCTGACAGCAAAACCTATGAGGAGCGCGCCGCGTGATCCCTCATACTACGCCAGCGAGGCGCTTCCGATAGATGGCGACTCCGTAACTCCTCGCCGCCAATACCACAAAGGTTCGTAGTGGGGTCATTCTTGTTTCTATTTTATATTTTTTCCCGCTCCGAACTGTGTTGCCTTGCCTTTAGATCCGATAAATCTTTCGTCGGTGATGGCGTGAATTACAACAAATTGCTAAACCAAGTAGCTTTCCTAAATATAAAAATTGTGATTCGTATTACCTCATCCTTATGGCTTATGCAACCAAACATTATGAAGTATACGAATATGAGAATAACCAGGCACCTTAGCAACACAAGCTTCACGTGTTATATTATTGGAGCACCCCTTTACTCTGTTTGCTGTTATCAACACGTTGGCCACCAGCGGGGGGGGGGGGGGGAAGAGTAGGCAGTTTAAGTAGACCGGGTCGGCGAACTCCTGCGACTGCGACAGCACCGAGAAATGTGCCCGACTTGACGACAGTGAAAACAAATAGGCTTGTCGTCAGCAGTGCGCCATTCAGGTGGGCTGCGCAAACGTAGTGGATAATAAGATGCGGGGCGGGGCGGAATCCATGAAGCCGGGTGGGTATCAGGGCTATGGGCCGAGCAGATGGTGTGAAGACCCATGTTTGCGAACTCCTGGCGGACAACTGCCTGGATCAGGGCAACCGTGACTGCAGCTGCGTTGGAGGAGCCGGAGTCGAAGGCAGCAGCGCAGGCGGCCTCGATCTCACGCAGGACGATCCTGGTAACATCGCCAGTGTTGTCGGAACGAGAAGCGTCGGCACAGGAAGATGTCGCTGGCGTGTTGGGCTGTCGGGCAAACTGCTGGTCGACACGTCGGCTTTTAGCGAGTTCCAGGCGGCGGCACTCTTTTATAACTGCATCCACCGTCGCCACGTTGTTGAAAACGAGCAAGTTGAAGGCGTCATCGGCAATGCGTTTGAGGATGTGGGAAACCTTGTCTTACTCAATCATGTGTGCGTCAACTTTGCGGCACAGAGCCAAGACGTCCTGAATGTACGTAACGTAGGGCTCTGTTGACGTCTGCACAGGGCCGGAAAGCGCCTTCTGCGCGGCAAGTTGGTGACAGTAGTGGTTGCCGAACAAGTCTCGGAGCTTTTGCTTAAGCGAATCCCAACTGGTGAGATCATCTTCCTACGTACGAAACCAAACTGGAGGCGTACCAGCGAGGTAAAAGACTATGTTGGCGAGCATGATAGTAGCGTCCCACCTGTTATTGCGGCTGACGTGTTCGTACAGGCTGATCCAGTCCTCCACGTCTTCCCCATCTTTGCCCGAGAATACGGCAGGATCACAGGGAGCGGGGAGAGCGGTGTACGTCGTCGAAGTGGCGGTAGGTGTCGGAGACGGCTGAGTCGAGTTGTCGTCGCCGGGACCCATGAAGAAAGGCACAACGTACCGTCCACTACGAAGCTCCGTGACGAAGTACAGGGAACGTCCACCTCCACCAGATATGTTACGTAGGAAGATGCAGACGAAAAGCTACATAGAAGTATATGTACAAGGAAATACGCCGCACGTTTCCAAGAGGCAGCAGCCCGCGCTAGGCTCTAATCGTCGTCGTCTTCACATTGCTTGCCTATTCGTCATTGCAAATATAGTTCCGTGGCAATATTACTTTTGCAAGGAATGCTAATCGCAAATTTGGTTAAATGCGCCGTAATTTCTCCAAAACACATCTCGCCTTATGTTTAACTTCGTACAAAACTCTACTTCTCTCTAATGTGGAATATGCATCCACCTTAAGTGACCATAGCCAGATAACACAATTTACTGGCGTCAAGTCTGGGCATAATCACGGTGCGCAGTTTATATAGTTAAGTTATTCCTGTCACACTTTTCTGTCCTCAATGACAAACATGCTGAAACTCGGCTGTCAATTTTCTCGTCCTAACTATACTCGTGACTTCCCCTTTCCCGAATTATATCTCCAGAATGAAGCGTTGCGAACAATTTTCATTTTCAATCCTTGCAGAAAAGTTCACAGAGTATGCAAGTCAGTTCTGTGGAACTCTGCAAGGTGGAAGAAGGCCCATGAAAGGAAAAATTGACATCCACCCGTATGTAGCACGAAGTTACAAAGCAAACCCACACGCGTTTCTCAGAAATGAAGCTTCGTAACTGAAGAAGAATCCCAGAAGAGGACGAATTTTTCCTCAACTAGAAAGCTTTGCTTCTGAGAAAGCCGTGTGGGATAGCTTTGTAG
This sequence comes from Dermacentor variabilis, assembly GCF_050947875.1. Taxonomy (NCBI): domain Eukaryota; kingdom Metazoa; phylum Arthropoda; class Arachnida; order Ixodida; family Ixodidae; genus Dermacentor; species Dermacentor variabilis. The sequence goes on along the minus strand of NC_134570.1, from coordinate 129,403,048 downwards.
CTTCATGCTACGAAAGGGTGGAGGTCAATTTTTTCTGTGACATTTCATCGAGTATGGAATACAAATTTAACTTTGATTTCCCACCTTGTTGAACAAATTTGTACAATTAATCTTTAATCCCTAAAACAAGCACTGAATGGAACCACCTCCCCGCCTTCGTTGGTGCAATTTCTGTCACCAATTCCTGAAGTGCCATCCAAGATGTTTTTTTTTTGGGGGGGGGGGGGGCGACGCATTTCTTGCCTCATTCTTGGCTCTTTGCGATCGGTAGGTAGGTTCTCAGCTCACCTCGCTTTCATAAAAAAGAAGATGCGTGAACAATCGCGAAATGACCACGTCATTAGCACCCGTAGAACTTGCGTGCAAATTAGGCAGGTGTAGGAATCATGCATTTCCTGCCATACAATGGTCTTCCACTCATCGACGTCCTGCTACAGTCTTCACAGTCACATGCGCTTGACTCAGCGCAAACTATACAATTTACACAAAAACACGCTGATATTCTTGTATAAATATTCCATGCGCTCAATCTATCTATCACAGTTTGACGGCTGACGAGTGTACTCACCAGTATCGTTGTGTTCAATTGTTACATGCTTTTTGCGGCACAAATTCCATGTTTTACACTGCGTTGAGAGTCAAAGAAATAACTTTTTCTGTGATCATCTGCCTTTAAGCAGTGGGCTCAATAAAGTGCTCATTCCTTACCTATAAACATGATATGTAAAACAAACAGAGCAAATTTTTCAGCAGACAAAGCATTGCGTAGACACTGAAGTTGAGCCCAGCGGTTTATGTAGTGTAACCTTGTGAGTAGGACGATAAGACTGAAGCATCAAGTTATTGACTTATTGATTCATCAAGTTCGAACAAGATGAAAACCAATAGAAGAAATGAGTATGCAAGAAACAAGGAGTGCGCAGGAGGACTTCTTTACTATGTGTTTATTTCACTGGCGTTTGCCTGAGTTGATCATGTACCAGCTCTCCGAAAACTTAGCGTGATTTTATAGAGTTTGAAATCGCAAACTGAATACTTGGGCTGTAAAAAACACCCTAAAGGAGGTCAATGAAGTATTGTTTTGTGCCCATGGTATCCCTCGGCGTGTATTGAATTGAATACACACAGCGCCTAGATTGGAATGCGAATGCCGCCGTGGCAAGACGAACCCGAGTCCTCAGGCTTATTAGTAGACCGGCATATCTCCTGAACTACTGGGTCTTGTCAGTCCCTCTAGTAAAGGCGCTGAAACGATGCATTAGATATGCTTTTACAGTCCTGATAGAATCTAGACTGGCATCTGGTGGGATTTAACCGCAAGAATCCGGAAACGACGATGAAGGCAGGCATCGTGTTGATGAAAAAAATAGAACCTAATGTGTTCACTTCATTGGTACATCGTTTTCCCTATATTCGAGTTTCGAGTGGTCCTGCCTAACACGGAGGCCAAGACGACCTTAAATAAGTCATTGTGTTCTTATGGTAGTCGATGTCTTCTTGGAAAACCTGGGTAACCTGCGGAAGTGTCAGTGCGTTTGCCTGGTTGCGAAGTCAACGAGCTCTTCCCTTCCACGTCTCCTCATTTGTGTCTGTTTACAGCGTAAAGGGGTGACGCTTTTTCGGTGAAGAGGGCAAGTATCTCGACATAGGAACGCCCTCTTGGATCTTTCCCACTGGTGAGGGCTGAACATAACAGCCTTTTCACGGACGAGGCAAACCATCGCGTCATGGGAACGCACGCCTGTACAGGTCGCACTTGACAGCTCGACCATAACAGCCCCCTCAGCTTTTCAAAGCTCTCACTCTATACAATCATAAATGCAATTAAGCGACTATGACTCGGTGTGCCAGCATATAACGGACGCGTGATGACCGCTTACAGCCTGAGCCAATGGCTTGTTCCTACACCTACCACGAGCTTCGTACAGGTCTACTAATTTAAAGCGCCCGCGCGTTCTTTGTTGAATTACTTATTTATTTCAAAACTGCTACTGTCCTTCCAGAGTGTGGAAGGTGCGCAACATGTGTCTGGAAGCCAAATAATTGAAACGCGAAAGAAAGATAGAAAGAAAGGCAACATAATTGCTTGTAGTAAGTGGAAGGCACAAAAACATTTCAGAATGAACCATGGCAGTAATAACAAATGGTTGTGTGAGGTAAAGTAATATCTCTAGTATATTTTGCTTTCCCCAAGTAATCAGTTTGTTTCGTCCCTTCCCACATACTCGGCGTTGAATATACCCATCGTTCACAAGAAACGCGCAAAATGCATGTATCATTACCCTCGGTGGCATATGCACCGTCCCGGAGCGTCCAAATTTTGGTGATATCAGGAGAGTAATATACTTTGACGCGTGCGACATGCACAACATCAGAGGAATTCAGTGCAACTGAGGCACTGGTACTGACTGGGGCGATTTCGTACGTAACTGGAGTCAAGGCACGCAGCACTCGATATGGGCCTGTGTACCGAGACAGGAGTTTTTCTGAGAGGCCAACGCGACGAGTCGGGGACCACAGGAGTACCAGAGACAGGCGAAAATGGACGTATCTGTGTTGGCGATCGTACAAGCGCCGTTGCTTGTCTTGAGAGGTCAGGAGGCGAGCGCGGGCAAATTCGCATGCTTGGGCTGCCCTGGTGATGACGTCAAGTGCACACTCGCTGGTCTCTGCTGCGGTGGATGGAAGGGATGCGTCCAGCGGCAATATGGTTTCCCGGCAGAACAGCAGAAAAGGTGGAGTTAGCGGCAGTGGTTGTGACGCGAAGAATTTTATGCAAAAGTTGCATAAGGTAGGGCAAGGTCCCAATCAGTATGGTTGGACGAGACATACTTTGCAAGCATATCTGTTAGCGTGCGATTGAGACGCTCAATGAGACCATTAGTCTGTGGATGGTAAGACGTAGTCAGCTTGTGTTTGATGGAGCAGGACTGCAGGATGTTGGCTATAACTTCAGAAAGAGATGTCCTACCACGACTGGGAGCAGTTGGTGTGGAGCAGCCTGCTGCAACATCACGTCGCGCAAAAGAAAATCCACGACATGTGTGGCGCAGATTGTTGGAAGCGTCCTGGTGATAGCCTAGCGCGTGGCGTAATCTGTTGCCACAGCGACCCACTTGTTTCCAGACGTGGATAAAGGAAAGGGCCAGGTAAGTCCAAGCCAACGAGAAAGAACGGCTCCGAAGGAATGTCTAGTGGTTGAAGGCACCTGGCAGGAGCGGCGATGGTGTTTTTCGCCGGTGGAATTTTTCAGATGCCACAGTGTATTTCCGGACGGAACGGGCAAGGCCTGGCCAAAAGAAGCGTGGGCGAATCTGGTCGTAGGTACGGGAGACGCCAAGGTTACCTACCGTTGGGAAATTGTGAAGTTCGCGGAGAACAGCGGACCGGAGGTGCTTAGGAATGCCGAGGAGTAGGGCAGGACCGCCGGGGCGTACATTGTGGCGGCATTATACACCATCCTGAAAAACAAAGATGTCAAGGGACGAATCAGAAGACGTAGATTCAAAGCCATCAGGGATGGCGCGCAATCTGTCATCACGGCGTTGCTCGTCGGCAACTTTTAGCAGCTGAGAAACGGAGAAAACGGAAACATCGGTATCGCGGTCCGGGTCGGCGGGAGGTTCGTGCATTGGATATGCTTAATAAACAATCGCCATCTTGATGTAATTGGCGCGACTTGTATACTACTGCATAGGAATATTCTTGCAGCCGTGAAGTCTAGCGACCAAGCCGGCCGGTAGGATCTTTGAGTGAGGAAAGCGAGAAGAGCGCGTGGTGGTCCTTGATTGCAGAGAAGTGCGCGCCACACAAGTACGGGCAGAATTTGAAAACCACCCATATGAGAGCCAGGGATTCACGATCTGTAATCGAATAGTTGCGCTCCTGTGCTGTGAGGAGGCTGCTATCATATGCGATAACACGATCTTGACCCTGCTGGCGCTGGGCTAAGACGGCTCCGATACCGTGACCACTGGTATCGGTACGCACTTCGGTAGAAGAGGGCGGTTCAAAGTGGACCAGTACAGGTGGCGTGGTGAGAATGTTGTTGAGGTGGAGAAAAGTGGAATTTTGAGTGGGGCCTCGCGTAAACGGCACGTCCTTCTTCAGAAGATCAGTAAGAGGTCGGGCAATTGCAGCGAAGTCTTTAACGAAGCGTCGAAAGTAGGAGCAGAGTCCTACAAAACTTCCGATTGGCTGGGGGGATTTTGATTGGCTGAGGTGCAGGAATAGACGTGACAGCAAGAATTTTTTCCAGGTCTAGTTGAATACCTGAAGCATCGACGAGGTGGTGCAGTACTGTAATCTGCCAACGACTGAAGTGACACTTCGATGAATTGAGTTGGAGCCCAGCCTCGTGGAAGACTTGAAGAACGGCTGATAAGCACTCAAGGTGTGTCTCAGAGGTAGGCAAAAATGCGAGCACGTCATCTAGGTAGCAGAGCCATGTTGACCATTTGAACCCTTCAAGCAAAATGTCCATCATGCGTTGAAACGTTGCTGGGCATAAAAACGTTGCTGGAACGTTGCTGGGGCACCGAAAGGCATAACTTTGAATTGATATAGACAATCAGGGGTGACAAACGCGTGCTTCTCTTAGTCATTTTCATCCACAGAAAGCAGCCAATAACCAGACCGAAGGTCTATTGATTAAAAGTAGTGGACAGTGTGGAGACAATCAAGGTCGTCGTCAATGCGAGGCAATGGGTAGACATCTTTCCTGATAATGCGGTTTAGATGACGATAATCTATGCAAAAACGCCATGTGCCCTCCTCATTTATAACAAGCACCACGGGCGACGCCAAAGATATTGCTCGAGAGTCGTCGAGCGCTTTGGCGTCGCCCAAAGCGCTCGACGACTCTCGAGCAATATCTTTGGCAAGCATCTTGTTCACTTCATCCTGAATAACCTTACGTTCCTAAGAAGAAACTCGATATGACCGTGATGAATAGGACTGGTATCACCAGTATTTATGTGATGCTTAACAGTTGAAGCCTGGCCCAGTATGTGATGGTGGAGGTCGAAGATCTCGTGGTAGGATATCAAAAGCCGGCACACAGCTGCTGCTTGTTCAGGCCGCAGCAATCATGCTATCAATAGGTCCGCAGCAATCATGGAAAGAAATGTTGCGTCAGGGCAAGTAGCATACTGTAGACATGGTGAAGAATCTGAGCAAGCGTAAACTGAAAACGTCGTAATGTGGTCATCTCCTATAGCACGCAGCGTTACAACCGATACGCCTTGGGGTAGAACATCCTTTGTGAGGCCAGAATTGACGATGGGAAAGCATGTCCGGTTATCGGCGACGGTGACGACGGAGTGGGGCACAGTGATATTGCGCATCAGAAGGACATCGGGAACAGGTGTGGCGACGTAATCACCATCGGGCACGGGGAAAAATGATAGCAACATTACGAAAGTCAAGGCTTTAGGCGGCAGGCGGACGTAGGTGGTCCTACTAAATTTGTGCGGCAGATTAGCACGAATATGCGCGAGTAGAGGAAGTTCGACAAAAAGGTACCGGCAGAACAGTCGATCAAAGCAGAATGCGCCGTAAGAAAGTCGAGTCCGAGGATTAGCTCATGGGGACAATAGGCCAGCACTGTAAAAAGAACAGGAACATGGCGGTCGGCGATACTTATCCGGGAAGTACACATTCCAGTGACGTCAATAGTGCTGCCATCGGCCACGCGTATGGCTCGTGTAGTAGCAGGCGTGAGGACCTTCCTAAGTCGACGATGGAGGTCACATCTCATTATGGAAGCCTGGGCTCCAGTATCCATTAACGCCGTCAAAGGGACACCGTCGACCTGAACATCAAGTAAGCTCTTGTCCGTTGGGAAAATCAATGGAACAATTCGACACGACGAAGATAACGCAGCACTACCTCAAGAAGCTTTATGATCAAATTTTCCGTCCGGGAGGGTCGATAATTGGTCGCCGATGAATAGAGGCGTGGCTGGAGCGACGGGAACCGACGGCGCTGAGGTGATGGCGAGCGAGCAGGGCGACTGTCATCGACGGATACCTCAGAGGTTTGAGGCATACGGCGAGGCGAGTAACGGCGCTGGTGGGCGTAAGGGCGAGAAGTCGGGGAAAAGGAGCCCGAAAACGGCGTCGTACAGGAGGTGCGGCCGTGGCGAGCGACGTTGCAATGCGGAGACAACAGAAGGAAATCGGCTTGTCGTCCGGAGTTCTCCACTCGGTAGGGTTGCGGTATATGGGAGGGGAATACAGATCGCTGTAAGGCGTAGCAGTCGGTACCCTTCGTGCGCCAGGTCGGGAGACAGAGCAGGCAGCAGGAAAACCTAGGTTTGCAAACTCTTGCCGCGCAACTGCCTGAATGAGAGAGATCTCTGGGGTTGGTTGGTCAATGGTGGGGTTTAGTGGGCGTGGATTAAACGGCACAGGACTTGTAGCCTCGAGCTTCGGGCGAACAATACGCGTGACGTGCTCACTTAAGGTCGACCCACCTCCACCAACATGTTACACTAACGAAGGATTAAGAACTGTAGACTATTTACAAAGTACATTTAAGAAGGATAACTGCAGTGCTGGCCAGTTCAGCCGGCAGCTCGACAGCCAGAGAGTGTTCGTCGTCTTCGTCGGGGCGCCCGCGTGCACCGCTCAGAAAAAAAAAACACGCAATATGTAATAATATTATCCCGAAATTAACGATACTAATTTTCAAGCAATATGTTATCACTGCAAACAGAATAATAGTTTGGCCTCAGGGTCCTTTTGAGATTCATTTGCCCTTGGGATTTTCGGCAGCGGTCACTGTTATGGTCATTTCAGCGGACAACAAGTAGCCGAACCAGTCGCTTCGAGAATATATACGACTCCTATTATTCGTGATAGGGCCGTCACTCATTCCCAAACCAATCAGAATCGGAATCACGCGGGAAATATGCTTGAACACGTCCTAGATATTACAAATAAATAATTGTGTTCACAATTCACAAAACAGTGTTCATAGCCTCCTATTCAGAATGTTAGTATGTTTCATTCACCAAATTTAACGTTACGTACAGTTTTTGATCAAAAGCACAAATCTAGCGTTATGAGCAAGCAAATTGTTTGCATACTCAGGCCTCAGGTAGGATCGTAATTACACAGCAGGAAGTCTGGCTCCCTAAACAGCGGATAGAGTAAAGCACTGTGCGCAACTTCTCTTGGCATATGTCTGCTATGGCAGCTGAGATGAAATCTGCTCATACTCTTGCTCCAATTTTATAACTAATCGCCTACATTTGACAAGTTGAATTATTCAGAAGTTGTTTAAAAAACATTCGATTTCACGAATGATGACTATTCGATTTCTAAACGATTTGACTAGGACAATATTAGTACATCTTTCTTGTTTTTCCCAAACGTTCAAGCATCGCACACCCCTATAATTTACGTCACCGGACCTACGCCTATACATCGCACAGACTCACTCCCAGTACACGCGCACTCAACTCGCCGACGGGGACGGACGGCAGACGTTGCTAGCGCGCAGTTGTCGCTTGGCGCGCCAAACGTGAATGACCCAGAATATTAAACATACGCTATTTCTAGTTCACCATGGTGACATTCCAGCAAGTTGGAACCGAGCTTTAGGGTCATTCTTCCTGCGTGCATGAAAGCTGCAATGCCACCTGGCAATAGAATGACACGCATCCTGTTTTCGCAGTGGGGAGCAGCAGGCAGTTTTGCGCACGTTTCTGTGAAAGAATAAGAATTTGTAACGCTAATAGAACTACTACTATTTCATAGGAATCGAGTAAATATGTGGAAACCATCGATGATGATCGTAAATGTTATTCAATAGCCAAACAAATATACATGCTATACGTTTTATTATAAAGGTTTATCTTGTTCAGTATTACGCTAAACACAGGCGTACAAGGCGTTTTGCCTCATGGATAGGAAGGGTAAAAGTGAATGGCTTGACAGGGGGTTGACCTCTTTGTGGCGTAGAGCTCAACGAGAGAAGCAAAGACCTAATATTGCATCACCCAAGCTTAATCTCTTTTGCTGCAGGTCTAAACTTTCACAGTAGCGCCAGTGCATCCCTATTCGCTAGTGCAGACATGTATATGCACCATCAGCGAAGTCGAATACACTTGGTTTATGCAATATTAATTTTGCTTGTCTGGTTGAGCTTTGGGTCCCAAGGTGGCATCTCCTCTTACGTATTGTGTTAGATTTCCGCAGCTAAATGTAATGTCGCGCAGTTTATGTAATACCATTCCTTTTTTTTCATATCTAAATGCTGTCCGATCTTTATGTATTGCATTGCCAAATGTGCAGGGCCATGTCCGATAAGCCGTTACCGGCCTAAACAGGTCTGATGATAACAGTATATTGCCGTTATGGAAATAAATGTAGTATTAATTTTATATTATTATTATTATTATTATTATTATTATTATTATTATTATTATTATTATTATTTAAGTAGAATGACCGAATGTGATGTTGTTATTTTCCATTTTTTCTTATTCGTTTTATTTCATTATACTATATGTCTCATCAATTTATGTATTTTATTCCCCATTTGTGTCATGTACATAGGCACGGTCCTACAAGGCAAGTAAGGCTTAGACAAGGCATGTTTGTGTTGTTTTGCATTTTTGGTGGCAAAAAACATCACCTAGTGATTGCGTTCTGCGCACACAGTTTAAAACTTTTCGAAATAAAGTAAATGCCCTTATTCGTGCAGCGAGACGTTCGTACAACAGGAACCGCTTTTATGAGTCTCGTAGAAAGCCTAGGAAAACGTGGTCTCTGATAAATGAGGTGAGAGGATTACCTTCAAATTGGGCTAAATATATTCAGAATCATTTTGATTCAGATTTATCAACAGTCGTTAACAATATTAACCAATGTTACCTGGTAGCACTACTACTCTTGTAACTGAATCCGCTTTCCTACCTACTATTACGGAAGAGGAGCTTTACTCGTTATTAGGCAGCTTCGGCCGGCATCAATCAACAGGTATCGATAAAATTCGCAAGTTTAATCTTTACAGGAACTTTGGTGTTCTGAAGAATGTCTTGCTAGAAATGCTAAACGGGATAAATACAAGCGGAAGTGTTCCTGCGCGATTAAAAACGGCCGTAGTTAGACAACTTCGAAAAGGTGGGGATGCTAAGTATGTGAGAAATTAACGCCCTATTTCTATTCTGCCTACTTTAGCGAAAGTTCTGGAAAAACATACATTCTTAGTAATGGACAGTTTTATTACAAAGCGGAGGGGGGGGGGTTCTACGAGTGTCTATACGGTTTTATTGAAAAAAGGGGCACTGAGGCATTATTGAAGAATTCAGTGACCATTTATTTTCTTGCCTTGAAAAAAATCTTTTATGTTGGGCACTTTTTCCAGATGTGGCAAATGCCTTTGACACAGTTTGCCATTTGATTATGCTGGAGAAACTCTACAATTTAGCTTTCCGATGACCTTTTTTCCGATTGTTACACAATTTCCTTTCAGATCGCTCCCAGATTGTTTCCACGTCAAACGTTTGCAGTTCCCGTGTTTTTCTGAAGGCCAGTGTGCCACAAGGTTCCATACTGTTTTCCTTACTTTTTAATGTATACTTAAGGACATGTGCAATGTGCTATCCATCTACAGGTTATTTCAATATGCAGAAGATACAGCACATTTAGCCACACATGTGAATTTTCCGGACCCATTCTCAATGCTTGAACATGACGCTGGAAAGTTAGGGGCTTGGTACTTGCCATGTACTTGCCATCAAACATCATCATCATCATCATCATTCTGGTTACGCCCACTGCAGGGCAAAGGCCTCTCCCATACTTCTCCAACTAGCCCGGTCATGTACTAATTGTGGCCATGTTGTCCCTGCAACCTTCTTAATCTAATCCGCCCACCTAACTTTCTGCCACCCTTTGCCACAATCTCTGCCGCCATCAATCATTCTAAATCAAAGTTGGGGCCCTATAACGTAAAACTATTCCAATATGTTTCTATTCCAATTTCCTGACGTCAAATTTGCGTAACCACCGACGCAAGCACCGAGCGGTCACCCACCAGGTTGTCTGAACAGACCTATCAAACACTCTCCTCGTTCATAGGAGGTCACTTTTGTTTACTTGAAGAACGAATAACATTGCCTAAGCTGAGCGGCTTGCCGTATCTAATTGGCTGATAAGAGGCGATGAGAAGGCTGAAGTGGAGAGGGATTCACTGGGGCAGAGCCAGTGCACCGAAAATCGATAACCGGATGAAGAGGGTGGTGCCGGCGTCTGCGATTGGTCGACTTTCCCTTACTTAGCTTGTGGTGGCTGGTCGAAAATCGCGGCGGCATGCAACGGAAGCTTAAGAATGACGCTGAACCTGACCCTCAACAAAGAAGAGTTGGCAGAATGAGGTAGTAAACGTGCCGAAAGTGCTTGAAAACGTTACACGGTCACGCAAGAAGTTTTATTATACGCAAATACACCCATGCTCTCCGGCACGTGCGAGTAGCCAGCGTCTCAGCGATCGGCGGCAGCCATCTTTTATTTCTTTCGGAACGGGGCAGCCTGCGGCTATTCCGAAAGAAATTCAGTTTTGTTCGGCATATTAATGCATCTTTATCGCGTAGACGTCACTTTGACGCGGTGAGTTCCTGCGGATTTTGTGACGTCGCGTGACAGGCAGGTGAAGTGGGTACAGCGCGAAAACTTTTTACCAATAGCCGAGGATTAATGGCGGAAAGGGGTCGAATCAGAAATAATTGTCTTTCCTTTTTCTGTCAAATCATGCATAATCAGTGTGTACACATCATATCAGATGGGGAATGTTACGTTTCGCCTACGACGCGTGGTATAGCCGGCGCGGATGCAACGGACGCTGGGGCTTCGTTCAAAGCGGCAGACATTTTGGTCCGTTCGGCGCCGCTGCTACGCCTCCCCGCCAAGCGCGTCCAGGCATGTTCCAATGCCACGTGTCTTCGGTGTGCGTGTGTGTGTGTGTGCATGTTGGTGCCCACGCTTGTCAAAGCGCGGCAGCCGGGGAGAGGAGCTCCCCCAACTGTGAGGCGAGGAGGTCTGAGCGGCGCCGGCCCGGCGGATGCGTCACCTACTCGTCCCAACGTGTCCGAGCGGCGCCGGCCCGGCGGATGCGTCACCTACTCTTCCCATCGTGCGCGAGCGGCGCCGGCCCGGCGGATGCGTCACCTACTCTTCCCAACGTGCCCGAGCGGCGCCGGCCCGGCGGATGCGCCACCTACTCATCCCAGCGTTGCCGAGCGGCGCCGGCCCGGCGGATGCGCCACCTACTCATCCCAACTTGCCGAGCGGCACAGTCACGTGCGCGTCTATAGAGGCGTTCCTTCTTGCCCTCAACTGCGACAGTATAAAAGCAGCTGCCCCCGGACGCCAAGAGAGAGGCTCCGATTTCTTCAGTTGAGTTACGTGCTCTCCCGTCTCTCCACTTCGGTCGACCTTACCGCCCGCTCTTTTACGATGCTAGAATAAACAAGTTGTTCTGTTACCTGTCGACTCATGCTTTGCCGGGACCTTCGAATGCTTCCAGTTGTGCCCCAGGCCGCCAGGCCAACGCTACCCTTGGGGCTTGCGACCCAGGTGCAACAACGGGCGTCAGCGCTGAGGTTACAACAACTGGTGGCAGCGGTGGGATCGCGACAACGGAGGCCAGCAGCGAAGATGTGCAGTTGACTGTATGCTGAGCAGCACAACGACCATCCGGGAGCAGTGCAACGAGCCCTGTGTGATGACTGGTTGCCTGCAGCGGAACGACTGCGCTGAATTCTTGGCTGCGAGGTTTGGTGAGTGCGGGACTTTCTTCTTCTGAGTTTTGCCAGGCTTTTGTTAGTGTCAGAAACAGAGCTGGTAATTGTGGTTGTCGTTGCTGCCGGGTTAGTTTGCGGCAAGACAATAGTAGGCAGTAGAGAAAGCAGCATTCAGAGCAGCCATGGATTTGAAGTCGTTGCGCAAACCGAAATTGCTGGAGCTTGCAAGAGAGTTGGGTCTGGATGTCTCAGACAAACTCAGAAAACCAGAACTGCTAAGGGCTATTCTTGAGTTAGAGGCTGAGGATGACGAGCTGTCGGAATGCCTTGAGACCATTGAGGAGAGGGCAAAAAGACAGGAGCGCGAACTTAAAGAGCAAAAAGAGAAACAGGAGCGCGAACTTAAAGAACAAGAAGAGCGAGAGCAACAAGAGAAAAAAGAAGAGCGCGACCGTCAACCCGCTTTGGAAATGAAGCGTCTTGAGGTAGAGATGGAACGCGCTCGTAATGGAAGTCAGGCACACGGTGCAGGAGAACGAGTATCGTTCAAAATGACTGACCTGATGCGGCCGTTTAAGCTTGGAGAGGACATTGGTTTGTTCCTGGTTAACTTTGAGCGAACGTGCGAGAAGCAGGGGTTCTCTCGGGAAACGTGGCCACAGCGCTTGCTCACTTTGTTACCCGGCGAGGCGGCCGACGTAGTCGCTCGCTTGAATAGAGAGGAGGCAGAGGATTTCGACAAAGTGAAATCGAGTCTGCTAAAAAAGTACAGGCTGTCAGCGGAGGCTTTCCGTCGGAAGTTTCGGGAAAATGAGAAAGGCAGAAGTGAGTCATACACAGAGTTTGCGTACAGGCTTATGTCAAACATGCAGGAGTGGCTCAAAGAAGAGAAAGCGTTTGGTGACCACGAGAAAGTTCTGCAGTGTTTCGGGCTGGAACAGTTTTATAGTCGGTTACCTGAGAACGTGCGGTACTGGGTCTTGGATAGGCCAGACGTTTGTACGGTGGCTAAAGCCGCCGAGCTAGCCGAGGAGTTTGTGACGCGTCGGGCTCGCGGAGCTAAGGACGGTCAAAAGGGTGAATTTGGATCCAAGTTTGAGAGGCCAAAGTTAACACCCATGAGAGCAAAGGGGAACACACGTAGTGCGGATGCGAGTGAAAGCAGTGCGACCGAACCTAAGGAGACGGCGGCAGCCGAAGCCGAACGCAGAAAGCGGTTCGAGACGAGGCAAGCGCGCGTGTGTTATACGTGCCAGAAGCCGGGTCACTTTTCGGCGCAGTGTCCGGAAACAAAACCAAAAGTTGTGTTTTTGTCATTATGCAGCACTGACGAGAACATGAAGCTTCTCGAGCCTTACATGCGAGACCTCCTCGTGAACGGGAAAGCGTGCCGAGTGCTTCGCGATTCCGCAGCTACGATGGATGTAGTTCACCCCTCCTACGTAGAACCCGATATGTTCACGGGCGAGGGCGCATGGATCAAGCAAGCCGTGGAAGCTCATAGCGTGTGTCTGCCCGTAGCAAAAGTGCTTATTGAAGGACCTTTCGGAGCGCTTGAGATGGAGGCGGCAGTGTCATCTATGCTGCCCCCCCCAGTACCCGTACCTATTTTCAAACAGGTCCGATCACCTCCTGCGCAAGAAGGGGCTTTTGTTTGGTGAGGCTAGCGTTCAGGCCTTAACCAGATCGAAGGTTCGGGAGCTCGCTGAAAAGGCGGTAGTTGCGGGGCCGACGTTATCAAACAATGAAAAAGGGTCAGAGGCGCAGCAAGCCGATATTCAGAGCACGCCCGAACTGAATAAATTTAGTCTGTAACGTTAAAGGCACCAGATACTGGAGAGGAAAATCCCGATGCGGGAAAGTTAGAAGAGCTATCTGCAGATTTGCTCATCGCGCCTACGTCAGACGGACTTAATAGGTTGCTAAAAGTCAGCCGGTCGGCTTTGATAGCCGAGCAAAAAAAGGATGGCAGCCTAGAAAACGTACGCTGCATTGTCAAGGAAGGTATCGCCAAGAAAAATGCTCGTTTTGTGGAAAGAGGTGGAGTCCTGTACCGGAAGTATCTAGACCGCAGAGGAGTGGAGTTCGATCAGCTGATCGTGCCTCAATGCTATCGTCAGGATCTGTTGCGCTTGTCGCACGGGGGTTCGTGGTCCGGACACCTAGGAGTTAAGAAAACTAAGGACCGTCTCTTGCAAGAGTACTATTGGCCAGGGTGTTTTCGGGACGCAGACCATTTCGTGAGGACATGTGACACCTGTCAGCGGGTGGGCAAACCAGGGGACAAATCGAGGGCGCCGTTGAGATTGGTACCTATCATTACGGAGCCGTTTAGACGGCTCGTTATTGATACAGTGGGACCTCTGCCGGTAACAGCCACGGGGTACAGACACATTTTGACTGTGATCTGCCCAGCGACAAAGTTCCCTGAAGCAGTGCCGCTTAAAGAACTCAGCTCAGTTGAGATAATCAATGCACTACTGTCCATATTTGCGCGAGTTGGTTTTCCTGCGGAAATCCAATCAGATCAGGGCACAGTGTTTACTAGCGCTTTGACGACAACTTTTCTCGAAAGGTGTGGAGTAAAGCTGTTACACAGCTCAGTGTACCACCCACAGTCGAATTCCGTTGAGAAGCTCCACTCCGTCATGAAGCGCGTGTTGAGAGCATTGTGTTTTGAACATCAAACTGACTGGGAGCTGTGTCTGGCTGGGGTGATGTTTGCATTACGGACCGCGCCGCATGCGGCTACGGGGTTTTCGCCAGCTGAGCTGGTGTACGGTCGCTCGCTGCGGTCTCCGCTTCGCATGCTTCGAGTATCGTGGGAAGGCAGGGGCGACGACCCAGTCGTGGTGGAGTACGTGCTTAGGCTCCTCGAACGCTTAAGAAGGGCACAGGAGTTGTCAGGTGCAGCAATGGCAAAGGCCCAGCAGAGGGCCAAGGTTTATTATGATCGGACAGCCAGGGCCCGTCGTTTCGAGGTGGGCGATGAGGTCATGATATTGCGCACATCGCTAAAAAACAAACTCGACGTGCAGTGGGAGGGCCCAGCACGGACTGTTCAAAAACTGTCGGACGTTAACTACGTGGTGAGTCTGCCAGGAAAGCGGAAAGCACAGCAAGTTTACCACTGTATTCTGCTCAAACCTTATAGACAAAGGGAAGCAGTGGTGTGCATGATGGTAAACGTTCCTGAAGACCTTCCGGTCGAGCTTCCGGGACTAGGCTCAGTGACGAACAGGGAAGACACCGGTCAAGTCATTAGTGACCTTATCAGTAAAGCACCGCTGTCGCCTGAGCAGAAAACCGAACTACACCAGCTCTTACAAGAGTTTCAAGGTCTGTTCTCTGAGAGGCCTGGTAGGACTTCTGTCCTTACTCATGATATAGAACTTACCTCCCCAGAGCCAGTACGATCCAAGGCGTATCGGGTGTCACCCCGCCAGAGCGATATTATGGAGGCTGAGGTAAAGAAAATGCTACAGCTCGGAGTTATTGAGGCGGGTGAGAGTGATTATACCTCCCCTTTGATTTTAGTTGAGGTACCGGGCAAGGAACCTCGTCCTTGCGTCGACTACCGCAGGCTTAATTCAATCACTAAGGATCAAATTTATCCGATCCCTAACATCGACGAGCGCCTTGAGAAAGTTAGTAGCGCTCAGTTTATTTCCACCCTAGATCTTGTCAGGGGTTATTGGCAGGTTCCACTTACAGAAGAGGCTAGTAGGTATGCGGCGTTCATTTCACCAATGGGAACATTGCGTCCTAAAGTGTTTAGTTTTGGTTTGAAGAACGCGCCATACTGCTTTTCAAGCCTCATGGATAAAGTGTTGCGGGGACAGCAAGAATTCGCTTTACCGTATCTAGACGACGTAGCGATATTCTCCGCATCCTGGTCTGAGCATATGGCACACTTGCGGGCAGCGCTAACCCGCCTGCGCGAAGCGGGCTTGGCAGTCAAGGCTCCTAAGTGCCAGTTAGCACAGGCCGAGGTTGTCTACCTCGGTCACGTGATTGGTCAGGGTCGTCGCCGCCCCTCTGAAATAAAGGTGGCCGCTGTGCGTGACTTCCCGCAACCGCGCACGAAGACCGATATTCGGTCGTTCTTAGGTGTCGCCGGCTACTATCAGAGGTACATCCCCAGGTACTCTGATATCGCGGCTCCCCTGACGGATGCTCTAAGAAAGACAGAGCCCCAAACAGTCGTCTGGGACGAGACAAAGGAAAGAGCTTTTAGCGCCCTAAAGAGTGCCCTAACAAGCCAGCCTGTGCTACGATCGCCAGACTATACAAAAGGGTTCGTTGTTCAGTGCGATGCTAGTGAGCGAGGCATGGGCGTTGTACTGTGCCAACGGGAAAATGGAGAAGTGGAACACCCCGTCCCGTATGCTAGTCGTAAGCTGACCAGTCGTGAGCAGGCGTACAGCGCCACCGAGAAAGAGTGTGCGTGTCTCGTGTGGGCCGTTCAGAAATTATCATGCTATCTAGCCGGCTCGAGGTTTATCATTGAGACGGATCACTGCCCTCTCCAATGGCTGCAGACCATCTCTCCCAAAAATGGCCGCCTCCTGCGCTGGAGTCTCGCTTTGCAGCAATATTCCTTTGAGGTGCGTTACAAAAAGGGGAGTCTCAACGGTAACGCCGATTGCTTAAGTCGAAGCCCCTAACGTAGGAATCAGCCTCAAAATTGTTTGTTACTGAGGTTTTTCTTCCTGAGGCAGGATTTTTAACATATTGCTTTTGTTTAGTGTTTCAAAGTGATGACGTGCTTTCTAGTGCAATTTTCCAATTTGTGGACGCGGTCTGAGTGCTGCTAGACTACTGTAAGAAACTAGGCAGTGGTATAGAAGGGGAAAGAGCCTGGCAGGGCTTAGTGAGTGTTGTGCCGTGCTTGCTGACTGAGCGGTTGAGTTTCGGCGTAGTTCTAACGCTTGCCGGGAACGAGAACAAAAATGTGAACTCTCCCGAAGTCACTTTGCAGTGTCCTGTGTGAACCTGAACGAGAGAACGAGGCCTTCTCTGTGCGCTGCGCTCAAGAAACGTCGAGGGACGCCCGACTTCGGTTATGAGCATCATCGAGCGACATCCCTCCGGACAGCGGATGCAGTCCCCTGACCATCGGGATCTCCTTCCCCCGGCGGGGCGGTCTGGTACGTTTCGCCTACGACGCGCGGTATAGCCGCCGCGGATGCAACGGACGCTGGGGCTTCGTTCAAAGCGGCAGACATTTTGGCCCGTTCGGCGCCGCTGCTACGCCTCCCCGCCAAGCGCGTCCAGGCATGTTCCAATGCCACGTGTCTTCGGTGTGCGTGTGTGTGTGTGTGTGCATGTTGGTGCCCACGCTTGTCAAAGCGCGGCAGCCGGGGAGAGGAGCTCCCCCAACTGTGAGGCGAGGAGGTCTGACCGGCGCCGGCCCGGCGGATGCGGCACCTACTCGTCCCAACGTGCCCGAGCGGCGCCGGCCCGGCGGATGCGTCACCTACTCTTCCCATCGTTCCCGAGCGGCGCCGGCCCGGCGGATGCGTCACCTACTCTTCCCAACGTGCCCGAGCGGCGCCGGCCCGGCGGATGCGCCACCTACTCATCCCAACGTTCCCGAGCGGCACAGTCACGTGCGCGTCTATAGAGGCGTTCCTTCTTGCCCTCAACTGCGAGAGTATAAAAGCAGCTGCCCCCGGACGCCAAGAGAGAGGCTCCGATTTCTTCAGTTGAGTTACGTGCTCTCCCGTCTCCCCACTTTGGTCGACCTGACCGCCCGTTCTTTTACGATGCTAGAATAAACAAGTTGTTCTGTTACCTGTCGACTCATGCTTTGCCGGGACCTTCGAATGCTTCCAGTTGTGCCCCAGGCCGCCAGGCCAACGCTACCCTTGGGCCTTGCGACCCAGGTGCAACAACGGGCGTCAGCGCTGAGGTTACAACAGGAAGTATTGCGGTTTTCGTCACGTCGCGTGACAGGCAGGTGAAGTGGGGGGTGGTCGAAAAAAGTTTTTGACCAATCGCGGAGGGCTGATAGTAGAATTGGAATAGAAAAGTTCGGAATAGTTTTACGTTATAGCGCCCTTGGTTTGCTTCCATAGCCCACTCAAGCGTGTTTCACTTTCTTCTTCACTTTATCTGCACAACTCTCGATGTATTAATTGTTCCTGCCCTCCAATAGATTTTTCCGACTCTGTAAAGTATTTGGTCATATATTTCGATTCTGGTCTTTTTCTACTCACTTATCTTACATATGTGCCAAACTTTGTAAAATCGTCTGTTTACTGTACCACATCAAAATGTTTTTAACCTTGTCTGTCAGGAAACTTTTTGTCCACTCGTTTGCCTACAGTGTGCTCAGATATGGGATTACATTAGTCGTACATTGTTCTGGGGCGCTATAACGTAAAAAAAAAACTTTTCTATTACAATTTTGCAATCAGCCCTCCGCGATTGGTCCAAATTTTGTTTGAACCATCCCCACTCCACTTGCCTGTCATGTGACGTCACGAAAACCGCGATAGCTCCCCATGTGATATGACACGAACACACGGATTATGTATGGTTTGCCTGAACAAAAAAAAAACAGTCATTTCTGATTCGACGCCTTTTCGCTATTAGCCCTCGGCTATTGGTCAAAAATTTTCGGGCCGCACCCACTTCCCCTGCCTGTCATGCGGCGTCACAGAACTGCAAAAACTCACCGCGTCAAAATGACGTGTACGAGTTAAAGATGCATTAATATGCCGAAAAAAAACTGAAATTTCTTCTGAACAGCGGCAGGCTGTCCCGTTCCGGAAGGAATAAAAGATGGCTGCCGCCGATCGCTCCGAAACTCGCTACTTGCACCAGCCGGATAGCATGGGTTTCTTTGCGTATAATAACACTATTTGCGCGGCAGTGTAACGTCTTCAAGCACTTTCAGCACGTTTGCTTCCACCTTCTGCCAACTCTTCTTTGCTCATTCTTAGCGTCATTCTTAAGCTTCCGTTGCACGCCGTTGCGATTTTCGACCAGCAACCGCAAGCTAAGTAACTGAAAGCGGACCAATCGCAGGCGCCGGCACCACCCTCTTCATCCGGTTATTGATTTTCGGTACAGTGGCTAGGCCCATCGAATCCCTCTCCACTTGAGCGTGATCCTCACCTCTTGTCAGCCAATTAGATAAAACAAGCCGCTCAGTGTAGGCAATGTTATTACTTTTTCAAGCCAACAAAAGTTACCTCCTATGAACGGGGAGAGCGTTTGATTGGTTTGTTCAGACAACCCTGCGGGTGATCGCCAGATGCTTGCGTCGATGGTTACGCAAATTTGACGTCAGGAGATTGGAACAAAAACATATTGGAATAGTCTTACGTTATAGGGCCCCTGGTACCTTACATCAACGTGTAGATAGGTTGCTAAAGTGCATGTTAAAAAGTGTTACTTATGACGCATATAGACCACAAGAGATTAACCTGTTTCAGATGCTAAAAATGCCAAACCTGCGCTCACTGGTTGTTCAAACAGTGCTACTGAAACATTTCTGGACGGATAGCTTTGAAGTCCCCACTCTGCCTTGCCCTCCTTTACGTCATGCACCTGCTTTTTCAGTTCCTCACACACGTACCAGATTTGGCAGATATACTGGAGTATTATATGTTCCAAATATATTCTATTCTGTTCCTTCTCAAATGTCTTCCTCTGAGTCTATACGCGACATCCTAAAACCTAAAGGCATTGTACACGAAATGATTATTGGCATCATATTTTTATTTTTCGCGCCATTGTGAAACGTGTCATCGCTTTTTAGCTGTTTCTTTTTTTTATTCTCTCCCTTCTTTTACTTTATCGCTCTCTACCGTAGTTTTCAATATTGCTTTTATTTGTATTTCTTAGAAAAAGATAAATGAAAGTCAGTTGTTGTGGATGAGTCTTCCTACTGACTTCCAGGTTTCGTGGAACAAGCCACTGCGATGGCTTAGGCGAACCTGTTTCTGTACTTGTACCCGCTGATTTGAAAATAAATAATAATAATAATAATAATAATAATTATTATTAATATTATTATTAGTAGTAGTAGTAGTAGTAGTAGTAGTAGTAGTAGTGGTGGTAGTAGCAGTAGCAGTAGTAGTAATAGTAGTAGTGTTGCGCGTTTTGTTCCTGTGCCCGTAAAAAAATTGATTGTTTGCTTTATCATTGATATTGATATATTATTGCTAAAAATTAGCAGTTTCGCTCGATGGCCGAAGCATTGACTGGAATAGCAATGTTTAGAATGGACGGTGGAGCAAAATTTCTGGCATGCTTGGATGCTTTTGCAACCCGTGTAGTGTCTGTAATAACGTCACGTAGGCCCCGCTGCGCTGTCCATGAATAACACGCATCTGTTAAATGTTGGCAGATTTAAGATAAACCGCATATGGTATAAATGTTATGTTTCATGGCATTGGTTTGTGGGCTGCCATTCTAAATATCCTGAGGAACAATTCAGTCACGGGTGCTAGACCAACTGTGAGCAACTGTATTTATTGAGCCAAGAACGTAAGACTGCTCTTAGATACTTTGCCAGTTCAGTAGCCGAGCATCTATGTAGTATATGCGGAAATAGATAAAAATATGGTATACATATACATAAATGCACACAAAACATACGAAACATCCCGGCGATAGCAATGGTTATGCTGATGGTGAAAATTTGTCTCACGTGTATTTATCAATGATATCGCAATGCTATGTAAACCATAACACTGCGCAGAGATTCAACATGTATTGTCCGCTCATTGCATCTTTCCCATTGAACTTGCGCTCACGCTGTCACGCTCACACTGCAGAAACCACTGAATATCCAAGCGAGGCTTTGCTTCTAGTTTTGTGACAGAAGAAGCTTCATCTGCTTCGCAAGTTCATGAACCGTACCTTGAAAGCGTTTGCGCACTCACTTTTCACTTCACTTGAATATATGTTGTGAAGACCCATTTGGAACCGTAACAAATACGCGGTGGATAATATAGGAAAATATAAAAAACCCATCATATCTTATCTCCCTATATTGCCCCATTTACGGAATGTCTTTTTAATAGACCTGTTTTTATAAGCATCATGAATAAATAAGAATACTCATTGACGATTTGGTGCTAAAGGCACGAGAAATGCACAAGGTTTATCTAAAACGTCTTTGCCATGCCAGACCTACAATTTCAACTGAGTTCAAAGCTCACGACTCACACACACACACACACACATATATATATATATATATATATATATATATATATATATATATATATATATATATATATATATATTGTAAGAAAAACGAACGGTATGAGAAGTTCAAATCGTCATTGCGTGTCCCAGAGCAAGAAAAAATCGGAGGGCTAGAAAGCGATGTCGCCATCACGTGTCTCGCGACAGTTCACCCGTCCAGCTGAGCCATCATTGCTGCCTCTTTGTACGCCCCCCCACCCCGGCTGTTGCTCGACAACTCCAATAAACTGGGTCACATTTGGTGGAGGTGCGGGGCTGGCGTTTAAATATGGAACATCGAAGTAGTATCCTGCCACCTGTTCTCGTCGTAGCGGAGGAACAGTTACCACCTCCAGTCGCCGCGATGCCTGCTGTGTCCCGCTAAAATGCATTGCCTCGGCGCTACCCTGTCGTTTTCTGCGGGTAGGATACCTTGGCATCGCGAGCTTGCTAGCCTTCTATGGAAGGGTGAGCAACTACAACATGCGGGACGAGGCTACAAAACTGGCCTACGCTTTATTCCATCTGAGCGAAGTTGCGAACTTGAGGTACCGCAACTTCGAACCCGACCTATCGACTTGGGTGGCGTTCAAGACCAGCATCACAGAGGTGTTTGGGCGTCGTGCTGTTCGCAAGCTTCTGCGTCATGCAACGTTTGCAAGAGTGACTGCAACAGAGAAGTGAGACGTCAGAACTTATATTGAGGATGTCATGGATCTCTGCAAGCGTTCTGATGCGACCATGGCGGAAAACGACAAGATCAGGCATACTTCATAGGGGGTTGATGACGATGCTTTTCAGATGCTGTCTGTAACGAATCCGAGCCCTGTGTCTGAAGTAGTGGTCCTTTGCGATTGGTATGATGACTGGCGCAAGTAGCGGCTCACCACGGGCTATTCACAATCTCTAGCGCGATTAGTGCTGCAGTATCAACACGTGCAAGGCCCTTGACGCACACCAGACAACCAGCCGATTTGTTACTCGTGTGGAATTATTGCCCACGTGGCGTGTTTCTGAGGGAGCCCGATACCGGCTACTACCTGCTTATGGCAACCAACGTTCAGCCACTCACTAAGAGAATTTCAGTGCCGTGCACTATCGGATCCGCCTTTCGATTCTATGAGCCTATCGGACAAATCCGCTTTTGCCTGTGGTCGACTACCATCCCATCGCCGCCGCTCCATTTCGCCCATGAGGCGTCGGCCTGCCACTCGTCCTCAGCAAAACTAGCCCCTGCTATCCGGGAGGCAAGAACTGTGCGTCTTGCGAAATATTAAAGGCCTGTGATTTTCAATCGTAACGTGATTGATGTGATCGTGCAAGGAGCACACAGAGTATCATTTGTAGACAAAGGAGTCGCAATTTTGTTAATCCATGCCCGCCTCTTCCGCAGACTGGGAAATGCGACGACGTCGCTTTCAGGTCTTTCGCTGTGCGCAGCTAGTACGCAGCACATTGAGCCATTAGGAGACGGCACAGCCCGAGTCTTCATTTGAGATGACCTTTACGATATTGAATTTCTACTTCTTGCCTCTCGTACTCATGACATCATCTAGGGACGACATTTGCTTTCAAGCCATCATGCCGTCCCTGACTGCGCCCGCGCAGTCAGGGACGGCTGACTTTCTCTTTGTGACACGGCATTTGAAGAGCCGGCCTCTGCTAAACTTTTCGTGGCAGAAGACATCTGCATACTTCCGTGGTCGTCTGTAATCGTCCCTTTGTCTTACAACTCCCTGTGTTACGGTAGTGTGCTTTTTATGCTATCTGAGGTCTTCGCCCATTGAAGAAAGGCTGCTCTGTCATTCGCTTTGCTTGATTTCTACGCTGGTTCCGCGTTTGTAACCCAATTTCGTTCCAGCTTCACTTGTTACGCCATGAGTGCCTCAGTCGTGCTGAGCCGGTGAACTTGTGAACGCGCACGGAAAACGACCTTCTGCTTAAATCGCTGACGTACACCCTGAGCCTTCGTGTTCTTCACCGCACCACTTGACGCATTCATTGACCGTAACCTTAATCCGACGCAGCACGATGAGCTTTCCATCTTGTCCTTCAATTCAGATCATCTGATTCCCACAGTACTTATATGGGTCGAGGGAGAGCTCCCTGCCAAACCACTGGTGGTCATAATTCTTGGCGGTATTGACCTTACCGAGTTTCGGCAACGCAGGGACGTGTTATTGATGAGAAGGTCACTGAAATGCTAACTGGCGGCAGCTATTAAACCATTAAGTAGTCCATGGGCATCCCCAATCATTCTTGTTAGGCAGAAAAATGGCTACATCTGATTTGGTGATGATTATCTTTGTTAATATAAGATCACGTGAAAGGATGTGTACCATTTAACGCGCATGGACGACGCACATGAGTACTTACAAGGAGCCGAATCTATTCTTCCTTAGACATTCTCTCTGGACACTGGCAGGTGCAAATTGCCGAAGATTATCGCTGTAAGAGCGCATTTGTCACGGCGGATGGCTTTCGTGCATTTAATGTCATGCCGTTCGGCCTTTGTAATGCACCAGCCACATTTGAATTGATGATGAGCAGTTTTTTGCGTGGACTTAAGTGGAACACTTAACTCTGTTATTTATACGACGTCGTGCTGTGCGCGCCCAAATTCTAAGCCCATCTTCAACACTTTACACTGGTTTTGGCCTGCAGTAAGTGAGCTGGCCTTCAGTTTAACCTAAAGAAGTGTTTTTTACGGTGAAAAACAATTAACTATACTGGGCCCTATTGTTTGCAAACATGGCGTACTTCCCTATACCTGTAAGCTCCCTGTCCTGGCCAAATTGCCTCAGCCAACATTTGATGCAATATGTAGCTTCATAGGCCTGTGCTCTTTTTTTCGCCGTTTTGTGCGAAATTTCAAGACCGTCATTGCATCTATGACACAGGTTCTTGCCGGTACCAGTGATGTTTCTTTATGGTCAGAAGAATGTGACGCCGCATTTACCACATTACGTCGTCTACTTACGTCGCCTCGCATTTTACGCCACTTATATCCGAAAGTTACCACAGAAATTTCCACTGAGGCCAGCGGCGTCGGTCTCACTCACCACACACTCATCACCACTCACCAAAGGTGAAGCGAACTACTCTGAGACTGAAAAGGAATGCTGGCCATCATGTTGGATTTTGCTAAATTTCAACCATCAAAGCAGGAAAAGGACCCATGAATATGCACTCTTCTAAACCTTCTGAAGAATCCTGTCGGATTGCCGGCTTCTCATGCGCTCCGCTGTCAACCACGGTATTTCGCAAATCGAGATGGATTTCTTTACAGCCTAAATTACCATTGGGGGGGCCACAAGTGGCTTTTAGCTGTGCCACACCTACTCACTAGCGCCTATTGGCACTTAATTTCACTTATTTCCACTTGCAGTATGGCCATGGCAGTGTGTCTATTACCTACATGCGCCTTCGACTTCGATATTACAACATTACTGGCGGCGTATGCACAAAAATTACGTTTGCAAATACGTATATTCGTACCATGACTGCCAACTACTGAAATTGAATCGCCATATAGCCACTCGGTAGCAGCTACTTCCATGCCCAGTCCGCCCCTTTGACCGTGTCTGGATTGATTTGTATGCTCCTATCCCTTGTATGGCTACTGCCAACCATTCGGTCATGGTCGCGGTCGATTACTGGAGACTACATGTGGAAACCGCTGCTCTCCCAGCAGCCACAGCACTGACGTCACTTGAGTAACCATGCGCGCGAGTTTCTTTCTGAAGCAGTGAATTTTATTCTACAACAATGTACCATTACACATCGCAGCACCACCACCTATCAATCCCAGACCAGTTGTCTGACGGAACGATTCAACCGTACTTTCGGTGACATGCTGTCGATGTATGTTACCTCGGATCATTCTTATTGGGACCTTGCTATACTGTCCTTACCATACGCCTACAACAACAACAAAAAAGCCACAACATGATTCTGATCGTCTTTCCTTCTCTAGGGCCTGTATCATCGACAAAATTGTTTCGGATTATCCAGAGGCTTCAGAGAGCACTCCGGTTTCTACCGCCACTAATCATACGAGGAACGTCTGCATCTCGCCCACTCGCTCACTACCGTAAATCAACCCCGCCATCAGCTCCTACGTGGCTACCACCAACCTGCTCCTACCTTCCCGCCTGAATCCCATGTATCGCCCTGGGTCCTACATACGAGTGATGGCCTGTCTTCAAAACTACTTCCGAATTTGACATTCCTTATCGCGTCATTGTCCAAACCTCGCCTGTAAACTGCATCGTCCAGCCACTGACGCCCCTGTGTGACGACCGTCGCCGGGGACGTTATATTGTTTATGTAGACAGGCTCAAGCCTTAGTATGAGCCCATCGTGTCGTCGTCGCCGTAAGTCACCAGGATGGCTCCTTCTTCAGTCGGAGGCAAGAAAGAATAATGGCACATGCTAGAAAGTTCGGTCGCCATCACGTGCCTCGGAGCGACAAGAAGATCGGCACGCTGGATAGAGCCGTCACAATCGCGGTTCCCGCCGCCCGTTCCCCCATCCAGCTGGGCCATCATTGCTGCCGCTGGGTTCCTGGCTGCGGCTCGGCAACTCTAATGGACCTTGGGACAAGATATATATATATATATATATATATATATATATATATATACACTAAGTAGCCAACAAACACTGACATGAAGGACAACATAGGGGAAATTAAGTGGAGACTTTTATTGAAAAAAAAAGAAATGAAAATGAAAGCTTAAGATAAAGCAACTTGCCGCCGGCGGTATAAGAACCCCCGCCTTCGCGATACGCATGTGATGCTCTTGAAAGCTTTCTCCATCCCCTGTCTACGTCGACCGCGTGACCTGCTTCTCACAATTTTCACACATACACTTTTTCCCACTTTGACACTCCTAATGTTATCGCATTAAACATGTGTTGAAATATCTGTGACAAATATGAGTGACCAATAAAATATGGGTGACCACATCTACGACAAACGCATGAGGGCTTGTGATTGCTATACTCAAAAGAGAGTATAGCTCATTTGAGAGTATAGATCTCTTTTGTAGTTCTTATTGAATCTCTTTGAAATGTATCGCTTTTTATTTATACATATAAATCCCTTCCAAAAGCTTCCTACGCTTTCCGATGATGCCTTCATTTTATATGAAAGGTAAGCTGCACAACACCATTCGAGGGATTGAAAAAATTCAATATGGGGTTTTACGTGCCAAAACCACTATCTGATTATGAGGCACGCCGTAATGTTGGACTCCGAAAATTTTGACCACCTGTGGTTCTTTAAAGTGCAGCTAAATCTAAGTGCACGGGTCTTATGGCATTTCGCCCCCGTCGAAGTGCGGTCGCCGTAGCCGGCATTCGATACCACGACCTCGTGCTTAGGAGCCCAATACCATAGCCACTAAGCAACCGCGGAGGGTGATCCGAAGGATTGTTAAGGTTTCGCGTGAGGTGGGAATGCTGGACTTATGATATTGGCCGTGGTGCACAGCACGGAAATAATTCTCACCATCTCTGACTGCTTATCGTGCACGCTGTGCCTAATATTTCAGTACCAACAGATTAGTATTACAGGAGGCAAAATTGAAATCCTAGGACTTCTACATGGAATACAGCGCAACAAAGCGAGACTGTGTATTGTGATTTATTTAACAAGCTTTCTATAGAAAATTATCCGCTGATAAATGATCCACAAACTTTATTGCTGCCTGAATTCCTGGAATTATATTCTAACGAAGAGCCAGTTAAATGTCCGAAAAAAATTTTTTTTCTATTGAACATCAAGTCAATGAACGTGGCTACGCACGAAAGCCCTCTTGCGAGCCGCTAGAGCATTGCACATGAGTGCATAGCAAACACGCGAATTCTTCTGCCATTTGAGCCGCCCTTGCATGGCACGTCTGCTCTGCTCCTTGCTGCCAAGGTTGAGAGCGTGAACCTAGATATTTTTAAAAGGAGCACTGACGAAGTGTTGGTTGACTTTTCAACATGATGTTGCAGAGCTTCCGTTATACAGCAATTGAAGAATGTAACAATAATATCGAGATAGATTTTTTCGTAGCGTTTTTTTTTCTTTGTAGAGAGCTGCCAGTGCAGCACGTCCAAAGTCGGTATTTTTTTAATGCGTTACAGTAATTCAGCGAAAGCCGACTGGAAGGTCTGAGGTTCGGGTACGAGCTTGAATTCAGGTGCTGCGTGCACAAATATTCGATACTCTGCTCGCTTGAATTAGCTCAGTAAATCATCAGTAAGAAACAACTCGTGTACATTCCTATAGGCTGTGTCCAGTGGCTGAGTGTAAAGTCCGTTCTTTACTAGAATTTCCACTACAGAACTCTCAGCTTGAACAGGCCCGAAGGCATGTAAGTTAAAGAGATAATGATGCCATTCTCTATCAAACTTCGTTACATTTTTGAGCATTCTTCGCGCCTTCGTAGAATTTAGGAGTAGAAGGCCGTCAACTAGGTCTTTGTTGTTTCGCGGCGTCCACGCATCATACACCAACGACTGTCTGTACACTTCTTTGTTTTTAACCATAACTTTTTCATTTCATTTCATCTTATTTCCTTAAAGACCCTGTAGCAGTGGTATTACATTAGGGGTGGGAATACAACATGTTTAAACAAGTACTATAATGCATTCAATTCTGTAAATAAAAAGTTGATACATCTTAAAGCAATTGCGAACAGCAGGTGATGGCAGTGATTTCATGAGGAAGGCCATTCCAGACTTTAGATGCTCGGTAGAAAAATGAGGCTGAAAATGCATTTGTGCATGAGTGTGGTTGTGCTACTTTCTGAGGATGCCCAATGTATCATGACCTGCGTGTTGAGGGAACAACGTATGGTGGTCGATTGAGCGTCGAATGGCACAACCTATGGAAGAGGGAAAGAATGGCAATGCGGCGACGAAGGGATAGAAGCGATAAGGAAGATTCTTTTTTTAAACATGATATGCTGACGTTGTAAGAGTATGTGGAATAAATATACTTGGTGGCGCAATTTTGAACTGCCTCGAGGGCATTGGCGAGATATGCTTGATGCGGATCCCAGATGGCAGATGCGTATTCGAGTTTCGTTATTACTAATGATCTATAGGCTAACAGTTTTACATTCAATGAAGCGAGGCGAAGGTGACGCCTTAGTAATCCCAATACCTTGTTAGCCGATGAAATAACATTAGTAACATGCGCATTCCAGGTTAGATCATTAGTCAAGGTGATACCCAGATATTTTAAGGATTCCACTGTTTCCACGGTGACGTCACCAATCCGATAAGAAAAGCGAAGAGGGTGATGACGAAGGGTAAACCAGACAAGTTGCCATTTATCAGAGTTGAGCGTCACCAGCAAACATCGCACCATTCCTGTGCCCGGTTAAGGTCGGACTGAAGAGTTATTTGGACAGTGATAGTATTCACTGCGCGATGAATAACGCAGTCATCGGCAAACATGCGGATATGGCAGGATACATGCAAGGGTAAGTCGTTAATATAAATCAAGGAAAGGAGGGGGCCAAGGACGGACCCCTGTGGTACACCTGATGTGACGAGTGTAATGTTTGAAGCGTGGTTATTAAATGAGACATACTGTGAGCAGTTAGTTAAAACTGGCCCAAGCCATTTTAGGATATCATGAAGCAAATTCAAACGAGAAAGTTTTAGTAATAGGCGTTGATGAGCGATTTTTGTCAAGCACTTTCCCGTAATCCTAAAATATGGCGTCTGTTTGTATGTTACGGTCAAGATTAGCATGAACATCATGTTAGAAATAGTGCAAGCTGGGTCTCGCAAGAACGGCCCCCTGCGGAACACGTGCTGTGAAGGATGAAAGAAGTTGTTAGCGTCTAGAAAGTTCATCATATGAGAGTAGATTACATGCTTCATGATCTTGCAGGGAACACTTATCAATGAGATGGGGCGGTAATTTAGGGGAGAATTTTTCGCTGCCCGATTTGTAGACTGGAGTAACCTTACCCACCTTCCACTCGTCTGGCATGGTGCCTGTAGAAAGCGACTGCGAAAAATAATAAATACAGAAACTCTGCAGAAATGTGTTTCGTGCTTTTTTTAGTAGTTTAGAGTTAAGGTCATCGATGCCACATGATGAAGACAACTTAATATTTTCTATCACAGATAAAAGCCCACGTACGGTGAATGTGATGGCTGACATGTTGCATTGTATGTTTGTGGTTGATTGGCTTGGAAGTGTGTCCATTTCATTAGTGAAGACTGATGAAAACGCGTTGTTGAACATATTAGTGCAGTTTAAAGCTATAAAAGTATTTTGGCGAGAAGACTTTCTCCAAAACTTACTTTCCCTTCGGAGAAGCAAAACAAGCAATAAAGCGCGTCGGTACTGGTATGCTACAGTTTTAAGACCGTTTTTTTTTCCTATTAAGAAGGCCGGTCGCGTCAGAATACCACTTCACTGCGAATATTAATCATACATTCGCTTTTTTATGCTGCCATATATCCCGTGTTGGCATTCGCTACACTAGAATGCCTCTATTAGTCTTAGCATGCACATCCCTTGTAGAAGTCATTGCTCACAACCACCTGCGATGGCTGCGTTTATCCTTCGAAGACGCTTCGCTGCCGTTATTGGCCCAGTAGTTGTTACCTTTGCCCCTGCGAAGGAAGTTACTAAGCCGGAGCCGCCATATTGCAAACAAGTTCAGGTACAGGAACAATTCTCAGTCGATCAGTGCTCTAAGCCTGATAAATTCCGATAGACAGGTAGCTTCCAAATACGATGCACAACGATGGTGCACATGACACTTGTCGTGATTACGTTCCACAACATTTTCCTATGTGTCAAGCACATAGTGAGTGCTTATCAGTAATAGATTATGAAGAATAATACGTCGATAAGTATACTGTGCGAAATGGAGTAGCCGTCACAGTTAGATGGCGGCTAGGTCTTTTTTGTTTGTTTTCACTCAAATAAAGATACACTGATCAACATAAATCACTTGTGGACTGTTTCCTAAGAAAAAAGTATCGAACGAAAAATGGGAGAATTTATGCCCAAAAACTCTTTTCATGTTATAATTACTTCGAGCACTAACAGCACAAAATAACACAAAGTGAGAAAAAGACAGAGTAGCACTGTTACCGTTCAAGTCACGAACCTACCAGCCTAAATGCGTAGTCTACAAGAATTTACCTTTAAGTCAGTTGAAAGGGAAAAATTCCGATTTCGTGTTAGTCAGCGTTGAGCTTCGACAGGAAGGTATTCACAAGTTCAGTGCATACTGGATACCCGATACCGCCATTACAATGACAGCGATCAAAGGCTAACTGCAGCGAAATTTTAGGCTGTGTAATAAGCATGTACATGTAGTTTTGAGTAGTGTATATAAAAGGAAGCCTCCGTGCAAGAGTTTATGTTTGAATTAAGAGAGAGTGCTTCACAACAGTATGGGAAAAGTGCGATCGCAATAATAAGCGCTCTAGGCTCATTATCATCGTCGATGCCGTCGTGATGTTCTGTGTACATTCCAAATGCAATAATGTCGCCCATCGTTTGGCACTGGTGCGAACTAAAGCTTGACAAAGTGACCCAAGAAGGATGGTAGCTTGATGTTCGCCGTCCTCTCGCGCACCTAATGTTGAAGGTTAGGTCATCAAGCACGCGTGAAAAGAGTGTGGGGAGTTGAGGGAGTAGCCACGTGATCAAACGTGCGCTAGGGATGCTGGTGAGCGCGCGTCTACTCTTTACCTGTCGTGGCTGCGTGTGGCGTGGCTGATGGCCTACGGGGCGCGCCTGCTCTATTGTGGAGATAATCTACGGCAGGTGGACTACTGACCGATCTGATATGGCATGTGGCGTCATACGCGCTGTCTTCCAGCGCGCCTGGCGTTGCAGGTCGCGTAGTTTCACAGTTGGAGAAGCATTCAAGCGAGAGGTTGCCCGAAGCGTTCGCTGCCTCGTGCCCGCGCTCGTCATGACGCCAGCGTCGTTACAGTGAGTTTTTTTCAGTCACAAAATAAGATCTGTTCATGTTTGCCTGTGCGCACGTATCACAATGCTTAGTAATTTAATTTGTAAGCGAGTGCTTACCGCAATTTATCCGGTCAATAAAACTACGACGACTATTTGGTGTAGTTGTCTAATACAGTGGTGTCCCTCTCGATGCTTCGTCTTTCAAAAAGAACTGCAACATTGTTGTAACAAAATTTTTAAAAAAGTTTCAGAACTTCTGATTGACTGTACCCGTGGGTTCTTGCAGTGTGCTGAAATACCTTGGAGGCGACGTGCTATGACTTATGTAATGGCCGCGAACCCCCTGGAGAACGCATCCTTTGCTTAGGTACTACTTAAAGGTGGCTGGAAAGAAAATCAGACAAGTTCCAGCCCTGCAGCTTTGCCACGATCCATTCAGCAGTACGGAGTACTCGCTTATTACCAATTTGGCAGAAGTGAAGTAACCACAAGGCGCTGTGGACCTATGCTGAATTCATGCGAGCTAGCTAGGTCGACCTCGTCGTTACAGCGCGTTTATCGACAGTAAAAACATGACGATAAGTGAAACCGTCTTGGAAGATGCACCAAACTTCATGTTTGAAACCTGATCCTCTACTGCAGGTATGGCGGAAACATGTATAGCACGTGTTTAGGCAGTTTCATTGCACCATCCCGGATTCAAGGAGACACGAAAAATATAGCCAGCTTTCTTTGTTTACTAAGAACACTATAAACGAGGAGATACGTCAACCAATACTAAGAGCGCTTTTTCTTAGGAAAACATCAAAGCCTAGGCTCACAATTTGGCGCAACTTGCTGAGCTTCAAGCTTAACTGGCAAATGCACGCAGAATAAACATATTTGATCCGCCGCGGTGGTTGAGTGGCTCCATAAGTTGCACTGCTTAGTAATAGGGGAACTGCTGTATTCCATGCTCGGCGGCCGCACTTCTATTAGAACGGAATGCGAAAATGCTAATGTGCAGCGCATTCAGTGCGAGTTAAGGAACACCGCGCATAGATCAGACAGTTCAATGTCAACGCAACTATAATTCTAAAACGGTTTGTCAAGTTCACTACTAAGCTGTTCAAATAGCAGGTTATAATTAGTAACTAATGTCACCACAGGCATTAACAGGGCTTATTGTTACTGTGCGTGCAATAAAGCTCCGCATGATAGGAAAGCGAAAATTCAGAATGTAATTTTTATGTGTGTAGAGCCCAAATTCGCTATAATTGAGCAACGAAACTGTCCTCACCGATAACTTCATTGTACCATTTTTTTCTGCCGTTATGCCTTGTGAATCCGCCTCTCCTATCTGACAACTACTGCCGGACCCAAACAGTGGGCCCCGGTCAGCTCCCCTCCCCCCCGATTAATTCTCGCCTGCGGCATGGTTTCATGAAGCCTAACCTCTGCTGAAACCGCAGATGCTGCGTGTTAGCCGATTTGTCACCACCGTTGCCATGACCATCGCCGTCTGCAATATTAACCCTTGGTGTTCTTCGGCTCGCTCTCAATGTACATGCAGATTGAGCTGAACCTGAAGAACCTGCACTTCGGCAAGAATAAGCACTTTATTAGGGCTACCTACAGGTAAGTTAAAATCTACATACAAATTAGAGCACAGCTTCTAGCACCCGTTCCTGCGGCGAACGCCGGCGCTGTCCCTCCGCGTAGCCGAGCCAACGTGCACAGCGAAAGGTGAAAGCGAACGAGGAGCGCAGCGTGATAACAAAGACCCAGTGCCGTGCAAGACTTGCGACGACCGCTACGAGATGGCGTCAGAGGAGCTCAGCGTCGTCTGTTCACCGATGCTATGCGGCGAGCGCGTCGCACGATGCCATAGATGGAGACAGCGCGCTGCATGAGCGGAGGTCTGTCTGCAGCGGATGCTCTGAATCCCGTTGACGCGTTACCCACGCGCGTCACCCTGCCGTGATGCCGGGACGAGCGAGGCAGTCGCCTCGTACTTCGCTCTGTTTGCAACGTGCCGCACCAGACAGATTTTACGCGTCCGCTAATATATCGCAAAATGAAAACACGTGTAGAGCTGTGCTCAAATTTTGCATTAGAGAGTGTCGTAATCGTCGGTGAACTTTTTTATACTAAACAACTTCATTTTGTTTCTTTCGTGAAGACATGTGTAGACCGTCGAGATAATTAAACCTGCGTGGTTTTTCTGAGACGCTCACTCAGGAGCTGTGCCAGAAAAGCTGGTATTTTTCTAAACCATTTAGTTTTTTTTTCATTTAGCGAATTCTTCAAAACGTTAACTTAACGGTTGACTAAAATTCTTCAAGTTAATTTTTCAATTATACCCACGTACCTCTCCTCGTTTCAATTTTCTTGACGTCTATGTCAAACTGTCCATATCAACGGAATAAGCGAGCAGCAAGCTACTTCTCATCAAGATATAAAATGTTTATTTTCTGGTAGTGTTAAGCCATAAAGCCATGATAGGGTTGTCTAAAATTAAAAACGTACAAAGATACAGATAATGAACGAGAAGAAAGGAAAGCGAGCGCCCGCTTTTTACTAGTCATGTCATAAGACGCCAACAAAGAAAGACACAGAGGGCCCGCATAGGAGAATTTACGTGTACTTAATCAATGAAATAAGGAAATGATAGATAAATGGAAATGAAACTGTCTGAAAAGGCAACTGGCCGCAAGAGGGGCACGAAGCCATGTCTTTGCATGAGGGGTGCGATGCTCGTATCAATTGAACTACCGCGGCGCTGTTTTGTCATCTGCTTTCAGTGGTATCTATATTTATCTACTAGAACTAAACCTTGGAGTTTGAGCTAGCGCCACACATCACGACTTTGACGGTGCATGTGAAACATAATTTTTTTTTCATGTCGCAGGGCACGGCTACTTGAACCTTTTGGGTAAAGGCAACTGGCTAATAAACCCATAGATGCTACCAAAGCAATCAATGCTGCCCGATTCAAGGCATCGCTATGTAATGAACGACAAGAAAGGAAACCGAGGGCCCGATTTTTGTTAGTCATATCGTAAGAAGTCATCAGACAAAGACACTTTGTTGACTTCTTATGATAAAACATTCAGATAGAAGACTAGGCTCTTGTCGGAACGTTGGTTCCAAGCAACGACTTGCCTTGCTCATTTCCTGTCATAAAAAGTCAGAACATGGGCTACAGCTAGAGTTTCAGCGGCGTGGAAATAGGCGCACTAATAAAAAAAGATTTCGCGGTTTCGTACAAAAGGAGAAGCATCGATTGCGATAACAAAATAGTATACTGCTGTATTAACTAAGAATACTACTTTTATCAGCCGTATAGACTTGAAAACATTCCCCTAATACCCTACTTAACAAACATGGTGTCAGCGCGGACAAGCAAACACGAACACATAACACTCGATGAACGAAGAAACTCCCTGTCAAAATGCTGGTGTGAGCAAGCAGAGCAGCTGCAGAGAGAGAAGTGACCTTCGTTGGTGCTGCTGCTGGTGACGTGGTGATATGGGTGAAGGTCTTGCACTGGAGAAGGTTAAGGACGTCGTCTGAATTGCCCTTTAAAACATTGTTTACCTTTTCTTCTTCCGGTATTCGCTTGTCCAACTTGCAGCAAAGGGCATGAACGTCCTGAATAAACGTGACGTCTGGGCGCGAGTCCCATGTTCCGTCTTCGCGGTTCGTTGTCGTCCGACTGTGGTTACCCAAAAGGCAGCACAACGTTTCCTTGCATTGCTCAAAACCTGTCATCTCATCTTCATGTGTCTGAAATCAGACCCTTGCCGTGCGTTTGAATTAGTAGATTACGTTGGCCAACATAAGGGCCTGATCCCACTTGTTATTTTCGCTGGCATGCTTGTGTATACGGAGGGAATCTTCGACGTCAATGTCATCGGTACTTATAAACGTACCGTGGTCACGGGGCTGAGCCGAGGTGATGGTTCGCATGGTTGTCAGTCGCCAATGTTGCAGCCTCTTCGTCAGTCGGCATGGTGGTAGCGGCCAGGCTTGCATTAGATGCACCTCACACTTCCGACAATATGTAGCACGATTATTAAAGAAGCAGAGAAATATATTTGCAGGTTACGTAGGAAAAGACCGGCATACGAGGCAAGTGTCTAACGTCGTCGTTGTCATTCTCAACCCCAGGCTTGTGCTATTGGTCCTGCGCCTTACTTTTAGCGTTATAACAATACTGTCACATAGTATTGACGGTGAATAACACAGTGGCAGTACTGTGAACGACAAAACTAACATTTATTGGGCGAAACTGTGCCCACAAAACAGGCGACACTTATAGCACAACGATAGCGGCGAACATGGTCGGCGATCGTCGAAAATCTGATGAGCGGGTCAAGCCCGTCGGCTTTTATACATCAGTCGTCAGAGTAATGGCAGGGACCCGCGAATAAGTTGTACATTATTCGCGTGGCGCACACATGCAATCAGATTACACAAGGTTCGGTCACAGACAGCTGATGGAAGCACCGATAACATTGCAGAAACTTCCGATAGATGCAGGCACGTCCTGCGCTGTGCGATAGCATTTGTTAGGCGGTGAAACGTGTCGCCCGATAAACACAAACAAGTACACGTGTAAATATGAGGCATTAACAAGCGTTTACACGTAGCACGTACAGTCGAGGGATTATTTTGGAGTACTCCACGAGCGTCGATCGGCGGTCGGTTAGCGCCTTCTAACGGCGCGAAGCGACGAATATCTGCAATAAATTGTTCATATTTTGCTGATCTCTCTTGCCATTGCTGCTTTCGGCCCCTTCGCGCTATTAAAAACCGTTCACCAGCCGGGAAGTCGACGCACGCGCGCTGCTGTTAAGGAGTCGGGCGAGTGTGCATGGTGTAAAGTTCATGTAATGTGTTCATGTTCATGTGTAAAGTTCATTCAGTATATTTCTGAGGAAGATCCACTGGCTATTGGTCACATTTTCATGTAAAACGTACGGTGCGTGAGGTGCGCTATCGGAGAGGGCTGAAACGGCAGGCATCATCATACCGAAGGAGGCTCTGTTTCGCGTTCATTGCGCGTCTCGTCTCAATCGCAACTAGTCGTCTGCGCAGCATCTACGTCGATCATAAAGGCGGCACCCTATCAGTCACCGCTTTCAATGCATATGTGCTATGGGGAGCTTTTCCTCTAGAGTTCCACACATTAATCCTATGGTGGTGTGTTGTTGGCAATGCGTAAATGCGAGACGAAGCTTACCGATGTACATAAATTGCTAAGCATTTTATAACCAACAAAAAATTGGTGTTTCTACGAAATCAGTGGTCATTAAGCAAAATATTATCAAAGGTGTGGTTACCAATGCAGTCGTCTATATTGCATTCCGCCATTTCGCTTTCACGTCTAGGGCGTTCTAATCGAGAGAAGTACGTAGAAACTGCTACATATGCTGGCAGAGATTTAACGAGAATAGCTATATTACGTTTTGAATTTCTTCAGCATTTTTATTACAATTTTAAACCATTTCTCTACGTGCCATTGCCATGTAACACCGTGGCCTAAAGGGCTAAAATGAAACGTTTTTGTAGAACGTTCGCACCACCTGTATAGTCTGCAGAGGCGAACATCAAATTAAATGTTTTTTTTATTCAAGCTTTGAATAAGCATTGTCCAGAGCTGTCATCCCTTCTTCCGCGCAGCAGGTTCTTCCGGTCAGCTGTTAGTGCGAACAGCCGATTCCCGTACACTATGTTCATCGGCGTCGATTTCTTTCACCGCGGCTAGGTTGGAGTTGAAGTTCTGTTTGGTATAGTGCTCAGGTCGGTTTATTTCACAAGAAAGGCTTTCTTTCCTTCTACTAAACAGAGCAAAATGCCTCGCTGTATTTCTAATTACCTGTTAAATCTGCGCCCCTACTATTGCACTCGTGGTGGTAGTGGTGGTGGTGGTGAATTGTAGCAACAGGCGGGTTTAGCCTGGCGAACAAGGCCGGCAATTGCTCCGCCCGAGCGTCTCGCACAATACCGCTGAAGGGCTTAACCATATGTCCATCAAACCAATCTCTCTTAAGAATTCGATGAGGAGACGTGAAGTTTCTTTGCGGGCTATAACTGATCCCTCGACAAATATAAGGTGTTGCAGGCGCGCATGTGGAAGGTCCTTGTTTTGTAGATTTTTCAGGAGAGTGTCTCTTTCATCTTGGAATTGCTGGCAGGACCACAAAAGTGCTCAATGTCTCCTGTCTCGTTGCATGCCGTACAGTTCGGAGTATTGATTCGCTCCGTTTTAAATAACCAGGCCGGTGTATTAGCAGATCCTGTCCTTATTCGATATAGAAGTGTCTTCCTCTCGGTGCAATCTCTTGGTTACGCAGGGCATATGCGGTGGAACCCAAAGCGACGCAAAGTGATTTGGAATGTCAGATTTTTGCACTTGATTACTCTTTGGAGCCTTGATTTTGGGAGGATGATAGAGTGCTGCGTATGCAAGCGCATCAGCTTTTTCGTTTCCTGAGATACCAATGTGGGAAGGAATCCACTGAAACTTTAATGTGAAGCCTTTGTTGTTGAGTTCTTTCACGATGGCTAGGGATTTGCGTGGGAACTTAAGGGATGGCTATCCAACGTATATTTGTTGTAATGCGGCCTTTGAGTCCGTAAGGACAACCACATTCTGCGGAGGCAAAGTCTTTCGTTTGCGCAGAGCAGAAGCTATTGGTACGCCTTCCACAACTGTCGACGAGGCTATACAGTCCAGACGGCCAGACCACGTATATCTTAGAGAGGGAATATAGAATGCAGCTGCACAGCGGTCTTCGTCTGCCTTGACAGAGCCATCTGTGTATACTTGTAGGTGATTCGGGTAAATCGTGTTGAGGTGTTCCAGGACTAATGACTTGGCTACTGCAGATGGAATGCAGCTCTGTGATTGTAATCGTGGTACACTTAAGTTGCATGTGATGTCCTCGAATGTCCAGCCTGGTTCTATCCTTTCCCTCTGTCTCGTAAACACCGTGTTCATTTGTTACCTCGGGTGCTCGTTTATTGATTTATTGTTTCGGCGACTGGTTCTACTGCAAATAAAAAAACAAATAAAAGGACGCTTTTTTTATCTTCCTGTGTGCTCCTGAAGTGTTCTTTAAAGGTACCTCTAACTAATGTAAACTCCACAGCAGTATCTTTGGTTTTGCATGGAGATTGGCTGCCATCTATGATCTATCCATACAACATTTTTACCAAACGAACAAATGTGCCTGGTCACTCCACCGGAAAGAGGACGCCCTGTACGACGGTATAAAGCTTGCTGCCGCAGTAATTTTTTATTACTTTGCTGACGTTTCATAATCCAGGTTGGTATGGTAACGCCAGCGCGATGAAAACACGTGTTCAGGACAGTCCTCCATAGAGCGGATGCTTGAACAGAGCCACTAAATAATCAAGTCTGCCAGGCTACAGCAGCTGTTATGTTTGACTCGATCGTAGCGCGACCTTTCTGAATTCTCATGCTGGCGAATATGACCTTGCTGCGCGCATTGCAACGTTGAAATAAAACTGCAAAGCATGTTTTATGACTCCGGTTCTCCGTGCTCTCAGTATATGTTGAAATCTGCTATCAGCGCATCAATGCGTTCAAGTTTATAAACTTTTTATGCTGCGCGATGTTTGTGTGCATGTGTTCCGTACTTGCACGATTCTAACGCGGAGTTTTTTTTAATAAAAGTAGGGTTTCAAACTTGCATGGCGTCACAATCGCAACTGATTCTAGTGAAGATAAAAAACACAAAAAAAAATAGAAAAAGTAAGCGCGATGCAAGGTAGCTAAGCACACGGCCATCGAACGAGTTTCTGAAGAAAGCAACGCTCGGAGAGATTGCAATGTGGCTCTAAGGTGCCTGGAATTCGAACCCGCAGACGATGATTGCGCGAGCCTCGATGAGCGTGGCGTTACGAATGCATTACCTGGAACTAGAAGATGACTTTCTGTGGTCGGTAGACAGCGAAAAGCAAGCGCCGTCGCACTCCGATAGCCACTATAGCCGCTAACATTAAGCTGTTTGCCTTTCTGTGTACATTTGTGTATTTCATAATTTCGATGCAACACGGAACGCGTCGACTCAGGTGTTGTTACTCGATGTGCCTGGTAGAATCGGCACCACGTTGTTATTTCATTTTTAGTTTTGGGTGATAATATATCTGCGCGTTACAATCGGCAGCGTGGTAGAATCCGACAGGTGCGGAATATATATATATATATATATATATATATATATACATATATATATATATATATATATATATATATGTGTGTGTGTGTGTGTGTGTGTGTGTGTGTGTGTGTGTGTGTGTGTGTGTGTGTATAGGACCGTATCTACGTGCATGCGCACTTTTCAAGACCGCTAGTAACGGTGACATCCAGGTGCAACGCCCAAGGCACCTGCACAACCGCACTCTTCAAACATCCTTCCTCACGATTGCGCTCACCTCACTCGCTGTCGGTTCGAGTTGGAAGAAGGGTCACGCCGACGCTTGCTCCGCGCCATGGCCATCACTTTGTACAACCTAGCCAAGAGCCCACCTTGCGCTTTCGTGCGCTCACTAGCAAAACATTTGGCAATTGAGATGAAGATTAAGAACTTGGACTTCGCCAAGAAAGAGCACTTCAGCGACGAATACCTAAAGGTATGCCTTAATGCGACAAAATATTTGTAGTGAGGTATGAGCACTGTGTATGTCATCTTATATTAAGCGCATTTCCAAATCAGTGTGTTCATCCCTTGTAGCGAATTGAATCTACTTCAATAGTCGGCCTTGCAAGCAAAGATAAGCAAAGCAAGCAGTCGTTGCGGTCTGCCTCCACGCTGTGGTTATTTACCGTTGAAGCTGTGCTGATAAATTCTGCTTTCCAATTGCTGAAAATTAAATGTACAGTTGTTTGAGCGGCAACACATAATTTTCGCCTGGTTCAGCATGAGCATGCACTAAAAGTGTTTATTTGCATTGATTATAAGTAATAGTGTTGCTTTAGTTGATCTTGACGTTACATTTCGCCTTCGCACTCTTTAGTAGTAAAAGTAGCCTAATAAGGCTTGTGTGATTACGTTACGCAAGCCAGATATGCAGTCGTAATGAAGAAGTGCGACCGCTGCAAGCTTTCAGTGCTATTATGAGAGTTCTTCTAGAATATGTGCTTTAATATAACTATGTCTTTGTTGCACTTTTCAGGCGCTGAAGTTTTCTTTGAGGAATTATGCCAGTATTTTCGTTGGTGGCGTTTACATAAGTGACTTAAGAAATACAACAGCGCAGCCCTCACGCTTGAAGAGTGTCCGCTGCGTAATTTTTGACGGCGTGCAGACAGAGTAAATATATTTAAAGTGGCTGCACCATAATTAGCGTATGTCGGCGCCGAACAGCGCGCACTTGCTTGACCCTTAATTAAGATTTGATTAGATGTTTTCTTTATTTAGAACGGACATGGTGTCTTCGAAAGTTAACCTGAAGAAACAAATTTTCTTTCTCCTTGATGCATGCTGTTGGAGGTGAGCATCGCAACAACTCCGCTTTTTCATCCTTGCAGGTTAATCCATTCCACAAAGTCCCTGCTATTGACGATGAAGGTTTTATTGTATACGAGAGGTAATGTCTGCTACTTTTACGTGAAATTCATGATCTATTGTTCTTTGTCCGGGGGTAAATAAGACAGCTACTGTGAGCGATAACTGTGTAACAACGTCAACCTTCTCAAGAAACCTTATACTCGGTGTCGTTTCACATCAACAGAGCGGTTATTATTTGTCATCCCTATATCTTATTTTTGGCTGCCATTGAAAAAAGAATAACACATGCAAATTAAACTTACTTTTAGTATCATCCTATGTTAGTAACTGCTAGTATCATGTTAATTAACTGTCATGCGAAAATATGCATTT
Source organism: Dermacentor variabilis (assembly GCF_050947875.1). Lineage (NCBI taxonomy): Eukaryota > Metazoa > Arthropoda > Arachnida > Ixodida > Ixodidae > Dermacentor > Dermacentor variabilis. The sequence continues at coordinate 129,362,241 of NC_134570.1, read as the reverse complement.
TTGTTCCTAAACTCAGCTTTTTTCTTATAATGCCATCCTTGGGCAATTGTTTTCTTTGTTTTTTCTTTTTTCAATTAACTGTCCTGCCTAGGTTCATACTGATATACATGCATACTCTATCGCCCAACTGCCGCGCTCTCAAATGAGAGTAGCAGTATTGTAAATAAAAATAAACATAGAGCGAGTGCAGCGCCAAATGCTTTTAAGGTATTTCAGCAGGATGCTCTGTGGTCCATTTTTAAGGCGATCATGACCCTACACGTGCCGTTCAACAGTAGCCATGCATCCTGGATTGGGTTAATAAAAAGTTAGTAGACAGCCGTGCGTTCAAGAATAAGCTAACGACCGATTACAGACCAGGTCAACCTTCTTTTGTGAAGGTAATGTCAGTGGTTCTGCAAGTTCTCGAATTTCTGTTTATAGTCCTCTTAAGAAAGAAGTAACCTCCACCCCCCAGACCCCGTCCCGGTCGCATTCCCGTATTGCGGTGTTATCCTCCTTGAGGGCAAAGTCGCAAACATTTTCCAACAACAACTTTAAACGGTCCTGCCACGTTGTAACGACGGCTGTTGTTTAGAAACGTGTTTTCTTTCCCACTTGTAATTTGGTTAATCAAGTCTATTATGCAGTAATTCTTGTTGTCATCAGTTACGAAAAGCTGTTTCGTTTTTCTTCTTTCTAAATTCCGTGCTTTCTTTTCTGAATTCGAGCCGTTATTTTATACGCCAACAAATCGCGCTGGAGCATCCGTTTTATGTAAGTATTGGTTGTGTGTGCGTACCTGTATGTTGTTAATCTTCTCGATATTATGAGAGAAATTCTGCAGTCACGTTACAGCAGTAAGTTATTATATTGTAAAACGATGAATATTATATAATCTCTATGTTTATGAAGTAGCATAACTTGAAAAGACCAGCGTATTCAGGAACTTTTCATTAAGAAACCGTCGCGTTTTTTTTTTCACACTGCATCTCAGTGCGGAAACATTTACTCGGTGGGATGCACTGCGACTGCGGTGTATCTGTAAACTAGCTGGGGCACACCGGAAGAGTCGCTTGTTTCTATTTTTTGTCTGTTGATTGTGCGCAAAACCAGAAACGGTTATCAAAATGTACAGTAACAGTCCGTAGAGTGTTGAAGGGTATGAGATGTATTTGAGACTTTTCATAGTCAATATAGGAATCGTAAAGGAAAGTGAGTATTGTAGCACTTCAGGCATAGCATTCGACACCGGTAACTGTTTCTGGCAGAGCCGTAATTTGAATTGCGCAGAGAAAGCGCATCCACCACGCCTCTGCGCGACATGCGAAAATCAGCTGAAGCATCGGTTGTCTGATGTCGAGCTGGCACCGTCAGACTAGGGAAGACGAAGTCGCGCTTCTGCAGCTGTCCCCATCCGAGCTATAGGTGGCAGCCGTGAGAAGAAATCGGGGCTTCTTGGTGAGCGTCGCCCCTGTTGGCGGTCGCTTCTATTTGGACGGCGACCAAAATAAATGAATTGGGACACCGATAACCTAACCCCTTTCCAATAGTGCCGGCTCGTCATGACCTCTTGGTATAGCAAATTGTCAGCGGCTCGTCACTTTAGGCACACTGAGCCACCGCGAATCACTCTGTCGTTCTTTTTTTAGAAATCGGCTGCTTACGTTCGTCTAGTGTACGCAGCATAGAAACACCGATGAATTGAATGTATCTATAAGACGCCTGCTCTTCCTTGCCTTACGTTTCAATATGTTTCCAATCACCTTAAATTTCGGTGATGCTCTGTTTTCGGAAACTTGTACTCCCATACAATTATGAAAACGAATACAAAAAGGGCACTGTTAGGCGTAGTTATAGAGTTCTGTACTTGTGATATTGTTATGGGGATGTTGGGAGTATAGGAGATTATATTTACAATATATATACTACATGAATCTGAGTAGTGAAGATGGCTGACCACAAACAACCCGCAGCAGCCAGAGGCTCGCGATCTTCTTTCTCTCTTCGTCCATCATTCTGTAACAATATGAAGGTAAGCGGTAGTTATTCTAGTGACGCTAGTTTTTTTTCTAATTTGCACTAGAAATGCTTTTTCTTTTTTCTCTATGTTTAAAATAAATATATACGGCAGGCATCCACCAAGCTTTCTTTTCGCTCTAGAAATGCTTTCGGCACTAGTACCCTGCTCCTACCAATATCATGCTACAGTCCATCGCTCCGGTAATAAGGGCGATGCTGGGTCCATACAATCAGAGATGGTAGGCGAATACTGTGTCCCAGTGGTATTTGGTTTCACACTGGAAATGTAATAAGTATTGCATTATAGCTTAGTATATGAGCAATAAATTGGTTGTTAGGATTTCTTATTCGCCCTCATGTAGTGCCCTGAAATAATGTGAATAAAGTGTAAATAAAAAATATATATTTTGGGTTTTGGCGGAGATCGCACATATAATTCATAGATTCTGTGTTGCAACTTTAATGCGGTGAGGAAATTAGGTATATATTTCCTTTCCGCGTTGCTTTTATTTTCTGAGCCACAATTGCAATTTCTCTTTCATATGGCTTATATTTTATTCTCTCCACAGCAACGCCATCGCATATTACTTGTTGCGAAAATACGCCCCCGATTCGAAGCTTTACCCGGCCTGCATCAAGACTCGCACGCGCATTGACCAGGTTCTTGCCTGCCTTTCCAGCACAATTCACAGTGCAATGGTTGCTTTCCTCGTAAGTGCGCAATTTTCTCCTGCGTCCTGGGAAGGACCATCAAGTGGCTAATTCTCTTGAGAGATAATCTTCTGTTAGTGTTATTATGAAAGTTCGAACATCTTATGAGCGCGACCACTTAAGGCAGGCTATGAAAGGCAAAGAAAGCTCACCTAAAAGCAAATACTATTCTGTGACCTATAGGAACCACCGCCGACATTCAGCAAAAACTGATTTTGAAATTTAAAAAAAAATACACGGGCAGTCGCCCGGCGACAGTGTCATCAAAGAAGAAAAGGACGCTTCGAATGTAAATTTAACCTCAATGTGGTTGGTGTTATATATAGATTCTGTGGGATCAGAGTTAAAGTTGTTTACAGTAATTATGGCATCTGTAGCAACTGGCCTAAATAAGCTGTCGGGATTGTATGAAGCGTGTTTGGGAATCCTCCAAAAGAGCTTAGCCGCTCTCCCGTGAGAATTGAATATGGCTCCGAGTTTACATTTACTCTTACATACGTTACCACCAATAGCATAACGTTGTGGGAAGTTAGAATGCGCGAGTTAGAAAGACAGATAAAATAAATTTCTGAATCAGTGCTGGGAAGTAAAATGTAAATCGTATGCGCAAGTTATCTCGATGTGTCAAAATAACCGGATTTGGCACCACAATAAAATTGGCAAGAACTTAGGGCCATGTTGTTGGTCATACATAGTCGATGTTTCAAGAGTACTTGTCAGTTAGATGGCCATTGCAGTAAGTGACTTATACAAACGCTTGAAAAAGATTGTACGCTTCTTTGCGAAACGTGCGTAATGTCTTTCCTCTCTCACAGGTTTATAAAACCGAGTTTTAGTGGAAATCGGAAGACGTTATTGTTCTGTTGTAACTAAGCTTTGGCAAAGCATGCCAAGTATCGGCTTTCATTGTTTTTCGATGCGCTATTAAAACATCCTTTCAATATTTGACTGGTGTCATGGCAAAAGTAAGTCTTGCGACGAGTTACGTTCCCCGGATGTCGCGATCTTATATGTGACGAGCAGACGAGCAGCCAAATGTTGAAGTGTGCGGCTTAATTACAAGGGATTTGAGGTATTCTGATAACAGTTTAGATAGCTGTCATATTCACTAGTTATAGGCATTGAATATATATATATATATATATATATATATATATATATATATATATATTCAATGCCTATAACTAGTGAATATGACAGCTATCTAAACTGTTATCAGAAGAAAATACCTCAAATGCATTGAATGTTTCTATATATATATATATATCATTCAGTATCTGCATAACTAAATCGACTACCTTCAACCAAACTTGAGTGACGTTGACGAATGTACATCCAGGCCTAAGACATACGAGAACTAAATCCTTGTGCTAATTTTACTTCATATCTGGATGAAGCCACATGTCGGCCTAACGTGACCTTGAAGAGCTCGCACATGTTGTCTCCACGTACTGTGTTTTAAAAAAGCAGACCATTCACTGCTCGATATGCATACATTGTGCCTACGATTCCTCAGAGCTAGAAACCTAATCTTCAGGACACAGTTGGAACGTACACGTGGTCCCTGTCTGTTGAACAGCCGCCGTCAGCCGTAGTACGCACCCACTCCAGTTGAGTTTCTTTCAGTAAACCTAGGAGCAATGTCTACGAATTCACAATTTTTTATAAATATCGTAGATACCCAGTGCTTGGTCTGGCTTTGTCAGCATTTGATGAAACAGGAAGACAACAGAGCAATTACTGACCTTCACCGGTTTCTTGCCATTGCTGGCGCGGTGCATACGACGTATAGGCCCCAAATGCGTCAGTTGCACATGCTCAATTTCGGAATGTTATCACGTCTAAGAAAGAGGCCACAATAATCGCAACAACTTCGTTTCGAAACACGAATAATCACTGCTGTTGTTTGTAAATACGAGTACGTGATGCTTTTCTATTATGCGACAAGCAGAAGCCGTCGCTGCCTTTCTGCGCCAACATTATCGTATCATCTGAAGAAAGCCAAATATGCGTGCATTTGTTGGCTGCACAGCTTCCCCGATTCGTGGAGAAGACCAAGCCGAAGGCCGAGGAGAAGTCGGCATTCGAAGACAATGTCCTCAGAGGGCTCGAAAACCTGATCGGTGACAAGTTCACGGTCGGTGACACCTTCACCCTGGCCGATCTTGCCATGACCTCATTCGTTGCTGCGGCTCTTGAGGTAATTCTTCTCTGCGTCTTTGTCGCCTGACTCGCCTACGATACCTCTAGCACTAATTGTTAAACGGTGTCGGCAGGGTATGCTTATTTTGTTTTATGGCTAGGCGCACAACGCCAAGAAACAAGATGGAAAGATCATCATCATCATCATCATCATCATCATCATCATTTATTAACCGTTAAGGACCCTTAACAGGGAATTACATAACCGGGGAGGAACAGTATTGAAATAATATAGAATGGGGCTAATGCTATTCAACAATAAACCAACTACATTACAAGTACAGAGCGCACACAAAAAGAAGAGGGGTAAGGTAATCAGCAGTGGAAAACACAAGGCAAAAAAAGGTAAAACACAAGGATGGGATGGAGCAAGTGATTAGGGATAGGCTAACAAACGAAGAGATGCTTTATAGTAAGAGATTGGCACAGCGTGGTGCGCTTTTAATATTTTTTCACGCTTTTCGACGCAGGGTGTTTCAGTCAGAAAAACCTAAGATCCCTTGATAGGTTTCAAGATCGCACCCTTCTCTCTACACTATAGCCCTTTATCTCTAATCCTCCAACTACATGGACAATCACTAGCGCTCCCGAGCAATTTCAAAGCTATGAACACTTATTCAGAGGATTCTTACCAATACCCATTTTGAAACGCTATTTCGTGCACGAAACCCTTTCTCATGCGTATGTTGGCGTTAATCATACTTCGTGAAAAGCTTCGGAAACTCTATTAGGCACTAGTGATCAGTGCGACGATGTACAAATGCCTCGTGACCCCACTTAGCCTATCACGCTCCGGCTATTGCGGAAGAGTGCTAGGACTAGGAAAACAGCGGCTAGATAGCGGGTAGCGGGGCTTTTTCTGCAGTGCTGGCGTGCTCAGTTTCGTTATACCTTTATTGAGCGCTAACATTTAAGAATGAGTATCTAGAGTTAGTTGCGATTTCATAGGCATCTATAAATGAGAGGTGACAAAATATGACACTTTTCAACTTCGCCATGAAAAGTACGGCTTACAAGATTTCATTTTTTGGCAGTTAATGATCAAATTCTGGCTACCTATTTTTCTGTAACATACCATGTTTGCGGCAAAGTACTTCCAACTCACCTAGCAACTCTTTTGCAAGAACACTTTGTTCGCTGCAGCCACAGCCTTCTGTATAAAAATTAGGGGCTGTCTCAAAAACATCATGTGTTATAAAAACATGTGAAGTAAGGCTTATAAAATAATTAATTGGGGTGCTATGAAATTCCCCTCAAACGCGTCCTTGCCCAGGAAGTTTCGTAAGAGTGGTGAAAAGCAAGATGCTGAGCAAGAATGTATCCTCTATGTTGCAAAATGTGGCCCTGAATGGAAATGCTCGCACTCTGGTGCTGCTTCAAATGAAAAATCACCTGCTGTGGTACCTGTTCAATTTATACCTTGATTTTATGGGTCACCAGCTCTCATAAATTTGTAATCATGTCTACAGCTGCCAGTACCTGCGAGTTGCCGATATCAATAAAAAGCTTTGGTCTCCCGAACACCCGACTTTTCCAAGTAACTTTTTGTCTCCCTCTTGTGTATTGCAGAACAATCTTGTGGACTATACGAAGTTTTCCAAGCTGAGAAGCTACTACGAACGAGTCAAGCATGAGCAACCTTGCTTTGAGGAAATCTACGGGCCTGTCCTAGACAACATGAGGCAACTGTCGGCTAACTTAAAGTAGACCTCGAAGTGGTAATAAATATTGCTGCCGAATGTTGCAGAACCAAATTTGTTGCTTGTAAAGCATAATAATTTTGCAAATTGCTCACAAAAATCTTTATATGCGAATTTGTCTAAATTTTTTTAGTGTTTCTTCTCGTTCCATCGTCCCATAAAGTGAGGCTTTGTTTGCCTCTTTTTCACACATTGCAGTAGTTGTCTTCCTCAGTAGAAAACGTGGGGCACTAGGTTTTTGCCACTGAATAGGTGGCAAGAACCTATGGTTTTAGCACAATTGGGTATGTACCACTCGCTATTTGCCGAGATAGAGAAGCTCACCAAGAGGCACAACATGAGGAAGCCAACAGCACATATTGAAGAAGTCGGCTACAGAGAAGAGGAGAAGTTTGGAGAAAGAAGTGATGCGGGGAAAACGGTCTCATCTGAAGTGAAGGCGCGACAGCGACGGTGGACGAAGACAGAACACACGCACAGGGCGCCTTGTGTGTGTGTTCCCTCTATGTCCACCATCGTTGTCGCGCCTTTCAGGTCTTGCTTAACCAACACGCCCAACTATTCATCCTAACGAACAAAATAGCATGTGAGCGTGAATTGAGCGAGGAGCATTGATCTACGAAGGAGTGAGGCAGTCGTGGAGAAATTGAAGAAGTCAACTACGGCGGCCAGCGTAAAATTACATTCTCATTTGCGTCAATTCGTACGAACGATCCGGTTATTAGCATCACGTTTGCATAACAATTGTTTTAACATTTCAGCAAACGTTCAATTATTGCTCGCTTTACTGCACGTAAGCGTGCGATCCAGCATTTTCTTTATTTTTATTTACCTCTGCCTTCGTAGCACAACGAAGCTACTTTGTTTCAGGCTGAAGATGAAACGCCGTATATGTATGCCCTTAACAAATTTCAACTCAATAGAAAGACATGGAAACCACCTCATTGATCAGTATTGAATACATGCCGACAAGAGAAGAGAGAGAACATGATGGAAGGTCTTAGGATAGCTTCAAAAATGTGCATGTCTTGTGTTACTTAAGTATAAGTCAATAAAGAACGATGATGAAGAAAAGGCAAGGCAGCGAAGGTTTAAGTTTTGTGAGAAATCACAGACAAACATTTACATGTTGTTCATACTTGTGAATAGTGATTCATGGTAAGGAGAGCAACGGCCCCGAATGCAAAGAAACTTCACAATCCACCATTGGCATCATTCACCCGAACATCACTGTTTGCCTACACATCTAACATTTAATTTGCACAGCTCTCGTTTCTCGCCCTTTTGTTCACGAGCCCTGGCCTTTCACGAAGGAGCGGTCGACTAAGCACTAAAAAGGCATACCGGAGATGTCAATGCTTCAGAACTGCTCGCCACCTGAAATCAAGAAGAAAAACGTCAAATGAAAATTTCGAAAACATAAACTTATGAAACTATGTTCAGAAACTATTCTGGGCGAAGAATTGCTCCTTAAGCAAACCACAAACTTCAAACAAGTCTGGCTGGTGCTGCTGCATCCGCAAGGCCCAAGGCCGCCAGTAAGTATAAGACTGGAGCTCCACTTCTATAGAGACTTTTCCCCGCCACATACTTCTATTATTTCTATGATCTTTATGATACATAACTCTACAGAGGCCACGGAATGTTTTATGAAAGACTTGTCATTGATTCGCACGTGGAATGAAAATATGGTTAGAAATACTGCGCTTGAGAAAAAAGGAAAGAAAAAAACTCACCTAGCGCTTTTCATGAAGATAATTGTAGATTCTGTAATATCAAGTTTAGCAATGACGGTTGCGTTATCATCGCTGAGTTATTAGGCTAGCATGTTACTACCTAGGATAATAGAGATATATGACCTCCGGTGTAGGCCCCAATGAACCAAAGCTGTAAAGGTACAACAAAAACTGCGTGAAAATGGTGGTGCCTAGGCTCAATGTTTTTTCAGTCTTTTTTATAGCGAAGCTGAATATAACTAGGGTTCTGTGCATTTTCGTGTGCGTCAACAAAAACTATCATCATCAATGGCTCATATCACCATAAGTACGCATACCGCCGTAAGCATTCATACAGCCATAAGCAAGCAAAAAAATGCAATGGCTCATAGCCCCGGAAGACAGAGGCTGCAAGCACTCAGACAAGTGAAGGGAACAGTGCATACATGCTGTTTAATCACGCATGCAACACAAAAACAGCATGTCAAAAAGTGTCATCATAAATGGCTCATACCCTTGGAAGCAATGGTCACTCTCGTGAGCAATAGCGCATACTCCCAGAAGGAAGCAAGACTGCGATTGCTCATAGCCCCGTAAAGTTCACGGCTACTCATTTGCGTGCGTCAGTTGCGATAACACTAACCCTGTTTTCGTCGTCGGTGATTTCAATATGGGTATGTCGGGACCGAAAAGGGAGTGCAGACTTCGATGTGTACATTTCAAAACCAGACAAGAAACAAGTCACTCAGTTTGTGCTAGAAAAATTTGGTGCCGCACCAAGTCACTCAACCTGTCAACATTGGTCGTGTATACACTTGACTTAGACCAAGATTGTCTCTAAAATTGCAACCAAATCAATCAGTGTATATCAAAACAACCACAAAGCTATCGTCCCTCTTACAAACGTCTGCTGAAGCCGCACGTGGGGCGTGTAGTCGATTTGTCACCGCTTTGGCCATGACCATCGTCCACTAAAATCTACACCTTTCCTGCTCTTCCGCTTCCTCTCAATGCACCTGTGGTTTCAGCTGAACCTGAAGAACCTGAACTTCGCCAAGAATAAGCACTTTAGTGAGGGCTACCCAAAGGTAAGCTGAAATCTACATACCATTTAGAGCGCTGCTTCTACGCACCCGTTCCTGCGGCAAACGTCGACGTTGTCCTTCAGCCTATCCGAGCCAACATGCACAGCGAAAGATGAAGGCGAACGCAGAGCGCAGCGTGTTAAGAAAAGCACAGTGACGCGCAAGAGTTGCGATGACTGCTACGAGATGCCGTCAGAGAAGCTCACCGTCGTCTCATTACCGATGCCATGCGGCGAGCGCGTCACACGATACCACAGATGGAAACAACGTGTTGCATGAGCGGAGGTCTGTCTGCGGCGGATGCTGTGAATCGTGTCGACGTGTACCCATGCGCTGCCTGTCGTGATCTCGACCTCGGGATTAGCAAGGCAGTCGCCACAACCTTCGCTGTGTTTGCAACGTGCTGCACCAGACAGATTGTCCGCGCCAGCCAATATACCGCAAAATGAAAACACGCATATGGCTGTGCTCAAATTTTGCGTTAGGGAGTGTCGTAATCGTTGGTGAATTTTTTGTGCGAAAAAACTTCTTTTTGGTTATTTCGTGAAGATATGTGTAGTCCGTCCAGTTAAGTAAAGCTGCGTGGTTTTTCTTAGACGCTCACTCAGTAGCTGGGCCAGAAGAGATGAGATTTTTCCAAAGCATTTTCTTGTTTTATTTTGCGAATTCCTCATGACGTCAATTTAACGCTCGACAAAAATCCTCTAATTAAATTTTTCAGTCATGCCTACGTGCCTCCCTTCTTTTCAATTTTATTAATGTTTATTTTAAACTGTCCACATCAACGGAATAAGCGAGGAGCAAGCTACTTCTCATCGAGATATAAGATGTTTATTTTCCGGTAGTATTCAGCCATAAAGCCATTATAAAGTTGTTTGAAGTTGCAAACGCACCAAGCTCCAGATAATGAACGAGAAGAAAGCAAAGCGAGGGCCCGATTTTTATTAGTCACGTCATAAGACGTCAACAAAGAAACACACGAAAGGCGAGCATAGGAGAATTACATGTTCTTATAATTAGAAATAAAGAAATTATAAATTATTGGTGCTGAAACTGCATGAAAAAACAACTGGCCACAGGCGTGGCACGAACCCATCTCTTCATATCGCGCGTGCGATGCTTGGAGCAATTAAACTACCGTGGCGCCGCTCTCCCATCCGCTTTCTGGGGTATTTATATTTATCGACTAGAACAAAACGTTCGAGTCTAAGCCAGCGCCACACCTCGAGCCCTTGACGGCGGTTGTGAAATATCCTTTTTTCTTTTTGTCACAGGCGTCACGTCTGTACTTGAGCCTTTTGGGCGAAGGCAACTGGTTAATAAATCCACAGATGCTACGGAAGGAATCAACGCTGCCGGATTCGAGGCCTCGCTAGGTAATGAACGATAAGAAAGGAAGCAGAGGACCCAATTTGTATGTCACATCAAAAGAAGTCAACAAACAAAGTCACTCTGTTGACTTCTTATGTTAAAATATACAGATTCAAAGTTAGAAAATGTGCAACATTTGTCACCTTGAAGACGACTATTCCTTTTCTCAGAACATTGGTTCCATACAACGGCTTACCTTGCTCATCCACTATTGATAAAAAGTCGGAACATGTGCTACAGATAGTGTTCTAGCGGCATGGAAATAGGCGAACTAAAAAAAAGAAGTCGCGGTTTAGGCCAAAATGCGAAGCATCGATAACAAACTAGTAGATAGCTGTACCAACTAAGAATACTAGTTTTATCGGCCGCATAGACTTGAAAACATGAACTTATTACCCTAATTAACAAGCATGGCGTCAGCGCGAACAAGCAAACACGATCACATCACACTCGATGAGCGCGAACACTCGCTGTCAAAACGCTGGTGTGAGCAAGCACAACATCAGCAAACAGCGAAGTGGCATTCGTTGCTGCTGCTGCTGGTGAAGTGCTGATCTGGGTGGAGTTCTTCTACCGGAGAAGGTTAAAGACGTCGTCTGCTTTGGCCTTTAGAACATGGTTTCCCTTTTCGTCTTCCGGCATTCGCTTGCCCAACTTGCGGCACAGAGCATGAGCGTCCTGCATAAACGTCACGTCTGGGCGCGTGTCACAAGTTCCTCCTTCGCGACTAGCTGTCGTCCGACTGTCCTGCTGAAAAGACAGCGCAACGTTTTCTAGCATTGCTCCCTACTTTTTAACTCCGCTTAATCTTTCTGAAACTAGACCCTTGCCGTGCGTTTGAAGTAGTAGATCACTTTGGCTAGCGTAAGGGCCTGACCTCACCTGTTATTTGCGCTGGCATGCTCGTGCATACGGAGCCATACATGGACGTCAATGTCATCGGTACTTATAAACGTGCCGGGGTCACGAGGCTGAGCCGACGTGACAGATGGCATGGTTGTCACCGTCGTGGTAACCAGTGCTGCAGCCTCTTCGTCAGTCGGCATGGCGGTAGTGGCCAGGCTTGCAATAGATGCACCTCACACTTCCAACAGATTGTAGCACGATGATTAAAGAAACAGAGAAATATATGAACAGGTTACGCAGGAAAAGCCGGGCACATGAGGCAAGTGTCTAACGTCGTCGTCGTCATTCTCAACCCCAGGCTTGTACTCTTGGTCCTCCGCCTTGCTTTCAACGTTATAACAATAGAAGGCAGAAACAAGCCTTTACACGTACCACGTACTACATTCGAGGTGTTCCTTTGCAGTACCGCGCGAGCGCCGACTGGGTGGTTGATTAACGCCTTATAACGGCGCAAGGCCACAAATATCTGCAAGAACTTGTTGATATTTTGCTGATCTCTCTTTCCATTGCTAGTTTCGGCCCCTTCGCGCCGTTAAAAAGGGTTCACGGCCGGGCAGCCGACGCTCGCGCGGTGCTGTTAAGAAGTCGGGCGTGTGTACATGGGGACAATGCGTAAAGTTCAATTGGTCTGTTCCTGAGGAAGATCCAACGGCTATTTTTCAGATTTTATGTGAAACATACGGTGCATGAGGGGCGCGTTTGGAGGCGACGGAAACGGCAGGCGTCATCATAACGAAGGAGGTTCTGTTTCGCGTTGATTGCGCATCTCGTCTCAATCGCAACTAGTCGTCTGCGCGACATCTACATGGATCATAATGGCCGCGGGTCACCGGTATGATAATCACCGCTATCAATGGATAGGTGTTATAGGGAGTGTTTTCTCTAGAGTTGCTTATATTATTCCTATGGTGGCGTGTCGTTCGCTATGCGTAAATGCCAGACAAAGCTTACCGATCTACATAAACCTCTAAGTATTTCATAACCAACAAAAAATATTGGCATTGATACGAAGACATTGGTCATTGATTAAAATATTGTCAAAGATGTGGTTACCAATGTAGTCTTCTATATTTCCTTCCAGCATATTGCTTCCACGTCTAGGGCGTTCTTATGAAGAGAAATACGAAGAAACTGCTATCCACGGTGGCATAGATGTAGCGAGAATAGCTATATTACGTTTTGAATCTCTAAAGCATTTTTGTTACAATTTGGAACCATTTCTCTCCGTGCCATTTCTGTGGAAGACCATGGCTTAAAGGGCTAAAATAAAACGTTTTCGTAGAACGTTCGCCCCACCTCTATAGTCTGCAGAGGCGAACTTTGAATTAAATGTTTTTTTTTATTCAAGCTTTGAATAAGAACTCTCCAGAGCTGTCGTCCTTTCTTCCGCGCCGCAGATTGTTCCGGTCATGTGTTAGTGCGAACAGTCGTTTCCGTGCACAATTTCCATCGACGGCAATTTCTTTCACCCCGGCTCATTTGGAATTGAAGGTTTGTTTGTCATAGTGCTCCGATTGTTTATCCAGATTGTTGATTGAACAAGAAAGGCTTTCTTTCCTTGTAATAAATATTGCAAGATGCATTGCTGCATTTCTAATTACCTGTTATATCTGTGCCCCGAGAATTGTACTCGCAAATACCGTGTGTTCTATTAGCGGATGTGCTCGTTTATTTATATAACGTTCCGACAATTTGGCGTACTGTAAATAAATAATTAAAATGACGCTTTATTTGTTCCTTGTGTATGCTCCTGAAGTATTCTTTAGAGGTACACCTAACTAATGTAAACTTCACAGCAGCATCTTCCTTTTGGCATGGAGATAGCCCGCCAGTGATCTATGCATACATCATTTTTACGAAACGAAGAAATGTGCCTGGCCACTGCACATGAAACAGGACGCCCTGTACGAGGCTATAAAACTGTTGCTCCCGCAGTAACTTTTGTTTTTCAATTTCTTCGCTGACGTGCCATAAGTCTGGTTGGTAGGGTAACTCGAGCGCCATGGAAACATGTGTTCGGGACAGTATCACAAAAAGCGCATGCTTGAACAGAGCCGCTGAATAATCGAGTCTGGGAGACTGAAGCAGCTGTTACCTTTGGCTCGATCGTAGCGCGACCTTTCTGAGGGATAATTCTGGCGATTATGACCTAGGAGCCACGTACGGCTTCGTTGAAATAAAACTGGAAAGCACTTGTTTATGACTCCGGTTTTTCGTGCGCTCAGTAAATGTGGAAATGAGCACTCAGCGCATTCACTCTAACGAATCGTTTATGCTGCTCCATAGCGCATACGTGCATATATATATATATATATATATATATATATATATATATATATATATATATATATATATATATATATATATATATATATATATATATATATATATATATAGAGAGAGAGAGAGAGAGAGAGAGAGAGATACTGCTGTCTCAAATTTGAGACATAGCAGGAGTGGGTAGGTACATCAACGAACATACAATCAACATGTCATAGTAAACGAACTTCGTCTACAAAACGCTCATGTGGCAATTCTCGGAGATAAGAATGTAGCGAGTTCCACAATTCAATGGTAAATGGCAAGAAAGAAAATTTGAAGCTATCTAAGTAAGCTCGAAAGGGAACAATAATCAAGGGATTGGCTCTTCGCGTTACACGTGCCGAGGAGCCAACAAATGTCCCGGGCACGTCGACAATGCCAGATGCATGTACAATTTTGTGCAACATTATAATCCTTTCACACGCGCGCCTATGTGCCAACGGCTCAAGCGATAGCAGGCCAGCATGAAGAGAAGGGGAGAAATTGCGATTGTATCGATTATATATGAATCTAATAGCTTTCTTCTACACAGCCTCAAGCTTCGATACATCAGATACGCTGTGAGGTGACCAGACAACAGATGCATATTCTAGATTGGGCGTCACGAGGGATTTGTAAGCTGCTAGTTTGCATTCCTTGGTTGCTGGTTTTAGTGTTCTTTTTAAACATCCAAGTCGTTTTAGATTATGTGTTTTTGTCATTTTACGTTGGAAGAAAAAATTACACAAAAGATATTTGTAGTCGGTGATATAAGTCAAAAATCTTCTCATCATTACTGTAGGTGAATTTCAGGGGTTCCTTTTTGTTTGAAAAGATCATTGATACCATTTTATTGAAGTTGATTTCCATCTGCCAGGTTTTGCTCCAGTTGCAGAAGGCACTGAAAGTGTTATTCAACATCTTCTTGGCATTGAAGCTACCGATGTTAGAGTACAAGACACAGTCGTCTGCATACAAACGGAGCTTAAGAGCAGTGTTAGTAACAACTGCGCTTTTTTCTCCTTGCAGATAAATCCGTTCCACAAGGTGCCTGCAATTGACGATGACGCTTTTATTGTTTACGGAAGGTAGGATTTGCTACATTTATGTTAAATTCCTGATATGTTTTGTTTTGTCTGGAGACAAATGAGATGGCTGCTGTGGAGCGATCAATGCGTAATTACGTCATCCGTCTCGATAAACTTTACACTCGGATTCGTTTCACTTCAATAGAAGGGTTACGAATTGTAACAATAGGGCTTATTTTTCGCTGACTTCGAAAAAAACACCGCATGCTAATTAAAGCGGCTATTTGGACGCATTGTTAGCCATTACTAAAACGTAAAGCCCATAACGAGTCAAGTGCGGTGAAAGAAAACGGGATGCACAGAGCGCTCGTGTGTCACACGCTCATCAATTTTGTGCTCCAGTTTCGACCATCACGTATTTGTGTTTAGCGCCCATGAAGGGGCTCACACATACTTTGTGACTTGGAATGACTGCGCAGACGCACTCGAACGATAAAGGAATGTTAGAATAAAGTTCTTGGAATATGGACCACCATAGCTCATTAAGTGGAGGAGCACTGACCTCACCTCCGATCACGAATGGAATGTGTGATGATGGTGTGAAATAGAGCTCACCTATAAATCCCAAAAAAACCTAATTTCTGCTTAGCAATAACAAATTACTGATATGACAAACTGAATGAATAGCATTTAATATTCTGAGAAAAGAAGAAAAACAAAAACTATCCTGTCAAATATTTTAAATGGTTTGGAAAGGTGTTTAAAGACAAATCATCAGAAGCGGTTTCTGATAAGCACTAAGGGCAACAAATCGTTTCGTGAGCAAACAATTATCTTAGAGATGTCAATTCCAAGTTTTGTGATACATTGAATACGCCAACATCTATGATGGTAAAGTAAAAAAAACCGCCTTACTGCTGTGTGAAATTATTTTTTATTATCGCAATAATTTTAATGTGCAGTCAATCAAAAAGATTTAATTGCTGGCGCTCAGCTTACCTGCTAATATAGAATTAAAATAGTTGGCAGCACGATTAAGTTGCACGGTTGTCGACAGACCTGAAAGTATGCGGTTCTAAAACATTTTTAAAGAGACATCTCTATTTAGGCTATGGTACCTGATTATATAGCATTTATTCTTGTTCCTTAAGTTGTCCGCCCCTTCAGAGGCCTCCACCCCGAGGCAGCGTCCTCCTTCAGTACATTCTGTCGCCTCCGAAATGACAAGTGGGAAAGAAGCACACCGAATCTCAAAGCAAAATAGAAAAGAAAAAAAAGAACGGGGGGAGGGGGGCGGACGATTGTACATCATCATGATTATGTACATCATCATTATGATAGTGATGTACACTCATCATGATTGTTCACTTTTGTTTTCAACGACTGTAGTAAGCTCCCAGTCAGGAATTGTTAATACCTACCGTATGCAGTGGAGGCCATTCTTATGCTTTGTAAATTTTCTATTCATGGTCCGGGTGCCCTGAGAGTAATTCACCTTGAGAAACGTGCTCTTGCACATACACTATAGACTGACTGGCGATCATGAATTAATGCCAGGATTCGGCCCATTATGTTTGTCTGCTGCATATTAATCTTCAAAGCTTCTCTTACATTTGATTGTTTAACGTACTCAATGACATGTAGAAATTCATCTCCAGTGTTGCTGAGCTGGATAATGTCGTCTGCAAACCGAGGGCTGTTCAAATACTTGTCTTTGATCCTCACTGTAAGCCTCGGCAGCCTAATATCCTGAATACTTTTAAGCATGCAATGAATATCATTGAGAGATTGTGCCTCTTTTCCTGACTCCTTACATGATAGGGGTAAGGCAAAGCCGGTTTAAGATATGGCAATAGTTGGCCGCAAATAGCCTTTACTTTCGATATAATTTCCTGAAGATTACAAAGAAAATGAAATTCTTTAAATATCTAAAATTCTCACCATTGACAAATGTCACCACCGAAAAGCAATTCGAGACCAAGCGACAGCCACGCTAAGGTGTACCGATAGTTTTTTTAATTAGTTAGAATTATAGGGCCGAATGCCGCAGTTTCGTTTTCCACAGATAATAGAACTGATCGAATAAAATCTTAAGGAACTAGCGTACAACACATCATTATTACTTGCTGCTTTTTCACTTTTGCACGAGGCCATGCATAATTGCAATAGAACATTGATGTACTACTCCTGAATCCCATTGTAATAGAACGACTGCAGCGCTAATTTATTCGTTTTGGTGTACGTTAGCAGGAAGCTCTGTGGTCCGTTTTTCAGGCTGTCATCAAGTCAGGCACACTGTTCGCCAGTAGCAAGACATACTGGATAGGGTTTTTAAAAGTTAGACAGAAAGCTATCCGTTCAAATATAACCTCATTACAGACCAGATCAACCTTAAATATTATATAACTCACGGGGTTTTACGTACGAAAACAACAATCTGATTATCAGGCAGGCCTTAGTGGGGGACTCCGAAAATTCCGACCACCTGCGCTTCTTTTACGTGCACCCATATCAAAGTACCAGGGGTGTTTTTGCATTTAGCCCCCATTAATATGCGGGCGCCACGGCTGGCATTTGATCACGCGTCCTCGTGCTTAGCAGCCCCACACCGTAGCGCCTCAGCAACAACGGCGGGTGAAGTCAAACTTATTTTGCAAAAGTAATCTCAGCATTTCTGCGAGTTCCCGAGTTTGTATATATAGTGCTCTTGAACTAGAAGTGCGCTCCCCTCCCCCACCCATGTCTGGGTCGCGTTCCCGTATTGTGGTGTTACCCTGCTTGAGAGCGAAGTTGCTTTCCACCTGGAAGTTGCAAAGGGTGCTGCCGCGCTGTAACAGCTGTTCTTTAGAAACGTCATAACGTCTTCTCAAGCCCACTTGTAATTTTGTTATTCAGGTTCATTAATCAGTAATTCTTGTTGTCATCAGTCACGAGAAACCATTTCGTTTTTCTTTTTACTAAATTCTTGTGCTCGATATTTTTCTGAATTCCAGTCGCTATTTTACGCGCCACCAAATCGCGCTGGAGTATCCGTTTTAAGTGGTGTAATGGTTGTGTGGGCATACTTGTATGTTCTTATGTTATCAGTATTATGAGAGAAAATATTCATTTGCGTTACTATTGTAGTCTTTTATATTGTCAAATGAGTAGCATACTGTATGTATATTTATGAAGTACTATCCGTACTGAAAAGACCAGCGTCTTCAGGAGCCTTGCTGTACGAAACCAGCGCGTTCTTTTTTTAAACTCTGGATCGCACTGTGGACACTGTTACTCGCTGGCAGGCACCACGACTGGGGTGAAGTGGCTGTAAGGTAGCTGGGGCATACTGTAAGAGATGTTTCCCTATTGAAAAATCTCGTATGTACGTCTTATACGTGGCTCGTATGTACGAGATTATTGGATATGTGCCTCGTGTCACACGTATGAATAAGAGCGCCTCGTATCCCATGTGTGCACTGCAGTACTATGCGAGGGCCCTGCATCCCTTGCATGCACTGTCTTACTCGACTACTGGGCTTGGTGTGATTCACAATAAATATGCATTAATTCAAGGCTTGACATCTCATGCGGCACCTGCAGCATTAGACTCCCTTGTAGTGGGCTCTGTAATAATCTTACCTATGTGGAGCTCTTTAATGAGGAGACACACATTAACCGGTTAATTTGCATCTGCTCAATAAAGAGCAGATATACATTCTAGGCCTTCGAGAAATGATTCTCTGCATTGAACAGGGGCAGTCAACATAACTGCCATGTTCTCTTGAACTTAGTTCCTTTATAGATGCAGCGTACCTTGATGAATTTGTGCCTGCATTTTAAGGAACGAGCTGTTATACGCCGAAAACACTTGATCTACAAAAATATATACAAACGTTGAATGCACGGCATGCACTTTATTTACACAACTAGATGCAGTAAAACCTCGATAATTCGAGCCTACTGCCCTGGTAACAGGCTCTTGTTGTCTGTGCCTTGTTTCATGATACGGTGCATCTAATGTAACCTATGGACGAAATGACGCAGGACAGTGTTCTGTTCGTGCCTGCATGCCGGAAAAGTGGTTGTTGAGCTCAAGCATGCACTCAAAAACTATTATAATGGCATATGTATAACTTGCACATACGTACAAGATTAACGCTTTGAACGTAGATTTTGTTTTCAACAAATGAGACTCCCAAGAGTATTTGCGCATGTTTATAAATTCTTCAGATACCTTTTTAAAAAAACGAGAAGAAAGGGGGCTAACCGAGGGGCCCGATTTTTATTAGTCGTGTCATAAGAAACCAACAAACACTAACACCAAGGACAACGTAGGGGAAATTACTTGTGCTTAGTAAATGAAATAAGGAAACGATAAATTAATGGAAATTAAGTCGATGAAAAAAACAACTTGCCGCAGGTGGGAACGGAACTCACAACCTTCGCATTTCGCGTGCAATGCTCTACCAATTGAGATACCGCGGCGCTGTTTCCCCATCCACTTTTTTGGGTATTTATGTGTCCTAGCAGAACCCTGGGAGTGTTAGCCAGCGCCACCACTCACAGACCTTGGTGGCGGACGCGGAACGTCCTTTTTGCCGCAGGCGTCACGAGAACGTGATCTTTTTGGGTGAAGGCAACTGATCAATAAATCCCCATATGATACCTGAAGGCATCAGTGCAGCCGGATTCGAGACCCTCGTTATGCAATAAACGAGAAAAAAGGGGGTTAACCGAGGGGCCCGCTTTTTATTAGTCGTATCACAAGAAGCCTACAAACACTAGCGCCAAGGACAACATAGGGGAAAGTACCTGTGCTTAGTAAATGAAATAAAGAAACGATAAATTAATGGAAATTAACATGGATGAAAAAACAACGTGCCGCAGGTGGGAACCGAACCCACAACCTTCGGAAAAGAACAACCTTCGCAAGAACAACCTTCGCCAAAAGAATTTCGTAATTTTTTTCAGTGGAACCGTACAGCGAGGAAGAAGTATCTTGCATCGGTTTAGCATAATCCGTCCATAAAGTAATCAAACTGCACAGGTGAGTGCACTCAGGAAAGCTATATGTTTGCGCGATCATCAGAAAACGGGAACATTGACAAATCTCCGCCAATGCCTTTTACTGGCAACGAGAGGCAATGAGTTTTCGACTCTTGAAAATAAAATCATATGACTCTTCAAAAGAAAAGAAATCTGAAGTTTACTGGTGCATTGTATATATCTTAGGCCAGAGCTGCGTGTAATTAATCTATGTGGCATGGCTACGGTACTGGTACCGATATTTCCACGAGGAAACTACGCAATAAGTGAGCAGTCATGGCCACTGTATTCTTGTGACGGTGTAATTTGACCGCAAATATTCTCTGTCTATATATTTGCGCGCAGAACAAGAATCGACGCTAAGAGTCCATTGAGTGTTGAAGGGTCTGTGGTCCATTTAACACTTGAAAGAAAATGAGTGTTGTAGCACTTCAGGCAAAGCATTAGATACCGGCAACAATTTATGGTAAAGCCGTAATTTTAATTGCGCAGAGAAAGCCATCCACCCTGCGTCTGCGTGATATGAAACAATCAACTGAAACTTCATTTGTCTGATGGCTACCCGGCACCGTCAGACTAGGGAAAACGAAGTCGAGCTTCTGCAGCTGCCCGCGTTCTAGCTATAGATGGCAGCCGTGAAAGGAAATCGGGGCTTCTTGGTGAGCATCGCTGGTCTTAGCGGTCGCTTTCATTTGAACGACGACCAATATAAAAGAGGTTGGACGCCGATAACCTGATGCCTTTACAAAAGTGCCGGCTCGTCATGAGCTCTTGATAAAGCAAATTGTCAGCGACTCATCACTTTAGGCACACTGAACCAGTGCAAAGCACTCACGGTCGTTTTTTTTTTATTAGAAATCCGCTGCTTACGTTCACATAGTGCACGCAGCACAAGAAACGACGATGGATTAAATGTATTCACAGGACGCTTGCACTTGCCTGCCTGATATTTGAATGTGTTTCCAGAGCCCTAAAATTTTTTTAGTGCTAGGTTTTTCTGAAAGTTGTAGTCCCATAGGTTAATGGAAAGCAAAACAAAAAAGAACACTGCGAGGCGTTGTGGTAGGGTACTGTACTTGTGATTTGAAGGTAAACGGTAGTAATTCTAGTGAGGCTAGTTTTTTGCTTTTTTATTTTCCCTCGAAATCCTTTTTCTTGCCTTTTTTTAAATTTTTAGATAGATATATACGGCAGGTAGGCACCAAAAATTTTTTTCACTCTAGAAAATCTTTTGGCACCAGTACCCTGCTCCTCTCAACATGCCGCTCCAGTCCATCGCTGCGGCATTCAGTGGAGCACAGGGCCATAATCAGGCATGAAATGGGAATGCAATAAGTATTATACTATAGCGTAATATACCATCAGTAAATCAGTTATTAGGATTTTGTATTCCCCCCTATGTAATTCCCTGAAATAATGTGAATAGAGTCTAAATATACATAAAGATATTTTGCTTTTGACGGAGATGGCATTTTTAACTCATAGATTCCATGGCCCCAGTTTAGGGCTGTGAGCACATTAGGTATATATTTCCTTCCCGCGTTCCGGTTATATTGCCAGCCATATTCGCAATTTCTCTTTCAAATGGCTTATATTGTATTCTATCCATATCAACGCCATCGCGTACTACTTGCTGCGAAAATACGCCCCCGAGTCGAAGCTCTACCTGACCTGCATCAAGATTCGCACTCGAATTGACCGGATTCTTGCATGCCTTTCCAGTACAATTTACAGTGCATATATTGCCTTCCACGTAAGTACGCAATTTTCCCGGCGTCCCCCAAGTAGCTAATCCTCTTGAGAGTTCATCTTCTGTTATTGTTATTATAATAGCTCGAACATCTTATGAGCGGGAGCACTTAAGGCAGGCTATGAAAGGAAAGGAAACCTCACCCAAAAACAAACATGGTTCTGTGACCTATAGGAACCGCCACCGACACTCAGCGGAAACTGATTTTGAAGCAAGCAACACGTAGAAGTCGGGCGGTGACAGCGTCCTCAAAGATGAAAAGGAGGCATCGAACGTAAATTTAGCGTAGATGTGGCCGGTGCTAGGGATTCGGTGTGATCAAAGTTAAAATTGTGTAATTACGGTATCCGTAAAAACTGGCTTATAAAAGCTGTCGGGATTGTATGGAGCGTGTTTGGTAAACCTCCAAAACAGTTTAGCCGCTCTCCCGGGACAACTGAATAGGGCACTGAGTTCCCATTTAGTATTACACAGGTTATCAGCAATATCACTACGTTATGGGAAGTTAAAATGTGGGAGTTAGAAAGACTGCTAGAAAATTACTATTGCAGTGCTCAAAAGCAACATACAATTGGAATGCAAAGGTCTCCTCAATGTTTAAAGAACGGAATTTAGCACCAAGATAACGTTTGCTTGGGACCATGCCGTGGGTCATGCACGGTCAATATTTCAAGTGAGCTTGTGAGCTGAAGACAGCCATTGGAGTGAATGGCTTATACAAAGGCTCGCAAAAATGGTACACTTCCCTACGAAGCGTACGTAATGTATTTTCTCTCTCGCGGGTTTATTAAAACCGAGTTTCATTTGGTGGAGACCGGAGGGACGTTATTGCTCTATTGTTAAGGGGATTTGGGAAAGCATGCCAAGTATGCGATATCAACCCCTTTCCTATGCCCTATTAGGACGTCCTTTCAATATTGCTTTGGCGTCATGAAAGATCTAAACGTGGCGACGAATTATGCTCTCCGGATATCTGCGCCTTATTATTGGTGATGAGCGGCGAAATGTTTAAAAGTGTGTCTTAATTACAAATAATCTTAGGTATTTCCTTCTTATGAACGTTTAGTAAAGTTTCAGAGTCACGAGTTATCGGCACTGCACGTTTGTATACATAATCCAGCATCCTGCGTAAATAAATCCACTACCTTCAACCAAACTAGAGTGATGTCGTGAAATCTTCTGCCAAGCCTAAGGCGTAGGACATAACTGAATCCTCGTCCTAATTTTACTTCATAACTTGACGAAGCCGTATATCGGCCTAGCATGACATTCAAGAGCTCGCACATGCTGTTTTCGCGTACTGTGTTTTAAAAAGCGGACATTCGACTGTACACGTGGTCCCTGTCTGCCAAACAGCGGCCGTCAGCCGTAGTACGCACCCACTCCAGTTGAGTTTCTCCGAGTGAACCTTGGAACAATATGCAGGAGACGAAAATCATTGATGAACATTGCAGGTGCTCTGTGTTTTATCAGGCTTTATTCGCATTGGAAGAAAGACGAAAACAACCGGACAACCACTTATCTTAGGTTTCTTGCCTTTGCTTGCGCGGTGTCTTGGAAGTTGAGGCCCTAAATGCGAGGCCACAACAATCACAACAAATTGGTTTTTAATGACGAATAATCGGCAGCGGAGTATGTACACACGAGTACGTAGCGCGCTTTTATAACGCGACAAGCAGAAGCCGTCGCTGCTTTCAGCGCCAACATTATCGTACGATCTGAATAAAGCCAATGTGCGTGCATTTTTTCGGTGCACAGCTTCCCCGATTCGTGCAGAAGACCAAGCCAAAGCCCGAGGAGAAGTTGGCATTCGAAGAAAACGTCCTCAGAGGGCTCGAACACTTGATCGGTGACAAGTTTGCGGTCGGTGACACCTTCACCTTCGCCGATCTTGCTATGACCTCACTCGTTGCTGCGACTCTTGAGGTAATTGTTTTCTGGGTCTTTGTTGCCTGACTCGCCTTCAATACTTCTATTGATAGTTGGTAAACGTTGTGGGTTTGTTGTGCTTGTTTTTGGTTTATTACTAGATCGACAACGAGAAGCGACAAAACGGACAGGTGTGGCCACACATAGCGCTGTGAGCTTTTCAAATTTTTTCACGCTTCTCGACACAGGGCGTTTCGGTCTGAAAGATGTAAGGTCCTGTGATAAGTTTCAAGGTGGCGCCAATCTCGGTATACCGCACGCCTCCACCTTTAATTCTCCTCTTACAGGGAGAGCCCCTAGCGCTCCCAAAATATTTGATACCTCTGAAAATGCGTTCAGAGGTTTCTTACAAATACCCCTTTTGACTCTTTCTAATGCGTATGGTTGCGTAAATCATGCTATGTGAAAAGCTTTGGGAACTCTTCCTGGCGCTAGTAATCAGTGCTGTGACGTGCAAATGCCTCGTGACCGCACTAAGCCAATCACGCTTCGTCAATTTCGGAAGTATGCAAGGATGGTGAAAACCTCGGCTGTGTAGCGGGTAGCCGCGCTTTTTCTGAAGTCCTGGCGTGTTCAGTTTCGATATTACCTGTATTAAGCGTTAACAATTAACAATGACTAAGTAGGTACGATTCCATAGGCTTACTGCTTACTGCTTACAAGATTTTATTTATTGCAGTTAATGATCGAATCCTGGCTATTTATTATTGTGAAACGTACGTTATTTGCAGAAAATTACTTCCAGATCGCCTAGCAACTATTACGCAAAAATGCTATGTTTGCTGTAGCCATAGCCTTTTATATAAAATTTAGGTGCTCTCTCATAAACACCCTGTATATAGAAAGAAGTGAAGTAATGCTTTTAAAATAGTTTTATTCAGTGGTTTAAAATGCATCTCAAATGCGTCCTGTCCTAGGAGCATTAATAAGAGTGACGAAAAGCAAGATGCCCAGCAAAGCGTATCGTCTATGTTGCGAAACGTGGCCCTCAATGCAAATGCTTACACTCGGGTGCTAGTTCACATTAAAAATCACCTTCTACAGTACTTGTGCCATTTATACATTAAGTTATTTTGTCAGTAGCTCTGATGAACTTGTAATCGTACCGTATACAGCTGCCAGTAACTGCAAGATGTTGATATCAAATAAGAACTTTGGTGTCGCGAACATCCGACTTTACAAAGT
The DNA here is from genome assembly GCF_050947875.1 of Dermacentor variabilis. Taxonomy (NCBI): domain Eukaryota; kingdom Metazoa; phylum Arthropoda; class Arachnida; order Ixodida; family Ixodidae; genus Dermacentor; species Dermacentor variabilis. The sequence continues at coordinate 129,337,329 of NC_134570.1, read as the reverse complement.
ATTTTTTTTTCTCCATTTCCTGCATTACAGAAAAGCCTTTTGGCTATACCAAATTTCCCATGCTGACAAGCCACTACGAGCGAGTCAAGCACGAGCATCCTTGCATTGAGGAAATGTACGGGCCTGTCATAAACAAGATGAAGCAAATGTCGGCTAATTTAACTTAGACCTAGAAAGTGTAATAAACAGTGCTGCCGAATGTTGGGGAAGCACATTTGTTGCTTGTAAACCATAATAATTTTTTCAAATTGCTCGCAAGCATCTCTATATGGGAATTTGCCTAAAGTTTTTTTTTGTGTGTCTCTCCTTGTTAAATAAAGTGAAGCTTTGTTTGAGTCTTCTCCACACATTGCGGTAGTAGTCGCGCTCAGTAGACAACTTGGGGCACTGGGTTTTCGCCACTGAATAGGTGCGCGGATAGAAATCTTGGACCTCTGGATTGTGGGCAACTGGGTGTGTACCACTCGCTATGGGCCGCAATAGACAAACAGAACAAGAGGCAGAATGTGAGGGAGCCTGCAAGAAAAATTGAAGACTTTGGCTACTGCGAAGCGGGGAAGTATGGAGAAAGAAGTGAAGCGAAGAGAATGTTGCAAGAGCGTAAATTCATCGAGGATCATTGAGTAAGGTAATCGAGGAGTGAGGTAGCCGCACAGAAATCAAAGATGGCAACTGCACCGAACAGCGGAAAATAACATTCCTATTTTTGTCAAATCCTATGAACGTTCCCGTCATTAGCGTCGCGTTTACATAACATCTACATTAACGTTTCAGAAAACACTAAATTATTGTTCATTTTATTCCATATTAGCGCGGGATCCAACAAGCTTCTCCTTTTTATTTGCCACTGGCGTCTTAGCACAATGAGGCTGACATGTTTCAGGCTGAACGTGGAACAAAGTTCAACCCAATAGAGTTCTATGGCGGCTGCCTCACTGGAAGAAAGGGAATACCTGCCGATGAGACAGATAGAATATGATGAAAGGTTTTGACATGGTTTCGAAAATTTGCATATCTTCTTGTATTCCTTTATTATGAATGAATAAATAATGATGATGCACAAAGGGAAAGGCAGCGACGGGCTAATTTTTGTGAGAAATCAAAGACAAAAATTTCTAAGTTGTTCATACGATTGAAGAGATTTTAATGATAGGGAGCGCAACACACAGAATGCAATGAAAGTGTACAATGCACCAGTGCCATTACTTACCCGACTAGCACCCTTTGCCTAGGCTTTAACCATTTAAATTGCGCAGCTTCCACTTGTCGCTCATCTGTTCGCTAGGCCTGGCCTGTCACAAAGCAGCGGCCCACTAAGCATGAAAAAGGCATCCCAGAGATTTCAATGCTTCGGAATTGCTCGCCGTCTGATAACAAGAAACGTTATATTAAAATTCAGAAAGCGTAAACCTATGAAACTATGCTCAGAAAATATTTTGAGGGGAGAAGTGCTCCTTAAGTAGACCATAAACTTCAAGCAAGCTGCCGCTGGTGCAGGTGCGGCCGAAAGACACAACCAAGGCCGCCATCAAGTGCCAGGATTGAGCACTACTTCTAAAGCGATTTTTCCCCACCGCACCCTTCTGTTCTTTTCCATTGTCTTTGTAGATAACTCTGCAGAGGTCACGCAATGTTTTACGAAAGACTGCTCACTGATTTGTATGTTAAACAAAAATATGGTTAGAAATACTGCGCTTGAGAATAAAAAAGAAATAAAATGAAATAAAAAGTGCTCTTGATGTAAATAATTGTAGATTTTGTGATATCAAGTTCAATAATGACTGTAGCGTTATCACCACTGAATTATTAGCGCTATTCTGTCAAAAGCTAGGATGATAGTGACATATGACCTCTTGTGTAGGCAATGTAACTGAAAAGTGTAACGGTACAACAAACACTGTGCGGGATAATGAAGGTGACAAGACTCACTGTTTATTTTATAGCGAAGCTGTATATAGCTAGGGTTCCGTGTATTTTTCGTGTGCGTCAACAAAAACTATCCGACTCGTCGAACAATGAACCGACTGTATCTTGACGAAACGCCTAAAAACTGTGTGCGACAACACCGTTATTTGGGGTTAATTGTGGATGATCGCATCTCTTGGCGTCCTGCCGTTAAATCTGTACGACGCAAATCGCACTCCCTCCTTAAATATGTGGCCGCCTTGACTGCTCGAGGTGCTGGCTGCGACCAAACAACGGCTCTTCAGGTGTACCAGTCATCTGCACTCTCAGGCATGCTGTACGCATTGCCAATTTTGAACATACCACATAGTTTGATGTCCCAACTGGAGCGAGATCATCGCGCTGCCCTTCGACTAATGCTTGGATTACCTCGTGAGGCGCAATCTATTGCATTACTCACTGAAGCGCATCAGTTACCCCTGAGGCTGCTAGCAGATCAGAGAGCTCTGTATCATATTGAGCGTCTGCACCGCGCATCGAATGGTCAATCGCTCCTTGATCGTCTCATTAACCGCCCGTTATCTCGAATGGGAAAAATGGCGGCTTTATTTATGAATATCACTACCATTTCTGAACATGCTGCTTCGGATACGTCTCCGCCTCCAAAAGGTATCACGAAACACGTACTTCCCATTTACCTCACAATCCCTGACATACACAAAAAGTCTGATATAGCTGTTTCGGCAATATTCCAATTGGCTCAGTCTCACATGTTCGAAAAGTTTCCAGATTATCTTCAAGTTTTCACAGATGCATCTGTACACAACGACGGTCAAGGCGCCTCTGCAGCTTTTTTCTGCCCTTCAACTAAAGTACGACGTACATTTCAAATACCTCATCCAGCTTCGTCAACAACTGCAGAACTAGCAGCGATTAATGTTGCATTGAAATACGTGCAAGAGGAGTTAACTACATCGAAAGTTGTCATCTTTACAGACTCCCGTGCTGCGCTTAGCAGCTTACAACGCAGTGAGCTTGATTGCCCACTTGTGCGCAGCATTACTGACTCTGCGAGCAAAATTACATCACGTGAGGTATCTGTCGTCGCTCAATGGATACCTTCACACATAGGAATTGCCGGAAATGAAGAAGCTGATCGGCTCGCTTCAAGTTGCGCTCATAACAACTGTGACTGCCCAGAAATTCTGTGCAAGCTTGATGACGCTCGTCTCCTGATACGTCGCCACCTACTTAAGCAGCATCCAGATCAGCGTGTCGCAAATGGAACGTTCCCGCCCCGTGTTCGTGGTCGAGGCTTGCCTCGTCGCGCTAGAGCACAACTGCTCAAGCTGAGGGTTGGTTGCGTGAACGTGCACGAACGTTTATACAGACAAGGGCGTGTGGCAAGTCCATTCTGTGCGTCTTGTGGCTGCTACGAGACACTTCAGCACCTTATATTTGAGTGTCCCGCTTTCAGTGCGCAGCGCATGTTGCTAGTGAGAAACTATCACCTGCTTGGCCTGCGGTGTGCGACACTCGAGGAATGCTTATACCCCAGTGGTTGTGCATCTAAACGTGATCAGGCCCATCGCGCCCTTCTAACCTTTCTAGAGCTAAGTAACTTAGGTTCACGTTTGTAGCGTGAACGTTCAACATTCTGTAGTAGCGTGACCTTCAGTGACCGGCCCTACTGTGTGTGATCTGTACTGTGTCCTAACGCTTCTTCCTTCGAAGATGGGAAGTGGCGGGTTCAAACGCCTTGTAGTGTATATTATGAACCGGTGATTGCGTGCAGCTATACTTGGCGTCTCATCATGGAGCGCACAATTAGCCGCGTAGCAAACTAGCCATGGATGTGATTGATAATTGTGGAGGCTGTTCGATGCGGCGTCACATTAATTCCGGCTGCAGAGTCGAAACTCGGCGGAACAACGTGCTAGTGTACTGTGTTCTACTTTAGTCTTTAGATTTGTCCTGTTGCTCTTCATTTCCTCTTTCCTCCCTTCCTTCCTATCTTCCATTTCTGTGTTGCTGTCACCTCCCTTCAGAACAGTAGGCAGGCGTTGTGCCCCTTCCGGTGGCAGTTGCCAGCCTGCTGCTCGCCTTCCCTTTCCTGTTAACTTTATATATGTGTATATGTGTTCAAAACAAATAATAATAAACTATCCTAATCGATGACTCAAACCCCCGTAAGCACTCATACTCCCATAAGCAAGCAAGAATTGCAATGGCTCTAAGCCCCGTAGGGCAGACAAGCACCCAGCAAAGTGAAGCGAACAGTGCTTACATTCTGTCTAATCACGCATACAGAAAACAGCATGTCGAAAACAGTCATCATCAATGGCTCATACCCTTGGAAGCAATATCTACTCCCGTACGCAATAGCTCATGCCCCAAGAAGCAAGTAAAGCTGCGATTGTTCATAACCCCGTAAATTCCATGGCTACTCATTTGCGTAGGCTAGTTGCGATGACACTACCCTTGTGGTTGTTGTTGGTGATGTTATGCAGCTGCCCCGGGACCGAAAAGGGAATGGAGGCTTCAATGTAAACGTTTGAAAACTAGTCAAGAAATGGTTCACTCGGATTTTGATGGAAAAGTTTGCTTTGATGTGCCACACCAATCCGAGTAACTCAACTAGTAAACAACGGCCGTGTATACATCTAACGCTGACCAAGATTCAATTACCCCGATTCAATTACCACGACCAAGTTTTTAATTAAACCCGTCAGCGTATATAACAGTAATCACAAACCTATCGTCGCTGTTCTTATTAAATAATGAAAATAAATACATTTACCTTCGTCTAACCCTGTGTAAATACAGCTTCGCTGGTCATCCACCTTTACAGAGTGGAATGGCTCTTCAATTTGTCTGGCCGTCTTATCTGACAAGCTGTACGTGGCGATTCAAGCTGCATAAGCACCGACAAAATCGCTCTAAACGTTTTGTTTAATGAGCGCAGTATTCACACCCCTGGCGAGTTTGTTTTGCGGTGTTTGGCGAATGCTCAACCTATTTAGCATCTTATCGTGCAGCCGCAACCTACTATGCAGAATCTCTTTGCCAAGAAAGAAAAAAATTGTCAGTTGACAATATTGTTGTCTAGACTACGCCAGATCTCTCGCGGGAACCTGAAAGCACCTCGGTTCAGTTTCAAAGCGAAGCCATCTGCGCCTACAGGAAGCACCATTGTGGTTTATGACACCAGCAAGGAGTTACCACGTCGTCGGCCCAATAACTACGGTGCTCTTAGCCCTAGAGGAACACGGCTGTGCTACTCCAATGCCTTGCACCGTCTACTAATTTTCCACGTGTACCATCCCGACCAGACAGGATTCCATCAGACCCTAGACTTCAAATGCGTCTGTTTCAGGAACAAAATTTTCACTTCAAATATTTGCGACAGTCTACGCGTACTGGTTGCATGATGGAAAGACGATAGCTTTAAATTTCGCGGAGCAATCAACAGACATCCTTGCTTTGCGCCGATGGTGCTTTGACAGCTTTTCGCAGAACGCTTTGCAGTTCAAATTGGTTAAAAGCAGTATGAAATAAAGAACTCGCCCTTGTCGCTGTTTGGTAGCAGCCTTCCCTTTTTCGGTGTAGGAGCACAGGCCTCACCCACCAACGGCGTTTCCGTCTCTCTTCTCTCTGTTTTAACTTCAGCAACCGAAGCTTGTCCTTCAAGAGAAGCATTTCCTCCTATTTTCTGTCCATTGATAACTATCGGTCCAAACTACACTCTGAGAGAAGGAAACGTACCGTGCCAGTACTCGCAGACAGGGAGCTGCAAGGAATGCCGGAATTCACACGTGTACACTACCGTGCATGGCTACTGCTAGGGATGCTATGTCACTGGTACTACGTGTTTCAGTACACACAAGAAAACAAAATATTCTGCATATTTGTCCTAAAGCTAAATACATTTTTTATGAAGTTTTAAGTCTGCAGCAAGAGTTTATGAAGCAAAAACAAGTGTTCTGTCAGTGCAACATTTTCACAATTGGCCAGCTAAACTCGGGGGGAAAATTAGCCACATTGCGCCACGCTTGAAATACGTCGAAGCCGAGAGTTTCTTGTGGTTGAGAGCTGTCGATAACCTTCGCTGAGCGTCAACGCCGTGTGCCGCTGGCCGGCGCCGAAGCCGAGAATCCGTCGGAAATAGGGCCCTTGAGGTTCAGCTTTAAAGGGACATTAAAGGCAAGTAATAAGTCAACGTGGACTGTTTAAATATAATTCCAGAAACATCGCAACGATTGTTTCGTACCAAGAAAGAACTTTGTTTCCAAGAAAATAGCATCTGAAGGGTGCAAAATGCTTTTTCGAAATTCAAATTTCCCGCCGCCCAACCGGGAGAGTGGTGACGTTGCATACGCCATCAGCACCCTTTGCTGCCCTCGGTGAGTAAAACGGCGTCCGACAGACGGCGGCACCGGGCCATGATAGAGCGGTGGATTCACCGCTGCAGCTGCTTTTTGGTGAAGTGGCGCAGTCCGTTCGAGCATCCCGCGACATAAAATGAAAGTCAAATTCTCGGACAGTTGGTGTTTGTGCGAGTTTCGCGAGCTAGCAAAACCAGCGCAGCACTACGACATCACTAAGCTGCTGAAACGCGAAAGCGTGGGCGGCGCTGAGTCCAGCGAAAACGAAACCTTTCGAGTGCCCGCGTCGTTGTAAAGGTTAATTTCAGTGAGTTCTGAGTTTTTGCAACGACTGGTCGAGTGCTAGTGACAGATTTTAACTCAGGAGTCCTTTCGTTATCGGGCAAGTGCTTGAATGCCCCGGGGGAGTCTATAATCATGTCCGGCATTCACCTCCGCACCGGTCAGCAATACGGCTCTGTCTTGGCGTTCCCCGAACCTCACAAGTGGCCGCCACTTTGGCAGAGGCAGGTGTCTTGCCCCTGTCATTACTCTTCCTACAACAGGGGTTACGACACATTGATCGCCTACACCATGCCACAGATGGTCAAGCACTCCTGACCCGCCTACGCTCCCGGCCAGCATCACACATGGGACGGCTGTGTGGCCTCTATATGGAGGTGATAGGGGACACGCCTGCGAACGCTGTGCAGCCTCACCCACCACATCGACCACCAATCCCTATATCGACGGAACCCGCCGTGGTTGCTCAGTGGCTATGGTGTTGGGCTGCTGAGCACGAGGTCGCGGGATCGAATCCCGGCCACGGCGGCCGCATTTCGATGGGGGCGAAATGCGAAAACACCCGTGTGCTTAGATTTAGGTGCACGTTAAAGAACCCCAGGTGGTCAAAATTTCCGGAGTCCTCCACTACGGCGTGCCTCATAATCAGAAAGTGGTTTTGGCACGTAAAACCCCAAATATTATTATTATTATATCGACGGAGCTGCCAGGTGTCTCGAAGAATCGTACCCAACATGTGCCCTACAGCAGACGGCAGCCTCTCTCCTCCAAGAGAGACTTGGGGACCACCTTCACATCTTCGTCGATGGATCCGTGATACCGGAGACTGGCTCATTCACAGCAGCCTGCGTTGCACCGGTCCTACGAAAGAGCAAGCTGTGCCGTCTCCCGGGGGACGCAAGTTCTACCGCAGCAGAGTTAACAGGACCCCACCTTACTGTGTACCAACTTGCCGAGGAGAAAGTATCACGAATCTTTTGAGCCTCTTGATGGTTTTGCTCAGGTCTTAATTGTTTCACCCCCTTTAAAGGCTTTTTTTGAGCTCAAACCTTGTTCTGTGCGCAAGTTCCTTGTTTTGATTGTGATTTTTTTCCTGCATAGCGACTTCTCCTCAGCCTTAAGCATAGAGATACGTGGCGCTAGCAAACTATGTTCGTTGAACATATCTTGTTCTTACTGCTTCCACAGATTTAGTAACGCGTTCCTAAGTGTTTTTGGTATCTTTTTTTTTGTTGATCATGTGTGATCATACGTGTGCTAAATGCGGTGTTGCATGGCAAGCCTTGTGCGCATAAATAGGCCACTCCCGGTGCAAATAAAACCAGTTGTTAGTCTGCGCTTGCGATGCCGCTGTTGTTTCTTTGTCTCCGTCCCAGTCGCGATGCGCCTTTTTATAGCCATCAAATAGCTCACCCAAATCAGTTTTACTCCAACACTTTTCACACTTGTTCATAAATATTTCATGGTGCAGAAAAAATGCACCTTCCTCATCTGTCTCTGCCGATTGAAAGGCTAAACGTCGGTGAAGATACTCAACTTCTCCATGAGTCTTAATGTCAGTAGGGCTAAGGAATCGTCGATAGAAATAAAAAAGAGTATTTTAAAGCGTAAGAAATCATACACATCCTACCAAACTGTGCGAATCGGCGTAAGGAAAGCTTTTATGAAGCCGGCAAGACAATATGGCCTATCACGTTAAGATGGGCGCAGCGAAACAGGCATTGAGGTGCTGCTGCTGTTGCTGCAGCACTTCGGGCTTGTTGCGCTGGGCGAATCGGATTCAATATCAACTATGAGGCGTAATTGTCGTGTTTTATTGTGCAACAGATCCATACTCAAAAAGAAAGCCGTCGATAACGAGGACGCTCCTCGTTATCGCCACCTTTCGCCACCATGTAAACGCCCACTCAGAAGTCATGCACATCTGACGCACTGGGAGAATCGATGTCAATTAAGCTTTCATGAGGCGACAGAAGACAACGGCAAAACATGGTGAAAGACGCAATGCGCATTTCTGTGAAAAATTCGTCCCGTAGCTGTCCCCAGCCACGATGGCACACGTTGAAGGGAAAAGGTAGGTTCCATTAAGGAGGCGATACTCTCGAGCGTTCTCATTCGGTGATACCACCAGTTTCCCAGATTTAGCGATACTGTTCTCCAGACGCGCCCAAGTACACGGCCAGTGGCGTACCTGACACTGTGCGAAGAAAGCGAGCTTGGCAATAGAGCCAGAAAAGTTGTAGCCGCCATGCCAAGTCCGCTGCTGAGTCAAGTGAAATCTCGCGAACGTAATGATATCACAGATAGCGAGGGCTTCGCGAAACAGCCTCAAGAAAGGTTCCCTCGAAATACAATCACACAAAGCAGCGCAGAAATAGCTGAGGCGTGGTTCACGTCTGCCGGTGATCTAATAAAGGTGTTGTAGGCAAAGATATCGCATCCGCACTCGCCTTTACCAAAAGGCGTGGTAACGGTACTTGCTTCGGATAATACGGTAGTGCCGACTGCGCTCGCTTATCTTTGCGCGCCGGACTTATCGCTGGAGAGACCGAACATCGTCGAGTGACGGACCATTCTACGAGGTTTTCAGGCGGTGTAAAGCGAGGTTTTCTTCGCATGCGTTTAGGCAGCAATAAAATTGCTTTGCTTTCTTGTCAGCGTCAGTAACAGCGGAGCTTTCTTAACTTCAAAGCTACCGCCTGCACCTGAGGCCATTAGCGCAGTGTGATATTTGAAACGCAGCTCAAGAAACGCTATGCCTAAAGAATTTCTCAGACAAAACGACTATCAGCTTACCAAGTTTACAAAACGATAGGTTTAAGAGAAGTTAAAAATCTTCTGGAGGCACTTTCGTGCACTGGCTCCTTTAGCTGCGTACCCGAGGGAAACGTCAGTAATGTTTGAGAAAAGCCGACAGAGTGATGTCTGTGCTCAGTACTGCGGGCGCAAAACTTTTTTTAAGTATTATAATGAACATGAAACGAAAAGTTTAAGTCAGCTGTATTGGTGGCGTCCACTCCTTTTCAAGTAATAGCAATATTACTATTATTAGGAAAGTTATTGTAAAGGCAGAAGTACCATCAACAAGATTGTTTGACGAGATTTAGTGTCTCAGCGTGTATGAGAAACGCAGTATTGCAAATATTCTTGTAGATTTTGGCAAGGTAGCAAATAATACCAAAGAAGAAAAAAAACATGTAAGTTTCACCCGTATTGCAAATTAGTGCACAGCGATACGAAGTAAGGGTACCAATTTTATCGGACTTATAAAGTTGCAAACATTCGCTTACTAACTGAATCAACAAGCATATTGTGTCAGCATGCACGAGCAAACATGAACACATCAGACTCGTTGGGCGCGGACATTCGCTTTGAAAACGCCGGTGTGGGAAATGCGGCAGCAGCAGCGAGTGAAGCGAGCTTCGTGCGGTCCACCGCTTGAACGCAAGAGTGGCCAGCACAGAGCTGCACAAAGGTATGGGCAGTTTGTAGATCATTTTCAAGATAGGGCGCGCGCGACCGCACGCGTCCGTGCAAAGTGCACTCGTACACACCTGTTGGCGCTGCCTCTCCGCTTGCCTCGATATCTGGAGCGCGAGATTGAGCCGCCATGATCAGTGTCCCTTGCGCCCGTTAGCGAACTGCGTAGTTGCTGCCAGAGCTCAATGCCGCCCCTCTCCCTTCCTCCCTCTTGTTCCAACACAGCCTTTCGCGCGACGAAAACAACTCATTTGCTCTCTGCTTTCCTCATTCGCGTGCGTCAGATTGAGTCGCGATCATCGGCCGCCCTCGTGTGCTGTCACTCGCGCATAAAATACAGCACATGACGCGTGGCGACGGCGTTATCGGCCTTGTACTTTGTACGGAAGATCACCGCCACAGCTACGCCGACAGTGACGGCAAAAATGCGTTTGGAGTGTCCATGTAATTACTACCGCAATAAAACTCGAAAATAGGTGAGTGTTTTAATGCAGGACGTAAAATATAATGCCCACCATAATAATCTGGTCGCATTTGATTGTTTTAGAATCTTGCCGAACTCAGAAGAATTCTTCGAAGATTTAGTTGGAACCACATAAATATATATAACGAGAAACTACCTAATGTTATATGACTTTTACCAGAGGAACGAAGCCAAGTACAGGGATGCTATGCAGGATGGGCCGAGTTTGGCGAAACTCCGGATCTTCACGAGCTCTGACGACACCCCAAGATGAAAGCACAAATGGTACCGAGACACAGTTTATCCTTCGGCACGTTTCCAGTTTCTTTGGTTTATCTAGATTCTCAGGGTGGCTATCATTCCTTGGGCGTTGCCTTCTGGGCGGTCGACAAACTGGGGCTCACGTGACCATACCGTCGGTGCATAGTCGTGCCTTCTTTCACTTGTTTGTCGTTCCACCAAGAGCATTACATGCAGAAGCAAGTTATGAAACAAATGCACTTAGTACATAATTAATAGTTTTTAGCGTGGTTTAGAAGCATTTTAAAGGTTATAAGATCCACACTGAATGTGTATTAGACTAATTTGTAATTTAGTACGCTGCGGAATATACAATGAGGGAATGCTGTGGTGACGTCATCACATCCATTCAAGGCGCGAACATGCCGGCTAAACATCAAAGAGGCCCAGTGTAAACACACTCGTGCAACGAGCTTGCAGTGCGCGACGTAGTAATCGGGCTCGACGATGACCACTATTTCTCCGATAGTTCTGCTCCTCCGTGAGCAATCTTTCTGTGCACCCTGCAAGACTGCCAATTGCTTCGGCGATCTTACAGATCGCAACGCGCACCTACTGTTCACAGCGTAATGCTGAAGAAACAACTTGTCCGGTGATGCTTCTATGAGTGCGCTGAGTTCGTCCACACTCCGTGACTGCGAGCGTCACGAATATCACGAAAGGAAGACATCCTATATAGCTACGATGCGACAAGGAGGTGGTGCCGGCGATGGATATCGCCACCAACACGGTGAAGGAGACATCGACAAACTACAGATAAGTATATATCTACTGTTATATATTTAGCATAATAATAGTGCACGGATTAAGTCACTTTCATAGTAACGAACTGACTGTCCAGCATTTTAAAAAAGGCATTGAGAAACAATGAGTGTTCGTACTTTTACATGCACGTGGGCTTGCGGAAATATGGAAAAGATAATGGTAACCTTCACTAACTTGGTGCGACAACAGAAATTCTTGAGTGACATTCAGCCCGCAGAATCTATGGAAGAGTATCTTTATCCAGGTGAAATGTCAATAGCAGGTACTGACATAAAACAGGAAACTTATACAAATATTTCCTGGTTTGAACAGCGCATGGAAGGCATTACCGAATCGTGATCAACATATCCCTGAAAGAAAGTTTAGAATCATTGCATTTTACCAGTTATGCAATATGGGACATAAGCCTGGAGGTTAACAAACAAACAAAGTCGAGGACTGTGCAGAAAGCGAAGTAGCAAAACTATGGGCGACACAGCAGGCCTACGAAGCGGCGAAGAGGCAAGACCTCGACGTCCCATCGTGGGAGGCCTAGGCTCAGCCGACTAAACTGCTGGTGCTCATTAAAGTTCACTCTCTCTCTCTTAACAAAACACGTTGAGGTGCTAGTTAGTGGTGCAGCATTTTTTCCTTTCTTAACAAGTAATCCAGTGCTACTTTTTTTAAGATTTCGATTCTACTTTTTGTTTGGATATTTAGCAACGCTTTTATGGTTACTTCACTTCGCATAATTTACGATACTTTGTTTAATGAGACACAGAATAGTAAAGACATTACCAGTAGGTTAATACTTAATATTTGGCTAGCTTGAAATATTCGGAAGTTCCGAATAGTTTCTTTTCGAATAATAATTCGAATAGTTAGAATGTAATATTCGATTGTGTAGTTGAAACGTTGAACACTCACTCACTCCAAAGTTTCAATAATTTTGTTACGTTCATATTGGGGCTTGTAATGTTTTACTGTGTTTTATCGCTGCTGGAGCTCATAAATCAGGCCATCAAGTATGTAGTGATACGCTTATGCATTGTTCTGCTAGCGCAGATAAGGACGCCGAAACGACTCCCATCTTTTAAAACAAGTTTCTGCGTTAAAGACCTAAGGACACACTTTACCGCACGTATTACGCAAATGTCGAATAATGCTTAACAATAAAACATACCTTAAATGACTTTTCGCAAATGAACTTGGCCACGTGCTCAGATGTAGTCAGCTATCTTTGTTTCTCGTGTGGTGTTTCCTGTCCTGCGTACATGTGATGGTGTGTGTGTCTGTATATGTGCGTATGTGTGTTTGTGTACGTGGAAATCATTTCTTACAATGCATTATTAGCGTGACTGCAACCGAAACTTATTTTTACAAAGCCCCCAAAATCTATTTCTCAATTCCCAAATTTCACAAAGCAAGCACGGCATTCGACGCTGTATTGGTCCCGCACGGGCTCTGGACGTTTGATCTACAGGGTATTTCAGCTAAGTCGGGTCAAAGGTTAAAATATCCACGTATGACGCTCCTCTTGCTCCTCGCTGCCCTCTTGGGCAACTCGAAGTAGTTTTTACTATAAGTGTAGGTAATTAATTAGCAATAATTTATTACATGGAAAAGCATAAACTTCAATGTGGACGTTGTAGGGTCTACTGACAAATGTCCCAATGATTATGTTTCCCGGTGATGGCTGCTGTGGTTTCAATATTTGTGGGTTGAAAAGAAAGCGCACGAGATCACAAAGAGTAAGTCGTGAATACTCGCTGGCGCGCAGCGACATTAGCGCCGCCAAACATTCCACGGACGAATGATCGCTTCTGCGTGCAGTAGTTGCTGAAAGATGATTGAAGCTGGTAGGCCATTCACATCAATCGGTTTTCATCGCGCTCTCACCAGATCTACCAGCGAAATGACTGGCTACGTGCGGTCTGTAGGCAGCAGTACCTACATTTCCCAGCAATTGAGACGCGACACTCGAATCCCATGGTAGCCGGCGCCTTTTGCCCCCGACTGTATGAACTGGGGCCACCGAGTTAATGTATTGGGGTACACAGTGAGAGCGAGAACCTTTATGACGCATTGTGACAGCATTTGGTCCCACGGCAGTCAGCTAGCATTCACCTCTGGCGCAGAAAATAACAAAAGAAGGTGGCAGCCGCTCGCTCCGAATATTGTGCTTCAATCGCTGAGCGCTGGAAAATTTTTGAAGTTGCTACGCGTCTTGTAGTATTAACATTAATAAAGTAACTGTTCATACGCAAGAGCTTCGTGTCCCTTAGGAATTGCCTGTCTTCGCATCCGGAAATGCAACGGCCCCTGTACTTGCGCTGCGAAGGCGAACTCTCAGACTTGTAGTCTCTATTTTTGCCACCTTATCAGGGCATCAGTTTCCTTTTAGAATATTTTGCTTCCTCGCACTTCCCAACTTTAGTTCATTGTGGTACATAACTGTTTGCCCTGCTTCTATGGTGAACCCAAACGCACCGGCATGTTCAAACTTGCCGCCACCGGCTGTTCCCGACGCGCTAAGCTGTGTGAAATTGACCATGACCGAAGATAGGGCTAGTTTCTAAGACATTGGAAATAACGAAACATTGCCAAGATAAATATAATTCCAACGGACAGAGAACGGGAATTTACAGACACATGTGCTATAGGCGAAGCAGCTCAAGAAACAAAAAAAAAAGGGAGACGTGCATCTCCTTTTTTTTGTCCATCATTTTAGAGTGCAGCCCTATGGCGCCCGTCCTGAGTTGGCCGTCTGCGCAACCGAACAAGCGAGCACAGCGAAGGTGGAAAGAGCAAACGCGGAGCGCAGAAGGGCATGAAACACGGCGATACCAAAGATAGAGCGCGAGGAGGAAAGCGGAGGAGGAGGGAGCAGCGAGACCTTCAGGGTGAAGAGGGATGTAGGGAGAAAGCGTGTGAATAAAATCGTAGTGCCGCGTTAGACGGGCTCTGCGGCGACGACTACAAGACTCCGCCAGAGTAGTGCACCGATGGAACGCTGAGAGCGCGTCGACCGATACTATATTTGGTAGTAAAGCACGGCATGACCGGAGGTCCGTCTGTGGCGGCTGCTGTGAATCGCGCCTCCGCGTCACCCACTCGCGGCCTCTCGCAATCACTCGATTAGCGAGTCAGTCGCACTACATTTCGCTCCGTTTGCAATGGGCCCCAAGAGACATGTCCGCGCCAGCCAATATATCGCGAAATAAGAACGCGCATAGATTTCGCATTAGGGGGTTAATTAATGGACGGCAAATTTTTTTACTGTACAACGAAACGGTGCAACCTGGGTCGAACCCGAAGGTGGTAGAATGTCTCGCAGCATTCTCGTAGCGTTCAGCTACGGTGGAAGGAATGGGGACTGAGAGCCGATTCCGAAAGTGGGGCTGAAGGTTAAAATGTCCCAAAACGTTCGCTTTGGTGAGGCCAATATGGAACAAACTGACTCTCCTTATTACGACCGAAGGAGGAAATTCATTAATTCTAGTGACCGAATTTAATCCAGAGCGCATACAAGTGCTCTACCTCGTGATGTGTGGGACGCGACGTATGCGTGCCAGCCATGTCAAAGAAATCTGAAGAAATGCAATTCGAACGTCATTGTGACGAAGTACTTGGGACGTCCGAAGTCCTTCATTATGCAGGTGACTTCATTGTAAAGGTCGCGCGACGCACAGCTCAAAGAAGAACGGAGACAGTGTTATTCCGTCGTTATACACGTGACTCCCTTCTATAGAGAGGTGCTCGACTGTAACAGGCGTCGGTATTAGAGAAGAATTCGTACGGTTTGAACATCGCGCTGCTCTGTTTGTTGAGTCAAGGGGCTCAATCGCACTTTGAATGCGTTTTAGAAGAAGTGTATTTCAACAAAACACGATACGAACACTGAGTCACAATGACAGCACAATTCCACCAGGACGATAATATTTACAAAGTACGAAACATTATATGCATGGTATTTTTTGAAAGAAGTGTTGCCATCAACATTCACTAAGATATAACGATATAGACACACGGAAAAGCAGTTACAAATATACTAATTGTCACATTACACAAAATGATGTTCAACTTGTGCAATTGGTTATGGTTATGTACAATGAGGATGTGACTTTACCTAATTTTGACGTAGTAGTTCTGCGGAAACCCGCAAGGTGGAGAGAAGTAATGAATAAAGGGAAAATGAGACATCCACCCGTTCGCAATTGCTGCGAACGGGTGGATGTCTCATTTTCCCTTTATTCATTACTTCTCTCCACCTTGCGGGTTTCCGCAGAACTACTACGTCAAACTCTTGCCTTTGCTTCGTGTTGTCGACAAATTCGACTTCGCTCTGCCATCTGCTAGCCGCCTGGTTAGCTCAGATGGTAGAGCGGCTGCCCCGGAAAGGCGGTGGTCCCGGGTTCGAGTCCCGGACCAGGACGAATTTTTCTTCAACTATGAGGCTTTTCTTTCGAGGAACCCGTATGGGTTTCCTTTGTAGCAATTGCTACGAACGGGTGGATGTCTCATTTTCCCTTTATTCATTACCTAATTTTGTAGCAATGCTTTAAGAAGTGTATATAAAAACAAGATCATGCATACGATAGCATGCGGAAATCACGGGCACCTACGTATTATGCATACTCAGTCACTACTTTTGATGACCTCACTACCAGAACCAGGCTCGTCAAAAATTAAGCCATACGCGTCCACTAGCCACCGCCAGCAAATGACCTGACCACTGTCGAAGGAACTCCTCTTCCCTAGGAGGAATAACTCCGCTGACAGAAACAAGAGTAGCTCAGAGTGGAGCCCCTTCAGGAGTGGAAACAGAACGTGGCAACGATGTCCCGGGGCAACTGCGTCGCGCTGGCTATGCCACAGACAGAAGGCCCCCGCAGGAATTAAAAGTCGCGCGAAGCGGCTACGCGAGCGGCCACCAGATGCAATAAAGCGGTTAACTCCAAGGCCACGGAAACCGGCATGCACGGCCCTCCAAAATACCCTAGCGGCGATGCATTGCTGATGCATATGTTTGTTGGATTCTTGAAGGGGGCATTTCGGACTCAGCGAAGATAGTGTTATGCCCCGCCGCTCTAGTTTATCACGCGTTAGGAGCACCTACCACAGCGGACGCCACATGAAGTCGCGTAGGTGGCCAGGCAGAAAGGACGCCCTTATCGCACCCCACGACACATAAATGGAGCGTGCGCCGCACGCTAGAGAAATTAGGAGAAGTAGTAAGGCTGACATTGCGTCCACAACATGGTTTTCGAGAACGTCCACATCAGAACTTAACTTTTGTGCGTGGCGATAAAATGCCACGACAGTGGAGTAAAATGCAGGTGCGTTTAATACTTGTGGTCCGCGATTTACGTGCACCCCTAGTAGCATGTAACGAATTTTTGTGCCAAGGAAATAGCAGACGAGTTCCCACGCGGGACACTGATCATGCTGCAGCAGGTGGAGCATAAATCACTGAGCAAGCAGCTCGCAGCAGACAAACACGGATGGGAACGCGAACTTGCCGCGAGAGCGGGGTTGCGCGAACGCCGCGGGAATTTCCACTTCTGTACTGCCCGACCAGAAGAGGGAATCAATCATTTAGTAACCCGTAATAGTGACTCTGCAACGTCACAAATGGCCGCAAAATACAGATTGTGCTAAGTACCTTCTTTCCAATAGGGGAAAATTATATGCTTGAACGTCCTAAATTTTTCGTCTTACATCGTCAGAGATTCCGCTGCACCATTAATAGGCGAGTTCACGGTCCCCACATACGGTCCATTGTGATTGGAGCCAAATTGAGGACGCGCCACCCTAAGTGTTACTGCTCATAATCACCGCACTGATAGTGGCAATCTTTGCAGTCTTCTGACAAATACTTCTTCTTGCTGTGATTAACGCGAAAATCAAAACAGTATACGAGCGCCGTTTCGGTAGTAGCGAACGTCTTCTAGCTCAATAGTCCCATGTACAGCCCTTAAAGAGCACCAACGCCATATGGAAGGTCATATTTGGCAAAAATGCGCCTTTTGAGAGTCAAAAAAACATCGCTGACCCTCATTTGCAAGAAGGAACGAAGGAATTTTATTGAAAGGGGTTGGGATGAAATGTTATGAGCTCTATGGGTGGGGCCCCAAGTCTAGGCTCCAGTGGTGGCTGTTGCCTGCCTGACGTGATCCAAAAGCACAAGCTGCATCTCCGGGTGAGACCTGGCGAGTTGTGCCTCCCATTGCTCCAAAGTGTTAGATAATTGAAATTTACCAAAAAAATATTTAAATTTGGTGGTCTATTTTGGCAGCCCCACGAAATGTGATATAGCGATGGTGAGCCGTCACAACACGGACAGGTGCGCCCATACAGCGTTGGAAAATTTTGTTTAATCTTTGTAGGTTTGGAAAAACCTCCGTTTGAATTCTCCGGAGGCCTATGGCGTCCTCAACTTCTAATGATTTGTGGGGGGCGCTGTATTTTTGTCGCGTGCCGGTCTGGTGAGCAAGAACTCCGCGAGCGGCCATTCGGGATAGGTCATTGTCCTCCTCGCTGAACTTCTCCTGGAATGTTTGGGGGGATTGACAGTGCTGTCGAGGCTCTGCTCGGTTTGTGAGCCCTCTAGCAAAAGCGTCCTCACTCTCGTTTCCCTCCAGGCCTGTGTGCCCGGACACCAGATCAACTTGTATCCATTTGTCAATATCCCGCCTAGTCAGTCAGTCCAGAACTTTACTGAGGTCCTGAGGAGGTTTAAGCCGTTGGAGATCGCACGCGGGGAGCTCCTTGAGCCGAAACCGTAGGCAATGCCCAAGTCGGGACGGGAACGTGGTGACGCTCCGACCGTTCTTGGGCCCTCTGGACGGCCTTGAGTTGGAGTTTGAGGTCCGGGCTTATGAGGGCTTCTTCCCATTCGGGCTCACTGGAGAGAGGGCCCTCTGGTAACGCGGTACATTGCCAAAGCATGTGCGAGAGTGAGCAATAGAGTTCTGGGCAGTCTGGGCAATTTGCCGGATTTCAGAGTTGTAGTGGCTTAGTAGGCCTCGTGACGGATACGAGTCCGTTTGCAGCATTCGAAACGCGGCCGCCTGCGCGCATTCGAGTTTGGCGTGCGGGAGCAGGTATTTCATTCTGCCTTTACGATAGCGTGATGTGATTTCTTGATAAGTGAGTAGCGGGTCATTAAACTGAATGTCCAGCCCCTCGGAGGCCGTGGGACTGTCGCGACGGGCAAGTTCTCGCGCATGGTCGTGGGCCGTTTCATTGAGGTTGGGTTTTTGCGGGTGAATGTCTTTCCCCATCTGAGCGGAGAACCAGGAGAGGCATCGTTTGCACTCTTTTGAGCTCGCTAGTAGTATATGCGCTACCTCTTTCGATACGTTGCCGCTTTCGTAAGCCCGAATTGCAGCACGCGAATCGGTGAGGACTTGGGTAAATGTGGGTAAATGTGGACATGGCTAAATCCCGCCTAGGAGATCTTTAACATTTATGGGGACGCGGCCGTTCAAAAAGAAACGGCACGCATCCTGCGAGTCGGAGATGATAATCGTGTGTGGTTCTTCCCTCCGTTCTTGCTCTTTGATCGCCAGGGCAATCGCAAAGCATTCCGCCTTGGCGATCGAGGACGTGTACAGGGAGGCACTGATGAACATTCTCCTGTCGCTGCGAAGTGCTGTTGCAACGACCCGTCTCCAGTTGTACCTGGAAGTGTCCACATACAAAACATTTGTTTTTTAGGTGTTTACGGAGCCATCTTACTCTCTCCTCTGTCCGCTTTTTGTTTTGGTTTGGGTCCATATTCTTGGACGGTAGTGTGACCGAGATGTTGCATCGGACGGGATCCGGGATTGCCACCAGTAGCTCGTCCAGGTTCGGGGGGCACCCTAGCGAGTATTTCTCTCCCCGCCCTCGCCTGGCTTAGCCGACTTCGCTGTGCGGTCAGTACTGCGGTCTTTAGCTCGGAGTAGGTGTTATGGAATCCGATCTCTAATAGTTTTTGGGTTGATGTGTCTACTGCTAGCCCTAGGGCCACTTTTTAGGCGCTCCTAATGATAGACTCGATGTTTGCTTCTTCACTTTTCATTAGTGTGTGGAAAGGTACACTGTACGTTATCTTACTCACTACAATGGCCTGTACAAATCTAATTGTGTCCGCCTCCTTCATTCCTTTTTGTGATACGTGATTCTTTGCATCATTCTGGCAACTTGTTTCGTCGCTGATTTTAACATGTTTATTGCGTGGTCTGTTCTTCCGTTACTGTGAACCCAGTAACCCAGAATTCTTGCAACGGTTACCTCTCTTATTTTGACTCCTTCAATTTGTATGTCGATGTCGCCATTATATTTGTATCTTTTTTCATGTACCCAGATAATTTTGGATTTATCTGGGGCACAAGTGAGCCCGCTGGTCCTGGAGAAAGTTTCAGCTGCTGTTGCAGCCCCTTGGAGTGTCTGCTCCTTGCTAGCCAGGCATCAGCGCGTTGCCCGATAAAGTGATATCATCCAAATATAAGGTGTATCTCAACTGCGGTACATCATCCAGGGCCCGCGCGAGTCTTCTCCTGGCGATATTAAAAAAGCAAAGGAGAGATGATGGCTCCTTGAGGGTACCTTTGTTTGGCATCTGAAAAGGTTCCGACGTGACTTGTGCTACGCTTATTGCAGCACTCCTCCCTGTTAGGAAAGCATTTATGTAATTGAAGATGTTTTCACCACATCCGATGTTGTTTAATTCGCATAGGATGGCCTTATGCGAGATATTGTCGAACGCACCTTTTAGATCAAGGGCTAGTAATAAATGCTCCCCTCCTTTGGGTACGGAGCTCAAGACTTCCTCCTGTAATAGGAGGAATGCGTCCTGAGTGGAGAGGCCACTGTGGAAACCCAGCATAGTGGCTGGGAATAGGCCCTTGTCCTCTGTGAAGTTTTGAAGGCGAATGTGAATAACCCGTTCAAAACGCTTCCCCTTGCACGACATCAGAGATACGGGTTTCTGTGCCTGCAAGAATGGCTTCTTCCCGGATTTCGGTGTCATCATTTTGACTTCTGTTCATTCATCGGGGATCTTCCCTTTGAGCCAATAGTGTTCGTTAAAATGGTTTGTCACCGCCTTCATGACCTTATCGCTGAGGTTCCTAATCATTGCGTTTGTAATTTGGACTGCACCAGGGGTAGTATTTCTTTTTGCCGCCTATCTGCCGCAAAGAACTCTCCGTTGGTTATTGGGCCGTCGAGGCTCTCGTTTATAACACCCGTGTAGTTAACTGGACTCTTGGTAGTATTGGTGTCTTCTCCGATGTAGGTGACGACGACGAAGTGTTTCTATCATAGAAGGCTTGTACCTTTGTCTCGCTTTATTTCTTTCCAAACTCTGGGAGCTGCCGCTCCGGTGTTGCGGCAATGGACGAAGACGCCCTCGAAGACCTTCCTGGAGCCAAGCCATCACGTGGGGTCGCGTCAAGGAAACGTGGAAATGCGTCAAGTGACACAGACAGCGAGGCAACCTAGTTGTACTCGGACAGCGTCGACTCCTCGGACGACAATTTCACGCTTGTCATGAGCCGAACCACAAAAAGAAGACTGCTGCGGGGGTCATTGTCGCCAAGTGTCTCCACCGTGAAGACAACACCACAGCGCTGGCCGTACACTATGCTCTTCATGCCTGTGGAACCAGTGTCAAATCTGCGACTCCTAAACAGGCAAGTCCTTTCTGCGTTTCTTGAGGGAATCACGCCAAACGAGATAAAGGACGTGAGAATAAACGCACGGAAGAATGTCCTTGCAGTAGATGTTCTACACCGTAGTGCACTGCAAAGCCTGCGGCACGTTACGGAAATCGACAAAGTGCAAGTGCGATCCATGATACCTACTGGCTACAATGGCACTATCGGCGTCATTTATGGTGTCGATATTTCTATAACAACCGATGACTGACCCATATTAATAAAGCCAACTACAGAAGGCACTCTTATCACGCACATCGCAAGACTTGGCAACACCCGTTGCTTGAAGCTGTGGTTTCATGGAGACCGCCTTCCCTACACGTCAACGTTTTCTACGTCCGCCATCCAGTCAGCCCATACGTACCGAAGCCCCTGCAATGCTACAAATGCTGCAAGATGGGACACGTAAAAGGTGTCTGTAGGAATAACCTCGTGTGCCCACGGTGCGCCGAATCTCATTCAGCAGATGCCTGCCTCGCAACTGTGTTAAAGTGCCCTAACTGCCATTGTACTCATGAGGCCTCATCCAATGATTGCCCGCGGGTGAGGAACGAGCGAGCAGTAATCAAACGTATGGTACGGGACCATTCAACACACAGAGAGGCTGCGGCTACTTTCAGGCGACGACCACATCGGCACCGAGGAGCAGCACGAAAAGTCACGTCTACTGAAAGATATACACCATCTTCCGGCAAAGCGGCTACCATATCAATGCCAACTTCCACAAAGACCGACAGTGCGAAAACGAAGACTGGGGCAACACTCTCACCTCCTGAAGAGTGGCCTACACTTCCACGAGCACAACCTGCCTCGGAGTCACATCAAATTGCGCCACCCTCAATGACCTCACGAACCGCGGATGGGACGACGACTGAGGATCGCCAAGTCATAGTGATGCTGAAGTCACTTATGGACGCCATGCGCACTCTACTGAGCAGCATGAAAATCCCGTCGGCACAGAGCGCACAGCAGGTACTGGACACCTTGAGTCCGGTGCTTGCGGCTCTAGGGTAAAACCACGGCCCGAGAGACTCCGTCGTTTCAAGAGGAAGTCAAGAATGCATCTGTCTTTCAGTGGAACGCCAGAGGGCTTAAGTCACGCATGTCCGACTTTAGACAGTTTGTCTTTACGCACCAGTTCCCCATTATCGTGATTTGCGAGCCCAACCTATCAGCTCCCATCAGACTGTCCGGGTATAAGTGCTTTATGTCCTCTACCCACGGACAGTGCAGCAAGGTTGTTGTGTTTATACGCCGTGACATGACTTATGTACATCACCCAGTACCTCCTGAAGAAGCAAATCAAAAATTGGAGGACGCTTAAGCTTCGCCTTCAAGAGTGGAACGCGACAGCGTTCCCGTCGACCCGCCAAGGGGTGTAAGACAATGGGCTACGGCGCAGCGACAACGCGCCCCGCATCGGACGCGGTGAGCGTCGAGCAACGCAGCGTTCGGCGCGACAACGAAATGTGCGCCTGAGCAAGCGACGCACGCCTGAGCCTTAGAAACAGCTCGTTTCTAAGGCAACACCGCGTTCACTAGAGGCGCTTTTGTACCGCTTTGAAGTATCGAACTCGTGGCTCAGTGGTAACGTCTCCGTCTCACACTCCGGAGACCCTGGTTCGATTCCCACCCAGCCCATCTTGGAAGTTGCTTTTTATTTATGAAGTTCCTGCCGTGATTTATCGCTCACGGCCAACGCCGCGGACGCCGACACCGCCGCCGACGACACCGGCTTTTCTGCGACACGAGCTCCTTAACGCTATCGCATTAATACGTTTGCCTAAGAGTGAAGAAGAAAACGCTCCCGTTCACAATTCTTGGAGCCTATTTATGTCCAGCAAGTTGTCTAGATTGTGAGCGCCTACGGGGAATTTTAACATCGACTCCACAGCCGTGGGTGCTCACTGGAGCCTTTAACGCCCACCATTACCTATGGGGAAGCTCCAAAGTTACCTCTAGAGGCAGAACGTTGGTGTCCTTTGCCTCTGAACGCGAATTTTGCTTGCCAAATGATGGAAGCCCTACTTATCTGCGTGGATCAGCGTATAGCAGCTGCTTGGACCTAACCTTCGTTTCACGTTCGCTTTCGAAAAGAGTGCACTGGTTTTCGGATTTAGAAACACGGGGTAGCGACCACATCCCAACCTATTGTAAGATCGAAGGTTTGACTAGCTCCAAGTCCTCCAGAACCGTCCAGCGCACCGATTGGCCTAAATACAAAGTAATAATGGAAGACTGTTGCGTGCCGGCACCTCCTATAACCTACAGGGCGCGATAAAGAATGCCATGCAAACAACCACGCATTTGGTTTTGAGGAGTTCTTCCCGCACCGATTTCGACATCGAACTAGCAAAACTTAGAGCATTCGCCGTCGTGCGGAGCGAAGATATAGACGCACAAAGTCCAATCATGATTTGAGATTGGCCAGATGAACACAAAAGAAAATACAGCGTCACATGAACAAGCTGGCTTCGCAACAATGGGCATCCTTTTGCGAGTCCCTGGATCCGCAAAAACCTTTGTCGATTATATGGAGGACTGTTCGTGGCCCTCGCACAACCTTTGGTCAGCGCCACCCGTTTAAATCTCTGGCACTTTATCTACAATGTAGAGATATTGACATCGCTGAATCTTTCTGCGGAAAGATTGCTGCCGAGGAAAATTCCGATGGAACGGGTACGGGAACGCTCGACCACCCACTGTTCTCACGCGATCCCCGCATGGAATGCCCTTTTTCTATGGAAGAACTAGAAGCTGCGCTGGCTTTGTGCAGGCGTTCTTCAGTGCCAGGACCTGACGGCATTACATACTGTGCCCTGTGTAACCTAGGAGACCAAGCTCGGAAGGCACTCTTGCTCCTGTACAACGACTCCTGGCAGACGGGTACGGTCCCGCAAGAGCGGAAGTCAACTCACCTCATTCCACTTCTCAAAGTTGGCAAGTCGCCTTTGGACATTTCCTCATACCGTCCGATCGCACTTGCCAGCTGTGTCGGAAAAACAATGGAAAGAATGATTTTAACAAGTCTGGAATGGTACTTAGAGTGCTATGAAATCTATCCACATGCTATGGCAGAATTTAGACGGGGCCGTTCGTCCACAGACAGCGTTGTTGACTTGTTAACATTTGTGCAACACCAAAACGCCTGTAAGCGGCTATCTGCTGCTCTGTTTCTAGATGTTAAAGGAGCTTATGATAATGTCACCCATGAAGCCATCCTTAGCCCATTAGAAGCCGTCGGACTTGGTGGTAAGATGTATATGTGGGTTTGCAACTACTTACAGAGGAGACCATTCTACGTGCACACAGAAAATGGCCCGATATCCGAACATTGCGGTAGCCGAGGAGTCCCTCAAGGAGGAGTGCTTAGCCCCACTCTTTCCAATCTCACCCTCAGTCGATTAGTTTACAATCTGCGAAGCACCGTACGACTTTCCATCTATGCGGACGACATCTGCATTTGGGCATCAGGTGTGACACGACTTCAGCTTCGCGCTCGGCTTCAGAAGGCAGCCACAATGACATCTTGCTACCTTCGTGCACAAGGACATGAAATTTCATGCGGAAAGTGCGCAATAGTGGCATTCACGAGGAAGCCAATGTCTCGTTACAGCGTATCTATTAACGGACAGCCTTTACCATACAGGAGAAGTCACAGATTCTTGGGAGTCGTAATTGACAGAGACCTGTCTTGGACTCAGCACGTCAGTTACGTGAAAACGTGGCTGACTGCTATCTGTCACCTGTTCAGGTTCCTTGCAGGAAAAAGTTGGGGAGTATCTATACACGGCTATGTTACAGCTGTACATGGCGTTGTTCGTTGGATTCCTGCGATACAGCCTGCCTGCGATATCCAACACCTGCAAGAATAACCTGCGTACGATTCAGATTATTCAAGCCCAAGCCCTTAAGATATGTCTTGGCTTACCACGCAGGGCATCAACGGCTGAAACCATTGCTCTTGCGCAGGATTACCCAATCACGACGCACATTACCGTTGAGACAATGCGTATGCATCTCAGACATTATGCTAGGACCCCTTCCCACCACTCGGTGAGCCTCACTGCTGCAAGGCCCTGCTCGACATTTAGCGGTATTGTCAGTGGACATCGTGCGTCGTTTACTTCAGGGTACGCACCTGCAGCCAAGCCAGCGTTTCCTCCGTGGTGTTTGAGCCGTCCACAAGTACATATAATAATTCCGAGACTACAGAAGAAGACAGATCTACCGGCCCCTGCTCTAAAACAGCTGAGCTTACTTCTGCATGAAAAGTACAGCAACCACGTGCACATCTATACCCATGGATTGACTACGTCGTGTAGTTCTTCTGGTGCCGTGGTTATACCAACGCGAGGGATGACACTGCGGTTCAAGACATCGCATGTCACGACCTCAACGGCGGCAGAACTAACGGCCCTGCGTCGAGCACTAGAATTCATTGATTCTGAAAGACCTAGAAAATGGGCTGCATTTTGTGATTCAAAACCGGCACTACAGTGCACGCAGTCAGTTCTCCGACACGGATGTCATGACCAAGTGACATACGAAGTCGTGAAACTTTACCATGATGTCCAACAAAAAGGTCACGCGGTCGTTTTTCAATGGGTACCTGGCCATTGTGGAATCAGTGGCAATGATTCCGCCGATAACGCTGCTCGCACAGCGCATCAAGAAGAGTAAAGCGTTCCAATTCCGCTTTCGAGGACTCACGCTGCAAGGAAGCTTCGACAGCTGGCACGCAGTCTCACAGTGACCGAGTGGAACTCTCCAAACTTACGACTTGCGCGACTACATCGACTAAACCCCTCCCTGCAACTCCGACCTCCACTCGGACTTCCTCGACGTGAAGCTACGCTTCTCTGCCGCCTTTGGTTAGGAGTGGCCTTCACAAAGGCATACTTTACATTAATTGGAGTGACTGATAGTGCAGCATGCGAGGTCTGTGGCCCCGAAGAAAACATCGACCACCTGCTGTGCCACTGTCCAAAATATGCCCCAGAGAGACAAGAACTTTCCAAAGCTTTCCAGAAACAGGACAATCGGCCGCTTTCTGTGCAGGTGCTGCTGGAACACCGCCCCCATCGCCCGTCGGCCCATAAAGCGGTGAAGGTGCTTTTGTGCTTCTTAAGGACGACGAGTTTGTGCGACCATCTGTGACTATTAATGCAATTTCTGTAAGACCACACGCGTCAGCGAACTCGCCGCAATTTCCTTCTTTCCTTCCGTCCTCTCTCTCCCTGTGATCTTTCTTTTCCCCTTTCCCATTCCCCAGTGTAGAGTAGTCAACCGGACGTAATTCTGATTAACCTCCCTGCCTTCTACTTTTCTCTTTCCTCCTCCTTCTCCGATGTATCTGTCTTTAAGGGCTTGTATTAACCTTATCCGTACCCGGAAACTCGTCCGTAATTCTCTGTAATATTTTACTCGTCACCGATTTTGATTTTTCTGGGTCGAGCATGTTCCTCAGGATGGCCCACCTTTTTGCAGTGCTCAGAGAGTCCTGCAGCGAACTGCAGAACTGGATCAATCCCTCGGATGCAATTTCGCTAGCGTATGGATTCGCCTCTTCCGCTAGAGCAGCAATACTGCGGAGGAGGTTCCTATTCAATCTCTGGTTTTTCCACCTCTTCAGCAGAATGCGCCCGCTCTCCCACAGGTGGGGCAGGTGCCTGTCTAATGCAGGCGTCTCTGCTGTTCATGCGAAGCGTTTAGATTTTTCCTTGTGTGACAATCTTATGTATTCTGACCAGTCTATCATCGACTCCGGTGCGGAGTTGGGTGGGGGACCGTGTCGTCTTAACCTTTCCCAGTCAGTGATCAACACGTCCCCTATGACCCTGTGTACTTTGGGGGTCGAGAGGGAAATGTTGATTATGTAGTGAGCACTGCCTAGATTCTCTTAGAGATTTGTCCACGTGGCATCCTTAACATTACGTGTAAAGGTGAGGTCTGGGAACGTGTCTCTGCTTACGCTGTTACCCATCCTCGTAGACGTGGTGGGGAGCGTAATTAGGCTCAACCCTAGTTTGGATACGGCGTGCTCAAGACGCGTTCACTTGGGAGAATCACTCGGATAGCCCGAAGTGGTGTTGGGTGCGTTATACTCTCCCAACGCCATAAGTCTGTCTCTGGCCCGAGCAATTTTGACGGCCTCCGTAAGGGGTTCTGCAAAGTAATATTTTCTATCTTTAGAAGGACTGTATAGATTTACTATGACTGTCTTTGCCCTGCGTCTCTTCAGAGGAAAGAGGCTAATTATTTGATGATTTATCTCTAGGCTTTCTATATCTTCTACCGTTGCTGCAATACTATTGCTAACCAGTGCGGCTACGCGGGGATAATTGAGATCTTGGAGACAGTAATATCCCCGTAGTTTGACCATCTTTGGGCCAACTTCCTGCAGGCGTATTACGTCTGGCTCAATCGGAGCCGAGTTTATGTGATTTTGGAGTGCTGCTGCGCGCTTGTGAAAAGTGCGAGAGTTCCAGTGCCAAATATTTCATTGTTCTGCACTTTTCGTATTATTTTTGGCCATGCCGTATGGGCGTATACGCGTCGTCGCGGGCCGTTATGATGATTTTTCACTAACCGGGGTGGAGAGGGGGCGTTTATGTATTGCCCTCTGCAATCCTCCCACGGCTTCGTTAGCGTACTGCCTCTTAATGCTGAGTTCTTCTCCGACGAAAGCTTTAACTTCAGACATTAAATCGCTTAAAAGTTTATTGAAATTTGCTATACCTTCCCTGTCTTCCTGAACCTGGGTCTGCACTTGCTGTATTACTTCGCTGCGTTGTGACGGGGTACCGAATGTGTCTTTGCCCATCCCGTCGTTCGTTTCATTTTTCTCTTCGTGGGTAGGACACTTTTGCGCTTCTTTCATACCGTCGTTAGGGTTGCCTACCGACCCTGAGTTTTGGAGTGTTTTAATGGCGCTTTCGAACTTTTTCTCCATTGATGAGATTGCTGAATGATACTCTCTACGTTCTGCGGCCATTTGATTTCTAAGCTGTTTAATTTCTTCTGTAATTCTTTTATTCTCTTCTATAATTTTCCTATACTGCTGGTTATCAGTTATTTGGGCACTGGCAGGCATTACCGTCACCCAGCTCACCTGGTTGGTTATCCTACCGGCGGCTGCTGTTTCTTCCTCTGCTTTCCCGACCTGGGGGGAGCTCTTCCCTCCGCTGCTACAAGATGTGTTCTTCAAGCTGGGTTTCTCGGGGGTCTCCTCGGGTCTATTGGTTTTAGTTGGTTGTTGCCGGCTCCTTGATCTTGACGGCGATCAGGATCCCTGCTGGCTCCGAGGTAAACCAGCGATGAGGCTTTTGCCAATGCTTCGCGAGCTGAGGGAATTCCCTCTCCGAGTTGGTCCATTGTGTTTTTCTTCGGGGCTGCACCACACGCGATATTCGGGGAGGCACGTTCTTCCGTTTCCTTCTGCACGATTTGTCTCCCGTCGCGTGCTCCTCACCGTATATGGCGCAGTTTGGGACACATTCGTGTCCTTGGTTTGGATTAGATGCCCCACACTCGGAGCACACGTTGGCGTTCGGAGTCTGGCACAGGTCGGTTCGATGTCCTGCTGACCGGCAGCTCTTGCAAACTTGTATGGTGGGCTTCTAGGAGTAACAGACTGTCTCTGCACCGATGAAGTAGACGCACCTCGGTAGTACGTTTCCCGTAAAAGTTATTATTGTTGACTTCAAAGAGCCCAGCATCCTGGCTCTCTCTATGTTCACCCCTTGAGTCCGTATTTGCAGGTTGGCCATAATTTCGCCCTGGGTGGTTCCGGGTGGTAGTCCGTGAACGATACCTCACAAGACGTCCTCAGGGTCTGCCACGTACGCGTCAAAGGGGTGAATCAGTCCTCTGATATTTAGCTGGCTGATCTTTCTCAGCCTGCCCGCCACTGGTTCGTGTGGCGAGGATATTACGATATTCAATCCGGGGTGGACTCGAAGTAAAAACTCTCTCCTCCAAAACTGTTCCGGCAGGCCTCTATCTCTGCCACAGAGAGCTCTGATCTGAGCAGATTCTTGACTATGAAGCCTTTTCGTGGTCGCAGAATAGCCTTTATATCCTCCTTTGGGAGGGGCGGCAGGCCGCGGCGTTTTCTACATCGGCAATCCCGCTTGGTTTGGTTCACTCCTCCTGCGGCGGCGGACGAGTTGGCCAGTGATTTTTCATTTCTCTCTTCCCTTCCCTTCTCGGGTTCTTTTTTCGCTCGTTTGATTTTTGTATTTTTTTTGTCTGCGTAATAGACCGGTGCACAAGCCGTCGTCCGTCAACGGTGTTGCGTCCGTCCACGCACAAGGGAGACCCGCGTCGGTGTTCTCGTTGGCGGGACCCACGGCAGCGTTCCTCTCGTTGTCGAAAGACGCGACACTCGACGCCCGCGTTTCCTCATTCCGCTCGTTGCCAAACGCTACTCGCTTCATTTGCGTGGTTCTGCGACGCCCGAGAAGGGCAGGGAAGCTCCTCGTCGACTTCCATATGATCGAAAAGTCGTTAAGCCTCTTTAGGCATGCAGTCGACCGCCGTTTTCCACCGCGCAAGACTCACTCGTTTCTTGACAAATACGTAGGTTTTCGCGCTCAGAAGTCCAAATGTGAGGCAAATATCGCTCACCTTTGGTTTCTTTCTTGGCGAGAGAATGTCGGAAAAAGTCAGTTTTATGGTTGTTAGAAAGTCCACGCACACACACTCGTCGCCGCACCCCGCACATACGAGCGTCTTCGCGCTGCGCCGCCGACCGAAGCCGTTGTTAGGGTTAGCTTTGTCACGTGGGTGGTCAGGCAGAAAGGACGCCCTTATCGCACCCCACGACACATTAATGGAGCGTGCACGGCACGCTAGAGAAATTAGGAGAAGCAGTAAGGCTTACATTGCGTCCACAACACGGTTTTCGAGAACGTCCACATCAGAACTTTACTTTTGTGCGTGGCGATAAAATGCCACGGCCGTGGAGTAAAATGCAGGTGCGTTTAACACTTGTGGTCTGCGATTTATGTGTACCCCTGGTGGCATGTAACGAATTTTCGTGCCAAGAAAATAGCAGACGAGTTCACACGCGGGACACTGATCGCGCTGCAGCAGGTGGAGCAGAAATCACTGAGCAAGCAGCTGGCAGCAGACAAACACGGATGGGAGCGCGAACTTGCCGCGAGAGCGGGGTTGCCCAAACGCCGCGGGACTTTCCACTTCTGTACTGCCCGACCAGGAGAGGGAATCAATGATGCAGTAGCCCGTAATAGTGACTCTACAACGTCACAAAAGTACCACACACGGCCGCAAAATACAGATTGTGCTAAGTACCTTTTTTCCAATAGGAGTAAATCATACCCTTGAATATACTAAATTTTTCGCCTTACATCATAGAGCAAGAAATTAAACAAGAGGGGACACTCATCGAAAACTGCAACAGGAAACACGTCACGCCTAGTTTCAACTCCATCCGTTAGTTGACACGAGCATCACAAAAAATGAATGTGAAATAAACTTACAGACAACGCTTTATTTTTTTTATTGTTTCCCACTAAAAGTGAAAAAGTTTTGCGTGTAAATGAACTTATACTTTGCTACTCATTTTTCTTGCGTTGTCTAGCAACAAGCTAGCGGCACGCCAGTCGCGCGTGCATACCTCATGCGCCAGACAAGCCGCAGCAGTGAGCGAGGCCGGCTGCGCATGTGAAGCTCGCGTGCTCGGCGACCCGTCTCTTTTGTATGTAGCCCGTTTTTTTGGTCTCCCACCGTTCTTTTGTGTTCCGTCTGTATTTAGACACGGCACAGCTGCACTACTGGACTACAGCAAGGTAAGGAACTTTGTTTGAAAGTCTGCAACGCACTTCAAGCACATTTAGGCTTACTGCGCAAAACTGTACCTATATTGTGACGCAGTTATCGAAAAACAGCTCCGCCGTCCAAGCCTAGTTAATTTGAGCTAATTATTCGTACTGGGAGATGTTTGCAACGCTTTCTGAGCCCAAGCATAATTAAAACCTATTTTGGTAGTTTTTGGGCGCGCTCGCTGCACCTGGCCTTGTGACGAAAGCACCTTGGCCATGTGACGCAGTTTCGCGTGTACTGAATCGTACCAGGACAAGTTTTGGCGCTTTCTCTGACCCCAGACATTATTGTAACTAATTTCGCTACTTTTTGGAGTACTTTTCAAGCACAGTGGCCGCGCTCGGCGTAGTAGCGCTGTTAGCGAAAAGCAGCTCGGCTGTTTGCCGCAGGTAGTTTAGCGTGTACTGAATATTAGTGGTAGAAGTTCGTGACGCATTCTCTGACCCGAAAAAGTATTGTAATTCATTTGGTAACATTTCGGGATATCTTGAGGCATGCTCGCCGCGCCTGGGGTTGTGAAGATGTGAGCAAAAAAGCAAGCCGGCCATATTGAGTTAGTTTTGCGTGTACTGAATTTTAGTCGGACACATTTGTGACGCATTTTATAGCCCTACAACAACATATACCTTATTTCGGTACCCACGCTTGTCGAAAACGCGACGAGCGATTGCCGAGAGTGATAACAGGGGAGTGTTGCTTGCGCCGGCACGACGCGTAAGAGATAACATGGAGGAGCTCAAGAACATGACATTTATGTATTCTAAGCGACTGAAAACAGGCTTTGCACCCACGAATCTGTCTTGAGTGCGACTAGAAGGCTTTGTGCGAGCGTGTAACGCGGTCTGGCTCAGCCTGTGTTGCAGCCACCTCTGTACTTGGCATACCATCGCGTCGACTGAGGACAAGTTGTTTTGGGAACGCGCAGTCGCCCGTGTATTTGTGCTCTTGAAGTGCAGGAAATAATGCCCGGGAAGGGAGGGATGCTTGGAAATCGGATGTTTTCTTCACATTTTATGGCATTGTTTGGGAGGAGTCTTTGCTACGAAATGTACGTAAAAGTGAGTTTATGTGTAATGCCGCTCATTCACCACTTACGCACGTTTCGCCTCTACACGCAATACTCCTGTCAGGTCTATATACCAAAATGATACGTGCATGTAATTTACTTTCTTTCAGCTGATGGCATCCGGTGGAGCTTCGTACGGCAACGACAGCTGCTTACCTGGTGCCACAACTTTGGATGAATGCAGAAGAAGCCCGGAACGAGCATTTATATGGAACAAAATAAAGATTTCATCATTTCAGAAGACGTCTTCCGTTTTCTTTATGAAATTGCGCCTGACAGATTCGGCGCAGTCTTGTAAAGGTCGTTCGCAATCAATTCTACTAAACAATGAAACGATTCCACGCCAAGGCCACGCGGGGTTCAGCAGAAGCGAAAAAAAAAAAATGCCGCGCCGAGCACCGGAGCCGGCGCGGCGTGTACCAACTGGCGTTCAAAACGCGCGCGCCCAAAACCAAAACCGGAAGGTGTTACTACCATCCGCTTGGTGTGTAACTGTCAATTTGGCCGCTGGGCTCTATGGGAGTGTCCGCTCTCGTTGACATTTCTTTCTGTATGCTTATATCGTCAGACAGTCCGATGCACCATTAATAGGCAAGGTGATAGTTAAAATCTTCCACCCATTGTCATTGGAGCCAAGCGGAGGGCACGCAACTCTACATGTTATTGCTCACAATCACCGCACTGACACTGGCAATCTTTGCAGTCTTCTGACAAATACTTCATGTTGCTCTGAGTAAGCCAAAAATCAGAGCAGTGCTCTACTACAGTTTCGGTAGTAGCGAACGTCTTTTCGCTCAATTGTCCCATGTAGAGCCCTTAAGGAGTACTAACGCGATGTGGAAGGTCATAGTTGGCAAAAATGCGCCTTTTGATAGCGTAGAAAAACACATCGTCAAAGCCGACCCTCACTTGCAAGAAAAATCGCATTACGTGAATATCACCATGTAGGTGTGATGTTGTGATACTTGCACTGACCCAAGTTGACGTCAAAAAGGGTTCATTGATGCTCGAGCGCCAGATTCCTGTGGGCTCCTGAGTCACGTGCCCAGTGGCACACACCTAACAGCCCCATGATAAATGCCCAATAGTAGGTATTTTATAAAATTTTTATACATCGTCGGTGAATTTTTTGTAGTCTTCCGCTGTTTAAATGATCATATACACGACAATGTTCACCGGCACATCAAAGTACATCTGGAATATAAATGCTGGAGCTACGCGTCTTAGCTTAGCCCGGTGAGCTCTGATGCCGAGGTGCACTTGAATCGCAATTCGCACTAGTTTCCTACATTATAAAGTACCTGATGCTAAGAATCTGGCCTGCCTGTACAAGCGGCGAACTTTTTCAAAAGGAGACATCAGGAAATTCGTTTACCGGCAGGTCAGGCCTTAATACCTGCAGTGCAAAATTACCGGAAGCTCCGTCAGCGCCTTCGTCCTGTCGTCTGCTTCACATGCCAGTGCTGTGACTTCTGCCGTTCGCGGCGCTATCCGCCAGCATGTCGCTGACGCTCCGATGGCGCCTTACGACGGGCCCCACGTGCCAACGGGTACAGAAATGGCTGTAACTTCTTTTGTCGAAACGATTCCGAAAGAAATTGTACGAGAGTTTCATCTACTTCTCATTATACTTTAGTTTACAGTGAAGCAGCAAATTTTTTAAAGTCCCGTTTGCTGTCGATAACTGGGTTACGGGAGGGAAGCAAACCGCCCTATGGTTGTAATAATAATATTGTCATTATAAATAATAATAATAATAATAATAATAATAATAATAATAATAATAATAATAATAATAATAATAATAATAATAATAATAATACCCCTATATGCATACACCCGTCGATTGAGGTAAAACCCGCCATCGCGTCTACTTTCGTCCTTCATCACGAGCGCCGCAACCACAGTTGAGGCGGCAGTATGGACGGCGACAATTCTGATGAGGAGGAGGCCTGGAATCGACATCGGAACGAGATGAAGAGGAAACGAATCGCCCAAGAAACAGACGGACATCGCTCCCAACGACTGGCTAAACGCCGCACCATAGCTAGACAGCCAGACTTACCTGGACTTGCCATCAGGATTAACCAAGGCTAACCATACTATGCCTTAGGTTTGGCTACGTGTCCCCTGGCATAGCCGAGCTAAGCCACTGCCAATTTTTTTATACGACGGCCTCCTTGCGTATTCGGCTTGTATCTTACTTCTTGATTTGTCTGTTCGTGGTAGCTCTCGCACTCCGCAGTTCATTCCCTGTTCAGATGACTTCACTTATTTACATTTAAATGGCTTGAAAACATCAATACGAGATTTTTACAACGAAGCTGTCTATGGCTAGGTCATGGTGCATCTAGTCTTCGTGGACATAGACCAGCTATTTTTGATATGTGGGCCGATCCCGAAGACAGTGCAATGCCGGGACGACCCGCTGCGGTGGTGAAGGAAGTCTTAAGTATTCTGCATATCTGGGCCAATTCCGAATTTTGTGTAATACCGGGGCGACCCGCGGTGAAGGTGATGCGGTCGTTAAGCACTCCCCGTACGAGGGCCAATCCCGATGATAGTGTAATGCCGGGCCGACCCGCGATGGTGAGGAAGCAGGCATTAAGCACTCCCCGTACCTGGGCCTATCCCAAAGATAGTCTAATGAGGGGCAACCCGCTTGCCGAGCTTAAAACAATATATGTGGTTTTACGTGCGAAAGCCAATTTCTGATTATGAGGCACGCCGTAGTAGAGGACTCCGCAAATTTCGACCACGTGGACTTCTTTAACGTGCACCTAAATTTAAGTACACGGGCGTTTTCGCATTTCGCGCCCACTGAAATGCGACCACCGTGGCCGGGATCCGATCTCGCGACCTGGTGCTCAGGTGCCCAACACCATAGCCATTGAGCAACCGCGGTGGGTCCCGCGGCGGAGGTGACGCAGGCATTAAGAATTTCCCGACGGGGGTTGATCCTGAAGCAGTGCGATTCCGGGCCGATCAGCGGCGGAGTCTTCAATATACGTTACATTTTTCTGGTGGAGGTGCGGGGTAGATGCTACCACTCCCAGATCGAACACCGCCCACAATCCCATTACGAAGCCCGGTCGAGCTGAGTGCTGTTCACGTACGGACAAGCCTTCGACTTCAAGAACTGCCAGCTGAGCACAAGTCTCTACCCAATCGAGTTAGAAGGATGAGTACATCTTGCTCAACCGCACCGACCGTGGTCTTCCTGAACGAGCCGCGGAGACTCACCTCCTTCAATGGGGACAGCTTCAAGGATGTTGAGGACTGGCTCCATCACTTTGAGCGTGTCGCAGAATTCAACGGCTGGACTCCAGAGCGCAAGCTACGCAACGCCTACTTTGCCCTCGAATACTATGCGCGAACATCGTTTGAGAATCGTGAGGCTGCCCTATCGACATGGGACGAATTCCGACGGCATCTAATCTGCACATAAGCCAGCCTCGATCGCAAGGAGCGAGCTGAATCTGCAATTCAGGCGAGAGTACAGCGGCCAAACGAAAGCGTCGCAATATTTGTTGAAGATATGTGGCGACTTTTCTGACACGCGGATCCATACATGCCGGAAGAAAAGAAGCTCAGAAACTTGATGCGCGGTGTCTAGTAAGAGTTATTCGATGGCCTAATACGCAACGCACCAAAGACCGTTGCAGAGTTTCTCGCGCAAGCCATAACAATGGAAAATCCACGGCAGCAGCGAACAAGGCAGTACAACCGCGACGTGTCGACCCTATCGCGTGGCCCTCTCGCTATGCCCTTGGACAATACCGACGCCTTGCTGGAGCTCATTAGGGTTGTTGTTAGAGAAGAGCTCCAAAAGTTTGAGGTGGCTCCGCCATCGGTACTGCGACTCGCTCTGGCTGAGCTCGTCCCGGAGGAAATCAGGCAGGCAATCCATGTCCCAGAGAGAAGTGAGACACCACAGCACTAAGTATGACAGCCACAGCCTCGCATGTCGTATGCGAAAGCTGCGCGAAGTTCGTTGTCCCCGATTTTTACGATGTGAGCGATGTCCCGGACTTTCATGGTGTTCGAGCTGTTGAACAAGCAACTGGCGACTTCAGGCCTCGCCGCAAGCCATTCGTTGCTGAAACACGACCAGCCCGCAGGACTGACGTATGGCGAACTGCAGACCGGAGGTCCTTGTGTTTTGATTGCGGTGAAGCCGATCACCTCTACGGGTCGTATCCTTACCGCCGAGCTGGGCAACGTGGATTTTCACTGAATGCGCCGTGCCCCCGCAATGGTGCACCCCCTAGAGATTGAAACCTACCTCACGGACGCCAGGACCTCGTTTGCCCCACAATTCCGTGACCCTCGGTCATCGTCACGCGCCCGAAGCAGGTCTTCCAGCCCCCTCTTCATGCCGAGCGCAACCAAGGCGTCGGTTCCCCAGCGCTGCCTCCCGGGAAAACTGAGTCGAGCGACCTGCGGAGGTGAGGTCGCTGACGTTGCGAGCGCTGTAGATCTTCCACTACGACAACCGCAATATGACATAATTGAGACCCAGAGAAAGCAGTGTAGTTTGGTGTCAATATCTTACGACGTGCGAGTTACCATAGATCACCACGATGGCACAGCTTTAAAAGACACGGGTGCGGACAAGTCTGTTAGGAGCCAGAATCTCGGGCGTATACTGAACAACGTTTCAACGCAATGGACCTAAACTCAGATACGTACTGCAAAAGGGCACCTCATAACTGCAATGGGCCAGTGCATGGCACGAGTCAACATTCAGGGCTTCATATACATCGGTGACTTCGTCATTCTTTCTGAATTTTCAAAGGACCTTATAGCCGGCATGGATTTCCTCCAGGCGAACGGTGCCATCATGGACCTGCAAGAGTCCAGAGTAAGCTTCGCTACTACGCAAGCCATAGCGAACAGTCATGACAACGACCATGACATCGCGCTTCGCGTAGCTGACGATCACGTCACGTTGCCACACAAGAACAGCGTGCTTACCCTTGTCCGATGCGACATGGAAGACGACGCCGAAGGAATTCCTTAGGCAAACATCCCCCTGCTTCTTGAGCGCCACATTTCCGCAGCCAGAGGGCTTCTTCAGGTGCGAAACAAATGTTCAGTGCTTTTGGTAACAAACTTTAGCAACGAGTATCGGCATGTACCGTGAGGAACGACAATAGCATTTCTTCGCGAAATTATTGATTTTACTGACATTGCCACATTATAAATCGTATCTTCTCAGCAATATGAGTTACCCAGCCTAAAAGGACGGATTCCTGTTAACGCTGCCATAAGAAAGAACGTCTACTGAGTCTCGTGAATGAATTTGCGGACTGTTTTTCAACATCGTCCAAAGTCCTGCCCGCGTGCATGACTAAGCATCGTATAATTACGGACAAGTCCGAACGTCCTGTCAGTCAGCATCCTCTAGCATGTCTCCGGTGGAAAAGGAAGCGATCAAGCATCAGGTGAAAGAGATGCTCCAAGATGACGTGATCCAGCCGTCCATAAGCCCGTGACCTCCCCTGATGTGTTAGTCAGAAAGAAAGACAACACACTACGCTTATGTTTAGATTACAGAATGTTGAACCGTGTCATGTTTATCATGTCATGTTGTCATGAATGTTGAACCGTGTCAGGAAGCGCCATGTTAATCCATTGCCACACATCGAAGACGCATTGGATCGTCTACAACATGCCAATCTTTTTCTTCAATGGATCTTAAAGCAGGGTATTGGCAAATCAATGTTTATGAACGGGAACGTGAAAAAACAGCGTTTGTCACACCTGACGGGCTTTAGGAGTTCAAACTTCTCCCATTCGGTGTCTGTTCCGCACGTGCCACCTTTCAGCGGATGATGAATATCGCGCTTGCTGAGCTGAAATGAAAAACCTGCCTTGCATACTTGGACGACGCCGTCGTGTTCTCGAGCGCGTTTGACGAATATCTCACACGACTCGAGAATGTCCTCGCTGTGATCCGTACTGCCAGCCTCACCACCAAGCCTGAAAAAGGCTACTTCAGTTTCCAAGAGCTCAATATTTCTTGGCCATGTCGTTGGTCCTAAAGGCGTCCGACCAGACGCCGACAAGTTAGCTGCCGTGGCCTAGTTTTCAACACCCACCGAAAAGAAGCCTGTCCAACGCTTCCTTGGTTTGAGTGCATATTCTAGGCGCTTCATTGAATATTCCTCAAGAATTGCTGAGCCTCGGAGACGGCTTACACGCGACGATGTGCCTTTCATTTGGGCGGACGAGCCGCAGCAGTCTTTCAATCGATTGCGTAAGCGCTTGGAAGCGTCCCCAATACTTTCTCATTGCGACGCAGACGCTTACACTGAAATTCATACTGACGCCAGCATTGCGGGTCTCGGTGTTGTTCTTGTGCAGTGGCTAGCTGGTGCAGAACGCCCCATTGCTTATGGAAGCCGCAATCTCACCAAGGCAGAGAAAAACTACTCAACCACCGAACAAGAATGCTTAGCGGTTGTGTGGGAAATTGGTAAATTCCGACCCCACACTTGTACGGTAGACCCTTTAAGTCTGTCAGCGATCACCACACCCTGTGCTGGCTTGCCAACTTGAAGGACCCTTCAGGCAGGCTAGCCCGTTGGAGCCTGCGCTTACAAGAGTACGACATAACAGTTGTCTACTGATCTGGGAGGAAGCACAGCGACGCTGACTGTTTGTCAGCGTCGTGTTTTACAACTCCCTACGGCGTCATCGGACCCTGACCATGACTTGCCATTTTTCGGCGTTATCGACGCCATAAAGATGGCTGACCACCAGTGCGCTGTCCCTGAGCTGCTGCCGCTGATCGAGGACCTTCAAGGAGCTGGAGGTGATTTACCCCGCTCGCTCATGCGCGGCTTATCAGCGTTCTATTTGCACAACAACGTCCACAACTGAAAAACTGCGGAAGCGGTCCAAATACGTACCTCCTTGTCATGCCGTCGGCGCTGCACCAAGACATTTTGCAAGCCTGCCATGCTGAGCCATGAACGGGACACCTGGGATTCGCTAGAACATTAGCAAGGATACGACAAAAATATTATTGGCCCCTGCCTTTTCCTTCTGTGCAACGGTAAGTGCAGGCCTGCCGCGATTGTCAGCGCCGCAGGAAACCACCAGTTAAACCGGCTGGCTTTCTCCACCCTGTGGACCCTCCTCAAGCACCGTTCCAACAAATAGGAATAGATCTACTTGGGCCATTCCCAATAACTTCTTCGCGCAATAGATGGATAGTCGTTGCTACCGACTACTTAAGCCGGTACGCCGAAAAGGGAGCTATTCCCCACGCAAACTCCTATGACATGACAAAGTACTTTGCCCGCCATATCGTCCAGCGACATGGTGCACCGTCGTTTGGTCTCATCACCGACCGTGGGGACAGCATTTACAGCCGAACTTATGCAGGACGTTCTCCAGTTGACCCATAGTTCTCACCGCAACAGCACTGCATATCACCCTCAAACCAATCAATTAATAGAACGTCTGAACAGAACGCTGGCTGATATGCTCTCCATGTATGTCGATGTAGAGCGCAAGACGTGGGACGAGATTTTACCCTGTGTGGCTTTCGCCTATAACACTGCTGTACAGGAGACTACACAGCTTATGCCGTTCTAACTTGTATACGGCCGCCACATCACATCAACATTTGACGCCATGCTACCTCTGGCTGATAATATCCCGACCAGCAAACACGTGGAAGAGATCTTACAAAGAGCCGAAGAAGCACGCCAGCTTGCTGGGCATCGTATGCGGAGCCAACAGCATACTTACACCCTTCGATACAAGCAGGGTCGACGCGACGTCCATTACAATATCGGAGTCCGTGTTTGAGTCCGGACGCCCATCCGTCGCCGTAGACTCTCGGAAAAGTTGCTCCGCCGGCAATTTGGTCCCTGCAAGGTTACACGCCGCCTCAGTGACGTGACCTACGAAGTCGTCCCCTGCAGTTCTGACCCCGGTTCGCTCCGTCGTCGTCGTAGCGCTGAAGTTGTTCATGTAGTGCGCATGAAACCATACCATGCGCCTACCTGAACGCCTAAAGGCGCCTGAGGAACTCCATTTCTTCTCGTCGCTGAAAGAAATTTATGACGCGACCGAGACGGTCACTTTTCGCATGGGGGCAATTGACACAATTATGTGGGGCTCCCGCAACGCAGGACGGCATGCGCAAATGTGGGCGCCTTGAAAGACGATGAAGCGCGTAAGCTGGAAGCCCTTCTACTGGCCCGCCATTAAAGATAAGCATCTATTTTGCAAGACTCCGTCTTGAATCTACGTTACAATATCTTAGATGTGCGTTAAGTGAGTGGGATAGTGAAAGCAGTTTTAACAAGCTGAGCTACCTCGGGATAGAGATCTCGCAGCTGCGCAGCGTTATCGCCCGAAAGCATCTTTAGAACATCTCTAAACGCATTCAATGGTGCATTGCTCTGCCTTGCTATATCTGTGAGCGTACTACGATGAACGCTGAGCCGTTCAGGCTCACAATCTTGCCCGTAGGACTTCAGCAGCTACCTTCAGTCACCATTCGTATTCGAAAACTGCTCAAACTATGTCATGTGCTCCCATATTTCTGGTGGATACCTGTCATCCATCGAGGAACCTACTGTCTTCAAGGCCTCGTACAACTGCTGGCGATTCATGTCCTCAGCCGAAAGAAATACGTGGAGTACAGATCCATTGTTATACCGTCGTGGAGCCTTCCTTCGTCTTGGCGGAGGAGCCTTATTTCTCTTTAACATTCATTTCCAATGAGCGCGCATCTACGTGTGTCTCGTTCCAAAATCGGCATAATCCACCCTTCCTAAGTCCGCTAAGAGTATCCCTGACGGACTTGACCACTTTTTCTGCTCCACCAAATCTCAATGCTCTTTCCTGCAACGCAGTACTTACTGTTCCTAATCGCGAAAACATGAGTGTCAGGAGCTTCCGGATGATGTATCGAACATTGACAGCGCTTTCAGAAATCCACTGCCTTTTGTTCCTGTGTGGTTCCATTCTTCAGATACTAGGCCATGAAGAAACGAGACCAGGTGGCTATGGTTCTGAAGAATCAATTTCGGAGAAGTAGCTCTTATTGTCCACCTCGTGGGAGGAAACTTCCAGAAATTTACGATGTCATGTTTATGAAAGGCCTGGAATATATGGAGGGTGTCCCGCGTAAATTGAACAAAACATATGAATAATACAGGTCTCTTAAGGTCTCTTAAGAACTGAACAGCGAAAGCCTTCTCTTGGTCCTCTCATCATTCACCTCTTTCTCTTTGCCTCTTCTCTTTCTCGCTTTCCTTCAGTCAGTAGTGCTCACTACGAAGCATTTCTTGCAATTTGAAATCAATTATACTCATTACAAGCCGTCGTTAGACATGTTGGTTATATCCTAGTTATTAGTAGTCTTTCTAAGTCATTTCAGTCATTATTAGTCATTATTGTTCATTATTAAGTATTCTAATTCATTTCTATTGAACTGTAGTCATTACAAGTCACTTGTAGTCATTTTAGTCATTACTACTCATTACAAGACATTTCTAGTCATTTATAATCAGTTGTGGTCATTACAATCCTTCGTTCGAGATATTGGTCATTTTGCAGTCATTAGTAGTCATTATTATTCATTACTGGTTATAATTAACCTCTACCAATCTCTATTATAACGTTATAATTCACTGTCACTATCAAT
Organism: Dermacentor variabilis; assembly: GCF_050947875.1. Classification (NCBI taxonomy): domain Eukaryota; kingdom Metazoa; phylum Arthropoda; class Arachnida; order Ixodida; family Ixodidae; genus Dermacentor; species Dermacentor variabilis. Next base: position 129,295,475 of record NC_134570.1, on the reverse strand, counting down.
CATTTTAAATTTTTTTTATCTGTTTTTAATCTGTCTTCCTATGCATGATGACGCTTCGGCGGTCACTCCGGCGGTCAGGTCTGCTGACAAAAACTTCACCATGAGCCTAGAAAGGCTTTCGTCTTAAGATAGGCAAATGCAACGTAGTTGGACACAATCAAGGTAATCTTAATAGTCGCTGCTTGGAGATACCCTGAGTATGTTTCTCGATCTGAATTATTAAATATTTCCTCTTATTCATTGTTGAACTTTTCAATATTATAATTACATGAAGGGTGTCAAAGAGAAAATTGTAGAACAACATGAGAAACTCCCAATACGGCTTTCTGTTGCTCAATACATGCTACATAAAAGTGTTATTCCTTGCGTGAAAGATGTCCGCGAATACACGCAAAGTGCCTTGAGCGACCAGCCTTTATAAAAATGAGTTAAGACTGTCTATAGCAAGTCTATAGACTTCTTGTAGACGACTTTGCCTTTCTATAGATTTGGGCTTTTGTTGATACAACGTCTACATACTGTCTGTTGACAAAAAGTGATAGGGTCCTCTTTTTTTTAGTCTACTCGCATTTTGTAGTCGATCGATAAAGAAGTCGATAAGTTGTTTGTTTCTTTTTGTCTACTTCCGGTTTATAGATTACCTACAAACGAAAGTCGATAAGATGCTTGCTTCTTTTTGTCTTCATCAGCTCTATACACTAGCCATAAATGAAAGTCGATACGGTCTCTACTTAGTTTGGTTGATTTTTTCTGCATAGACTGTCCACACATGAGAGTCGATGAGGTATTGAATATTTTTGCCTACTCCCTGACTATAGGTTTCCTTGCACACGTACACACTTATACATATATATATATATATATAAACAAAAGCTCGTCCACCAGCCGAAACATTAAAAATATATCGTGCAAAAGACAACAAATATTGTTCATTTCCCTTGAAGTTGTACCTCCAAAGCCGCCGTCATTATACAGGGTGTCCCAATTAACTACCGTGCACCAAGAGTTAAAATATGCAAACGCCACGTAGCTGGTCAGAACCAACGCAAAATTGCCGCGCGACTGGCCACTCGAGGCACATTGCATATTTTCGCGGGCCTCTTTCACGCTCGGAAAAGCACTTTTATGTAGCACGTGTTGAGCAACAGAAAGCTGTATCAGTAGTTTCTCATGCTGCTCTAGAATTTTCTCTTTGATACTTTCCATCTAATTATAATAATAGAGAAGTTGACTAATTAAGACTAGTTATCTAATCAGGAGTAATGCAAGAAATAATGTGGGTATCTCCAAGCAATGGCAAACAACGTTACCTTGGTTCCCTCCAGTTACGTAGCATTGGCTTCTTATAATGTTTGGCTTAAATTAAGTGAGAGACCCTCTATGCTTCATTGCAATTAGAATTCTCCATGGTTTCCTATATTACCGCGGATTAAGGCCATAGGATGGGACCTAACGAAAGGTGATGTTAACTTGAGCGGACAGCCCGTATACCGATTGTGGTATGGCGTGAGATGAACTAGAAATCAGCCCATACTCTAAAGGTTTTATTGCTTCAGGTTTACATGTCGTTTATAGATTGCCTATATAGAAAAGCCGCTGGAGTTGTATGCTGTTGAGATTGCTTAAGAGCCTATTTGTAGAGTTTGTCTACACATAATGGATGCCTCCGCATTTGCTTACCGCATGATATGACCTACGTAGGCGCTCTCGGCAATGCGAAAAGAATCTTCGCAGTTGTCATAGTTTGACTTTTTCGGCAGTAGAATAAAGTAAACAAAACGCCTATCCAATCGCGATAATAGATGTTATTAACGCCAACATTAGATACAAGTGGATTACAAAGAGGTATCAAGCTAACAGCACAGAGACTAGTAATGTTTGTAGCTGATAGCGTGGACTATTTCAGTGTACGATGAACCTATGTCGCGCATGTGGGGTACGCGTTCTGTGTCGTCGGATTCTCATACACTTTTCACGTTGTCTTCGTATCTCGACTGCATCACTAACATCGGGTGACTTTTCGTTGACTGATATCCTGCACAATGAGCTCATCAAAATTTCTCATTCACTTAAAATATATGCCAAATCCTCTGAGCCTATCCATTCCTTTGCAGGCGGCATGCTTGTGCGGCCGAGCCCATGCGTGCTCATTATTGCATTCATTGCTTTGACCTATCATCAGAACAGAAAATTTGCACTAACATGCGTGCAGGTATCCCATTTGCTGGTACGCTGGAAGATATGCCAGAAATGTCCTGTATTACTCATTGTCGTTGGCGATAATGCAAGCGCCTGATGGGCCTTCTAACGGCATTTCCAAACAGTGCATTCATCCAAATGTGCGTTCCAGTTTCATACGATGTAATGCAACGCGCCAACGCATTTCCTTCATCCATAAAAAACACTGAAACACGGAAAGAAAAGCAGCCCGTTTCGCGTTCAGGGCTCGCAGAGAGAGAGAGAGAGAGAGAGAAAGAAAATGAAAAGGGAAAAGGCGCTCGGATTTCTCGGAGTGCGCACACCCTCGACTAGAGGTGTACGCCGAGACGTCGGCGCGCCATTTAATTAGTACTAAAGTTTCTTTTTTAAGTCAATCCAGTGTCCTCTGAGATTTTGTGTTGTTTTGTTTAATTATCTTGCCTGTCTCAAGCCTAGAATCATGTCAAACCAAAGTAGCCCGGCTCCCCATGCGTCTGTGCCCGCGTTGTGGTCAAGTCGGCGCAACGTGGGATTTTGAAACTTCTCCTTCAAAAGTGCAATAAGGCCCAATGAGAACAAACAGCGGCCTCGGAACGTCGTAATCACGACTTGAGAGCCGTGGGCGCTGTAGCTGCTGATAGAATCGGCAATACGTCTGAAAGCGGCATCAACTTGAGAGATACAACTTGTAGCAAGACATAAATTTCTGACTGCGATGTGTTACAATATGCCGGTTACAATTTCTCGCATTATTCCGGCCTTTGCATATAAAGTAGTTATTCTACATTTGTACTTGTAAAAAAAGTATTTTTACATGACTGCTGTATGTTGCTCTTTCTTTGTAGCTTTCAAATAAAAAACTGAATGCAACTGACACCGATAGCTGCACTTAACTATAAAACAGTTTCGATGTGCAGATTAAGAAAAGAACACTTTAGTTCATTTTTTTCGAAGACAAGATACATCCGAGCGATGTCTGCATTTCTAGTAATCCACATTTCGTTCATTTAACCTGGTGACGACGAGTTAACAGAAAGGCTAAATTGATTTTCTGCCGCATCATAACATATCTCAGCTGAAAAAATATGTTAGCCTGCTGCAGAAAAAAAGGTATTTTGATTCTTTTTCGGAGAAAAAGGACGTTGTAAGGAAAGTTACAGAAGCAAAAGGTGATTAATGTTCAGAACAATTGGTTTCGCTTATTCTCCAGTCAGGATAATGTGCCTTATCACATCTGCTGATTGGCTAACCTATTAAGGGCTGAATCCAGCAAAGGTTTGTCATAGAAGAGCTCCCTTTTTTACGCAAAGCACATTGTGTAAACACGATCTTATTGAGCAAGGTTAGGGTTAAGGAAGCAAGGTTAATATATCTAGAGCGTGCCACGTGCGGCGGTGCTGGCTAAGCAATTCTAGAATTCACTGACTGTTTGCTCAATGGACAAATCGCGTAGAAACCGAGGCAATGCAAATCAAATAAAATTGTGACTACGACGCAGAAAACAACAAGTTTCTGCATATTCATGGAGGAAGGAACATGCAAACGCACTCGACATAGACGTTTTTAGATAGGTGCCCAACTTTCCTAAAATATGTCACCTGAAAAGCAAGACTTACTAAACATTTTGCATTTCTCTCACTTTCTACACCTCTGTATTCGGTCCTTTCAGCCCTTAGTATAAAAAGGCCGGAATTTCAACCAGTTTAGCAAATATGGATTTTGCGAAACAGTGTTTGAAATTTGTGGTCTCTGTTTCCAGGCCGCCGACGTGGACTAGAAACGACCACCGCGCCGCCGCCGCCGCCTGTCGAAAGTGACATGGCGCACACCTATACCCTCGTCGCCCTGAACGCCTGTGCATGCGCAATGGCAGCAAAGGCAGCGCGCCATCTGTCCACGTCAATTTGAATTCTCAGCGGCTGCGCCAGCTGCCAGGCAGGTAAACTCTTGTTGCTGCAGTGTGAGGTGTCTGCCTGTGCCTTGGTGTCTGTGTATTCGTATCTTCGTTGTGGCATCACACGTTAGCTACAGTGAACGGTAAGTTCAGTGCAAACAGACATTCTGATAAATTTTTGCATTGTAACAGCTGACTCGTTACATCAAAATAGGACGTACCCTAAAGCATCGTTTTAAATTTACGGAGAACCAACCCTGATTTCTATCAAAGAATTGGCTTAGCAGGCTTAAAGAAGGGCTTTTTTTGGCACGGTGTTGCACTACCTGTGGCATAGTGGCAGCGCTCGCTTTACCACCCTTACATGACAACGAACCGACAGTTTGGGCGCCACTTCTACAAAGAACAGTTCGGAACCCCGTGCAATATCTCAGACGACACCGTCTACGTCTTCAACCACAGGTGCAGCATCTTTACAAGGCCATGGCAAAATCGTAGCTCTCACCATACCAGAATTCGAGAACGCGCTCCTTACCACCGTGCCACCATGTGGTGCCACCATGTTGTAATGAACGGTGGCACCATCGGTACCAGCTGCACCACTCGTACTACCGCATGGCGGTACCGTATCCCCGTGCGTTATTTACTGCTGTCCTAGACGGCTATATTTTTCGGCGTCGGGCCAAGAAAATGGTGAGACAGTCACCAGAAATCGCAGCTTGGTTCAAATAATACTAGATGCATTAACAGTTTTTTTCATGGAAGGTGTGTAGCAACAATTACAATTTTTATAAGACAAAATTCCCAGCATATAGTCATCAGCGTGTCATATTCACATCGCAAAGTTTTCTAAAAATTATTTCTCTGATTGATCTGGTGGTTTTGAGCAATCAAAATTTACGAAAACTTACCAAACCAAAATTTACCAAAACTTACCAAATTTAACCGTACTTCAGAGGCTGCATTACAGTCATGCGCACTGTTGAAAATGAGCCTCACGCTGTTCAAGGGTTTCCTGTGCTCCGCAATTACGTTGAGTTTCCGCTTTCCCATACCATGTGCTCGCCATGCTAGCAACCCATTCCGCGAAGGACCTGATTTGCCGCTTACAATCTATCGTGGAATAAGCTGCATGCCGAATGCGCCATGGTTCACACACGGTTCACGAAGACACGAAGTTAACAGTGTCTTCCCATGCAGCTGTAATAATTTTCACTACAGCAGGAGACTCGCTTAAAATTTTGCAGATTTTATGCAATGTGGTTATGCTAACTTAAGCTCCACAAAACGCTTTATTATGTTTTAATGGTACTAGAGATTGAAACTATGCTTTCAGGTATAATACGACATCTGTTTATGCATGGTCATTTTTGCGCATGAAGGTGCTGAAGCGATGCCACATTTCTAAAGGGTATTTATGTTACAAGCACAGAGACAAAAGACATGTCTTACATGTGGTAGGCGAGCACTTACATATGGTTACTTTTCATAACAGCGTCACATGTTTGGTGTGTGTATGTGTGCGTGCGTCTTTGTGTGTGAGTATGTGCGCGTTTATTTTTGTGTTTGTGTATGTAAGTGTCTCTGTGTGCATGTGTGAGTTTGTGTGTGTATAGTATCTCATTGTGTTGGTGTGGGCGTGCGTGTGAGTGTGTGTGACCGTTTGTGCGTCCGTGCTTCCATATTCAACACCGTAGTTCCTTGCACACTGATGGTAAAGGGGGGAATACATTCCTTGAGCCCCCGCACGCTTGGAGCGTCTCCACCTCATTCATGCTTTATACAACCCCAGCCAGCACCGTCTCGGAACGATTATCAAAACATGACAAAGCCAACAGAGTGATCGGCATTACATTGGTCTCAGTGATGCTCTATAGGAGCATACTATGGAGGCAGTGCCTGAATATTGGGTCTAGTTCAAGAATGAACAGTTCAAAGCCACTTGAAACAATGGAACCGCACACGGCTATCAGACTTGGACAATGCGGTTCGCTCTAAGTGCTTCCGACGCGACGCCACGCGTCCGAGCTTGACACCCGCGCGCCAGTATCCCTCTCTTCCGCCCACCGTCGTTGCTATTTCCCACCTTTAGGCGAGCCTCTACAAGCCAAAGCAGCTCTACCCTGATAAGTGTCTTCACTCGCTATCGCAGCTAGACAGAGAGAGTTGCCTATCTGTCGCTGTATCCATGGCGCTTGAGCAACACTCCCTCGCATTAGCGCCTAGATACTTGAACAGCGTCCCCTCGGCCGTTTGCGTAGCCCTCTGCTACAAAGTGCGTGTCACTGCCCGGTCCTCTGTATGCCACTCTTGTTGCGTTAAGTCAAGGAGCAACCGACTGGAGACGATTCGCAGACACCATGCCTGTCACTCTGTACAACATGCCCGCCAGCCCGCCATGTGGCTTCGTGCGCTGTATTGCCAAGCACATAGGGGTCCAACTCAACGTCATCGACTTGGACTTCACAAACAATGAGCACCTAGGTGAGGACTACCTCAAGGTACGTGGGTGTTTTATGGAGCCTTGCGTTTTATTGTCGCAAAGCTTTTAATTTTCTTTCTTTGTTTTTTCAATGCTGGTTTACCAGGCACCAAGGGTCTTGTAATTTTAGCTAATCTTTAGTAAGAAATGTCGTGGCCTGCTTCACGCGAGAAGTTGGATGCTGTTGCAGGACGTTGCAGGACGGATATATATATAGATATATATATATATATATATATATATATATATATATATATATGTTCTGATCAAACAATTTGCTCTTATATATTCAAAGTTATTGTGCATTCTGTTTGTTCTTACGGAAATGATGGCTTCAAGCCAGTATTGACGTTAACTAACTTTCCTTGCGTGGTTAATGTTATTGCAGATTTTCCTTCTTGGAGGCAGTTCTCATGGTATATTCCCATTTTACACCGCATTCCTAGCGTTCTTAACTGCCGTGTTTCACTTGTGTATTTTGTTGAAACGCGGACATGTTATCCAGGTGTTTAGTAGGACATTTGTTTCATGAGGAAGTTTCGTTTACGCTCTAATACGAGTGAAAATCAAATACAGGAAGCAACAAAAATTTACCATTGTATGCGCAAGTGGAAAGCAGATAGCGTTGTTTACCTCTCGGGTACTTTTCTGAGAATGGCGGAAACGCTATCTTTAACTGTCAGCCAGTTTTCTATCTATTCGTATCTAGTTCTCGCTAACATACATAATCGCGAGGAGTTCAATAAACTCCACTATCAATCTGCTCGCTTCTTGCACGTATCTGCCTCTTGATTTCGACGTGTCATTTGCTCAGTTGTTATCGTAATTTACATGTACACAAGTCTAATTGTTATTAGTTAATCTTGAATGTGATTTAGGTCCACGTGCTTAACAACCGACTGCTTTCAAAATTATTACGGAACTCCGCACTGTAGCGTGTCTGATACATTGCGGTGCTTTATGCCTTTAAGCCCCATATTTTAAAATGAAATCTTCTCCGAAAAATGCGTTAATGTGTTTGGTAACCATTAATAAAGTACAGCTACCAACATACAAGAGAAAAAAAAAAGATTATTGTCCTTTCGAGTCAGTATAGAATTCGTTTGCTGACCACGGAGTCCGCTCGGTGCTTTCAATAATGCGCGACTACAAGAACTATTGGGTATACAGTCCCGAGCAGAACAATGTTGCGAACTCACAAATGCCGAAAAAAAGTTATTTTTTGCAGTCCTCGCTCACACCATGAAATCAAGCCGCATAGATGACATGTTCGTGTTAAACCGAATAAATCCACTGCCAGAATTCCACATTCAATGGCTATGCCAGAAGGAAATTAACATTATTTATTACGATTATTTCTAAAATGTTGCTACTTAAGTATGTGTAGCCTTCGATCTGCAATAAAGAAACATGAATGGTTAAAGTTATGCATTAGCCTTACACTATTCAACAACTGTAATAGTCCAGTGTGCGGCTTCGTAGCCACCTTTATCAGCGCATTTCTCGAAACCTGATGCACCGTTCAAAAATAGTTTTCTTCGAAAGCGAGCAAAATGCAGTAATCTTTTCTCAAAAAGTACCGCTAGTTTGCCATGGTCTCGTCGGAGTCGCCCTAAAAATGCATTTCAAGATAATCGAACGAAGCAACGGTGCAGCAGTAGCCAACTTTTCTTATTGCCAACAAGTCGACGACTTGAATGCGATATTTAGAACAACGCCAAGCGGCGATGCAAGTGAGAGTTCGGTCCTCACCCTCCTGTGACCGGGGACGCCTTTTGCACAGCATGGCGCACATCAGCACTGTCACGGGGATGTTTCTGTTATAGTGATCTCCACTCAAATCTGTAAATGCGCTTACGAAGGGTGTTGGTCTATCGGATTTTTCATTGCGAGGGACGTACATGACAATCACAAATCCACCTACACACACCTCGCTCTGCTGTATTGCATCATAATTTTCACTTTAGAAATGGCCGGCTCTTAGACGGAATACACACAGACACCCCTCCACTATCAACGCTCTGAAATTTTCTTTCGCTCTTGTTACATTGAGCGTGCGACAGCACCCGCACCATCCAGTACTTCTTTCTACTGAGAAAGGAGAGGGGAAAGGGGCATGAGAAAGAGTGACTGTGGAGCACGGCTGAAGCAGGTTACTCATACCTCGATGAAAATTATTCAATGTTGAAGCGCTTGTTGCTCCCGCTTTTCCAGGAGTTTTTTACTCACTTGCACAGACACTGCCTGAGCGGCCGTAGACCAACAACCACTGAACACGTTGTTGCTGGCCATTAGCTGTGTTGTATGGTTCGCCATTACGGGACTTTGTGTCCACCCCTGTGAGCAAGTTTGAGCGGCACTTAAGCGCCAGTTTTTGCGTGGTGCGCATTGCCATCGGTTCGGAACGAAAGACAAAAAGCAAGTCCTCCTCACTAGTACCTAGGCGCAGCCCCACGTTTCTCTCTTACAAGTTACACACGCGCACTAGCGCGAGGCATTGGCGGAAATGCGCATTCAGGTGAGAGATGCTTAACGGATGCTACAGTCAACGGCTTAGCGTGGCAGATTAGAGGAAGAGGCGGAAAGAAGTGTGCAGACCTCATGAAGATAAAGTGCAAAAATTGTGCCTGCCGTGATTACGAGGCTGGTGTCGTCCATTATGGGCTGCAGTGCTCACCGGAATTCTTCATTAATATCGCCTTTACGCACGCAGAATAACAAGAATGGTTATAGTTGAATTCCGCAGTTAAATAAAATCTAGTTCTGGTGTTTTCTGTACCAAAATGAATAACTTATTAGCGGACAAACTGTGAAGCATAATGCATCGATGAATCTGCAAATTTTGAACACCGCCTCAGACAACATGACAATAACGTGGCCCAAGGACAGGTAGCCTTTAATCCATTGGCCTAACACGTTGTTGGCAAGGGCCTCGTCATAGACTAAAAATGAACACAAATCATCGCTGCCGAAACGTCTTTATTTTGCAGCCTTTGTATTTATTTATTTTGTTTTACTGATTTATTGAAATACCTTCAGGGCCCGAGGGCATTACAGAAGGGAGTAGAATGCATGACAAACTAATGTATATAACACAGAAATGCGGCAATACAGAAGGCAAGAATAACACAGGAATGCGGAAACACAGAAAACAAAACCGAAACAAGTTAACTATGTTGCAGCAAGAGAGAGAGAGAGAGAAAAAACAAGGGTAGGAAAGGCAGGGAGGTCAACCAGAACAGCATCCGGTTTGCTACCCTACACTGGGTGTGGGGGAAATGGGAATGGAAAGAAGAAAAGGAGAGAGTAAGCACAGAGTACGTGTGGGAGGGACACCGTACACAAGGACACTATAAACGGTCTCTTAAGCCCGTGCACTTCAAGTACTGTACTAGTGCACGAATCGCTTTTCGAGCCAGTGATCGGTGTGGCCACGGTCCGAGTATCTTTGACTCGGTGAACGGTCTCGAGTCCAGTGGGCGTAAAGTTGCCCGCAGAGAGAGGCGTTGGACATCGTAGCGAAGGCAGGTACACAATAGGTGCTGGATGGTCTCCTCGCACCCACACGAGTCGCACATCGGGCTCTCGGCCATTCCCATACGGTAGGAATATGCGTTCGTGAACGCCACTCCCAGCCACAAGCGACACAACAAGGTTGTTTCGCCGCGGGAAAGGCTAGATGGCAGTTGCAGCCGTAGCGTGGGGTCCAGTTTACGTAATCTGCAATTGAAGGCACTTGAAATCCAGCGTTCTTGTGACTTCTTGCGCGCGAGTAGGCGAAGTTCTCTGGCAGCGTCCGACCTCGCCAAAGGTGTTGGACGCGTCTTGGTATCTTCGTGGGGACACCTGGCAGCCTTGTCAGCAAGGTTGTTGCCGACGATGCCAGAGTGAGCAGGAATCCATTGAAATATAATGTTGTGTCCTATTTCCAGAGCATGGTGGTGTAGTTCTCTGATGTCAGATGTCATCTGCTCGTAGGTTCTGTGGCGTAATGCGGACTTGATGCTGTGAAGGGCTGCCTTAGAGTCACAAAATACGACCCATTTCTCTGTTGGCTCTTCGGTGATGTACATCATAGCTGTATGGAGAGCGGCGAGTTCTGCCGATGTAGATGTAGTCGTGTGCGGCAATTTGAATTTAGCTGTAACGTTCTTGACTGGAACGACGAATGCGGCAGTTGAGCTGGTAGGTGAGGTTGAACCATCGGTATATATATATGTATGCGGTCATGATACGTCTGATATAGTAATAGGACCGTAAGTTGCTTCAGAGCCGGCGATGGACTATTGGACTTTTTTGTGATTCCAGGAATAGAAAAATTCACTTGAGGCTGTCGCAGGCAACACAGGGGAGAGGAAGGCTTCGCCGCCGGTGTAAAAGATGCCGGTATGTACTCTTCATGAGCGCTAATCACGCGTAAAAAGGTCGCTTGAAGTCTCTTGGCTGGTAGGGAGGCCAAGTGATGGCCGGGGATTTTTGACAGATGGCGAATGTGTGCTTTGAGAGATAATAATAATATTTGGGGTTTTACGTGCCAAAACCACTTTCTGATTATGAGGCACGCCGTAGTGGAGGACTCCGGAAATTTTGATCACCTGGGGTTCTTTAACGTGCACCTAAATCTAAGCACACGGGTGTTTTCGCATTTCGCCCCCATCGAAATGCGGCCGCCGTGGCCCGGATTCGATCCCGCGACCTCGTGCTCAGCAGCCCAACACCATAGCCACTGAGCAACCACGGCGGGTACGCTTTGAGATAGTCGACAACTACATGTGTTTGGATTATATGGTCTCCTGCGATGGCGATTGTTGCTGCTGTTGATGTGCACCGAGGTAGCCCTAAACACGTGCGTAGGGCTTGACCTTGTATGCTCTCCAAGGCGCGAAAGTTCGTATTGCATCCGTTTGACAACACTGGTAGGCTGTAACGTAGCAGTCCGAGAAACAAAACCCTGTACAGCTGCAACATAGAATGGACTGGTGTACCCCAGCTTTTTTCCCGCATAAGAATTTGAAGACCTGAGCAATGGCTACTAACTTCTTCTTCAGAAAGACGCAGTGAGGGCTCCACGAGAGGTTGCGGTCAATGATGATGCCCAGAAAGCGATGCGTTTTAACATAGGATATAGCTTGACCATTGATGGTAACAGGATACGATGACATTTGTTTGCGCGTAAAACCAAGTAATGACCACTTTTCAGTAGACACAATGAGGCCTTGTTCTCAGAGATAAGACGCCGTCATGGTTGCGGCCTGCTGAAGTCTGGCTCTTAGCTGAGGGCGAGCCACCGCAGAGGCCCAGATGCAAATGTCGTCGGCGTATATTGAGACATGTGCTGTCTGCGGTAGGTAATCCGCTAGTCCTACCAGGACGAGGTTGAACAAAATAGGGCTCAACACTCCACCCTGCGGCACACCACGGCAGATGTAATGGTCTGAAGTTGGGCCGCCTTCGGTCTGCAAGAAAAAACGCCTATCAGTTAAATAGTCCCGAATCCATTTATATATCCGGCCACCAATTCCAACAGCCTCAAGTGAGTTCAGTATGGCCTCATGGGCGACGTGGTCGTATACTCCTTTTGTATCCAGAAAAACTGCCGCAGATAGGCGCTTGAGGCTTTTTTGATTTTGGACCCATGTTACAATGTCAATGACGTTGTCGATGGACGTGCGACCTCGACGAAAGCCTTTCATGGCCTCCGGATAGATATTGAATAGTTCCAGATGCCATTCCAAGCGAGCAAGAATCATTCTTTCCATCATTTGCCCACGCAGCTCGAAAGCGCAATCGGACGATATGATGAGATCTCAAGCGGAGACTTTCCTGTTTCAGAAGGGGGATCAAGCGGCTCCATTTCCATTCTTTAGGAACGGCGCCGTTCTGCCAAGACTCATTGTAGTAGTAGAGCAGCTCATCGCGTGCGTCATGTCCAAGGTGGCATAGGGCTGCATACGTGATGCCATCAGGTCCTGGTGACGAAGAACGCGTGCAGGTCGCCAACGCAGCATCGAGCTCTTCGAGTGAAAATAGCACGTTCGTTTCTGGTACACGTGCCACAGGGATGTGGCACGTGTGCCAACATGCAAGCATGCAATGCTGCGTCAGTAATGATGACCACGCACCGAGCAACCCGTGCACAGAACTCTTCAGCCACTTGAAGTTCCCAGCGGAGTTGGTAAAGGGCCAGAGCAGCGAAAGGCTTCCTTTGATGCGGAGATGAGCGAAGACCCCTAACCATTCTCCATATGTGCGAGAGCGATTTTCGGGGATCAAGCGACTGACAAAGTCTTCCATCGCTTATCTTTCAATTTACCCATGCGACGCTGGACTTTCTTTTGTATACGTCGTGAAGCCCTCGGATCTAAGATGGACTTCGCGCGCCGATACCTCCTCTCCGCCTGTCGGCGTGCCGCACGCAGCCTCTCCAGCTCCATGTCCAAGTCTGTTCGCCTTGCTGACCTTGTAAGCGAGCAGATGGATGTTTTCAATGCCTCTGCGATTGCATCTTTGGTGGTGTGTGAGAGGCCTTCCCGACATGTGTCATCCATATCCTTCTTAAAAATTTTGACCAATCAACTGTGCGCAAGACAGTTAGGGAGCGTTGCTCAACTCCTCTAATATTTATGTATGTTGGAATATGGTCGCTTCCATGTGTTTCTGTCTGTAAACCATTGGACGCTCGAGGCAAAGCGCCGTGACACCAAAGTTAAGTTCAACCAGCTACTATAGGTCGTGCCTCGCAGAAATGTAGGGCTGCCGTCATTCACACAGCACAAATCATGGTCAGCAGCAAATGAGGCAAGGCTCCTGCCTTTGGAGTCAATTTTAGTGCTTCCCCATAGCTGGTGATGCGCGTTGAAGTCACCTGTGATAACCCAGGGGCCATTGTTCATTAGCAATATTTTCTTAAGTCGTTCGCCGTCAAAGTGACCCGCTGGGGATATGTAGGCTCCAATTAGTGTAAATGACACATTCTTCTTTTGGACATTTAGGCAGACATATTGGTTGTCGTCATGAGGCTCTATCGCGTTGGCGACATATGTCAAGTCCGTGCGGGTGTAAATGATCACTTTTGTGCTCGCACCGCATGTGGACGAGACGAAAGATTCATAACCGGACAGTCTGAGTGGAATTGATGTATTTGGTTCGCTAATGACCAGTATGGGGAAGCGATCTGCGAAAATGAATTGGCGAAAGTCTGATATACGGTTCCTTAGATCCCTGGCATTCCATTGAAAGATCGACGCACTTTTAAGTTCAGTGCGGAAAGGGACTATTGGTCGAGCCATGATGCTTAAACGATGCTAGGAAGCAGTGGATTTAGTGCGTCCAGTATTTGCAGAGCGCTTCGAGCTGCTGGTGTTTGCAGCTTGTTCAGTATAATGCGCATTGTATTAATTAGCGATTACAGCATATCAGCCACCTGCCTGTCTTGGTCGCACAAATCGCCGACAGTAGACGTCGGGGGTTGTCCAGCGAAAGTTTGCTGTGATTCTGTTGGTGAATGTTGTCGTTTCGGTAGAGCCGGCCAAGATTCGGCAGATGAGGTCTTCTCAGTGGACTTGCTCTTCGCGGTCCTTTCTACATTGTCTGACCTGAGCGGTGGAGGCGGAGGTGGTGTTGTGGGAAGTGGCATGCGCCTTCCTTGAGGAGCCCTCCTTGAGGAGCGCCGGCGACGAGAACGTCGCTTCCTGATTTTATCGGCGGCTTCGCGATGAGATGAAAGATCTCTCGCCATCTCTTTCAAGATGGCCGTTTCCTTTTTAATATGTGGGCATTTCTTCGATGAAGCTTCATGTGATCCTCCGCAGTTTGAACACTTCATTACAGTCGCGCCACATTTATCTGCAGCGTGTGGCTCTCCGCAGCGGGGCCATGCTGCCTGATTTTCGCAGACGCTGCTCACGTGTCCCAGTTTCATGCATTTGCGGCTCTTAAGAGCCGCAAAGACGCACTGCATGTCAGAAATGTCTCACCTTAACATGCGAGGGTATATACTTACCCTTGAATGCTATTTTCACGCAGCATGAACTGCCTAGCCGCTTAACATCAACGATGACCTCATCATTGGCTGGCTTGATAAGAATCTGCAAGTTGTTATTAAGGATGGCGACGTCTACGTCGTAGATAACGCTGGTGACTACGTCAGATCCCAGAGGGATGTAAGAGCGCACCTGAATGCCGTCGAGGTCCGTTACGCTGCGTAGAGTGGTCAAAGCAGCCGCATGCTGGACATCAACCGCCAGTAGATTTTTTCGGGTGTTCACTCGAATGTCCGATATTTCATTTGGCACCAGGGCTTCCAGTGACATCCACACAGATTGCCTGTTAAGTAGCTTCATGTTGACGGTGGGAAGCAGGGGCACAAATATGATGGTATTGGCGTCCGGCCCCTGCGTCTAAGTGTTTGCGTGCTTGACGATGAGGACGTCCTGGTGTTCCTTCTCTTCGCTCTGCGGCTCTGCACAAGCTGGAAGTTGTCATCGGGAGTGTCCTCACTGGTGAGAGAGCAGACATGGGTGTCCTCGCTGTCGGTGTCGCTCTGATGACCGATCCGCTTCCTGGAGGCGGCCGCCGCTGACGTGCGGGGTCGTCCACTTCCATTACGAACGAGCAGGGAGGGAGCACCAGCGGATGAACCTAGGTTTTCACAGAAATAAACCGGAGTTAGAAAGAACAGCGCTGTATCGAAAGACACTTCGTCGTCGTCCCGAAACTAATACGACGTTGCATAAAATGCATTTATGCATAAATGCATAAATGCATGTTGCAGCTAAATGAAAGATATTTAAACGAGATCTTCAATAGCAGATTTGAACAAGTCAGTGTCGGTAAATGCGGCAATTTAGGTGCGCAGGCAGTTCCAATCGTTACTTGTCTAAGGAATGAATGAATAAAAATAGGCGTTCAAGGAATGGATTTGCAAAAAAAACAAGAACTATCCCAAAAAGAAACAATGAAAACTTCTTAATGCGTTCATGACCTGACCTACGTCCGGTAATACTGCTAATAAAATAAATTACAACAATAAAACTCCTACTCATTCTTCTAGCACAGCAAATAGTTTGAATGACTACATCTACAACATGTACGGCAGTCGTCATATGACTACTACTTATGCCATTTATCGCTGTAATCATTATTTTTTTTCTCTTTCCGGTGACTGCAGATGAAGTATGTTCCATGGTTCTAGCTCTAAGGAATACTAGCACGGGCCTAAATAACATTTCTGTATATTATCCAAAACTCGTTGCACCACTTAGTTCTGATACACTTTCTATTATAGCTAATAATATTTTTAAATGTGGTATTTTTCCCACTTCACTTAAAAGGGCTAAGATTATTCCTGAACATTAAAAATTTGATAAAACGGAGGTGTTTAACTATTGTCCTATTTCTATTCTGTAGTCGATTAGTAAAGTTGTTGAGAAGTTATTTTCTAACCGCCTAAATATTTACTTAAAAAGTTTAATTTGTTGCATTCTTCTCAATTTGGTTTTCGCACAGGCAGTTCGAATAACTAAGCTTTAATATCCCTAACCGACTACGTGCATCAATTGATATACGGGTAACTTCGTTGTTTCGGTATTTTTGTACTTCAATAAAGCTTTTGATACGATTAATCATAACGTACCTTTTACTAAGCTAGAAGCCCTAGGAATTACTGGTCCAGTACTAAGATTCCTAAAACGTTACCTGCATGACAGAGAACAAAGAGTTTTTTTTGGAGGGGCTTATTCTGATACCAAAGTTATTAACCACGATGTACCACAATGCTCCATACTAGGTCTCTTACTATTGTCCATTTATATTAATCATTTGCCCACGTGTCTTAAATCGGCACATTGTGTACTATATACGCAGATGATACTACTATATGTCGCGTGACAATTCTTTAACAACCTTAATCCATAAACTAAGCAATGAGCTTGACCATATTATTGCATGGTGTTCTTCCCATCACTTAATTATCAATCCTTCGAAAACTTCGAAAGAAGTGCTCGCGCTTTGCCAGAAAGTCGACTACCACATGACCGAGGTTGAGAAGTTGAACCATATCCTAAAAGCATCGCGGACGATGCCTTCAATTTGCTCGTCTATTACGATGTTTATACCATCGACACCATCGTCAAAGAATGCCGCCGTTTCGAGGTAGCCAAGAGCCGCCGCGTCGTCCCACAGGCTTCGCGGCTCCAAAACAACGCTGCCACGTCCTCTTGCTCCGCTCTTACCGCCACACGACCATTTCAAGAGAATGTCACCCGTATCATTCGCCTTGAGATGGAAGCGGTGAGTCTGGTTCCCCTTCATCCACGACCCGCTGACTGTACCTTTGACCAAGCGGCCCCCACTATTTCCGTTATTCAAGCCGTTGTGCGGCAAGAAATTGCAAACCTTGGCATGCCTGACGCCTGCTCTGTCTCCCGACCTGATTTGGCACCCATTCCCACATCCACAACCTGTAATGACCAGTACTTCGCTCCCAGACCACGCAAACCTGCTGAATGGCGAACTTCCTGAGGACAAACCGATCTGCTTCCGCTGCCACCGCGCATGTGTCCCGCCACTGCCGCACCACCTGGTGCCACCGTACTGGAGCTCATTATCTGCTCCTCGCCCATACGCCGACGCTCGCCGTTATTCACCTTGCCGCCCGTACGCTACTTCTGATGCCCCTGACAGCTGCTCCTCCGTGCGAACGCCGTCGCCTCAACTCCGTCGCTCCCCGTCGCCGCAGGATCGCCGCATTTCCTCGCCAAACCGATGGACGGAAAACTAGGTCATGCAGCTCTTGGAGGTAGTGCTGCATCACGTTCGTCCTGCCCAAATCCTCCGTTGACGCTCCTCACCAACACCAACCTAATTGAAGTAGACGCAGATGGCTCTCCACTGATGGCAATAATTGATACTGGAGCCCAAGTATCCCTAATGAGCACTAACCTATGCGGTCGCCTGAAAAAAGTTCGTACGCCTGCCACCACTCTCATCATCATCATCATCATCATCTTCATCAGCCTGGTTACGCCTACTGCAGGGCAAAGGCCTCTCCCATACTTCTCCAACAACCCCGGTCATGTACTAATTGTGGCCATGCCGTCCCTGCAAACTTCTTAATCTCATCCGCCCACCTAACTTTCTGCCACCCCCTGCTACGCTTCCCTTCCCTTGGGATCCAGTCCGTAACCCTTAATGACCATCGGTTATCTTCCCTCCTCATTACATGTCCTGCCCATGCCCATTTCTTTTTCTGGATTTCAACTAAGATGTCATTAACTCGCGTTTGTTCCATCACCCAATCTGCTCTTTTCTTATCCCTTAACATTACACCTATCATTCTTCTTTCCATAGCTCGTTGCGTCGTCCTCAATTTGAGTAGAACCCTTTTCGTAAGCCTCCAGGTTTCTATATAACCTCCTATATGAGCACGACAATCAAAGCCACCACTCTAGGCGCACGCGTCCTCAATGGCGCTACTGGTGCCGTCAGGGATATGTGCACTGCTCGCATAGGAATTGCTGGCCACCAAGTTCCAGTCCTGTTCACCGTGCTGACCAGTTACCCTCATGACCTAATCTTAGGGCTGGACTTTCTGATGACGCATTCTGCCCTCATTGACTATGCCAGTAGTACGCTGTGCCTAGAGCTTCCTCTTCTTTCAGACGTTCACCCGAACAACCGAATACCCTCTACATTACAGCGTTTGTTTGCTTACCTGCCGAAGACCTAACCTTCGTCGAATTGGCCTCAACGGCAACCGTTGGCGACTATGTCGTCGCACCTATTGGTGATGTGCTCCTGTCGCACGACATCTCTGTCACACACTACGTCGCAACCCTTGCCGCTAACAGAATGTGTCTCCCCATTATGAATATTGGCTTGACGAAGCAAGTGGTAACTTAAGGCATAGTGTTGGCCACGCTCCGGTCAGTGACAGACGACCACGTCACTGCTTTTGCAGCCGACGTGTCTCCAGAACTTCCTAATTACCCCCAGGATGCCTTCAACCTCGACAGCCCATTACGTCCCACGGTCACTCCGGACCTCGGACCTGACCACGCAGCCGCCCTCTATCGCCTTTTGTGTTCCTACCGCGACATATTTTACACTGACAATCGACCGCTTGGTCTGACGTCCCTTGTTAAGCATCGGATAAACACTGGTGATACCACCGACCGTATCGCGTGTCCACGGCAGAGCGGCAAGTTATTCAGCAGGAAGTCAACAACATGCTCGCCAGAGGCATTGTTGAGCCCTCGTCGAGTCCTTGGGCGTTGCCGGTCGTGCTCGTCGAAAAGAAAGATGGGACGTGGCTTTTCTGCGTTGATTACCCCCAACTAAACCGAATTACTAAAATGACGTTTACCCTTACCACGTATCGACGAAGCTCTTGATTGTCTTCACGGTGCCAAATATTTGCGCTCCATCGACCTTCGATTTCGTTATTGGCAGATTTCTGTCGATGAGCAAGACCAAGAAAACACCGCTTTCGTCGCTTTCGTCACTCCACATGGCCTCTACCAATTCAAGGTTATGCCGTTCAGTTTATGCAATGCCCCGCCACGTTCGAATGAATGATAGGCTCTCTGCTTCAAGGTTTCAAATGGTCGCCTTACCTTTGTTATCTCGACGATGTCCTTGTATCCTTTTCTACATTTGAAACGCACCTTGAGCGCGTCGTAGCTTTCCTTGACGTCTTCCGCAAGGCTGGGCACCAATTAAACTCATCGAAGTGCCACTTCGGACTCCGAAAGATTACAGTGCTTGGCCATCTCGTCGATGCTTCCGGCGTACAACCCGACCCAGAGAAGGTTCGAGCAGTAACGGTTTTTTCTGTACTTCAGTGTCTCAAAGACGTCCGGAGGTTTGTGGGGCTCTGTTCCTTTTTTCCGACGGTTTGTGAAAGATTTCGCAGTAATCGCTCGACCACTCACTGAATTTCTGAAGAAAGGCGTGCCTTTTACGCGGGGTTCCCATCAGGCTGCCGCATTTTCACGCCTTATCACGATTTTCACCAATCCACCGGTCTTGGCCTCTTTGACCAGTCCGCAACTACAGAGGTCCGAACCGATGTCAGTGATTATATGATGGGCGCCGTCTTATCGTAATGCCGACACGGACCCGACCGAATTATAGCCTACGCTAGCTGGCTCCTGGCAACTGCACAACTATTCCATTACCCAGCGCGCATGTCTTGCTCTCGTCTGGGCTGTTTCAACGTTCCGCCCATATTTATATGGCAAGCCCTTCTCAGTAATAACAGACCATCATGCGCTCTGTTGGCTTTCGTCGCTCAAGGATCCTACTGGCCGACTCGGTCATTGGGCCCTCCGACTACAAGAATGTCCCTACACAGTGACTTACAAGTCGGGATGCCAAAACCAGGATGGAGATTGCCTCTATCGCTATCCAATCGAAGACGCGACCTCTACGTCGGATGCGGACACCGATGCCTGTGTTCTCTCTGTTTTTCCACTGCTCCATGTTGCCGACGAGCAGCGCCGTGACCCGTCCTTGCGTATCATCGTTGACCGCCTGGAATCGTCACTCGCCGATAGTTCCCTTCGCTTTTTCACGCTTCAAGATGGCGTACTCTACCGACACAACGTTCACCCGACGGCTTTGCATTAGTCCTTGTGATACCTAAACGCCTTCGCTCAGCAATTCTCCACAAACTTCACGACCTTCCCACTGCCGGTCACCTGTGTGTGTCACGTACGTACGACCGCATCCACCGACGCTTCTTTTGGCCAACGCTTGCTCGCTCCGTCCGTAGCTGCATGTGAGAAATGCTAGCCAAGCAAGACACCATCGACGCTCCCTGCTGGGCCACTTCAACCACTCAACATTCCCGCGGAACCATTCTTTCGGGTTTGTTTGGACTTACTTGGCCATTTGCCTCTGTCTACCTCTGGGAACAGGTGGATCGCCGTGGCCACGTATTACGCCACGCGCTACCCCATCACCCGAGCGCTTCCAAGCAGCGCCACAGATGTCACCGATTTTCTTCTACGCGACGTGATTTTATTACGTGGAGCTTCGCGAGAACTTCTCGCAGACCATGGCTGGACATTCATATCAAACGATATCGCGGACAACCCGCAGTCCTGTGCCACGAGGCACAAGCTATCTACGTCACACCATCCACAAACAAATGGCCTCACGGAGCGCCTCAATCTCACTCTCACAGACGTGCTCGCGAAATATGTCTCTTCAGACCACAGAGACTGGGACCTCGCTCAACCGTTTATCACATTTGCTTATAATTCCTGGCGCCACGACGCAGCCGGTTATTCCCCATTTTTCCTTCTGTTCGGCCTAGAACCAGCGCTGCCCCTCGACACAACCTTGCCTGTTCACGCGGCAGCGAAAAGTGAATATGCACTTGACGCCATCGCCCACGGTTTGCAAGCAAGGAAAATTGCCCGTGACCACCTTCTGAAATCCCAAGACAGTCAAAGGCGTTTGTACGACCGGCGACACCGAGCCGTGCACTTCCCACCTGGCTCTTTGGTGCTTCTATGTGGTCTCCGTCGCGGGAGGTCGGCCTGTCGTTACACAGGCCCATACCGAGTGCTTCGTGCCGTTACTCCCGGCACCTACGACATCGCCCCTTACGCCCATCTGCTTCCCAGTCCAGTGATACTGTGCAAGTTACACGACTGAAGCAGTATCACCCTCCCAGTGATGACATTTAGATGCTCCGGGACGTCGGTTCTGCCGCCGGGGGATTATCCTACACGCGCGCAGTATTTGCTTGTTTGAACGAGGCGCATGTGCGCCATCACTGGAGAAAAGAGGAAGAAGAAGAAACTGGGCTCGCGCTGTGAATCCAACCGGTCAGCGCTGCAAACGCTGTTGTAAATATAACCTGTAAATAGTTGCTCGTCTTACTGACTCGTCCTTCGCGTAACTACATGTATAACTAAGTTTACGTCATTCATGACACTACATTTGTCATTTGTATGTATTCACAGTCTTTTACGCACTGTAGGCTTGTATACAGACAACTTGTTTTCGTTGTTGTAATTTTTCTATGTTGTACTTTTGCGATTGTGTTTGTTTCTTTCAGTTCGCTTGCTCATCATTAATACATCTCTCCTTTGTTATTATTAACCGACGGTCCCGTTGCGGTCATTGATTTTGGGACCTTATTCTATATATTGTCTTTTACGCATTCATTGTATTTAGACAATAATAAACTGAAACTGAAAGTGAGACTCAGACGGGACGCCCACTTTATGAAGGTGATCTCTACGGGATGAAATCTACTCTGGCTCAGAAAGAAGGACTTCTTTAAGATGACGATGATGATAAATATTGTGAAAGAGTGAGAACCGAGACACTTTCGTTTGTAACGAAAGAAGAGGAAATTTCAACGTAGCTTTCATGGTGGACACACTAGATAGATGACAGTAGTTGTGAAGTATGAATCTGTGTTTTACTGTATGTTTTACCAGAATCTGCCTCCATTCAGTCTACTGACCACACAATACATAAAGAACGTGGCAATACGCCAGAAGTTTATCTAAGGATCAAGCGCTATATTGTCACTACCTAGAAAACGGCATTCTGTACTTTCACTCCATATTGAAGAAGGGACCCGTACGGGTCCCGTAACGTAGTTTTTTTCTCTCCTTTGGCTTATGTTATTTTTTTCTGGCAACAAGTCACAGCATCAGAGGTAAACGAGAAGCCTACAGCGTGCGGCGAAACGTCACGATTTCCTACTTCTACGTCACCACATACTGTGTCGCGACGTTGCTGCACAGGAACCTCATGGGTGAGAAAACGAAACCAAAATTGTCAGTAGGAAAGTTATTATATTAAATTATTTATCGGACTCAAAATTTCGCTAGCAATTTTCCTGTGGTGTCCAGGTCTAGGGCCTTCGTTTAACGCAAGAAAAGTATAGTCGGAAATATTAAGTCCGTATGCCTTTATTGGTTCATATTGATAAATTACCTGAGCATCCATCATTTGGAGATGAGTGGCGATGTTAATATGATTAGCATTCTTTGTTACGATGGGCCTGTAATTAGCTACGATTCGCAATGATGATATCTAGGACGGTTGAACTAACAAAACAAGCAAAATTGTGTGATATATTGTGTCAGAGGCCCCCTATGCCCATTCCAGAAGGAAGCACGTGGCGGGGTGCCTCTCCAGTCACGTGCTTTTGAATATTGCACTTGTCTTCGAACTCCTGCGTCAGCACCGTTATCATGTGCAGCCCATGCTCGATGAGTCAATTCATTTTGTAGAGGAAAAGACGGCCGGTGCACATTCCTACGTTTGTGTCAGATGTACACTTAGTACCCTTCAATACAATGTCATAGATTACTTCTCGGGGCAGAGCACACAAATCGCATTAACTTCGACACTCGCCTTTAACTTCGAGTTCCTACTCCTGCTTGCGCATATAAGCGCCACCTACCCATAATAATAATAATAATAATAATAATAATAATAATAATAATAATAATAATAATAATAATAATAATAATCAGCCTGGTTACGCCCACTGCAGGGCGAAGGCCTCTCCCATACTTCTCCAACTACTCCGGTCACGTACTAATTGTGGCCATGTTGTGCCTGCAAACTTCTTCATCTCATCCGCTCACCTAACTTTTTGCCGCCCCCTTCTACGCTTTCTTTCCCTTGGAATCCAGTCCGTAACCCTTAATGACCATCGGTTACCTTCCCTCCTCATTACATGTCCTGCCCATGCCCATTTTTTTTTCTTGATTTCAACTAAGATTTCATTAACTCGCGTTTGTTTCCTCACCCAATCAGCTCTCTTCTTTTCCCTTAACGTTACACCTATCATTCTTCTTTCCATAGCTCGTTGCGTCGTCCTCAATTTAAGTAGAACCCTTTTCGTAAGCATCCAGGTTTCTGCCCCGTACGTGAGTACTGGTACCCACCTACCCAAGTTATCCTCAAAGAACTTTATTGAAGAATGGCACATACCCAATACCACATACCCAATGATCCAAACTGGTCGGACACTTTATTTCGGACCCGGTTTTCTCGGCACAGCAGCCCTATGATCAGCCCAGTTGACTTTGACTACTGTTGTGATATTGTTCTGCGGTCCGTGGTTCGGAATCGGGTGTCACTTGAGGGTCGCTTATCTTTACCGCCGAAACGCCTAAAACATGGTAGCTGACCGGCGCTATACTGGGGCGTCACACAAAGCTGGCTAGGCGGCCCGACGCCGTCCTCCGTATCTATCGCCGAGAGTTGCTTGTTGGTGAGGAGATGAGGTGGTTAGGTTGAAGAAAACGAGACACGGTTTATTTAACATATTTATTCCACTTTCTCCAGCTATTGCACCACATTCTATGTCGCGGCATATTACATGTCTGATCACTACATGTCGGAGCATACATGTCAGCCCACACGTCACTGTAGCAAAGGTGTCCACTCTTAAAACAGTTGTTTTTCCTATGCAACGTGAGGAGGAAATCTGATGACTTTGACTCGGCCAATCATTATAGTCGAACTGTTCTCAAAATCCAACCCATGACTTCGCCCCGTTCCGGCGAAGTTCGCCTCTGATGTTGCACGATGGCAGCAGCATGCGACGCAACCACGTGGTGACTGGGGATCTGAAGTCGACGCTGTTCCCACTGTAGTCCTCGACGTTGGCGCCTTGCATGAATAAGTGTTCCCTTCGTGATGCTCAGCTTGCAGCGAGCTGGGAACCTTGGTCTTCACGGTTCTTACCGCTTAGACAGGACCATAGGGTCGTCGTCACCTCGAAGGGAGCTTCTTTGTTGACCCATCAGCAGTCGGTGCCCGGTCTCCATTGACGTTCAGATGGGTATCATCCCAGAATCCGACGTGGGAATCACCCAAGAAGTGCCCATTGCCATTTTGAGACATAACACTACCAATTGACCTAAGCTGGCGGGCGAATATTGGGAGACATTGACGGAAACAGAAGAAACAGACAGGCAGAGAGACACCGCAAAATGTGCGAAGTATCCTAACAATTCTTATCGCAATAATTATTTATGTTACGTATCAGTGCATTTCGTAGCTTACCACTAAAGCAAACGAGGACCTTCACTGCGAACGAAACACTATACATATGTAAGATGTTTCGATGAATGGTTGCGTTCTCTTCAAGATAGAATAAAATTCATCAAAGTTTATTCTCCCAAATTCAAATCTGCTTTTGTTACAGGTAAACCCATTCCACAAGGTTCCTGCCATTGACGATGAAGGCTTCGTAGTTTACGAAAGGTATTGTTCGATTGTTTTCTATTAACTTTGGTCGTCCATGTCATTCTTTAAAACGAAGAATGCTTCGATTTGGCTTCGCAACTTCGTGCCATGATAGTGTGTTTAAATTCAGAAAGGCCTGTGCAGTTTCATTATGAAATATTATAACCAAAACATTCACTGCCTGTCCGCATCTGACCAGGTGCAGGGATATCAAATTGTGCTCGCCAGAATATCTCAACTGAACGGCAGCAAGATTATAGAAGCGAAATTTTAATAAAATTCTGAGCTATTCCACGCCGTGGGTTCGCTCGCCTTGGGTTCCTGCAAACACCGCGCCGGGCTTGGTTCAGAAAGTGTATAATGCACATGGCAGGGACGCTGGAGACGCGTCTGCGGGCCCTTTCGTGCAAGAACTTCGTGGACGTCGCCACAATGCTCTCTGGTCGCTATCACAATGCCCTGTTGAACTTCCGGGCCTAGGGAGCCTACATGCAAGCGCTGTTTTAGGGTGGTGATAGCCTTTTTAAGGGTAATTGCCGCCGCCAGCTAAGTTGACGATAATATATAGGATACGGGACACAATATGGCGAAAGATCAGACGCCCGATCACATTTCCCGCAACCCTTGATGACAAATTAACCAATTAAAATA
Organism: Dermacentor variabilis; assembly: GCF_050947875.1. Taxonomy (NCBI): domain Eukaryota; kingdom Metazoa; phylum Arthropoda; class Arachnida; order Ixodida; family Ixodidae; genus Dermacentor; species Dermacentor variabilis. The sequence continues at coordinate 129,270,015 of NC_134570.1, read as the reverse complement.
ATTAACAATAGTTGAAATTGAACTAATTAACCTTTTTAATAACATTTGGCCTTAGCAGCCAGAAATATATAGCGTGTCTGAGCACAGTAAACGGTACGTCCGCGTTTTATTTCAAAAGGCAAGTAAACGTAGTATTTACCACAGCCCAGGCAAACCATCACACAACTTGTCGAGGAAATCAGACAACTCAAAACGCCACCACCCCACGACTCTAATCAAACCGAAGTAACATCAGAACCCATGGTAGTGGAAGTACCGGTCGTGGAATCCACGCGCAATCCGCATAAGAGAAAAGCCGTGACAAACACACATCCATCGAGCACGGACAGCGACATTAGGGAAATCAGGGAACTGCTCAGCGGGCTTGCAACTACCGTCGCGTCACTAAAGGAAGGGCAAGACAAACTTGCGACGACAATAGGGACCCTCAAGGAAGGTTACGACAGGGTAACGCTACAGATCAACCACATGATGGAGACGATCAACATCCATGGCGCAAGGCTCAACGCGCTAGAAATGGCAGACCACCCGTCTGTGACGTCACAGCCTACTATCACCAAGCTACCTCGAGCATTGTCGCTCGATAAACATAGCAACAACGTGGCCTCACAAAGGCCACCCAACGCCAACAACAAAGGTGGCTGTGCAAACTGAAACGTTTCGCCTTTGGCAATGGAATTGTAGGGGCTACGTCCCTCACAGAGGAAATCAACAAAATCTGGAGGAATGGAGCACTACCAGAAGACTGGAAAACGGCCCTTATCGTGCTCATCCCAAAGCCTGGCAAGGCGCCCAACATCAATAACCTCAGACCTATCTCGCTGACGTCTTGCGTCGGCAAGGTAGCCGAGCACGCGGTCCTAAACAGGCTCTCGAAACATCTCGAAGATAGAGATGTCTACCCCGCAGCAATGATCGGCTTTAGACCCGGGCTATCCACCCAAGACGCCATGAAGCTCCTCAAGCATCAGATCATTGACGCAGACACGAGAGACGCGAGAGTAATCCTAGGGCTAGACCTCGAAAAGGCATTCGATAATTTATCACACGACTACATACTCGACACGATCTCCAACCTCGACCTCGGCACGAGACTCTACGCTTATACAAAATCGTTCCTGAGCGACAGAACGGCCACCCTCCGTCTAGGGGAAATCAAGTCCCAGAAATACAAACTCGGAGGCAGGGGCACCCCGCAAGGTTCTGTCATCTCTCCGACGCTTTTTAACCTTGCGCTAGCTGGCCTAGGCAAGAAACTGGATCAAATCGCGAACGTCAAATACACGATATACGCCGATGACGTAACGCTCTGGGTCCCCGGAGGTAGCCTGGGATCAATTGAAAGCGCTCTGCAGGAAGCGATCGACGTGATCGAGGAATACCTCGCTCCCACCGGCCTGCGATGTTCGCCTGCGAAGTCGGAGCTCCTCGTCTACAAACCATCGAGGAGCGGTCCCAAACCAAAGAACGAAATCAGAGACACACACGTCGTTACTCTCAGAACAAAAGACGGAGGAACCATTCCACACGTCAGCAAAATCAGAGTCCTTGGGATGTTCATTGAGAGCAACGGCTCTAACGCCGCTACAGTGGAGAAGATCGTGACAAAGTCGAATAATGCATTGAACCTCATACGACGCGTAGCCAACAGACAACACGGCCTTAAGGAAGAAAATCTTCTCAAGCTAACACACGCCTTTGTGCTATGCCACTTCACCTACGAGGCGGCCATGCACAGATGGAAGGTAGCGGAGAAGGACAAACTCAATGTACAACTGAGGAAGCTAGTCAAACTAGCGCTGGGAATCCCCAAGAACACCGAGACAGAGCTCCTGCTGCAACTGGGGGTACACAACACACTTGAAGAAATCGCCGAAGCTCAAGAACGGGCTCAATGGACAAGACTCTCTGGAACCAAACCGGGTAGAGACATCCTAGCCAAACTAGGTCATGACACCACAGTAATCGAGAATCTATATCAAAGCGTTCCGACGGACACACGCAACTTTTACACGGTTCGCCCACTGCCGCGGAACATGAACCCGGCGCACCATCAACCCAGAAGGCTGGCACGCGGATCGTTCATCCTGCGCGAAATACGTGATAAGAAGATCCTAGCCTGTTTCGTTGACGCGGCACAGTACCCAACCAGGAAAGCCTTCGTTGCCACCACGATCAATAAGCAAGGTCAAGTGAGAAACGCTCTCACAGTCAAGACCCACAAGTCCGAGATAGCAGAACAGGTTGCCATTGCACTCGCGCTCACAGACCCGACTACCACCCACGTCTACAGCGATTCACGCTCTGCCGTCAAAGCCTTTCAGAAAGGAGCAGTTGCAAGACAAGCACTACAAATAATCAATAGATCCGCACCGCTGCAGCATCACACCATCTGCTGGTTACCGGCACACCTCGGAGAGATCGAGGACGCCCCTCGCAATCTCAATGAGATGGCTCACAGGAGCGCGCGAGACCTCACCTTCCGCGACGCCCCCTATTCTGGTCGTGACCATCCCAGCGAGAATCGGGACCCTCCCTCCACATATAACGAGATCATAAAGCACTTTTATCTAGACCGCAGAATATACAGCACACCTCACAATAAGCTCACCAGGCCTCAAGCCCTGACGTTCAGAATGCTTCAAACAAACACGTACCCCACGCAGAACAGACTACACCACTACATGCCTGACCTATACAAAACATCATATTGCGAAAATTGCCATAGAACACTAGACGTACATCACTTGCTCTGGCCGTGTGGTCGGACCCACGCAAACAAGGATCAAGACTCCGCCAGGCTACAAGACGCATTACGCAGCACGGACCTGGCGGAGCAGCTCTGGGCTGTCCAGCGAGCCCACGATGCGGCCAGGGAGTTACAACTCCCGGTCCCAACGTGGGAGTAGCCCGCTCTATGGGACCTTGCGCCCCGTAGCTCGCAGGACCTTTCTATAAAGTTACTCCATCCATCCATCCACTTCCAAAAACAGCCTTTATATACCATGTACAAGTGGAAGGCAACGGCAATACTTAATGCAGTACACTTTCTTGGTGCGATATAATACTACCACGAGTACGCCACCGTGCCTGATAACTTTTTTCTTTATACGTGACGCACGACATGCAATAGGAAAAAAATGTTGGGTGTGTAACAAGAAAAGGAAAAAGCAACTAATATTTTAAATATGTATGCAGGTTGCCTGCGCGCATGGGCATAAAACTAAATTATAGAAATTTAATAGATGGCGTGCCAAGGTGGGTGCATCAGACGGTGACAAAAACAAAGAAAAGCAGGAACGCGCCCTGACTTCTAGCGACATTGGAGACCAAAATGGCTACTCACCAAATTTGACGGTAAGTAGCGGTAAAAATTTTCGTATCGTCACCACCCTAAAACAGGGCTTGCATGTAGGTTCCCTACCCTGGCCATCAGCACAATTTCCTCTGGAGGGATCTAATTACCGGTCAGCCCCCTGCCAAAGCATTGCAGAACCTGCAGCGCCTACCTTGGTACTCAGGTGCAACAACCCCTTGGGGATACAGTATAGTAGAAAGCGAACGCCCTGATGAAACGGGACAATAATAGCCACTCTTAATTCGTGGCAACTCGCATACGCGGGATGATTGCGGTAGAAACAAATGCGCCGTCAGAGAGCATGATTCCATTGGGCTCTCTTCAATGATTGAAACGCTAATACTAGACATTGCAAGAGGTGCAGATAAACAACGCATTTTAATTCAAGGTAGGATGGGGCACGTATCTGCTACGTAAAAAAATTAACAGTGGGTATATTTTTACGTGTGGACGACTGACATAGGATGTGCAGACGCAAAGTAGCTCTAAAGCACCATGCACACCGTCAAGACGACAACACGCATGCGGCTTCAGTACTTAGACACTCCAGCCACGATGCGATACCTTCGTGGGAAGGAATTACAGTGCTGACTTCCTCGCAAGTTAGGAACAAAGACGCACGACAACTCCTCGAGCAAACACGTCTCGTTCGGTATTCTGTGTACTGCGTAGACAAACACAAGTGCTGCGCGTAAGGTAACGCTTAACATCACGTCACGACTCAAGACCACCGCCAAATATTGTCAGTGAACGACAGCAGGACAGGAAACATCGCTTACATCCATTCCTGCATTGCGTGGGATCTGCATATTAATAGCGATGCGCTTTTTAAGCTGGTGGTTAGGCCGGCGCAAGTGCGCAGAAAAACCTCGCCGAGCGATGATGTCATCACGCGCGCCAGCACAGATTAACCATAGCTTTGCCGCCCTGTACGGAGGCCGCGCATGCGCAGATGCGGATCTAAGCCGCGACGTCACCATGGGGGCATAAAAACAGCTCCGCTCCATAGCCGCGCCAATAGACCAGCCAGGTCTCCGACGAAGCGAAGTGAGGCGAGAGAAGAGCGTTACTCCCGAACAAGAGGAAGCGTGGCGGGAAAGCGGCCACTCCGCCACTCCAGATCAGATGCGACAACTTCGGTCCAATCCCGAACATCGCACCGGTGAAGCTTCTGCGAAACGCCAGCGAGTTTCAGACGCTCCGCAGTTACAAGTTATCAAACGATCGACTCGTGTGATACATTTGTAGACAGACTAGAGCACAAGTCTACCGAGGTACTTTTTGACAATGCAGAGGTTTCACTCGGGACAAGTGAAGAAGACGTCGAGGTTTACCGGATGGAGGAGCGGAGGAGAGACGGCCTGCGCATCCGCTGAGTTGTGGGCGGCCTTGGCATCCGCAGCCGCGTCGGTGATGTCATCTGCGCTCCCGAGGGGGGGAAGGGAGGGGGATGGGGCGTTAGGTGGCGAGGGTTATACGCGTCCGCGGCGTCAGCTTCAGAGGTCAACCCGCAGTAACCGCTTGTGTGACGTGATCACTGCTCCTGCAAGCGGCGATGGCGAGCGGCTACGAGTAAGACCCAATTTAACGCTCGATTGGGTGCTGCCGCCGTTGACGCTGGTGGCACAATTTCCCCGCGACGAAGGGCAGCTCTCGTCGCTGGTGGAACGAAAGCGTAAGAAGAAAACCGTAGTGCTACGCAAGATGTGCCGTCCCGCAACTAGGGCTACGATATGGCGCCAAAAAAGCGCGTCGTCTATATGGAAACATAGTGTGCTACTCACAGCGTTCTCTTCCTGAACGGTGTACCTAGATAATCACAATGCAAAATATTGACGTCCGAGATAATAACACGTATTGAATTGCATTCAAATTTCGCATAAGGGGGTACGGTAATCGCCGCTGAATTTTCCAGGCTCCCGTCGTTCGTTCACGTTCGTTCACCCTGTTTAGGCTGTGCCCCTCGGAAAAGTTATTCTCGAACAATTCGCACCTGTAGGCGAATAGATGCAGATGGGTAAAGTTCGCAGATAGTTGGGTCATACTATGACAAAGGTCTCTTATGAAAATTGGTTTTGCTCAGGTTACTTTATTGTTAGTTTGGCATAAGTTATATCTGTTGTTCACTGACGCCGTAAAGTCAGGCATTCATTCGCACAGCAACATGAACCTAACATACAAAAACGATTCAGTGGTTTCGAATTATAAAGGGAGCCTGGGTGCAATCGAGGCATGCCATTCGCTAGCGATACACTAGCATATGCGAACAGCGACCGACCGCGGACATCAGACAGGCGGCGCACAATAACAATGTAACACTTGATAATTGTTGCACCGATACAACAATGTCATAACAATTTTGTATAGTATGCTTTTTAATGTAAAAGTTTGTAAGTGTCTGCAATTCATCATTTTGTGATATACAAATGCCTCTCATAATATAAGATATCCCCACAACATTAAATTTGTGTTCTAAGTCCCTGCGGGCTTTCGCGGTTCGCTCTCAGCTGACCTCTTATTTTCGGATGCATAAAAACGAAGATGTTTGTACACATGTAATGTTTTCAATTCTTGTCTGATTTGCGGCCACATTATGTAGAGTATTATTGAACAATTGGCAAGATACTTTTAGTAAGGATTCCTTTCTTTCATCAAGCTGGTATTTCGCGTAAAAGAACATCTGGAGTAAAGAAATAGGAAAGCAGAAGTGGCTGCCAGTTTGGCGTGTGAAGAAGTGTTAAATCATGCTTATGAACTCATTTTGCAATGTTTGATTTTTCTAAGTTCAGTAGGGATAGCAGTAGCGGACTTCAGAACGGGGACGTGAAAGCTTTAGGGACAATCAAAAGCGAGAACTTAAGTTGATATCGCAAATATCGCCCATGCAAGGTCCAGTCACCTGGGTAAGCATTAGGCCATTCTGATGAACAAAGAAAACAAGTGATGTTGGAATATGACGGTGGGTCCGTCAATGTAAACGCTCATTTGTTCCTTTCTCTTCTTCCAGCTCAGCCATCGCCTACTACCTGCTGCGCAAGTACGCCCCCAAATCTGAGCTGTACCCCAATGAAATCAAGGCACGGACCCGCATAGACCAGGCACTGGCCGCACTTTCAGGCACTGTGCATGCTGTCCATCCCCTGGCAGCCGTTTTCTTCGTAAGTGCGCGTGCTTTTTTTTCGAGAGCTTGGCCGCGATGCTTGACAAATTTTTTCGGCACGTGATGAAAGTAGGCTGTGTTTTAATGCAATTAGCGTTTTTTGTCTACTTCTGCTATTTTCAGCCTATCTATCTATCTATCTATCTATCTATCTATCTATCTATCTATCTATCTATCTATCTATCTATCTATCTATCTATCTATCTATCTTATTACGGCAACCCAGTGGCCTAAGTTGTCTAATTGAATGGGCCACTATATATGTGCTCGTGTTATGTATGTGCTAGGTGCGTGTTCGTTGCGTTGTCGTCATTCAAGCCTTATCGTCCGACTTTCGTCATGTCGTCATCGCCACGCCACCGTAGTCGCACAGTCATCATAGATTCCATGTCACGCCCGCATCGTGAGATCATACGGGTGATTCCAACGTGACCACCCCAGCTTCATCATCCAACTCTCGTTATGTCGTCGTCACGCCATCGTCGTCATACAGGCTTCGTGATGTAGTTCTCGTCAGGTCATTGTCCTTATACACTCGTCGTCCTCTCATTGCCCTTATTCATTTGTCATGTCATCATTACTAGTGAGATGGGCTGTGCCATAATTCTTGATGACTAATCTCCTAAAGCGCTCCGATGGACTGATGTTTCCCAATTGTTTATTTTAGTCTCCTTATTTAGCGAACCATGTTTCGTCCGGTAGCTTCAGCTCGCTCTACGCAGCTCATTCAAATTCTGCTGGTTCTCCGGATCATGTGACGCTATAATGTAATCGAAATTCAGGCGTTAGGATTGTGCAAAAATAAAAGAAAAAGCGTATGCAGGTGTACTATACAAAAATAGAACGGTATATAAACGTAGCCATGAAAATCGGCAAAGAATGGGCCTAAATAAGAGCTTTATACTAATCATTTACTCAGATAAGTGGCCAAGCTGCACCAAAGAACAAATCGACATCAACCTTCGGTAACTACACACTTCCGCAAGTGCAACGGCACACAGGCAGCACTGGGAAGCGTGAAAGGGTTTTCTGCAAGTTGAGTCGTGAATTAGGCTTAAAGCTATATAGCTTTTGCCGCCGAAATTTTATCCTAGCAGCACAGAAACATTTACCTACTGTAGTCTATCTCGCAAATTTATCTTAACGGTTTCTGGGAAAGTAGCTAGTACATTTGAATTTTGGCAGCGCTTGCATGCAACCAGAACACTAGTTTCAGGCTCTTACGCTCATAAAACCACCTTTATCGCAATGTACACGCGACTTCTTGAAAATATCTATACATTCGTAGCAGGAAAATCTAGTAAATAAGTCGCACAATCAGCGGTGATCTTGACATATGTTGACGTACAGTTGACCGCACAGCACATACTATTGACTCACGGAGGTTTATGTCCCGTCGTAATGCTACAGCAAGACAATGAGGGCAAGGCTAACCTAAATCAAAGCACGTGATCTCATACGCGATTTCACTCCGGTTGGAATAGGGATGCTACTGCCAGCAGACACCGCAACAGCATCGTGCTAAGGCCGCCACCCAGTACCACTGTTTTTGACATCAGGAGGGTTTATGAGCTCGTTTAGGAGGAGGCGGGAAAGCCTGAGTGCATCAGATAAAAGGACATCCTGGGCGTTTCTCACGCAACTGCCAAGAACATCGCACCAACCTTTGAAGGAATGACCGCATGCTATGTAAATGTTGTTAAATGTTTTATTTTCTGTTAGGAAAGAAAGCTGACGAAATGGTGAGTCAAACATATTGGTGAGAATGTGCTGAAAAATACAAGAAGTAATGATGTATGCAACTTAGATGTGATTTACATGCAAAATGTAAAATACATTTTGTATAGCTCAGTTTCGTGCTTACAATACCGTACGGAAATCCATGCCGCTATAGTATCAGTGCTTCCCGGCAATAATGCGTTTCATCCAGTGGTAATGTTGTGCGGTAGTGTAAACATAGCCTTCACTATTCCCTGAGGCTATGTTTTTCTTCTTTTATAATATTTCACTTCTTTGTTGTATTGAAATGATAAGACTAAGAGAGCCTCTAACTTCTGCCATCTTAGCTTTATCGAAACCGTTTTCAATAGCAACGGTGCACTCAAAACAAATTCAAAACAATATTGTGAGCAGCAGATTTGTGCGACCTTGCAGAATTACACCCAGGTTTCCAGCGAAGGTGTTTCTTTCGAGCTCTTGCAGCAACAATTCCCTTTAACACTCATATTTACACCACATCTTTGGCTGCGCGTCTTTCGCGACATTCTTTTTTAGCTTTCTCTGTATTTATTAGGTAAATCACAGCGGGTGGGAAGTTCAGAACCCCAGAAAGACGACACACAGACTATCAGCTGATTTATTTGCAGGGAACACACGTACAGTCATGATTAAATGTTTGGGGGCCAAATGTGCCGCGATCGTTTTTTTTTTCGCAACCTGGGCATTCCGGCGGAAATCAAGAGCGCATGCGTACGACCAATGCATTATATTAAACCAATTCCAAGCTGCGGGGCTATGCTTGAACATTTTTTTTTTTTTGCTGCAAGTGCCGTGTTTTCCAAACTTTTGATCGCGACTCTTGAGGATGTAAAACATCTTGTTGAAGATGGAAAACAAGAATACCGACCAATATATCGACAGAGGTTTAACGTAAGCACTGAAAACCAACGTCTTTGCCTAGAAATAGATGGGAGGAGTGTTCGTATGTTGCTCTCTTACGCGGTCCATGAAATCCGCTTCAATTACTCCTCTATATTAAGTTTTTCCTTCAGCCTATCCCTAATGTTGTACTCGCCATAAAAGGAACGCAAACAGGTCATTCGCAATAATAGGAGAAGTTCCCTGCTTAAACTATTCTATGCCTGATCTGCGTTGCAGGCGTGCTTAAGCCTTCCACGCGTTAAGTCTGTGGGGTTATATAGCTTGTTATGTCTGTTTTACATCCTGTATATCATGTGCGTATACGTACCTTTGCACCGCGCCAATAAGGCCGTTGTAATTCATATGTCTGCGTGTCGTCTTTTTGGGGAAGTTCAATGTCTAATGCGCTACGATTTACCTTTAATGCAAGACTGATTGTATTTCCTTTTTACCGTATTCATATTTGGTGCCACATTCGACGCTTCTAGACTGCCACACAAATATGCGCATAACACTTGTATAACACTTCCTGATGCTGCAATAAGCAATTTACCGCAAAGGGTGGGAATAATTCACAAAGTGAAATTTGTCAGCACATAACCCTTAACATACCCCCCACCCCATTGCTTCCAAACGAGGACTCGGTCCACGTACACTTCTAATGCACGGCCTCAATTTTCTGAATTATTTGACCACGAGGTATTTTTTGTCGTTGTCATGACAGAAGGAGATGGAGGCGCACAAATGCGTGCGCAATTTACTCGTTGGCTGTTTTTAATATGACGTGTGTAGTACATACTATTGCTACATATAAAAATATATAACATAGTATAACAACGAAGTTGCTTTATCACATATATGCCTAATCTACACCATCATATTACGAAGAAACTCTCAAAGCAGTAATGTGAAGCACAATATCACATAAGAAAGAAGCAATCAAACAACAATGGGAACCACATAAATATTTCATATACGCCGTGACATTAGGAGTAAGGAATGTTCTTATAAACACAATCCATATTTTTTCATGAATCAATACAAGCCAATGATGCCACTGTCTTCCAGCCTTTTTTATGCGAATAAAGCGCACTTTTACACGGCCTTTGTTTTTCACAGCCCCAATGATTTCTTTAAGCTGAATGGTCTAGGGGTTAATGTCATAATTGTCATAATTGACGATTTAAGTTGGCGTCTTCGTGTGTCTTGATGCGGGCACATTTACATGAAAGCTTGTCAAGCTGCGATTCCTCATTCTTAATTTGGCTTTGTTGTCAAAGACCCATATCACCATCTTCTAATTCGAGAAGGTATGTATATTCTTCTAATTTGACAAGGTATATATATTTCTCGTTGTTGAAAGTCGATTATTTTTCCCGCTAACTTTCTGCGCAGCGGCCTGGCTTTTTTCTCAAGAAGACGCCCACAGCTGCAGAAGTGTCCACTTACGAAGAAAATATTCTGAACGGCATTCAGCACCTCGTCGGGGACAGCATGTATGCCGTCGGCGACAACGTCACCCTCGCCGATCTTACCGTACTCTCCCACCTCGCCATGGTTCTCGAGGTAAGGGGCGAGCAAGGAGGTTTATAATACCACGCATGAGGTTCAAACACTGGCGTTTCTGACTGTTTGCGAACTGTTGGTTTGAGTGACCCTTTTTTTTTTCTAGACTTGGCATTCGTTATTCGGCACTAAATGGTATTCACGGGTATTAAAGCTGCGTTACGATATTTTTATTTCTATTTGAAACAAGCGTGTTCTTTAGAAATTAGTATCATCTTGTGAGCGCGTTTTAGGCTTCCTTCGCATGCTACTCAGAAATCCTCTGAATTCACACCATTGAGCGCCTCGGTTTGTAAAGCAGAGAGAAAATATGTATCTAAAAGCAGGCAGGGTGAGAAGAGTTGCGTGGTTTGGGCTGGCTACTTTGTGCGGTGCAAAGAGTAAGAGAATAAAGAAGAACGCTAACGAAATAGACCAAGCACGAAGGCAATCGATTTGTAACACAGAGCATACTTAAGAGTGGCCCGTGGTGTTCAGAAACTTGAATAGGGGAGCTATAGTAGTCTGTGGTGGATTATATTGGGATTACTAGTCAAAAGCTCTCTGTCCTGTAAGTTTACTAACAAATGTCCCGTCTATCATGCACTAAACCCATCACTTCCACTTTCAACAACTCAACACTTTGGAACGCGCAAATCTTTTCACAAAAATCGGCTTTGATATGGCCGTGCCGAGCTCCTATGTTTCAAGCTCCAGGGTTATTTGGTGCCTTGCATCTGTTTTGTGTAGTGGTCTTGCAGTTGATATGCATCTTTTTATTACGTCCTATAGCTTCTTGCATACGTCATTGCTTTGTATCTTATCTTAGGTGGTATAATGCTTGTGCGGGTCAATTTGTTCCCTGTTTTAATAAAGCCACTTCTTTAAAAATTCTATACTGACTCGAAAAATGTCATTTGCGTAATTTCAAATTCAAGATCTTTACATTTCCATTGAAGCTGTTTTTCAATTGCGTTCGTGTTTACAGTGAACAAGTGGGCCACAAGCTACCAAAATCTACACGCTATCCTTGCTCACGATTGTAACTGAAAATTAAGAACTTTGTAATTGTTAGCGTATTCAGTAGAGGTGCTTTTCTCAATATTTAAATCACATTTTGTGTCTCCACCTTATATGTGATACCCTGTGGTACCAGGAGGCCCACGGTTGAAAGGGCTGCCAGCTATTGCAATCGCGTCTGCCTGATTTTTTTTAACAATGTAAAAAAAAACCTTACAAATCAATGTTCGTTCTACAAATATGTAATGAACATAAATTTTTGATATAATTGTTCATAGTTACGGTTTAATAAGTGGGAATTGTCGCTTAAGAAATGCTATACAGCATTTAGTCACGGATATATCTTTGAACCATCAATACATGCGTTTGAATCGGAGAAAAGCAGGAAAATATATCACGTTCACTGAAATCAAAATTATGCAGCACTCATCTCACTATGACCGTCGAGGGTAATGCGCTTAATATTGAATCAGTATAGTTACACAGCATAGTGCCACCGTCTAAACGAGTTATACAAGAGGCTTTTACAGCAGCGGGATTCGTCTAAAAACATTTGGCGACATCTAGCACCACCGCCACAAAGTCCGCGCGTGGCTTACGTAATGTATGGTGCGCCGATGCGCAGCGAGCGCTGAAAAGCTCGTTGCGTGGCCCGAATTGGCCCGAATTGGCAAGAGGTGCATTGAAGAGCGGCACTCAGCCAGTGCATTCATGGCGCAGCTCGCTGAAGCGTTGGCGTAAAAGACCTTCATTGAAAAGCGGCACGAACCCAGTGCATTTGTTGCGCTACCTGGAAATGCATCCGGTTGGTGTTCTTGAGGAACCCTTGCGACGTGCGTTCGATTACTCTCAGCACCGGAGAAATTTAAGGGGTATTATTCCTCATGGTAGAGTGGCACAATAGCGGTAGCACATGCCTAGTTGCCAAGTTGAGGCCAAAGACACTCACTGAAAAGTGGCACACGTATTCTGGTGCACATACAGCGGCCCACGCTCCGGCCTGAAAGAGATTACCTGAAGACCAGCGCGCACCGAGGCGCCAATGCCCAGTGCTCTAAATCGGTGTCAGAGTTTTTTTGAGCAGCGATAGCTACCCCGACCGGCATCTACAATGATCCATGTCTGCGCGAAATAGGGTCGTTGAATAGCGGCATGTATGTACACATTGCCACATACTCAGTGACTCCAGTTTACGGTAGCTTTCAAACCCTGTTCCCTCATGACTGCAGCGCGGTTCGCTGCCCTTTCGTCCATGGACTATCCAGCGATGCAGGTAGGCGGGAGAATGGTTAGATACAAACCCACGCAGATAGATAGACAGATAGATAGATAGATAGATAGATAGATAGATAGATAGATAGATAGATAGATAGATAGATAGATAGATAGTACCCTAAGAGTACGGATGCATTAAAAGCTAAAGCTTTGGGTTTATATATATATATATATATATATATATATATATATATATATATATATATATATATATATATATATATATATATATATATCATGTTGATATAAACTAAGCAACATTAAAGAACATACAAAAGGGTTTGGCTGATATGAATTACAAAGTGAACTTGTTAAGAACGGTGATTTCGTGAATCGATATGCACACTCTGTGTAGAATTACGATGTAGAATATATATATATACATATATATATATATATATATATATATATATATTCTAAGTCGTAATACTACACAGAGTGTGTATATGCCGTTAGCCGCTATTCCAAGTGCCCTAAGAACTTTTTGAGTTTACTTGAAATGTCGCTAATAAAGGCATATTAAGGTCCATGTTCGTTTTCTAGATTCTACAACACGCATCTCATATTAGAAGAAAGGTACCTAAAAGCGTTATATAGATTAGCTTTCACGCTTTGTGCTTCCATTATATTTTCGTATTGTTGTCATTCCGCGATTCTCGTATTCTGCCTATGACGTACTTGCTTTCCACTGTAGTAAAAGTACCACTGATCTCGCAAAGGAGACCGTCAATAACTGGGTCTTGCGTGTGTGTAGATAACCGAAGACCGTTTATGAAATACTTATTGGAAATTAGCGGTTCAAGTACTCTATTCGTCAGACCATGATTGTTAATGTTGCCTTTCTGGGAGACAGAAAACTTTACTACGAAAGACTGTAAGAAGTATTCCCAGCCTTTCTTCCTGTTATTCAAGTGGTACAGCTTCCATCTCCTTATCATCATCGTACCTTTCTACTTTCCTCCAACTCAGATCTCACCTTACCCTAATGCAGGATACCTTACCCTACTGTATTGCATACTTAGTAGCTATTCAAGTAGTGTGGTCATTACAATTATTTCTCCGTGAGTGTTTCTTTGGAGCTGTTTTCGATGTGTGATGTTCCTGCCGAATAACTATTTTATGCAATTGCAGCTACGACTTGTGGACGTAAGACTACGGTAAATCACGTGTTATTTGACGACCTTAATGCTCTCAGTGTGCAACGCACTAGATTCAAGTGTTCGCAGATGCAAGTGGTGTGCTGAGGCAGCTGGCTACGCAAACCTCCCAAATACCCCATATTTCGCCACATCCAAGTATGAGACTGAATTTACGTCAAAAAACATGGCGCATAAAAACACATTTCTTTATTCTGTGACAGGTTATTGTTGGTCCTGAATTCGAATAGTGAGCGATGTTTCTCTAGACATTCTGGCGTTGCGTGCTATATGTTAAACAAGGTATAAAAGGCACTCATTCAAGTGGACCACTAAGCTTAGATATTCTGATAAATTTGTGCCTCTTCCAGTTTGTCTTTCATCTTCGTATTGTAATAACCACTTGCTCTTCTTGCGAAATTTCAGATCGATTGCGTTGACCATTCCAAGTACCCGAAGCTTGTTAGCTACTACGAAAGCCTGAAGTCTCAGCTACCTTATTTTGAAGAAATCTACAGGCCCGTCATCTGCTACGTGAAGCAGCACTGGGCATCGCTGCAGTAAAGTACGGGAGTTACATTAGTGACTTAGTGGAGAAGAAAGTTGAACGCGTTCTGCCGCGAAAGCCGGTCAATAAACGACGCAATAAAATGCTCATTCCAATGAAGCTCCACTGTTCCTTTAAGTTTACTTCGCTTATGCACCGTGGACTTACATAGAAGACGTTCATTAGCGATTTGGTTATGTGGCGCACATAGCTCCAGAATTTCTAATAAAACCCTCCAGGCTGCGCCCACGCTGTGACGCACATTTTTTTTATTGTACCCTCAAGACCGAAGTCTTAAAGAGGTGAGTGGGTAAAAAACCTACACAAGTAAATAACAAAGCTGCAACAAATGATTTAGTTATTACAGCAAAATTAATTAGTTAGTTGCATCTGGGAGTGATGATATCAGATAAGGCCGAACGAAACTTTGCGTTGTCCTTGATTGCCACAACTGCGCCGGGAAGGTGATTCCATACCTGAGAGGTCTTAGGAATAAATGATTCATTACAGGTTTTGGTTTGGCATTGAATGATTCCAACTGTATGCCTATGATCAATGCGAGAGGAAATGCAGGTAGGAGATGATGCAAGATTATCGCGCAGGTAGGAATTGGGGAAATATAGTTTATGTAATAAAGCAATGAGAAAGTACTTACGCAGGGCTGAGAGAGGAGCAAGCAGCAAATTGTTTTTTATAGCAGTTACGCTTGATGTGCGGCTGTAATTGCTATGAATGAAATGTACGGCATTGTTTTGGATGAGTTCAAGTGATTGAATAAGGGTTTCGAGGTACGGGTCCCAGATGGACGAGGCGTACTCCGTTTTATTCCTGATAGGCGTTTTGTAAAGGATTAATTTTAGTGATGTAGCAGCAGCAGAAAATTTTCGGCAGAGATAACCAAGCATGTCATTAGTATTGTTAATTACCTTGTCGATGTGCAACGACCAGGGAAGTTAGTAGATTATGTGGACACCTAGGTATGTACAGCAAGTTACGAGCTCTAGGGGAGTATACTTAAGGTAATAGTTCGGCGGGGGAATATTGTTGAGGGTTACACGCATACATTTACATTTAGTTACGTTAAGTTGCACTAACCATACGTCAAACCAGTTAGAGATAGCGTTTATATAGACATAATGATGTGCGGCTCCCGCATCGCAGGACGGCGCGCGCAAAGGCTGGCGCCATGAAAGACGACGAAGCGCGTAAGATGCACGCTCTTCTTCTGGCCCGCCATTAAAGAGAAACATCTATTTTGTAAGACACCGTCTTCAGTCTGCGTTACATTCTTCTGGTGGAGGTGCGGGGTACATTCTACCACTCCCAGACTGAACGCCCAGTACGAAGTCCGGTCGAGCTGACTCCTGTTCACGTACGGACAAGCCCTCGACTTCAAGGACTACCACATGAGCACGAGGCTCTACCCAATGCAGCCAGACGGAAGATTACATTGGTTCCGTCTTCTTCCTCAACAGCACCGACTGAGGTCGTCCTTAACCAGCCGCGAATCCCCACATCCTTCCATGGGGACACCTTCGAGGATGTTGAGGACTGGCTCGATCACTTTGAGCGCGTCGCAGAATTCAACGGCTGGATTCCAGAGCGCAAGCTACGCAACGCCTACTTTGCCCTCGAGGACCATGCGTGGACATGCTTTAAGAACCGTGAGGTGGCCTTATCGACATGGGACGAATTCTGACGGCAGCTAATCAGCACATACGCCAGCCTCAATCGCAAGGAGGGAGCTGAATCTGAAATTCAGGCGAGAGTACAGCGGCCGAACGAAAGCGTCGCAGTGTTTATTGAAGATATGTGTCGACCTTTCCGACGCGCGGATCCATACATGCCAGAAGAAACGAAGGCCAAGAACTTGATGCGGGGTCTCAAGCAAGAGTTATTCGATGGCCTAATACGCAACCCACCAAAGACCAATGCAGAGTTTCTCGCGGAAGCCATATCAATAGAAAAGGCACTGCAGCAATGAACAAGGCAGTACAAACGCGACGTTTCGACCCTATCGCGTGATACTCTCGCTATACCCTTGGGCAATACCGACGCCTTGCGGAAGCTCATTAGGCTTGTTGTTTGAGAAGAGCTCCAAAGGCTTCAGGTGGTTCTGGTATCGGTACCGTGACCCGCTCTTGCTGAGGTCCTCCGGCTAGAAATCAGGCAGGCAGTACAAGTCCCGGAGCGAAGCGAGACACCACAGCACGGGGTACGGCAGCCACAGCCTCGCATGTCGTATGCGGAAGCTGCTCGAAGTTCGTTGTCTCCGACTTTTCACGATGCGCGTGACGTCTCGGACTTCAATGGTGTGCGCGCCGTTGAACAGGCAACTGGCGACTTGAGGACTCGCCGCAGGCCATTCATGGTTGAAACACGACCACCCCACGAGACCGACGTATGACGCACTGCAGACCGAAGGCCCTTGTGTTTTCATTTTGGTGAAGCCGATCACCCCTACAGGGCGTGTCCTTACCGCCGAGCAGGGCTCCGTGGATTTCCACTGAATGCGCCGTGCCCGCGCAATGGTGAACGCCCCCTGTAGATTGTAGCTTACCTTGCGGGCGCCAGGAGCTCGTTTGACCCACGATTTCGTGACCCCCATTCACCGTCACCTGCCCGATACAGGTCTTCCAGCCCCTTCTTCACGCCTAGTGTAACAAGGCGTCGCCCACCCAGCCCTGCGTCGCTCACCAAGCCCAGCGACCTGCCGAGGTTGCGAACGCTGAAGATCCTCCACTACGACGACCGCAATATGAGGTAATTGAGACGCAGAGAAAGCAGTGTAGTTCGGTGTCAGTATGTTGCGACGTACCAGTTACCATAGATGACCGCGAAGTCACGGCGTTAATCGACACGGGTGCGGACACGTCTGTTATGAGCCAGAATCTCGCGCGTGCACTGAACAAAGTTTCGACGCAATGGACCGGGACTCAGATTCGTACTGCTGGAGGGCACCTCATAACTCCAATGGACCGGTGCACAGCACGTGTCAACATGCGGAGCTTCGCGTATATCGGCGACTTCGTCATTGTCCCTGAATGTTCAAACGAACTTATACTCGGCATGGATTTCCTTCAGGCGAACGGTGCCATCATCGACCTGCAAAAGTCCAGAGTCAGCTTCGCTACCACAAAAGCCATAGCGAACAGTAATGACAACGACCGTGACATCGCGCTTCGCGTAGCTGAAGATCACGTCACGTTGGCACACAAGAGCAGCGTGCTTACTCTTGTCCGATGCGACATGGATGACGACGCCGAAGAATTGCTTAGGCAAACATCCCCCTGCTTCTGGAGCGCCACATTTGCATAGCCAGAGGGCTTCTTCAAGTGCGAAACAAATGTTCAGTCGTTTTGCTAACAAACTTTAGCAACGAATATCGGCGTGTACCGCGACGAACGACAATCGCATTTCTTCGCGAAATTATTGATGTTACTGACAATGCCACATTAGAAATCGCATCGTCTCAGCTATCTAAGTTACACAGGCTAAAAGAACGGATTCATGTTAACGCTGCCCTGCCAGACCCTCAGAAAGAACGTCTACTGAGACTCGTCAATGAATTTGCGGACTGTTTTTCAACGTCGTCCAAAGTACGGCGCAGGTTCATCACAAAGCACCGCATTATTACAGATGAGTCTGCACGTGCTGTTCGTCAGCATCCTTACAGAGTGTGTCCAGCGGAAAGGCAAGCGATCAAGCATTAGGTGAAAGAGATGCTCCAAGACATGGCAAGGTTGTTTCTTAGTTCTATCTTAAATCAGGGTATTGTGAAATCGAAGTTGATGAACAGGATCATGAAAAAAACAGTGTTTGTGACATCTGACGGGCTTTATGAGTTCGAAGTTCTCCCCTTCGGTCTCTGTTCCGCACCTGCCACCTTTCAATAGATGAGGGATACCGTGCTTGCTGAACTCAAATGGCAAACATGCCTGGTATACTTGAACGACGTCGCCGTGTTGTCGGGCACGTTTGGAGACTGTGCTCGCTGCGATCAGCACTGCCGGCCTCACCATCAAGCCTAAAAATGCTATTTCGGATTCCAAGAGCTCAAATTTCTTGACCATGTCGCTGGTCCTAAAGCCGTCCGTGCAGACACCGACTAGTTGGCTGCCATCGCCGAGTTTGCGCCACCCACAGATAACAAGGCTGCCCAATGCATCCTTGGTTTGTGCGCATATTAAAGGCGCTTCGTCGAGCGATTCTCGAGAATAGCTGCGCCTCTGACGCGGCTTACACGCGACGATGTGCCTTTCATTTGTGCGGACGGGTAGCAGCAGTCATTCAAGGAATTACGGAAGCGTTTGCAAGCGGCTCCAATACTTGCTCATTTAGACGAATACGCTAACACTGAAATCCATACTGACGCCAGCAATACGGGTCTCGGTGTAGTTCTTGTGCAGTGGCAAGCTGGCGCGGAACGCCCCATTGCTTATGCAAGCCGCAGTCTCACTAAGGCTGAGAAAAACTACTCAACCACCGAACAAGAATGCTTAGCGGTTGTGTGGGCAATTGGTAAATTCCGACCCCACTTGTACGGTAGACCCTTTAAGGCTGTCAGCGATCACCACACCCTGTGCTGGCTTGCCAACTTGAAGGATCCTTTAGGCAGGCGAGCCTGTTGGAGCCTGCGCTTACAAGAGTACGACATAACGGTTGTCTACTGATCTGGGAGGAAGCACAGCGACGCTGACTGTTTGTCACATGCACCACTCCCTACGACGTCATCGGACCCTGAACATGACTTGCCATTTGCCGGCGTTATCGACACCGTATCGACGCCGCTGGTCGAGCACATTCAAGGAGTTGAAGGTGCTTTACCCCGCTCGCTAGTGCGCGGCTTATCATCGTACTACTTGCACAACAACGTCCTTTACGGGAAAAAGTGCGGAAGGGATCCCAATACGCATCTCTTTGTTGTGCCGTCGGCGCTGCGCCGAGACATTTTGCGAGCCTGCCATTATGAGCCATGCGCGGGACACCTGGGATTCACTAAGACATTAGCAAAGACACGACAGAAGTAATGCTGGCCCCGCCTTTATTCTTCTGTGAAACTGTACGTGTAGGCCTGCAGCGATTGTCAGCCCCGCAAGGAACCACCAGTTAAACCGGCTGAATTTCTCCACCTTGTGGACACTCCTCAAGCACCGGTCCAACAAATAGGTATGGATCTACTGGGGCCATTCCTGGTGACTTCTTCACGCAACAAATGGATAGTCGTCGCTACCGACTACTTAACCCGGTACGCCAAAAGCGAAGCTATTCCGTAAGCAAATTCGTATGAAGTGGCCAAGTTCTTTGCACGCCACATCGTCCTACTACATGGTGCACCGTCTGTTGTCATCACCGACCACGGTACAACATTGAAAGCCGAGCTTATGCAGGACGTTCTCCAGCTGACCCATAGTTCTCACCGCAACTGCGCTGCATATCACCTTCAAACCAATGAATTAATGGAACGTGTGAACAGAACGCTGGCTGATATGCTCTCCATGTATGTCGGTGTAGAGCGCAAGATGTGGGTCGAGATTTTACCCTATGTGGCCTTCGTCTATAACACTGCTGTACAGGAGACTACACAGTTTACGCCGTTCTAACTTGTATACGGGCGCCACATCACGTCAACATTTGGCGCCATGCTACCTCTGGCTGGTAATATCCCGACCAGTGAACACGTAGAAGAGCGCGTACAAAGAGCCGAAGAAGCACGCCAGCTTGCTCGGCATCGTATCCGGCGCCAAGAGCATACCGACATCCTTCGATACTATCAAGGTCGACGCGACATCCATTACAATACCGGCGCCTTCGTGTGGGTCTGCACGCCCATCCCGGTCGCCGCGGACTCTTGGAAAAGTTGCTCCGCCGGTATTTTGGTCCCTACAAGGTTACACGGCCGCCTCAGTGACGCGACCTACGAAGTCGTCCCCTGCAGTTCTGGCCCCGGTTCGCCCCATCATCTTCCTCGCGCTGAAGTTGTTCATGTAGTGCGCATGAAACCCTACTATGCGCGTACGTGAACGCCGAGATGCACCTGAGGAGCTCCATTTCTTGTCATCGCTGATATAACTTTTTCATGCGACCGAGACGGTCGCTTTTCACGTAGGGGGCAATTGACACAATGATGTGGGGCTCCCGCACCGCGAGACGGCGCGCGCAATGGCCGGCGCCATGAAAGACGACGAAGCGCGTAAGCTGCACCCTCTTCTTCTAGCCCGCCGTTAAAGAGAAACATCTATATTCTGAGACTCCGTCTTCAATCTACGTTACAATATCGTCTTGTAATAATTTGTTATCAGATTTGTCCGAGATTTCACGGAGGATAACACAGTCATCTGCGAAAAGGTAAATACTAGAACAAACATCATTGGGTAAAACGTTAACGTAAATTAAGAAAAGAAGAGGGCCTATAACTGATCCTTGGGGCACACCAGAGTATACAGGATTAGTTGGGGACATATAATTGTTTGACACAACATACTGTGACCAATTAAAAAGAAAATGCTCAAGTGATGCATACAAGTTACGATCAATATTACGTTTACTAAGTTTAAATAGAAGCGATTATGACACGCTTTGTCGAAGGCCTTGGCAAAATCAAAGAAAACACAGTCTGGGAATGAATCTTTCTGGAGAATAAGATGAAGGCTGTGAGTAAAAGAAAAATGTTGAGTTTCACAAGACAAGCTTTTTCGGAAACCATGGTGTGCTTTCGGGAAAAATGATTTATTTTCTAAGCACTTTGCTAAATGTAAGTACAAAATATGTTCAAGAAGTTTGCAAGGAATACTGGTGAGGGAAATGGGGCGGTAGTTGAGGGGCGAGCTTATGAAGTGGGACCACCTTCCCCACTTTCCAATCTGCAGGTAGGTGATGGGCATCTAAGGATTGCTGAAAATTTTTAGAAAGCAGAACAGATGAAATTACAACAGTATTGTTAAAAAAATTCGCGTAACAAAGTCAGCACCGGGACTTGATGACAACTTCAGATGCTTAATTACATTTTCAACCCCATGAGGTTCAATGATAATAAAGTCCATAGGTGGGTAATTGCAACACTCTAGATTTGGAAGCAGAGGGTTACTACATACGACAAAGTTGTTACAGAACACGGAATTAGGGATATGGAGACATCCATCTTCGGGTACCGGGGAACCATTGGAATCAATCAACTGACTGAATTATCTTTGGAAGGGTTAATAACACGCCAAAACTTTTCAGGGTCATTCGCAAGCATTGTGGGCAAAGTGTGTACTTGGAATGCCTTTTTGGTAAGTTTTATAGCTTCTGTGTAAGTACTGTCTGCCTCCTTATAAGCGTTCCATTTTGATGCCAGTGAACTTATATTCGCTATTCGATACAGTCGTTTTTTTTTTGGTTGGAAAGCCTTTTTAACTTGGAATTAAACCAGGGTTTTTTAACATTGCAGGATATTACACTTGACGCAATAAACTTGTCGGTGAGCTCATGTATTTTATTTTTGAAAGCGGACCACTTCTCATCAACGGTGCGATCATCAAATTGGCTTAGGAAAGGATCGAGAAAATTCGCTAGCTTAATATTAATAGCGGCAATGTTTGCCCTATCGTAGTGGTAAATTACTTTTTTTCAACAATTGGTTTGATCAGAGGAGATAATATGTTGAAATAAAGATCCAGGTGATCCCTTAAGCCCGGTATGCATGAAACATTGCTAGCTATGTCAGGATGAGAGCATGAGTATAAGTAAAGGAGGTTAGCCGCGCTTTCCGAGATCCTAGTTGGTTCTAATACTAATTGTGTTAGGGAAAACACAGAGTACCGATCAAGAAATCGTTACTTTGGGAAGAAAAAGGATAACCGTGCGGAGGTTCAGTAGTCCAGCATGTGTTGGGGAAGTTGAAATCCCCCAATAATATAATGGGGTTCGAAGGATGCCCTAAAGTAAGGGTGTTAAGCACATCGTGAAGCTCAGCGGTGAAAGTGGATGGGTAGGATGGAGCGCGGTAGCAAACAACGATCGTAATTTTACGGTAACGGATATCCACGCACGCGCACACTACTTCCAGGTTACAGTGAAAGTGGACTTGATGACATTGCAGAGATATTGAAATAGCGAGTAATACGCCTCCGCCTTTGCGAGCGGTGCGATCGCAGCGGAAGATACGAAATCTAGACAAGTCAAAGATTTCACAATCTTGCACATGGGGCTGTAGCCACGTTTCCGTTAATGAAATAATACCAGCATTACAGCTATCGATGAATGATTCAAGTTCCTCACGTTTGCGAAAACGCTTCTAGCGTTTGCAACAAGCACGGAGGCTAGTGGCGCTAAAGATACGCAATTGCCCTTTGCGCATTGTTATGCAGTAGGATGATGACGCAGATTGTCAGGTGCGCTTGCGTGATCTGGAACGCTACTTTTAACTCGCTTAACGCTGTCACTTGTTGGATCATACATGAAACATCGTTTATCAATGAAAAGCTTCTTAAAACGTGCTTTAAATGAGGGGGAATCAGACTGGCTTTTAGCAAATTCGAGAAGCTCTTTTCGAGCGAGCATTGTCGCTGATGAGAAGTTGTCAGATACTGCAATGTTACTACCTTTAAGCTGGCTGCGCGACGAAAGTATGCTCTCCTTAATTTTGAAGTTTGATAGTTTCATTATAAACAAACGACGCTTCGTATTTGAAAAAGTCCCGCTTCGATGCGCCCGTTCAAATGAGTTTGGTGGCAAGGCATTTCCCATCGCTGACGACAGGGCATCCAGAGTTTTCTGTTCAGTTAAGAAAAGAAGAGGGACTCATGACAATCGGATATGCCGTAAAAAAACCAAGTCATTCCGCCTTGATCTGTTTCCAAAGTCGTCTAAGCGCGAAGCTATTGTGCCCTGCTGTTTTTCAACAGCTCAGCGCTTTCGTGGAGTATGGCGAAATCATTGAAAAATGTGTCTAGTGCTTCAGATTTATTTTCAAGTGATTCAAGACGGCGGAAAATATCGGTTAACTTGGCTTGATTTGCGTTTTGGCTTGTTTTCACAGCCTTCAAGTCTTATTTCAACTCGAACTGACCTTTAGTGAGCTTGACTGTCGTCTTCTTTATGTCTTTTAGAATTAATAAGACGGTGCTCATCTGATCAGAGTGGGATTCGGGGAGACTACT
The DNA here is from genome assembly GCF_050947875.1 of Dermacentor variabilis. Taxonomy (NCBI): domain Eukaryota; kingdom Metazoa; phylum Arthropoda; class Arachnida; order Ixodida; family Ixodidae; genus Dermacentor; species Dermacentor variabilis. The sequence goes on along the minus strand of NC_134570.1, from coordinate 129,246,191 downwards.
CGAGGCAGAATCATATTGAGCCAACCTGTGCCCCCTTGGAGGCCCCGGGTTTTCCTCGACATCACTGCATTGCAACAACAACAGCGCCACGTCGAGACAATCACACATAGTAGCATATAGGACAAGTGGGCATGGGAGCAGCAAAAGTGAGCCATTATGACTCCGTTAAGCATACAGGGTCAAATTGTTACGCACCTGTGGAGCGAAGTTGCGCATGAGACATAGTGCAATGAGTGCTGCTCGCATGCCCACTGAAGGGGTAGTTCAGCAAGCTGCTTTTGTAGGGGCTGGGAAAGGGCGGTAAATCAGCCGGTGACGTCGTCCCAGAAACGATGCGGTGTTCCTCTAGCGGTACATCGTGGAAGAATGGAAGATTATGGAGACCACACGTGCAGGTGACGGGCTCTTGACGATCTTGGACAGCACCGAAGCATATGCCCACGGTAGGGCAATTGTGGATGGGTGCAGAATATCAAACAAGGGCCAGCATCAGGAAAATATGTGATCAGATCTGACATAATATGGTCATCACAGGAAATTCACAGGAAACTGCCAACTCACGCATGTACTCCCTCGACCCTTTATTGCAGCTTCGGCTGGCGTCTGGTATGTTCTGGTCTATGTTCATGAGACGCAACTTCTCGGTCGTTGCCTTTACGAACGCATACAGTTTCCTTACTTATTAACTCAGGGGACCAATTGCAATGCATGCTCACTGACCTGGAGAGGCAAAGCAGAAGAGTGGGTCTTAAAAATTAATCTGCAGAAAACTATAGTAATGTTTAACAGTCTCGGAAGAGAACAGCAATTTACAATAGGTAGCGAGGCACTGGAAGCGGTAAGGGAATACATCTACTTAGGGCAGGTAGTGACCGCGGATCCGGATCATGAGACGCAAATAATCAGAATAAGAATGGGCCGGGGTGCGTTTTGCAGGCATTCTCAGATCATGAATTGCAGGTTGTCATTATCCCTCAAGAGAAAAGTGTATAACAGCTTTGTCTTATCAGTACTCACGTACGGGGCAGAAACCTGGAGGCTTAAGAGGAGGGTTCTACTTAAACTGAGGGCCACGCTACGAGCTATGGAAAGAAGAATGTTGGGTGTAACGTTAAAGGATCAGAAAAGAGCAGATTGGGTGAGGAAACAAACGCGATTTAATGACATCTTAGTTGAAATCAAGAAAAAGAAATGGGGGGGCATGGGCACGACATGTAATGAGACGGGAAGATAACCGATGGTCATTAAGGGTTAGGGACTGGATTCCAAGAGAAGGGAAGCGTAGCAGGGGGCGGCAGAAAGTTAGGTGGGCAGATGAGATTAAGAAGTTTGCAGGGAAAACATGGCCACAATTAGTACAGGACTGGGCTAGTTGGAGAAGTACGGGAGAGGCCTTTGCCCTGCAGTGGGTGTAAACAGGCTGATGATGAAGATGATGATGATGATGATGATGATGATGATGATGACTATTTCCAAACAGTCATGATCTGCAGTGCTTCGTGGAGCGTTTGTGATGGGTTCGAGACAAGACAGCATATTTTGATAAACTGGGCCTATTTTGACAATGAAAGACAGACATTGCGGGTTGCTTTAGGTCCACTGGACGACAGTGCATATGAAGAAGAAAAATACTGCTACCACGACCTCGACTATCACTTGTGCTGCGGGCCAGAAGAGTGCCGATGCACATTTTGAACACGACTACGACTGCCTTTACCTCTGCGATGTGAACACTATTACCTGCATATGTGCGTACGCCCAGCACTTGTTCTTCTTTTTCTGCCTGGTTCACATAAAAAAAGCCAAGCGCTCACCCACACAGGATCAATGTCTCGAGACAGCTGCTCCCTCGCTAGCAGAAAGCTGTTGCCGCTTGTAGCTTCATATGTCGCCACTGATCACAAGTTGTCGCTGCACTAGGTTATGTCTCGGATCCGGTTCCATATGGTGGCATGGTTGAGACTTCGGGTTAAAGAAATCAAAAGCTCGGAAGTTGGGAAATGGTAACCAACAGGTTTACTGGCACTAGAAAAAAAATAACCTATATCGTTGAATAGGACAAACAGAAAAAAGTCCAGTGTTTAGTAACGAGCGTCTGGATGAGCCTCGTTTCCATGGCTGCTAGCAGCTTTTCTCTCCTAACCGTCAATATAACACATCAGTTCCAGCCCTTGGTCCATAGCTGTGTTCAATCACACACAGTTCACTACCCACCAGGACGACAGCCAATCAGGAAGCACAAACAACACGGTCGCAGACGGAATGTCAGACCGGCAACTCCGGTCTAATAATTGAGAAAGGGTTGAGGGCGCAAAGGCTGAGAGAGGGTCTGACCGTGGGAATGGGAGAGATCCTTTACTTGCAACTAGTCTTCTCCGCTGCTTCTCAGTAGAGGTACTAGTTGGTGGCGGCTTTCTTCAGGGAAACATCCATGAGCCCTTCCCTTCGTGGCACTTCTTCTGTGAGGAGAGGAGGTCGTTACACGAAAATTAGTAGCACCCAGCATTGCATGGGAACTGTCTTCCGACTATTTCCACAGCGTAGTCCTCGCGTTCTAGTCTTGCGCGTGACAAACAGCATTTGTCTACCGCAGTCATAACAATAACCACTTGGCGAGGCCTGTAAGGTAGTGCGGGAGCAATACTGTGTTTGAATGTTCCAATGTTCTAGACCCCATCATAGCGATGTCAGAGAGATAAATTTTACAGGCCTTTAAGCAATGTGCAAGAAAACACGCATAGGCGCGAGTTATTTATATAAGCACTTACACAAAAACTTTGCCTCTTGTCCTTACTAGTGTAATACGCAGATCATCGCCCAGTTATTACGACAGGAAAACGCTCTTGCTTTGGCATGTGACGGTAATTTATTTAAAGCCTTGTTTATAGCGACCACTCAAAGTTTCGATTTCAGAGAGCAACGAGTGGGGACCGTACGTTTGTGAACACAGCTGGTCACGTGATAACACAAAACCGTGACACGAGTGCCGGCATTCCAGATTGAATGCTGCTGCCTGTTTTTCTCCATGTGTACGAACACACATACCGCGCGATGTCCACGCCGTCCTCATTTGATCGCTGAGCGGCGACAATTTTCGGCAGATGGGACTCGCTGCCGTATTAGAAGTGGCTGATCCCTTTAAGCATAGGTATCATCAAACCAAGTGCTTTTCCCATGTCGTCACCCTGCTTGGAGGACTGCTTTGCCTTGGGCAGCTGCCGGGATGCGACGCCACACGTCCAGGCTAGCGCAGTTTTGCAAACAGCTGGCTTGCCCATAGGCAAAATCGTATTTTTCGTTTACAGAGCAAGCAAGTAAGAGTGGCTGGTCTTATATTGAACCTCTCGAGCAATAAAATGCGATCTATCTGCCTAATTACTTTAGCGCAAAGCAAAGGTAAGGCGAAAATCTTTTTTTGTTTTTTTTTAAGACTGAAATGAGGTGAACAAATGCGACTCTCTTTAGCGCCGTCCACTCCTTGCGCCCAGTGGCGCGCGCCAATTCTGCAGTCTTTTGCCAATGAAGGCTATGGCGGCGAAACTTATGTTTTACTGTAACCAGCCCTGAATGTGTTGGGCAGACACCAACGACACAATATGCAAACGACATTGTTCGGGACTCGCCTTTCGCTATTTGGGGATGCAATACGATCAACGTATATAGTGCGGGAAATCTTCACGGGCACTACAAAAACAGTTGCAGCGACACGGAGAGCAGCCCACTGCGACTAACCGAGGAACACTGGGAGTTCGGCAATAAAGGGCTTGGTAGGGGGATGAGCGAGAGTACACGCAAGGAGCGTGGTAGCCAGCACAACCTGATTACGTAGCGCCGTCGTGGTTATGCTCTGGGCTGTTTACGAACCGGCCCTATTGATATCAATGTCGCGAAGTGATGGTCTTCGTTGAAGTTTTGAGCGTGAAATTAATGGAAAACCGCTAATAAATATGTGTTAAGCTATTTCTGCGTTTATTTTCGGTGTATACTCTATGTATGTCCACATAAATCAATCGGAACGTGTTTTGTTACGCGATGTTATATGTCTTAGCAGTGCTGTGTGTTGGGCGTTTCGGGCACGCGAACTTTGTTCGGTTATCTTGCACAACAAAAGGAATCGTTTCTTTTTTTTTCGAGGCTCGCCCCATAATCTTCTAGCCGGTAAGTTGTGTTTTTTTCACTGTTTCCTCACGTTCAACGCGTTTATACGAGCCCGACGCTGCTCCAGGCGTAGAGTTTCCCAGGAAAATTATAGCGCAAACCATGTCACTAGTGTATGCGGGAGCTGTAAACATGGTGGTTCATCCTGCATGTTAATGATGTGCAGTATATGTATTTGCATCAACTTCACCCTTCCAGCCCTGCACAACTTTCTGACTTACAAAAAAATTGCATTTCAAACCAAATGCTGCGTTATAAAAGGAACTATTTCGCAATATTTCTACATGTGCGCAGAGTCTCATTGCCTTCGGCGTTAACAAATTATAGCTCTGCTTCAAAATTTAGGCCGATACAGAAGGATGAAGCACAGGCATTAAAGCCGCGTAAACGTTTTACGAAACAAGCACGAAGATCAGGCAAATGCCTGCACCAAATATAATTCACATGCTGGCTGATCGGTCGCCGCACCAGAGCTCCCTCTACTAATTTTTTGTAGTAAGCTCTATGTTTCCAACTGCCCGACGGTCAGCTTATGCGTAGAGTCTTTCTCACGCCGTGAAAAAAAAACTGTAAGAATGAAACATGGACACAGCCAGTCCCGTCGAAAAAAAAATTGCGCTTACATTTAACACTGGAATAAGCTACATAATGCGTAACATTAAGGAAGTGCCATAGCGCTGAAATTAAACTAGGTGGCTCGCCAAGCGAAGCGCAATTCTTTATGTGGTTCTCTCACTTGAAAACTCAAAACTCGTTTAAAGCCTGGTAGACGCAACAATTTCAAGTAATTTTGGTACGTTAACTTTATGTGCGGAATTTTTTTTATTCTGTGTTAACAGTGCTAGAGAATTAAAATGAGCTTTTCGGGTAAATTCGTTAATGAGAATATGGAACGTTCTTTTTGTGCCATGAAGGTGCTGAAACGACGCCTCTTGTGTAAAATATTATTTTGCATTACAGGCACAATAGACCGTAATGCACCTATCCACTTCATGCGCTACATACCTGAGATTACCCGCCGTGGTTGCTCAGTGGCTATGGTGTTGGGCTGCTGAGCACGAGGTCGCGGGATCGAATCCCGGCCACGGCGGCCGCATTTCGATGGGGGCGAAATGCGAAAACACCCATGTGCTTAGATTTTGGTGCACGTTAAAGAACCCCAGGTGGTCGAAATTTCCGGAGTCCTCCACTACGGCGTGCCTCATAATCAGAAAGTGGTTTTGGCACGTAAAACCTCATAATTTAATTTTTAATACCTGAGATTACAACCTAAATTCGATTCCCTTCCACAAAACAAATGTATGATATGCGCGCGCGTGCCTCCATTTGTGCGCACGCGCGCTTTTGTGAGCGTGCCGGCCGGCGTGTGCCGGTTTCAGAACTACTATCGGAGAAATGCAGTGGCGCAACCATCACTATGTCGAACTCAGTGGGAGTGGGGACGTTCACTAGACGGTGTGCGAGCGTCCGGACATCGGGCCCACTTCGAGCTTTATCCGTTCGAGCACCCTCAGAACTATGGAAACTTGGACAATGTGGCTCGCTCCAAATGCCTCGGGATCGACGCCTCGCACGTGTGCTTGATATCGGCGCGCCAATATCAGTTTCCCGCCCACCGCTGCCGCAGTTTCCTGCTTTACCGCGAGCGTCTGCGAAGCGAAGTTCAGCTCTTCGCCGATACGTTCGTCGGCTCGCTATCGCGCGCAGAGAGAAAGAAAGTTGCCCACGTGTCTTACGTGTAGCTGCGTTCAAGGCCGTTATGTAACACCCCCCTCTGCAGTGGCGCCGCGCTTCGCGAAGTCTGTCTACACGGCCGTTTGTGCAGCTGTCGGCTATAAAGTGCGTGCCACTGCCGGTCGCCCTCTCTACCATTCTCGGTCCATTGAGCCAAGCGGAAACCCTCCGGAGACAATTCCCAGCCGCCATGCCGGTCACTCTGTACAACTTGCCAGGCAGCCCGCCCTGCGGCTTCGTGCGCTGTGTCGCCAAGCACGTAGGTGTCGAAATGAAAATCAAGAACCTGGACATGGCGAACAAGGAACACCTCGGTGATGAATACCTCAAGGTAAGTGAACACTTCAAGAAGCCTGTCGTGTCTTTTTCTTTCAATGCGTTATTTCTTTCAATTCATCAATCTTCTGCTAGCAGGAAAATGCTTTTGATCTTAGCGTATCATTACAAAGTAGTACTGCGGCTTATTTCACGTGCGAAGAACATGGACGCTTTAGCAGAATGTTCACCGGCTACGCTTATCCTTGAACGTCTGCCACCTAATCTTTATTTTGTGCACGAATAACTTCGCAATTCTCATTTTGAGTAATTGTGCATTGATTTTGTTCTTGCGGAGTTGGTGATTGAACCCAGTATTGAGTATAATGAAATTGTTTCGTGCTGTCGTTGCTGTTCCGTATTTTTCGGCTCGCTAGATAGTCCCGTGGTATTTTTAGTTGTTTCATAGTGGTTTTAAATGCTGTGTTCTCTTGTCTTTTACTGAGGCACGCTGGTTCCCCCCAAGCTTTAAGTAGCCCATTTTTCGTGGCGCACCATGGTATGAATCGGGCCTTGAGTGAGCATCCAAGGAAGAAGCAGAGAGAAGGAAGCGTTGTTTGCGCAATCCTAAAGCCGCTGGCGTTGTTTACGTCTCCGCTTTCGTTCTCGCACTGCCACAGACGCTATATTTATGCCTTAGCCAAGTTGCCTTTATCTAATCTTATCCAGTTCCCGCTAACGTACACGCCCGCGAAGAGTTCAATAAACTGCTCAAGCACTAAGCGCGCTATCTGCATATTCCTGGCTCTTGTTTTTCGCGTGTACTTGCTCTATTATTCTCCGCGATTAAATGTACTCTTCGGCTGTACCGTTGTTAACATACATAATGATATTGAGCAACACCTTAAGAGCCCAACATGCGAGAAATAAATCCGAAGCCCCCAACTGCACCGTATCTCATAGCATGGGCTGCTTCAAGACGTTAAACGTTATCGCATTTAACAGACTACTAGCGCCACTAAATCGGGAGTAGCTATAGTTGGAACTTGCCATACTCTGAAATCGCAATAAGCACGTAGGGATATGGAATAAATGTTACGCCCCAATCCGGCGTCGTAGGGGTGTTGGAAAGAAAGTCAGGCTTCACGGGGGAGCGTGCCTAATCAGGTGAAGTTACCGGACTAATGCCAGTGATTTCGGTCTACATGACCACTTTCAATTTCAACGTGTAGCTGGTCTTTTCAGAAAAGTGCCTTCAATTATCGGCATATATGTGGGCGGTAAAATTTGTAACTATGCAGTTACTAATGTAATTAAATTTACTTACAGAATGAACTGCCTTGTCTTTTTATTGTAAACTGTGGCCGACATGGCAGTAATATGGGTAGTGGCATAATTCCAATGTCCTGCAGGCTTTTTTTTACATGTTGCAATTTAAAAAAAAAGAACCCATTGTATACTCAAGCGGCCAGTGCGCTTCCTCATGTCGACAATTTAAATGCTCAGCTCAATGTGATGTCGACTTTTTGTATTGCATGGGCTATAATAAAGATCATTTTGATGAGTAGCTTTCAACTGAGGGAAAAGAGGACGGCACTGCACATATGTAAGATTACCTTCTGCTCATGGAGCTGGAATAAAGTGTTCAGGGGGGTAGTTTGTAGTGCGTGTTCTTATATAATATTGGGCAGGATAAGTGTCCTGCGAACAGACTAGGAAACGGCAAGGCGAAAGAGAGCAGAGTTTCGACCTTCAACTTAGTCTTTCATCCTCTCGGCTTCGTTTATTTCCCATTCTGTTCGCCGGCGCTCTCTTGCTCAGAATAAGTGGTATGAAAGTTGTGATTTTAGGGTTCCAACTGACTTTCAATTTCCTTCCCAGGTCAACCCTTTCCACAAAGTACCTGCCATTGACGACGACGGCTTCGTTGTTTACGAAAGGTAATGCCGGAGTGTTTTCGGATCGCTGGTCGCACACGTAACTGTTCGATCACACCCGAGGAAGCTTGAGTGCGGCTTGGTGACTGTGTTTGTTACAGTACGTTCGACTTCGTGAAGTTACCTACAGGGTAATTTCGACCTCTAGGTGACGTTATTTATTGACGTCTGACCACCACCACCATGGACATCATATCATGCTTGATTGAAGCTATAATAATTTGACTGCAGCGAAAAAAAAGGCAATACAAGCTATAATTTGTAACATTTTGATCTATTAGGTTGCGTGGGATCATTCTGAATAGACAAATATGTGGCGGGTGAAGTTCATTGCTCAATTTTGTTTCAGTCTAATTCATCAGAAAGCATGCGAGCGCTGGTGAGACGCCATGCAATCGTTTGGCAAATATTCTTACCTTTTAAAACATTTCCAATTAACTAAACGCCCAAGACTACCAGATTCTACCAGATTTTTTTTGTTATTTTTGAGCTGCCGAATGTAACGTTTCGTCGAATCAGTGCTCCTCTCACTCGCGCAAAGTTCACACGTGTAAAAGTGTAATCGTATCTCTCTATATTCAAAAACATTTACTCTTGCCTAATCAGTTCTGCGGAAAAGCGCAAGGTGGTGGAAGGTTCATGGACATATTTGCACCCCCCGACTGTAGCACGAATATTCGTGTAATACTCGCGGATACACCCTGGCGTATCCGCGTTAAAATGTGCCGCGTAAAATGTTCGAGGTAATGTGTTCCTAATTTGCAAAGTTCTTTTTTAGCCATCTAGGCAGGCGCATGTTAGTTCGCAACGGTCTCCGTCTTCCGCGGTGTTGGCAAGTTGATATAAACTAAATTCTTAGGCACTGGAGAGTCTTATTATCGACGAGACAATTTGCAGTTAACAATAACATTATGTGTAGAGATCACTCAATTGCTTATCTGTTGTGTTGTGATATTCAAAAGCCGTCAAGGAAATCCGAAGTTTGCACAGCACTAAATAAGATATTGAAATCAGTGCAGGCTTTAAGCAGTTCGCGTTCAGCTATCTTCTTGGTGTATTACACTTCAAGATGGCTAGCTTTTCTAGTGTTTTCAAGATTTGTTAATAGCAGAATAGCGTACAGGACATCTGTCACTGTTCTAGCATGCTTGATGTGAGCTAAACGCTACCTTGCGTATGCAAAGCGTTGGATAACTTTTAGTAGATAGATATAAAACCATCAACCCCGACTGTGCCATCTGAACCTTTTTAAGTTTTAGTAAATGCCCGAAGTCTTAAGATAAGTGTGTTTAGGTTTTTTTGTTTGGTGCAGTAGTGATAGCCGTAGCTGGATTATATTAGAACCCAGCTGTGACGACTTTGATATCATTGAGATAAGGCAGAAGCTTGTCTGCGCACGAAAATTTCGCTACAGCGACGTGTGAACGCTGACGGTAGGAGAAAGGCTATTCCGAACAAAATAGTAAGAAAAGGGCGCTTAGTTATATTGTGGCAGAAGCTTACTCCTCCTGCCTATTGGAAATCTTAAACCATGCAGTCGCTCAAGTCCGCCGTTCTTCTCTCGCAGCATAGCGATCGCCTACTATCTCCTGCGCAAGTACGCCCCAAAATCCGAGCTTTACCCCGAAGACGTCAAAGCACGGACCCGCGTCGACCAGGCCCTCGCCGCCCTTTCCGGTACTATCCATCCCCAGGCAGCGGCCTTCTTCGTAAGTTCGCATCTTGTCCTTTCAGATGTCGTACATAAACGCTTCCGTGTTAGGTATTTTGTTTTGCATTATGGTTCTAAAGTTCTCCTGCATTGTCCTGAGATGACATACACAAAGAAAACGCGAGGAGAGGATTTCAGCAGGCGTCCATGTGCATTTCGCACGTGCGTTAGCACTTCTATTTCGATAGGTGACATGCATTGTGAAATCTACATAATATCGGTAAGCAGCAGAAATTCTAAATGAGTATTCTTGCTTCACGCTTTGTTTCCTTCTGTTCTTTGTATACATGTAGAATGTGTTCTCTGAAGGTCACTAAAACAGTTGTTAATCGGTTCACTTTCTTGTGCGTGATCGTTATTTCTTCGTCTGTCTTCTGTTGCAACGATGCAGCGCCGCTTAGCATCAATGGTCAATTTGTACTAATTAGCCATAAATGTCAACAGCAGTTAGTCGAAGGTTGGGATATTTGTTGAGCCACCCACTAAGGCCCTCAACAGGGCAGATGTTCCTGCACTTCTTGCTCTTTTAATAGGCGTTCTATTTATGTATAGTTTATTCGCCCATTTGCCATTTCTAGAAACATGCGGCACATTGCAGTGCTGCAAAACAGCTGTGCAAAAAAGTTTTCGCTTGTGATTAAATACTATCGTGACTGCCCTTCAGCTGTTTCCGTCCAATTGACTCACTGTGAACAAATTCGTGAAAAAAGAATGTCTCCATGAAACCTCGTAGTTACAGCGCAATGTTACAGTGTAATGGAAATGGGATTGGGGGGGGGGGGGGTCGGCTTCAAATCAGGCGAACAAGAAACGCCCATTGCAAGTGTACGCTTGTTATGCACTCGCATAGACTGCAAAGCTGCACCAGAAAGGTGTTAACATTTTCCGCTAGGCGATTCCATACTTCCACCTCACAGCAGCGCACAGTTAGCTACGCTGGGCTTGACGGATTGGCTTGTCAACTGAGCCCCAGATTACGCGTCTACCCATAGTACATTCTTCCGCCCAATTTCTGTTCCAGCAGCAAACAAAATTTAATCTACAGAAGTCTGTGGTTAACATCGAACTTAGAAGCTTCTTGCCAGCCTCGGTAAAAAAGTACTGAGTAGGTTTCAATTTTGAAGGGGTTGTTTTAGCCGTCCATTTACAATAGCGCACATCACGCTATACCTAGTAATGCGTGAGAGCTGTAGTAAGATTTCGAAACGTAGCGAGAAAATAAAATTAGTGTGGGTATCAAGGCAATCAAGGTGCCTGTATTGAGTAGTACTGGTGCAAGAGAAATTGGTTTAAATATAAAAAGGCCCTACTTGAGCGACCTCAATAAATCAAGACCGAATTTCCAGGAAAAATATTTCTTTCGAACGCTTTCATGATATTTTAAATGATCCACTTTGAGTACAGTCATGCAAGTACACTGAAAAACGTCAAGTATAGCAATCATAAAATTGCCGCTTTCGAGTAGATGCACGACTGCTTTTTTGGCGCCTATGTTTAACGGTCGCTGTTTAAACTTTGCCTACAGATAAGCCATAACATCCAGATTACTTCGCTTGTTATAAATTCTGCGACATCAAGTTCTTCCACAACGACGGGCAAACAAACCGCATGGTTTATTAAACACCTTGCTACTTTTCAATGCTTAATTTTTAAAGATGCCTAAATGCTCATTTAGTCTTTTCATGCACGTTCATTTCCAATAATTTATGCTTTCTTTAGTAAGTACAAGTAATTTCCGCCATGTTGTCCTTGTGGTGAATGTTTGTTAGCTTATTATAACACATTATTGTAGTTTTTTTTAGCTTTGCTTGATTAGCAAAGCTATAACCAGATAGCTGATTACTATTTCTTGGATGACCTTGTATTCATTTGAGTCGCACGATATTTGCAAAAATGTGGCAACTGCTAGACCTCTCGTGCTTGCACGACACTCTGCAATGATGACACTGACACCATGTGTTGGATGAACTGCCTAGCGATATCGTCATGGCGATGAATACTTTACGCCACAAGCACTTTTTTTTTGACCACCGCGAACTTATCGTTGCCATTTTCTCTGTAGCGCCCTCGCTTCTTTCTCAAGACAAAGGCCAGTGCTGAAGAAGTGACAGCTTACGAAGAAAATGTTGTCAAAGGTATCCAGAACCTCATCGGGGATGGGAACTACGCCGTGGGCAACAAGCTCACCCTTGCCGATCTTGCAATTGTCTCGCACCTCATTCTGGCTCTCGAGGTAAGAACGCAAAGTTTTCTTTAGGATTCGTTTATTTCAATGAAGTTTCTCCCTTTATGTAATTAGAATGACGATCTGCGCAGTTCCTTTTACTTGTAGCTTGCTCTGGCATTCACTTTTCAAGGTAAAATATTGCTGCTTTAGAAAAGCTTTTGTTTGCCATTCTGGAAGCATTACGATATTTAATTTAAAAAGAGCCTAACTTTGTCAGCCCGTTATTTGATTTAATTCATTGCCACGTTTTGAGTAACAGAGAGGTAAGGCTTCATAGGAAAACATTCAGGTTAACCAACGCTAGCCATGGTTGGCAACCGTGTACTGGCGCAAGAGGAAAGCGGATGGAACGACAACTAAAGCGCACATACTTAATAAAGAGTGTACGAACTTTAGCCGTATAGCATGCAGCGTAATCAGTATGTTTGCATAGGCCCGTGCAACTCGGCAGCATGAGTGGCACAGACATAGCCTTCCGCGGAGAGTTACGTAGGAAGCACTGGCCTAGAGTTGTGAAAACGCATGGCTGTCATAGTCATCAAGCACTCTGAATATCATTTCCCTGTGAGTGCGAAAGTGTGCATGGACAGGCGCAAAGAAGTCTCTGAAAGAAATTGCAGGTATATCACCGTTCCGAGACCCTATATGCGAGGTTGCAAGTTGACACAGTGCCTTGCATGGAGTCTGTGTGTTAGTTGTCTTGTTTGGACGCGCCTTCTTACGGTTTGACTGTAATTTGCATTTTCTTCTACGAGTATTTAAACCCACTCCTGTAACAGTCACAAGTGGGACTAACAGTATATGCAATTAAATAAGTTAACAACATTGCACTGCTGCCTGATTCAGTATTCGGTTTGTATTTTCTGTGCTGTTTAATCTTTGTTTACGGTAGTTCTAACACTTGGCAGTTTGTTCTGTGTTCGCACGCAGCCACTTTGACATTTCTAAACTTATTTCAGGAACATACTTTTATTTTTATTTCATCTGTTTTGTATCGAAAATTCGGTTTTACTTGTGTGTTTGTAGTACAAAAATAGATGGGTCACAAGCTGCGATACGTATTTTATTATTCATTCTCGCCGATGGAATTAAGAATAATAAATGCTATTGTGTAGGACATTCTGTAGATATCCGAGTACACTCTGGCAAAAGAGTGGCAACATTACCGCATGTCTACTCGGCGTCTATTTTATACTATCAAGCACGAGGCAGCGGATTTGTGTTCATCTACCAGCAATTCGCTACGGCAATTTCAATCGCATCTACGAGCGTAGTTAACCAATAGTGTCTAAATACGTAATGTACCTTCATCGCTAGCTGCGCCAGTAAGCTCCCATGCACATCTGCACAATCCAGTGCAAACATCCAGTATTAGCTGAAAGCTACAGACTGCAACAATTAGAACAGATTTCCGGCTTTCTCCGTTCACTCTATTGCTTGTTTCTTTATTTGTGCAATTTTACAAATTCAGCCTGACGTTGTTGCATGCCAGTAGTGTGTTAAGTGCCGCTTTGCACATCCTGAAATGGACAGTCAGTGACTTATAGATTGGCGTGCGTTTACCATCGACCCCGTTTTAAGGACATTTTGGATTAGTGTTCGAAACACTCCCCGTCACACTGTGAAGGATACTGCGGCTTTTCAGATAGGCTGCAAACTTCGTATGCAACGGTAAAAATCGCTGTCAGTTCTTTTGCTATTTTATTTATGAGCAACAGATTCTTTCCTAAACGCCTTCGTTTTAATTTTTTTTACTCTCCCCTCTCTTTCCTTACCATCTCACCTAGTAACTTAAATAGACTAGCTAAGTCCGATGATTCAGCCCTCGTTTGTGTTACATTATATTTCTGCCTTTCCAAGTCTCTTCCACATTCCTATTGCAATAACCAGTTGCTCTGCTTGCGTCATTTCAGATCGACTGTGTCGACCATGCCAAGTACCCGAAGCTTGTCAGCTACTACGAACGCATGAAGTCGGAACTGCCTTATTTCGAGGAAATCTATGGACATGCTATCTGCTACGTTAAGCAGCACTGGGCTTCGCTTCAGTAAACTGTGAAACTTACGCTAACCAACTAATAAACGAGAACGTTCATGTCGTGACTGAAAAGCCGCCCTTAAACGGTACACTGAAAACCACGTTGCTTGAAAGCTTTCTTCTTTGGGTTTACTTCGATAGTGTATCGTGACTCCCACTGCGCACAAGCAGAAAGACCGCTGCTTGTCCTTTCTTTCTTTTAATAAATGTTTCCCCCCTCCTCTCCCATTGCCGAAGCCTTTCTTGAGTAGAACAGGCATGCAGCTAAGGCAGTTTGCGGTGTTCTAACTTGAAAAGCATTGTTTCGCCACTTCAACCACATCGCGTGGTGTATTTTTAGTACGAAAGCATTACTAGCTTACCAACGCGGATTTCGCCTGTCTGTTTGAAGCCTCTTCATAAAGCCCCATGCGAAGAGGCTGTTTCCGTTTCGTGAACACAGCATCTCCTTCTGTGCCCGCGAAGCGGCCAGCTCCCTCAATTTTCCTTGGCCAAGGCTCATTGGATCTGCCGAGCGTGACATCATTGAAATCTACTGATCTCCCTATAAAAGCAGCAGGCATGTCACGCCGTTTAATCACCCCTTCCTTGCGCTTCACCTTGAGTGCAAGCACGCCCGCTCGCGTATGTGCGAAATAAATATGGAAAGTGAATCGCTGAAGAACGACAGATTGCACAAACGTGCGAAGTGCACTGGCGAAAGGGATGAACGAGATGCCCGACCAGCTGGGGACGTTGCTATTCAGCATTGCCGGGAAAAGGGGCTTTCTCACGATATTCCGTTGTGGACACAGCCAAAGCATCTGAATTTTTGTACCTAACGTCTATCGCGGCAACTAACTTCGGTTCAATGGTTATGGGACACTGGGTACGTGCCACTCCTTAATGAGCCTCCTTCATGCAAACTTTGGTCAGTGGATATTTGGCGCTTTTGAATAAACCACTTACATGCCAACTTGGGTTGCTGTGCAAGTGCCGGTCTAAAATGAACCTGTTTCGCACCAACCTGGGTCAATAGATGTACGCCAGTCTTCAGTGAACCTCTTTAACACCGACTTGGGTCACTAGATATGCGGCTCTCTGCGCGTGCCAGTCTTCAATGGACCAGTCTACGCCAATTTGTCACGTCGTAGGGGCCGTCCTTCAATGCACTTCCTTGGATACAACTTCTGTCAATGTGGAACTTGGTAATCTCCGGACTTAAGTGAATACCACGCACAACGCACCGACGTCACAACGTGGGGCGCTAAGGTCGGCACTCTCAGCTGGCGTCTTAGTGCCGGCGGTCATAGGCGACGAGAGTAAAGATTGGCGGCGCGTGCTGAGTGCGCAAGCAAAGCAGGTGCAGTTCCCTTCTAGAAGACTGCTTCGCTGGTGCTTCTGTTCTGGCGCTATGCTGTGGCCCCTCGCGTCCTGCCCTCGTTGCCCCGGACGAAGGGATAATCGCAGCACCAACAAGGACCAGTTCGGCATCGCCAGCTACCAAGCTCTGCCTGCAGTCATGGACCAACTTGAAGAACAGTGGCGTCCACCAAAGCTGGACGACCCTTGGTGCTTGAAAATGTGTCCCTACCGTCCGCACAGCCCTATCGTGTGGTTCGCGTGCGTAGATGCACAAGTGCAGGTACATGGCGTGTCATCGCAGCTATGGCGATACCTGCTTCTCAAGCGAGAAATTCCCGCTGACGCCTTTTGTGGTCTTCACCTTCCACCACCAGACCAGAACATGTACTATGACCTGAAGATCACCTTTTTTTTCAACATTTTGACGTGCCAGTTCCCCATCAATTACGCAGCATGCCATAGTCTCTCTCAACGGCTGACGGTTCTGAAAGAGCGGCTTACACTAAGTCGTCCTCTTCGCTATTGGCGCCTCGTCAGAGCTCCCCCAATGTTCGCAAATCTTCCACCGCGCATGCACCACAGGAGACACTGTGGGGAGACAAAAACTTGGGAGTCGCTTAACTGTGCCTTTAAAAGTAGAACGAGATAGTACTACAGATCCCCTGACTGCTTCTCACGCTTCCTGGCAACTGCAGGTTATGCAACCGTAATCTTTACCGGGAAACGCTTGCGGCGAACGGTATGCACGGAGGCGACCTTTCCTGTTCTTTTTTCCTTCGCTCCGGCGCTGGCGCGGATGGTAGAAATGCGCCGCGCCGCGCCATTATTGGGAGAAAGCGGGTGATGCGCGCCGCTCAGAGAAGGATTGAAATGCTGCGCGTTCTTTGCTGATTGGTAGACATGTTTCGCTCACAGTTAACGAGCCCGCATAACGCCGCGCATGGTGCCCTCACTGGGCAATGGGGCTCTTACTAACGCTTCGATACGACGGCTGTGCCTCGATCCGGCGTCTTGTTTATCCCACGACGTGAAACAACTTCCCGCCCCACCAACTACCCAACCGGCCAGTCCTCTACTTCTCAGCAACGATACCTTGCGTCAACGCCCGAGCGTGCCAAAGCGCCGGCGTGCGCCTGACACGAGTCACGTGGCCTCCCTAATCCAAGCCGTGGAGATGATACAGTCGCGAGCCGTGCCTTGGAGGCTGGCGAGACGCATATCAGTGCGTGCGGCTGTTCCGAGTGAGATTCTGTGGCAACACTGTGGTGACATTGGTCCGCCAGCTATCACTTGCACTGCGTTTCCTAGCCACGCCGGTGTCCTTCCCGTGAAACCATTGTCTTCTACCCCAACTCTCAGTGCCCGTTCACTTTCTCGGCTTGCATGAGTGAGTGAGTGAAGTAACTTTATTTTGGTCCAGAGAAGACGCAGGGAAGACCCCGCGCCACCCGGCTAGTCCCACGTAGGGACCGCCAAGCCCATCTTGACGGCCCGATCGCGGGCACTCTGGACGGCCAGGGTTTGGTCGTTGAGTTCGGGGCTGCCCAAGAGCGCAGCCCACCTATCTTCGCTGAAGGAGGAGCCGATGGATTCACACTCCCACAACACATGGTCCAATGTTGCCCTTAGTCCACAGGCAGGGCAGTCCGCACTGGGATATCTTTCAGGGTATATGGCATGAAGAACCGCGAGGTTAGGGTATGCACGGGCTTGTAGAAGTCGAAGGGTAACCGCCCGCGCCCTACATAAGGCGGGGTGCCCCCTCCCGCACCCCATCTCGGCTTGCATGCCCCAAGACATTGCCTTGGAGCTTGCCCACACACATTGTGCCGTCAATGTACGCCAGAAATTTACGGAGTGCAGGTTGCACTAATAAACGTAATCTTTCTAAAGTTGCAATATGCAATGTGCGAAGTAGCGCAAGAGTGCGTCGTGGGCACACACACAAAGGCAACGCGTAGAAATTTGAGATTTGCGGTGACCAACTAAGATTACTGAAGAGAGTGAAGCGAAGATATTTGTACTTTTAAACCTCTGTACGAGTGCTGACCGTACGAAAGAAATGAAACGAGCCCAGTTGACACTTCCCCACAATGATCCAGAAGTTACCTTTAATACTTCTGGAACGTAGCCAAGAATTTTTGTTGGTCAATCACTGAATTGTGAAGATTATAAAATTTGTTATCGTTTACAGTATAAAAAATGCGTAGCAGCGCTAGACACGGGATATATGGAAATGTGCGAAGCAATGACTGTCAACCAAAGTGTTTTTTTTACACACACAGTAAACATATGCGGGTTCGTGAAGTGGGAAGGAGAGAGAGTAAGCTACGTGGCACAAAGGAAAGGCATGGCATTGAAAAACAAGATCATTAAATGAGTGCCGTCATCAATATGCAAAAAGCTGGATTACCTTGGTGTGGAGTACAGCGACTGCACACACACGCACCTGTGAGCTTTTTTTTCTTCAACGCAGTAAGCCTTGTATCTCTGATGGGCACGCTGGTTGCGATAGCACCTTAGTAATATAGAACCACTACTACTGCAAACGTTACGAGCTTTAATACAGGGCGCCAAGGCTGCTGGGACATTAAAAGTATTTTGGACAATGGCAGCCAACACACCTTGGTTAAGAAACATGTCTCCACAACAAATAAACCTCAAGATGTAAGGATAAATTGGTCTTACCGTCAGCGCTTTTGCTAACAGAAGTGGTGGTCGAAGTACTTGTGGAAGAATAGACGACGCAACCTTAAAACGTCAGTTCGACTTCGTTCATCACTTGATTGAAGCACTAAAAATTGCGTGGAACTATGAAGCCCTTGATCACGAGCCGAAACGCCGGTATTATGTCAGAGGCCTCTAGATTCATGGTTGGCAACTAATTAATGCCCTTTCCTTACCTCCACCAAGAAGGTTTTGCCTTAATTATTTTATCAGACCAGTTGTGAAGGACTATGCGAAAGGACGTCACTTGGGAATAGAAACACAGGGGTCGGCTTAAAATAAAAATTGTACGAGCTTGGACATATAAAGGAGACGCCAACAGCAATGAACACTTGCCTGCGTGAACAAAGTTGTATAATCTTTTTCCTGACATTGTAAGAGGAGACTTAGGCGCACCAATACTGCGGCAGCTACTGCTTGACCCTCGAATACGTGGTACATACAAAACACAGTTGAACCACAATATACACTACATATACAACATAGTTACAACAAAGTTGCGTTATCACAAGCAAGTCAAAATTACAAGACCTGATGAAAAAGACGCACTTAAAGCAATGATGCGAACATCAGTGTCACAATACAAATAAACACGCAAACAACGTTTCAAAGAACAATAAAGTCACCATATATAACTTTACACCAAAAAGAAAAATCTCCTTATAAATGATTTTCTCCACGCCTAAATTCCGCTGTATTGATGCTTTTTTATCGATAATAAAGGACAATTTTGCGTTGCTCTTGTTTGCCACAGTCTGAATAATGTTTGCGAACCAGAATTTCTACACTCGAATTCCGTTGATGACAATTTAGGTCCGCGTCCTGGCGTGTGACGGCGTCCGGGAATTCTCAGAACTGTAAGAGTTTCCGTAGCTTGAAAGCTTGTGGTGAATTCGGATGGTCGTTTCCGAGCGCTCTAGAGGGCTCTGAAAAGTGGCCATGCGTTCGGGTGGTAGAAGTCGAGCGCTCGGAGTACATTTTGATGAATCTTTCGGAGCGTCAGCCTCCAACTCGGAGCGTTTTCAACTGCTTTGACTTCGAAGTGAGAGCGTCGGCGTGACCTGGCCTAGAGGAGTTCCAGGTCACACCAAAGAGCTAAACATAGTCCGACGTAACGTAAGAGCGCACACCTTTTGTCACGTTGGGGAGAACAGCGTCCATAGTTGGACCGATGGTTCGACAGACTGGCGCTGCCAATGTAACCGGACGCTGCCAACAAGCTCCGACGCGCCCGGCGTCGAGCGGCGCTCGCGCGCACGCCGATAACATCGGTCTATAAACGCGCCTTGACCACAGAACACCTATATAAACATAGCGAAGGAAAACTGTACCTTTCACAGTGACATGACATGACAAGGACTTTATTTGAGTCCTGAGGGACTGAAATCTTGAGGAGCCAAAACCGAAGGCTCCCGAAGATCTAGTCGGTGGCTCCGCCCACGATTGTACCGGGAGATCAAGTCCCGCCGCAATGTCGAGGGCCTTCTGGACAGCCTGGAGTTGAATGTAGAGATTGCTGCTCTTGAGAGATTCCTGCCATTGTTCTTTCGTGATGGGTGGAGAGGCGTTAAGGGCGGGGCACAGCCAGAGCATGTGGTCAAAAGAGCATGAGTCATGACCACATTTGGGGCACGGCTGTGAGTGTTCAGTATCTATCTTGTTACGGGACCGAGGAGTTGGATACGAATGGGCCTACAGGAGTCTGAGTACGGTAGCTTGAGGTTTGTTCAATTTGGGGTGAAGGGGTGGAAATATCCTCCTGCCTAGTCGATAATGGGAAACAATTTCGTGAAAAGCACATAATAGATCTTTGTAGATGTTGACTTCGTTCCAAGCCTGGCTACCCGCGACAGTGCGGTGCGTGAAATTGCGCACTCTCTGGTGGGCCTCCTCGTTTGGATTACATCCAAGCGGGTTACTTGAGCTATCTAAATTGGCTGGGAACCGCGAGATTTGCTATCCTCCTTCGCTGCTCTCCCTAGTATTTGAAGTACTTTAATCACAATTATGTTCGCCCTTTCAGATATGAGGGCGGACGAGAAGGATCCAACCGCCATGTGGGAGTCCTAGAAGACGATAGCAGGTGCTTTTGAGCTTTGGAAAGCCAGAGCGATCGTCTCTTCCTCCGCCACATGGGCAAACTTCGTTAAACAGAGGCTGCATTGACCAGGTTGCCCCCCGCGTCTACCACCGAGACAGCGAACTTATCCCCACTGTTATGTCTGGCAGCATCGACAAAGAGGGCATCTAGTTTCTGCTGATTGAACTTTTTAAGGACGGACTTGGCTCTCCCGAATCTTCTACCCTCGTTATGTACTGGGTGGATGTTTCGCGGGACGGCGTCAATCATGATGCGAGTTCTGATTTGCCGGGTCAAGCTAACTTTGGTCACCGGTTTACGTCTGGGTTGGATTCCCGCTTCTTCTAAAATTTTAATCCCTGGCTTAGTGGATGAAAGTCTCATTACCTGCGCGGCTGCGTGAGCTTCTATTAGCTCATCGATGGTGTTATCGAGTCCTAGCTCCAGCAGCTTCTGAATGCTTGTGGACTGCGGAAGGCCGAGCACGCGCTTGAGGCCGGTTCTGATTAGGGAGTCGAACTTGGCCTTTTCTGCTTTACCCCAATTAAGGTACGGCGCGATGTAGATGACATGACTCAGGAAGAATGCCTGATAAGCTCTGAGCAAATTGTCCTCTTTGAGATGGCCTCTTCGATTTGAGACGCGGCTACATGTCTTAGGACATTACTAGCCTGTCCAGTGAGCCTTTTGAGGGCCGTCGAGTTACAGCCCTTGGCATCAATGAGGAGACCTAGAATCTTAACCGAGTCCATCCTCGGTATGGGATGCCAATTTTTAGCTCGAATTTCTATCGGCAGAGTTTCTAGAGGCGCGAGATTTCTGACCGCCTGTCTGGACTGGCAGTATAACAGTAGCTCCGATTTAGCGGGGGAGAGTTCAAGGCCCGTGTTTGAAAGAAAATCTTCGGTAGTCACCAAAGCGCTTTGTAGCGAGTGTTCGAGCATGGCTAGCGATCCGCCCGGCGCCCAGATCGGGATATCGTCCGCATAAATGATGTGACCCACGTTCGGGATTGCAGCGAGGCGAGTGGAGAGTTTGTGCATGGCTATATTAAATAAGAGTGTGGAGACTACCGAGCCCTACGGGGTGCCACAAGTGCCTACTTCGTAGGGTCCTCCCGTGACCATGCCTGGTAGGAGGTGTGCCTTGCGATCCGTGAGGAAAGATCTGGCGTAATCATGAAACAGCTGGCCCACGTCGAGAGACGAAATCTCAGTAAGGATGTGTTCATGCGCGACCCTGCCGAAGGCCCTAGAGAGGTCCAGTGCGAAAATCCCTCTCACGTCGCGAGTTGGGTCATCAAAGATTGCTTTCTTAAGCAAAAGCATAGCGTCCTGTGAGGACAACGCCTCTCTAAAGCCGATTAGGTTGTGTCTAAAGAGCTCCTTGTTTTCAATATATTTAGTGATCCTGTTATGTATCGCATGCTCCGCCACCTTGGTGATGCATGATGCAAGGGAAATAGGCCGCACATTATTTATATGTGGGGGTTCTCCTGGTTTGTGTATGAGTACAACTTTGCGGTACCCCAGTCTATCGGGACCTGTCCACTTTTTTATACCTCATTTATTTTGGCCGTGACTATATCGATTGCCCTATCGTCTAGGTTCCTGAGGAGTTTGTTCGTGATTCCACCAGGTCCCGGGGCTGATCTGCCATTTAGATTGAAGAGAACGTGTGTGATCTCGGACCCGGTGAAAGGTTCATCTAGATCCGGTGCCGAGAATCCCATGTAGTTCAAACGCTCTACCGGGCGATCAGCGTCTTAGGCGAGGGGGAAATAAGTACGTGCTAAGTCGTTGTCTAATTCCCTGTCGGTGAGACCGATTGCGGTTTGCTTCTTAATGAGCCTATCCGTTGCAAGGCTAAAGGTGTCCTTAGCCTGTTTATTGTTGGGGAGACTATTCAGTAAGCTCCATTTGCTACCTCTTCGCATACGCCCGTTCGTTTCGGTACACGTTTCATCTCATTGCTGCCGGGCGAGCTGGCCCGAATAGGTCTCAATCTCCTTGTTAAGAAGCGCAATTTTCGATGTGAGTCTATGATTACACTTTTGGGTTTTCCATCTGGCTGAGATGGCGTGTTTGGCCCCCAGAAGGTGAGCAAGTCTCGAGTCCATTTTAGGCACTTCAAGATCCTTAGTGATTTCTTTGGTTGCTCCTTTAACCACCATGTTCAGATTCTCTAGCAGATCTGCATACGTGTCGTGTGGCGGGACTGTTTGATTTCTGATTTTTCGATAAAGGTCCTAATCCACTTGCTCATATCTCGCGGGAAGTCTGGGTTTGACACGCAACAGAATTTCACGTATCTAGCCCCTCCTGGAGGTTGTCCCACGTGCCTTCGATGCATCGGAGGTAGGTGAGATCGGGAGTCGTATCTCGACTGACCTAATTACTGGATCTGGTGGAGAGCCTTGGGTCTGTGAGAAGTATTAAGCCGAGCTCTGCAGCGTTGAAGGCCAAGTTCGTCCCTTTTAAAATTTTGTAACCGTACCCCCATTCTGTATTGGGTCGATTAAAGTCCCCCGCAACAACAAGAGGCGCGTTTGTCGCCGCCCTAGACGTGGTGCCTAGTAATGTTTTGAAGTCTCTTTTCCTGTCCATTGGTGCGCTGTACACGTTGAGAATCGAAATGATAGAATTGATTGTTCTGTTGGATACGAAGTCAATAAACTGGACTTCGAGGCCCGCTTTGTACGCGCGGACCTCGTGCTCAATGAACCAGACATTCTTTCTGGTTAGGGTAGCGATACCTCTGCCCTTTTCTCTCCTGTATGCTGCCGTGTGCAAACACGAGAGGGAAATTTCAGCTGTAGATAGCGTTTCCTGTAACAATGTAACTTGCGGCTTTTCTGCAATAGACCTGATAAGCTGTCCCAATGGGGCCTTGCGCCTCTGGAAACTTGCGCAGTTCCGCTGCCAGGTTGTGAGATTGTTGCTGTTCGAATTCGCCAATTGGTCTACTGAGAATGATGAATTACCCCTTTAACCCCACTTTCGGGATTCGGGTTTGCCTGATTCTGCACTGTCGATCCCGTAAGCATGACTTTGGCTTGGACCTTGGGTCTCTCTAGTTGAGTTGAGATTTCTCGTCTCCATCCCGGGGAGCACTTCGATCCTAGGGTCATTCCTATGGTAGCTAGCTTGCCTCTGCTGTTAATTTTGGCAGGAGGATCGGCGGTGGTAGCTATGGCTTCGCTTGGCTCAGCCATCTCATCCTCCTCTTCTGTCTCCCTCAGCGGTTCTTGGTTGGGAGCTTTACGCTTGGATTTGCCAGCAAGTGGGCCTAGATCTTTAATTTTTGTCCTCATCGCGGTTCGAGATTTGCCCTCGGATGCTATTTAAGGCCTCATTAAGCTCTGCAAGTTCGCGCCTGAGCTGTTGATTTTCCACCTCAAGTGAGTGGCTTCGGGGATCATTCACTTGCTCTGACTGTGCCTCACCACTTGCTCTTTTGGCCGTCGTAATCTTCTCTCCCATTGACGGCGCTGTGCCGGAGCCCTTGCCTTTGTCGGCCCAGGTGGCCCGCTTCGCGGGCTGGGAGCGAGACCGGGACCGAGATCTCGATCTAGATACGCTGGATTTCCCGCCTTTCCCTGAACCGGTTCGCCTCCTGGAGCGAGAGCGCGCCCTCGATTGTGAGCGGGCTCGCAGGGTGGAGCCACCATATGCTGCCGCAGGTGTCACCGAGCTCTGTGCGTAGGAGATACTGATGTCATCGCCGCTGACCATCTGTGCTTTTCGCAACATTTGTCGTTGCCTTCGACACCGACACCGAACGATATATGGGATCTGGTAGCGTTGTTTGCATGTTCTACCCCTGGTGATATGGGGGCCGCCGCATGCTTCACATTTGGGTGTGCATTGATGCTCCTCCTCTTGTGACTCTGATGACTTCATTTTCCCACAGCCGCGGCACTTCTCCTTTTCCTCTTCGCTACTGCGGCACATGTCGTAGCGGTGACCCACGTGACCAGACGCGTAGCATACATCCACCTGCCGTTTGTACAGAAAGCATGGAACGAGGGCGGCTCAACACGTGCCTGTGTTGGGCACTCGCATGCCTTCGAAGGGTATAACAACTACTTGTGTGTTCTTTATTCTTCTGACTTCTAATGCCGTAGGGTTCCGTGGCTTCAGAATCATCCTCTTAAGGGCTCCTTCGTCAAATGAAGGGTCGATGATTCTTATTACACCTTTGCACGTGCCATCAGGGGCAGAAATGTAGGCTGACACCTCAAAGGCACCGAGTTTAGTATGTATCTTGCTGATTCTTGCATATGCCCTCGCGTTTTGATCGTGAGGGGTAGAGATAACCAAAATGTTCTGCATCTTGTTTGGGCACACGGTGTCCTCGGTAGTCTGCTGTTCCGTCAAGGCCGCCACCAGGGCCAGGGCCATGGCGATGAGTATGATATCCGTTTTCGGAACATCGAGACCTCCCTTGGGGCGCACGATGATGTTGATTTGGTCCTTGGGTAATTTCGGTAGCCTCGAGGCTGCCGTTACCTGCTTCATGAACCTTTTGGTCGGTGAGTTGGCCGTGCTGCTGCCAGCCGGCATATTCTTTGTGACACGTTGCCCGCCATATGACGGCGTACTCGTTGGTTGTTTTCGTTTGCTGCCGAGGGCGGTCGTCCATCACGCTTCATCAAGCTCCTCCGGAGCGATTTCCATCCCCTCGACGACTATGGCGCCGAGCATGGTCCCGGGCATGGAAAGCAAATGCAGATGAGACAGATGATGATAATTGTTTTGTGGCAATATACGACCCAAAGGGTGTCATGTTGTTCAAGAGGCAATGGATGTTTATGGGCAATGGATTATGAAGTTATACATTGGATTGCGTACATGTTCTCGCTGCAGCCATTATTATAGAGCCAGATAGACATGGCCGTGCTTCAGAATGATAAAGCGATTGATTCGCATATTCATTGTAAAATTCCAGGGGAACTAAAAGCTGTCATGGAGGATAACATGTCATGTATTAATTAGACAGCTTTTTCTGTTCATTCACTCACAATTTAATTATACCTTTATTCCGTCTGTTAGTATAACTTTGAGGGCCCCCTTACGGTCATATTGTGTATGTTTAGGCTAATACTACTTCTCGTTTTCATCAGAGAATTTAATGTTAATTGTTACCATAGCACTAAGCTATTTCAGATGAGTAAGAAATACTTATAAAGAAATGAACTCCTGCATAGACCACCTCACTCCCCCCGCGATCGCCACATCCCGGGCTTCCTAGAGAAATCAAGGCTTAGCGTAGTCTCAACTAATACGAGATAATTTCACGTTAAGCTTCGGCGACAATACATAATTCTTAATTGTTACTATAATTAACTGTTAATTAAATGTTAACTGTTAATTGTTACTATAGCACTAAGCTATTTCAAATGTGTAAGAAATACTTATAAAGAAATGAACTCCTGCATAGACCACCTCACTCCCCCCGCGATCGCCACATCCCGGGCTTCCTAGAGAAATCAAGGCTTAGCGCAGTCTCAACTAATACGAGATAATTTCACGTTAAGCTTCGGCAACAATACACATACCCAGGAATTCTGGACAAGCGTTTGGTTTCCTTTTTCGCCACCACGTGGCGTATCCACCTTAATGATTTGAAATTCGCGCCGTGACGTATGCCATGACGCACAACAAAAGAAAACATAATAAAAAGAAGCGCACCCTGAGACTGTTGCTTCACCTCGGTACTTGAAAACGAGCGCGCTCAAGTATCGGCCTTATCTGCTACTTGCCCGACTGGCAATGAATCGACGATTTTGTTAGACACCTTGCCAGACAGCTCGTTGGCATTCCGTGTGAGATGTCTGGCCGAGATAATGGCTCCCGCAAAGCTTCCCTTTGGTTTCCTTCGTTGTATTTTCCTATTATTTGTACACCACTGCAGCCGTGGGCTTCCATATAGTCAGCTTTGTGTTTCGTGGGTTTCCGGTAGAACCGGAATGATTGAATAAGAGGAAGCTTTAGCTAGGGCCTATCTTCGATGCCGGCCGCTCAAATACATGTAAAAGGCATGATTTTGTGCGAAAACAGCTCAATGACCTGAATGAGAATTGTTGCATTTAAGAGAGAACGTGTAGCATTTAAGAGAGAACGTTAAATTAGTGATTGCAGCAGAAATAATTTTGATTTAGGCCATATAGAAGTATTGACAAGACGTCGGAAATCAGTAAATCTGAAAAAAGAATAGAAGTACGAAGTTTACAAATCCGCTTGTTAGCATCAAAAACTGGTATCACATCTCTATATTGGAGCAGCTCAATCGGGCAAGTTTGACGTATGAATTTATGATGTATGTGAGGTTGTTACAATGCTTGTCAAGGTTTTGCGAATGCCACATTCAGGAATTAGTGGTGTACTTAAGGGTGGCATATGTTATATCATTTTCGTCCGCAATAAATGAAATATTAGGTGCAGCTTAGAGAATTGCGACATTATTTTTTGTTGGTGAGGTGCGGGGTTGTATACTTCAGGTAGCGCTTCTTTAAATTTCGCATATTTTCAGAATTTAAAAAAGTGGAAGTTAAATAAAAATTCGTGGTTTCTGCAATTTCATTTTAACGGTCTCTTGTGAGTTCAACATAACTAATTAATTTCGGTGCAGTGATTGTGAGAAGAAACCATTGTTCATTTCCCATGTAGGAGCTAAAGCTTCCGGTTAGGTTCGATTTAGAATATCATTGCTGAAAGAAGAAGCAAGACGGGTAGCGTATTTACAGTATGGGGGCCGCAATTCGATGGGGGTGAAAATGCGAAAACACCCTTGTACTTAGATTTTGGTGTACGTTGAAGAATCCCAGGTGGTCGAAATTTTCCTGAGTCCTCCACTATGGCGTGCCTCATAATCAGATGGTGGTTTTGGCAGGTAAAGCTCCATAATTTAATTTTTTGTATGTTACAGAATCAGGAGTAATTTACAGTAATTGGCAAAGACAATTACTGCAGTCTAGTTTCTGAAGCATTGTCTTCTTCAGTCCCAAGCTCCTGCTCATCTTCCTCAGCGTTGTGCAGAACTGTGTAACGTATTTCCACCTGGCATGGAAGCGCCATTCCGCTGATTTTTATGCTGAAACGGACTAGTAGCGTTTTAGGCAGCCGACAAGTACGGCGTCATGGGATGCCTGGATGGAGCGAGTAGTAGGTGCGGTCGGAGAGATCCCATAGGTTACGTCGCTTACCTGACAAAGGACCCGGTAAGGCCGGAATAGCGGGACATTAGTTTTTTCGAGCGGCCGAAGCGGCGGCTGGGAGATCGCCGAAGGACAAGATCCCTGGGAACATAATCGGCGTCCCGGTGACTAATGTCACAAATGCTTTTCTGCGTTTTCTAAGAAGCACAAAGGCTACGGTGAGCAACTAGGCATGTTTCTTGGGCTCGAGCAATTACATGGCGGGTATACTGAAACACGGGCTCTTGAGTAGTAGGCAGTATTGTAAAAAGGCAATACTGGATCTCGGCCGTACAAGGAATAAAATGGCGAGTAACCTATAGTGTCGTAGCGTGATTAATTGTAGGCGAATGTGACAAAAGTGAGAGCAATATCTGAATCAAGATGGTTTTCAGAAACACACATGGAGAGCTTGTCCGTTATTGATCGAATAAGATCGTTCGTCTGAGGGTGGGATGCTGTACGAAGTTTATGTTTGGTAGAACAGGAGCGGAGCAAGTAGACCACAACTGTAGAGAGGAAGGAGCGACCCCTGTCGGTAAGAAGTTGACGAGAAGCGCCGTGGTGAACATGATGTTGTGCAAGAGGAAGTAGGCTACGTCTGTTGGAAGGGCTCTGGTGAACCCGAACCAAGTTGTAGAATCAGTTGCGACGGCAGTCTATTTGTTGCATCAGCAAGATGTGGGGAAAGGGGCCAACAGTCGTACACCAACGCGATAAAAGGGTTCGGTAGGATTGCCAAGAGGTAGGAGTAAACCATCAGTGAGAACAGATGGCTTCTTCTGTAGTTGACGCAACTCACAAGAAGCGACGTAGCGGCGGGCCGATCGGAACAGACCAGGCCGTAAGAATCGTTGCCGGACACGGTCGCACGTACTGATTCCCCGAAGTGACGAAAAGTTGGTAGATCGTACAGCTTGGACAGAAGGATCAACAAGAGAAGGATCACATGATCTAGATGTGAGCTTGTACATGATGCCACGTATACCGGATCTCAGCACTCTTCGGTAGCGAGGTCAGCGAAGCACATAGCGAAAATGCAGAAGCAGAAGCATAGCACACAGGAACATCAGGAGCATCGTCTAGGTGGTAGTACTAGCAGTTGGCATGTTGGTGTAAACTCGCACAAGCAACCGTGTACGAGTATTCCTGTAGGCGTAGCGCCCAGTGACCTAGGTGACCGGTAGGGTCTTTGAGGGACGAAAGCCAGCAGAGCGCATGGTGGTCTTTCGTGAATGTAAAGGGCCGACCATACAGGTAAGGGCGAGATTTTGCCACTGCCTAGAGAAGTGCAAAGCACTCACGTTCAGTAATGAACTAATTGCACTCATCTGGAGAAAGACAGCTGGCGCAGGCAATGACGTGGTCGTGGCGTCGTTGACGTTCGCAAAAACAGGCACCGATTCCATGACCACTGGCATCAGTGCGGACTCCTGTTGGAGCAGTCTGGTCGGAGTGCGCAAGAAGGAATGGAAATGTTAGGAGAGAGATAAACTCCGAGTAGGCAGTTGCTTGTTCAGGACCCCAAGAAAATGAAACGTCTGCCTTCACAAGAGCAGAGGGCGGGTGACCTCCGCAAAATTGTGCATGCGGCGGCGGAAGTACGAGCACAGGCCCACGAAGCTCCGGATATATTTAGCACATTTGGCACGGGAAGCATCCGTACGGCACGAACTTTGCCCGGGTCTGGGCGCGCAACAGATGAATCAACAAGATAACCGAGGATAGTAATTTGACTGCGTCCGAAGTGGCATTTAGAAGAATGAATTTGAAGGCCAGCATTGAGAAAAGCAGAAAGAATGTGCGAGAGGCACCCCAGGTACGTGGCGAATGCAGGAGCAAAAATCAAGGCGTCATCTAAGTAACAAATACAGATGGACCACTTGAGGTCATGAAAGAGTGTGTCCATCATGCGTTAAAAAATAGCTGGAGCATCACATAAGCTGAAAGGCATGACTTTGAAATGATATAAGCCATCAGGTGTTATAAACGCGATGTTCTCTCAATCTATGTTGTCAACAGCAATCTGCCAGTATCCGGAACAAAGATGGATGGAAGAAAAGTACTTTGCACCGTGGAGGCAGTTGGAGGCGTCATCAACGGCTGGTAGAGGATAAACGCCTTTCTTGGTGATTTTGTTGAGGCGCTGGTAATCCACGCAGAAGCGCCAGCTGGCGTCCTTCCTTTTAACTAGAACGACATTGGACGCCCAAGGACTGAATGACAGTTCCACGAGTTCTCGAGATCATGTTCCTGACCTCCGTTTGAATTGTTTGTCGTTTGTGCAAGGACCACGACATGGTCGCTTGTGAATAGGGTGTGCGTCACCGGTATCAATACAGTGGGTCGTGAGAGAGGTCTGTCCTAACGGGCGACCCAAGTAAAGGATGTCGCCGAACGAGGAGAGCAGGTGGCATAACTGGTCGGCGTGGTGAGGCGAAAGTACGGGAGCAACCATGCTTGTTAGGTGAGGAAAGACAGCCGGCAAAGAAGACGTCAACAGGAGATGGCGTAATATCAGAAGTCAAAGTTGAAAATTGCGAAACTTTAGTGAACCGTCTACGAAGCTGGTCAACTCCCTATGCAGGCTCCGCTCAACCGACACCCCCTGTCTAAATTAGCCCGTGAAGGTATAAAGGTCGAGCCCGTGCCGAGGAACATCCACCCAATATATAACGAAGGTCGCAGAAGAGCGCGGGCTAGAGCCATCCTTCGACGAATAGATCCTTACGGGGCAGATGCATTCTTCGTTGACGCCGCCAAATATGGCAGCGAAGACAGGTTTGCAATCACGGTCGTTGACGCGCGCGGAACGCTTATCAGCGCCGCATCAATCTACGCCAAACACGCGAACGAGGCGGAGGAAACCGCGATAGCCTTGGCTCTTCAAGCCGCAAAAGGCCCGGCGTCCATTTTCTCTGACTCGCGCACGGCGGTCAGGGCTTTCTCGTCCGCTCTAGTTTGTAAACACGCAGCCAACATCGTTAACAGATGCTTTCGTATTAATACGCGAGAAGAAACTGCAGGTCATATCAACATAGCATGGTTCCGGACACACATGGACGATGCAACTAACCGAGCGGGTTGCAACCCTAACGAGCGGGCCAACTGCCTGGCGCGTGAATTCACGAAACGCGCCAGAGCTAGCAGTCCGGCTCTCCCGCAGGATTGCCCCTTCAAAGATAAACTTACAACCTTTCACGAAATTACGTCACATTACAGACAAAGCAGGAGAAAATTCCCTCCCCCCAGTCCGAAACTGAACAGGGCTCAGGCTGTTACTTTCAGGCTTTTACAGACGAGATCGTACCTCACCCCGAGAGCGCTTAGTTGGATAGACCCGAACTTTCCGCAATCGTGCTCCAAATGCGGTCACGCGTGCTGCTCCTTCGACCACATGCTCTGGCTGTGCCCGTACAACGCGGGCTCCGACTTTCATAACGAGTCCAAGTGGGACGCCTTGCTGAAGAGCTCGGATTTCACAAGCCAACTACAGGCCGTCCAGAGGGCCCGCGACGTCGCGGAGAGTCACCATCTCCCTGTCCCGTAGTGGGTGGAGCCACCAACTTGATCGGGGAGCCTTCGGGTGCCCCCTAATCAAGTTCCTCAGGACACTCTAATAAAGTTCTTGTCACTGTCACCACTTGGTAATGGTAGTGACGATAGCCTTACTGTGATTACTGTGATATATACGGGTTGGTCCGGTTACAACCTTAGACAGATGTCTTGGCCAAAGTAGAATCTATGCACGACCATTGTTG
The DNA here is from genome assembly GCF_050947875.1 of Dermacentor variabilis. NCBI lineage: Eukaryota > Metazoa > Arthropoda > Arachnida > Ixodida > Ixodidae > Dermacentor > Dermacentor variabilis. Next base: position 129,215,022 of record NC_134570.1, on the reverse strand, counting down.
GTTAATTGAGTTACTTCGAGTGGTGTAGCACTCCAAACCAAATTCTTCATGCACAAACTCAGTGAACCATTTATTTTCTGGTTTTCAAATGTCCACATTGAAGTCTTCAATGATGATCACAAAGGTAGTGTCATCGCAGCTAACCAATGTAAAGTGCGTGGTAATGAACTTCTCAGTACCACACTTGGGTGTGCCTGAATATACATATATGGACAGTGGATATCATAATTTCGTCTTTCGTTTGTACGGCAGACACTGCACTCCACAGTCGGTGCCTCTCTCCTCTTACGAGTCATGTTGTATGGTTGTACATACATACATTTCCGCCTATGCATATGCGGCAATGCCTTCTGCGCGTGAGACCATGTGCGGTTCACAAATGATTCCAGCATGCCCATCGACGGGAAACAATGCATCTTTATTATTATTATTATTATTAGTAGTAGTAGTAGTAGTAGTAGTAGTAGTAGTAGTAGTAGTAGTAGTATTGGCGGAGCACTTGAAGCCTGCTTCACCTCCGCCGCGTGACAGCCCGATACTTCGCAACCTCCAGGATCGGCCAAAATTCTTGCTCCCTGACACGACAAATGCATTTCGGGGCAGAGGTACACAGCTTCGCTGTGAAAGCGCCTGTACAGTCAGTATTGCCACCCTGTATTTTGTCTCGATGGCACCATCACCATCGGCACGGTCCCGCTAGGAGCTACTAGCGGTTCGCGTTCGTTATCTTCCTTGCGTCTTGACGGCGATGACGCGCTAAATCTGCACTATCATTGCGTCGTGCACCCCTACTTCGCCCAAGCCAGCTTTCGGCGGCACACGTTCGCTTTTGTATTGACATCAAAGGTTTAAACTGCTTGATTTAGAAAAAAAACCAAACAAATGTACATCAAAAGTGCACTGGCCGCAGGGAACGTACTCACGGAGTGATGCTATTGATCACATTATCACAAAAGGCTGGGCTCTGTCAGGTCGCCCTTAAAGACGGTTTTTTTCAGCGTCAGTTATGCTTTCAGAGTTTATCTGTAAAGGATTTGTAAAATAGAAGCATGTTTATTAATTATTCGCTCAGCTAGGTAGTCTCGCGGACTGGCTCCAAGCTACGCATGTCCGTTACCCACCTAAGATCAATTATTGACAATTTAATTATCGTACCTTCGTTTATTACGAAAACAACTGCTCAGCTTACTCCGTATGTAGAGGCTACCAATTTCAACACTGGAATGATAGCAATAATGTCAGCAAGATTTACATTGCTCTATTAAAATTTGGCGCCGTTAAAAAGTAACTGCCTGGATATTCATGGTGCAGTACGCTTCTGTTAAAGCAGGTGCAAATGCTCCAACGGGTTTTCTTGTCGCAATTCAAGTTCATTAACTTAAGCACATGCGCTCAACAGTACACTTCTGCTTTTACTACGGACTCTCCTACGTTATACAAGAAGCACCTCAGCGCTACGGTATATCACACAAGGTGTGCGAGAACATTGTGCGCGCTCCCGATTACACAAATGAGCTTGGTGACATCAGGCTCGGTTTCCTGGCGTCATTAAGAATAAGAACAGCTGCCTGGCGGAAATCAATGCAAAATTATTATGGTGCATTGTATCAAATACAGTAGCGCGCACGTGTGTGTTAGAACAAAAAGTACTGAAGTATTGGAATGAGTGCTTTGCGGAATATATTTTAACTGGCTATTGTTAACACATAAAGAAAAAAATACCACTATTTTTTTTCTAGAAATATTGCTGATATACGTATGCAGTCAATGGAAACATGAGTTCCGACCTAGTGCCCGTGGTGGAAGCAGCCCCAAACCGCACGGCTACATTGGCAGACGAAATATTGGTTGATTAGGGTGAAAGTCTAAAGTGGCTCGTTGCAATGGCTCATACCGGAAAGAAGAACGACACAATCAGGAATGGCTCATACCCTCGTAAGCAAGCAAATATGCAATGGCTGAATATGAATGAAGAAACAAGAGGAAAAAAGAACGAAGGAAAGAAAGAAGGAACAAAAGAACGAAAGAGAAAACAAACAAAGACAGAAAGAAAGAAAGAAGGAAAGAAAGGAAGAAACGAAGAAAGAAAGAGAGAAATCTTATTTTGTTGTAGCGCGAGCTGAACAAGGTCAACAGAAAGGCACATCTGACACACACAACGCTAACTTTCAACAACAGATTTATTTCTCATTCTCGTCGCTATATATACACCCTCGAAACGTCATGCAGCCCGTGTGTTGTCCTTGTTCAGCTTGCTCTACAACAAAATAAAATAAGCCATACCAACAAGCCGCTATGGCGATCCTCATCGACAGAGAGAAAGTAAAAAAAAAATCATGAGCCAATCCACTCCGTGAAGGTGGTTGACCAGCGAAGCTGTTTGGCACAGGAGACCGAGGTGACATAATTTTGAACAAAAGGAACAAACTCACTTATTGTCCTAATGGGTCGTCATTATTTCCCTCGCAACTGCAGTTGATAATGTCAAATAGATGCACGTACGCCGCTGGGTTGTCGGTTGGGCCGGATCAGTGTGGCATCGCAAGGGATATATCTGCAACACGGAACGCGTAACCGCTCCCTTTTCGGTACCCACACATACGCAATGAAATCACCGATGACAACAGAGGCAGTGTCATCGCAGCTAATTCACGCAAAGTGAGTAGCCATGAACCTTACGGGACTATGAGTCGTTACATTTTTTATTGCTTACTGGGGTATGAACCATTGCTCACGGGGGTATGAGCCATTGATGATGGCATTTTTCGACATGCTGTTTTGTATGTCATATGCGTGATTAGAAAGAATTTAGGCACTGTTCGCTTCACTTTGCTGAGTGTATGTAGCCTCTGCCTTACGGGGCTATGAGGCATTGCATTTTTTGCTTGATCGGGAGTTTTCATATTGCTATACAATTTTGTCACTGACACTTTTCACCTAATTATAATATTTTAGAATTTGATTCATTAATTAAGGCTAATTATCTAATTATGCCGAAATAAAAATAAATATCTGAGTATCTTCAAGCGATGGCAAACATTACGTTGAGTCTGTACAGGTACGTTGCATTTGCATGTATTTAATGTTTGGCTCAAGTTACGTGGGACACCCTGTATATACGCATAGGTATATGCGAGAACATTGTGCGCGCTCCCGATTACATATATGAGCGTTGCTGACATCAGGCTGGGTTTCCTGGCGTCATTAAAAATAAAAACAGCTGCCTGGCGGAAATCAATGCAAAATTATTATGGTACATTATATCAAATACAGTAGCGCGCACGTGTGTGTTAGAACAAAAAGTACTGAAATATTGGGATGAGTGCTTTTCGGAATATATTTTAACTGGCTATTGTTAACACATAAAGAAAAAAATACCGCTTTTTTTCTAGAGTTATTGCTGATATACGTATGCAGTCAATGGAAACATGAGTTCCGACCTAGTGCCCGTGGTGGAGGCAGCCCCAAACCGCACGGCTACATTGGCAAACGATATATTGGTTGATTAGGGCGAAAAAATCTAAAGTGGCTCGTTGCAATGGGGGCTCATACCCGAAACAAGAACGACATAATCAGGAATGGCCCATACCCTCGTAAGCAAGCAAATATGCAATGGCTGAATATGCATATACATTGTTTGACTATGCGTATGACTTGCTGTTGAATTGACACCTTGTAATTATTCGTCTTTTCATTAATCATCATAATTCCCGATTTCTCTCTGCTAAACTTAAGGCCTAGGCTTTTCGCTGCGTAGCCACAAACATTCGCTCGTGTATAAATCACATTCATTCTCGATGGTGGTAGAATGTCGACATCACACATCATTCCGGGAACCTTCTGTTGCGCGATTTGTCAATTACTCATGCAAGATAAATCAGACCCTAATTCACTGTTCTGATTCCTGATGACGCCAGAAAACCAAGCCTGATGCCGCGAACGCTCAGAAATCTATTAGGGAGAGCAAATAATGCTACCACACACCTTTTGTGATGTACCGTGGCACTGAGGCATTTCTTGAACAATGTAGGAGAATACATTGTAAAGACAGAGGTGCATCCTTGGATTGCTTTATTAGATGCCTGCTGCACTATCATTATACAGGTGGTCTTTTTTGACGGCACCAAATTTTAAGAAATAGATCAATGTAAATCTTCCTGACATTATTATCATTAGAGTGTTCAGACGGTAACCTCCGGATACGGAGCAAGTTGAACAGTTGTGTGCGTAATTCACGAATGTATGTTGATTATCTTTTAAATAATTGATCTTGGGTGGCTAAAGCGAATGAGTAGTTTGGAGCCTGCCTTCGACATTGTATAGTTGAGCGAATATATGCTTATGAAACATGATCCTGTAAGAGTAAGAACAAATATCTTGCAATTAAGCGCTCTCTGAAAGCCTCGCTGACGCGGAAAAAGGTCGAGGGTAACGTCGACCTGACCGCTTCCAACCTTTTGAGATATTGTCATGAATGACACGGCTCCGTGAGCATGTTTCTTGCGGCCAGACGACTGTCGATTTTTATTCACATTGTTTTTTCCGAACGCAAGCCGTTTAAAGTTGAAATGTCAATATAGCAACAAACGTGCGCTGCCGAAAGCTCGATTGGTCACCGAAACGATACACGATCGAATGATAGTGTAGATTTTGCGCGTCGTTGCCTTCAAGACATTGCGCTGCCACCGACGGAAGCAAGATAACGAAGTTGAACTGCTTGGCAGCCTCTTACGGGCCGTGGTAGGCAAGGGCGGCATTACTGACATCGCAGGCGCTTTCTTTTTGCAGTATCATTCGTAGTTGTCTCGTGCATTTAAACACGGGCTTTAATGGTCTCCACATCGCGTTTGTTTCCAAGAGTAGGTGTAAGCAGGAAAATGTTCGCTCACACCCGCAAACACGCAAATACCCTCGCACACACACACACGCACTCTCTCTCCCTGGCACGAGCACACACTCTCTTCCTCAAACGCATTCACACGCCCTCTTCATCGTGCCCATCGTACGCACAGATATCCATGCGCACACAAACACGCACAGTTATGTCCGCAGGCATGCATGCTGAAACACGAACAAGCACGGTCGCACATGTGTACATTCACGCGCCGCCATGCATGCGCCGAAAGCACGCAAGCGCACACACACATGCACTAACACGCAGATGCAGGCATGCACACACGCCGCGAACGCTCACACACACATACGCGCACTCGCGTGCAAGCATATGTACATACGGAGGCACTAGCACGCGCACACACTCTCCGCTGGCACGCACACTCACGCACACTATCTCTCTCCCTCGCTTATACACACGCTCTCTTTCCCTCGCGCGCACACACATGCTGGAAACAGTGATAGGTGAGCGCGACAGTGATTATACGCCGGCTGTGCGAGATTGATAACACAGAACTTAGTTTAAAGGAAAAAAAAACTTTAAAAGAACTTATATTCTGGTCATGCAGTACAGTTTAACAAAGGAAAACATCGCAGCGTAGTACGCAACGTCCGCTTTGTCTTGTCTCTAAACAGCGTCTCTCTCTTTCTTCTCACACAAACACAAACACACACACACACACACACACGCGCGCGCGCACACACACACACACTCTGTATCCCTCGCACGCAAACGCACTCTCCCTCACACGCACGTACCCTCTCTCCATCCGTCATACGCATACACACACACACGCGCGCACACACACACACACAATACGCACGCACAGATATCCATGCGCACACAAACACGCACACATTTTTTCGCAATCCTGCATGCTGAAACTCGAAAAGCACACGTTGGCACGCGTACACGTACACACACGCCCACGCATGCACCGCAAGGGCGCGCACAAGCGCGCACACACGCAGGAACCCACATACGCTGCGAACGCTCACACACGTCGCGAACGCTGACACACGCATACACGCACTCGCGCGCATGCAAACGCAAATACGGAGGCACACGCCCGCACACTCATACACAGAGCGAACATGCGCATAGAACCATACCCAGGCACGCTCAAGACATGCACATGCAAACCACTCTGTACCATCTCGGCTGCTTCTCAAAAGCCTGCACGTGCAAACAGGCTGCATAACACTCCCTCTACCAATACCTTTTCAATGTCAGCTGTAATAAATCGCTTTAAGGTTTAAATTTGGCGCTTTTTTAAGCCAATGTGCCCTCTGGCGGGAGGGTGCAAAACGATTTTCTCCTTTCGTTGGACTTCACCGCCCCTGTCTGACTTTCTTTAACTGCTTTAACGTACCACCAATGTTCCGACTAAGTGCCAAAATGCATATGTTGCTAGAAGGGACTACCCTCTTGTTGTCGTCGTTTGAAACTTTTTGACCCTCGCCCTATATTCTGAAATATAAATTAGAAAAAAAACATTCCCATTGAGTCACACTTGTGCGTTGCTGTGAAGTTCCGAAGGAGAATGTCCAGAATTCCTGGACATGTGATTCTTACAGAACGCATCCGTGAAAACGCTATTCCTTCTACAGACTGGTGATTCCCTTAACCGTACGCGCTTACTGAATGAACTTGTTACAACTACACGTTTAAATACTCGGAATGGAACCGACTTGATCCGCAAGTTACAAATGAAGTTAGTTGGAATGCGTTTACAAAAGTAATTTAGGAGGTAATTAGCAATACCTACAAACCCTGTTTCATGGATCGCATGCTTTTAGATTACTCGTCCCTGTACCGAGTATGTATCTTGGTATGTTTAGCATTTCTTTCAAGAATTATCGTCAATTATGTGCACATGCTAGAGCTAAAGAAACCGTGCCACCAACAGAAACAATTGTAATTCTGTCTAATGCAGCTGCACAACGTACAATGGTGTAAACACAACGCATTGGTCGAATAGGCGCAGGAAGGCTTCACCATCAAATTTGAGTCTACGTGTCTTGCAGGAAAAAATAATATTTCGCTACATTTATGGATCGCAATGCATTGTTCCATAACTGCACGATGTTTCTTTCGTTGTTTTGTTCTGAGAACGTCGATTTGTTAACAGCCGTGCGTCATGTTTGATTTTATTTCCTGCAATACCAATCTTCTTACGTGCGACTATTTTCCATATGGTATGGTCTCTCTACGAGACTGACAGCATTTTAAGTAAATCAGAACTTGTCAGCTCACCGTTAGTGAGAGACGGGAATAACCAAATTAATTCCTATGAAGTGGCTCTCATTTTCTCGTCTGCTCTATTTAATTTAGGGCAGAGAGGGCGGTAGACGAGTGGTGAGGGAAGCGTTCTTCTTTTCTTTAATTGTTGGTTGACACACGTGACAGGGGTCTATTGCCACGCTGAAGCGAACTGACGCGATACATCTTTTCACATACCTTCACGCACACGTGCTCAATATGACCTCAAGAAAGTGACTATGCAAACGTGTTCTTCATTTATTTTCATAATATACCTTACCGAGTTAGGGGTGACCAATGAGCTTTTATCTTGTGTGACGTATTTAGCCGGTCATAATCGGCAACCCATCGTAAAGTTGCAAGAGAATATTTATATAGATGCAATTTGTTGCTACATACAAATAACACTGCTTCACAGCGCGTGCAGTAGGTAGAATTGTGCTGCTGAATATTCGAAGCACTGACAAGAAAAGTTATAATGTTAGACACATTACTGCTCAACGTCCATTATTGTGCAGCGCCATATGTTTAGACATATTAAGCCCTATCATATGCCAAGTAACCGCCATTTTACGTTCGATGCATATACGAAGCCGATGATTATTCTATTAAGATAGAGAGAGGAACAAGGAAATTAAGCTAAGACATACTGAGAGGTTTAACAATATCAATGTGTTGTTGGCCGCTCTGCACTTGGAGAATAAAAGAAAGGAGAAAACAACAGACGCGAAAGAAATCTGTCCTCAAAAATACGATGACGGCACCTTACAACGAGACGTCTTTATCTACCCCCGATGACAAAACACACACACACAGGGGGAACCGTGATTTTAAACTAAATATAGCTAACTAGCCTAGGTGGTCCTAACTAGGTCATTGGAGAACAGTGGTCTAGTTGGTCGAGCATAACACAGAATCCAGTAAGAAAAAAACTTTTCGAAGACACAACACTGGTTTGTCATGGGCCAGTTTCATCATCATTATCATCATCATCAGCCTGGTTGCGGCCATTGCAGGGCAAAAGCCTCTCCCATACTTTTTCGAACTACCCCGGTCATGCACTAATTGGGGACATGTTGTCCTTGCAAACTTAATCTCATCCGCCCACATAACTTTCTGCCGCCCCTAGCTACGCTTCCCTTACCTTGGAATCCAGTCCGTAAACCTTAATGAGCATCGGTTATCTTCCCTCCTCATTAGATGTCCTGCCCATGCTCATTTCTTTTTCTTGAGTTCAACTAAGATGTCATTAACTCGCGTTCGCTCCCTCACCGAATCAGCTCTTTTCTTATCCCTTAACGTTACACCCATCGTTCTTCTTTCCATAGCTCGTTGCGTCGTCCTCAATTTAAGTAGAACCCTTTTTCGTAAACCTCCAGTTATCTGCTCCGTACATGAGTACTGGTCAGACACAGCTGTTATACGCTTTTCTCTAAAGGGATAATGGTAGCCTGCTGTTTCTTGATCTGAGAATGCGTGCCAAACGCACCCCCCAGCCCATTCTTATTATTCTGAATATTTCGGTTCCATGATCGGGATCCGCGGTCACTACCTGCCCTAAGTAGGTGTGTTCCCTTACCACTTCCAGTGCCTCACTACCTATCGTAAACTGCTGTTCTCTTCCGAGACTGTTAACATTACTTTAGTTTTCTGCAGATTAATTTTAGACCCACCCTTCTGCTTTGCCTCTCCTGGTCAGTGAGCATGCATTGCAATTAGTCCCCTGAGTTAAAAAGCAAGGCATATATCATCAGCGAATCGCAAGTTACTAAGGCATCCTTCATTAACTCTTATCCCCAATTCTTCACAATCCAGGTCTCAATACATCATGTAAACACGCTGCGAAGAGCATTGGAGAGATCTTATCTCCCTACCTGACGCCCCTCTTTATTGGGATTTTGCTGCTTTCTTTATGGAGGACTACGGTGGCTGTGGAGCCGCTATAGATATTATTCGGTATTTTTACATACGGCTCGCCTACACCCTGATTCCGTAATGCCTCCATGACTGCTGAGGCACACTGGCATGGGCCAGTTTAGGGCGCCGTAATTCCATTGCTGTGAAATCGATGTAGTGTCATGGGAAATGACACGCAGTCTGTCCGATCTGCCCATGACCGTGTATACTGCTTAGCTACCCGATGTCAAAGGTAGATGTAGCAGCAAGACTTTTGACACGTGCAGTTGAGCTTACATTGTTCCAATTGCGTTCAATGTTCTTCACAAACGAGTGCATTTTTACCCTGAAGCCTCGTCCAGCAAAGGAAAGCTCCGCCTTCCACACGGTTTTCTACCGCATGAGTTGTCATTTACTCTCTATTGCGTGGAGTAGAATTAGCAATTAGACATTTTCTTCAGTAGTGGGAAATCAGTGCGCGTTATCTCGCCATATAAATGTCCCCTTACATTACCAGTACACTGGCATACGCACACATACGCAGAGGGACTGAGAGACACAGCAGTATTTATTTAGATTGCGTAAACGGTTTTGCAAGCTTTTCACACGCAGAAGCACAACGTTTAAAATGTTCGAGAATGATGATAAAGATAATTATTTGTTCTACATTGATGTTCCTTTCCTCCTTTAGATGTCTCAGAAAAAAAAAAAGACCAGAAAAATATTAGCGTTCTGGTCTTTTGTACTTCATCGCCGGAGGGCAGGGCAACCTGAATACTTGCAAACCATGTTTCGTGACGAAAACAACCTGCCCAAGAAGCATCCTCGCTCAACTCTGATATAATGGTTAGAGGCTCGAACAGTTGCTTCAATATTGGTCAAAGGTATTACACTCCATGGTTGCTTCCAATTTAAAGTTATGCTCTCGAGTTAGTGAAATCACTGCGAAAGAGGAAAAGTATGATCCACCCGAATTCTGGCACAAAGCTACAAAGGAAAATAAACAAAACCTCGCAGCTGAAGAAAAATTAGTCCTCCCCGCACAAACACCTTTCCGAGGTTTCCGCTCTACCATCTCAACCAACAAAGAGGCTAGCAGGTCGCCGAACAAGGGCGGATTAATCGACACCTGAAGGCACTGGGACGCTGAATATGCAAACTCCGTTCTGCGGAAGCCCTCAAGGTGAAGGAATGTATATGAAGGGGGAAAATTGTCATCCACCTGAATTGTAGCCCACAGCTACAAAGGCAATCCGTATGGGTTTTCAGTAAGAAAGCTTTGAAGCTAAGGCAAATATAGTCCCGGGCTGGGATTTTAACGCGGGATCAATGCGTTTCGGGGGTAGGTGCTAACCAGGAGGCTAGTACACTGCTGAGCTTGAGCACATTAGTCGACAACTCGATGCACTGGGGTGCCCAATACAATTTTTCCTTTACGCATAAGCTTCCTCTTCCTTGCAGGCTATCTGAGAACTCCTTTGCCATATGAAATCACAGTATAGGTATACAAAGGCCTTGGATGAATGCGTGAGACAGATTATGAATATTACATTTCACCGTTCGCTAGCACAAGCCAATATCAAGATGTTTGTCAGGATCATACCGTGCTTTGTTTTTCTAAAGATGTCCATTGATAACTCAAGCTATTTTCAAGTGCCAAACATTGCTTCAATAGGCGGTTGATTAGGATAGGTTTGGCAATGGTACACAAGATCAGCCACCACTTCAATGGTGATGTTCGAAAATATTGAGTGCATTGTGCCATAAAATTTCCTACGTGCATTCATCTGAAGCTATAGAGTGCTGAAAATTTTTTTATTAAACCGGAAGCAGAGTTCGTAACGACAACGACCAGCAAAAAGCCATAATTTGACTAAGTTGGTTACATGCATTATACTCACTGAGAGCACTTCAGCACTAAGAAAGGACTTGTTATGCACATTGTCAAAGTTAAATTTTTGCATTATAGCCTGCGCTGCAATTGCGCCCTAAAATAGACACAGAAATTAGGGGCATCATAATGATGCTTTCTGAATACTATCGAGACAAAACTTTTTAGTGAAGTACTGCCAGGATACGGTTAGTAAGAGATTGCTAATGATGCAACAAGCGCTTACACGCTAACGAGATTGTCAGAGAACAAATATTCTCGTGCACGATGCTTCCATCATGACATAGCATTTGCAATTTTTCATGCGGCTCTATCCTGCCAAGAAATGGCAAAAGATGAGGACATCTCTACTTTGTGTTCCTAAATTAAACGCAATAAAATTAATAGGTACGCCTATATATGGGCATCATTTCATTTGGTTTATGTGTTATTATTTTCAAGTATTGATGCGTCAGCCTCATACACGTTCCATGGGCTCTTTTGTAATTGTCTAAATCGTGTAATGAAGAATCCAATTTCATTTCTATTAGGAGAGCCTTGGAAATCAGCTTCACAGCATGGGTTCGGCATGTGAGCTGCGAGTGAGCTAGCAGTTAGGAAAGTTGGTCAGATATAAATGACGCTTTGGATCTTTAGAAGTGGCTACAGTTGTCATGCTTTTCTATTTGCTGTCTAGTTATTAGACCTGAAGGAACTTTTCGTTGCGCAATGAAAACCACAATGTCTTTAAGAATGAGTAAAACACATATTCTGTAGCATCTTCTGTGAAGAAAATAATAAATTAGTTCGACAGACCAGATCGAATAACATTTAGAACAGTGAAAATATTTTTATTTATTTATATTATTTTTTATTTTTATTTGCATCGAGATATTTCCGCAGAACACACGCCAGCGGAGTAGCATTACCTGTGTTTATATTCGGTGACACTGATAGACTTACACTACGTTGCAGTAAGTGAAGGAATTAATCAGGAAAAAAATTCCATTCTCCTGTTTCAAGTATAAAAGCAGGAAGGAAATAGGGTAGCAGCATGTGACAGCAAAATTACTCTTTAAACTGAGGCTGTAAATTGAGTAGGGGCAAAACTAGGTCTAGTTCTTCGTAAAGCCGAGCTGTGGATGATCGAGCTCTCATGAACCACATAAACATTAAGAAAGTCCTACATTCAGAAGTCACGCAATGCAAGCACGAAGCGAATCGCCATTCCAGTAATTTCGTTTGGAATCGCAGCGTATAGCTGCCAGCAGAAATGTACTTATTAAGTTTTGATAAAGTAAATGCGTTAATTGAAAACAAAGAAGTCTGATTTCATAGCTTATTCTGGTACCACTGTGCACTTGTCATGCCTCTAATACGGGGAAATCTCGCCTTGACCAAATTTCTCGAGCGCTTGTGTCGCGCTGTGCTCTTCATGATTTCTCCCTAGTGACACATTTCTACTGCTGCTTCTTTCTTAGATATTTATCTACATTAAACCTAAAAGAACAGCCCGAAATTGAATGGAGTAGAAGCATACCGGGGAGAGGGGGGCCGGGGGGGGGGGGCTAGTACAAAAGCTTCTAGTGGCAAATTAGGGAGGATGTTGTAGACTGCTGGTGGATATAGCCTTGCCAAGCATGCCTGCAATCGCTCCGCCTGACCGCCTCTTGTCAAAATAATTCGTAACTTTTCAGAAGCGCAGCATGAGATGGGCGAATAAACGGCTTGTAATTAATGTAATTCCACTGAGCATCATAGATATGGCGAGGTATTTTCTTCTCAGCATGTAAAAAGACCGTTGGCAGAAACGGAAGCTTTCTAGGATGTTTCTTTTTATGGCTAACAGTTTGCCGGGCACACGTTTGTATCCAATGGAAAGAAATATGTGTGTATGCATGCCTACGAATCGAATTGTCAGGTGATGTCTAGATATTTAGCTAAGGAAAAGAATACGTCTGTTATTCGACATGTTACTCGCGCGTGATATCCTCTTTGGTAGGCGGAATCTATGCTCCATTTCAGCGCGACACGATCGCATCATACCGGCTTCGAAAGTACGCTCCTTATTCCGAGGTGTAGTATATCGGCTTTAGGAAACATACTCGCGTTCTGCTGAATTATAGAATGTGCTCAGAGAAGTGTGCTTGACTACCGCGAAGTGCATACGCTCAGTAAATAAAGTTTCAACTTTAGCTTTCCGTTCACGCATGACAAAGACGTTCCTGCTCGACGCACCTCACAAACAGCATCGTTCCTAGGGTGACCTTGCGGCGGTGGATTCAATGAAAGCACCAAGCATGCATTTGGCAGTGATCCAAGTCTGGAAAATGGCTACGCGGCGAGTTGAAACTGCGTGCTCAATGGCTTAGTAGTAAAGGTAAAAAATGTATTGTGATTTGCTGTATTGTTTCCTTTGGCATTTCAGCTTATCCTGGTGAGAAATTCGACGGTCAGTCAGCAAGTTGAGGTATTAAGGAAGATGATAATCATAAAGATAGTGCTCGTGTCGCCATGTTGCCCTACGGCCTCTTTGCTCACACATACGTATATCGATTATCCGGAAGGATATTTGATGTAATGTGCCTCTTTAGACATACATGTACCAATAACTTGATTCCCCTCAAGTATGCGTGGCAAGTTTGTTCATCATCAATAGCCAATTCCAAAACTATTGATTTCGTGCTCAATGACTAATATTTCGCGGGCATTTTTACGCCATATAGCGACTCTGTGTATGGCGGGACACAATCAAGACTGTTGAGGAAGTGACGGCAGTCAATCAGCGCGTGGTCAAATGGCTCAAGCGTCTCGTCGGTGATGTTAGACGGTCGGCCACATGGTAACACGGCCCCATCTCGCCATCGCCGGTCACATCTCACTAGCTGTTGAGATAAATGTTCCGTCTGATGGTTTCGACTTGCCTCGCTGCTGTAATTAACATGCAGCACTGTAGTACCGCTCCGAATACCGCATAGCATTGAGTCCAAACTCAAGTCACTCATATTGCAGACGAATGTTGGGCGAGAAATACCGTAGGAAACTCCAGACGCCTTCAGTAAATAACTAGGCCCTGCCACGTGGTTGTTTTTCGCAACAATTTCGTGTCTCGCAAGTTTGTTGCTTTGTAAAGACTAGCCATTATGCCTGGAAACGCCGCCTAAAACGATCTCTTTTAAAGCAGGACCCAGCGGATGGTTGTAGCAGATTGACACAATTGAAAGCGGCCAGCCACAAGCACTCTCAAACAGTCGGGCATTGCACAATTGCCATACGTGCACGAAAGACGAGAAAGACAGTGTCGCAATACATGAGGCACGGCACTCGTTTGACGACAACCTATAACTTGAGACACCAGCAGAGGGCAAAAGAAGGGGACCGGATTGAGAGACACACACGTCGCCGTAGTGTGTAGGCACCGGATGTGCCTTTCTATCTTGTCCCGTTTTTTCCGTTATGGTGGGGTTACAAGCAATGGCAAACACGGCTCAAGCCTCTGCCTTTCGCCTAAAAGCGTTGCCCGAGACTAACACATCGTACTGGCGCTTGCATGTAGGAAGAGGACGGTAGCTTGTTCCGGCGGGGGCCTTGCTCCGGGAACCTTGCTCCGGAAATGCACACTTATCTTGGCTCACCAGACGTTTGGCTGGCGAGGTCAAACAGTTCAAGGACGTGCTAGCGCTTGAAAGGTGAAACTTCTGGAGAAACGCGTTATTCATCTCTTTAGAAGAAAACAAACAAACACACAGTTCGTTTGTCCTCGTGTCATTTGGGCTCCAAGAAGACAGTTTACAGCGCTAAAGTATCTCTGAAATATGTGTTACTAAGGCCGAAATAAGTTCCCCTTAAAATCTAATTTGTTCGCTTAACGAACAATGTGCACAGCTACGCTGAAAAATGGCAACAAAGGAGGCTTTCCCCGCACGTGCTCGCTCACCAGTGCCACTGCGCAGTCACTGATCGACAAGTGGGATGTGTAATATAACTTGAACACTATAAATGAAATGCGGTATACGGCGGATGTCATCAAGCGGTCATCCCGCGTCGTGTTTGGCACGGTGGATATGCTACAGTAGCTGAAGCCTGCTGTACCTATTTGCATTGTAATGCATAACGCAATTCGAAATGCTTACGCTACTGTAAGAATCTCAAGAAGGGCGATGCCGGGAGCTCTAAATTCAGCAGACGGGTCTGCTTGCTTTAACGGGAAAAAGCGAAAGCGTCTAATAACTTGCGATTGTCTTTTTGTGACACAATGCGCGAAAATAATTGCTGATTGCGGTGAAAAAGAGACACTAAATTACTTTAATCCTTCTCAGGGGTTAAGTGGTTTCTCTCAGCTGCCTGCGTTTCTTATGTTTTCTCTTTCTGAATAGATTGATAATTTTTTTAGCACAGCCGCGTTGTCGTAGTTTACCTCAGTACTTGTTTTTTGTGTGGTTTATTGTCTCCAGAAATTGAGCAAATATAAACTTTTTAAATTTCACCAAGCAATCAAACCGACCACAAAAGTATGAGGCTTCTATCGGATTCTAAAAGATTAGCACGATTTGTTACTAGTTGTGAATATGAGGCTAACATTATGCTCGGTCCGTTCGAGTCTGCTACTGCATTCAAACACGCCGAGATGGCACTTTGACAATGCGCGGTGAGCCGATATCAACGGGTACGAAGCGTCGTTCTTCTCTCATATTACCTTCCATGAATCGGTTTTCTCTTTTGCCTTCCACTCTCCCCTGTCACGTCATGCGCTCTCTACGGGAGCCTCTGTCTACCCCCATCAGTGCCGCGCCGACCGATTGGTGGAGTTGCTGTTGCGCCCATTGTTGCGTCAACCAGGCTTCTCTTCGTTCAATGTCTTTATGTGACACCTCATGCAGCAGCGCCCCACCCGGCACCGCCCGCTTCCACTAAGCCGCAGGTGCAGGTGGCCGCTATAAAGCCTGTCTCACTCAGCGGTCCGACTCTAACCGCTCTCGGTCGGATTTTGGGAGCGATCAACCCCTGGAGGACAAAGTTAGGAGCCATGGCCATCACTGTGTACATCTTGCCGGAAAGCCCACCTTGCGGCTTCGTGCTCTCGCTCGCCAAGTATCTAGGCGTGGAAGTCAAAATCAGGATTGTGGACGTGGCAAACAGGGAGCACCTCAGTGAGCAATACCTCAAGGTAAGAGCACTTCAAGGAGCCACGATTTTGTTTATTTCAAATATTGTAATTATCTCTTTCTTCGAGTACCAGGTTGTTACATTCATCTACTCATAAACGAAAACAAATGAGTCGAACTGTACTCGACTTAAACAGGCACCCTTAAATAAAAAGGTTGTGTGCCGAGAAATAAATCAGTGTAGGCTCCTTGCTTGCGTCACGATATATTTATTTTTGCGTTGAGAACATTTGCTATTGCATTTTATGTTGCTGTCTATTTGAACATTTTCGTAGGGGTAGTAATCTTAAACTTGTAGTGATGCTAAGCAAATTACTATTTACAGCGACGCTGACCCGCCACTATAAGTGCAAGAAAATTTTGTACGTGGATTTTCCCATTACCCTGAGGTAACTGAACAATGCACCCAGTTTCAACTGGGATGATTTAGTGAACACGTTAAATTTTATATGCGGGCGAGCACTGAGGCAGAAGCTCCTCAACACGTATTTTCTGTCTGATTAAAGGTGTTATATGCAACACGTAGACATTTTTATTTTTGTCGTTCGAGACACGCATGCGTGAGTGACTTAAAATTTGAAAAACATGGGTCGTATGTTGTAGGGGACGTGAGAGGAGAGTAGTGTGCAGGTTAATTGGGCACTCTGGACATAACATAATCACTAAATAGTTGTTTTCTTTCTCTGTAAACTCATAAAGAAAGTCACAGTTTGGGCTTAAAGACGAAGTATTGACAGCGATAACAAAATAATCGATAATTACACGAAATAAGAATTGAAGTTTTATACGATATCTAAACTACGGGAAACATATTTAGCAAGCCTGGTATCAGGCGTCTACAAACAAACATAACAAAGTGTGCTACCCCTCGCTTCACCTGTACCACGTCTCCAACATTGAGTACTCATGAAGCCACCAGCATTCGGGAATAGACCTTAAGCCTGGCGCCCGCCACTGATGACTTCCAACGTCCAGCGTGCGGGCCTCGCATATGCACGTATGAGCTAGCAGCCATGAGGAGCAGTGGGCTTATTTATGCACAGGCACTCTCGGGCTAGACAAAAAAACACACGCTCTCCTCACTCAGCAAGCTCCATCACATGACCTGGATTGTTAGGTTTGAGGGAACACGACTCACATCATGCCTAAATCCTTCTGGAATCACACTTAGCACGCATGGTTGAAGTGTGCCGTCTAGGTGACTCCGTACAAGTGCAATCGTGCTTGGGATTTTGTGTCCGATCATTGTAGAAATTGCTTATGGGCTAGCAGGTTAAATTAGAGGATGAATGTACGTGATGCCACATTTCAGGGGCGTGCAGGCCGTTCATTCTTCTCGCAATTGGGCACAATCGGCGGCGGCCGTAGTTCGCCGGCGGTGTCTGTATAATTGTTATCCCAATGAAAATTTCCGTTGCACATTTTAACAGCCATGGCGTAATGCTTCTGGGCACGGGGATGACGATTTAACTTCTACCCAAGGAGTTATTTGTCCTTTCGGATGATGCCGAATTTCAAGAAATGCACCCGTATATTGGGAATGGCTGCCGGCTGATGACAGACACTTGCTTGTGACAAAAGAGTTTCTGAATTTGGTCGCATAATTATATCGAGGCGGCCATGCGATAATTCGAGCGTACTGTCTATGGGAGCATGAGATGGGTGCATATTATGCGTGCGTATTTGTTTCTGAGCATTATCAGAATGGCCTATTGGCTAGCAGGTTAAATTATAGAGGGGATGGAATTACATGATGGCGCATGCAACTAATATAACCTATCCCAGACTTTCCAACGTTACATGGGCAAATTCCTGCTACCTGAGAACTTCTATCAGGAAAAAGGATTGCGAAAATTCCGGTGACACTTAAGCACTTCTTAAGAATTGTCGATGATAAAGCAGTTACGCACCGTTGAACGCCACTGAGCGGTCCTTCGAGTTATCAACTGCTTGCGAGCAAGTGAGCGCATTTCGACGCATAGACAACAGTTCCTAGATAGCACAAGGCCGGTGCACCTTGATCCGTGACCTCATGCTACCTTGACAGAGTGCTATATAATCTAATGAGGACGCTCCCTAGAAAGGCGTGGTGGTTTTTGCGTCGCCACCTTCGTCACTCCGGGCTTGGCAATGGAAATTTTGGTGCAGGTAGCATGATGTCATAAAGCAGAGTGCACAAGCCTGCCATCTAGGTGGCGCTGGCTTAGCCCAGGGAGTAAGACACTCGGCTTCTCAGGCTGGGGTCGTAGGCTCGAATCCCACTAAGGCCAACAAGTTTCCTTTCAACTTTATTGGGATTTTTATACAATACATGCCTTATAAGGGTTACCGAGCCGACTTGAAAACGCAATTTCGATCTTGCACGGATAAGGAACGCGCAGATCACACAGGCTTCGAAGAGCGATAGACAGAGAGTCGTTGCGTCGCGGCGACGCCCTCTTCCTCACGCAACACATGGCGCGCTGGCGAAGCAGCAGGTGTCCCATTTCGGCCGCTCTGCTTCGCCGAGGTGCGCACGTGACTTGCTGTCGCAGCCAATGGGAATTTAGGTGGCATTTGGCTGCTGCAGATGACAGACGTCGGCTTTTTCACTCAATGGCCATTTTGATGCTCTCGCATCAAAAATAAAAAAGAAAAACATCGATTGACTAAGCGACTCTGGGGGTACTAGTTAATGAAATGCCTGAGTAGCGAAGGTTAGTGCCATTTGTAGAAGTTTCAAGCGATTTTTACTACCTTTAGGCTGAAAAATACCCGGTATCACTGAAAACTGCCTGGCATCAGAACAAATCAGACAGCGTCGGAGTCACTGAGACGAGGTATATGCATTATTCCTCCCGTCAGGTTGGCGTGTTCTATGCCCAAGTATTGGAACCTTGTGCTCCTAAGGTTACGCCACGATAGTGCGTCGGGTATGCTCGACATTTTAAATACTAAGCTTCCTGTAGCATTCGCATTTAGAGAAAGATAGTATGTAGAAACATCTGTGAGGAAAAGAGGACGCACACTATTTATGCGATAATTCTAAATTAGCCGTTCGATTGCAGTGATGTCAAGAACTTTTTAAAATCATTATTGTCCCAAATGCAATTCAATTTCTTTTCGCAGATAAATCCATTCCACAAGGTTCCGGCGATGGAAGATGACGGCTTCGTTGTTTACGAAAGGCAAGGACCTGGAGTTTTTACCTCGCACTTCTGTAAACGGCAAGCGTTTGCAGAGAGGCGGTTGTTGTGCGCGATGCAAGTGCCCTTAGCCTTACGCAGTGATATTCTGTTTTATTATAACTTTTTCGAGGCCACAAGTTTATTGCCTGAATGCCACAGATCCTGCCATTTATTCGTAGAAATTGAATCGGAGAATTATGACTATCGACACTGAAAATACAGAAGCCTTGCAATTTATAATTTGCTTCCATGAGCATCATCACCAAACCAATGCAACATCTGACCTCACGAAATGTTTAGGCACGACAGAAATCGCCAATATACCTTCATGCAATGCAATGTCTGTTTTCATATATTACAGCGTCTACAAGCTGTGTGAAAATTAAGCACCAGTTCATACGGTGCATTTTGTGAGGCGGTGGCATAGCGAGGTCAGAGGAAGTAGACGTAATATATCTGGCGAGGGAACAATAGTCTTTAGAGCGGTATGCACGGAGAAGTTCGACGCATACCTGAATGCACTTGTAACCTTTGCGCCACATTGACACAATCCCATGCTGGCCGCAACCTAGAATGGGAGGCACAACCAGTGCTGCATAGCAATCTACACTATAACTTTAGCAATTGGAGTCATGATGGCTATTTGCCGCAATTTAAAACAGGAAGCTACGAATGTGGTTACTTAAATAAACCACTAGCAAATATTTTTTGCTGAAACAGACGGCTTTCTAGTATAGGAGGAGGAGGAGGAGGAGGAGGGAAAGATGGAAGGAAAGGCGGGGAGGTGAACTAAACGCACGTTTGGTTTGCTACCCCACATGGCATAAGGAGATTAAGGATAAAAAGAAAAAAACGAGAGGGAGCGAAGGAGGTACTTTAAGTATAAACACGCTCGGTTGTCCATGACTTCACGCCTACAATCGGACACTGAGGCCAGTGCTGCCAGTTCTTCATAGAACAAGCTTCGAGTTCAAGGAAAAAGCATCGAGCCATTTTTGTCATATTGAAAACTTATTACAAGGAACACGGTTAGAAGTTTTAATTCCCTATCATCATCAGCAGCAGCAGCAGCCTAGTTACGCCCACTGCAGGGCAAAGGCCTCTCCCATACTTCTCCAACTACCCCGGTCATGTACTAATTGTGGCCATGTTGTCCCTGCAAACATCTTAATTTCATCCGCCCACCTAACTTTCTGCCGCCCCCTGCTACGCTTCCCTTCCCTTGGAATCCAGTCCGTAACCCTTAATGACCATCGGTTATCTTCCCTCCTCATTACATGTCCTGCCCATGCCCATTTCTTTTTCTTGATTTCAACTAAGATGTCGTTTACCCGCGTTTGTTGCCTCACCCAACCTGCTCTTTTCTTATCCCTTAACGTTACACCCATCATTCTTCTTTCCATAGCTCGTTGCGTCGTCCTCAATTTCAGCAGAACCCTTTTCGTAAGCCTCCAGGTTTCTGCCCCATATGTGAGTACTGGTAACACACAGCTGTTATACACTTTCCTTTTGAGGGATAGTGGCAACCTGCTGTTCATGATTTGAGAATGCCTGCCAAACGCACCCCAGCCCATTCTTATTCTTCTGGTTATTTCAGTCTCATGATCCGGATCCGTGGTCACTACCTGCCCTAAGTAGATGTATTCCCTTACCACTTCCAGTGCTTCGCTACCTATCGTAAACTGCTGTTCTCTTCCGAGACTGTTAAACAATACTTTAGTTTTCTGCAAATTAATTTTCAGACCCACCCTTCTGCTTTGCCTCTCCAGGTCAGTGAGCATGCATTGCAATTGGTCTCTTGAGTTACTAAGCAAGGCAATATCATCAGCGAATCGCAAATTGGTAAGGTATTCTCCATCAACTTTTATCCCCAATTCTTCCCACTCCAGGCCTCTGAATACCTCCTGTAAACATGCTGTGAATAGCATTGGAGATATCGTATCTCCCTGTCTGACGCCTTTCTTTATAGGGATTTTGTTACTTTCATTGTGGAGGACTACGGTGGATGTGGAGCCGCTATAGATATCTTCCAGTATTTTTACATATGGCTCATCTACACCCTGATTCCGTAATGCCTCCATGACCGCTGAGGTTTCGACTGAATCAAACGCTTTCTCGTAATCAATGAAAGCTATATATAAGGGTTGGTTATATTCTGCACATTTCTCTATCACTTGATTGACAGTGTGAATATGGTCTATTGTTGAGTAGCCTTTACGGAATCCTGCCTGGTCCTTTGGTTGACAGAAGTCTAAGGTGTTCCTGATTCTATTTGCGATTACCTTAGTAAATACTTTGTAGGCAACGGACAGTAAGCTGATCGGTCTATAATTTTTCAAGTCTTTGGCGTCCCCTTTCTTATAGATTAGGATTATGTTAGCGTTCTTCCAAGATTCCGGTACGCTCGAGGTTATGAGGCATTGCGTATACAGGGTGGCCAGTTTCTCGAGAACAATCTGACCACCATGCTTCAACAAATCTGCTGTTACCTGATCCTCCCCAGCTGCCTTCCCCCTTTGCATAGCTCCTAAGGCTTTCTTTACTTCTTCTGGCGTTACCTGTGGGATTTCGAATTCCTCTAGGCTATTCTCTCTTCCACTATCGTCGTGGGTACCACTGGTACTGTATAAATCTATATAGAACTCCTCAGCCACTTGAACTATCTCATCCATATTGGTAACGATATTGCCGGCTTTGTCTCTTAACGCACACGTCTGATTCTTGCCTATTCCTAGTTTCTTCTTCACTGTTTTTAGGCTTCCTCCGTTCCTGAGAGCCTGTTCAATTCTATCCATATTATAGTTTCTGATGTCCGCTGTCTTACGCTTGTTGATTAACTTAGAAAGTTCTGTCAGTTCTATTCTAGCTGTAGGGTTAGAGGCTTTCATACATTGGCGTTTCTTGATCAGATCTTTCGTCTCCTGCGATAGCTTACTGGTTTCCTGTATAACGGCGTTACCACCGACTTCTATTGCGCACTCCTTAATGATGCCCATGAGATTGTCGTGCATTGCTGCAACACTAAGGTCCTCTTCCTGAGTTAAAGCCGAGTACCTGTTCTGTAGCTTGATCCGGAATTCCTCTAGTTTCCCTCTTACCGCTAACTCATTGATTGGCTTCTTGTGTACCAGTTTCTTCCGTTCCCTCCTCAAGTCTAGGCTAATTCGGGTTCTTACCATTCTATGGTCACTGCAGCGTACCTTGCCGAGCACGTCTACATCTTGTATGATGCCAGGGTTCGCGCAGAGTATGAAGTCGATTTCATTTCTAGTCTCACCATTCGGGCTCCTCCACGTCCACTTCCGACTAACCCGCTTGCGGAAAAAGGTGTTCATTATCCGCATAGTATTCTGTTCTGCAAACTCTACGAATAATTCTCCTCTGCTATTCCTAGAGCCTATGCCATATTCCCCCACTGACTTGTCTCCAGCCTGCTTCTTGCCTACCCTGGCATTGAAGTCGCCCATCAGTATAGTGTATTTTGTTTTGACTTTACCCATCGCCGATTCCACGTCTTCATAAAAGCGTTCGACTTCCTGGTCATCATGACTGCATGTAGGGGCATAGACTTGTACCACCTTCAATTTGTACCTCTTATTAAGCTTCACAACAAGACCTGCCACCCTCTCGTTAATGCTATAGAATTCCTGTATGTTACCAGCTATTTCCTTATTAATCAGGAATCCGACTCCTAGTTCTCGTCTCTCTGCTAAGCCCCGGTAACACAGTACATGCCCGCTTTTTAGCACTGTATATGCTTCTTTTGTACTCCTAACCTCACTGAGCCCTATTATATCCCATTTACTACCCTCTAATTCCTCCAATAACACTGCTAGACTCGCCTCGCTAGATAGCGTTCTAACGTTATGTGTATATGTACGTATACGTATACGCATGTGTACGTATACGTATGTACGTATATGTACGTTATACGTATATGTGTATTTTAATCTGTTGTGCTGTTAAACTGATGTTTATATGTATCTGCTGCCTGCAATTTTATGCATGTAATTGTTCCATGGATCGAAACTAGCATCAAATAAACGCAAAATAATGTCAGGATTCCTTTAAAAGGTCTGTGTCCTTTTGAGACATGAGTCGCATCATGCCTACAAGTCGCAATTTATTTTTTCAACTTAACATAAGGTGGCTACACGTGCACAACATTCTCCCTCAAAACGAACTGCTATATCGTCGTAGCCTGAATATATCTTCATCTTTGGCACCCACGTGGTATATCCTCCGTGTGTCTGCTCTCTTCCTCGTTATATAACTCTGGTGGAGGAAGTTTCGCTGCGGAGATTCCAGGCCCTTACTCCTTCAGCAACCGCCGTCTGAGCCCTAGCACCTGACGAACACGTGAAATGCCCAAGGTGATCAGCTCCGTGTCTGCAAAGGACGGTAGTCATTTGCTAGGGTCAGAAACACAAAAAAGTGCTTAGAGTTTCCGGGATACAGACAAAGCAGTTCACAGATTATGAACAGTTAATTAGCGACGATGAGTTCCTCAGCCATGCCATGCAGCTTTTTCACGGAGAAGGAATGACCAGACTGTTTATTGTTTTAAATAAAGTTGGTCTCTCCTTCTCTCTCACACATACACAAAAAAAGAATACCCAGTTGAAAAAGACAACAGGAATTCCTGTCGCAACTACAGAAATTTCTGTCGCGACTACAGAAATTTCTGTTGTACGACAGAAGTTCCTGATGTTTCTGTAGTTGCGACAGACATTTCTGTCGTTACGACAGAAATTCGGATGTCGCAACAGAAACATTCAGTCGCGAAAACCAAGAGTTCTGAAGTCTCAACAGAACCGTTCTGTCGCGTCAACAAGAGTTCTGAAGTCGTTACAACAGCTTTCTATTGTGACAGCGATTCTGACGTTACGACAGAAATTCTGTCGTCGCAATAGAAATATTCTGTCCCGGCGACGAAGAGTTCTGAAGTCGCAACAGAAACTTTCGGTCACAAAAAGAGTTCTGTAGTCACAACAGCTTTCTATTGTGACAGCGATTCTGACGTTACGACAGAAATTCTGTCGTCGCAATAGAAATATTCTGTCCCGACGACGAAGAGTTCTGAAGTCGCAACAGAAACTTTCGGTCACAACAAAAGTTCTGTAGTCACAACAGCTTTCTATTGTGACAGCGATTCTGACGTTACGACAGAAATTCTGTCGTCGCAATAGAAATATTCTGTCCCGACGACGAAGAGTTCTGAAGTCGCAACAGAAACTTTCGGTCACAACAAGAGTTCTGTAGTCACAACAGCTTTCTATTGTGACAGCGATTCTGATGTTACGACAGAAATTCTGTCGTCGTAACAGAAAGATTCTGTCGCGACGACGAAGAGTTCTGAAGTCGCAACAAAAACTTTCTGTCGTGACAAGAATTCTGTAGTCACAACAACAGCTTTCTGTCGTGACAGCGACTGACTTTATACGACAGCAATTCTGACGTCGCAACAGAAACACTCGGTCGAGACGGCCAAGAGTTCTGTAGTCGCAACAGAAACGTTCTGTCGCGACCCCAAGAGTGTATGAAGTCGGACCAACAACTTTTTATCGCAACAGGAACTCTCTGTCGGGACTACACAGAAATGTGCTACTTTTTGTGGCTGCGAGATAAGTTCTGACGCCTCGACAGAAGCGCGTTCCGTCGCGACGCTTTAAAATTGTTTGTCAGTTTCGCATTGGTGGTGTATACTGTACTTCTTTCTTGCACGGTATTCAATCGTGCTTCTCTGATGCCGGCAATGATGATAGCACCGACACCGGTATTAAAGTCGACGTGGCGAATTGTTATAATTCTGCCTTACGACGAGGCACTAGCAACGCCATACTGGCCTCATCAAAATCATACCATCTGCGGGAATGGCCGCGTATCCGTTTTACTTTATTTGGTAAGATGTGGCACAGAGGCCTGTGGAATTACATGTGCCGTTACACTGACACATTAGTTAATTTCCCAGAAATATTGCATAAGCTTTTGCGAAGCGAAAAGGAAGTCTTGGGTTGTTCCTTAAAGTTGCGTGAAAAGCTGTTTCGCTCTGGTCTCATTATTCTGGTACAGCGCAGCGGTGAGAAACCAGTATGCTGTCAGAAAGCACTCATCCACGAATGTTGATGTAGCTATTTTGCATTGAACACACGAATTATGTGCGCGCTCAAAAGTGTAAAGAAGGAGAGACAACTGTCGAAATTAGCAGTAACAAGCCCAACAGTCACCGTTGTCTATTTCTGAATTTCTTATTTAATATGGACATCGTATATCAATATTGATGTTCTAGCACTGCACGATGTACCTGTCGATGGTAACAGCACTTTTGCTCTTCTAAAGATGCGGCAGTGAACGCGGTGGAGTGATAGCGGATCTTGTCGCTTAAAATGCAAATGTAAACATCAGCACATCGTACTATTGACATGGCCAAAATGTACGCTTGAAAGACGTGGGTGGTGTGGTGCAGTGGTAAGGTGCCGAGCTCGGAATCGTGAGGTCGCAAGTTCGAGTCCACGACGGGGACGGTTTTTTTTTGTTCTTTTTTTTACGTTCCTTTTTTTTCTTTTTTTCTACTAACAAATTTACATAGCCTTAAGTAGGTCTCTGTCAATTTTTAATTAAATATTGATGAAGCACTACAGAACTTTCTACTACAGGACGTCACACTACAGACAACAGAACTACAGGCATCAGAACTACAGAAACAACGTCCCAAAATACGACAGACTGAAATTTCCTGTTGTGTTTTTCAACTGGGTACGGACATTTATTTAAACAATAAGCCATATCGCAAATTGTGCAATAAAAAAATAATAATGAGCTGCACAATCTGGTGGCGAAAAGCCCGCCGCCTGACAATGGGTTAGACAAATATTAGAAGTTTAGGCAAATAAAACGCGTTTTCGAATGTCAAGTAATTTTCAATTGAAGATGTGTGCTGTTTGTATCAGACATTTTCATGTTCTATAAGACAGGACACACAAGCGCTCACTGGCGTAATAATGGGGTTCAGATCTGAGCCGCTTCCTATCAAATGCCGATTTCCTATCTCTTACTCAATAACACAAAAGAGATGGATATAAATGATTGAATAGGACGCAAAAGAAAAACTTGAGCTTTAAAAAGTAGTGATGCACCCGTCATATTGGTGCTTCTCTCTGATCCACACTGTAGGCCATGCACACGCTCACGTGATCCGTTGTTGCCTCGCAGCTCGGCGATCGCCTACTACTTGCTCAGGAAGTACGCGCCAAAGTCTGAGCTCTACCCCGAAGACATCAAATTACGCACCCACATAGACCAGGTCCTCGCCGCCATTTACGGCACCGTTCATCCACAAGTGGCCGCCTTTTTCGTAAGTGCACATGTGGTTCGTAAACATTTCAAGCGATTTCTTTTTGCAAACTTTCGCAGCACCCATTAAAAATAGCCAAAGCTATCTATCGAGGAAACATCTCGTATATTTACACTAGACGCTGCTTGTCAAGCCAGTGTTTTCCAGAGGACTTCTCATATCGAGCAGCATGCTGTGCAACTGCCATTCCATCGTACTACACGTTCACAAATTTCCTGCGTCAGTGATGTCATATAATTGCCCCACTCACAGTTTTGGTTATTCAAAGCAATGTGATAATAATTTTTTAAAAGTAATTTGAAAATAATGATAACTGACTTTCTAGTCATTTTGCCCGAGTAAGCACCTGGTGATTAGATTCCTCAGGCATCGTATTGTGAAATACCCTGCTTCCTGCTCCACAAAATCAGCTGCACGAATGGCTTCAGGTTGCTGGTGGATAGACGAAGGCTTGCGGACTTGTGGTACTGGATATGCACCACTCTTCAATTTACACCCGGCCACAAAAGTTTACGGACCACAGGATCTCAGGAAACGCTCAATTCCCAACCGGCATGTAGCAATAGCCAGTAAAATTGTATGTGGCAATGGTGTTACCATATTCTAGTCGAGGTTCTAGATGCAAATACCAGGCTGCGTTGTGATGTTACGGAGATATTCAGCTCTTTGTCAGATTTCATGGTCCATAATATTTCGTGGCCGGGTGTACGTCTTTGACGCCAGCTTTGAGCATGAGTCTGTACTGCTCCACAATGAACCTCTTTTACGTTAAAGTGTCCGTGAAACATTTTTTTAACAACGCCAGAAAACGGGCCGATTTGTCGTAGATCCCGCTGTGAACACGTGAGTCAAATATTACTACACTTCATGCAGCACAGTATTTATAATCTCCTGTGAAACACAGAGAAAAATTGCTTGCTCTCGTATCCGCAATGTGCTCGTGCAGCGTCATCGAAAGCACCTGGGCTGCCAAGGTTATTACGTGATTTAGTGGTCACGAGAGCACTCACAGCAATACATAATTGCTAACTGTGAGCTAAGCAAGTGGAAAATATATATGTCTGCGATCCCAGAAAGACTGAAACATCATTTCGTCTTTGCACTGCTCGTGGCTGCGGTAGCCATGCGTGGACTCCGAGATGACAGCGACGTGTCGCGTACCGTAGTTCACCGCGGCCGCCACATGCTGTCGTGGCGAGTCCTTTCACCTCCGAGAAACTCACATTTAAGAAGAGGCATTGCTCTATTGGTTTCTCCGCTGTGTAGCTTCCAGCATGCTAGGGGAAGCGAAAAGTAAGAAAAAGTAAGGTATCGGTTCGATAAGTCTATGTATAGCTGGAGGATTCGATTTTTTTTGCTTTGCGCCATGAGATTCGTGAGAAGACGTCTTTTAATGGTGAGGCAATTCAGTGGTTAGTTAGTGAAGTTATTAAGGGGATATTTAACTTGCGTAAATGGGTATGTGCAAAAGGGTATGCGGCAATCTACAATGACAATGATCATCATTTAAATATCTTACATCCTTGATTCAATCCAACCAGCGCTAAAAAAGGAGCCCGGATGCATACACGTCTGGTCGTTGGCACCATGGTGTGTCGTTAGATTGCTTCAGTGCTGATTGTATTAAAGTCGACCGTCATTGTGAGGTTAGTACTGCCACGTTTTTTAATAAGTTCGCTAAATGGGTCTCAGGAACTAATGTTCTGAAGTTTGCCAAGCAAGAATACGCGACCAGTAGAATTATGCGGCTCCGACCCCTACGGAAACAGTATTGAGCATCGCACTGAGCACCGACACCGTGGCCACGGCGTGTGAGGGCGGATCCTAACGTAATGTTTTGGCAACATTATTACGTATGACAGCAGATATGTGACCCCATGAGATGTGACACGACTGTCTGGTTGGAATTGAAGCGTGCTACTCCGCACCCTTGAGTAGACTCGTTCATTACTCTTGGCTGCGTTAGGTGCGCGTTAGCAGCGTTATAGTTACGCAATATCGCTACGAGTGCGTGGCGATATGGTCTTACGGTGAATTATTTTACGCTGATGTAATACGTTGCAGTTGTCAGAACCAACATTACATTAATACTATTAACTTTCCTTGTAGACTCCTCGCATAGTTCTCAAGACGAAGCCCACTGCCGAGGAGGTGACTGCCTATGAGGATAACGTTGTCAGGGGTATCCAACAGCTCATCGGTGATGGCAAATACGCCGTCGGCGACAAGCTCACCCTTGCCGATTTGGCCATTCTGCCCCAGCTGAACTTCTCTCTGGAGGTAAGACGCATTGTGTCACAAGTACAACTGCATCTTTTCCTGGCGGTGATGTGCTTTCAGCCGTAAGCAATGCACGTAGCTCGCACCTATGTATATTATTGGGTGCAAAGTAGTACATAACGTCATATAAAGCACCATCACGAAATTTTATTTTGGAATGGTTCGTAAGCGTAACCATTCAAATTGCTCATTGTTAGGTTATTTCGCATCCTATTCTTGCATTGGTAACGTATGCAGCTCTAACTGGAATGCTTGCGAAAGGGACCTTTCAGCATATCTCCATTCAACGCCATAACTCCATAACTCCATTACGTGCCAGTTAGCGGTACGTGTCAAGGCGGCGCTATCTGCAGAAATATGTCCACCCTTCTATCGCATTACGTTAGGCTTCTGTACACGTCCAAGTTGTGCCAGGCTGCATTGCCTGGCAGATGGCTTCCTATATTATTGGATCTTCATATGTTGTTATATATGTTGTGTGTCCCGCGGCTACCGTAGACCAGACTGTTTAAAAAGGGCTAGATTATGGGGTTTTACGTGCCAAAACCACTTTCTGATTATGAGGCACGCCGTAGTGGGGGACTCCGGAAATTTCGACCACCTGGGGTTCTTTAACGTGCACCTAAATCTAAGTACACGGGTGTTTTCGCATTTCGCCCGCATCGAAATGCGGCCGCCGTGGCCGGGATTCGATCCCGCGACCTCGTGCTCAGCAGCCTAACACCATAGCCACTGAGCAACCACGGCGGGTTAAAAAAAAGGGCTACGAGATACCACGATGGGGCAAGAGGTGCTTTCTTAGTATTCACCTTGCCCACGCTGATGAATCTTTTTCTTATCATGGATGATAGATTGAGTCAAATTTAACTGCCTAAATTCAACAATTCCTGTATTATCGCGCATGCTGGAATTTGAAATTGTGCATCAAATTAGAAAACATCGTATTCGACAGTTAATAGCTCGCTCCATTTCCCAGAGAAACATTTTTTGGTGCTTTAATATTGTGGCGCAAGGCGAGAAAAAGAATTCAGAGCGATTTTCTTGGTATACTCGATTGTGGCGCGGAACACATTTCATGAAAAGGACAGAAAAATAAGCCAGTGAAGCGCCTGACTTCACTGTCGCTGCACTGTCTTGTTCTTCTTTTTTTCTGTCCATTTTCCCGAAGTGCATTTCGCGTCACAATCCAGTAAACGTAGGAAATCTAAGTACCAACTTAAGAAGTCTTTTTGGTATTCAGAGCGATGCGGACCCGCGCATTTCACGCGCGTGACAGCGGTGCTCTCAAAATTTGTTATAAAGAATCAATAGAACTCAGTGGCTCACTTCGAGAGCACCAAAAAGTGACAAGGCGACGACTTAGCTGTTGGCTGCTACTACTATACTGCAGCCAGTGCTCGATATAATGCGAATCGATCTTAGGCTCATTCCAGGCACATGCATGGCGGCAGGTCGGTAGGTAGATATGTAGGTAGTTATTTACTGTGTTGTCACGCTTCGGACTCCTCTAATAGAATAATAAAATGAAATACATTGACGACGCTGTAACTTGAACTTGGCCCTGATTCACAGTAGGCCGATGCAATAACCACTTTGTCACACTCGCACGCATACTCATCCCATTCGAACGATGACTAGCCTATTGTTTGAATCATTTGGCCCGTGCTTCACGTGCTACTTTATTGCATTCACTCCTTGTTACAGCTCGCACTTTAAGACGCTGCGTTCGAAAGCACAATCTTTCCAACGGGACTCCAATCCTCAGTACAGTCCTCTTAGCAGCCAACGCTACGTAGACACTGCGCCACGTTGTACCGCCTTCATTATCGGCGCAGGTTGAAGAGGTGTTACGGTTTGATCGCCGTAGATCAAATTCCATCGACGCTTCATTATATATATATATATATATATATATATATATATATATATATATAATGAAGCCTCCAAAGCCGAAGCATCGATTGCTATCGCGATCGATGCTTCGGCTTTGGAGCGAAACTGCGACTTTTTCGCCTGATGATCTCAGTTCAACTTGGGGCGAGAGGGAAACATGTGTTGGTGCTTTAGCAGGTTGTGACAGAGAGAGAGATGATGATGATTATAACCGACTGCATTCGTGTCGCCATGTTACCTTCCAGCCTCATTGCTCACATGTACACCACATGACATAGCCATGGGAACGTTTGACCATATAACCCGTAGGCACATTTGGTGTTTCTTTGGCTTACGCCCTCATTCAGTACTTGTGTCGAAGCCAACAATCGGTGCGCCGTAAGCTTGCATACAACGGCCGGAGTACAGATCATGTCGTCACAGTCACGCGATCTCCGTCCTCATTGTCTTGCTGCTGTCGTCACAGACGCGCTCGCGTGAGACACATAGCTGCTCCTCATAGACAAATATGTTGGTCCACATAGGAAATTTTTTGCGTAATTCCAAATGGTCGTCGGAAGCCATAGCGACTACCAAAAGTGATTCGCAGAACGTCGATTTCCACCCTGCGGTGGAATCAATTATTCATTAATTTTGCTTTAGACGCATTGCTTATCGCCACCGTAAGCCGATGCTTAATACTCTAGCAAAGAGCATGAGACCACTGCTTGCTCATAGCAGCATTGAGCAGCTACGCCATCGCCTTCTGACTTTTTCGTAGTCACTATGTTAGCCATCGGGTAGCGTTGATTCTTTGAAATCCATTTTAGAAGCACTCCTGTCGCACGCGCTAAACGAGCGGGTATGCTTGACTTTGCAATCTGATTAGCGTCTTGGGCCACACCTTTGGAAGGGGGAAATGAAATCTGGTGCAAAGGGGCGAGCTGGCAACCGTTGCAAATGGTGCGTTCAAATGCGATGTGCACTTTGAGATTGGCGCTTACGCAATTGTGCAAATAATTATAAATTTAGGGAATAAGTTTTGACGAATTAGCTAATGAGTAATAGCAGAAAAATTCACCAGGCTGCGCAAAGCGGCTGTTAACTTGCCACCATTGGTCTCATTGTCGTATCTCGAATTATGTTTTTAAACAGCTTGGGCCCACTTTAGCTTGGACCTACGTATCGTTTTCAAGCTGTATCCCTTCTGTTGCTCAATTTTGGTACG
The DNA here is from genome assembly GCF_050947875.1 of Dermacentor variabilis. NCBI lineage: Eukaryota > Metazoa > Arthropoda > Arachnida > Ixodida > Ixodidae > Dermacentor > Dermacentor variabilis. The sequence goes on along the minus strand of NC_134570.1, from coordinate 129,183,034 downwards.
TGGCAGGTACTGCACAAGCAAGTTTTCAACGTTTTTTTTTTTTTTTTCAAACAAGTTTTCTGCAATGCTTTTGGGTGAAACCACTTGTTTCTATATGATAAATGAAAGTATTACAATTCACAATCTAGATAACAACCCTATGTCAATTTACCGCTTCTACCTATTCTATTTCTCTTAACTTATGGTAATTAAATGGGAGATGATCTCCGCGAAATTCTGGCTCGTATCCTTTCTGTATTTCGACTGTTCCAGAGATAGATGTTCAGATTTAACGCATGGAACCTGCTGTACTGAATATGCCGACACGCACGGGAAAGCGCATAGGCGAATGAATGGGGATATTGATATTAGTGGTATCAGCTTTAGATTTTTTTGTGTTTATGCTCCAAACAAATTATGTCAACGAGAATGTTTGTTCTTATCTCTAGAATATCATTTCTGTACTGATTGTGCATTGGTCTTGTCTGCAGACTAATTCTGTATGTAACGCGCACGATCACACGTCGTTGAAGACGAGGCACGATGCCAGCAGCGATGCATTCTAACGCCTGATATGTGATTCTCGGCTTGCACACGATTTCGCAGTGGTGTGGCAACTGTCTGAGAGCACAACAGAAGTTTACATAAGACTTTGAGATCAAACGCACATAAACATTCACAGTCTTACTTTACAAGCTTGCACGTGCATCGCGCTAGGTAAGGAGCTAAATAATGGCATTAGTACGACACTTGCAATACTTTGAATTGTTCCAGCGTTCAGTACTCATCTGGTCACCTTTATTCTGTGCCTTTCAAGCTCCCACCTTTGATTAAATTACACGATATTTTGCTATACTCAATTTGAGTCTAACTCGGAAGTTTCTTAAGGTTTTCCGCCTTTGAATGAGGTAATCACTTTCTTCTGCTCATTTTATTTCAGATCGGCTGCATCGACCCTTTCAAGTACCCCAAGCTTGTCAGCTACTACGAACGAGTAAAATCTCAGCTGCCTTACTTCGAGGAAATGTACAGACCTGTCATCAACCAGTCTAAGCAGCTGTGGGCAGCGCTGAAGTGATCTACTGAACTTACATTAAAGACTTCATAAAGGAGAAACATGAACATACACTGTATTGTGCCAGAAGAGCAGTCCACGATACCACAATATGCAGGCCGACTTCTTAGGACCCTGCAGAATACCTACTCAGTTTCCCACGAAGCTCGTTCCTTTGCGCGTTCGCCAGACACAATTTCTTTTGCCTTTACATATATCACACGCTTTAAAATGCTCCCTGCATACGACTGGTACGCTTCCAACCTAGGCCTCATAGGAAGCATTCGAGCACTTGCAAAGATTTTTTCCAAGGGCAGTATTTCATTCACATGCATCTTACTCCGACAGAACATAGGCTAAGTTATGTGCCGTTCGTGAAACACTCATAGTGCTCTAGAGGGCTTGCATACGTAACTTATTGCAAAATAGGCATTTACACAATACACTTCAAAATTTCGTTCCAGATCACCAATTTTCTATTCCAAACATTCACCAAACGCAAACTAGGGGCCTCGTTTAGTTCATCGAGGGCACCATAATAGGCTTCATATTGGGCACAGCAAAACTAAAAAAAACCTGAGCTTTATAATTACTTGTAAAGCTCCTAATTGAGCCTCAAACGTTAAGATTTAGTGACGCATTGCAATGCAAATGGCCCATCCTTGTGTTTAACATAAATTTTGTGCAACGCAGAGTTGTCTTCGGACATTGGGAAGCGTAGATGATGACAACCGCTTGACATTTTCTAGCACTAGCTCGAAGAATCTTTATGAAAAGTTGTCGTTGATCTTTGTGGCACTTGCAATATGCCACGGCAGCGTGCTCAATTTAGCATCTTTCGTAAAATAGGCTCATAAATCTCTGAAACACTTGAAAATATAATTTTTTTGCGATTGCCGCAATTGCCGCACACACTCTATACTTTTCCTATGCATTACTTATGACGTGTCTCATAGCTTCGCAAAATATAAGCAAGGTACGTTGTTTTGTTCACTTCATGAGGACTCTGGAGAAACTAACTACGACCCCCTTATGACTTATAAAGGTAGGGAAAAAATGAGGTTTTATTACACATTTTCAACATTTCTTACTAAGCCAAAAACGTGAAAATTGCGCCGCAAATTAAACTTAACATTTCCGTTATGTTCCCCGAATTTCGGATCGTTGCCGTGTAGTGTTGTTTAGGGCTGCGAGTAACATTGCTGATAATGGAACAATGACACTTTCAAACAATAAGACATCTTTTTTTTGCGAAGGAAGCTTTTAATTTACGCGCAGTTAACTTCTCGCTTAGCTTTTCTAAAAGCTTTCCCATATTTTTACTAAATTTTGTCTCCGTGCGCTTTTTACATACGGCGGGGCCGTGCGCTATATTTCGCGCCGCTCGTAGAACTGATCTGTGTATGCTTGCGAACGTGCAATTGCGTAATTTATTTTAACGGCCGTAATTACCTCATAAACTTTTAATTTCCCCGTCGCACAACCCACAAGGGGCCCTTATTTTTCCCACATAAACACTGAGTTACGCATAGCAATCCGATCATGAAAGCCACGCAAACTGTTCGGGAGCACTTGAATACATAAATTATTGCAAAAGCCACATTTAATCCCCAATATTTTAATTTTGCCTATGCATTACCCGTAATGACGCCCGTGTTTTCTAATTATGAACACGGTGCACATTTGAGTTAGCCGAGGCCACCGGGGAACCGATTACAAACATTTACAATTATAAGCAATTAAAAGGTCGAGAGTTCAGTATTTATTTGCAACACTTCTATTTAGGCCAGTAACATCGTTCGTGTTGTCCACTTCTCTTACCTTGTGTCCGTGTCTGCACGCCTTACCCCCTTCTGTGGATTATGATTCCTTACCAACTACCTCAGCTTTCTGTAGTTCTAACGTTAGAGTTTCGCCACAAGTGCAACTTAACATTTCTCCTATTTTTTCTTAAATCCAAGTTTATCTATAGCACAGTTCATTTAGGTATTTGGGAGACATTACAAAGTACCGCGGAATGACAGTCTGGAACGCTTGCATAAATGGCTCTCTACAAGGGTAGTAATTAGCCTATGCAGGTTATTAACTTATTTATTTATTCATTTATTTCAGTACGCTAAAGGTCCGTTAGGGCATTATATAGAGGGCGGGGAGAAAAAGTTTAAGCGTAAGTGTGATGTCTACAATGAAAATAATACATCAAGGCATTAGGAATAATAAAAAAAAACTGATCTAAACATCGAGCAGAACAAACAAAATAAGAAAAATAAAGAAGAAAAAGAGAAACGGAGTTTATATATTATTTGGTAGCGCGAAAAAATGCATTAGAACCTAAAATGCTATGGAGCCAACCAGTACCCATCAGAGCACGAGTCTAAGGATGCAATCGAATGATGATTGAGGTAAACAACATACGCAGATACATGTCAGATGAAACGGAATGAATTTTGAACAATATCAAGGACATGAAAACACTGTTAAATGAACATTGAAGCAAATGTGGGTTCGGACAGGTTGCTGCATTCTAAAAAGGTTAGCAGTGCGGCATGAAATGATGAAGATTCCGTGAGCGAGACAATGTTTAAAGGTAGCGAGTTCCATTCGGCAATAGATAAAACTAGAGGCGCATGTTCATAAGCGTTAGTCCTTGCAAATATAGGTCTTACTTTATGAACATGGTCTGTGGTGGTCGAGATGTGCGGGGCGTGAAGAATATTGGCTCGAGCTAATGCAATGTTGCTGTGGTGTTCGGTATTCACAAAAACTGTAATTTTTCAATAAAAAATAAACACCGTCCCTCACATAGTTCACTCAGGATAGCAGCTGAAATCAACTAAGTGCATCGTATAAGGCATAAAAATCAGAAGGCAAGTATACAGTAATTATATCGAAAACAGATTATTAGCCTGCACTCTTTAAACTTTCTGGCAACGTTACAGTTAGTTTGGCCTCTATTTCCCGCAAATATGCAATATCTGCCGCTTTAAGTCCTTTCAGTAAAGTGGGGTAACATTTTACGCGTTTCTTATAACACGTCTAGAGGGCGCCAAAATAAATGTTTAGCACTTTCTGCTTGACTGCTGTTTAATAGACAGACCCAAAATTTTACCTGAATATCACACTTAACATTTCGAAAGATTTCTACATAGCAGGAACATTGTGAGGAGCATGTTTTTTTCAGAAAACTGTGAGAAATATTATGTAAGGTTTTGGAGCGCTTCTAGTGGTACTGTAGCTTTTCTGTAAATGCACCTTCCCTGGCACCCACGTTTGCTTCAGCTTTCCTTCTTCACTGGCTTCTGGCGGGGTCCCTATTCGGAACACGTTCCTTAGGACCGCGTTCTATAGACAACCGCGCGCTTGCATATCCGTTAAAGGGCCCTTAACCTGGTTCGGTCATCCTAAATTAAACACCGCAGTGTACGCAATACGCACTGGCAATGGCGTCTGCCAAATACTTCACCAGTGCACGCTGCAAAACCAGCTGAAATTTCGAAAAAAAATGCAGCGCGCCCTTATTAAAAGAGCCGCGATTCCGGCCGGCGAGTCGACGTCTGACGCACATGTGCGCCTAGTTAATTCGCATTGTTTGAACGTCACTGATTGTGACTTGTAACTTACAGATTTATTCACCGCTAGAACAGTTATTTAGACCACGTACTGTTCAGACAAGTATTAAAACCCATAAACCGAATGCGTGCGGCACTTAGACTTCATTTTGCTCCATGCCCAAAGAAGAGGGACGTATTTCCTTTTTCATCTGCTGGTTACCCCGTCCTGCAGACGCGCTCGCACAGTGCTGAACTATCCGCCATTTTCTACCCTGTTAGAGCACGCGGTGGTGCTCCTTGAGCCACTTGCGTGTGCCTCTGTCCTCATGTGGCACTGCCTTATCGTACCGCTATTCTGGTGTTCTCGTGCACAGCGCCCTAAATTATGCGCGCAAAACAAGACAAACACAATAACGCGCGTGCGAGACTGTTGCCGGTGGTGCGCCGCGCATGAAGAACATGAAAGGAAAAACAAGGGAAAAAACATGTCGGGCCGGTGACGTTTGGGTTACGCAAACCTCCGTATTCTTTGTGGGAAATTTTCATAGTGGGCCAGTTGGTTATACCTAATTAAAGGTCTTCCTCAAAGCAAAGGAGGCACAGGACCTAAGCGAGAGAACAAAACGCGACACCCGAGCGCAAACTATCAACTGATTTATTTTTCAGAAAACGAGGCATACATATAGGTTAACCGCATGCGCATAGATGCTTTTCCCAGTCTACCTGTAGCCTCTACTATCTGTGATTAAGCTAATCTCTCCTATTTTTTTTTGCTGAGTGAAATAGCCAGCGCGCTGACACATGAGCCATTACAATTACACTTCTAGTTTCATTACGATTAAACTTCTAGTACATCGCGCCTTCTTGTCAACAAACTTCCTCCACTTCCCCGTGTATGTGTGTTCGTTGACTACAATGCAGAAGCAAGGTGATGGGCTCATGCTCAACAATGGCGTAGCGAGAGAAGTGGTCGTTCGTGGGTTTCTACGGCAGGTTGCAACCATGAGAGGCTGTTTGTAGACGAACGTGCAAGATGCTAAGGTGCGAGGCTTGGCGACAAGTGTAGTTTTTCAAGGTTAATATCAATGTTATCTGCGCCACATCCTTGCCATCGGATCTGTCAACAATAACTTACAGGTTTTTACTGAAATTGGCAAACAGAAGAAGCGAGGTACATTGAACCTCGTTATTAAGGCTTTCATTTAGGAAGTTTCCAACGTCAAAGGGACAGAACCAAATTTTCATCCACATGACGAGTCATAAGATGCCGGAGCATGTCGAAACGCTCCTAGAGAAAGACCCAAAATTTGCTGTTGAGCCACGTCCAGCTCCCGAAAATTTGGCTGCCTTAGCACTTTACATAGGCGGCAAAATGCCGGAGCAACAAAATGAGAAACGATTGGGCGACGCCATGGACTGCGTTCAAATTGCTCTAAAGAAACTGCCTAGCAAGCGGAAGCCATAAAATCCGAAGAGAACCATTCAATGACTCAAGTCTAACAAGTGCAAGTTGCTGCTTTCGGATAAAGCAGGAGTTTCTGATCTTGCAGGTAGAGCAACATCGCTATGATCCCAGAGCACCGAGGCCTTAGACAAGACTTTCAAACAGATGTCGGTGTTGAAGGAAACAATGCGCTCTGAGGAAAAACCTAGGGCTGGAAAGTTTTTCTCAAAAGCAGGTCTCCGGCAACTGGCAAAAGCAGTCAGAGCAAGTAAGGGATCAGCATTGAAACGATTCTTCTCCGCAAAACCCCTCAAAACAGGAATTCCTTTCAGAGTGATTGTATAGGACAATGGAACGTGGCAGAGAGTATGCGTCTCTCCAAGAGGATTTGGTTCAGCTTGAAATCAAGGATCATTTCCTGATCGCCAATTTTGAAGCAGTTGTAGCTTTTATGAAGATGAGCGAGCCCATGCGTGCTTTTCCTCTTGATGTCAAGGACATGATTAATAAGATACCACAGGAAATTGTAAAATTTCAGAATGAATGTGGAACTAGGTCGAAAAAGTTCATCGACCTCCTGTGAATGTACTTACAGTCACTCTTACAGTGCTACAAAATGCCAGACCTTCCTGCAGAACGATGGAATTTGTATCGACTACCGGATTGCCCCTATTCTCTTTGGCCTCTTTCTGGCCAGAGCAAAGGAGAAGTCGGAAGAGTCGCTAAGAACATTAGGGGTGACCAACCCTTTAAAGTACTTTGTCAATTTTGTTTCTTTTAATCGAGCGTAACTACCAGTGAACGGTGACGTAGGATGATGTGACGTGTCCCTGGCATAAGTTACACCGTAAAGGTACTGCGCGAAAGGGTAACTCGGAATGGTTGAATGGCGGAATCATTAAATTCATAAAACATGTCGGCTTCGAAAGATTTATTTTGTAATTTTTACAAAATTAAATGTAGGATAAACAGCCACCATGTAAAAACATTTATGACTCAAGTAGAATATCAGCAGCAGCTAGAATATAGTTACTTTTTAACGTTTTGCAATGTTCGTTAGGTATAATATATATCGTGAAATTTCGATCGGAGAAACTGCTAATGAATAAAGAACAGACGCATGCTAAATAGATCAGCGTTCCGTCATACTGCTTTAAGTGAATACAAAATAGGAGGAAATGCCGACTGACTAAAGCTTACTAGCGGCTTTCCTTCTTGGTGCTGCTTTATAATTTATTCTACAGACAATTTTAGCATGCTTGCCAAACGCACGCGAATGTGAACAGCAGATGTACAGAACAGCTACAGGAAGGCTAATAATATGGCCAGTTAGGAGTTACGTTCCTAACAACCTGTAGTCGTTGGTCAATCTATGTATTATTGAATTGAATAAAGGGTTTGTTACCATACCGGTGTTATTCTTATGAACATGCATTTTTTTTATTCCTGTTGCGCTTAATAGCATATTCAAGTGCTGGCCACTGATGGAGATAAGCTCGAATTGTATGGGCGCATAGCTGCACTTAAGACACAAGAAACAAAAAGAATAAAGAAAGAAAAACTAATATTCATTGGAAGGCGCAGAGGGGCCTGCCAAGGACGTCGACACCACATTTAGTTGGCAAGGGTCCCGCCTTTTCATCCTTTTTTTTTCTTTTGACCATGCATTAGCACATAGTCAAATTAGCCATGGGCATGACTAAGCGTAAGTTGGCGGTTTTCACTAGCAGTCCATGGCGCGCGTTCGCATTGTACCATACATATAATTAGCAATCAATAAATAACCCTGTAAATTAGACTTCCGTTAGCGTTAGTCACAGTGCTGGACCGTATAGCTACACGACCACGTTGTCCGAAGCAACATGGGCGTATACATATTTGAAGCGCTCAATCACGGTTGCTCGTAAGTTGAAAACTCTCTTTCGCTTGTTCTCCGTGCTGAGCCGTCTGCCCGCCTCTCGCATCATTACGAACTGCCTAAAACGTGGCCCGATAGCATTTGACCGGTGTTAACCCTCATACACCAAAAAAATGCGTAACCCTATCGTGTACGATACACGGCGCGTGCCTCCTTTCAAAGACGCCCCGGCACCTATGTCCAGACAACTCAACGCTGGGAATGCGGGTGAGAGGACGGAAAGGAGGAAACCAAGCGAGTGGGAGATGGGAGGCTGCATTCCACGTTGTCTGCGCCTACTACTTGGAGTTGGGTGCACTACAGTAGAAACTGCGGCTGCAGTCTACTCCACTCTGCTTCGTCGGGTCAATGACCACGTTAGTTCTTTCCTTTGACACGAATTTCACATGTTGTGAACTTGCTTGCGAATTCGCAGCCGTGGCCGGTGTGTTATCGCTCTTTTCATAAGCTCGATTTTTCCATATTTGGACGGCATGAAACTTTCTGCTAATTCATGCATGTGGAGGGGAGGCGGAACCATTAACAGAGAGGATTTTCATATATTTACTCGCATGTCTGCCCGTGTTTGGTTTCACAGCACGGTGAAGTTAGAAAAAGAAATGTTTCACCTGAGCAGTTTCTAGCTTGTTTTACTTTGAGTTCGCCTAAGGAGACTGAGTAGGCCGGCGTTATTACTAATTCAATGTTTGACAAGGTGCTGCAAATGCGAAAATCGCAGCCGACGCAATCGGTCCATGAGAAAGCATAAAGTCAAGTTCGCATTTGCGAAAATTGCACCGCGTCAAACAAGCATTAAGGCAAATAACAACAGTGATTTATTTGGGCCACCACTCTCAGCGTCGTTCGTCTTGGGGTGCCGAAGAAAAACCATTTTTGATCATAGCGCACAATTGTTAGTTGACATAGTCGTTCGGATTTCAGTACACTGATTCAGTTAGTGGACCGGGCAGTGTTACGCTTCTTTCGAGAAAGAAATCGCGTCGCTTGTGCACGTGAGTTCCAAGGAATGTACCTTTTCGCTGAATATTGCACGCTGTAGATGCAGGACGAGCACCCTAATCGAATAAATTTCAAGGTGTTGTTTTAAAGGCGGGTTTTCGAAATGATGTACCTTAAGCGTCAAGCGTAGAGGGGAACTGATTACCATTGCCTCCCCCGATAGGTGCCAAAAGAAAACAAGCGTATTAGGCGGACTCGTGAGTATTTTTGCAACGTTATTGCTATCCTGTATCTTACTGAGCATACTAGAGAGGCTGGGCGCTATCGCGGTAGTGTGTATCATGTTTGTGCTATCGTGCCACATGCTATCGCGCTTGTTTTTGTACGGATATCTGTTTTTTTTTGTTTTCTTTCTTTCCTCTGATTCAGTTCTTTTTATTCGTCATCACGTATTAAGCCAAGAGAGACCACTGCGCGAGCTGGTACGTATTCAAAACAAAGGGTACATTGCCGAAAATACAAGAATGGCACAGTGATTGTGGTGGCAGCTTTTCTGTCGTCCATGTATTTTACTCGGATGTTCTAGTGTTTTAGTTGGTTCATACTTGAACGGAGGTTAAAAGTGCGGCGAAATAACAAGGACAGCGAAAGAAACACACAACACACCACGAGCTCAGTGCTGCGCTCGTGGTGTGTTGTGTGTTTCTTTCGCTGTCCTCGTTTTTTCCCGCAGTTTTTGCCTCACTTCATGTATTTTACGAACTGTGCCATTTATCGGATCATATTTTACACCTGGCGAAGCATCTCTCGTTTGTAGCTAACCTCTCCAGTTAACATTAAACTGTATCTGCATGTGTCTGCGTGTGCGTGTTTCTGTCTGTGTTTGACGAGATGGGCCGGGTGTAATCACAGGGACCTTTCACCTAACTTCAACAAGTGCAGCCTTGGACAGCCCTGCACAGAAGCGGCTGTGAGAGAGCGTCCGCTTGCAGCTCAGCAAACTTCGGCTGCCTGTCTTGTACAGCGACCATGCTCTCCCCCTTGTACTCGCACCCGCGAGGAAAGGGAGAAAATTACCGTCCGCCGAAGCGACCTTGCCCGCTACGGCGGCACTTCGGCGGAAGCGGTGGGTGAGGGCGTCGCCGGGCAAGCCACGCCGACGTCCCCTTCCCCCGAGGACGGCAACGAGAGCCACAGCTCCTCTGGAACAGAACGAGAACGGAGCAGGCACCGGCTATCGCGCGGAACGCCAGCAACCATTTTGGAGCATTTGCCTCGTGCACAGCACCACCCACCCCAGCGCGATGCCTTACACCATGTACAACCTCTACGGCAGCCCACCGTGCGCCTTGGTGCGGATGCTGGCGAAGCACATCGGCGTCGACTTGGAGCTGAAGACCGTGGACACTTTCAAGCGCGAGCACATGTCGCCGGAATACCTCAAGGTGGGTTGGGTGGGTCGGCTCGCCGGACCAGTGGGCGTTGTCTGCGTGCGTTGGCATCGGTCAACGCTGATCATTGGATAATTTTAGATCAGGGGACGCAAGCGGCTTGCGAACGCAAGAACTAGGGGCGACGGTACTGTGCATGCGCAGCACCGTGGCCGCTAGTTCGTGTGTACGCAAGCCGTTTGCGTCCCCTAATCTAAAGCTATCTGTTGTTAACGGCCGCGGCGCTGCCAAAATGGCGCCGAGTGCCAAACTTGGCAGCGGTCCTTGTTTCGTAGGAGCCTGCGTTGGCCGACAGAAACACACAAGTGACGAAGAAGCCTTCGCGTAATTTCATTTAGTCGTGCATGTCTTGCACAAAATTTAATTCGTTTAAAACGTGCATTTATTGCGGACGCAATCACAATACATAATAAGTCAATCTAAGCCAACAATGAAAGTGCATTACTAAATTCTATGCAGCAAAACCTTCGCTGCTGTGTCAAACAGGGGCTTGCCATCTATCATCGCCTTAGAGTTGAAGTTTTTTTTTTTATAGCATAAGAAGCGACACATTTGCTTTGCTGTGTATTATATGACCAATACATCGAAGCTGGGCCCCTCCGATATTGACTTTTGGCTTCACAAGAGGTATTCCATTTGTTTATTTTGTGAAACTTGTCTTGTGAAAATTTACGCAAGGAACACTTGAACCCACGCTCATTCGGAGGCCATGAACCAATCCGCAAAGAATTTTCGCGAACTCAACAATTCCCTTGGCAAATCCACTTGTACAGGCCTTGCCTAACATTATGGCTAGGTGAAAGCGCAAACGCTACTTTCTAGCATATTTTCATTAGAAGCGCAACAGCCTACCGAAGCAAACGGAGCGTACGCTATTCAGCATTTACATCAAAGTAGTCGACCCGCAGGTGTGGTGCAGTGGCTTTGCGGTGGTAAGCCGAAGGACCGTGGCATCAAATTCCCGCCAAGAGGGTAGCATTTCGATGGGGACGTGATGCAAAAAAAAAAATGAAAGCTGTGTACCGTGTATTGGGTACGAGTTAAAGAACACCAGGGGCGCTAAACGTAAAGCTATTCCAAACTTTTCTATTCCAATTCTGCTATCAGCCCTCCATAATTGGTCAAAAAATTTTCGGGCCACCCGCACTGCGCCTGTCTGTCAAAATACGTCACGCAAACCGCGATAACTCCCCATCTAATATGACGTGTACACACCGATCATGCATGATCGAACCGAACGAAAGAAAAATAGTTATTTCTGATTCGACGCCTTTTTGCCAATAACCCTCTGCTATTGGTCGGAAATTTTCGGGCCGCGCCCACTTCACTTGCCTTTCACGCAATGTCACAAAACCACGAAAACTCACCGCGTCAAAGTGACAGGCAGGCGTTACAAATGCATTAGTATGCCGGACAGTGCCTCTCAGGTACTGGCCGCTCGCACCTGCCGGGAACATGCGTTTATTTGTGTATAATAAAACTTGGCGTGTCTATGTGATGTTTTCGAGCACTTTCGGCACCTTTTCGACGTCGCTCCGCCAACTCTTCTTTGCTGAGGATCCGTCTTAGCGGCATTTCTGACTCTCCGTTGCACGCCGCCGCGATTTTCGACCAGCCACCTCAAGCTAAAATAAGGCAAAACGGGCCAATCGCAGACGCCGGCACCACCCTCTTCATCCGGTTAAATATTTTCAGCGCGCTGGCTCGGCCACATAGAAATCCTCTCCCCTTTAGCCTTGTCGTCGCCTCGTATCACCCAATTAAATAAGAAAAACTGTTCAGTGCAGGCAATACTGTTCGCTTGGAAGGCAAAAAAAAAAGTGACCTCCTTTAAACGAGGAGTGCGGTTAATTCGGCTTTTCAAACAACGCTGCAGGTTACCTCCCGAAGCTTGTGTCGCTGGTTACGTCAATGTGACGTCAGGAGATGGAAATAAAAACAGATTGGAACAGTTTTACGTTATAGGGCCCCAGGTGGTCAAAATTGATTTGGGAGCCCCACTACGGCATACCTCATTCATGTCGTGGGTTTGCCCTATAAAACACCATAATTTGATGTTATAATCAACAAATTTGCTGGTAAACAGTCCTTGCATGGTAACACTAGTTCAATGCGCTATCATACGCACTGCTAGAGCGTTCCGCAAACACAGCTAAGAGCGCCGCCCAATCGCTAATTCTTTACTTTGACCATTGGGTTTTACATCGTAGGTGCGGACGCTCGTGGACAAGTCACAACAACACCTGACAGCACCGGCGCAAATGTAAAAGAATCTTAGAAGGCCGACCTAGTTGGTATGCATCATTCGTCTTAAACAAATCGACAAGCCAGTATGGCATGGATCGGCCAGGAGAAGTTGCAACGGTTTGCCCTTTGTTTCCATGACGCCGTCCTCACCTTTCACGGCTGTCCTAAAAGGAGCGCACTAAGTTTGCCATGGGAAATCTGACCTCATGATGTCGCCGGATATCGAGGCATTGACAGGTGGCCTGATGCCCGATTACTGTGGTTTTCATATGAACGCAAAGTTTCTACGGCAGTTTTTTTGTAAATTATTTTACTACATAGGAGTGACCGACGCTTTCAATCAATGTTAATTGGGTGTTTTAAATTTTGCTGTTCTCGGGTGTGCCCACGAGGCACGTGTTGAAGGGCGCCTGCAATTTCCAAGCGTCAACCTATTCCGACAAACTCATGTGCTTGATGCGCCGACTTCGTTCAAACACAGGCATATTAGTTCGCCGTTACTTCACTGTAGTGCGCTTGAGCTTTTAATTTCTTTCAACTGCTTTCGTTTGGTACCCAGCAAGTCCCGTGAGCCCTGGCTGGTAACTAGCTTTAAAGGTGACGTGCAGTGCCTCTCATTGGCAGCTCCTTCCCACAACAATCAGTCAACAACAATCAATCAATCAACAATCAATCATATGAACTTGTTTCATATGATTTTAGGATCCTCGCCAGGCCCAATCAAGTGGTAGGAGGAAAACTCCTCCCTCGCATGCAGAGAAGCCCCCGTTGCTTTGCCCTAAGCGCGCGAGCTGTTGCAGCACTTGAAATTTATAACTGCGATTTGCTAGATTGCTTTATTTTCACAGCTTAACAGCATTTGTGTTTCCAGTGGTCATTAAATGAAAATAAAAAAAGATGTATTTATACAAAGCTTGAAAATATGGAGATAACGTATTTTCCCCGTAGCGCCCACTTTTCAGACAATGCTCTGTAATGAGTATTTCGCAGTCTTTCAGGTCATCACAGCCGCCATCATCGTCATAATAAAGTCCGGTGTCTTGTTATGCGCTGTAAATTTGCACCTTACCGCGTACCTCTACCTTGCGTAAATTGTTGCATTGGAGGGACCGGAAGGTCCGTTATTGCATGACTCAGAGTGTCCTGGCGGATATACAAGCACCAGCAGGGACGGAACAACTTCAAAATTGTTGTAAAAGAAAGCACGTCTGCAGATTTACTTGAAGGGGCTGTGTTCTATAAAAGCATAACAGTCAGAAACGCATGTCAGTATATGATGCATGTTATTTTAAGAGAGGTAGCTTCTACTGGGTAAAAATTTCAAGCTTTAACACATTTTTTAAACTCGCTTGTGGTAGACGTCATAATTCTATTCCTAGAGCAGGAATATGCAAAGAGATGGACATTACCTGCATGATAAATCGAAGCGCATAATCACCTATTTGATGAAAATATAACAATTAGCCTCCTAATTACTTTACGGCTCATATTGCTATTTAGGAATTGTACCAAAAGCGTATCAATTTACAAAAAAAAAATTTGACTATTGCATGGTTTCGAGAGAGGCACCATGAAACTCGCGGTAAATATGCACTGTGTTTCCACTTACTTCTTTAACAAAATGCTCTTTTATGCATTGAAGCTCAAAATCGAATGGGGCGCCCATGTGTTTCGTCACGCATTTGGCAATGAACATCTGGAAACTGGCCTCATCATGCGAATTCTTGCTATATGGATACGCTTAGCAAGCTCACCGGGTACAATTAATAAATATTCATATCTGCCGTAAGGTAAGTAATTATTAAGATAACTAATGAATGCACGCTAATTAGTTGAATATGTGTTTGAATTTCTCGTGCAAGTAATGTCCAGCTTTATATATTCCAGCTCAAGCAATGTAATTAGGCTGTCTGCCAAAGGTAGTTTTCACAATTGCGGTGAGCTTAAGTGACCACTCGGTAAATAATGGTAGGCACACAATGCCTGCCACACTGCCAAATTAGGAATTTTAATGCCTCTGCCAGCGGCTATATGCTTCACATGCGCCTTTTTCTGTTTTCGGCTCTTAGTGTGTTTAGTTTTTTCGAGCAAAGTCAGTCGAATACTATCGTTCCTCCTGCTCTGCTTCTTATGTTCCAAAACGACTAGGTAATATGCAATAACATCGGGACCTAAATATTTATTAGGCATCACGTGCTCTCACCACATTTTGGTTTACTATTATAAAGGAGAGCACAAAGTGTCGTTTTCCAGTGCAGGACATTAAAAACATAATTAGTGGTCTCATTTATTCATGAGTATGTATTTTCACTAGTCGCAATACCCATAAACATATCTATACTGCTCACTGGAACAGCAAGGAAGCATTCGGGCCCTACAATGTTTATAAACAATCTGTGGAATAGCGCAAGCTATTCATATGTCATTATTTTGTGTTTCTTGCAGATGAATCCCTTCCACAGGGTTCCTACCTTCTCTGATGATGGCTTCATTGTATACGAAAGGTAAGATCCAACACATACGTCTTGGGGTATGTCGGTGGCCGCTAAATACTATTAGAGCTTCCAAACTTAACGCTCTGAAAAAAAATTTCCTAACAACGCTTTGGCTCAGTGTCCCTTATTGAAAACCGTGTGCAAGAACAAGGGAAGCAAGAAGTAGATACTGTAGGAGTGGCCGTTCAATATCTTCTTGTGTTTTTTGACCAGCAGTCCGCTTGACTGCATATTCTTGTTTCAATGTTTCATTAGGAATGCAGCGATATTCCTTCCTCTTCAGTGTAACCATAAAAGTGTTGAACAAAACTGTACGATAGAAACACTGAATTAAGCTGCATGGAACGGAAACAAACCACGGGCAGGGAATCACCGCAATGTCTCTTCGGCTGAATGTGGAGTTACCTTGGTTACGCGACTATGACTGCTGGCGATTATCGTGTCGCGGTTTCTATTACGTATTGAAATATTTTTTTTAACTGTATCGGGCTTATATTTGAATTTGGATTGTGAATTTTAGAAATTATATTGGCAGCATGCGTGACTGCAGGAAACATGAATACACGAACAAAATTGGGACAGAAATATTTTTCGTTCACTGAAGTGGTAATGAGCACATCGTAATTTAGTAGCCGCAGATGTATCTTCGTTTACTGGTTGTAAGCTTCCAAATGATACGCTACCAAAGAACCTGCAGCAGGTTTTTACAGCGATGCTATCACATGCCAGCTCACGCAGTTCGCATGAAGGTGGCTGGTCTTACGTCTGCCTCTGATACTCTGTTTGAATGCGTGATCTTTTCGAAGGCAGCTCTTAAGACCAAACTACACGTGCGCTTGCCGGCGTGCGAAAGCTGACGCCCACGCGCCTTGCGTTTGCCGCACCTCCTGAGTAATGGCGTTAAGAACCTACAACGCGCGCTCCAGCTCGCTTCTAGTTGTCTCATATTTTTGACTTGGTAGACATCTTTTCGTGTTTCTGTGATACAGCCAGAGCACCTATACCAGCGTGGAGAAGATTTAGAACGGTTTTAGAATCGCCTTTGTCGCCTAACGTACGGTAAACACAAGCACCTTTGCGGGACCCTTTGTGGGCGTCTCTTCAGCACTTTTAGTTCAACGTACGAGAACGCAAAGGCAAGGAAGCTTTATTGAGTGTGATGTCAAAACGTAATTTTTCTCAAAGAGAAAATACAGCAGCGTGGAGCTTTCCACTTCCAGATTCAGTGACCGAGCATGATGCAACACGTACGCGATGAAAAGCTCCGCCAGCGCCGGCACATTGACACGTCGACAAGTTGTCACGTTGACAAGCGCAGGCACGTCTTGACGTTGTAATTTGCGCAGGGTTCATTTGCAGCTTGTTGCTCTGATCTCTCCTAGGGTTTGCCGTCATAATCACTTTGTGGGATCATAGTCCGAAAAATGTTCTTTCTTCCTTTCTCGGGCATCATATTGCAGACATTAGCGGAAGCACCATATTATTGCATCTGTGGTAAACATTTCTTAGTCCACAACATGGGCACAATCACGCTTCAGGAACTGTACCTTAAAGTGTCCTTCACCAACAACCGGTGTGCGCTACTGCCCTTTTCAGAGATAGAACAAAGCTGCTTTAGGCAACCGTGATCTACAGTTCAGAGCGAAGAAATAAATGTGCTTGTTGATCTTTTCTGAAGCAGAAATACCACCACAATTTGGGGCGGACTCTTATTCGCCATCGGAGATGAGGTACCCCTAAACATGCCGCTTACATTTTCGTCGTAAAAGCGTCATCATATCTTAGCAACTAGCAAACACGCAATAACAGAGACTTGTATGTCCTCATTGAACAAACTGACGTCTACAGATGGAAGTATTTTACTCTGCGCGCTTTATTGGTTGCGTGCCGCCTGCCACAAGTACCACACGACACGCGCCGCAGACAACCATTGTACTGAGTGCAGCGCCATTTTGGAATCATGGTACGGAGCAGAGGGCAAATACGCTTCAGACGAGTCGCCCTTTTATGTGTTTCTTTATGGGTGGGTCGGCCACCATAATCCTGTTATTAGACAGTTGTAGCAGAGCGTTTGCTTTCGCTCCGCTCCGCACACGTTTCACGCGCACCGGTGGCTGCATAGAATGCATCGATTGCGCTTATCTAACAAGCGCGTCTCCCAGAGACGTACGTCACTGACGTGCTCTAAGGTTGGCGGTAAAACGATTACGAAAGCAACTACACGCTCCCTGACGCACCGCTAAATCGGGTTCCTAGCGGAACGTGGTCAGCGTCCCACGTTCCGCTGCCGATATGTGTGCTGTGCGCACGCGCGTCAGAGTTCCCGGTAGCGTTTTGCTAAGCGGCTGCGTGCGAATTGTTGTGATAGGCCGGTCTGAGCGGAGCGGACCGTAAACGGTCTGCTAAAACTCTCTATTGCTATGCGAACGCGTCCCGTTAGGCTTACGCGCGTCACAATCGCAGAAGGATCTCGCAAATTGCACGCGCAAGGCGCTCCTACCTAATGTTTCAGGTGAGCTTAGAGAAAGCGAAAGCTCATTTCAATAGTCCCTGGCAATCAACGCGAGTGAGAACGGAGCCACCACGAGAAGTCACGCTGAAGCGGGAGCCATGGGTGTCGCACATTGGACACCGCTACTTTCGAGCGTGCGTAAACATATCTGTGCTTGCGCCGCGCTTCGACGCGTACGATCTGCCATGCACCATCTGCGCATGCGTGAGGCTCGCGCGCACGCGTACGTGTAGTTCGGCCTATAAGCACCCGTCTCTGCGGTGAGCGGCGACGTCGGCCTCCACGCAACCGAACGGACGAACAAAAGAGCGAACGCGGAGAGGCAGATGAAAAAAGACGCTAGCCGCCAATGGCAGAGAGCAATCGTAGCGGCCCCTTCAGTCAATCTGGTTTCATGCGGAAGTGCCCGACCGCTCGATGCGTAGTCGTATCTTCGTCTCAGCCGGACCGCTAGTTTCGTGCTATCATCTGCTCGCATCAGCTATTGCTCGCGCTTGTTTGGTTTGGTCTCGCTTGGGCTTGTTTGGGTTGTCACGGTTTGCGATTGCTTGGTAATCCGATTGCATTTCCGACGTGAATTTTGTGGCATTTTGTGGAATTGGGTCAAACAGCATCAGCAATTTCCCTAGAACCTTCGACAAGTCATGTATAAAAGCCGACGTCATTGACCCGCGCATCAGATTTTCGCTGAGTGCCAACTCTGGCACATGTCTCTCTCAATTTCTTTGCCTCAATATATCGCGAAACGAAAACACGGACAGAGCGGCGTTCAAATTTCGCATTAGGCAGTCTTGTAATCGTTGGTGGTCTTTTTTCCTCCGCAGTTCGGCTATCTGCTATTATCTGCTGAGAAAGCACGCCCCCGACAACGAGCTCTACCCCAACTGCCCCAGGGCCCGTGCTCGTATCGACCAAGCTCTCGCCACGATAACAAGCACCGTTCAACCAAACTATTTCAAGTTCTTGGTGAGTTAAAATAGGCATTCTATCACGATTAGTGGCCTGAAGTATAGGGATACTCATTTTTCATGTTCTCTTTAGGTGCTGTCATCGGTCTGTGCTATACATTCTTCAGTTTTTTTGTCACTTTCCTTTGTTATACCTTTTAAAAGTTATTATTGTTTTCTTTGTTGTAGCCTTGGGATAGGTGATTAGTTTTGACTACGCATATAACATTAGGCATGAACTACTCGCACTCATGTTTCAAAATAATCTATTCAATGTTTTCTAACATAGAAACTAACGAAATAACTGTTCTCCTCCAAATAAGCAAAGGATAGGAAGTTTTCATACGGAAAAAAAGAACTTTTCATGCAATGCAAAAAGAAAATAGTTAAAACAAGCTTTGCTTTGAGCTTCTCGGCGAAATTCAACACTAAAACTTGTAACTTTTGCTTGTAATCTTACGTAATGTTTCTGGCAGTTTTGTAACGTAACATGCTTATCTTTTTGTCTTTTACGCTTTAAGCATGCACTGCCGTTTCCCTTGTACAGACCCTTTGACAGTTCCGGCGGCACGCAAATTCTTCATCCGCTTTTTCTCTTCTATTATCAACAACTTCTGATCTCCTTTCCATAACGGTTTATTTTTTATTTTTTGAAAGATAAAGCATAAAGCAACCATTCATTCTTGGAAAATGTGCCATTCGGTATTAAAAATGCTCAGATCCTATTAGTTCAGTTACTTTATCAACAAATACTGATCGTGTGGTTGGACAGATTCCAAATGTCCGTGATGGTTGGCTTCAATTTTTAACTATTCAGTACAAGCGTGATAGCTGACTCGAGCGAAATAAATATTTATGCTGCGAATATATGCGCCTGCGCTTGACTATCCTATATTCGATTCCATATTCTGTACTTACTCTTCGTATACTGTTGGTATTCGAAAATGATTACATTCACCCACCTCTACTGTAGCGTAATCGCAGAATTACCTGGTATATTCATTACCTTGCCTGTTCGTTGCTTCCTTGTAAGGACCCACACCATTTCTAGCTCCATACATGGAACATTTTGCTTGTGGATTTAGGATCAGTGTATACGTGTATACAAGTTGATCAGTGTATAGTGTATACAAGTTGCGGCCTGCACACATCTGAAAATTCTCGATTCTCGTAGCCGATTCTATCTGTTGTCTTAGTTGTCCCCGAATTTTTTTATAATCCGATTGCATGCAGGATGCGAATAGTGTTGTGCATCTAAGAAGTTGTGCGAGCGCCAGCGATTACGCTGGAACGCTCGATGAGTCAAGTGCAGTTGCAATAAAAAATACGCGAATAACGCCTTCGGTCGCAGGAGCGGCTGCGGGGCCACACCGCGGCGCTGTTATCTGCATCCGGTGCCCGCTTTGAGGGTGCACCGAGTGATGCAAATCTTCGCCCTCACTCTCGTGTGGCCGTCACGCGCTTCATAAATTTTAAGAGTGACGTTCGAATGTTTCGCAGCTGATGGCCAGTGCACAGGACGGCGCTTACATTTTGCTTTGTTCGCAGTGCTGATAGTAGTTCTCGGCACGACGGCGGCGGACGGCTTCCGGCCACGGCTGGCAGGTTCGGACGGATTCGGCAATGTGAGCCTAGTTGCACTTTCACCTTAAACGATGATGGAACATTAGTCAGGGCGGGCGTTGACACCAACAAAGTGGTGGCTGTTTACTTGGTACTGCTAGGCACCAATGCCTTTGCATGGCGTCTTTCGTCGAGACTCTGCATACACTTGCGCCGTCCGTTCAAACGCCAAGCACGGAAGCGCGGCACAGACGGGCGCGAGGCGCACGTAAACACGAAACGTGAAACCAAATCGGACGCTGCCAGGCACACGTTCCGTGCGCTTAGCCGAACGGCCGAACACGACCTGATGCGGAAAGGAAGGCAAGCGTAAAGTCCCCAAGTTCAGGGGCTTTGCGCTAGCGCGCACTGACGAACCCACTTTCCAGCTGACCATCAGCCGCGAAACAGCCGAACACCGCACTTGAAATTTCTCAAGCGCGTGAATTAACCACCCGAGAGCGAAGGCGAAGATTGGTGTCACTCGGTGCACCCTCAGAGCAGGCGCCCGATGTAGGGTGTTGTAATCTCGCCGCTGGCACGAGTTGTTGGGAACTCGGCGCTGACGCCCGTTGTTGCACCTGGGTCGCAAGCCCCAAGGGTAGCGTTGCCCTGGCGGCCTGGGGTACAACTGGAAGCATCCGAAGGTCCCGGCAAAGCATGAGTCGACTGGTAACAATAAAACAACTTGTTTATTCTAACATCGCAAAGAGTTGGCGGTCAGGTCGACCGAAGTAGAGAGACGGGAGTGCACGTTACTCAACAGAAGAAATCGGAGCCCTCTTGGCGTCCGGGGGCAGCTGCTTTTATACTCTCGCAGTTGAGGGCAAGAAGGAACCCCTCTATAGACGAGCACGTGACTGTGCCGCTCGGGAACAATGGGATAAGGTGGCGCAGCGACGTGTCGGCGCCACTCGGATCCCCCTTGCTTCACAGTTGTTGGGAGCTCCTCTCCCCGGCTGCCGCGCTTCGACAAGCGTGGGCACAATGGGAAGAGAAGGAGGAGCAGCCGTCGTGTCGGCGCCGCTCGGACCCCCTTGCTTCACAGTTGTTGGGAGCTCCTCTCCCCGGCTGCCGCGCTTCGACAAGCGTGGGCACAATGGGAAGAGAAGGAGGAGCAGCCGTCGTGTCGGCGCCGCTCGGACCCCCTTGCTTCACAGTTGTTGGGAGCTCCTCTCCCCGGCTGCCGCGCTTCGACAAGCGTGGGCACCAATATGCACATACACTCACACACGCACATGAAGACACGTGGCATTGGAACATGCCTGGACGCGCTTGGCAGGGAGGCGTAGCGGCGGCACCGAACGGGCCAAAATGTCTGCCGCTTTGAACGAAGCCCCGGCGTCCGTTGCATCCGCGCCGGCTAAACCGCGCGTCGTAGGCGAAACGTAACAAGGGGCTTTATCCCGATGGAGATAGCAGCGCCGCTTGTGTGGCCCCACAGCCGCCCCTGCGCCTGGAGGCGCATAAGGAAAACATGACCCCTGGCCGCCGGGGTGCACGCTTATTCGCTCTCGCCACAGGCCACTTCCACTAGCATGGCAACAACTAGGGCCGAGGGCTCCGACGTTGCCTCCGAGACTTTTTGTTTACGCTCCGACGCTGAGCTACCGTCGCGGTGAGCGCGGTGTAGCAGTGGGCACTGACCCCCATTTGGTGATAGGAGCACGCATCACTTGCTTTTTGGCGCATCCGAAGCACGTGAAGCTACTTGAAATGCTTCAAGAAACACTTGTGCAACGTTGCGCAATGGTTGTGTTCAGGCCTTTGACAACCCCACGCCTCGGTGCGGAAAGCCGCGTCGCTGCGTTGTCAGTGACGCTGGAAAAAAACATTCATGCAGAACGTGGACGCGCACCACAGCGACAAGGAAGAAGACGGCGGCGGCATGATCACGGAGCCATGTGTTGAGTCTACAGCAATAACGACGACACGGTAAGTCTTTCTTACAGTTCAGAGTGCTTATTTCCGAGAACGCTAGTAGATTAGGCAAGACTTAACGCCGCATACGTTACGCGGAGCGCATCCTTCTCCAACATAATTCAACGCCGCACACAGGTTCTTAGTGCATGCCACGAGGAACGATAAGCGCGCATATATTTGCAGATCTACGTCCATAGGCATTAAAAGCGTGTTTCAAACCATAAGCACTTTCCTGCTGTCCCGCTTAGCTCTGACACCCCATTCTTCGTGGGATATGATTTTCTTGTACCGGCTATGCGTGAAGGAAAAGCGCGTGGCCAACACGTAATTGTCTCATCTCTTATTGGAGTGAAGCGTAGATCAAGGGAGAAGCTCTAGTAAAACACCGAGCTTGCTACGATTTTTGAGTTATAAAAAAACAGAAAACTTATTTCTGATAGCTTCAACGCACGGCACTTATGTAATTCGGCGAACATGTAGTGTATTGCAGTTAAGCGAGTGAGAATTTACGCGCATACGCAGTGTAAGCAATGCTTTATAATACATACTATAAACCTCACTTCTCCGCGCGTCTAGCCTGTATTATCTCAGAAGCTCACCTGATGCCCCCGCGCTGAAGCCATACAGTGTGTTGCATTGATACGAAGAGAGAATTTGGGCGTGTACTAAGTGTAAGCAACATGTTATAAAAACTGGTAACCCACTGTTCCCACGGTTGTAGACTACATTATTAACTCTGATGCGCACCTGAGTCCTCCTTGGCGCCATTTTTTTTCTTTGCTTGTTATAGAATTTCACTGCAATGCATAGAAGTATTGTGGAGAAGGTATTCAAAGCAATTCAACATGATCAAATGGGTATAAGCCCCCCTCCCCCCCCTTCCCCAAGGAAAAGAAGAACAATACCTACCAGATCAAAATTACGCGTAACAGCTTCCATAAAATGGAAGCAGAAACAGGAGCAGAGTCTTCAGAAATTCCTCATCTCGTAAATATAGGAACATGTCTTGGCTTAATTGGCATTGTTTAGACACAATTTTTTTTAAACGAATGCTTATTCAAGCAAAGTATATAATCTGAAGAAGTGTAGAGGATTCCATAATGCCTTGTGGTAAAGAGCGCAAGCGGAAATACTTGGCCCACATCTGATACGCTAACGAGAGACCTCAGAGAAACCACCTGACAGAACAAAGCAAGTGGAGAGGTTATCCACTTGATGGTAGCATATTGGTTCTATCCCTGGTCTTATAACTCGGAGATCGCTCAACTTGTCTACAAGAAACCGTGTACTGACAGGGAAGCACTTCCTAATTTGCTCTTATTTCTCAATACATGCTGAAGTAAGCTTGAGTGCCTTGTATGTGTGTGCAGAAGTGCGTTAAATGAAGATGCTTTCATCCAAACGTATAACGTTGCAGAGCTTTGTCCTCATGAGCCACAGTAGACTTGCATGTTTTTATTGTGCCAAGAAGCCTACTTCGTGATTTAGAGTAAAAAGACGTACAAAAAGGAACGCATTTCATGATGGTGAATGTGCTTTTAAAAGCTTCTCCACAATACTTATATGCGCTGCGGTGACTTTGTATAGCAAGCGAAAAGAAAAATAATACCGGCAGCCGAAGGCCTCAGGTGCATACCTAAGATAATAATAGAGACTACAACCATGGCCCAGTGGGGTTTCCACGTTTTATAACAAATTTTCTCTTCGCTTCACTGTAACACACGGTATGCTTCAGCGCGGAGACCTCAGGTGAGCACCTGAGATAATAATAACGGCTATAAGCGTAGCCGAATGAAGTTTACAGTTTTTATAGTAACGCGTTGCTGTGTATGCGCGCAAATTCTCTTTCGCTTCACTCCAATACTCCCAATCCTTGGCCCCATTACACAAACGCCGTGCGCTGAAACCATCAGAAATTGCCGTTTTCTTTTTTAATAACTGAAGAATCGTAACAAGCTCGGTGTTTTAGTAGAGTCCCCCCCCCCCCCTTTGCTGTACGCTTTGTTCCAACAATAGACGAGACAATTACGTGTTGGCCACACGCTTTTCCTTCACGCATAGCGGCTATATACAAATAGCCCACAGAGAATGGGGGTCAGGGCTAAGCCGCACGCGCGACAGCAGGAACTTGCTAATGGTTTGAAGCATGCTTTGAAGGCTTCTGGACGCACATCTGCCAATACATGCGCGCTTCTCATTCCGCTTGGCATGCACTCAGTCACCGTGTATGGGGTCGAATTATTGGGAACAAGTGCGCGCTCCTTGTAACGTGTGCGGCGTTAAGTCTTAATTGATCGTACTAGCGTTCTCGGACATATGCACTCTGAATTGTAAGAAAAACCGTCTCGTCGTTACTGCGGTGACCTCAACACATGGCTCCATGGTCATATGCCGCCGCCGTCTTCTTCCTTTTCAACGTGGCGCGTGTCCGCGTTGCGCATGAGTGCTTTTTCAGCGTCGTTGAAAACGAAGCGACGTGGCTTTCGGCAACGACGTGTGGCGTTGTCAAAGGCCCACACAACCGATGACTTCCCTACACACGCCAAAGGGTTCTATAGACGACCCCTAGTTTTTATGGACACCTCCCCCCCCCCCTTGTATCTCTAAATTTTACTCATGTCAATTCTTCCATTAACCATCAGGGCTGTTTGGTCAAGCCCCGATAAAAGGAGCAGTGGAATACCATGCTACCATCTAAAGTGATGCAGAAAGATAAAATACACACCTGTCTACTTTAATTTACGTCGCTTTAGTTCCAACTACGGACAAATTTTCTCTGCAAATAAGAAGCCTCATACGAAGCTTTGGCTGCAGTGGGCGTCAGGTGAAAAGAAAAAGGAAGTAATATGGTTCAAGGCACGAAACTATAGATGTAGAATGTTTTAAAATACAAACAATGCTCATCAATACTGGAAACAAGTGCCACAGCCTAAAGCAAATTTGATAAAGAAATTAAATCTAAAAAAAAAAAACTGCGTGCAACAGTGGTGCTTCCAATATTGACCCTCTAATAAGTAATCCCTACAGGTGGCGCCACAGGCTACAGCCACCGGAAGATGTCCCAGAACATTTCTAGTCTGTGATGTTTACCTGTGTTTAGGCTTTGTTTACGTGGCTGGGTCTCAGCTTTTCTGAATAAGATGCCGCAGTTCTTTCGCTAAAATCTTTTCCTGTAGCGGTCCTTTTTCCTGTGCCCGCTTTATATGTGCTGCATAATTCGCATACTCCCTAAACATTGTTTCTAAATTTATATTTCGTCATTAGCGCTGGCAACAAGTTTGAAAATGTCCTCATACGCTGAAAAATGGTCAGACATTTAAAAACTGAATACTGTGCTTTTTCGGTAATTTCTTAACTTCTAAAAAAATATGTGTTTTTGTAGATTACATAGAAAACACTGCCTCCCAATTGTATATAGAGAAAAAGAGAAACATACGTCACGGGGACGAGTATTTGGGTAATAGGCGTCTATTTTTTAACTAGTGGACTAAAAAAGAAAAGCTTTGTATAGCTTATCTAGCCTCCCACCTCCCGAATTATCTAGAATTTATCTAGCCTCCCGAACAAAAGCAACCCAAAGAATCCCCTCGAGTACACTCAGGACGTTCTCTCGCTGTACTCCACGCTGTAACGAAATTCCACAGACTGGGAAGAAAGGAGTGATAACTTCCATTTTTGCTAGGATTGGTTAATCTAGCCCTGTTTAGCCAGGAGGGGATAATCATAGCACGGAGGTGCAAGCATGGACAGAAAACGAGACGGCGGAAAAGGAAGAACTTGAAACAAACAAGGTCTGCCGTGTTGCCGTTCCCCCGAGTTACACTTGCGTGTTGTGTTTTTCCATTAATTTATGGCGGCAGTCGCCGGATGCATAAGAAAGTTTCAGATCAGGGTCAACACCTGGCTCAAGTTCCACCGTACGGAACACCAGATATTTCACACAAACGCCGCAACCACAGCCAGAACAAACTGCGAAAGTGAACTCAGCGCCATTTCAACGCACCTCTCTCAGCAAGCATCCCAGCGAAGAGCAGAAGATGGTTGAATGCAAACGCGACTCTCTCGCCAAGGGAAGTGCAGACGAGTGACTTCTAACACGGCGGAAGAGTCCCTTGAAAGCCGTTTTCACAACATTGCCAGATGTAGGTTTCATACACCCCCTTCTAACTGAAATTTCATAGTCAGCAACAGTCCAAGACAGCTCTCCGGTGTCACAGACGCCGACACCCCTGGCGTACAGGGACGTACTTCGAGTACGTACTCTTCGAGTACTTCCCTACAACCGCAATCACCTGTCTACTAACACGCATTATGAGTTAATTGTCACTTTGAAACTGCCTGGTACCGATGGTCGTACCTGTGCAGCCGCGATAAGCTCTATAACTTGCGTCTTCACGTTTGTGCTGATGACTATAGCTGAAAGAAAAGACACTTTAGAGTTAAAACGCATGCTCGGTGATTCATAACAATCAGTTATTTTTCTGGCGAAATACCGCAGCTTCCGTACACTCTCTAAATGCACATCCTCTACTAAGCCGTGAAGGACGATGTAAGATAATATAATGAACACGCTGAACTACTAATGCGTAATGATTCCAGAACTACTTCCCTCGGAAGTCTGCCCGTCCGTCCATCTATCTGTAACGCCTGACACGATGCGCTCCTTAAAGGAACACTAAAGCGAGACAATAAATCAGTTTATACAAATGAAGGATTGTTTGAGAACCTTGCAGGCAGTCATTTCGAAAAAATAGTTTGATTATTAGATGAGAAAATGAGGGTCCAAGTATCAGTATTTTAATTTCGCGCCGAAACCCTAGCGCCGGTACGTCGGCGCGACGTCAGGGATTCCAAAGTATATTTTCGCATTTGGGCTGCGTTGGCTGAGTAAAGGTGCCGAAAACTTGTCATGTTTAATATTTGGTTTCTTTAGAACACAATGTAGTCAATCTGTACCGCTATATAAAATTAGTAGGCTCTAGAAGATGCCATCAAAATCCAAGACGTCACAGCCACCAGGTGCGGGAACTTAAGTAGGGGTCGCCACCCGTGTTTCGTTCTTGCGCTTTTTCTGGCTTACCAAACGTCTTAACGTAAGAGTGGTGTATTTGGTGTTTTAGAAAGGTAATTTACTGATGCAGAAGAAATCATTTTTCACTTTAGTGTCCCTTTAAGTATAGATAAGGTAATATGGGAGTATATCTGGGAATGCTTTTTGACAACGTATGACTACTAAATTTATGGTTATTACTATACACAATGAGCACTGACGAGGTATTACGAGTTGGTAAGCTTGTTAAAAGAAGATTAATTGCCATGAAATTTATTAGGCCTAGGACTTCGTAGGACTGTAATGAAGGTGAAGGAAGCCTAATGGAGAATAATTACGATGAAATTACTTAACCGAAATAATGATTAGATGAGGCTTACTTATAATATTGAAGCTAATAATGTTATTCCAGGTTTAAATAACTAGTCTATTAGGGAGCAAAAAAAGGCAAAATAATGAAACCTAATCAAACTGAATTAGGGGTGGCTAAGATTATAACGTACCATTTCGATGGCATGCCAACAGAATCCTTAAGTCTAGCCGGGATTGATCAGGTTAATAAGTGGCCTAACCTAACTACAGATATTCATCTTAGTAATTATTGAGTAACATAATTATTATTACTCAGACTAATTATGCGATAATAAAAGTTAATAAAGATAATTAAACAAGAAGGAAACCATGCAAAATCATCGTCATGATATGACTGGATGTGTTCGGATAGCTGAGAGACCTATGTTTGAAAGATGAGCCTCTGGAAAGAATACTTACGCGCAATCTGACGAGTCTCACTAGGGAGCTTCCGCAATAATTGTTTTCGTAGTGTTTCCTTAATGTTTTGTATAACGTCAGCTACCAGAAGAGCTTTGCTATCTTTTTTTACATGAGATAACATTTTGTTCGATAAATACTGGGGGCAGGAGAGTGTATATAGACAGCACAATAATTGTACCAGTAATATAACTAAGAACAAGCTGAGCTTCTTGTTCTGAACTTGGTTTCGGGCGGCACATCGCTCGTGGACCGTTGTCAGTTTTGCTTCCCTGCCCACATGCGTTGGTTATGAATAAGGACTGCTTTCAGAGAAGTGTCATATCGCACAAGATGTTTTCTGTATTGTTAAACTACTATTCGGCCGATGGTGATGCACGAATGGGATGGTGAAGAAGTTTACTGTTTCTTTACAGAGACCGCGTTTCTATGATTTGAAGAAGCCCACCGCTGAGGAGGTGGAACAGTTTGAGGAGAACGTGGTCAAGGGCTTCGAGCACGTGCTGGGTGAAGGAAAGTACGTGCTCAGTGATAAGCTTAGCCTCGCTGACCTAAGCTTGGTGGCTCACCTCACCCTTGTTCTTGAGGTAAGTTGTGATGCAAACTACCTTTTGCAGTCGCCTGTAACCTCCATATGCCGAGCCGCAATAACAAGGATTAAAATTTTATTTGTGCAGTAGATGTTTCTTATACACATATTCTTTATAATGTACAACGGGGTGGTACCAAACAACTCTAGCGGTGCATGTAAGCATGACACGATATTGCACATGCGGAAAAGCTGGACATAACTTGATTCTCTTTCCATTTTTGTTCGTTCATGTTGGCGATACACTCGTGGGCAGCATTCTTAGAAATACCAATATGGAAGTCGGCCCCAATTTACAACACTTCCAGTAAGCAACATCGAGAGGCTTCGCTCTAATAACAAGCGTATTTATGGCAATTATTGGTAACTTTCCTGCTGCAATATAGTAGTGTTTTATTACTGACCGAAATTCTATTAGAACGCCGTGAAGGCTTTTTGACTAAATGCCGTAAATACGCATACTAATAAAAGGGCGTAATCTCTCCATGTTGCTCACTGCAAGTTGTTGAATTTCGAGTGGCCAACTGAAGCATAATTCATCGAAACGCTGCCCACTGAGGTACGCTGGTGCGCTGCGGTAAAGTTCCATAGATTACCGAAGAAACAATGTCAGAAATTTCTGTACATGGAGAGCTTGCGGAAATTCTCTCTGGTCTTGCAGAATCGCGAACAAACCAGAACAGCCACCTACTAACCGGATTAGAATACCTGACTTTCCGTCCCCTGCAAGGACGTGTTGATCAAGATCTCCCGTCTGAGGGACGAAACAATTAATGCTTCAGCATGGAGGTCAATACGTCGAGCTCTTTTTTTAAAATACGGAGCTTTAGCATAGCGTTACGGTCCCGCTCTTGTCAGCACGAGCTGTCACAATGGCGAATGAAGTGCTAATAAAGGTATTGGGACGCAATGTAAAATAAAATATGGAAGGGAAAGAGAGACGACACAAAGAGCGCCATCTATTATTTTATATTGCGCCACAATAACCCTCTTAGCAATGCACCAACTCTCCCAACATAGTACCCTGCGAATGCAAGGACATTACCGGGCTCACGTAGGCTTACCGGAACGGCTCCTGGCCGGTACCCTGATTGCTTAGTATAGAAATGCCCAGGCTGCCAGGTGCGGTGTTAACTGGTGCGTACTTTTCGCCGTAACTGCAAGAAATGAAGTATCGGCACCACGAGCTACTGAGATGGCACCGAGTCGATAAAGTGGGCCAAATGTTAGCTAAAAGTTGCCACCGTAGCATTTATTGTTTGTGAACGCTGTGGCGTGTTGCGGCGCCATTTTGCAGAGATAGCAATTACGTGGATGCTCCAAGCGAAAGTTCGTGGCTGGCGTCGTCGTCGCCGTGATGTTTAAATATATGAAAGTATACTTGCATAACTAAATATAAATATTATGGCCCAACAGGCGTATTCAAATACAAGACCTTTCGCGCAAAAGGAAAATATTTTAGCCATTAGGCCATGAACGCATTTTTCGGTATTGGTTCTAAATGATTTTAGTATAATGCAGAGCGACCAATATGTACACCACATCTAGACAGAAAACGACTAAGTCACGCTATGCTGTCCGGTGGAATAAAGGTTCAAAAACCTGCGAAACAAGCGCCTGCCCCGGCATGTAGATTACAACATATGTAAGAATTCCTTGCATTCAATATGCATTCCGCAATTTCCAGGGCGCTGCTCCTTCTGGCCAGTATGAGCTGACTTTCGTGCTGCGTCACACCAATATGTCTCACCTGCGTGTAGTTTAAACACCGTTGTTGCCCATGCAACTCGTGTCTCGTACGCACTACGTAGACGATTCGACAAGAAATGTGCGGTACATTTCTAGTTACAACCACAACTCCTAGAGAGCAAGTGAGCTTGAAAGGTGAAATAATGTATAAAATAAAAGCAATAATTGTAGGAAGAATCAATACCCAATGATTCAAATGCACAAAAAATAAAGTAAAAATTTAAGAATGCATGCAGTTCTTCTCTGTAAGTCATTGCCGGACTGCAGAGCAAACATCCCTGCGGATAATGATTCATGATACATGTGAATAAATCCCAAAGCAGAGGGCCGAGACGAAACAGTCCAAGCGCGACGTTGAACCTTGCCATGACTGTCAATGATCCGTCCTGCATGGGAAACTGTCACTTATTTTAAGTGTTAAGCGCCAAACTTCCCCGGCTTCGGGCCTTTTCCAAAGGCTTAGCGGCGTCGAAACAAATAACCGTTTTCAATGATGACTAAAAGAAACTGCCTATACCTTCATCTCAGCATGAGATGACAGTGAAGGATGGCTGATTTACCATTTTGTTTTTGCTGTGACGACGAACAGAAAGAAAACTGACAAATTAGTATCGAAAGAGGCAGCCTGGGGATTCCATGCTGTTAGGCAATCATGGTAGACATCTACCGGCGCCCTGTAAACACCGCGCATTTACGATCGTGGCGGCTGGTATCGAATACGGTGGGACTGAAGCGCTAAGATAAATTTTGGCCACGATAGCACCCGCTGTGTTTTCGGCTGTCTTTCGCGATCGAACGCAGCCAAACAACTTCGCGCGCTTGCACGTCAGCTAACATTGAGTAAGTGAATTTCGTCAGAATTTGCAAGCAGATGCCTTCATACCTCTGGACTCCGATCTAGAACTTCGCCTTCCGTCCGATCTCTCACGATATGACTCCGCCCTTCTTGTTGCTATCCGGCTTGGAATAAGATTTCAAACAGCCTACTATTTAACGATTTGAATGCCCGTTAGCACAGTTTCTGAATTTGGCGAGTGCAGTGAAACATTGGTTCACCTTCTGTCCGTGTGTCCTCGCTTCAATCGGCAAAGAGCAGCGCTCTCAACCAAGCTGGACAAGCCTGCACGAACGTCACCACAAAGCACTAGAAAGACGCTCCTGCGTTTCTTAAGGCGCACCGTATTGCACGACAAACAGTAACTGTGCGCTGTATGAGGTTTTATTCTGGGTAGGGCATTGATATTTTTACAGATATGTTGCGCCTTCAAGACCGTGTCGACGCTTTCATTCTTTCCGTCTTTTGCTTTCTTTATTCTTTGATTCAAATCTTTTACACCTTTTTCACATTTCCCTGCTACAAAGTAGCGCCAACCGGAGATATCCTCTGCTGACCTCCCTCTCTTTCCCTTGCTTTTATGTGCAATTTCTGAATACTGCTTGGCGGCGGCTTTGTTGTCTTCAATACCACGCTGTGTTCGCGGGTTATTAGTTTTGAATGAAATTAGAGTTCATTGCCACCCCTCTTAGCTGCCGATAAGCTAAAGGTAGATCATTCACAAGCATTCGACTAAGTTAATCTTTTCCTTTGTGTGCACCATAGAAGCAAGTAAGAGTATATTGCGTTATCCTTATGCCAAACCAGCGTGAAAAGCACGAACCCCAATACTCGGCGCTTGCAAGTTATCCCTATTACCAAGATTTCGTCATAGTATGAATCTGCAACAAAACAATTGCTTTGATCAGAAACCCACTGCATTCTTTGAAGAAACGGCCCATCAAAGAATGATTTGCGGCGTTGAATAGCAGCATGCTTTGTTACACACAAATCTGTAAGCTAAGTGATACAGTCTGATTTTTCGAAACAAAAGTGTTATCACTGAATTTCTTGTGGCACACACACAGTGACTATTTTATATGACACATACATACATGTTTTAATGCACCACTTAATAAATTTGCACAATCGTATAAACACTGTTGTAGGCATGAAACTTTAATCAGGGAGTGCTTAGTGCCGCCTCAAATTCTATTCATGAGGCTGCGTTAGGTCCTATGCAGAAACGAACTGGTTATACTCGGTTGAGTCATAAACGTGGCTGCTCAAGGACACAATACTCACAACACTTCTTCAACGTTTAAACATTTTCTACATTGTCGTAATTCCTTACCCTACAGAAAACGCCGTTTTTCCCATAAATCCTACAAGCAATAACATGCTATGAGTTATGGGAAAAAGGTGTCTTCATATAGGGTCCCATATGTTTCATATCGGATTATTGGATATCGGAGTTATTGGGCATACGTTTTTTTCAATAACGTTGTCTTCATTCTCATTGAACAATACTGTAAACAGCAGAATACGTTTTCTTTTTCGATTGTTGCAGGGATAAAATATGGATGCAAATACACTTGTTGAACTACTGCAAATGCGCTTTGTTGTATATATGCGTATGGTCAGAAATCAAAAGAACCGCAAATTTTCTCGCGTAATCTTCTGACACAACAATTTCGTGCTGCTCTGTATTTTTGTTTTAATAGTGACGATGGCTCTTAGTAAAACGCTGTGATCATCAACTTTATTAGTTCACTTCGATGCAATGTTCAATTAAAACAGAACAAATATAGCTATATCATTTCGGCGTAGAGCATTAAGCTGTGGGTGTCATATGCTACCACCCGAGTTCCAGAAATTTTACAAGAAATGCAATAGCTTTGGCTTTGCATTCCAAGACATTGCGGGCACTTGATCAAATAATGTGTATTTTCCCGATCAGCGACTGCGCGCAAAACTCGGTATGACGTTAATAACGTAAAGCCCATTGATCCTCGAAGCAAAGAAATTAAAAAATGTGCGCCAGAAAGGTTACACATCAGCGATAGATAGAGATTGTGAGACCTGCTACTCTTCACCATGAATCTTGATAAATTTTCACAGCTGCACAGAGCGTTTTCAAACACCTTATGGTCGCAGGCAACCATAATGAAGCGCCGTGAGAAGTTTTGCCGTCTACTTATGAGGCGCCTAGAAAGCTTGGCTCCCCTGATTACGGCCCCGGTTATACACCTGGCGCGTCGGCAGATGGTTATACTGTTGCTTTCTAGTAAGTGCCATGGAAAACGCTCAACTTCAATACCGCATCTGATAATGTATAAAGGATAGCCATTGTTGAGAATCGTACGCAGTGGTGAACTAATGTATAGAACCCATCTCCAAATGAATGTTGACGTTAATGCGACTAGCCTTGAAGCAATGTAGGCAGACACCGCACTACCGCTGCAAAGACGACTCATCTGTGACACGCATGCGCAGCAGAGTTCTTCGCTCGCGATCCCTTCGGGACACGCCACGCTACCTCAAGGCGCCGCCGCGACAGTTGCGTGCGGAGGATGCGTGAATCCACATTCAGACAACATTGTCTGAATTTGAACGATGCGAGTTTGATTTCGCCGCAGAATGAAAAAAAGTGTTTAATGATGTTTTGGCTATTGAAGAGTGACTCATTACCACTGAGACATACATTCCCATGAACCCAAGCAGGCTTAAAATAGGTTGATGGAAAGTTGGCAAACACCAACTGGCTCATAAGCAGGGAACGTCACAGATGTTCATTGAGGAGTTGCGCTTGCAAAGTGGCACATATCCAGGTAGCAAAGTTGGCGGGAAAGCTACTCTAGATAGATAGATAGATAGATAGATAGATAGATAGATAGATAGATAGATAGATAGATAGATAGATAGATAGATAGATAGATAGATAGATAGATAGATAGATAGATAGATAGATAGATAGATAGATAGATAGATAGATAGATAGATAGATAGATAGATAGATAGATAGATAGATAGATAGATAGATAGATAGATAGATAGATAGATAGATAGATAGATAGATAGATAGATAGATAGATAGATAGATAGATAGATAGATAGATAGATAGATAGATAGATAGATAGATAGATAGATAGATAGATAGATAGATAGATAGATAGATAGATAGATAGATAGATAGATAGATAGATAGATAGATAGATAGATAGATAGATAGATAGATAGATAGATAGATAGATAGATTCGGCTCTTTATCTGCCCAGAACGTGCCCATACTTAGGGCACCAAATTATTGTATTCATAGCAACGCGTTATGGCCAGAAACATTATGCCGATTCGTCGTTTCATTCGCAGGTGCCTTTCCTGGACGCTGGGAAGTACCCAAAGCTCAAGGCTTACTACGATCGCCTGAAGGTGGAACTGCCTTACTTTGAAGCAGTGAACCGGCAAGGAATCTCCGCCTTGGATTCTCTTTGCGCCGGTCTTAAGTAGATTCCTGCGGCACTAATGTCAAAGCGTTGTGAAAATAAACACGTGAAATAAACAAATATAAGCACTATCATATTCCGGTAAGATAGGCTCTGTTTCAAGTTTCATCCACGAGCATTCCAAGAAGTTGAAATAAGTTTCAGCAGCTGTTCCTATTAAGACTAATTCCAGGAAGTTGGGACTCATGAGTTTTGGTGAGGGTTCGCAGGGGTATGGTTTTATTGCGCTAGAGTACAGGCTTCGCACTCAAAGTTGGAGAAGAAAACACATAAACACTGACACAACCGGAAACATCAAACATAATTGCATCGGTAGGCTGGGTGAGCTTTATATAATCACATGATGCGACGTACATGCGGTTAGGTTACTGCCGGAAAATCTCGGCAGAATATATCTCGCGATGAATTTTGACGTTAATGCAAGTGCATTGAAAAAAATGTAGTGATACACCGTATTGCCGTCCGGCTCTCGCCTCTGGATATGCTGCGTCATCTAAAGCGGGAGACACCGTTTGATTCGACGTCCCATGAGGCGTCCGACGCGCATCAACGGCAGCCGGAACCGAGGCTTTTTGCCCCGACCAGACGGCTGGCGTGCGACAAGCTAGGCGCGTTTTCATCGTCCGACGCGTCCGCAACCGCACCGTCATTTTGGCCGCAGCCACTGAAAGCTCGGTTCGCATGTGACGTTCTCTGACATTCCCTCCACTAAGCCGGTGCCGGCGGGCCGGTTTCTCACAGCTTTCTTTTTCTTTTTGCCGACTAAAATTGCTTCTTGACATGAAATAATTACTAAGCCAGTAAAATAATCTCAAACACGCGCTTGTTATGCAAAGCCCCACATAAGTGCACAAGTACGAAGCTACTGGTGAGATCGGGAGCCGCGATCCATGGGCACTTCACAGGTACAGACGCACACTGTCTGCCTTGGCGAGGCAGCTCTCTTCAGAATCAGAATGACCCGCCGTGGTAGCTCAGTGGCTATGGTGTTGGGCTGCTGAGCACGAGGTCGCGGGATCGAATCCCGGCCACGGCGGCCGCATTTCGATGGGGGCGAAATGCGAAAACACCCGTGTGCTTAGATTTAGGTGCACGTTAAAGAACCCCAGGTGGTCAAAATTTCCGGAGTCCTCCACTACGGCGTGCCTCATAATCAGAAAGTGGTTTTGGCACGTAAAACCCCAAATATTATTATTAGAATCAGAATCGGTTTTTAGTGAGATGGTTAGTTAGATTACATGTTTTTAATATTTAGAAGGAGGTCCCGAAGTCAAATGCTGCAATGGCACCTCCTTTACAAAATAACGTAATAAAACAAAAGTACAGCAGCTTCAACAAATCGTTAACATAGAAAAATTACAGGTTTCAGTATGAATAGCATGATTGAAGAATTACGTATGCATAAATATCATAAAAAAGCACTGTAGCACAATCTCGTTGACAACTGATAAAGTAACAGCGTAGGTGATGTGACGAACACAGTGTAATTTGCTAACTCGAATCTATATGGGAGGCAGAAACAGAAACCTAATGGTATGGCACTGAAAATTAAATGAAGGCACGCTGAAAGAATGGTTTTGAGTATGGACAAGGCATCAGCATTCGACAGAATGTAATTTTTTAGTTGTTTCTTGAATTTTAATTGATTTTATGTACAATGGCAGTGTGTTCCAGAATGCGATAGATGAAAAAAATGACGTTCTGTTTGCCATAATTAGTATGTATTTTGGGTAAAATGAAGTTCCTATTTATTGCATCATGTGTAATTGATTTGACAGAATAAAAAGGTACCTAGGTTATGTTTAACAAGTTGTGTGACTGTAAGAATGTGATTGGTTCGTAAAAGATATGAGGCGTTGTTGTTATATGGGCTAAATGTAATTATCCTAGTAGCCTGATTCTGTTGTATTTGCAATGAGTTTAAATGGGTTAGGTAAGTATTTCCCCAGCAAGTAACGCAGTAGTTAATGTGGGGATGAATAAATGAAAAGTATAATGATAGTAATATTTAATGGTCAGGTATGTTTCGTGTTTTTAGAAGTACCCTTAGCCTGTAGGTAATCTTCTGTTTTAGTCTGGTTAAGTGTTCAATAAATTTAATATGTCTGTCGACTTCTATGCCAAGATAATTACATGAAAAACTTGCAGGGATAGGACCTGCGCCCAAAAAGATAGATAGATAGACGGCTGGCACGATTGCCCTTTGCATCGACGGAGTCGAGTAAACTAATCGCACATAACTACAGGCGACAGAAGCGTGCAGTGCCAATCGTGTTGGCGAAACTAAAACGCCTTTCGATGAATTCGGACTGGATTGCGAGCGCCGTCAGCTGCGGCATCCGCTGAGATAGGCCTTCCAGCCCTTTCATTGGCTCTCACCGGAGCCGCCAGTGAACAACGTGCACTTACATTGTCAACTGTTTTGTTCCAGGCATACGCACGTCTTTACTGACAGTGTTCGCGTACATCGAAACAGCCTTGTAGAAAGTGGTTTATTTTGCAATGCTCGACGAGGATAAGAAGTCCATCGAGAGTGCAAGCTGGGGCGATAGATCTGGGCGGATCTTACGCGCCACTCGCTCGTACGGATGCACGTCTCCAGCACCGTGAATCCTCGTATGCTGCACGCCGGAGTATGCGGCCCCGCACGTCGAAGCGGACGCAGGAACGTACCGTGTGTCGCCCGCTTGGCGGCGCCACCGAGAATTCCGCGCGTGGCGTGAGGGTAAACATGCAGGGTGTCCCAGCTAACTTTAGCCAGAGTTTAAAAATATCCGAATGATACGTACCTGGACAGAACCAAGGTAACGTTGTTTGCCGTTGCTTAGATAATTGAATTATATTTTTTTTCAGTCTGCCTAATTAGATAATCAGCCTTAATTAATTGAGCAACTTCTCAAATATCTCACGATGCGGCTTTCTGTTGCTCAATGCGCGCTACATAAAAGTGTTTTCCCGAGGGTGAAAGAAGCTCGCGAATGCAGGCAAAATTGCCGTGTGACTGGCCGCTCGAGGCACGTTGCGTGTATTCGCCGGCTTCGTTCACGCTCGGAAAAACACTTTTATGTGGCACGTATTGAGCAACAGAAAGCTGTGTCTGTAGGTTTTTGTATGGCTCTACAATTTTCTCGTTGGCACTTTTTATCTAAACAGACAATTTGAGTTGAATAATTCATTAGGAATAACTATATAACTAGGCGTAATGAAAACAAAATAATATGAGTATCTCCAAGCGGCGGCAAACAACATTACCTTGGTTCTGTCCAGCTATGTGGCATTCGCAAATATTTTTAAACTCTGGTTAAAGTTAGCTGCGACAACCTGTATATTCGCAAAATATTACATCAAACTGTATGACCGGGTTCAATTGCGCCTTACACTAGCGAAATTGGGAATATTATTATTTTTTCTCATTCAAGAACATCACGTGTTCAGGGGCACATACACAGCGGCGCCTACCCTCTGGCCCAAGTGGGTTTTCTAAAGGTTCATTGAAGAGTTCGAAAGCAAACAGCGCAGTAATCGGGATTAAAAGAGAGATACTATATGGAGCGCCGACTATACCAACTGAAAGTCTATTACCCGTATGGCGGCCTTCGAACATTTTGAATATGGTTCGACTTCCTTTTTTACCTGTTGTTTAGCTCTTCTTCAAAAGTTCTAATGTACGAAAAACTCAATTTTCATCCATATTGACCTTAGTATAGTGCGGCTTATACACAGTCGCAAAAAATCAATGAAGAAAGTTGGCGACAATGCGGTTCATTGAATAGCGGCACACTCAGTGATCCGAGCTGGCATCGCAGAGGGCCATTTAAGAGTGGCGCATGCCCACTTACCCAGGTTGGCTTGAAGAATGTTTAGTGGACAGCTGCAAGTATCCAGTGGGACATTCCCAATAGATCAAGTGTGTCCAACGGTTCATTTCCAAGCCGGTTCGAACAGCATAGAAGTTAAATGTTCTATGCTTTAGACCCTGGACTGGTTAGTGACCTTAGTTGGAGCAAAAATTATGAAACAGAAAGACAGACCGAGAGATTAACGGACGGACGGACAGACGGACGGATGGATGAATGAATACTGGAAAATTTGTGAAATACCTAAATAATGCTAATCTGAATAATACAGTTAGAATGTTGCGCTTGTGTCTGTCCCTTGAATTCTTTTTGCCCCTGGTTTGCGACGAAAGGCTGCCCCTCATAGATTACAGATACGAACTCGTCCAAACAGCCCCTTTCTGAGTTTTAAATGCAGCAGGTATAATCGGCCTGCTTTTTCATTTCATTTTCCTTCATTCTTTCGAGTTCTTATGAAGAAATGAGAGATAAGTTAAAAAAAGGCAAATATCGTGAAAGTGGGTTTAAGAATCTCTCTAATACCACCAGTATCTCGTAGGATCAAGCCCTACGGTACTATTGAAAGTGGGTCATCCTGTGCCAACTGTCCCAAAAGGGGCATTCGATTGCGTGTGATTCCTATGAAATATTTTAGGCAGTTCAGTATTGTACAAAACGTTAGTATATGGCATGTTTATTGCAGAAAAAGAACTTCCCCAGCTCAAACCCGCTGGAATTTTCACGTAAGGCACGAACGTTACGTGATACAAAGCGCATTTGAAAAGTACCTTAATTCACAGAGAAAGCAACACTAATTTGTTTTGGAAAAAGAAAAGATGCCTTGCACCTAAATATGCATTCATCAATCAGCAGCAATTTCTCCATTTTTATAAGCCGCGAAATATAACGAACGTCGTTCATATTTGGGAACATTAATGCAACCTCGGGAAAGCGAGTGCTAGTTTCGGTTTCAAGGAACATGCTCGCTACAAGCGGTTGGCGGACATTCTAACTTGCTTTCTTTTTTCTCTTTGTGAAATTTTAAACGGGCGATGCGCGGGAAGCGGTTGTCTTCTTGCCTCCGTCGAGCTTACCCCCGCTCACCCTTGTCACTCGCTCAGCGACATCACAAGTCGGATAGCTCTTCGTCATCTGCTTCGATTTTCATCGCAAGTATGAAGATGGGAAAGGTAAGGCAGAGAATGTTGATCTGGCGTGCAACGAACGGAAGACGCAGGAAATCAGGTGATGTGATGCATCCTCTGTAGCGGTCACAAAGCACACTCCCGAGCTCGAGATCGCTATTCATTTCCGTGAACTTCTATAGAAGTACTCCTGCTCCGAATTCCACACAGACGCGTCAAAATCACATGTCGTCGTATCTTACGCTACTGTTCGTCCCTCTTTTTCTTAATCTGACGCATTGAACCCCCAAACAAATATCTTCAATGCAGAAACATATGCAGTACTGTCTGCGGTAAAACATATAAAGAAATTAAAACGACCGAGCAATCATATTCACAGACTCGTTAAGTCTTGTAAAAGCGTTATTGTCTTTACAAAAGCATAGAAATCCTGTTTTTATTGAAGTTTACTCACTCTTATGCAACGTTTGTTTATCACGTAGGCACGTAGTAATATGCTGGCTTCCTGGCATAGAGGAATAGAGGGTAATGTGCTTGGCGACGAAATCGCCAAATCAATAGCATCGCAGGGTATTCGTTCTGCTGCCGTCCCTACCACAGACATGAATCCTTTCGTACGAAACAAACTGCGAAGCCACTCGCAATGCTTGTGCGACACTGAAACAAGTAATAATCTTCGCGTGATTAAGCCGAAGCTAGGTTTCTGGCCCCCAACTACAGAAGAAAAAAACGAATAACAGGTGTCCTATTGACTAGACTCAGAATAGGACACACATTTGGCGCTCATAACTTTCTCTTGACCAGTAACGAGCCTAAAACCTCTGGTATATGTGCTGACAGGCTGACCATCCTCCAGGTCTTCCTGGAGTGTCGCGAAGCCGAAAGAGAAAGGAAGACACTTTTGCCTTTTGCATACCGCTATTGTGTCCCTCTTCATCCGGCTATGTTTCTTGATGAAGAACCGCTTTTTAAGACCAAGGTAGTCCTCGCTTTCTTGAATGATGTTGTGTTTCATGTTGTAAGGCCACTAAATTCGTAGCACATCCTCTTTCCAGAGTACGCCGCTATGATAGTTCCTTCGTATAGCACATGCCTCTAGGCCCTTGTGTTTCAAGGGCTCTGTCGAAAGAGTAGCGCTCTAACCAGTTTTAACATCTCGCATATTTTCTATATCGCATCATTCTTTCGCAGCGCATTTTAATGCTCACAGTACGCGTCATTATTCGATTACATAATCTTATTACACGCAGATATTACGTAACTTACCGCGACCATCTTGTGCCCCTTTACAGCCACGTCTCATTAACTTCACAGAACTCATCAGACCACTGCGAACTCATTAACACTAGCATGGCGCTCCTTGGCCATATCTGCCCTTGCACCATTAAAGATCAAGCATTCATTTAGGAAACCAAGTCAACCAAGCCTTAGGCAAAGATGGCTAGAGCGGGACATCACATGTGTTCGCGGCTACGTGGCGCTCAAACACCGGGAATTGCAGTTCTGCGAAGTTTTTCATGTTTTCTAATGACAGAAGGTAAGCACAAGTATTTCAGTT
The DNA here is from genome assembly GCF_050947875.1 of Dermacentor variabilis. Classification (NCBI taxonomy): domain Eukaryota; kingdom Metazoa; phylum Arthropoda; class Arachnida; order Ixodida; family Ixodidae; genus Dermacentor; species Dermacentor variabilis. The sequence continues at coordinate 129,141,956 of NC_134570.1, read as the reverse complement.
TATTTTCTGAGCAGGTATTTATTTTGCATGAGTAAAAGAGTTCTGTGCAAGCCTGAGTAGATTGACATAGAAACAGTGTCACTCGACCTATTCGTCATGAGGGCAGCACATCTGATATAGGTGAAATACGTACACTGACGAGATTGAGTGTGTGTTTGTTGGGCTATACATATTGTGCACTCTTTATTTTTTCAACACATGCAGCCAAGGCTTGAGCAACAAAAAGAAGACACTGCCGTGATGTCTTATCAAATTTGAAGAGCAATTGGCAGAAGCATACGCAAACGTAATTTATTGTGCTGTTTTGATGTACCATTCCTAAGGTTGCGTACTGAAGAAGGTTAAACCTCTCTATTCTATCAGAATTTTGGAGCTTAGACCGTACCATGCGCTCAGTTACCTTGCCTCAGGCTCAGTTTCACTGTGTGCAAGTTTTTGAGCACTTCTATTATAACGAGGAGCAACGTTATTTGTTTTGGCGGCAAAATGTATTTTAGAATACCGGTAATACAAGTATACATTATTTAATGCTAATTAAGTACGAAATGGCAATGCCCCTTGCGATGAAGGGTGCTATTAAGTATTTTTTTCCTAATGAGTGGTTGGTTCTTTGTGTTGCTGTTGTATCAAAATAGCGTCCTAATACTCGTAGTGTTTTTCAGTATATTTAAATACGACACAGAGTATGACGACAGGCAGATTATACGTGCTTGTAAGCGCTATAGAGATATGCTCCCTCACTCGGCATGTAGTTGAAATGAGAGCGATTATAGGCTGCTGCTTGTTTATGCAGATGCATGAGCCAGGTTAAATTCTGTGGGTCCTTACTTGTCATTCTTTCAACGAAATAGATGTATTGTACTCTACCTTCTTTCTGTAAACCACAAAATGCGTCACCGTCATAACATACATTACTGTCAAGTTCTGTGTGACCAGCCCGTGATGGTTAATTTTCACATTGGTTTGGATCTTCTGGAATCTATGTTCACTCATTATGTACAAACTTCCGTGGTGAATGAAAATAGTTTCTGTAAATTGGCACTTTCGCACTGCGTGAAGGTCAGTCTTTTTCTAGTACACAATGTCTGAATGAAAACAAAAACGTTCAGCGTCTCTTTGTGTTGAGTTTTGGCTGACTGAGAAATCGGCCAGCATTGCTTGATACACTCCACAACGAATGAAACAAAATTTAACAATTTATGGTGCCAGGAAGTTTTCTTTATACTCCTCCCCACATATCTGTGGACTAATTGAACTGTAGCCCCAAACTTGACCATAAGTTAGGAATTTCAAAGCGACTACTTGCACGAAATGACGAAATGTATCACATTAGCATTACCTGGTAGTGAACGACTGTTTGCTTATAGGTAAATATTTTTCATTCTAATTGCTTGGCACTGATGTGTACGAGCGCAGCACCAGTGCTATAAAAATGAATAGAAGCTTCCAAGGTAAATGCGGCCGAAAAAAAAAAGCACTTCGTTAGCGCGGCACATTTCAGCGGGTTGTGCTCCGCGATTTCACCAATGTCGCCGCGCGGCCAGCGGAGCTGTAAGAGAGCACGAAGTGAGCCCGCTTGCATGCGAAACGGGAAAGAAGGGCATCGCGGCAAGCAGCCTCCTCTCTGCGGCACTCCCTCTCGCTCTACCTTCTAACCTCATCAGTGACGTCATGGGGGCATGTTTTTGTGAATTATTCCCAGCTGGATATCCCGCAACTGCCAGTGGTGGAAGCGGCGCTGCCGCCGCATATAGGCACGGGACAGAGTGTCCAAAGGGACGTGTGGGAGTTTCCGCACCCTGGTTAAACTATGGCTCTATGCACAACCTAAATTTAAATTTACCAATAGGCGAAGAGGTGTAGGTTAAGCAAAAATTATTTTTGCATCAGCGTATTGCGCGAAATCGTGTAGGCAGGAAAAAAAAAAAGCTTAAGAAAGTGATCTTTGGCGTCTTAGCCAACCACTGAACACTGAGCTAGGTATTCCTGGTAAAAATGCACCAGAAAGCGCATGTGATGGCTCATTGCTGTGTCTTTAAAGGGAGAAAACTGTATTAGAATACTTGCGGTTCTGAGTTAAAATATTTCTTTCGAAGGTGTACCTGACTGATTTCGAAATTTGCGTCGTGATTCGTCGTTACAACAAAGCCTATTGTCGCAAATCTGAAAGCCATTGACGCGAGCGTTCGTTTATCGACTGAGAGTTTTATAGGAAGCGCGCACTGCGCAAGTTCTTTTTTTCTCCGATGCCAGGGTAACTCTTAGTCAAGCAGAGCCACCACCCTATGTCGCTCTCGGTTGACTACCTGCTCGGCGCCTTCATGTCGCGCCTTCATGTGTACGTCATTCCATTCCGTGAAGACAAAAGAATTCAAAAATGACAGTTGACTACTGCTAATCATTCAGACATATCATAATGGCAGTAGTGATAAAACTGGAAAATGGATCAGCCAGCCATCTCTATAGGAGGTAGAAAAAACAAAATAAAATAATCATGAGCAATAATACTATAACAAAAAGCGCAGCGATCATGTGCACAATATAGTTCAAATGCAATAAATAAGTTCAGCAAAATCCGTTTCCACTAAGGAAGGAGAAGGGAACATGGCTATGCTTTAAAATTTCTGACTTGAACATGTATGTGTTACGCAGAACAGGAAAAATACATAATAAGCAAGATGGAAGTTTTGTGCATAAAACGCGTTCAGCAAGGTGGGAAATCTGCGACGTTTCCTTTGTTATCCATAATTTGTACCTTTGTGGCACAGGTCAATTCTCATAGTGACGTATGCTATGGGTTATGGTGCTCCTCTAAGGCTTGCAAAAGCGGATAAAAGCGTTTTGTTTTAGTTGTTTTATAAAGACGTGAAATAACTGATAAGAAATGAATAATGACTGTCACATCGAGAAGTTTTTGAATATTGTTTGAGGACGCCCAGCGCCCAGCGCAAATAAGGCAGCATCTTTTTTTCTGTGTAACAAAGATGGTTAGCATTAGGTTAGGTGAGTGACGTTAGGCATTCAAGGCGTCGAGTTTCGTCAAGTTGTGGTAGCTGGAGCTGCCAACTAAATGCAAAAGAAAGTAAAAACGCATGGTGTCAGTCGCCCAAAGAGTCACAAATGTGCGATCACAAGGTTGATACGAAACACGCATGCACTTGTCGAAACGCGGGTAGTTCTTGTTCATAGAACACTGCAAACATTCACAATATTCTGCGTACTGTACGTGATTTAATTCTTCATGTACACATCTGTATATCTTGGCCGGGCTAAGTAATAAGTAAAGAGGCAACTGCGCGTCCTTTGCTTTTGCTTCAGTGCTTACGTGTGCGGCCGGAGTCAGCACAAGACGCCTTTGAATAATCCGTGAATTGTTCCAATAAAGTGAGCAGATTGTACGTCAAACCCACAGTATATTCATTCGAATGATGCTGTACCTTAGTGAAAAAAAAATGAGAAAGAAATCTTTCATTTATTTAGAGGCACAAATTCCTACCGGTTAAGCACAAATGTTGGTCCATGTGTCGGAAACGCGCTTGAGGGTATGACCTATCTCCGGATGTATGAATGTGCGCCTGTCTTAATAAAAAAGAAATGTTCGCCTGCCGCACTGGATTGAGAGCACGGCAAACAGGGACGAATCAACTGGGGCGTCGTCGGGTCGACAACTGGCGCAGGGCTCCCTCAGCGGAAGTCAGCCCTGGTCACGCCACTCTCTACTGCAGAATATTCCACAGGTTTTCAGTGCCTTTCCAGGTCTCACTTTCCAGCCGACGATAACGTTTACGCTCACGTTACGGCAGATTAGGGAGTTTTGTCAACTGCTCTCCCTATCGGAGACTGTTCTCACACGGCTTTTTGCGAGTAAAGAATAGTTAGTTAGAAGAATAGTTACGGCGGTGACACTGACGAAAAGTCGAGGACGACAATGACGATCGAGCTGTATGCGATTGTGACGAGGGAACCTTGCTTCTTCATCAGGATGCTGGCCAAGCATATAGGCATTGACGTCAAGCTGAAGGCTCTAGATTACGGCAAGCAGGAACACCTGTCTGCCGAATACGCCAAGGTGAGTGTTTATCTAAAAGAAGCCACCTGTAGTAAATTTCACTGAGCAAAAAGAAAATGTAAGAGCGTTCTTTAAATGCCCGCGTCTTACTGAAAAACAGTGCGAAAGAAACATCACTGGTCAAATTCGTCGATTACGATCTCTTCAGTCACAACCGCTAGAGCAATGTCGTGGAGATGCAAGTGGCTGAGATGCTAAATCAGAAGCGGACGGCGACCAACTTTCAGAGAATACGTGTGGGCAAGCCGACGTAAATCAGGTACAACGACACACATTGTTTCAAGTCGGAATGAATTATAAAGACGTTATCCAACTCTAACTATGAGCCTGATTAAATCTCCTGCAGCACGAAGGCCTCTCCCGGTAACTTGCAGTGGGGCCGGATTATTTAACACTCCATAACACGTTTCATCTGCGACCAAAGCCATTCGGTGTCACGGACGACTTGTAAAGGCTCTGCAACTTGTTCGCCAGACCTGCAAATGCAATGCAGCCTTGTGATCACCCGCCGAAATGAGATGAGGCTTTATGTCTTTTTACAGTTTGGTTACTGAAACGCTAAAAATTTTCACGCACTGCAGCTTGTAAACACTTTTCAAATATTTCACTTTTACTTTCTTTACTCATTTCGTTCCCCCAAAATACTAGTCTGTCTAAAAGAGGGAGCAGAGTCAGGCAGGCGAAGACTTTCACGCAAAAATGAATGCACCTAAAAAAAACAATCAAACAGCAACCCTGGTTAAGCCTTCTTTCAGGATATTTAGTTACAAAAGTAAAGTACGTGACAACTGCAAGTCATTACTCTATAGTTGTAGCGAAACGGTTTGGAGAAGGCCGCTTGATCAAGCTGCATGAAGTAGTTGCTTTTGCAAATGATGACGTCAACGTCAAAACAGTTGTCGCCGTGGAAAAAAAAATAACCAGGCCTGCGCGGCACAAGCAACAGATTCACAGCGTAAGCTGGAGGACCGGCTGCATGGGCTCCAATTTCGGCAGCACGCACCGGAGTCTTCGCTGCGAACTATGTTTGGGTCGTTTTAACGAGAACGAACTGAACTGTCTGTCTGGCGACGACGGCGAGCTGCGGCTATTGCTGCTCTCTGCAGAGAAGTGTTCGGAGTCCCAAATTCCCGGGTCACAGCCACGCGCGTAGCTCTATGATTCGCTCTTTCAGCAGTGGTTCGTACATCGCAAAGAGGCGCCAAAACGTTTAGTGAACAGTAACCACAGGTCTGGACACTAGGCGGGGCACATGTCACATCCCGTGACACGTGGTACCATGCGATGCAAGAGCGACGCGATGTGAGAACTGGTGGAATACAACGCAACTGCAATGCAAAGCTGGAACGCATTGACGCTACGAAGCGCGCATGCCACATCGCGTGACAATTGGCACGATACGATGCTGGTGCTGCTGCTGATGATGATGATGATTTATTGGCATCCCATTTGATATGGGGCGGCGGCAAACATTTCATCCAGCCTTTCGATTTATTCAGGTATGCTACAGATCCTTTTCGTTCTAATATTTTTGTATACATCTCCTTCATTTCATTTTTGTTCCTCAAAACTTCTCTATCTGCCTTTTACTGCTACCTAAGCAACTTCTACATGGCGTGCCACCTGGTACAATAACATGCCACAGCAATCCAACGTGTGCAAGTATCGGCGCTACGCGCGTCTCAGATCGCGTGACTGCTCGCGCGCCAGGACGAGTCTATATGGCTCGTTTTCGCAGCAGATAGTATATGCTGGCATGACTCTATAATGGGGTAGCTGACTTCCGTGCAGAGGGCCCAGTTTTGATCCCACCGAGAACTCTTTTCTCTTTTTCTCTCTCTCATTCCTGCCCATAGCTGCGACGGACGCCGGTGGCGGCGGAAAACATCGGCAACTAAATGATCCCGTAATAGCTATTGGAATGAGTTGACACCAGCTTACCCTGTAAATTACAGAACGTGATTTGGCTTGAAGTGCCTTTGAAATGTATTCGGCTTCAATTGAAGAGTATTTTGACGCGTCCATATTTATTTCACAGCCAACTCGTGGAGTGCCACTATTGGTTTTCTTTTTCTATACTTCGATGGCGTCCAAGGTGCAACTGAGCTGTAACAGTCATAGAAGGCCGTGCATCAATTTTCATAACCACCTGAATGAAAGGGCTTTGTTAAACGGCAAACAAGGGTGGATGTGGGATGGCTATTTTTCTTGCGCGATCATGTGAGAAAGAGCAAGACTTTTCGGCAATTTTTTCGATAACTAGAGCATTTCTCAAGAGCACGTGCCTTGCAATGACAATTGTAAGGTAGTTTTAGCGAGCGCGGCCGAACAAATGCAGAGTATTCTTAAGAACGGAAAAGTCTGCCACTTAGATTGCGCATACAAGTCCTGACCTTTTCTTTCTCGAAGTTTTTACAGGCATGTAAATGTCTGATTACTTATACACGCTTCAAAGTTAGCGGCGGAAAACTACAGAGAACTACTTTAAGGGAGTTGTTAGGGTCGCACTCGCGTGCTTTCACGTACGTGGCCCTCATGCATCAGGATGAAGGCGACAATCGCCTCCCTCAATTTGCATTGTGCCAACACTTTGATTTTAGTCTCAGAGGGCACGTCGACGCATTTGGGTATTACGTGACGCTCACAAAGTGCCGCTACATTAGCGCGCATAGTAAAGCTGCTCGATAGCGCGCTCCTTCGAACCAGTTGCCAATTTATATTTCGCAGAGCAGTTAGCTCTGGAGAAACGATATGGCGCTCTCGGCGGAACACCGCACGTTGCCACAGCGAAAGCGCACGAACACGAAACCATTACCATTTGTGCACAGCTAGCGTGCAGCTGTCGGAAATGCAGCAGGGTGTTCACTAACGCACTGTGCTCCATTCAAGTTGCAAAATGTGAATCGATAGAGGCAAGGCGTGTGCAGTAGCTGGCTGCAAAAATAGTGACTGATATATTGCGTAACAGTGAATCTGTGCTGCCAAGTCGAAGGATCGATGCCACATAAGGACTTCCTGTGTTGCCGAGCCTTCTCGATGAACGGCTCTCATTGACGATTGAAAAAAAATTCGCTCTTCGTCAGCTTTGTATCGGCCACCTCCAAAGAAAGGACTTCAACTTCGGCAAGAGTGAATGCTGCTCGTCACACAGTTATAAAGTGAGTAGCGCTGCTTCCTGGCTTACTAAGTACTCCCATCGTATCGCCCACGTATCAAGAACATGTGAATGGGCGCACTTTTTATTCAATGCGCTGAAGCCCGCGTTAAGGCTTACATATATGGTACACAAATGTTTGAAGCTGAACCTGTCGTGACGGTCCACAGGGTAAGCGAATGACGAGTGACTAACGATAGCACGTCTTTGCTACAAGCTATAACAAAGTACAGAACATCTACGTTCCAAATCTTGTGTGCGCGGCAAGAACAAACCTACAACAACTGAGCACACCCACGAGTAATTAGGCAAAAAATGAACAACGAAAGTGTGATCGCACCAAAGAAGCTTACTGAGTAAGAAACATGACAAGCCGTTGTTTGAAACTGTTTGCCAATAAAGAACGTAAAGCAAAGCACACCCGTCAAGACTTAATTCGTAAGCGGAAAGACTGTACAACTTGGAATATCTTTCTAGCCCCGCTTCTAGTACCAACAGCTCAGTATACGCTGGTCGCGCCGTTTGGACAAGCCGTGATGAGCTCCGAAAGTGCTTACATCTCCTCTGTAGCCGCGACGAAAGCTTCGTGTCGTCCGCCCAATCACCGTCTACGATAGCCACCGAAACAGATGTTTGATGAGCGACACTGGCAACATGCACATCCATCCTAAATGCGAACTCAACGGAGGCAGCTGAAGAAAAGAATGGATGCGTCACCACGTGAACAAACAGGGAGGCGCTCAGGGCTCCTCTTTGCCATCAGCGCCGCTACATGGATGGATGGATGGATAGATGTTATGAGCGTCCCCTTTGGAATGGGGCGGTGGGTTGCGCCACGAAGCTCTTGCTATTATGCTGCCTAATGTCTTACCTAGGTTAAAAAAGGGAAAAAAAGAAAAAAAAGACATTGTGAACTCCCACAACCAAATTTGCTACGTCCTACAGTGCGCAGGAAGTAGCGCCATCTATGTGCACTCAGCATGCTGGCTTGAGCGAGCTCTCCGTGTTTCAAGCCAGGAGGTATACGCTCGGCGACAATTTTTGGTCATTGTTTTATTGCCTCACGTAGTTTATGTAGTTATGTAGTATGACATGGCACCTTTGAATTGGAAAACAGTTTATTTATTTATTTATTTATTTATTTATTTATTTATTTATTTATTTATTTATTTATTTAAAGATACCTTACAGACCCCTGGAGGCCTTGTGTAAGGAGGGGACAGTGCACTCAAATGTTATACAATAATTAGAATAAATATGTGAATACATATACAAAAATAGAAATGTGTAAGAAATGCGCTAACACGCTGTAATCTGGTGTTAAAAATTGCACAAAAGACAAATCGAATGCTTTTGAATGCGAGAAGTCAGTGAACAAGAAACTTTCACAAAGTAAAATATAACCAATAGAATTACAGAGCGAGCGGGATAATATTTTGCTGTAATAAAACAGTATTTGAGGGGTAGTAGCCCAATAGTAATGGTAAACTCAAGAAAAAAAATAACACGTTAGGTTACATAGAGTTTGAAAAATGCGTTGCTAGAAGATGCCGGAATTTTTGCTGGTTACTCTCATAAGCGATCGCGTTAGGAACATTGTTCCAAAGGCGAATGGTTCTTGGAAAAGCGGAGTAGTTAAATGAATTAGTCTTTCCGTAAATGCCCATGAAATTGAACTGATTGTACAGCTGGTGTGACCTGTAATGAGGAGTTTGAAGAGCCACGAATGATGGTGCTGTACTATGGACATATTTATGAAATAATGATAGGAGGGCTATATCACGACGATGATGCAAGGGCTGTAGTGAGAGGTCGAGTTTAATTTGTGTTATGCTTTTGTTATAGTCACAGAAACGTTAAATAAAACGCGCAGCCCCGTTCTGGATAGATTCGAGTTTTTCTATCAAGTATTTCTGATGGGGAGACCAGACGGAATTCGGCATATTTAAGCTGAGGTCGAACGAATGTTAGATAGGCTAGTTTCATCATCATCATCATCATCATCATCATCATCATCATCATCATCATCATCATCGTCGTCATCCTGGTTACGCCCACTGCAGGGCAAAGGCCTCTCCCATACTTCTCCAACTACCCCGGTCATGTACTAATTGTGGCCATGCTGTCCTCGCCCACCTAACTTTCTGCCGCCCTCTGCTGCGCTTCCCTTCCCTTGGAATCCATTCCGTAACTCTTAATGACCATCTGTTATCTTCCCTCCTCATTACGTGTGCTGCCCATGCCCCCATTTCTTTTTCTTGATTTCAACTAAGATATCATTAACTCGCGTTGTTTCCCTCACCCAATCTGCTCTTTTCTTATCCCTTAACGTTACACCTATCATCCTTCTTTCCATAGCTCGTTGCGTCGTCCTCAATTTAAGTAGAACCCTTTTCATAAGCCTCCACGTTTCTGCCCCGTACGTGAGTACTGGTAAGACACAGCTGTTATAAACTTTTCTCTTGAGGAATAATGAGGGACACACGCTGTGAATAGCATTGGAGAGATCGTATCTCCCTTCCTGACGCCTTTGTTTATTGGGATTTTGTTGCTTTCTTTATGGAGGACTACGGTGGCTGTGGGGCCGCTATAGATATTTTTCAGTAATTTTACATACGACTCGTCTACACCCTGATTCCGCAATGCCTCCATGACTGCTGAGGTTTCGACTGAATCAAACGCTTTCTCGTAATCAATGAAAGCTATATATAATGGTTGGTTATATTCCGCACATTTTTCTATCACCTGATTGATAGTGTGAATATGGTCTATTGTTGAGCAGCCTTTAGGAAATCCCGCCTGGTCCTTTGGTTGACTAAATTCTAAGGTGTTCCTGATTCTATTTGCAATTACCTTAGTAAATACTTTGTAGGCAACGGACAGTAAGCTGATCGGTCTATAATTTTTCAAGTCTTTGGCGTCCCCTTTCTTATGGATTAGGATTATGTTAGCGTTTTTCAAAGATTCCGGTACGCTCGAAGTCATGAGGCATTGCGTGTATAGGGTGGCTAGTTGACCAATGTCTTTCGTATAATTATGCAACTTGCGTCTTATGTACCCTAATGATCCTGAAGGAATGGCGCATATGTATTCAATATGTGTTGACCACACAAGAGTCGAAGTTAGGTAAACACCAAGATATTTATATTGAGTATCATGCAAAATAGTGATGTTATTTATGTGATAAGAAGCATAGACTTAGTGTTCTTGCGGCTAAAAGAGATAATCTTACATTTAGAAACGTTAAGCTTCATTAGCCAAGTCTTACACCAAAGAGAAATAAGTTCCAGATCTTTTTGGAGGACTGCATCATCATCGGCAAATTTCATGGAAGCATAAAGAATGCATTCGTCTGCAAAAATGCGCACGTGTGAGGAAATGTTAATGGGTAAGTCATTAATGTATATCAGAAATAGTAATGGCCCAAGAAAGCTGCCTTGTGATACACCTCAAGTAACGTGCGAAAAAGGAGACCAAAAATTATTAACTGCCGTGAACTGCTGACGATTAGAAAGGAAATTTCGAATCCATGTTATTGTAAGAGAATCTAATTTAAGAGCAGATAATTTCAAAATAAAACGGCAATGTGCTACGAGGTCAAACGCTTTTGAGACGTCTAGAAAAGCCCAATCAGTTTGGAGATCCTCTTCCAGGTTAGCATGCAAATCAGTTGTTAATTGATCGTATTGTATTGATTGTGTTGAATTGAATCAATTGTGTGCGACATATGCATGTATGTATGTTTTATTTCCACAAAAACTAAATACAGCCTTGCAGGGGTAAAGTGGGGGAAAAAGCTGCTCATAGCAGCTTGACCAGCCCCAAATACCCGTAATACAAAAAAGGAGCAGCAGAGCGGAAATACAGTTTTCCCAAGTATTTACAAATTCAAGCACTACAATATAACATCCATACGCATCGCAAATAAAAAAAAAGAAAAGAAAAGAACAATAAAAGCACGATGTGAGCAAGCAAGCAAATAACGCACAATATCTCACTGCCCTTGATAAGCATATAGGCATTGTACAACTCACATATGAGAGAAAAAATAAAAAATATCAGTAGGTGATCGACTTGGAATATCCATTTTACTAACAATAAGATAATTTATTAACCGAAGTAGCCTGGAGCACAGCATTTGTGATCCATAGTTCGTGCGCAATTTTGGTACGTGCCAGTTCACTGGCTTTCTTGTACTGCATGGAGTTTCGTGTAGCTTCAGGTTAGCCATAAAAGTAATGTAGTTCATTTTTTTTCAATGAAGTGAGTTAAGCCGACATTGCGGGATTTTCTGCAGGTGTTAAGGCGGATGGAGCAACCAGCGCGATGTGTGCACGGGTGTTTGAGCGTACAAGCAAGCCTCGAATATCAGTTATGCATTTCTGAAAATTTGTTTCATCACTGTGACCTCACTGCAGCATTCTTACTGTAATTCTAAGCGGTTGTTTAGCAGCAATGAATAGTTAAGAAACGCAAGACGATCCTATCAGCGCAAGGACCATTCTGCGGTGGAATAAGTTGTGCTGCTTACTTTGACAAGAGTTGAAACTGTTATCTTTTGATGCACTGCGTGACTGCTTCTTTTGTTCGACGAGGTTTACGCCCACGAATAAGATAGTTTTGGTTACTAAAAACAGCGTACCATACTAGTCGAGCGACTGGTTGCCGACTGCCGGTGTGTCCCAAGCAGTGGTAGAAACTGGGTTATAGATGTAGTAGTTTTGGTTTATATAGCTCATTGTCCGAGAATGCGACACGCCCATGCTAGGTCTTAGTGCGGCGTCAGTCAGTCTCCATTTTCTCGCGAAAGAAATAAAAGCCAATTTCCTTTATTTAGGTCCTGTTCGTACGCTCCTTTACGAAGAAATCACCCGTTTTATGGAAATCGTGCACTCACAAATAACCCTGGCATTCTTTTTATGCCGCCACCCTTAGATATCAGTGCTTCACAGGAGGAAGAGGCAATGCCGAACCACAAAGAATACATGTATCATGCTCGTTTACCAACCGCAGTGATCGCTGTATTGAGCCATGCCACCGGCCCGATACAGGAGGCTAACGGAGACATAGCACAGCGAGACTTGAAATTTGTGATAACGATGCCGGTGGCTGTCGCAAATATTTTGTAGCCATTTGCGCTTAGATTTGCTGGGATTGTATTGGGTTTTCCGTACACAAGCATTCTTGCTTTATTTTATACACTAAGCGAAGGAATAGTCCAGACCTTCTAATTCAGGCTCGGAATTCGGAGACGCTGCTGCTCTTCGCCGGTTGAAAGGGAATGCAGCCAAAACAGCGCACAACGCACACACACCGCGGCTGATGATGAGCGTCACATGTTTGCGCATCGAAGAGAAATTTCCGCATACTGCAGTTACCGCACAACGGAAAGGCTGCACAAACGTACTTCGGTGCCCTCGTATGAACTTACATCAAGTAAGTTACCCGAATAACGAGGTAAAACATCTCCAAATTCAATGAATGTCCGCCATATAGATATTTTCATCGGGCAAGGAGGAAAGGGCGAGTGGCGAGCGTTTCTTCCTCTCTGGCTGCGCAGCGCTGCTTGAAAGTGTTGCCGTCGCGCGCTGTGGAACAATTTTGGTAGGATCATGGCCAGGTAGGCCGGATCGGCCATGACCGGCCGCATCGCAGCCGGCGTAACAGCTAATATATGAGCCTATACTAATTTCTACTTGCTGTGAGCTTAGTATGAGGAAATGGGAAAGGCGGAAACAATGGCAGCAAAATATGGCAGCTTGTGAGCGTTGGTTGTTCGTTCTTAAGTAACGGAGTACGTCTGTTATGATAGGGAGTTATTAGTGGTGAAAAAGATCATGCATCCTGGGAAGGCACCAACCGGATGCATTGCACAGGAGCGACAACGTGATTTCGTGGTGCTTAGCCAGGGTCTCGCGTATGCAGATGTACCTTGACTCCGATGGCGTTCTGCGCATTCCCGTCCCCACCCTTTCTCTTCGCCTGGATGCTTTTGCCAGATATCGAAAAGTCTCACACTAACAGTGCTTTCAGTTTACTTTAATTGTGCAATGGACCAAACGCGCAAGGAATGGCATTCTTTCTGTGTGTGTCTGAGCTAAATGTTTAGCCGGGGAAGCAGCGAATTCACAAGTGTGACGACGACTGTGCATAGCTCGAACGACGTCTCGCCCCTCCGGTATCGCGAAATTTTTTAACGGTGACCCTATTTGGGTGAGTGTTTCTGTATGGTGAGGACGCAGTTGATGAAACAAATAAACGAAGTGCCGCGGTGTCGATGTATGGCTTCGCTGATGCGAAGCAGATCTACGCCCCGGGGCTATAGCAGAGTTCTCGCCGTCGATGCAGATGGCATCGTGCTTTCTACAGGGTATTTGCTGCAAAAGTTCTATGGTCTTATACTCCACGGTTAGAAAACAGTTGTAAAATAGTAATTGCAATTCTGCTCGAGTAAATGCCGCATCTACGCTACCATGACTATATTACTTTTTAGAGTGTGGCTGAGATCAGTATCTCCCAGAAATGCAAAGAGCGTCTTGTTCGGGCGCAGTAAACTATCCCCGTTGCCTTAAGGTACGTACAGTGCGGTGCCCTGTCAAAGTGAACATGTGGTTGTAGAGAACGTGCGAAAGTTTTATACTGGCAAGTGTCCAATTGCCGGGTTTTGCAGCAGATGGATTGTGGTTTGTGGTCCTGGAACCTTTTTACACTCCCATGGAAGCGCTGAGTAGCTGCAGCAAGCATTTCCAGCAAGATCGCAAGCAACATGAAAGTCGCATGCTGGGTTGTTTCGTTCAAAGGGGTCCTGAACCACACCTCGCGCTTGGTGAAAAAAAAACTAGCTAGGGTTCAACGTGTCTTGACCTTAGTTATACGAGCGAAAGCTCTGTTAAGCAAGATTAGACACGGTTGTTCAGTGCTTCTTCCCGGCGAGCTGTATCGGCAGGGTGCTCGGACTCAGCCTGGCGAGAGCTGACGCGCTCGCACCGGCCTGTGCGTCATCCTTGGCGGGACGGCGACCAAACGCTGCCGAATAAGTTCTTAACCCTCGCCTAGTGACGTGGTACAACAGCGGAGAGGCTCGAGCGAGCGCAGCTGCGACGGCTCTCCGCAGCGGGTTGCGTGACATGACGTCACACCTTAACAATTGCGCCATATTGCGCGCCAGCGCCTGAAGGTCAAACGCGCGCCGAGATAGACATTTGGGAGTTGTTACTCAAGCTTCCGCAGTAAAAACAGTCTGCGGACAGCATGCGCTTCTGTGAACAGCTCAGCCAAGTTTTGCTGCCGTAGGTGACGCGTACAGCTGGCAAGCGGAGCGCGAAGTCACCGTTCTCTCAAGGGCTCTTTTCAAGGAAACTTACTCCTCATTATGTTCTGTGGGCTTTATTTCTGGGCTAATAGCTGATGTCAATCAAGAAGGGTGTTTGTATGAGTGCGCTTCTTCCTACTCTTACTGCGTATATTTTTTGACAAAGTTCAATGAATAGGCTGAAGTATGCGGAAATAGGCTTTCGAATTTCGATAATTTTTACGTACTTACAAAAGAAGCCGAATATCGTCTGCTCATGTTCACTCGGCCACGGAAACCCGCGTAGGAATTTGGCCACCCTGCTTATCGGTGTCGTAGCCTGCTGGTCTCGCTAATACGGACCAGTTTCGAGCGCTGAACTTGCCTCGAACCTCACGAAACTTTTGGTTCACCAAGCGTACGCGTGTCAGCGCGCGCTGACTACTGGCCGCTTCTGGTTAGACACCTTGGTTGACTTCATCATCAGCCTGGCTTTGCCCACTGCAAGGCAAATGCCTCTCCCATACTTCTCCAACTACCCCAATCATAGACTAATTGTGGCCATGTTGTCCCTGCAAACTTCTTAGTCTCATCCGCCCAACTAACTTTCTGGCGCCCCTTGCTACGCCTCCCTTCTCTTGGCGTCCAGTCCATTACCCTTAATTACCGTGGGTTATCTTCCCTCTGCCCATACCCATTTTCTTTTTTTTTATTTCTTTTTTTCTTGGTAGACTTATAGCGCAATAAAAATGCGGAAGTTTGCTGTGGCAACTATCTTTCGGTCTAGCTGGTGAAGGACAAAGCCGGTTCCAACGATGTACCATGGCCAGACTGAAGTATATGAGTTCGAGCAGGCTCTAAGCCCTGTTGTGCTTAAGGCAAACTCTGCGCATTCGCACTGCACTTGCATGTAGCTGCACATCATCTAGTAGCGTAAATACCACTGCCGCCACGATGTGCTGCCACGAGTCCACTGGCTAAGCGCACTGCGGCTCGATGAGGACAACCTCGTTTGGCTTACGCTTGGCTTGACGCACCGTAGGCGCCAAAAGAGGAAGTAGTGGCGTCTACGCTAATATCAGAAAACGAACTTGAACTGCGCGCCGCTGTAACATGTAGAAGGCGAGGTTTTATGGGCACGCCCCGCTCCTCGTTAGCCTTTGTAGTGCACGGCATTGAAGAACGGAAGCACAGCGAAGAGCGTGTTTGATTGCCAATAACACCACGCGTGCTGAACTCATTGAAGTATACTTTACAGCAAAATATTTCTCAAACAGCCGATTTTAACTTCAAATACATCTCCTCAATGATAAAAAGTGGTTCAACGTTCTTCAAGGCCGCTTTCAGGCTCGGACCACACGCAGCACCGGCTGCCTGCCGCAGGCGTGCGTTCGTCCAAAAACTGAAAACGTCGCACACTTGGGTACAAATTTCGATTTACACTGCCTGGTGTAGTGGGAAAGATTGCAATGTTGGCACACTGGTGCAGAAATTCGGAGTTACACTGCATGCGCGAAGCCCGTGTATATCGAAATTTGCACACCGGTGTGAAATATGCGCCATTTTTCCCCCGATCGCACGGGTTCGACAGGCGGGTGGTGCGGCGTGCGCCTTGAGCATCAATCGGCGTTTAACAGGGTACCACAGTGCACATGCTACAACTCTCAGCAGCGAGAATTAGGGCTGCTTAAGTTAGGCTAGCTGTCGATATGAATGAAGATATGTATCATAATTATCAGTGTCACTATGAGTGAGAGTGAGTACGCGTGACTGCGAGTAAATGTGGACGGATCACTGGAGGCGACAGTGAGTGTTATGAGCGCTGGTCCAGTTGAATGAGCCTCTGTTCGAGCTTTCACACTTAACCGTAGAAAACAGCTTCATTCTGAGGTCCACAGTGTGCGACATGGTTCCTTGTGGGTGTGAGGCCCTGCTGGATCCCGTTGAGGATCTTGGATGAGATCCCGGACTTCCCCAAAGACATTTTTATATATTATCCCCATTAGTAGTACTCGTCCCTTTGTGTTTCCCCACCTTTACCATCTTGTTATATAAGCATAGAACAAGCGCGAACCATCCTCTCTATTCGCTGCCTGTCTGTGTAACTGGAACAAATGGGAAGGCGAATATTGGAAGTCCTTTGATATAGTCAAGTTGATATAGTTAAGGAACCGTTGATATACGTGTTCAACTACATATTAGAAACATATGTATCAAAGAGATTTAAAATTATGACCATTCAGGTAAGAAAAAAAAAGAACAAGATAGTTTACGAGAGCAGTAAGCTTTGTGTATTTCAGAAGTTCCTAAAGTTTACGTGAAGGTTACATCAGGAGAATCGAAGCAGTAAGCATAATTAAACGGTTAAACGCAAACAATGTGACTACTGCCTTGCTTCACACATCGTAATTCCATCAATTGAACTGATTGACTTGAAAAGACGAATTTTACGCGAAGGAAAAATTATAAAAAGGGAGCGAAAAGCTTTTTCGTGACATTTTACTCACTTGCTTCTGGACATTTGTTTCAATCGCAACTTCCAAAGCGATCACTCCTAAAGATATATGTATGCCGTTCGTCTAGTGTAATTTAACGTAATGTGTTTCTTAGTTAATGCGGGAGGTTTTTCTTGAATGCAACTGCCTCAGTGCGACTAACAGCACTCAAGAAAGTAAAACACGAGCTGCTGGTGGCTTTGCGGAGGTGGAAACTTACTGGAACGACGTGCATGCTTTTGCCTTCTTTTTTCAGATAAGCCCTTTGCACAAGGTTCCAGCAATCAACGATGATGGCTTTATTTTGTACGAAAGGTGAGTTACCACTGGAAACATTCAACTGCTTAACTTTCTTGTAGTTTCATTGTAAATAAATTTGAAAGAAGCAAAAGTATTTTGCGGACACACTTGTTGATGTAAGGCGGAGGACGAAGCTTTTTAACCATCAAGAAAACTACATCTCCTAAAATGTAATGACAACATATCATTCTTACCATTACTAAAGTTCTGTCTAAGCTTCCCACAATTAGATGGTACTAGTTCGTATCTACTTTAGATCGAGTGTAATGAGAGAAAATAAAGCTTGTTCATAATTTACGAACTTGTTTGATTGCTAACTATCTGAATCCTTTAATAACATCATAGGAATACCTTTTCAGAGCAAGGAACGCAAACTTTATGGGGATGATTAGTCAAAAAAACTACCTGGTTAAACCGACCGTCTCTAATTCCGTGCGCTGGTGATCATAAAACACTACCTCCATGATCCAGAAAGGGGCTGACAGATGGAATATCACACTGCAGTATAAAGTTTGTAAACAGAGATATGGTGCCTCAGAAAGGCTGGCCAACATTTAGATAGGAGGGCCTATCTTCGTCATACACGGCCTCGTCATCCTCGGCATGTTAGTTATAAAGGGTCAGTGCAGTGACATCACGTGCATTCGTCGTCGGTGGCGGCTGGATATGAAGAAACTTCAGAGGTAATGAGCGATGTCACCCGACATCTGTGAGCACCGTTCCCAAGACGAGGGGACAATTTATTTTGTTGGTGCATCTTTATGTTTTCGCGTTTTTGTTTCTGCCGGGGTGATCACTGATAAGCATTTGGAGAAAAGAGGGTGCACGTAAACAACTTTGGGAGATTAAGAATGACGTCGTCTTTAGCGAACCTAGTTGCTGACCGGTAGAGTTTCCTCTTCTGCCCCACCCGTTTTTCAGCACTGCCATCTGCTACTACTTGCTGAACAAGTATGCTCCGGCGTCGCCGCTCTATCCGAGGGAGGTCGAGAAGCGCGCTCGTGTGGATCAGATCTTGTGCACTGTGGCCAGCTTTGTGCAGCCAGTTGCTTCATCCTACATCGTGAGTGACGAGGTGTACAGACTAAGCGAGACTGCATTATGTATGTGCGAGCGAAAGGAATGAGGTGGATCTGTATACTGCTCCGTTTTTTGTTAGTCACAATTAACCATTAACAAAACTATAACGCCAGATGAAAGAAAAGAGAAACTAAGTATCTTTATTTCAAATGTAGATATAATAAGGCAAGTGGAAATGTCATGCCGAGGAGGATGAAAAATGCATGAAGAGATAACTTCCTGCTAGTGGGAGCCGATCTCACATGTCCTGCAAACGCGTCCCGTGCTGTGCTTTACGAGTTAACCTACCGCGGCAGCTGTCGCCCCGCCCGCTTACTTGTGTATCTGCGTAACGTTAATTTATTTTTTAATATTTTGTTGCTTTCTTATCTCAATTGCCACCAATTCATTTAGAATCGGTCCAGGGTTTACCTGAGAAAAGCAATTTTGCGTATTACATGTATTTGAATAGGCCGCGTCAGAGTTGGGCCTGAGCAAAAGTTTCCTCTGAATTATGTTCCATTGTGCGAGGATTGTGACTGCTTTAGCATTTCGGAACCCTCGGAGGCCTTCATTATTTTCGATCTCATGAAGTGCATTTTGTGTGTTACGCCATGACTAGAGCACGAAAATAAAGACGAGCCATTGACATCGGAAGTACACATAACAAGAAATTTGTATGGCCATTACTGCCGCTGACGGGCCTCGCCGCTGCATTCGCAGCACGACGGCATAGACTCGCAATCTAGCCACTGATACCACATTTATATATAGTCACGTAGACACAAATGTTGCGTTCCTTTGGAAACGGTGTATCGCAAAATTGATTTTCTGCTCTTCGCGGCACCGTCTCACAAGCCCGGATGAAGATTTGCTAAAGAAATACTTTGGAAATTTTCTGAAACCATGGTGCATTTGCAGCAGTATTATTGCAGGGAAGTACAATAATGAATTCGTGTTGGGACTGGTTACGTCGAAATAGGTTGGAACATATCGTTAGATGCTGTCCCAATAATGTGATCGGTTCAAGTGATCGGTTCAGTGCATGTGAGGTGGTGCAAGGAGACAAAACTTCCTTGCATATTAACGAAACGCGTTAATGATGTCCTCTATGAAAAGCTCATGGATAACACAGCAAGACAATAAGGCAAACGGATTGCGCGTAGCTCATTTGCAAGGGAAATATTTATTGCAGAATCCCACACACATTAATAACCCTCGCTGTTTTTCGTCTCGTTTTCGTCTGGTACCGGCCGTTAGATTCGCCTCTCCAGAATGGTGACACACAAAAAGCCCAAAATATTAACCTCGTTAATTACGCTAAATTCTTGAATGTTCAGTGGCGAATCACTGAAAGGCGGTCCGCATAAACAAACGCCTTCGTATAGTGACCCGTTTGATAAAATACGCCACACAATGGAGCATTGGGAGGCGCACCTAACCAACTCAGACCTGGCGGGACAACAGCTCTTCATAAAACAGGTCACGCAAGCCGCCGAGGCCGGTAAGGCCATGAACTAAACGGCGTCCGAACATTCAATGACCTTTTAAACAATAAAAGTTGAACTCCCTCTCTCTCGTATTCCGACCCAACGAAGAAAGCGCTTCTTTGATGTGGTACGAGCAAAAAAATTGTATTTTGCGCTCACAGTTATAGAAAAAAAAGAAATAACCACTGGAATTTTATTATAGATGTCGGATAAAGGCCGCATTCCTTTTAAAACGCTCATGCGACTTTCTTTTTTGCTGCCCTTCACAGCGAGGCAGTATCGTCAAGCGGAAAAAACTGACAGGAGACGACCTAAGAACGTTCGAGGCGACCGTCCTTTGTCCCTTGGAACAGCTGGTCGGCGATAAAACGTTCGCTGTCGGTAACGCGCTTACAGTGGCTGACATCCGGCTTGTCTCCATCATGGCATGTTTCGTGCCCGTGAGTATACGACATGGCGCAACCGCCATCATACCGGCTTTCCGCCCAGTGCAGCATGTGCCATGAAGGATGAAGGGAAATGTTATATCTTTCAATGTGCTCTTTTAATGGAAAGCATTCCTGTCCAATAGGGCACAGTTTTTGTGGTGTGTCTGGCATAGGGCCTCTTTCGAGAATAACAGACTAAAAAACAAAGCAAACGCAGTTTGGATAGTCATCTTTCATGACTTTTACCCAAATTAAAAAGCGTTGTGCCCCGAAAGAAAGTGCGTACAAAGGCAAAATTAACCGTGCCTTCAATGGGCCTCTTGATAAGAAGCTGCATTGCATCAAATTCAGGGCTTTCTTGCTTTATAATAAACGTTGCAATTGTAATAGTTCGAGAGTGCGCTCGAGTGCGTTGCCGCTCTGCTTGGCTTCCTTCCATAACGCTCTGAATATGCACATTGCGATCGCTCTGAATTAGACGGCTGCGAATTTCTACCAATGCCAAGCGCGACGGGGCATGTGTGATTACTTATATCTATATGAATAATTACAACAATCCCATACAAAACCAAGCATGCTTTGCATTAGTACATGTCAATTGCACTTTATTCTCACATTCTCTTGATGGTGCTCATTTCTCACGATATGTAGCTTCCTTTCACATAGCCGATTGAAGCTAGTGAAAAGTGACACTGTCGGCTGCTTGGTTGTAGTGAGCAAGAAATAATTACTGATTTTGTTGTAGTGATAAAGAGGTTTCCTCCACAGTATGGCACTCGTTCACGTCACAACGTGCTATAGCGCCTCTAGCAGGTTATATTTGAGGGCAAGAAATTTGAGAGAACTTGTACGACTAATTCCCTTGCTTATTCTTTAGCTACTGCTATTTACAATCGCACAAAAAGAACTACCGAAAGAGTGAAAGGCTCGCGTATGACTTCGCACTTTTGAATTATTCAGCAAACAGAACCAGCGTCAAAGAATAGCGCTACAATTAAAACTAAAAGTAGCAACAATGTGTATCGAAGCAGGAGGACACAAGTAGAGCTTAATGCACAGCTTCAGCTCAGCTAGCAAAAATTTACAGCGAGGCCCACGTAGCGATATTTGCAGGTGGCCAAAGGTGTTGTCTGTGGGCAAATGCAGAACATAAAAGCAACTTCAAAAGTGTTTATAGAAAATGGAGGCTGCACGCTAGCCATGGTAATACACCGGGCCGTTTATGTTAAGCCAGTGCACTCACTCTGTGCAAGGGTAAGTTGTAATACCATTACTGCGGAATACTCGCAATTTCAGCAAAAGTTGCACGAAAAACTTCTGAGAGCTGAGAGGCCTTTGTGGAATATTATAGGGGAAAGTCAAGCTAGCCAAGAGTGTTTAGAGAAAGAAAACTAAAAAAAAATCAGGTTGTAATTTGACCCAAAATCTCAGACGCTGCCATCTATAACGGTCACAGTATTGCACTGAGCATGGTTCGGAATGTCGTGCGCAAAGTCATACAAAAAAAAAAAAGAATGATGCGCCTCACGACAATTCGCTGTGCCACACGTTGATTTATCTTTCTGTCTGTCTGCTTAAGCTTTTAGGCTAAATTTTTATCTTCGGTTCCATCCAAACGAAGCACCATTTTATCACTGGAGCTGCAGAAAGGTTAGTTCGTGTGCTGTGTCGAGGCGCGACCTGATCTGCTCAGCGTGTAGGTACGGGGAAATCGCAAACCTCTGATGTACCTGCGATCTGGAAACCCGGTAATGCTTCTAACCATGACAGTTTTATTTGAGTATTATAATTAATGCTCCTGACACGCTCAAAAGCGCGAATTGTATGAAAGAATTCCCATCGCGGCACTAGTCTCACCAGGTATAACCAATCAGTTTGTACGAATATTCGAAGTTTCGGAGTGAAATTGAATCTTAATTGCTATCAAATGCGTATACTTGTGACAAATTTACTATTAGAAAGTTTTCATGTATTGGTTCCTGCTTGAATGTAAGGAATAACAACATTTAATGAAGTCTCTCGGGGGAAGAATCGTTACGAGGGAGAACTATTACGAACCATTTTACTATAGAAGAGCCGTGGCTGCAACACAGATAACTAATTTATGAGAACAAGCAGAAGGTGGAAATACTGGTGAAGAATCGGCAGTCACTAAATAAGCGTGTCTTGCATTTAGGCAGCCGCAAGTCTGTCGTCGCACTGTCGTCTCACTGTCATCACTGTCGTCAATGTAACTGTGCAAAAGTTTTTGAAAATGTGGCGATTATTGGCAAGGGAGACGAAAAACGAAAATACTTGAGTCGCTTTACTTCAGTGTACGAGAGCAAGGAAAATGCGTTACTGTATCTCCCATGTCTGTGAGCGATAGAGAGATAGCTTTACTAAGAGGCTGAGCTTTAAAGATAAGAACGTATAAAGTCGGAATAGAGAGGGCAAAACGGTGTATTTATAGATACAAAGAATGCTGAACCTTGCTCAGGGCATTGAGCATGTGTTCGAAGTTTTATGTTCGAAGGTTGATCCGTTTTTTCAAAAGATATGTCATTCGCTACTCCAGAGTTGTAGTTTTCTTTTATTTCCGTCACGTTCCCGTCTCAATATTTTCTCCTGGTTTTCTGAAGTTTCAATATGAACCAACTGTCCCAGCAAGCAGCATTTATATTGCCTCGATTTCGGCGAAGCAGCCAATTGCTTGATGAGTCTCACCATGATTACATTACATAAGCGGTGGTGTATGTCTTTCGATGAACAAAATATTTTAGGTTCATCTTGTGAAATTCTGTTCCCTCATTTGAGCACGGGCATTGCCATTGTGCACCAGATAACCAAAAGCAGTTTCAGTAGTTTCTCAGCAAAGTTTCTCAGTTTAGCGGACGCCTAGTTGTAAAGGTGGTTACGTGCATGTACTAAAAACAAGACTTTTTTTTACTAAAGATAATATATGCAATATAATTAGCATCGATTAATTTAGCCGTAAGAAAGTATTAACTTCTGGATTCGAAGATTGAAGGTCGTTCTTTTCAATGTTTGTATTCGATTTAATTAGGAAATTTCACTATTAATACACCCCTAAAACAACTTTGAATGCGTTTGAGCTCGTTTGCTCGCACTTGCAATCATGAACATTCTGTATTTACGTGGTGTGCTGGTGACGCCCGGTATGCTAAGAAAGCTTCTGCTAGCAGCCATGCGAATCACAGCCGCAACATACGCGCGCATGGATATTTGAGAAGATATAGCTTCCCATTTGTGAACAGTTCGGAGTGAGAGACATTGGGAATGCTTTTCCTGAATGTTAGAAAACATCGTAATATAAAGGCGCACTTTCATATCTCTACAAGGGAAAAGAAATGTCCATAAAACCACGAACTATCTCAACATTTGAAATTAAGTTTCGTTTTTATTTACCCCTGTGGATCATTTACACGTGGTCTCATATGTTGCTCGGACACCGAACAACCCACTTCACTAACTGTGTTTTCCAGGTGGATATGTAAATGATGCAACTAAACAATGCCAATGTCCCTACATTTCAGCTTCCTGTCGTGGACAAGTCTAGGTTCAGCAAGTTGGTTTCCTATTACGAGCGAATACAAGCCCTGGTTCCAAGTTTCCACGAGGCATGCGGCTGGATGCTTGAACAGCGGACTAAGGAGTGGGAAACATATGAATAAACTGCATGGCGCCACGAAACCACTGCATTGGTTGCGGTGCTACTATTCGACCAATCCTGTCCTTTTGGAAAGATTGCTTTTGGCTTCAATGAAAAATAAAAAGCACAGGAACTGAGCAGCTTACTTAAAACGTTAACGTCTGGTTCATCAGCATAGACTTAAAGAGTACCGTTATAGAAGTATCTGAAATTTCTTGTTCCCGTGTATATGTGAGTGCAATGAGGTGGCCAAGATTATGGGCCATTAATGGGCGTCTCTTGTGTGCCGGGAAGCATTTTCTCTTGTAGTCGTGAGCAACATGACAAGGAATGCCGAACTCGTTTTTAAAGAAATGATTACTCCTGACACAAGGGATGAAATCTGGCATAATAAATATAACAATTCACTTGCCTCCTAAAGAATTAGTATCATTGAACACTTTTATGCTCGACATAAGTCTTTAGGCACTGCGGCCACAAGCACTTGATTTCATTCTTTCCTGTCATTTTACTCGATAGGGGTTGGGTGAGCCTTTACAGCATCACCGATGAAGTATGAGATGCAACAGATTACTAATTTTCATCAATTTCTACTGTCAATTGGAATCATTAAGTAGACGGCGCCATGGTCTAGGCGCTAAAGCTTTTGCAGCGTATGACAGAAAAGCACAAAGAATCTGAACGGAGAGCTCAGCTTTAGGTGGAAAACTGTGACAAGAACTATTGAAAATGATGCTCAAAGTCAGCCATAGACTTCATGTGTAACTTGGTGCCTATCGTCATGCAATCCTTCAATTACGAAGTGTTATGGGCACATCAGCGGAATCTAGAACTGTCAATCTCGCGCCCAACCATAAACCATTTGGTACCACAAGACAGTACATTTTGTTCTGATGTGATAATATCCGTGCAACCCCCATTGTCGTTAGCATTCTTGCTCAAACTTCGTTTACTACACATCCATCCTACACACATCCAGCAGCCGCGGTCGAGGGGGAGGCCCGTTGCGGATGGCCCGCTTTCAGCTGGTGCGTGATGACTTCCTCACCTCCTCCTTCCTTGTGCCTAACGTCACCGTCACGCGCGCCAATTGATTAGGTACCTTGCTCCTCTCCTCCGCACCTGCGCTATCCCTCTACCCTAGGACAGTGAGTACTTATCAGGGCACATACTCAGTGACCCGAGCTTACTAGGAGGCAAGACAGAACCCAGTAGGTACCCAGTGGTTAAATAAGATAAATAGGAAAGTTGAACAGGGCGGCAAAAGAAAAGAAAAGATGATTGCGGCGTTAGTCATGTGTCCCCTTTTGTGCCCTGTAACAGTGGTATAGTTTATCAGACTCCACTTAAGTGCGGGAAAACTTACATTTGAGAGAGCGGCCAGGTGTTTTATTATTAGACTAAAGAAATAAAAACAATCACCTAACAACCCTAATGCTTCACATCTATTGTTACATTATTTCGTTTTCAGTTGTAAGCCTTTGTTCGAAGACAAAAAAATCCTTTCAAGACACAAATGCCAAACCACACGGGAACTTATCAAGGCATTTCACAGCAAAAGATTAGGAGAGCCTTGCGCTAGCCACGCATCATTGTCGCTGTTTGAAGGCGAATTTCAGTATCTTCACAGCACGTGTGTTAATCTCAAGTAGTGTCTTTTTTGTTGCTTTCTTTTTTGGCTTCCCTACCTCTTGATATGTACAACTGATGTCCTTAGACCTAGTCCTGTTCATATGCTGCGGTATTTGCTATCACCTATGTATATGTTGTTAGTTTCAATAAAAATTTTGTTGAGAGTTAGCACTCGTCCTGTCTGCTTCTAGTCTCTCTCCGTGCCACTTCACGCTACAATCCAAGATAATGTTCTCTAGTTTATACGGCGGATATAGCTGCCATCCTTATTTCGCATAGCTCTCTAGTAATTTGCTAGCGCAACCAATGCTTCGCCTTTCGTGCGAAACTGCGACTTTTTGTAGTTGGCTACAGCTATAGGCTAAAGATTTACTAGTGTCACCCGAAAGGGTGACGCATTATACAACCGCATTCGCCACTTACAAGAAGTAAAGTTCTTAGTTTTATCGGCAGCATAACATTCACCAGTACATATTCACTTACTAATTAAACTGACAAGCATGGCGTCACGCGCACGATGCCAAACAATAACATCTCTCCCTCGATGAACACGGGCATTCGCTGCTATAGTACTGGCAGAATGAGGAGCGTAAGCAGCAGGGAACGAACTCTGCGTACTGCCAGTTCATCTTGCCTCTCAAACAATGATTATGCGTCCTCCAAGAGTAGGCGAGAGGGAAGACCCCGTGCATGAAGTCACCGGCATTAAAGGTTTGCACTTTTCTCTTTAACCCCCCACAAGTGACCTCCTAGGTAAGGCGTGTGGGGTCCTCAGGTGGACGGACACAGACAGGGAGGGAAAAAAATACAAGGGGCGCTTGGTTACCCCAAAGTGGAGCAATGCGGAAGAATTGCGACCACCGTGCGATGATTAGACACTATGCCAGAACGCAAGGTGGTGGGTTCGACTTTCAACATTGGTCGCGGATGAGCGTGCATTAATTAAGGCTACCTTATTTCACTGTGCCTTATTCAACTTCGCCTTAATTAACATCAAGGGTCACGGCTTTGACTCCAACCAAAGGTCGTAGGCTCAAACGGCAGAAATAACTATCTCTTAGTTGCCTCTGAAATAATTAACTTCGTTTATTAACAAAAAATTTCGTGGCTTCAAATCCAGACAAAGGTCGTGGGTTCGAGCGCCTTAACTCCATCTGAATTAACTTCGCCGTAATTAACACAGAAAGTCACGGGTTCGGCTCCCACAAGATGCTGAGGGTTCGCTGACTTTTTGGACCATCGGTGGTCAGGCCAACGCCGACAATTACGCCGTATTTTCCGAATCATCAGCCATATAACACTTACGCATTAAAAGAAAAGGTAAGGAGGTTGATTAGGCTTTCTCGAGGTTTCTGCCGTACATATGAGGAGGGTGATGAGAGAGAGAAAGACACATATTGAGAAGACAAGCCTATATCATTCACGCGAACGAAGCGAAGTGTAGCATATATACGTCAGCCACGCAAGTTTGTCGCCTACATTTACCGTAGAAGAGCTTGGGTGGTTTTCTGCTTCTGTAAAAGGCCGATATCCTACTATTTCCCAAAGCATAGTGGCGAGCCTGTGTTCTTTGTCGAAGCCGGAACAGTGGCACAGGAAATGATCAATGGTCTCTTCGAGCGTTCACCTAGCACGCGTGAGTAAGTAAGCCATTCGAATGGGATACCTATATAGGTTAGCGAGGCGATGCGTAGCCAAGGCTGGGCTACGGAAAGGATATAGTTAGTACAACCTACTCTACAGGAAAAGCACTCCATAGTATTGATGCGTTCAAAGCGGCAACCGCAACGGCGCTGCCATGTTGCTACTCTGTGTAGTCACGCAGGCACAGAGGATGAGATGCGATTTAGATGAGACGCGCAATCAACCCCGTTTCAAGCCTCATTCACAATGGTGGTGCAATCTAGTTCAGGCGCATGCAAACGAATCCTTTCAGGCCCTGTACATTTTACGCCAAAATTTCATATATAGCCATCAGATCTTTCTGAAAGGTATATGAAATGAACCTTACACATTGTCAATAAGTAGTTTTTATGTGTAAATCCTTGTTTTCGCATAAGATTTTGAATACGTTTAGCTTTACAAAAACTAGTCGTAGCAACATAGTGACGATTTTACAACTTCCACTTTCTTGGCCAGGATGTTTCTCTGGATTTAGTACACTAAATCCATTAGGGATGGAAACGGGCGCTCCGTTTCCCAGCGCGCACAAGATCTCGCGACTTTCTATGTTGGGCGTACAGTTATCTAGTGGACATAACAACGCCGCGCTTCTAGGCTCACCCGCGGAAGTTTTATTGCGACAGCAATTATGTGGAGACTACAAGCGCATTTTCGCCATCGCGGTTCGTGTCGCCGCGATGTTCCGTATAAAATTCAAGCGCGATAACATCGTGGCAAGGCGCCGTATGCTATATATGCCAGTGAGAGCGGGCGAGGTTGAGCCGACCATGGTGGTAAGATCTCGTGCACGCAAGGGAGGAAGGCCTGGAGGAAGCGCACCGTCGACCATCGCGCGAAAGGCAGAGAGGCTCGGCGATATGACGAGAGCCTTAACAGAGACTTGAGCGTACTTGGAATGAAGTAAAATTACCGCTTTAAGTGCTTGTTTCGCATAGGTTGTCAATGTAACCTATCGATCAACATTTCAAGCTTCGCTTAACGTTGCTCCCTACAACTGCGCTGCATATTCCGCACATTTTTTTTTTCAAAATGTATACATGCTTAGTTTGTATGGAAAAGGAAACATTGTGCTCTAGCTATGTCACCGCTGGGGCGTGCAGGTAAGATAAATAGGCAACGAGAAGCAGCAGATGTGCGCCGCACGACAGCGGAAACGAGACATCCTGCGCTGTGCTCACGGAACCCACAACCATATTTCTTTTTTTTTGTGCTGTGAGAGTCCTATGTTTCCGAGCCAGATAAGCAGCACTAGGGCTTTTGCACAAAATTGCAGTTTTATTCTTGGAAGGAAACATCGGCGCGTTACTAGCGAGCCTACATGCGAAGGTTTTAGTGATGGCATTAAGTTGGGTGCGTGCGCTATGTTTGATAGTTCATTTATTTTCCTAATTTCACCTTTCTCACCCATAACCACCCTTTCGAAACAATATCTCATTAGAAACTTCGTTTCTTCTTATAATTACGCTCGGGTAGCATCTCTTCCGACCGCTGGGCTCTTGCGAAGATTATACAAAACACGTTTAGGCAGAATTTGTTATTTATTTATTATTTATTAGTTTAAGGTGTTAGTTATTATCTAATCGGTGTCCATTCCGAAGTAGATATTTCACTGCAGACTCCATCAAGGGTCTAGAAGAATGGTGACCTCGATAGTTAATTCGATTGTTATGAAGTGAAATATTAGTGAACCCTTAATGTATCGAAAGATCCGCAGCGAGACTTGCACACACAGTATAATTAACTCTGATGCTTAAAGTAACCGTTCTTATTTGTCTTGCAATAATTGGCTTCGAAGAACGGTTAGATTGACCGAGCGCAAGCTAATGACCAGTTAATTCCTAGATGCCTTGTATAATAAATATCGCTAACTTATTATGAAGCGAGTATTCACTGTCGCCAATGGAAGCAATAATGTATAATACTGATTTGTGTCGTTCAAAACTGCACCGAGCCTCCTGGATCATGGTGCATTAGAGCAAATGTGGCGCTGTGTTGTTGCTTTTGAAGTGCTATCAACGGGTTTACGGTCAAATATGCCGCTTATTTGTTAATTATTCATTCTACAGCGTAGTAAGGAAAGTTCAAAAGTTGATTCTGCACTGTAAAATAAATGACATCATTAAAAGCGAAAACGGCGTAAATCAGTCTATATCTCATTCTTCTGACCAAAAAGCATGTAATACTCTGAGTTATATAGCGATTTCTACCCTTATTCACTTATGAAGGTGTAAATTATCGAGTAGTGTAATTCTTGTATTTCATTACAAATAGCATATACCAGCACCGCAATACTTAATAAGAGATTCGAATGTTGGAGGAACACTTCTCTTTATAGAAATGAAGGTGCACATTCGTTCTGCAGATTATTATAGATGTTTCTCGGAATTATTGCAGTTTCGCCTGACGGACAAATCACTGACTGCGATAGCAGCGTGGTTACTTATATGGCTCAATTTTAGCACCGCTCTTCCAGTCATGTGCCCACGCAACCATGGCGCCTCTGATCACGTGATAAAGTGCACCACGGATTCCCTAGTTTTCGAGACGGATCTAGGTTTGATTGCGCATTCTCGTCGATCGGCTTAGCTTCCTTCGCGAAGAACCGACCGAACAGGCAACCGGAACCTCAGGGAGGAAGGTAGCTATAGCTTTATTTAAATAAAATTATTATGCGCTCGATAGCGACATCTCTTGCAACGAGGGTATTCAGATAGCCGTTGTTGCTTGATATCACAATTTTACAGAGAACAGTGTCGGGCTCCGGCACATGTATAGGACGTGCACACATCGGCTATATAACTTCATTCATTATCTCGATGAGAAACAAACTCGTTCGCGCCAAACATCTCACTCTCGTCACAAGTTCTGGCCTTTCAGCTGGTTTTACTTTACGTTAGAAACGCCATTGCCAACCAACAACCACCCAAAGCGGTTCTTGGTTTTTCGTAGAATGTTAAAAAATGAGCAGTGTGAGTGCTGCTTATTAAAGTGGAAAGTTGGGCGATTTGGTATGCATTCATAATGGTAAGAGCGCGAACAAAACGAGGAAGGAGTGAAAGGACATAGGACGAGCGCTGACTCACAACCAAGCTTACTGAAGCAGCGAGTGTCGTCTATTCCTACTTGTCTCCACTGTGTTCGTGTTTGTGCGCTGCTTCACCAGCAAGGTACTATAATGAAGCATCGAACCTGAGATATTCCGCAAAATTAAGCATCTTCAAAAAACCAATACGTGGGAGCTTCCTCAGAGTAGTGTTTTCGGTCAATCAACAGTAAATACTCCTTTGCATCCACTTCATTGCTTTTTCTTATCATTCAGCGTCCAAAATGGGGAGATCGCGATTAAACAAAGCAATCCTGGAATGCAAATTATTGGTCATGACTTAATAAGAAAAAAATTAAAATGCGATTGATAGAGCATATAATTATGCAAAATTATTCCACATTTAGGTTGTTAAAGATGAAAAAAAAACATTATATTACTAAAGCATGTAAACTATTAAACCAGAAATATTTAGACAAATGTCTGAAATAAATTATTGTTTAAGCTCACTCCATTGTCTTCAAGGCGCAAACAAGGATACAAATAGCATTAACAGCTTTGTCGAAGTAGCATACTACGCAGTGTAATTATCATTTACCACATTTGTTTTACGCGCCCTGATGTGCACTGAGATGCCGCCATTCAATAAAGGTTTGAAGTCAACCATACCACTCTGGTAAATCTAATGACTTTCTGCTGCGGAAGTTTCGTATTTATATATTAGGTGCACAGCGATGTGGCCAAAACAGTATTCTTAAGCGGGAACCACAAGAAATTACTAAGCTGTTAGGTTTAACTTCTTTGTAGCTATTTTTAATGCTGTCTTTACAGATTCAGCGGGTACGTTTATTTAGACTTATGTTGTCGAGAAGGTTACATCGAAATATTTATTTTATGAATGCCGCACAGTTTCGGTTGCTGTTGCGGGAATTACTTCAATTTGAAAGTATGGGACTGGGAGTGCTAGCCATCTTTGAC